>NW_026988827.1:2400000-3600000 GCF_030222135.1 Aotus nancymaae | reverse complement strand
CATTGACAACCATTCAGTTAGATAGCTCCGTTTTGCTTTTAGGAGCAGATATTTCTCTGTACAGCCTATGGTCCCATTCACTCTGGAATATCCCATCGCAGCTCCTAGAAGAAACGTGTTTCTGACTCGCTGAATCTCAACATAGATTCAACTCTCTTAGGTGAACGCACGCACAGCAGAGCAGTTTCAAGGAAACGTTTCTCCTGAGTTTTAGACGAAATTTCCTGCTGTTTAGTACGTATGCCGGCATTGAGCTGGAAGTACCGGTTTTGGGATTCTGCACAGAAAGGTTTTGCAAACCGCTGAATCCAAACGTGAGTTTAACTCTGTCAGTTGAATGCACACATTGACAACCATTCAGTTAGATAGCTCCGTTTTGGTTTTAGAAGCAGATATTTCTCTGTACAGCCTATGGTCCCATTTACTCGGGAATATCCCAACGCAGCTCCTAGAAGAAACGTGTTTCTGACTCGCTGAATCTCAACATAGATTCAACTCTCTTAGGTGAACGAACGGACAGCAGAGGAGTTTCAAGGAAACGTTTCTCCTGAGTTTTAGACGAAGTTTCCTGCTGTTTAGTACGTATGCCGGCATTGGGCTGGAAATACCGGTTTTCGGATTCTTCACAGAAAGGGTTTGCAAACCGCTGAATCCACACGTGAGTTTAACTCTGTCAGTTGAATGCACACATTGACAACCATTCAGTTAGATAGCTCCGTTTTGGTTTTAGAAGCAGATATTTCTCTGTACAGCCTATGGTCCCGTTCACTCCGGAATATCCCAACGCAGCTCCTAGAAGAAACGTGTTTCTGAGTCGCAGAATCTCAACATAGATTCAACTCTCTTAGGTGAACGCACGCACAGCAGAGCAGTTTCAAGGAAACGTTTCTCCTGAGTTTTAAACGAAGTTTCCTGCTGTTTAGTACGTATGCCGGCATTGGGCTGGAAATACCGGTTTTGGGATTCTTCACAGAAAGGTTTTGCAAACCGCTGAATCCACACGTGAGTTCAACTCTGACATTTGAATGCACACATTGAAAACCATTCAATTAGATAGCTCCGTTTTGGTTTTAGCAGCAGATATTTCTCTGTACAGCCTATGGTCCCATTCACTCGGTAAAATCCCAGCGCAGCTCCTTGAAGAAACCTGTTTCTCACTCGCTGAATCTCAGCATAGATTCAACTCTCTTAGGTGAACGAACGCACAGCAGAGCAGTTTCAAGGAAACGTTTCTCCTGAGTTTTAGACGAAGTGTCCTGCTGTCTAGTACGTATGCCGGCATTGGGCTGGAAATACCGGTTTTGGGATTCTGCATAGAAAGGGTTTGCAAACCGCGGAATCCACACGTGAGTTTAACTCTGTCAGTTGAATGCACACATTGACAACCATTCAGTTAGATAGCTCCGTTTTGGTTTTAGAAGCAGATATTTCTCTGTACAGCCTATGGTCCCGTTCACTCCGGAATATCCCAACGCAGCTCCTAGAAGAAACGTGTTTCTGAGTCGCAGAATCTCAACATAGATTCAACTCTCTTAGGTGAACGCACGCACAGCAGAGCAGTTTCAATGAAACTTTTCTCCTGAGTTTTAGACGAAGTTTACTGCTGTTTAGTACGTATGCCGGCATTGAGCTGGAAATACCGGTTTTGGGATTCTGCACAGGAACGGTTTGCAAACCGCAGAATCCACACGTGAGTTTAGCTCTGTCAGTTGAATGCACACTTTGAAAACCATTCAGTTAGATAGCTCCGTTTTGGTTTTAGAAGCAGATATTTCTCTGTACAGCCTATGGTCCCGTTCACTCCGGAATATCCCAACGCAGCTCCTAGAAGAAACGTTTTTCTGACTCGCTGAATCTCAACATAGATTCAACTCTCTTATGTGAACGAACGCACAGCAGAGCAGTTTCAAGGAAACGTTTCTCCTGAGTTTTAGACGAAGTTTACTGCTGTTTAGTACGCATGCCGGCATTGGGCTGGAAATACCGGTTTTGGGATTCTGCACAGAAAGGTTTTGCAAACCGCTGAATCCACACGTGAGTTTAACACTGTCAGTTGAATGCACACATTGACAACCATTCAGTTAGAAAGCTCCGTTTTGGTTTTAGAAGCAGATATTTCTCTGTACAGTCTATGGTCCTAGTCACTCGGGAATATCCCAACGCAGCTCCTAGAAGAAACGTGTTTCTGACTCGATGAATCTCAACATAGATTCAGCTCTCTTAGGTGAACGGACGCACAGCAGAGCAGTTTCAAGGAAACGTTTCTCCTGAGTTTTAGACGAAGTTTCCTGCTGTTTAGTACGTATGCCGGCATTGAGCTGGAATTACCGGTTTTGGGATTCTGCACAGAAAGGGTTTGCAAACCGCTGAATCCAAACGTGAGTTTAACTCTGTCAGTTGAATGCACACATTGACAACCATTCAGTTAGATAGCTCCGTTTTGGTTTTAGGAGCAGATATTTCTCTATACAGCCTATGGTCCAATTCACTCGGGAATATCCCAACGCAGCTCCTAGAAGAAACGTGTTTCTGACTCGCTGAATCTCAACATAGATTCAACTCTCTTAGGTGAACGAACGCACAGCAGAGCAGTTTCAAGGAAACGTTTCTCCTGAGTTTTAGACGAAGTTTCCTGCTGTTTAGTACGTATGCCGGCATTGGGCTGGAAGTACCGGTTTTGGGATTCTGCACAGAAAATGTTTGCAAACCGCTGAATCCACACGTGAGTTTAACTCTGTCAGTTGAATGCACACATTGACAACAATTCAGTTAGATAGCTCCGTTTTGGTTTTAGAAGCAGATATTTCTCTGTACAGCCTATGGTCCCATTCACTCGGGAATATTCCAACACAGCTCCTAGAAGAAACGTGTTTCTGACTCGCTGAATCTCAACATAGATTCAACTCTGTTAGGTGAACGAGCGCACAGCAAAGCAGTTTCAAGGAAACATTTCTCCTGAGTTTTAGACTAAGTTTACTCCTGTTTAGTACACATGCCGGCATTGGGCTGGAAATACCGGTTTTGGGATTCTGCACAGAAATGTTTTGCAAACTGCTGAATCCACACGTGAGTTCAACTCTGACATTTGAATGCACACATTGAAAACCATTCAATTAGAGATCTCCGTTTTGGTTTTAGGAGCAGATATTTCTCTGTACAGCCTAAGGTCCCGTTCACTCGGGAAAATCCCAACGCAGCTCCTAGAAGAAACGTGTTTCTGACTCGCTGAATCTCAACATAGATTCAACTCTCTTAGGTGAACGAACGCACAGCAGAGCAGTTTCAAGGAAACGTTTCTCCTGAGTTTTAGACGAAGTTTCCTGCGGTTTAGTACGTATGCCGGCATTGGGCTGGAAATACCGGTTTTCGGATTCTTCACAGAAAGGGTTTGCAAACCGCTGAATCCTCACGTGAGTTTAACTCTGTCAGTTGAATGCACACATTGACAACCATTCAGTTAGATAGCTCCGTTTTGGTTTTAGAAGCAGATATTTCTCTGTGCAGCCTATGGTCCCATTCACTCGGGAATATCCCAACGCAGCTCCTAGAAGAAACGTGTTTCTGACTCGCTGAATCTCAACATAGATTCAACTCCCTTAGGTGAACGAACGCACAGCAGAGCAGTTTCAAGGAAACGTTTCTCCTGAGTTTTAGACGAAATTTACCGCTGTTTAGTACGTATGCCGTCATTGGGCTGGAAATACCGGTTTTGGGATTCTGCACAGAAAGTGTTTGCAAACCGCTGAATACACACGTGAGTTTAACTCTGTCAGTTGAATGCACACATTGACAACCATTCAGTTAGATAGCTCCGTTTTGGTTTTAGAAGCAGATATTTCTCTGTACAGCCCATGGTCCCGTTCACTCCGGAATATCCCAACGCAGCTCCTAGAAGAAACGTTTTTCTGACTCGCTGAATCTCAACATAGATTCAACTCCCTTAGGTGAACGCACGCACAGCAGAGCAGTTTCAAGGAAACGTTTCTCCTGAGTTTTAGACGAAGTTTCCTGCTGTTTAGTACGTATGCCGGCATTGGGCTGGAAATACCGGTTTTGGGATTCTGCACAGAACGGTTTTGCAAACCGCTGAATCCACACGTGAGTTCAACTCTGACATTTGAATGCACACATTGATAACCATTCAATTAGATAGCTCCGTTTTGGTTTTAGGAGCAGATATTTCTCTGTACAGCCTATGGTCCCATTCACTCGGGAAAATCCCAACGCAGCTCCTTGAAGAAACCTGTTTCTCACTCGCTGAATCTCAACATAGATTCAACTCTCTTAGGTGAACGAACGCACAGCAGAGGAGTTTCAAGGAAACGTTTCTCCTGAGTTTTAGACGAAGTTTCCTGCTGTTTAGTACGTATGCCGGCATTGGGCTGGAAATACCGGTTTTCGGATTCTGCACAGAAAGGGTTTGCAAACCGCTGAATCCTGACGTGAGTTTAACTCTGTCAGTTGAATGCACACATTGACAACCATTCAGTTAGATACCTCCGTTTTGGTTTTAGGAGCAGATATTTCTCTGTACAGCCTATGGTCCCATTCACTCTGGAATATCCCATCGCAGCTCCTAGAAGAAACTTGTTTCTGACTCGCTGAATCTCAACATAGATTCAGCTCTCTTAGCTGAATGAACGCACAGCAGAGCACTTTCAAGGAAACGTTTCTCCTGAGTTTTAGACGAAGTTTCCTGCTGTTTAGTACGTATGCCGGCATTGAGCTGGAAGTACCGGTTTTGGGATTCTGCACAGAAAGGGTTTGCAAACCGCTGAATCCACACGTGAGTTTAACTCTGTCAGTTGAATGCACACATTGACAACCATTCAGTTAGATAGCTCCGTTTTGGTTTTAGGAGCACATATTTCTCTGTACAGCCTATGGTCACATTCACTCGGGAATATCCCAACGCAGCTCCTAGAAGAAACGTGTTTCTGACTCGCTGAATCTCAACATAGATTCAACTCTCTTAGGTGAACGAACGCACAGCAAAGCAGTTTCAAGAAAACATTTCTCCTGAGTTTTAGACGAAGTTTACTCCTGTTTAGTACACATGCCGGCATTGGGCTGGAAATACCGGTTTTGGAATTCTGCACAGAAATGTTTTGCAAACCGCTGAATCCACACGTGAGTTTAATTCTGCCAGTTGAATGCACACATTGACAACCATTCAGTTAGATAGCTCCGTTTTGGTTTTAGGAGCAGATATTTCTCTGTACAGCCTATGGTCCCATTCACTCGGGAATATCCCAACGCAGCTCCTAGAAGAAACGTGTTTCTGACTCGCTGAATCTCAACATAGATTCAACTCTCTTAGGTGAACGAACGCACAGCAGAGCAGTTTCAAGGAAACGTTTCTCCTGAGTTTTAGACGAAGTTTCCTGCTGTTTAGTACGTATGCCGGCATTGTGCTGGAAATACGGGTTTTGGGATTCTGCACAGAAAGGGTTTGCAAACCGCTGAATCCACAAGTCAGTTTAGCTCTGTCAGTTGAATGCACACATTGACAACCATTCAGTTAGATAGCTCCGTTTTGGTTTTAGAAGCAGATATTTCTCTGTACAGCCTATGGTCCCATTCACTCGGGAATATACCAACGCAGCTCCTAGAAGAAACGTGTTTCTGACTCGCTGAATCTCAACATAGATTCAACTCTCTTAGGTGAACGAACGCACAGCAGAGCAGTTTCAAGGAAACGTTTCTCCTGAGTTTTAGACGAAGTTTCCTGCTGTTTAGTACGTATGCCGGCCTTGGGCTGGAAATACCGGTTTTGGGATTCTGCATAGAAAGGGTTTGCAAACCGCGGAATCCACACGTGAGTTTAACTCTGTCAGTTGAATGCACACATTGACAACCATTCAGTTAGATAGCTCCGTTTTGGTTTTAGAAGCAGATATTTCTCTGTACAGCCTATGGTACCATTCACTCGGGAATATCCCATCACAGCTCCTAGAAGAAAGGTGTTTCTGACTCGCTGAATATCAATATAGATTCAACTCTCTTAGGTGAACGAACGCACAGCAGAGCAGTTTCAAGGAAACGTTTCTCCTGAGTTTTAGACGAAGTTTCCTGCTGTTTAGTACGTATGCCGGCATTGGGCGGAAATACCGGTTTTGGGATTCTGCAATGGAATGGTTTGCAAACCGCTGAATCCACACGTGAGATTAGCTCTGTCAGTTGAATGCACACTTTGAAAACCATTCAGTTAGATAGCTCCGTTTTGGTTTTAGAAGCAGATATTTCTCTGTACAGCCTATGGTCCCGTTCACTCCGGAATATCCCAACGCAGCTCCTAGAAGAAACGTTTTTCTGACTCGCTGAATCTCAACATAGATTCAACTCTCTTAGGTGAACGCACGCACAGCAGAGCAGTTTCAAGGAAACGTTTCTCCTGAGTTTTAGACGAAGTTTCCTGCTGTTTAGTACGTATGCCGGCATTGATCTGGAAGTACCGGTTTTGGGATTCTGCACAGAAACGGTTTGCAAACCGCCGAATCCACACGTGAGTTTAACTCTGTCAGTTGAATGCACACATTGACAACCATTCAGTTAGATAGCTCCGTTTTGCTTTTAGGAGCAGATATTTCTCTGTACAGCCTATGGTCCCATTCACTCTGGAATATCCCATCGCAACTCCTAGAAGAAACGTGTTTCTGACTCGCTGAATCTCAACATAGATTCAACTCTCTTAGGTGAACGCACGCACAGCAGAGCAGTTTCAAGGAAACGTTTCTCCTGAGTTTTAGACGAAATTTCCTGCTGTTTAGTACGTATGCCGGCATTGAGCTGGAAGTACCGGTTTTGGGATTCTGCACAGAAAGGTTTTGCAAACCGCTGAATCCAAACGTGAGTTTAACTCTGTCAGTTGAATGCACACATTGACAACCATTCAGTTAGATAGCTCCGTTTTGGTTTTAGAAGCAGATATTTCTCTGTACAGCCTATGGTCCCATTTACTCGGGAATATCCCAACGCAGCTCCTAGAAGAAACGTGTTTCTGACTCGCTGAATCTCAACATAGATTCAACTCTCTTAGGTGAACGAACGGACAGCAGAGGAGTTTCAAGGAAACGTTTCTCCTGAGTTTTAGACGAAGTTTCCTGCTGTTTAGTACGTATGCCGGCATTGGACTGGAAATACCGGTTTTCGGATTCTTCACAGAAAGGGTTTGCAAACCGCTGAATCCAAACGTGAGTTTAACTCTGTCAGTTGAATGCACACATTGACAACCATTCAGTTAGATAGCTCCGTTTTGGTTTTAGAAGCAGATATTTCTCTGTACAGCCTATGGTCCCGTTCACTCCGGAATATCCCAACGCAGCTCCTAGAAGAAACGTGTTTCTGAGTCGCAGAATCTCAACATAGATTCAACTCTCTTAGGTGAACGCACGCACAGCAGAGCAGTTTCAAGGAAACGTTTCTCCTGAGTTTTAAACGAAGTTTCCTGCTGTTTAGTACGTATGCCGGCATTGGGCTGGAAATACCGGTTTTGGGATTCTTCACAGAAAGGTTTTGCAAACCGCTAAATCCACACGTGAGTTCAACTCTGACATTTGAATGCACACATTGAAAACCATTCAATTAGATAGCTCCGTTTTGGTTTTAGCAGCAGATATTTCTCTGTACAGCCTATGGTCCCATTCACTCGGTAAAATCCCAGCGCAGCTCCTTGAAGAAACCTGTTTCTCACTCGCTGAATCTCAGCATAGATTCAACTCTCTTAGGTGAACGAACGCACAGCAGAGCAGTTTCAAGGAAACGTTTCTCCTGAGTTTTAGACGAAGTGTCCTGCTGTCTAGTACGTATGCCGGCATTGGGCTGGAAATACCGGTTTTGGGATTCTGCATAGAAAGGGTTTGCAAACCGCGGAATCCACACGTGAGTTTAACTCTGTCAGTTGAATGCACACATTGACAACCATTCAGTTAGATAGCTCCGTTTTGGTTTTAGAAGCAGATATTTCTCTGTACAGCCTATGGTCCCGTTCACTCCGGAATATCCCAACGCAGCTCCTAGAAGAAACGTGTTTCTGAGTCGCAGAATCTCAACATAGATTCAACTCTCTTAGGTGAACGCACGCACAGCAGAGCAGTTTCAATGAAACTTTTCTCCTGAGTTTTAGACGAAGTTTACTGCTGTTTAGTACGTATGCCGGCATTGAGCTGGAATTACCGGTTTTGGGATTCTGCACAGAAAGGGTTTGCAAACCGCTGAATCCAAACGTGAGTTTAACTCTGTCAGTTGAATGCACACATTGACAACCATTCAGTTAGATAGCTCCGTTTTGGTTTTAGGAGCAGATATTTCTCTATACAGCCTATGGTCCAATTCACTCGGGAATATCCCAACGCAGCTCCTAGAAGAAACGTGTTTCTGACTCGCTGAATCTCAACATAGATTCAACTCTCTTAGGTGAACGAACGCACAGCAGAGCAGTTTCAAGGAAACGTTTCTCCTGAGTTTTAGACGAAGTTTCCTGCTGTTTAGTACGTATGCCGGCATTGGGCTGGAATTACCGGTTTTGGGATTCTGCACAGAAAATGTTTGCAAACCGCTGAATCCACACGTGAGTTTAACTCTGTCAGTTGAATGCACACATTGACAACAATTCAGTTAGATAGCTCCGTTTTGGTTTTAGAAGCAGATATTTCTCTGTACAGCCTATGGTCCCATTCACTCGGGAATATTCCAACACAGCTCCTAGAAGAAACGTGTTTCTGACTCGCTGAATCTCAACATAGATTCAACTCTGTTAGGTGAACGAGCGCACAGCAAAGCAGTTTCAAGGAAACATTTCTCCTGAGTTTTAGACTAAGTTTACTCCTGTTTAGTACACATGCCGGCATTGGGCTGGAAATACCGGTTTTGGGATTCTGCACAGAAATGTTTTGCAAACTGCTGAATCCACACGTGAGTTCAACTCTGACGTTTGAATGCACACATTGAAAACCATTCAATTAGAGATCTCCGTTTTGGTTTTAGGAGCAGATATTTCTCTGTACAGCCTAAGGTCCCGTTCACTCGGGAAAATCCCAACGCAGCTCCTAGAAGAAACGTGTTTCTGACTCGCTGAATCTCAACATAGATTCAACTCTCTTAGGTGAACGAACGCACAGCAGAGGAGTTTCAAGGAAACGTTTCTCCTGAGTTTTAGACGAAGTTTCCTGCGGTTTAGTACGTATGCCGGCATTGGGCTGGAAATACCGGTTTTCGGATTCTTCACAGAAAGGGTTTGCAAACCGCTGAATCCTCACGTGAGTTTAACTCTGTCAGTTGAATGCACACATTGACAACCATTCAGTTAGATAGCTCCGTTTTGGTTTTAGAAGCAGATATTTCTCTGTGCAGCCTATGGTCCCATTCACTCGGGAATATCCCAACGCAGCTCCTAGAAGAAACGTGTTTCTGACTCGCTGAATCTCAACATAGATTCAACTCCCTTAGGTGAACGAACGCACAGCAGAGCAGTTTCAAGGAAACGTTTCTCCTGAGTTTTAGACGAAATTTACCGCTGTTTAGTACGTATGCCGGCATTGGGCTGGAAATACCGGTTTTGGGATTCTGCACAGAAAGTGTTTGCAAACCGCTGAATACACACGTGAGTTTAACTCTGTCAGTTGAATGCACACATTGACAACCATTCAGTTAGATAGCTCCGTTTTGGTTTTAGAAGCAGATATTTCTCTGTACAGCCCATGGTCCCGTTCACTCCGGAATATCCCAACGCAGCTCCTAGAAGAAACGTTTTTCTGACTCGCTGAATCTCAACATAGATTCAACTCCCTTAGGTGAACGCACGCACAGCAGAGCAGTTTCAAGGAAACGTTTCTCCTGAGTTTTAGACGAAGTTTCCTGCTGTTTAGTACGTATGCCGGCATTGGGCTGGAAATACCGGTTTTGGGATTCTGCACAGAACGGTTTTGCAAACCGCTGAATCCACACGTGAGTTCAACTCTGACATTTGAATGCACACATTGATAACCATTCAATTAGATAGCTCCGTTTTGGTTTTAGGAGCAGATATTTCTCTGTACAGCCTATGGTCCCATTCACTCGGGAAAATCCCAACGCAGCTCCTTGAAGAAACCTGTTTCTCACTCGCTGAATCTCAACATAGATTCAACTCTCTTAGGTGAACGAACGCACAGCAGAGGAGTTTCAAGGAAACGTTTCTCCTGAGTTTTAGACGAAGTTTCCTGCTGTTTAGTACGTATGCCGGCATTGGGCTGGAAATACCGGTTTTCGGATTCTGCACAGAAAGGGTTTGCAAACCGCTGAATCCTGACGTGAGTTTAACTCTGTCAGTTGAATGCACACATTGACAACCATTCAGTTAGATACCTCCGTTTTGGTTTTAGGAGCAGATATTTCTCTGTACAGCCTATGGTCCCATTCACTCTGGAATATCCCATCGCAGCTCCTAGAAGAAACTTGTTTCTGACTCGCTGAATCTCAACATAGATTCAGCTGTCTTAGCTGAATGAACGCACAGCAGAGCACTTTCAAGGAAACGTTTCTCCTGAGTTTTAGACGAAGTTTCCTACTGTTTAGTACGTATGCCGGCATTGAGCTGGAAGTACCGGTTTTGGGATTCTGCACAGAAAGGGTTTGCAAACCGCTGAATCCACACGTGAGTTTAACTCTGTCAGTTGAATGCACACATTGACAACCATTCAGTTAGATAGCTCCGTTTTGGTTTTAGGAGCACATATTTCTCTGTACAGCCTATGGTCCCATTCACTCGGGAATATCCCAACGCAGCTCCTAGAAGAAACGTGTTTCTGACTCGCTGAATCTCAACATAGATTCAACTCTCTTAGGTGAACGAACGCACAGCAAAGCAGTTTCAAGAAAACATTTCTCCTGAGTTTTAGACGAAGTTTACTCCTGTTTAGTACACATGCCGGCATTGGGCTGGAAATACCGGTTTTGGAATTCTGCACAGAAATGTTTTGCAAACCGCTGAATCCACACGTGAGTTCAACTCTGACATTTGAATGCACACATTGAAAACCATTCAATTAGATAGCTCCGTTTTGGTTTTAGGAGCAGATATTTCTCTGTACAGCCTATGGTCCCATTCACTCGGGAAAATCCCAACGCAGCTCCTAGAAGAAACCTGTTTCTGACTCGCTGAATCTCAACATAGATTCAACTCTCTTAGGTGAACGAACGCACAGCAGAGGAGTTTCAAGGAAACGTTTCTCCTGAGTTTTAGACGAAGTTTCCTGCTGTTTAGTACGTATGCCGGCATTGGGCTGGAAATACCGGTTTTCGGATTCTTCACAGAAAGGGTTTGCAAACCGCTGAATCCAGACGTGAGTTTAACTCTGTCAGTTGAATGCACACATTGACAACCATTCAGTTAGATAGCTCCGTTTTGGTTTTAGAAGCAGATATTTCTCTGTACAGCCTATGGTCCCATTCACTCGGGAATATCCCTTCACAGCTCCTAGAAGAAAGGTGTTTCTGACTCGCTGAATATCAATATAGATTCAACTCTCTTAGGTGAACGAACGCACAGCAGAGCAGTTTCAATGAAACTTTTCTCCTGAGTTTTAGACGAAGTTTACTGCTGTTTAGTACGTGTGCCGGCATTGGGCTGGAAATACCGGTTTTGGGATTCTGGACAGGAACGGTTTGCAAACCGCTGAATCCACACGTGAGTTTAGCTCTGTCAGTTGAATGCACACTTTGAAAACCATTCACTTAGATAGCTCCGTTTTGGTTTTAGAAGCAGATATTTCTCTGTACAGCCTATGGTCCCGTTCACTCCGGAATATCCCAACGCAGCTCCTAGAAGAAACGTGTTTCTGACTCGCTGAATCTCAACATAGATTCAACTCTGTTAGGTGAACGAACGCACAGCAGAGCAGTTTCAAGGAAACGTTTCTCCTGAGTTTTAGACGAAGTTTCATGCTGTTTAGTACGTATGCCGGCATTGGGCTGGAAATACCGGTTTTGGGATTCTGCATAGAAAGGGTTTGCAAACCGCTGAATCCACACGTGAGTTTAACTCTGTCAGTTGAATGCACACATTGACAACCATTCAGTTAGATAGCTCCGTTTTGGTTTTAGAAGCAGATATTTCTCTGTACAGCCTATGGTCCCATTCACTCGGGAATATCCCATCACAGCTCCTAGAAGAAAGGTGTTTCTGACTCGCTGAATATCAATATAGATTCAACTCTCTTAGGTGAACGAACGCACAGCAGAGCAGTTTCAATGAAACTTTTCTCCTGAGTTTTAGACGAAGTTTACTGCTGTTTAGTACGTATGCCGGCATTGGGCTGGAAATACCGGTTTTGGGATTCTGCACAGGAACGGTTTGCAAACCGCTGAATCCACACGTGAGTTTAGCTCTGTCAGTTGAATGCACACTTTGAAAACCATTCAGTTAGATAGCTCCGTTTTGGTTTTAGAAGCAGATATTTCTCTGTACAGCCTATGGTCCCGTTCACTCCTGAATATCCCAACGCAGCCCCTAGAAGAAACGTTTTTCTGACTCGCTGAATCTCAACATAGATTCAACTCTCTTAGGTGAACGAAAGCACAGCAGAGCAGTTTCAAGGAAACGTTTCTCCTGAGTTTTAGACGAAGTTTACTGCTGTTTAGTACGCATGCCGGCATTGGGCTGGAAATACCGGTTTTGGGATTCTGCACAGAAACGTTTTGCAAACCGCTGAATCCACACGTGAGTTTAACACTGTCAGTTGAACGCACACATTGACAACCATTCAGTTAGATAGCTCCGTTTTGGTTTTAGAAGCAGATATTTCTCTGTACAGCCTATGGTCCCAGTCACTCGGGAATATCCCAACGCAGCTCCTAGAAGAAACGTGTTTCTGACTCGCTGAATCTCAACATAGATTCAACTCTCTTAGGTGAACGCACGCACAGCAGAGCAGTTTCAAGGAAACGTTTCTCCTGAGTTTTAGACGAAGTTTCCTGCTGCTTAGTACGTATGCCGGCATTGAGCTGGAAGTACCCGTTTTGGGATTCTGCACAGAAAGGGTTTGCAAACCGCTGAATCCAAACGTGAGTTTAACTCTGTCAGTTGAATGCACACATTGACAACCATTCAGTTAGATAGCTCCGTTTTGGTTTGAGAAGCAGATATTTCTCTGTACAGTCTATGGTCCCATTCACTCGGGAATATTCCAACACAGCTCCTAGAAGAAACGTGTTTCTGACTCGCTGAATCTCAACATAGATTCAACTCTCTTAGGTGAACGAACGCACAGCAGAGCAGTTTCAGGGAAACGTTTCTCCTGAGTTTTAGACGTAGTTTCCTGCTGTTTAGTACGTATGCCGGCATTGGGCTGGAAATACCGGTTTTGGGATTCTGCACAGAGAGGGTTTGCAAACCGCGGAATCCACACGTGAGTTTAACTCTGTCAGTTGAATGCACACATTGACAAACATTCAGTTAGATAGCTCCGTTGTGTTTTTAGGAGCAGATATTTCTCTGTACAGCCTATGGTCCCATTCACTCGGGAATATCCCATCGCAGCTCCTAGAAGAAACGTGTTTCTGACTCGCTGAATCTCAACATAGATTCAACTCTCTTAGGTGAACGAAAGCACAGCAGAGCAGTTTCAAGGAAACGTTTCTCCTGAGTTTTAGACGAAGTTTCCTGCTGTTTAGTACGTATGCCGGCATTGGGCTGGAAATACCGGTTTTGGCATTCTGCAGAGAAAGGTTTTGCAAACCGCTGAATCCACACGTCAGTTTAGCTCTGTCAGTTGAATGCACACATTGACAACCATTCAGTTAGATAGCTCCGTTTTGGTTTTAGAAGCAGACATTTCTCTGTACAGCCTATGGTCCCATTCACTCGGGAATATCCCAACGCAGCTCCTAGAAGAAACGTGTTTCTGACTCGCTGAATCTCAACATAGATTCAACTCACTTAGGTGAACGAACGCACAGCAGAGCAGTTTCAAGGAAACGTTTCTCCTGAGTTTTAGACGAAGTTTCCTGCTGTTTAGTACATATGCGGGCCTTGGGCTGGAAATACCGGTTTTGGGATTCTGCACAGAAAGGGTTTGCAAACCGCGGAATCCACACGTGAGTTTAACTCTGTCAGTTGAATGGACATATTGACAACCATTCAGTTAGATAGCTCCGTTTTGGTTTTAGAAGCAGATATTTCTCTGTACAGCCTATGGTCCCATTCACTCGGGAATATCCCATCACAGCTCCTAGAAGAAAGGTGTCTCTGACTCGCTGAATATCAATATAGATACAACTCTCTTAGCTGAACGAACGCACAGCAGAGCAGTTTCAAGGAAACTTTTCTCCTGAGTTTTAGACGAAGTTTACTGCTGTTTAGTACGTATGCCGGCATTGGGCTGGAAATACCGGTTTTGGGATTCTGCACAGGAAGGGTTTGCAAACCGCTGAATCCACACGTGAGTTTAGCTCGGTCAGTTGAATGCACACTTTGAAAACCATTCAGTTAGATAGCTCCGTTTTGGTTTTAGAAGCAGATATTTCTCTGTACAGCCTATGGTCCCGTTCACTCCGGAATATCCCAACGCAGCTCCTAGAAGAAACGTTTTTCTGACTCGCTAAATCTCAACATAGATTCAACTCTCTTAGGTGAACGCACGCACAGCAGAGCAGTTTCAAGGAAACGTTTCTCCTGAGTTTTAGACGAAGCTTCCTGCTGTTTAGTACGTATGCCGGCATTGGGCTGGAAATACCGGTTTTCGGATTCTTCACAGAAAGGGTTTGCAAACCGCGGAATCCACACGTGAGTTCAACTCTGACATTTGAATGCACACATTGAAAACCATTCAACTAGATAGCTCCGTTTTGGTTTTAGGAGCAGATATTTCTCTGTACAGCCTATGGTCCCATTCACTCGGGAATATCCCATCACAGCTCCTAGAAGAAAGCTGTTTCTGACTCGCTGAATATCAATATAGATTCAACTCTCTTAGGTGAACGAACGCACAGCAGAGCAGTTTCAAGGAAACTTTTCTCCTGAGTTTTAGACGAAGTTTCCTGCTGTTTAGTACGTATGCGGGCCTTGGGCTGGAAATACCGGTTTTGGGATTCTGTACAGGAATGGTTTGCAAACCGCTGAATCCACACGTGAGTTTAGCTCTGTCAGTTGAATGCAAACTTTGAAAACCATTCAGTTAGATAGCTCCGTTTTGGTTTTAGAAGCAGATATTTCTCTGTACACCCTATGGTCCCATTCACTCGGGAATATCCCATCACAGCTCCTAGAAGAAAGGTGTCTCTGACTCGCTGAATATCAATATAGATTCAACTCTCTTAGGTGAACGAACGCACAGCAGAGCAGTTTCAAGGAAACTTTTCTCCTGAGTTTTAGACGAAGTTTACTGCTGTTTAGTACGTATGCCGGCATTGGGCTGGAAATACCGGTTTTGGGATTCTGCACAGGAAGGGTTTGCAAACCGCTGAATCCACACGTGAGTTTAGCCCTGTCAGTTGAATGCACACTTTGAAAACCATTCAGTTAGATAGCTCCGTTTTGGTTTTAGAAGCAGATATTTCTCTGTACAGCCTATGGTCCCGTTCACTCCGGAATATCCCAACGCAGCTCCTAGAAGAAAAGTTTTTCTGACTCGCTGAATCTCAACATAGATTCAACTCTCTTAGGTGAACGCACGCACAGCAGAGCAGTTTCAAGGAAACGTTTCTCCTGAGTTTTAGACGAAGTTTCCTGCTGTTTAGTACGTATGCCGGCATTGGGCTGGAAATACCGGTTTTCGGATTCTTCACAGAAAGGGTTTGCAAACCGCTGAATCCACACGTGAGTTTAACTCTGTCAGTTTAATGCACACATTGACAACCATTCAGTTAGATAGCTCCGTTTTGGTTTTAGAAGCAGATATTTCCCTGTACATTCTATGGTCCCAGTCACTCGGGAATATCCCAACGCAGCTCCTAGAAGAAACGTGTTTCTGACTCGCTGAATCTCAACATAAATTCAACTCTCTTAGGTGAACGAACGCACAGCAGAGCAGTTTCAATGAAACTTTTCTCCTGAGTTTTAGACGAAGTTGCCTGCTGTTTAGTACGTATGCCGGCATTGATCTGGAAGTACCGGTTTTGGGATTCTGCACAGAAACGGTTTGCACACCGCTGAATCCTCACGTGAGTTTAACTCTGTCAGTTGAATACACACATTGACAACCATTCAGTTAGATAGCTCCGTTTTGGTTTTAGAAGCAGATATTTCTCTGTGCAGCCTATGGTCCCATTCACTCGGGAATATCCCAACACATCTCCTAGAAGAAACGTGTTTCTGACTCGCTGAATCTCAACATAGATTGAACTCTCTTAGGTAAACGAACGCACAGCAGAGCAGTTTCAAGGAAACCTTTCACCTGAGTTTTAGACGAAGTTTACTGCTGTTTAGTACGCATGCCGGCATTGGGCTGGAAATACCAGTTTTGGGATTCTGCACAGAAAGGTTTTTGCAAACCGCTGAAACCACACGTGAGTTTAACACTGTCAGTTGAATGCACACATTGACAACCATTCAGTTAGATAGCTCCGTTTTGGTTTTAGAAGAAGATATTTCTCTGTACATTCTATGGTCCCAGTCACTCGGGAATATACCAACGCAGCTCCTAGAAGAAACGTGTTTCTGACTCGCTGAATCTCAACATAGATTCAACTCTCTTAGGTGAACGAACGCACAGCAGAGCAGTTTCAAGGAAACGTTTCTCCTGAGTTTTAGACGAAGTTTCCTGCTGTTTAGTACGTATGCCGGCATTGGGCTGGAAATACCGGTTTTGAGATTCCGCACAGAAAGGGTTTGCAAACCGCTGTATCCACACGTGAGTTTAACTCTGTCAGTTGAATGCACACATTGGCAACCATTCAGTTAGATAGCTCCGTTTTCGTTTTAGAAGCAGATATTTCTCTGTACAGCCTATGGTCCCAGTCACTCGGGAATATCCCAACGCAGCTCCTGGAAGAAACGTCTTTCTGACTCGCTGAATCTCAACATAGATTCAACTCTCTTAGGTGAACGAACGCACAGCAGAGCAGTTTCAAGGAAACCTTTCTCCTGAGTTTTAGACGAAGTTTCCTGCTGTTTAGTACGTATGCCGGCATTGGGCTGGAAATACCGGTTTTGGGATTCTTCACAGAAAGGGTTTGCAAACCGCTGAATCCACACGTGAGTTTAACTCTGTCAGTTGAATACACACATTGACAAACATTCAGTTAGATAGCTCCATTTTTGTTTTAGGAGCAGATATTTCTCTGTACAGCCTATGGTCCCATTCACTCGGGAATATCCCAACGCAGCTCCTAGAAGAAACGTGTTTCTGACTCGCTGAATCTCAACATAGATTCAACTCTCTTAGGTGAACGAACGCACAGCAGAGCAGTTTCAAGGAAACGTTTCTCCTGAGTTTTAGACGAAGTTTCCTGCTGTTTAGTACGTATGCCGGCCTTGTGCTGGAAATACCGGTTTTGGGATTCTGCACAGAAAGGGTTTGCAAACCGCGGAATCCAAACGTGAGTTCAACTCTGACATTTGAATGCACACATTGAAAACCATTCAACTAGATTGCTCCGTTTTGGTTTTAGGAGCAGATATTTCTCTGTACAGCCTATGGTCCCATTCACTCGGGAATATCCCAACGCAGCTCCTAGAAGAAACGTGTTTCTGACTCGCTGAATCTCAACATAGATTCAACTCTCTTAGGTGAACGAACGCACAGCAGAGCAGTTTCAAGGAAACGTTTCTCCTGAGTTTTAGACGAAGTTTCCTGCTGTTTAGTATGTATTCCGGCATTGTGCTGGAAATACCGGTTTTGGGATTCTGCATAGAAAGGGTTTGCAAACCGCGGAATCCACACGTGAGTTTAACTCTGTCAGTTGAATGCACACATTGACAACCATTCAGTTAGATAGCTCCATTTTGGTTTTAGAAGCAGATATTTCTCTGTACAGCCTATGGTCCCATTCACTCGGGAATATCCCATCACAGCTCCTAGAGGAAAGGTGTTTCTGACTCGCTGAATATCAATATAGATTCAACTCTCTTAGGTGAACGAACTCACAGCAGAGCAGTTTCAAGGAAACTTTTCTCCTGAGTTTTAGACGAAGTTTACTGCTGTTTAGTACGTATGCCGGCATTGGGCTGGAAATACCGGTTTTGGGATTCTGCACAGGAATGGTTTGCAAACCGCTGAATCCACACGTGAGTTTAGCCCTGTCAGTTGAATGCACACTTTGAAAACCATTCAGTTAGATAGCTCCGTTTTGGTTTTAGAAGCAGATATTTCTCTGTACAGGCTATGGTCCCGTTCACTCCGGAATATCCCAACGCAGCTCCTAGAAGAAACGTTTTTCTGACTCGCTGAATCTCAACATAGATTCAACTCTCTTAGGTGAACGCACGCACAGCAGAGCAGTTTCAAGGAAACGTTTCTCCTGAGTTTTAGACGAAGTTTCCTGCTGTTTAGTACGTATCCCGGCATTGGGCTGGAAATACCGGTTTTCGGATTCTTCACAGAAAGGGTTTGCAAACCGCTGAATCCACACGTGAGTTTAACTCTGTCAGTTGAATGCACACATTGACAACCATTCAGTTAGATAGCTCCGTTTTGGTTTTAGAAGCAGATATTTCCCTGTACAGTCTATGGTCCCAGTCACTCGGGAATATCCCAACGCAGCTCCTAGAAGAAATGTGTTTCTGACTCGCTGAATCTCAACATAGATTCAACTCTCTTAGGTGAACGAACGCACAGCAGAGCAGTTTCAAGGAAACGTTTCTCCTGAGTTTTAGACGAAGTTTCCTGCTGTTTAGTACGTATGCCGGCATTGATCTGGAAGTACCGGTTTTGGGATTCTGCACAGAAACGGTTTGCACACCGCTGAATCCTCACGTGAGTTTAACTCTGTCAGTTTAATGCACACATTGACAACCATTCAGTTAGATAGCTCCGTTTTGGTTTTAGGAGCAGATATTTCTCTGTACAGCCTATGGTCCCATTCACTCTGGAATATCCCATCGCAGCTCCTAGAAGAAACGTGTTTCTGACTTGTTGAATCTCTACATAGATTCAACTCTCTTAGCTGAATGAACGCAGAGCAGAGTACTTTCAAGGAAACGTTTCTCCTGAGTTTTAGACGAAGTTTCCTGCTGTTTAGTACATATGCCGGCATTGGGCTGGAAATACCGGTTTTGGGATTCTGCACAGAAAGGGTTTGCAACCCGCTGAATCCACACGTGAGTTTAACTCTGTCAGTTGAATGCACACATTGACAACCATTCAGTTAGATAGCTCCGTTTTGGTTTTAGAAGCAGATATTTCTCTGTGCAGCCTATGGTCCCATTCACTCGGGAATATCCCAACACAGCTCCTAGAAGAAACGTGTTTCTGACTCGCTGAATCTCAACATAGATTGAACTCTCTTAGGTAAACGAACGCACAGCAGAGCAGTTTCAAGGAAACGTTTCACCTGAGTTTTAGACGAAGTTTACTGCTGTTTAGTACGCATGCCGGCATTGGGCTGGAAATACCGGTTTTGGGATTCTGCACAGAAAGGTTTTTGCAAACCGCTGAAACCACACGTGAGTTTAACACTGTCAGTTGAATGCACACATTGACAACCATTCAGTTAGATAGCTCCGTTTTGGTTTTAGAAGAAGATATTTCTCTGTACATTCTATGGTCCCAGTCACTCGGGAATATACCAACGCAGCTCCTAGAAGAAACGTGTTTCTGACTCGCTGAATCTCAACAGAGATTCAACTCTCTTAGGTGAACGAACGCACAGCAGAGCAGTTTCAAGGAAACGTTTCTCCTGAGTATTAGACGAAGTTTACTGCTGTTTAGTACGTATGCCGGCATTGGGCTGGAAATACCGGTTTTGAGATTCCGCACAGAAAGGGTTTGCAAACCGCTGTATCCACACGTGAGTTTAACTCTGTCAGTTGAATGCACACATTGGTAACCATTCAGTTAGATAGCTCCGTTTTCGTTTTAGAAGCAGATATTTCTCTGTACAGCCTATGGTCCCAGTCACTCGGGAATATCCCAACGCAGCTCCTGGAAGAAACGTCTTTCTGACTCGCTGAATCTCAACATAGATTCAACTCTCTTAGGTGAACGAACGCACAGCAGAGCAGTTTCAAGGAAACCTTTCTCCTGAGTTTTAGACGAAGTTTCCTGCTGTTTAGTACGTATGCCGGCATTGGGCTGGAAATACCGGTTTTGGGATTCTTCACAGAAAGGGTTTGCAAACCGCTGAATCCACACGTGAGTTTAACTCTGTCAGTTGAATACACACATTGACAAACATTCAGTTAGATAGCTCCATTTTTGTTTTAGGAGCAGATATTTCTCTGTACAGCCTATGGTCCCATTCACTCGGGAATATCCCATCGCAGCTCCTAGAAGAAACGTGTTTCTGACTCGCTGAATCCCAACATAGATTCAACTCTCTTAGGTGAACGAAAGCACAGCAGAGCAGTTTGAAGGAAACGTTTCTCCTGAGTTTTAGACGAAGTTTCCTGCTGTTTAGTACGTATCCCGGCATTGGGCTGGAAATACCGGTTTTGGCATTCTGCACAGAAAGGGTTTGCAAACCGCTGAATCCACACGTCAGTTTAGCTCTGTCAGTTGAATGCACACATTGACAAACATTCAGTTAGATAGCTCCGTTTTGGTTTTAGAAGCAGATATTTCTCTGTACAGCCTATGGTCCCATTCACTCGGGAATATCCCAACGCAGCTCCTGGAAGAAACGTGTTTCTGACTCGCTGAATCTCAACATAGATTCAACTCTCTTAGGTGAACGAACGCACAGCAGAGCAGTTTCAAGGAAACGTTTCTCCTGAGTTTTAGACGAAGTTTCCTGCTGTTTAGTACGTATGCCGGCCTTGGGCTGGAAATACCGGTTTTGGGATTCTGCACAGAAAGGGTTTGCAAACCGCGGAATCCAAACGTGAGTTCAACTCTGACATTTGAATGCACACATTGAAAACCATTCAACTAGATTGCTCCGTTTTGGTTTTAGGAGCAGATATTTCTCTGTACAGCCTATGGTCCCATTCACTCGGGAATATCCCAACGCAGCTCCTAGAAGAAACGTGTTTCTGACTCGCTGAATCTCAACATAGATTCAACTCTCTTAGGTGAACGAACGCACAGCAGAGCAGTTTCAAGGAAACGTTTCTCCTGAGTTTTAGACGAAGTTTCCTGCTGTTTAGTACGTATGCCGGCCTTGGGCTGGAAATACCGGTTTTGGGATTCTGCACAGAAAGGGTTTGCAAACCGCGGAATCCAAACGTGAGTTCAACTCTGACATTTGAATGCACACATTGAAAACCATTCAACTAGATTGCTCCGTTTTGGTTTTAGGAGCAGATATTTCTCTGTACAGCCTATGGTCCCATTCACTCGGGAATATCCCAACGCAGCTCCTAGAAGAAACGTGTTTCTGACTCGCTGAATCTCAACATAGATTCAACTCTCTTAGGTGAACGAACGCACAGCAGAGCAGTTTCAAGGAAACGTTTCTCCTGAGTTTTAGACGAAGTTTCCTGCTGTTTAGTATGTATTCCGGCATTGTGCTGGAAATACCGGTTTTGGGATTCTGCATAGAAAGGGTTTGCAAACCGCGGAATCCACACGTGAGTTTAACTCTGTCAGTTGAATGCACACATTGACAACCATTCAGTTAGATAGCTCCGTTTTGGTTTTAGAAGCAGATATTTCTCTGTACAGCCTATGGTCCCATTCACTCGGGAATATCCCATCACAGCTCCTAGAGGAAAGGTGTTTCTGACTCGCTGAATATCAATATAGATTCAACTCTCTTAGGTGAACGAACTCACAGCAGAGCAGTTTCAAGGAAACTTTTCTCCTGAGTTTTAGACGAAGTTTACTGCTGTTTAGTACGTATGCCGGCATTGGGCTGGAAATACCGGTTTTGGGATTCTGCACAGGAATGGTTTGCAAACCGCTGAATCCACACGTGAGTTTAGCCCTGTCAGTTGAATGCACACTTTGAAAACCATTCAGTTAGATAGCTCCGTTTTGGTTTTAGAAGCAGATATTTCTCTGTACAGTCTATGGTCCCGTTCACTCCGGAATATCCCAACGCAGCTCCTAGAAGAAACGTTTTTCTGACTCGCTGAATCTCAACATAGATTCAACTCTCTTAGGTGAACGCACGCACAGCAGAGCAGTTTCAAGGAAACGTTTCTCCTGAGTTTTAGACGAAGTTTCCTGCTGTTTAGTACGTATCCCGGCATTGGGCTGGAAATACCGGTTTTCGGATTCTTCACAGAAAGGGTTTGCAAACCGCTGAATCCACACGTGAGTTTAACTCTGTCAGTTGAATGCACACATTGACAACCATTCAGTTAGATAGCTCCGTTTTGGTTTTAGAAGCAGATATTTCCCTGTACAGTCTATGGTCCCAGTCACTCGGGAATATCCCAACGCAGCTCCTAGAAGAAATGTGTTTCTGACTCGCTGAATCTCAACATAGATTCAACTCTCTTAGGTGAACGAACGCACAGCAGAGCAGTTTCAAGGAAACGTTTCTCCTGAGTTTTAGACGAAGTTTCCTGCTGTTTAGTACGTATGCCGGCATTGATCTGGAAGTACCGGTTTTGGGATTCTGCACAGAAACGGTTTGCACACCGCTGAATCCTCACGTGAGTTTAACTCTGTCAGTTTAATGCACACATTGACAACCATTCAGTTAGATAGCTCCGTTTTGGTTTTAGGAGCAGATATTTCTCTGTACAGCCTATGGTCCCATTCACTCTGGAATATCCCATCGCAGCTCCTAGAAGAAACGTGTTTCTGACTTGTTGAATCTCAACATAGATTCAACTCTCTTAGCTGAATGAACGCAGAGCAGAGTACTTTCAAGGAAACGTTTCTCCTGAGTTTTAGACGAAGTTTCCTGCTGTTTAGTACATATGCCGTCATTGGGCTGGAAATACCGGTTTTGGGATTCTGCACAGAAAGGGTTTGCAACCCGCTGAATCCACACGTGAGTTTAACTCTGTCAGTTGAATGCACACATTGACAACCATTCAGTTAGATAGCTCCGTTTTGGTTTTAGAAGCAGATATTTCTCTGTGCAGCCTATGGTCCCATTCACTCGGGAATATCCCAACACAGCTCCTAGAAGAAACGTGTTTCTGACTCGCTGAATCTCAACATAGATTGAACTCTCTTAGGTAAACGAACGCACAGCAGAGCAGTTTCAAGGAAACGTTTCACCTGAGTTTTAGACGAAGTTTACTGCTGTTTAGTACGCATGCCGGCATTGGGCTGGAAATACCGGTTTTGGGATTCTGCACAGAAAGGTTTTTGCAAACCGCTGAAACCACACGTGAGTTTAACACTGTCAGTTGAATGCACACATTGACAACCATTCAGTTAGATAGCTCCGTTTTGGTTTTAGAAGAAGATATTTCTCTGTACATTCTATGGTCCCAGTCACTCGGGAATATACCAACGCAGCTCGTAGAAGAAACGTGTTTCTGACTCGCTGAATCTCAACAGAGATTCAACTCTCTTAGGTGAACGAACGCACAGCAGAGCAGTTTCAAGGAAACGTTTCTCCTGAGTTTTAGACGAAGTTTACTGCTGTTTAGTACGTATGCCGGCATTGGACTGGAAATACCGGTTTTGAGATTCCGCACAGAAAGGGTTTGCAAACCGCTGTATCCACACGTGAGTTTAACTCTGTCAGTTGAATGCACACATTGGTAACCATTCAGTTAGATAGCTCCGTTTTCGTTTTAGAAGCAGATATTTCTCTGTACAGCCTATGGTCCCAGTCACTCGGGAATATCCCAACGCAGCTCCTGGAAGAAACGTCTTTCTGACTCGCTGAATCTCAACATAGATTCAACTCTCTTAGGTGAACGAACGCACAGCAGAGCAGTTTCAAGGAAACCTTTCTCCTGAGTTTTAGACGAAGTTTCCTGCTGTTTAGTACGTATGCCGGCATTGGGCTGGAAATACCGGTTTTGGGATTCTTCACAGAAAGGGTTTGCAAACCGCTGAATCCACACGTGAGTTTAACTCTGTCAGTTGAATACACACATTGACAAACATTCAGTTAGATAGCTCCATTTTTGTTTTAGGAGCAGATATTTCTCTGTACAGCCTATGGTCCCATTCACTCGGGAATATCCCATCGCAGCTCCTAGAAGAAACGTGTTTCTGACTCGCTGAATCCCAACATAGATTCAACTCTCTTAGGTGAACGAAAGCACAGCAGAGCAGTTTGAAGGAAACGTTTCTCCTGAGTTTTAGACGAAGTTTCCTGCTGTTTAGTACGTATCCCGGCATTGGGCTGGAAATACCGGTTTTGGCATTCTGCACAGAAAGGGTTTGCAAACCGCTGAATCCACACGTCAGTTTAGCTCTGTCAGTTGAATGCACACATTGACAAACATTCAGTTAGATAGCTCCGTTTTGGTTTTAGAAGCAGATATTTCTCTGTACAGCGTATGGTCCCATTCACTCGGGAATATCCCAACGCAGCTCCTGGAAGAAACGTGTTTCTGACTCGCTGAATCTCAACATAGATTCAACTCTCTTAGGTGAACGAACGCACAGCAGAGCAGTTTCAAGGAAACGTTTCTCCTGAGTTTTAGACGAAGTTTCCTGCTGTTTAGTACGTATGCCGGCCTTGGGCTGGAAATACCGGTTTTGGGATTCTGCACAGAAAGGGTTTGCAAACCGCGGAATCCAAACGTGAGTTCAACTCTGACATTTGAATGCACACATTGAAAACCATTCAACTAGATTGCTCCGTTTTGGTTTTAGGAGCAGATATTTCTCTGTACAGCCTATGGTCCCATTCACTCGGGAATATCCCAACGCAGCTCCTAGAAGAAACGTGTTTCTGACTCGCTGAATCTCAACATAGATTCAACTCTCTTAGGTGAACGAACGCACAGCAGAGCAGTTTCAAGGAAACGTTTCTCCTGAGTTTTAGACGAAGTTTCCTCCTGTTTAGTATGTATTCCGGCATTGTGCTGGAAATACCGGTTTTGGGATTCTGCACAGAAAGGGTTTGCAAACCGCGGAATCCACACGTGAGTTTAACTCTGTCAGTTGAATGCACACATTGACAACCATTCAGTTAGATAGCTCCGTTTTGGTTTTAGAAGCAGATATTTCTCTGTACAGCCTATGGTCCCATTCACTCGGGAATATCCCATCACAGCTCCTAGAGGAAAGGTGTTTCTGACTCGCTGAATATCAATATAGATTCAACTCTCTTAGGTGAACGAACGCACAGCAGAGCAGTTTCAATGAAACTTTTCTCCTGAGTTTTAGACGAAGTTTACTGCTGTTTAGTACGTATGCCGGCATTGGGCTGGAAATACCGGTTTTCGGATTCTTCACAGAAAGGGTTTGCAAACCGCTGAATCCACACGTGAGTTTAACTTTGTCAGTTGAATGCACACATTGACAACCATTCAGTTAGATAGCTCCGTTTTGGTTTTAGAAGCAGATATTTCTCTGTACAGTCTATGGTCCCAGTCACTCGGGAATATCCCAACGCAGCTCCTAGAAGAAACGTGTTTCTGAATCGCTGAATCTCAACATAGATTCAACTCTCTTAGGTGAACGAACGCACAGCAGAGCAGTTTCAAGGAAAAGTTTCTCCTGAGTTTTAGACGAAGTTGCCTGCTGTTTAGTACGTATGCCGGCATTGATCTGGAAGTACCGGTTTTGGGATTCTGCACAGAAACGGTTTGCAAACCGCCGAATCCACACGTGAGTTTAACTCTATCAGTTGAATGCACACATTGACAACCATTCAGTTAGATATCTCCGTTTTGGTTTTAGGAGCAGATATTTCTCTGTACAGCCTATGGTCCCATTCACTTTGGATATCCCATCGCAGCTCCTAGAAGAAACGTGTTTCTGACTCGCTGAATCTCAACATAGATTCAATTCTCTTAGCTGAATGAACGCACAGCAGAGCACTTTCAAGGAAACGTTTCTCCTGAGTTTTAGACGAAGTTTCCAGCTGTTTAGTACGTATGCCGGCATTGGGCTGGAAATGCCGGTTTTGGGATTCTGCACAGAAAGGGTTTGCAAACCGCTGAATCCACACGTGAGTTTAACTCTGTCAGTTGAATGCACACATTGGCAACCATTCAGTTAGATAGCTCCGTTTTGGTTTTAGAAGCAGATATTTCTCTGTGCAGCCTATGGTCCCATTCACTCGGGAATATCCCAACACAGCTCCTAGAAGAAACGTGTTTCTGACTCGCTGAATCTCAACATAGATTCAACTCTCTTAGGTGAACGAACGCACAGCAGAGCAGTTTCAAGGAAACGTTTCTCCTGAGTTTTAGACGAAGTTTACTGCTGTTTAGTACGCATGCCGGCATTGGGCTGGAAATGCCGGTTTTGGGATTCTGCACAGAAAGGTTTTGCAAACCGCTGAATCCACACGTGAGTTTAACACTGTCAGTTGAATGCACACATTGACAACCATTCAGTTAGATAGCTCCGTTTTGGTTTTAGAAGCAGATATTTCTCTGTACAGTCTATGGTCCCAGTCACTCGGGAATATCCCATCACAGCTCCTAGAAGAAAGGTGATTCTGACTCGCTGAATATCAATGTAGATTCAACTCTCTTAGTGAAAGAACGCACAGCAGAGCAGTTTCAAGGAAACATTTCTCCTGAGTTTTAGACGAAGTTAACTGCTGTTTAGTACGTATGCTGGCATTAGGCTGGAAATACCGGTTTTGGGATTCTGTACAGGAATGGTTTGCAAACCGCTGAATCCACACGTGAGTTTAGCTCTGTCAGTTGAATGCACACTTTGAAAACCATTCAGTTAGATAGCTCCGTTTTGGTTTTAGAAGCAGATATTTCTCTGTACAGCCTATGGTCCCATTCACTCGGGAATATCCCAACGCAGCTCCAAGAAGAAACGTGTTTCTGACTCGCTGAATCTCAACATAGCTTCAACTCTCTTAGGTGAACGCACTCACAGCAGAGCAGTTTCAAGGAAACGTTTCTCCTGAGTTTTAGACGAAGTTTCCTGCTGTTTAGTACATATGCCGGCCTTGGGCTGGAAATACCGGTTTTGGGATTCTGCACAGAAAGGGTTTGCAAACCGCGGAATCCACACGTGAGTTTAGCTCTGTCAGTTGAATGCACACATTGACAACCATTCAGTTAGATAGCTCCGTTTTGGTTTTAGAAGCAGATATTTCTCTGTACAGTCTATGGTCCCAGTCACTCGGGAATATCCCAACGCAGCTCCTAGAAGAAACGTGTTTCTGACTCGCTGAATCTCAAAATAGATTCAACTCTCTTAGGTGAACGAACGCACAGCAGAGCAGTTTCAAGGAAACGTTTCTCCTGAGTTTTAGACGAAGTTTCCTGCTGTTTAGTACGTATGCCGTCATTGGGCTGGAAATACCGGTTTTGCTTTCTGCACAGAAAGGGTTTGCAAACCGCTGTATCCACACGTGAGTTTAACTCTGTCAGTTGAATGCACACATTGACAACCATTCAGTTAGATAGCTCCGTTTTGGTTTTAGGAGCAGATATTTCTCTGTACAGCCTATGGTCCCATTCACTCGGGAATATCCCATCGCAGCTCCTAGAAGAAACGTGTTTCTGACTCGCTGAATCTCAACATAGATTCAACTCTCTTAGGTGAACGAAAGCACAGCAGAGCAGTTTCAAGGAAACGTTTCTCTTGAGTTTTAGACGAAGTTTCCTGCTGTTTAGTACGTATGCCGGCCTTGGGCTGGAAATACCGGTTTTGGGATTCTGCCCAGAAAGGGTTTGCAAACCGCTGAATCCACACGTGAGTTTAACTCTGTCAGTTGAATACACACATTGACAACCATTCAGTTAGATAGCTCCGTTTTGGTTTTAGAAGCAGATATTTCTCTGTGCAGCCTATGGTCCCATTCACTCGGGAATATCCCAACACAGCTCCTAGAAGAAACGTGTTTCTGACTCGCTGAATCTCAACATAGATTCAACTCTCTTAGGTGAACGAACGCACAGCAGAGCAGTTTCAAGGAAACGTTTCTCCTGAGTTTTAGACGAAGTTTACTGCTGTTTAGTATGCACGCCGGCATTGGGCTGGAAATACCGGTTTTGGGATTCTGCACAGAAAGGTTTTGCAAACCGCTGAATCCACACGTGAGTTTAACACTGTCAGTTGAATGCACCCATTGACAACCATTCAGTTAGATAGCTCCGTTTTGGTTTTAGAAGCAGATATTTCTCTGTACAGTCTATGGTCCCAGTCACTCGGGAATATCCCAACGCAGCTCCTAGAAGAAACGTGTTTCTGACTCGCTGAATCTCAACATAGATTCAACTCTCTTAGGTGAACGAACGCACAGCAGAGCAGTTTCAAGGAAACCTTTCTCCTGAGTTTTAGACGAAGTTTCCTGCTGTTTAGTACGTATGCCGGCATTGGGCTGGAAATACCGGTTTTGGGATTCTTCACAGAAAGGGTTTGCAAACCGCTGAATCCACACGGGAGTTTAACTCTGTCAGTTGAATACACACATTGACAAACATTCAGTTAGATAGCTCCGTTTTGGTTTTAGGAGCAGATATTTCTCTATACAGCCTATGGTCCCATTCACTCGGGAATATCCCATCACAGCTCCTAGAAGAAAGGTGTTTCTGACTCGCTGAATATCAATATAGATTCAACTCTCTTAGGTGAACGAACGCACAGCAGAGCAGTTTCAAGGAAACATTTCTCCTGAGTTTTAGACGAAGTTAACTGCTGTTTAGTACGTATGCTGGCATTAGGCTGGAAATACCGGTTTTGGGATTCTGTACAGGAATGGTTTGCAAACCGCTGAATCCACACGTGAGTTTAGCTGTGTCAGTTGAATGCACACTTTGAAAACCATTCAGTTAGATAGCTCCGTTTTGGTTTAAGAAGCAGATATTTCTCTGTACAGCCTATGGTCCCATTCACTCGGGAATATCCCAACGCAGCTCCTAGAAGAAACGTGTTTCTGACTCGCTGAATCTCAACATAGATTCAACTCTCTTAGGTGAACGAACGCACAGCAGAGCAGTTTCAAGGAAACGTGTCTCCTGAGTTTTAGACGAAGTTTCCTGCTGTTTAGTTTGTATGCCGGCCTTGGGCTGGAAATACCGGTTTTGGGATTCTGCACAGAAAGGGTTTGCAAACCGCGGAATCCACACGTGAGTTCAACTCTGACATTTGAATGCACACATTGAAAACCATTCAATTAGATAGCTCCGTTTTGGTTTTAGGAGCAGATATTTCTCTGTACAGCCTATGGTCCCAATCACTCGGGAATATCCCATCACAGCTCCTAGAAGAAAGGTGTTTCTGACTCGCTGAATATCAATATAGATTCAACTCTCTTAGGTGAACGAACGCACAGCAGAGCAGTTTCAAGGAAAATTTTCTCCTGAGTTTTAGACGAAGTTTACCGCTGTTTAGTACGTATGCCGGCGTTGGGCTGGAAATACCGGTTTTGGGATTCTGTACAGGAATGGTTTGCAAACCGCTGAATCCACACGTGAGTTTAGCTCTGTCAGTTGAATGCACAGTTTGAAAACCATTCAGTTAGATAGCTCCGTTTTGGTTTTAGAAGCAGATATTTCTCTGTACAGCCTATGGTCCCGTTCACTCCGGAATATCCCAACGCAGCTCCTAGAAGAAACGTTTTTCTGACTCGCTGAATCTCAACATAGATTCAACTCTCTTAGGTGAACGAACGCACAGCAGAGCAGTTTCAAGGAAACGTTTCTCCTGAGGTTTAGACGAAGTTTCCTGCTGTTTAGTACGTATGCCGGCATTGGGCTGGAAATACCGGTTTTCGGATTCTTCACAGAAAGGGTTTGCAAACCGCTGAATCCACACGTGAGTTTAACTCTGTCAGTTGAATGCACACATTGACAACCATTCAGTTAGATAGCTCCGTTTTGGTTTTAGAAGCAGATATTTCTCTGTACAGTCTATGGTCCCAGTCACTCGGGAATATCCCAACGCAGCTCCTAGAAGAAACATGTTTCTGACTGCTGAATCTCAACATAGATTCAACTCTCTTAGGTGAACGAACGCACAGCAGAGCAGTTTCAAGGAAACGTTTCTCCTGAGTTTTAGACGAAGTTTCCTGCTGTTTAGTACGTATGCCGGCATTGGGCTGGAAATACCGGTTTTCGGATTCTTCACAGAAAGGGTTTGCAAACGCTGAATCCACACGTGAGTTTAACTCTGTCAGTTGAATGCACACATTGACAACCATTCAGTTAGATAGCTCCGTTTTGGTTTTAGGAGCAGATATTTCTCTGTACAGCCTATGGTCCCATTCACTCTGGAATATCCCATCGCAGCTCCTAGAAGAAACGTGTTTCTGACTCGCTGAATCTCAACATAGATTCAACTCTCTTAGCTGAACGAACGCACAGCAGAGCAGTTTCAAGGAAACGTTTCTCCTGAGTTTTAGATGAAGTTTCCAGCTGTTTAGTACGTATGCCGGCATTGGGCTGGAAATGCCGGTTTTGGGATTCTGCACAGAAAGGGTTTGCAAACCGATGAATCCACACGTGAGTTTAACTCCATCAGTTGAATGCACACATTGACAACCATTCAGTTAGATAGCTCCGTTTTGGTTTCAGGAGCAGATATTTCTCTGCACAGCCTATGGTCCCATTCACTCTGGAATATCCCATCGCAGCTCCTAGAAGAAACATGTTTCTGACTGCTGAATCTCAACATAGATTCAACTCTCTTAGGTGAACGAACGCACAGCAGAGCAGTTTCAAGGAAACGTTTCTCGTGAGTTTTAGACGAAGTTTCCTGCTGTTTAGTACGTATGCCGGCATTGGGCTGGAAATACCGGTTTTGGGATTCTGCACAGAAAGGGTTTGCAAACCCCTGAATCCACACGTGAGTTTACTCTGTCAGTTGAATGCACACATTGACAACCATTCAGTTAGAGAGCTCCGTTTTGGTTTTAGAAGCAGATATTTCTCTGTACAGCCTATGGTCCCATTCACTCGGGAATATCCCAACGCAGCTCCTAGAAGAAACGTGTTTCTGACTCGCTGAATCTCAACATAGATTCAACTCTCTTAGGTGAACGAACGCACAGCAGAGCAGTTTCAAGGAAACGTTTCTCCTGAGTTTTAGACGAAGTTTACTGCTGTTTAGTACGTATGCCGGCCTTCGGCTGGAAATACCGGTTTTGGGATTCTGCACAGAAAGTGTTTGCAAACCGCGGAATCCACACGTGAGTTTAACTCTGTCAGTTGAATGCACACATTGACAACCATTCAGTTAGATAGCTCCGTTTTGGTTTTAGAAGCAGATATTTCTCTGTACAGCCTATGGTCCCATTCACTCGGGAATATACCATCACAGCTCCTAGAAGAAAGGTGTTTCTGACTCGGTGAATATCAATATAGATTCAACTCTCTTAGGTGAACGAACGCACAGCAGAGCAGTTTCAATGAAACTTTTCTCCTGAGTTTTAGACGAAGTTTACTGCTGTTTAGTACGTATGCCGGCATTGGGCTGGAAATACCGGTTTTGGGATTCTGCAGAGGAAGGGTTTGCAAACCGCTGAATCCACACGTGAGTTTAGCTCTGTCAGTTGAATGCACACTTTGAAAACCATTGAGTTAGATAGCTCCGTTTTGGTTTTAGAAGCAGATATTTCTCTGTACAGCCTATGGTCCCGTTCACTACGGAATATCCCAACGCAGCTCCTAGAAGAAACGTTTTTCTGACTCGCTGAATCTCAACATAGATTCAACTGTCTTAGGTGAACGAACGCACAGCAGAGCAGTTTCAAGGAATCGTTTCTCCTGAGTTTTAGACGAAGTTTCCTGCTGTTTAGTACGTATGCCGGCATTGGGCTGGAAATAACGGTTTTCGGATTCTTCACAGAAAGGGTTTGCAAACCGCTGAAAACACACATGAGTTTAACTCTTTCAGTTGAATGCACACATTGACAACCATTCAGTTAGATAGCTCCGTTTTGGTTTTAGAAGCAGATATTTCTCTGTACAGTCCATGGTCCCAGTCACTCGGGAATATCCCAACGCAGCTCCTAGAAGAAACGTGTTTCTGACTCGCTGAATCTCAACATAGATTCAACTCTCTTAGGTGAACGAACGCACAGCAGAGCAGTTTCAAGGAAACGTTTCTCCTGAGTTTTAGACGAAGTTTCCTGCTGTTTAGTACGTATGCCGGCATTGGGCTGGAAATACCGGTTTTGGGATTCTGCACAGAAAGGGTTTGCAAACCGCTTCATCCACACGTGAGTTTAACTCTGTCAGTTGAATGCACACATTGACAACCATTCAGTTAGATAGCTCCGTTTTGGTTTTAGGAGCAGATATTTCTCTGTACAGCCTATGGTCCCGTTCACTCCGGAATATCCCAACGCAGCTCCTAGAAGAAACCTGTTTCTGACTCGCTGAATCTCAACATAGATTCAACTCTCTTAGGTGAACGAACGCACAGCAGAGCAGTTTCAAGGAAACGTTTCTCCTGAGTTTTAGACGAAGTTTCCTGCTGTTTAGTACGTATGCCGGCAATGGGCTGGAAATACCATTTTGGGATTCTTCACAGAAAGGGTTTGCAAACCGCTGAATCCACACGTGAGTTTAACTCTGCCAGTTGAATGCACACATTGAAAACCATTCAGTTAGATTGCTACGTTTTGGTTTTAGAAGCAGATATTTCTCTGTACAGCCTATGGTCCCATTCACTCGGGAATATCCCAACGGAGCTCCTAGAAGAAACGTGTTTCTGACTCGCTGAATCTCAACATAGATTCAACTCTCTTCGGTGAACGAACGCACAGCAGAGCAGTTTCAAGGAAACGTTTCTCCTGAGTTTTAGACGAAGTTTCCTGCTGTTTAGTACGTATGCCGGCCTTGGGCTGGAAATACCGGTTTTGGGATTCTGCATAGAAAGGGTTTGCAAACCGCGGAATCCACACGTGAGTTTAACTCTGTCAGTTGAATGCACACATTGACAACCTTTCAGTTAGATAGCTCCGTTTTGGTTTTAGAAGCAGATATTTCTCCGTACAGCCTATGGTCCCATTCACTCGGGAATATCCCATCACAGCTCCTAGAAGTAAGGTGTTTCTGACTCGCTGAATATCAATATAGATTCAACTCTCTTAGGTGAACGAACGCACAGCAGAGCAGTTTCAATGAAACTTTTCTCCTGAGTTTTAGACGAAGTTTACTGCTGTTTAGTACGTATGCCGTCATTGGGCTGGAAATACCGGTTTTGGGATTCTGCACAGGAACGGTTTGCAAACCGCTGAATCCACACGTGAGTTTAGCTCTGTCAGTTGAATGCACACTTTGAAAACAATTCAGTTAGATAGCTCCGTTTTGGATTTAGAAGCAGATATTTCTCTGTACAGCCTATGGTCCCGTTCACTCCGGAATATCCCAACGCAGCTCCAAGAAGAAACGTTTTTCTGACTCGCTGAATCTCAACATAGATTCAACTCTCTTAGATGAACGCACGCACAGCAGAGCAGATTCAAGGAAACGTTTCTCCTGAGTTTTAGACGAAGTTTCCTGCTGTTTAGTACGTATGCCGGCACTGGGCTGGAAATACCGGTTTTCGGATTCTTCACAGAAAGGGTTTGCAAACCGCTGAATCCACACGTGAGTTTAACTCTACCAGTTGAATGCACACATTGACAACCATTCAGTTAGATAGCTCCGTTTTGGTTTTAGAAGCAGATATTTCTCTGTACAGTCTATGGTCCCAGTCACTCGGGAATATCCCAACGCAGCTCCTAGAAGAAACGTGTTTCTGACTCGCTGAATCCCAACATAGATTCAACTCTCTTAGGTGAACGCACGCACAGCAGAGCAGTTTCAAGGATACGTTTCTCCTGAGTTTTAGACGAAGTTTCCTGCTGTTTAGTACGTATGCCGGCATTGGGCTGGAAATACCGGTTTTGGGATTCTTCACAGAAAGGGTTTGGAAACCGCTGAATCCACACGTGAGTTTAACTCTGCCAGATGAATGCACACATTGACAACCATTCAGTTAGATAGCTCCGTTTTGGTTTTAGAAGCAGATATTTCTCTGTACAGTCTATGGTCCCATTCACTCGGGAATATCCCAACGCAGCTCCTAGAAAAAACGTGTTTCTGACTCGCAGAATCTCAACATAGATTCAACTCTCTTAGGTGAACGAACGCACAGCAGAGCAGTTTCAAGGAAACGTTTCTCCTGAGTTTTAGGCGAAGTTTCCTGCTGTTTAGTACCTATGCCGGCATTGAGCTGGAAGTACCGGTTTTGGGATTCTGCACAGAAAGGGTTTACAAACCGCTGAATCCACACGTGAGTTTACCTCTGTCAGTTGAATGCACACATTGAAAACCATTCAGTTAGAAAGCTCCGTTTTGGTTTTAGAAGCAGATATTTCTCTGTACAGCCTATGGTCCCGTTCACTCCGGAATATCCCAACGCAGCTGCTATAAGAAACGTTTTTCTGACTCGCTGAATCTCAACATAGATTCAACTCTCTTAGGTGAACGCACGCACAGCAGAGCAGTTTCAAGGAAACGTTTCTCCTGAGTTTTAGACGAAGTTTCCTGCTGTTTAGTACGTATGCCGGCATTGGGCTGGAAATACCGGTTTTCGGATTCTTCACAGAAAGGGTTTGCAAACCGCTGAATCCACACGTGAGTTTAACTCTGTCAGTTGAATGCACACATTGACAACCATTCAGTTAGATAGCTCCGTTTTGGTTTTAGAAGCAGATATTTCCCTGTATAGTCTATGGTCCCAGTCACTCGGGAATATCCCAACGTAGCTCCTAGAAGAAACGTGTTTCTGACTCGCTGAATCTCAACATAGATTCAACTCTCTTAGGTGAACGAACGCACAGCAGAGCAGTTTCAAGGAAACGTTTCTCCTGAGTTTTAGACGAAGTTTCCTGCTGTTTAGTACGTATGCCGGCATTGATCTGGAAGTACCGGTTTTGGGATTCTGAACAGAAACGGTTTGCACACCGCTGAATCCTCACGTGAGTTTACCTCTGTCAGTTGAATGCACACATTGACAACCATTCAGTTAGATAGCTCCGTTTTGGTTTTAGGAGCAGATATTTCTCTGTACAGCCTATGGTCCCATTCACTCTGGAATATCCCATCGCAGCTCCTAGAAGAAACGTGTTTCTGACTTGCTGAATCCCAACATAGATTCAACTCTCTTAGCTGAATGAACGCACAGCAGAGCACTTTCAAGGAAACGTTTCTCCTGAGTTTTAGACGAAGTTTCCAGCTGTTTAGTACCTATGCCGGCATTGGGCTGGAAATACCGGTTTTGGGATTCTGCACAGAAAGGGTTTGCAAACCGCTGAATCCACACGTGAGTTTAACTCTGTCAGTTGAATACACACATTGACAACCATTCAGTTAGATAGCTCCGTTTTGGTTTTAGAAGCAGATATTTCTCTGTGCAGCCTATGGTCCCATTCACTCGGGAATATCCCAACACAGCTCCTAGAAGAAACGTGTTTCTGACTCGCTGAATCTCAACATAGATTCAACTCTCTTTGGTGAACGAACGCACAGCAGAGCAGTTTCAAGGAAACGTTTCTCCTGAGTTTTAGACGAAGTTTACTGCTGTTTAGTACCCATGCCGGCATTGGGCTGGAAATACCGGTTTTGGGATTCTGCACAGAAAGCTTTTTGCAAACCGCTGAATCCACACGTGAGTTTAACACTGTCAGTTGAATGCACACATTGACAACCATTCAGTTAGATAGCTCCGTTTTGGATTTAGAAGAAGATATTTCTCTGTATAGTCTATGGTCCCAGTCACTCGGGAATATACCAACGCAGCTCCTAGAAGAAACGTGTTTCTGACTCGCTGAATCTCAACATAGATTCAACTCTCTTAGGTGAACGAACGCACAGCAGAGCAGTTTCAAGGAAACGTTTCTCCTGAGTTTTAGACGAAGTTTCCTGCTGTTTAGTACGTATGCCGGCCTTGGGCTGGAAATACCGGTTTTGGGATTCTGCTCAAAAAGGTTTTGCAAACCGCGGAATCCACACGTGAGTTCAACTCTGACATTTGAATGCACACATTGAAAACCATTCAATTAGATAGCTCCGTTTTGGTTTTAGGAGCAGATATTTCTCTGTACAGCCTATGGTCCCATTCACTCGGGAATATCCCAACGCAGCTCCTAGAAGAAACGTGTTTCTGACTCGCTGAATCTCAACATAGATTCAACTCTCTTAGGTGAACGAACGCACAGCAGAGCAGTTTCAAGGAAACGTTTCTCCTGAGTTTTAGACGAAGTTTCCTGCTGTTTAGTACATATGCCGGCCTTGGGCTGGAAATACCGGTTTTGGGATTCTGCACAGAAAGGGTTTGCAAACCGCGGAATCCACACGTGAGTTTAACTCTGTCAGTTGAATGCACACATTGGCAACCATTCAGTTAGATAGCTCCGTTTTGGTTTTAGAAGCAGATATTTCTCTGTACAGCCTATGGTCCCATTCACTCGGGAATATCCCATCACAGCTCCTAGAAAAAAGGTGTCTCTGACTCGCTGAATATCAATATAGATTCAACTCTCTTAGGTGAACGAACGCACATCAGAGCAGTTTCAATGAAACTTTTCTCCTGAGTTTTAGACGAAGTTTACTGCTGTTTAGTACGTATGCCGGCATTGGGCTGGAAATACCGGTTTTGGGATTCTGTACAGGAATGGTTTGCAAACCGCTGAATCCACACGTGAGTTTAGCTCTGTCAGTTGAATGCACACTTTGAAAACCATTCAGTTAGATAGCTCCGTTTTGGTTTTAGAAGCAGATATTTCTCTGTACAGCCTATGGTCCCAGTCACTCGGGAATATCCCAACGCAGCTCCTAGAAGAAACGTGTTTCTGACTCGCTGAATCTCAACATAGATTCAACTCTCTTAGGTGAACGAACGCACAGCAGAGCAGTTTCAAGGAAACGTTTCTCCTGAGTTTTAGACGAAGTTTCCTGCTGTTAAGTACGTATGCCGGCCTTGGGCTGGAAATACCGGTTTTGGGATTCTGCACAGAAAGGGTTTGCAAACCGCGGAATCCACACGTGAGTTTAACTCTGTCAGTTGAATGCACACATTGACAACCATTCAGTTAGATAGCTCCGTTTTGGTTTTAGGAGCAGATATTTCTCTGTACAGCCTATGGTCCCATTCACTCGGGAATATCCCATCACAGCTCCTAGAAAAAAGGTGTCTCTGACTCGCTGAATATCAATATAGATTCAACTCTCTTAGGTGAACGAACGCACAGCAGAGCAGTTTCAAGGAAACGTTTCTCCTCAGTTTTAGGCGAAGTTTCCTGCTGTTTAGTACCTATGCCGGCATTGAGCTGGAAGTACCGGTTTTGGGATTCTGCACAGAAAGGGTTTACAAACCGCTGAATCCACACGTGAGTTTACCTCTGTCAGTTGAATGCACACATTGAAAACCATTCAGTTAGAAAGCTCCGTTTTGGTTTTAGAAGCAGATATTTCTCTGTACAGCCTATGGTCCCGTTCACTCCGGAATATCCCAACGCAGCTGCTCTAAGAAACGTTTTTCTGACTCGCTGAATCTCAACATAGATTCAACTCTCTTAGGTGAACGCACGCACAGCAGAGCAGTTTCAAGGAAACGTTTCTCCTGAGTTTTAGACGAAGTTTCCTGCTGTTTAGTACGTATGCCGGCATTGGGCTGGAAATACCGGTTTTCGGATTCTTCACAGAAAGGGTTTGCAAACCGCTGAATCCACACGTGAGTTTAACTCTGTCAGTTGAATGCACACATTGACAACCATTCAGTTAGATAGCTCCGTTTTGGTTTTAGAAGCAGATATTTCCCTGTATAGTCTATGGTCCCAGTCACTCGGGAATATCCCAACGTAGCTCCTAGAAGAAACGTGTTTCTGACTCGCTGAATCTCAACATAGATTCAACTCTCTTAGGTGAACGAACGCACAGCAGAGCAGTTTCAAGGAAACGTTTCTCCTGAGTTTTAGACGAAGTTTCCTGCTGTTTAGTACGTATGCCGGCATTGATCTGGAAGTACCGGTTTTGGGATTCTGAACAGAAACGGTTTGCACACCGCTGAATCCTCACGTGAGTTTACCTCTGTCAGTTGAATGCACACATTGACAACCATTCAGTTAGATAGCTCCGTTTTGGTTTTAGAAGCAGATATTTCTCTGTACAGCCTATGGTCCCATTCACTCTGGAATATCCCATCGCAGCTCCTAGAAGAAACGTGTTTCTGACTTGCTGAATCCCAACATAGATTCAACTCTCTTAGCTGAATGAACGCACAGCAGAGCACTTTCAAGGAAACGTTTCTCCTGAGTTTTAGACGAAGTTTCCAGCTGTTTAGTACATATGCCGGCATTGGGCTGGAAATACCGGTTTTGGGATTCTGCACAGAAAGGGTTTGCAAACCGCTGAATCCACACGTGAGTTTAACTCTGTCAGTTGAATACACACATTGACAGCCATTCAGTTAGATAGCTCCGTTTTGGTTTTAGAAGCAGATATTTCTCTGTGCAGCCTATGGTCCCATTCACTCGGGAATATCCCAACACAGCTCCTAGAAGAAACGTGTTTCTGACTCGCTGAATCTCAACATAGATTCAACTCTCTTTGGTGAACGAACGCACAGCAGAGCAGTTTCAAGGAAACGTTTCTCCTGAGTTTTAGACGAAGTTTACTGCTGTTTAGTACCCATGCCGGCATTGGGCTGGAAATACCGGTTTTGGGATTCTGCACAGAAAGCTTTTTGCAAACCGCTGAATCCACACGTGAGTTTAACACTGTCAGTTGAATGCACACATTGACAACCATTCAGTTAGATAGCTCCGTTTTGGATTTAGAAGAAGATATTTCTCTGTATAGTCTATGGTCCCAGTCACTCGGGAATATACCAACGCAGCTCCTAGAAGAAACGTGTTTCTGACTCGCTGAATCTCAACATAGATTCAACTCTCTTAGGTGAACGAACGCACAGCAGAGCAGTTTCAAGGAAACGTTTCTCCTGAGTTTTAGACGAAGTTTCCTGCTGTTTAGTACGTATGCCGGCCTTGGGCTGGAAATACCGGTTTTGGGATTCTGCTCAAAAAGGTTTTGCAAACCGCGGAATCCACACGTGAGTTCAACTCTGACATTTGAATGCACACATTGAAAACCATTCAATTAGATAGCTCCGTTTTGGTTTTAGGAGCAGATATTTCTCTGTACAGCCTATGGTCCCATTCACTCGGGAATATCCCAACGCAGCTCCTAGAAGAAACGTGTTTCTGACTCGCTGAATCTCAACATAGATTCAACTCTCTTAGGTGAACGAACGCACAGCAGAGCAGTTTCAAGGAAACGTTTCTCCTGAGTTTTAGACGAAGTTTCCTGCTGTTTAGTACATATGCCGGCCTTGGGCTGGAAATACCGGTTTTGGGATTCTGCACAGAAAGGGTTTGCAAACCGCGGAATCCACACGTGAGTTTAACTCTGTCAGTTGAATGCACACATTGGCAACCATTCAGTTAGATAGCTCCGTTTTGGTTTTAGAAGCAGATATTTCTCTGTACAGCCTATGGTCCCATTCACTCGGGAATATCCCATCACAGCTCCTAGAAAAAAGGTGTCTCTGACTCGCTGAATATCAATATAGATTCAACTCTCTTAGGTGAACGAACGCACATCAGAGCAGTTTCAATGAAACTTTTCTCCTGAGTTTTAGACGAAGTTTACTGCTGTTTAGTACGTATGCCGGCATTGGGCTGGAAATACCGGTTTTGGGATTCTGTACAGGAATGGTTTGCAAACCGCTGAATCCACACGTGAGTTTAGCTCTGTCAGTTGAATGCACACTTTGAAAACCATTCAGTTAGATAGCTCCGTTTTGGTTTTAGAAGCAGATATTTCTCTGTACAGCCTATGGTCCCAGTCACTCGGGAATATCCCAACGCAGCTCCTAGAAGAAACGTGTTTCTGACTCGCTGAATCTCAACATAGATTCAACTCTCTTAGGTGAACGAACGCACAGCAGAGCAGTTTCAAGGAAACGTTTCTCCTGAGTTTTAGACGAAGTTTCCTGCTGTTAAGTACGTATGCCGGCCTTGGGCTGGAAATACCGGTTTTGGGATTCTGCACAGAAAGGGTTTGCAAACCGCGGAATCCACACGTGAGTTTAACTCTGTCAGTTGAATGCACACATTGACAACCATTCAGTTAGATAGCTCCGTTTTGGTTTTAGGAGCAGATATTTCTCTGTACAGCCTATGGTCCCATTCACTCGGGAATATCCCATCACAGCTCCTAGAAAAAAGGTGTCTCTGACTCGCTGAATATCAATATAGATTCAACTCTCTTGGGGGAACGAACGCACAGCAGAGCAGTTTCAATGAAACTTTTCTCCTGAGTTTTAGACGAAGTTTACTGCTGTTTAGTACGTATGCCGGCATTGGGCTGGAAATACCGGTTTTGGGATTCTGCACAGGAAGGGTTTGCAAACCGCTGAATCCACACGTGAGTTTAGCTCTGTCAGTTGAATGCACACTTTGAAAACCATTCAGTTAGATAGCTCCGTTTTGGTTTTAGAAGCAGATATTTCTCTGTACAGCCTATGGTCCCGTTCACTCCAGAATATCCCAACGCAGCTCCTAGAAGAAACGTGTTTCTGACATGCTGAATCTCAACATAGATTCAACTCTCTTAGCTGAATGAACGCACAGCAGAGCACTTTCAAGGAAACGTTTCTCCTGAGTTTTAGACGAAGTTTCCAGCTGTTTAGTACGTATGCCGGCATTGGGCTGGAAATACCGGTTTTGGGATTCTGCACAGAAAGGTTTTTGCAAACCGCTGAATCCACACGTGAGTTTAACACTGTCAGTTGAATGCACACATTGACAACCATTCAGTTAGAAAGCTCCGTTTTGGTTTTAGAAGAAGATGTTTCTCTGTACAGTCTATGGTCCCAGTCACTCGGGAATATACCAACGCAGCTCCTAGAAGAAAAGTGTTTCTGACTCGCTGAATCTCAACATAGATTCAACTCTCTTAGGTGAACGAACGCACAGCAGAGCAGTTTCAAGGAAACGTTTCTCCTGAGTTTTAGACGAAGTTTCCTGCTGTTTAGTACGTATATCGGCATTGGGCTGGAAATACCGGTTTTGAGATTCTGCACAGAAAGGGTTTGCAAACCGCTGTATCCACACGTGAGTTTAACTCTGTCAGTTGAATGCACACATTGGCAACCATTCAGTTAGATAGCTCCGTTTTGGTTTTAGAAGCAGATATTTCTCTGTACAGCCTATGGTCCCAGTCACTAGGGAATATCCCAACGCAGCTCCTGGAAGAAACGTGTTTCTGACTCGCTGAATCTCAACATAGTTTCAACTCTCTTAGGTGAACGAACGGACAGCAGAGCAGTTTCAAGGAAACGTTTCTCCTGAGTTTTAGACGAAGTTTCCTGCTGTTTAGTACGTATGCCGGCCTTGGGCTGGAAATACCGGTTTTGGGATTCTGCACAAAAAGGTTTTGCAAACCGAGGAATCCACACGTGAGTTCAACTCTGATATTTGAATGCACACATTGAAAACCATTCAATTAGATAGCTCCGTTTTGGTTTTAGGAGCAGATATTTCTCTGTACAGCCTATGGTCCCATTCACTCGGGAATATCCCATCACAGCTCCTAGAAGAAAGGTGATTCTGACTCGCTGAATATCAATATAGATTCAAATCTCTTAGGTGAACGAACGCACAGCAGAGCAGTTTCAAGGAAACATTTCTCCTGAGTTTTATACGAAGTTAACTGCTGTTTAGTACGTATGCTGGCATTGGGCTGGAAATACCGGTTTTGGGATTCTGTACAGGAATGGTTTGCAAACCGCTGAATCCACACGTGAGTTTAGCTCTGTCAGTTGAATGCACACTTTGAAAACCATTCAGTTAGATAGCTCCGTTTTGGTTTTAGAAGCAGATATTTCTCTGTACAGTCTATGGTCCCATTCACTCGGGAATATCCCAACGCAGCTCCTAGAAGAAACGTGTTTCTGACTCGCTGAATCTCAACATAGATTCAACTCTCTTAGGTGAACGAACGCACAGCAGAGCAGTTTCAAGGAAACCTTTCTCCTGAGTTTTAGACGAAGTTTCCTGCTGTTTAGCATGTATGCCGGCCTTGGGCTGGAAATACCGGTTTTGGGATTCTGCACAGAAAGGGTTTGCAAACCGCGGAATCCACACGTGAGTTCAACTCTGACATTTGAATGCACACATTGAAAACCATTCAATTAGATAGCTCCGTTTTGGATTTAGGAGCAGATATTTCTCTGTACAACCTATGGTCCCATTCACTCGGGAATATCCCATCACAGCTCCTAGAAGAAAGGTGTTTCTGACTCGCTGAATATCAATATAGATTCAACTCTCTTAGGTGAACGAACGCACAGCAGAGCAGTTTCAAGGAAACATTTCTCCTGAATTTTAGACGAAGTTTACTGCTGTTTAGTACGTATGCCGGCATTGGGCTGGAAATATCGGTTTTGGGATTCTGCACAGAAAGGGTTTGCAAACCGAAGAATCCACACGTGAGTTTAACTCTGTCAGTTGAATGCACACATTGACAACCATTCAGTTAGATAGCTCCGTTTTGATTTTAGGAGCAGATATTTCTCTGTACAGCCTATGGTCCCATTCACTGTGGAATATCCCATCGCAGCTCCTAGAAGAAACATGTTTCTGACTGCTGAATCTCAACATAGATTCAACTCTCTTAGATGAACGAACGCACAGCCGAGCAGTTTCAAGGAAACGTTTCTCCTGAGTTTTAGACGAAGTTTCCTGCTGTTTAGTACGTATGCCGGCATTGGGCTGGAAATACCGGTTTTGGGATTCTGCACAGAAAGGGTTTGCAAACCGCTGAATCCACACGTCAGTTTAGCTCTGTCAGTTGAATGCACACATTGACAACCATTCAGTTAGAGAGCTCCGTTTTGGTTTTAGAAGCAGATATTTCTCTGTACAGCCTATGGTCCCATTCACTCGGGAATATCCCAACGCAGCTCCTAGAAGAAACGTGTTTCTGACTCGCTGAATCTCAACATAGATTCAACTCTCTTAGGTGAACGAACGCACAGCAGAGCAGTTTCAAGGAAACGTTTCTCCTGAGTTTAAGACGAAGTTTCCTGCTGTTTAGTACGTATGCCGGCCTTGGGCTGGAAATACCGGTTTTGGGATTCTGCACAGAAAGGGTTTGCAAACCGCGGAATCCACACGTGAGTTTAACTCTGTCACTTGAATACACACATTGACAAACATTCAGTTAGATAGCTCCGTTTTGGTTTTAGAAGCAGATATTTCTCTGTACAGCCTATGGTCCCATTCACTCGGGAATATCCCATCACAGCTCCTAGAAGAAAGGTGTTTCTGACTCGCTGAATATCAATATAGATTCAACTCTCTTAGGTGAACGAACGCACAGCAGAGCAGTTTCAATGAAACTTATCTCCTGAGTTTTAGACGAAGTTTACTGCTGTTTAGTACGTATGCCGGCATTGGGCTGGAAATACCGGTTTTGGGATTCTGCACAGAAAGGGTTTGCAAACCGCTGAATCCACACGTGAGTTTAGCTCTCTCAGTTGAATGCACACTTTGAAAACCATTCAGTTAGATAGCTCCGTTTTGGTTTTAGAAGCAGATATTTCTCTGTACAGCCTATGGTCCCGTTCACTCCGGAATATCGCAACGCAGCTGCTAGAAGAAACGTTTTTCTGACTCGCTGAATCTCAACATAGATTCAACTCTCTTAGGTGAACGAACGCACTGCAGAGCAGTTTCAAGGAAACGTTTCTCCTGAGTTTTAGACGAAGTTTACTGCTGTTTAGTACGCATGCCGGCATTGGGCTGGAAATACCGGTTTTGGGATTCTGCACAGAAAGGGTTTGCAAACCGCTGAATCCACACGTGAGTTTAACTCTGTCACTTGAATACACACATTGACAAACATTCAGTTAGATAGCTCCGTTTTGGTTTTAGAAGCAGATATTTCTCTGTACAGTCTATGGTCCTAGTCACTCGGGAATATCCCAACGCAGCTCCTAGAAGAAACGTGTTTCTGACTCGCTGAATCTCAACATAGATTCAACTCTCTTAGGTGAACGAACGCACAGCAGAGCAATTTCAAGGAAACGTTTCTCCTGAGTTTTAGACGAAGTTTCCTGCTGTTTAGTACGTATGCTGGCATTGGGCTGGAAATACCGGTTTTGGGATTCTGCACAGAAAGGGTTTGCAAACCGCTGTATCCACACGTGAGTTTAACTCTGTCAGTTGAATGCACACATTGACAACCATTCAGTTAGAGAGCTCCGTTTTGGTTTTAGAAGCAGATATTTCTCTGTACAGCCTATGGTCCCATTCACTCGGGAATATCCCATCGCAGCTCCTAGAAGAAACGTGTTTCTGACTCACTGAATCTCAACATAGATTCAACTCTCTAAGGTGAACGAAAGCACAGCAGAGCAGTTTCAAGGAAACGTTTCTCCTGAGTTTTAGACGAAGTTTCCAGCTGTTTAGTACGTATGCCGTCATTGGGCTGGAAATACCGGTTTTGGGATTCTGCACAGAAAGGGTTTGCAAACCGCTGAATCCACACGTCAGTTTAGCTCTGTCAGTTGAATGCACACATTGACAACCATTCAGTTAGATAGCTCCGTTTTGGTTTTAGAAGCAGATATTTCTCTGTACAGCCTATGGTCCCATTCACTCGGGAATATCCCAACGCAGCTCCTAGAAGAAACGTGTTTCTGACTCGCTGAATCTCAACATAGATTCAACTCTCTTAGGTGAACGAACGCACAGCAGAGCAGTTTCAAGGAAACGTTTCTCCTGAGTTTTAGACGAAGTTTCCTGCTGTTTAGTACGTATGCTGGCCTTGGGCTGGAAATACCGGTTTTGGGATTCTGCACAGAAAGGGTTTGCAAACCGCGGAATCCACACGTGAGTTCAACTCTGACATTTGAATGCACACATTGAAAACCATTCAATTAGATAGCCCCGTTTTGGTTTTAGGAGCAGATAGTTCTCTATACAGCCTATGGTCCCATTCACTCGGGAATATCCCATCACAGCTCCTAGAAGAAAGGTGATTCTGACTCGCTGAATATCAATATAGATTCAACTCTCTTAGGTGAATGAACGCAAAGCAGAGCAGTTTCAAGGAAACATTTCTCCTGAGTTTTAGACGAAGTTAACTGCTGTTTAGTACGTATGCTGGCATTGGGCTGGAAATACCGGTTTTGGGATTCTGTACAGGAATGGTTTGCAAACCGCTGAATCCACACGTGAGTTTAGCTCTGTCAGTTGAATGCACACTTTGAAAACCATTCAGTTAGATAGCTCCGTTTTGGTTTTAGAAGCAGATATTTCTCTGTACAGCCTATGGTCCCATTCACTCGGGAATATCCCAACGCAGCTTCTAGAAGAAACGTGCTTCTGACTCGCTGAATCTCAACATAGATTCAACTCTCTTAGGTGAACGAACGCACAGCAGAGCAGTTTCAAGGAAACGTTTCTCCTGAGTTTTAGACGAAGTTTCCTTCTGTTTAGTACATATGCCGGCCTTGGGCTGGAAATACCGGTTTTGGGATTCTGCACAGAAAGGGTTTCCAAACCGCGGAATCCACACGTGAGTTTAACTCTGTCAGTTGAATGGACACATTGACAACCATTCAGTTAGATACCTCCGTTTTGGTTTTAGAAGCAGATATTTCTCTGTACAGCCTATGGTCCCATTCACTCGGGAATATCCCATCACAGCTCCTAGAAGAAAGGTGTTTCTGACTCGCTAAATATCAATATAGATTCAACTCTCTTAGGTGAACGAACGCACAGCAGAGCAGTTTCAATGAAACTTATCTCCTGAGTTTTAGACGAAGTTTACTGCTGTTTAGTACGTATGCCGGCATTGGGCTGGAAATACCGGTTTTGGGATTCTGCACAGAAAGCGTTTGCAAACCGCTGAATCCACACGTGAGTTTAGCTCTCTCAGTTGAATGCACACTTTGAAAACCATTCAGTTAGATAGCTCCGTTTTGGTTTTAGAAGCAGATATTTCTCTGTACAGCATATGGTCCCGTTCACTCCGGAATATCGCAACGCAGCTGCTAGAAGAAACGTTTTTCTGACTCGCTGAATCTCAACATAGATTCAACTCTCTTAGGTGAACGAACGCACTGCAGAGCAGTTTCAAGGAAACGTTTCTCCTGAGTTTTAGACGAAGTTTACTGCTGTTTAGTCGCATGCCGGCATTGGGCTGGAAATACCGGTTTTGGGATTCTGCACAGAAAGGGTTTGCAAACCGCTGAATCCACACGTGAGTTTAACTCTGTCACTTGAATACACACATTGACAAACATTCAGTTAGATAGCTCCGTTTTGGTTTTAGAAGCAGATATTTCTCTGTACAGTCTATGGTCCTAGTCACTCGGGAATATCCCAACGCAGCTCCTAGAAGAAACGTGTTTCTGACTCGCTGAATCTCAACATAGATTCAACTCTCTTAGGTGAACGAACGCACAGCAGAGCAGTTTCAAGGAAACGTTTCTCCTGAGTTTTAGACGAAGTTTCCTGCTGTTTAGTACGTATGCTGGCATTGGGCTGGAAATACCGGTTTTGGGATTCTGCACAGAAAGGGTTTGCAAACCGCTGTATCCACACGTGAGTTTAAATCTGTCAGTTGAATGCACACATTGACAACCATTCAGTTAGAGAGCTCCGTTTTGGTTTTAGAAGCAGATATTTCTCTGTACAGCCTATGGTCCCATTCACTCGGGAATATCCCATCGCAGCTCCTAGAAGAAACGTGTTTCTGACTCACTGAATCTCAACATAGATTCAACTCTCTCAGGTGAACGAAAGCACAGCAGAGCAGTTTCAAGGAAACGTTTCTCCTGAGTTTTAGACGAAGTTTCCAGCTGTTTAGTACGTATGCCGTCATTGGGCTGGAAATACCGGTTTTGGGATTCTGCACAGAAAGGGTTTGCAAACCGCTGAATCCACACGTCAGTTTAGCTCTGTCAGTTGAATGCACACATTGACAACCATTCAGTTAGATAGCTCCGTTTTGGTTTTAGAAGCAGATATTTCTCTGTACAGCCTATGGTCCCATTCACTCGGGAATATCCCAACGCAGCTCCTAGAAGAAACGTGTTTCTGACTCGCTGAATCTCAACATAGATTCAACTCTCTTAGGTGAACGAACGCACAGCAGAGCAGTTTCAAGGAAACGTTTCTCCTGAGTTTTAGACGAAGTTTCCTGCTGTTTAGTACGTATGCTGGCCTTGGGCTGGAAATACCGGTTTTGGGATTCTGCACAGAAAGGTTTTGCAAACCGCGGAATCCACACGTGAGTTCAACTCTGACATTTGAATGCACACATTGAAAACCATTCAATTAGATAGCTCCGTTTTGGTTTTAGGAGCAGATAGTTCTCTATACAGCCTATGGTCCCATTCACTCGGGAATATCCCATCACAGCTCCTAGAAGAAAGGTGATTCTGACTCGCTGAATATCAATATAGATTCAACTCTCTTAGGTGAATGAACGCACAGCAGAGCAGTTTCAAGGAAACATTTCTCCTGAGTTTTAGACGAAGTTAACTGCTGTTTAGTACGTATGCTGGCATTGGGCTGGAAATACCGGTTTTGGGATTCTGTACAGGAATGGTTTGCAAACCGCTGAATCCACACGTGAGTTTAGCTCTGTCAGTTGAATGCACACTTTGAAAACCATTCAGTTAGATAGCTCCGTTTTGGTTTTAGAAGCAGATATTTCTCTGTACAGCCTATGGTCCCATTCACTCGGGAATATCCCAACGCAGCTTCTAGAAGAAACGTGCTTCTGACTCGCTGAATCTCAACATAGATTCAACTCTCTTAGGTGAACGAACGCACAGCAGAGCAGTTTCAAGGAAACGTTTCTCCTGAGTTTTAGACGAAGTTTCCTTCTGTTTAGTACATATGCCGGCCTTGGGCTGGAAATACCGGTTTTGGGATTCTGCACAGAAAGGGTTTCCAAACCGCGGAATCCACACGTGAGTTTAACTCTGTCAGTTGAATGGACACATTGACAACCATTCAGTTAGATACCTCCGTTTTGGTTTTAGAAGCAGATATTTCTCTGTACAGCCTATGGTCCCATTCACTCGGGAATATCCCATCACAGCTCCTAGAAGAAAGGTGTCTCTGACTCGCTGAATATCAATATAGATTCAACTCTCTTAGGTGAACGAATGTACAACAGAGCAGTTTCAAGGAAACTTTTCTCCTGAGTTTTAGACGAAGTTTACTGCTGTTTAGTACGTATGCCGGCATTGGGCTGGAAATACCGGTTTTCGGATTCTGCACAGGAAGGGTTTGCAAACCGCTGAATCCACACGTGAGTTTAGCTCTGTCAGTTGAATGCACACTTTGAAAACCATTCAGTTAGATAGCTCCGTTTTGGTTTTAGAAGCAGATATTTCTCTGTACAGCCTATGGTCCCGTTCACTCCAGAATATCCCAACGCAGCTCCTAGAAGAAACGTGTTTCTGACATGCTGAATCTCAACATAGATTCAACTCTCTTAGCTGAATGAACGCACAGCAGAGCACTTTCAAGGAAACGTTTCTCCTGAGTTTTAGACGAAGTTTCCAGCTGTTTAGTACGTATGCCGGCATTGGGCTGGAAATACCGGTTTTGGGATTCTGCACAGAAAGGTTTTTGCAAACCGCTGAATCCACACGTGAGTTTAACACTGTCAGTTGAATGCACACATTGACAACCATTGAGTTAGATAGCTCCGTTTTGGTTTTAGAAGAAGATGTTTCTCTGTACAGTCTATGGTCCCAGTCACTCGGGAATATACCAACGCAGCTCCTAGAAGAAAAGTGTTTCTGACTCGCTGAATCTCAACATAGATTCAACTCTCTTAGGTGAACGAACGCACAGCAGAGCAGTTTCAAGGAAACGTTTCTCCTGAGTTTTAGACGAAGTTTCCTGCTGTTTAGTACGTATATCGGCATTGGGCTGGAAATACCGGTTTTGAGATTCTGCACAGAAAGGGTTTGCAAACCGCTGTATCCACACGTGAGTTTAACTCTGTCAGTTGAATGCACACATTGGCAACCATTCAGTTAGATAGCTCCGTTTTGGTTTTAGAAGCAGATATTTCTCTGTACAGCCTATGGTCCCAGTCACTAGGGAATATCCCAACGCAGCTCCTGGAAGAAACGTGTTTCTGACTCGCTGAATCTCAACATAGTTTCAACTCTCTTAGGTGAACGAACGCACAGCAGAGCAGTTTCAAGGAAACGTTTCTCCTGAGTTTTAGACGAAGTTTCCTGCTGTTTAGTACGTATGCCGGCCTTGGGCTGGAAATACCGGTTTTGGGATTCTGCACAAAAAGGTTTTGCAAACCGAGGAATCCACACGTGAGTTCAACTCTGATATTTGAATGCACACATTGAAAACCATTCAATTAGATAGCTCCGTTTTGGTTTTAGGAGCAGATATTTCTCTGTACAGCCTATGGTCCCATTCACTCGGGAATATCCCATCACAGCTCCTAGAAGAAAGGTGATTCTGACTCGCTGAATATCAATATAGATTCAAATCTCTTAGGTGAACGAACGCACAGCAGAGCAGTTTCAAGGAAACATTTCTCCTGAGTTTTATACGAAGTTAACTGCTGTTTAGTACGTATGCTGGCATTGGGCTGGAAATACCGGTTTTGGGATTCTGTACAGGAATGGTTTGCAAACCGCTGAATCCACACGTGAGTTTAGCTCTGTCAGTTGAATGCACACTTTGAAAACCATTCAGTTAGATAGCTCCGTTTTGGTTTTAGAAGCAGATATTTCTCTGTACAGTCTATGGTCCCATTCACTCGGGAATATCCCAACGCAGCTCCTAGAAGAAACGTGTTTCTGACTCGCTGAATCTCAACATAGATTCAACTCTCTTAGGTGAACGAACGCACAGCAGAGCAGTTTCAAGGAAACCTTTCTCCTGAGTTTTAGACGAAGTTTCCTGCTGTTTAGCATGTATGCCGGCCTTGGGCTGGAAATACCGGTTTTGGGATTCTGCACAGAAAGGGTTTGCAAACCGCGGAATCCACACGTGAGTTCAACTCTGACATTTGAATGCACACATTGAAAACCATTCAATTAGATAGCTCCGTTTTGGATTTAGGAGCAGATATTTCTCTGTACAACCTATGGTCCCATTCACTCGGGAATATCCCATCACAGCTCCTAGAAGAAAGGTGTTTCTGACTCGCTGAATATCAATATAGATTCAACTCTCTTAGGTGAACGAACGCACAGCAGAGCAGTTTCAAGGAAACATTTCTCCTGAATTTTAGACGAAGTTTACTGCTGTTTAGTACGTATGCCGGCATTGGGCTGGAAATATCGGTTTTGGGATTCTGCACAGAAAGGGTTTGCAAACCGAAGAATCCACACGTGAGTTTAACTCTGTCAGTTGAATGCACACATTGACAACCATTCAGTTAGATAGCTCCGTTTTGATTTTAGGAGCAGATATTTCTCTGTACAGCCTATGGTCCCATTCACTGTGGAATATCCCATCGCAGCTCCTAGAAGAAACATGTTTCTGACTGCTGAATCTCAACATAGATTCAACTCTCTTAGATGAACGAACGCACAGCCGAGCAGTTTCAAGGAAACGTTTCTCCTGAGTTTTAGACGAAGTTTCCTGCTGTTTAGTACGTATGCCGGCATTGGGCTGGAAATACCGGTTTTGGGATTCTGCACAGAAAGGGTTTGCAAACCGCTGAATCCACACGTCAGTTTAGCTCTGTCAGTTGAATGCACACATTGACAACCATTCAGTTAGAGAGCTCCGTTTTGGTTTTAGAAGCAGATATTTCTCTGTACAGCCTATGGTCCCATTCACTCGGGAATATCCCAACGCAGCTCCTAGAAGAAACGTGTTTCTGACTCGCTGAATCTCAACATAGATTCAACTCTCTTAGGTGAACGAACGCACAGCAGAGCAGTTTCAAGGAAACGTTTCTCCTGAGTTTAAGACGAAGTTTCCTGCTGTTTAGTACGTATGCCGGCCTTGGGCTGGAAATACCGGTTTTGGGATTCTGCACAGAAAGGGTTTGCAAACCGCGGAATCCACACGTGAGTTTAACTCTGTCACTTGAATACACACATTGACAAACAGTCAGTTAGATAGCTCCGTTTTGGTTTTAGAAGCAGATATTTCTCTGTACAGCCTATGGTCCCATTCACTCGGGAATATCCCATCACAGCTCCTAGAAGAAAGGTGTTTCTGACTCGCTGAATATCAATATAGATTCAACTCTCTTAGGTGAACGAACGCACAGCAGAGCAGTTTCAATGAAACTTATCTCCTGAGTTTTAGACGAAGTTTACTGCTGTTTAGTACGTATGCCGGCATTGGGCTGGAAATACCGGTTTTGGGATTCTGCACAGAAAGGGTTTGCAAACCGCTGAATCCACACGTGAGTTTATCTCTCTCAGTTGAATGCACACTTTGAAAACCATTCAGTTAGATAGCTCCGTTTTGGTTTTAGAAGCAGATATTTCTCTGTACAGCCTATGGTCCCGTTCACTCCGGAATATCGCAACGCAGCTGCTAGAAGAAACGTTTTTCTGACTCGCTGAATCTCAACATAGATTCAACTCTCTTAGGTGAACGAACGCACTGCAGAGCAGTTTCAAGGAAACGTTTCTCCTGAGTTTTAGACGAAGTTTACTGCTGTTTAGTACGCATGCCGGCATTGGGCTGGAAATACCGGTTTTGGGATTCTGCACAGAAAGGGTTTGCAAACCGCTGAATCCACACGTGAGTTTAACTCTGTCACTTGAATACACACATTGACAAACATTCAGTTAGATAGCTCCGTTTTGGTTTTAGAAGCAGATATTTCTCTGTACAGTCTATGGTCCTAGTCACTCGGGAATATCCCAACGCAGCTCCTAGAAGAAACGTGTTTCTGACTCGCTGAATCTCAACATAGATTCAACTCTCTTAGGTGAACGAACGCACAGCAGAGCAATTTCAAGGAAACGTTTCTCCTGAGTTTTAGACGAAGTTTCCTGCTGTTTAGTACGTATGCTGGCATTGGGCTGGAAATACCGGTTTTGGGATTCTGCACAGAAAGGGTTTGCAAACCGCTGTATCCACACGTGAGTTTAACTCTGTCAGTTGAATGCACACATTGACAACCATTCAGTTAGAGAGCTCCGTTTTGGTTTTAGAAGCAGATATTTCTCTGTACAGCCTATGGTCCCATTCACTCGGGAATATCCCATCGCAGCTCCTAGAAGAAACGTGTTTCTGACTCACTGAATCTCAACATAGATTCAACTCTCTCAGGTGAACGAAAGCACAGCAGAGCAGTTTCAAGGAAACGTTTCTCCTGAGTTTTAGACGAAGTTTCCAGCTGTTTAGTACGTATGCCGTCATTGGGCTGGAAATACCGGTTTTGGGATTCTGCACAGAAAGGGTTTGCAAACCGCTGAATCCACACGTCAGTTTAGCTCTGTCAGTTGAATGCACACATTGACAACCATTCAGTTAGATAGCTCCGTTTTGGTTTTAGAAGCAGATATTTCTCTGTACAGCCTATGGTCCCATTCACTCTGGAATATCCCAACGCAGCTCCTAGAAGAAACGTGTTTCTGACTCGCTGAATCTCAACATAGATTCAACTCTCTTAGGTGAACGAACGCACAGCAGAGCAGTTTCAAGGAAACGTTTCTCCTGAGTTTTAGACGAAGTTTCCTGCTGTTTAGTACGTATGCTGGCCTTGGGCTGGAAATACCGGTTTTGGGATTCTGCACAGAAAGGGTTTGCAAACCGCGGAATCCACACGTGAGTTCAACTCTGACATTTGAATGCACACATTGAAAACCATTCAATTAGATAGCTCCGTTTTGGTTTTAGGAGCAGATAGTTCTCTATACAGCCTATGGTCCCATTCACTCGGGAATATCCCATCACAGCTCCTAGAAGAAAGGTGATTCTGACTCGCTGAATATCAATATAGATTCAACTCTCTTAGGTGAATGAACGCACAGCAGAGCAGTTTCAAGGAAACATTTCTCCTGAGTTTTAGACGAAGTTAACTGCTGTTTAGTACGTATGCTGGCATTGGGCTGGAAATACCGGTTTTGGGATTCTGTACAGGAATGGTTTGCAAACCGCTGAATCCACACGTGAGTTTAGCTCTGTCAGTTGAATGCACACTTTGAAAACCATTCAGTTAGATAGCTCCGTTTTGGTTTTAGAAGCAGATATTTCTCTGTACAGCCTATGGTCCCATTCACTCGGGAATATCCCAACGCAGCTTCTAGAAGAAACGTGCTTCTGACTCGCTGAATCTCAACATAGATTCAACTCTCTTAGGTGAACGAACGCACAGCAGAGCAGTTTCAAGGAAACGTTTCTCCTGAGTTTTAGACGAAGTTTCCTTCTGTTTAGTACATATGCCGGCCTTGGGCTGGAAATACCGGTTTTGGGATTCTGCACAGAAAGGGTTTCCAAACCGCGGAATCCACACGTGAGTTTAACTCTGTCAGTTGAATGGACACATTGACAACCATTCAGTTAGATACCTCCGTTTTGGTTTTAGAAGCAGATATTTCTCTGTACAGCCTATGGTCCCATTCACTCGGGAATATCCCATCACAGCTCCTAGAAGAAAGGTGTTTCTGACTCGCTAAATATCAATATAGATTCAACTCTCTTAGGTGAACGAACGCACAGCAGAGCAGTTTCAATGAAACTTATCTCCTGAGTTTTAGACGAAGTTTACTGCTGTTTAGTACGTATGCCGGCATTGGGCTGGAAATACCGGATTTGGGATTCTGCACAGAAAGCGTTTGCAAACCGCTGAATCCACACGTGAGTTTAGCTCTCTCAGTTGAATGCACACTTTGAAAACCATTCAGTTAGATAGCTCCGTTTTGGTTTTAGAAGCAGATATTTCTCTGTACAGCCTATGGTCCCGTTCACTCCGGAATATCGCAACGCAGCTGCTAGAAGAAACGTTTTTCTGACTCGCTGAATCTCAACATAGATTCAACTCTCTTAGGTGAACGAACGCACTGCAGAGCAGTTTCAAGGAAACGTTTCTCCTGAGTTTTAGACGAAGTTTACTGCTGTTTAGTCGCATGCCGGCATTGGGCTGGAAATACCGGTTTTGGGATTCTGCACAGAAAGGGTTTGCAAACCGCTGAATCCACACGTGAGTTTAACTCTGTCACTTGAATACACACATTGACAAACATTCAGTTAGATAGCTCCGTTTTGGTTTTAGAAGCAGATATTTCTCTGTACAGTCTATGGTCCTAGTCACTCGGGAATATCCCAACGCAGCTCCTAGAAGAAACGTGTTTCTGACTCGCTGAATCTCAACATAGATTCAACTCTCTTAGGTGAACGAACGCACAGCAGAGCAGTTTCAAGGAAACGTTTCTCCTGAGTTTTAGACGAAGTTTCCTGCTGTTTAGTACGTATGCTGGCATTGGGCTGGAAATACCGGTTTTGGGATTCTGCACAGAAAGGGTTTGCAAACCGCTGTATCCACACGTGAGTTTAAATCTGTCAGTTGAATGCACACATTGACAACCATTCAGTTAGAGAGCTCCGTTTTGGTTTTAGAAGCAGATATTTCTCTGTACAGCCTATGGTCCCATTCACTCGGGAATATCCCATCGCAGCTCCTAGAAGAAACGTGTTTCTGACTCACTGAATCTCAACATAGATTCAACTCTCTCAGGTGAACGAAAGCACAGCAGAGCAGTTTCAAGGAAACGTTTCTCCTGAGTTTTAGACGAAGTTTCCAGCTGTTTAGTACGTATGCCGTCATTGGGCTGGAAATACCGGTTTTGGGATTCTGCACAGAAAGGGTTTGCAAACCGCTGAATCCACACGTCAGTTTAGCTCTGTCAGTTGAATGCACACATTGACAACCATTCAGTTAGATAGCTCCGTTTTGGTTTTAGAAGCAGATATTTCTCTGTACAGCCTATGGTCCCATTCACTCGGGAATATCCCAACGCAGCTCCTAGAAGAAACGTGTTTCTGACTCGCTGAATCTCAACATAGATTCAACTCTCTTAGGTGAACGAACGCACAGCAGAGCAGTTTCAAGGAAACGTTTCTCCTGAGTTTTAGACGAAGTTTCCTGCTGTTTAGTACGTATGCTGGCCTTGGGCTGGAAATACCGGTTTTGGGATTCTGCACAGAAAGGTTTTGCAAACCGCGGAATCCACACGTGAGTTCAACTCTGACATTTGAATGCACACATTGAAAACCATTCAATTAGATAGCTCCGTTTTGGTTTTAGGAGCAGATAGTTCTCTATACAGCCTATGGTCCCATTCACTCGGGAATATCCCATCACAGCTCCTAGAAGAAAGGTGATTCTGACTCGCTGAATATCAATATAGATTCAACTCTCTTAGGTGAATGAACGCACAGCAGAGCAGTTTCAAGGAAACATTTCTCCTGAGTTTTAGACGAAGTTAACTGCTGTTTAGTACGTATGCTGGCATTGGGCTGGAAATACCGGTTTTGGGATTCTGTACAGGAATGGTTTGCAAACCGCTGAATCCACACGTGAGTTTAGCTCTGTCAGTTGAATGCACACTTTGAAAACCATTCAGTTAGATAGCTCCGTTTTGGTTTTAGAAGCAGATATTTCTCTGTACAGCCTATGGTCCCATTCACTCGGGAATATCCCAACGCAGCTTCTAGAAGAAACGTGCTTCTGACTCGCTGAATCTCAACATAGATTCAACTCTCTTAGGTGAACGAACGCACAGCAGAGCAGTTTCAAGGAAACGTTTCTCCTGAGTTTTAGACGAAGTTTCCTTCTGTTTAGTACATATGCCGGCCTTGGGCTGGAAATACCGGTTTTGGGATTCTGCACAGAAAGGGTTTCCAAACCGCGGAATCCACACGTGAGTTTAACTCTGTCAGTTGAATGGACACATTGACAACCATTCAGTTAGATACCTCCGTTTTGGTTTTAGAAGCAGATATTTCTCTGTACAGCCTATGGTCCCATTCACTCGGGAATATCCCATCACAGCTCCTAGAAGAAAGGTGTCTCTGACTCGCTGAATATCAATATAGATTCAACTCTCTTAGGTGAACGAATGTACAGCAGAGCAGTTTCAAGGAAACTTTTCTCCTGAGTTTTAGACGAAGTTTACTGCTGTTTAGTACGTATGCCGGCATTGGGCTGGAAATACCGGTTTTGGGATTCTGCACAGGAAGGGTTTGCAAACCGCTGAATCCACACGTGAGTTTAGCTCTGTCAGTTGAATGCACACTTTGAAAACCATTCAGTTAGATAGCTCCGTTTTGGTTTTAGAAGCAGATATTTCTCTGTACAGCCTATGGTCCCGTTCACTCCGGAATATCCCAACGCAGCTCCTAGAAGAAACGTTTTTCTGACTCGCTGAATCTCAACATAGATTCAACTCTCTTAGGTAAACGCACCCACAGCAGAGCAGTTTCAAGGAAACGTTTCTCCTGAGTTTTAGACGAAGTTTCCTGCTTTTTAGTACGAATGCCGGCATTGGGCTGGAAATACCGGTTTTCGGATTCTTCACAGAAAGGGTTTGCAAACCGCTGAATCCACACGTGAGTTTAACTCTGTCAGTTGAATGCACACATTGACAACCATTCAGTTAGATAGCTCCGTTTTGGTTTTAGAAGCAGATATTTCCCTGTACAGTCTATGGTCCCAGTCACTCGGGAATATCCCAACGCAGCTCCTAGAAGAAACGTGTTTCTGACTCGCTGAATCTCAACATAGATTCAACTCTCTTAGGTGAACGAACGCACAGCAGAGCAGTTTCAAGGAAACGTTTCTCCTGAGTTTTAGACGAAGTTTCCTGCTGTTTAGTACGTATGCTGGCATTGATCTGGAAGTACCGGTTTTGGGATTCTGCACAGAAACGGTTTGCACACCGCTGAATCCTCTCGTGAGTTTAACTCTGTCAGTTGAATGCACACATTGACAACCATTCAGTTAGGTAGCTCCGTTTTGGTTTTAGGAGCAGATATTTCTCTGTACAGCCTATGGTCCCATTCACTCTGGAATATCCCATCGCAGCTCCTAGAAGAAACGTGTTTCTGACTTGATGAATCTCAACATAGATTCAACTCTCTTAGCTGAATGAACGCAGAGCAGAGTACTTTCAAGGAAACGTTTCTCCTGAGTTTTAGACGAAGTTTCCAGCTGTTTAGTACGTATGCCGGCCTTGGGCTGGAAATACCGGTTTTGGGATTCTGCACAGAAAGGGTTTGCAAACCGCGGAATCCACACGTGAGTTCAACTCTGACATTTGAATGCACACATTGAAAACCATTCAACTAGATAGCTCCGTTTTGGTTTTAGGAGCAGATATTTCTCTGTACAGCCTATGGTCCCATTCACTCGGGAATATCCCATCACAGCTCCTAGAAGAAAGGTGTTTCTGACTCGCTGAATATCAATATAGATTCAACTCTCTTAGGTGAACGAACGCACAGCAGAGCAGTTTCAAGGAAACGTTTCTCCTGAGTTTTAGACGAAGTTTACTGCTGTTTAGTACGTATGCCGGCATTGGGCTGGAAATACCGGTTTTGGGATTCTGCACAGAAAGGTTTTTGCAAACCGCTGAATCCACACGTGAGTTTAACACTGTCAGTTGAATGCACACATTGACAACCATTCAGTTAGATAGCTCCGTTTTGGTTTTAGAAGAAGATATTTCTCTGTACAGTCTATGGTCCCAGTCACTCGGGAATATACCAACGCAGCTCCTAGAAGAAACGTGTTTCTGACTCGCTGAATCTCAACATAGATTCAACTCTCTTAGGTGAACGAACGCACAGCAGAGCAGTTTCAAGGAAACGTTTCTCCTGAGTTTTAGACGAAGTTTCCTGCTGTTTAGTACGTATGACGGCATTGGGCTGGAAATACCGGTTTTGAGATTCTGCACAGAAATGGTTTGCACACCGCTGTATCCACACGTGAGTTTAACTCTGTCAGTTGAATGCACACATTGGCAACCATTCAGTTAGATAGCTCCGTTTTCGTTTTAGAAGCAGATATTTCTCTGTACAGCCTATGGTCCCAGTCACTCGGGAATATCCCAACGCAGCTCCTGGAAGAAACGTGTTTCTGACTCGCTGAATCTCAACATAGATTCAACTCTCTTAGGTGAACGAACGCACAGCAGAGCAGTTTCAAGGAAACCTTTCTCCTGAGTTTTAGACGAAGTTTCCTGCTGTTTAGTACGTATGCCGGCATTGGGCTGGAAATACCGGTTTTGGGATTCTTCACAGAAAGGGTTTGCAAACCGGTGAATCCACACGTGAGTTTAACTCTGTCAGTTGAATACACACATTGACAAACATTCAGTTAGATAGCTCCGTTTTGGTTTTAGGAGCAGATATTACTCTGTACAGCCTATGGTCCCATTCACTCGGGAATATCACATCGCAGCTCCTAGAAGAAACGTGTTTCTGACTCGCTGAATCCCAACATAGATTCAACTCTCTTAGGTGAACGAAAGCACAGCAGAGCAGTTTGAAGGAAACGTTTCTCCTGAGTTTTAGACGAAGTTTCCTGCTGTTTAGTACGTATGCCGGCATTGGGCTGGAAATACCGGTTTTGGGATTCTGCACAGAAAGGGTTTGCAAACCGCCGAATCCACACGTCAGTTTAGCTCTGTCAGTTGAATGCACACATTGACAACCATTCAGTTAGATAGCTCCGTTTTGGTTTTAGAAGCAGATATTTCTCTGTACAGCCTATGGTCCCATTCACTCGGGAATATCCCAACGCAGCTCCTAGAAGAAACGTGTTTCTGACTCGCTGAATCTCAACATAGATTCAACTCTCTCAGGTGAACGAACGCACAGCAGAGCAGTTTCAAGGAAACGTTTCTCCTGAGTTTTAGACGAAGTTTCCTGCTGTTTAGTACGTATGCCGGCCTTGGGCTGGAAATACCGGTTTTGGGATTCTGCACCGAAAGGGATTGCAAACCGCGGAATCCACACGTGAGTTCAACTCTGACATTTGAATGCACACATTGAAAACCATTCAACTAGATAGCTCCGTTTTGGTTTTAGGAGCAGATATTTCTCTGTACAGCCTATGGTCCCATTCACTCGGGAATATCCCATCACAGCTCCTAGAAGAAAGGTGTTTCTGACTCGCTGAATATCAATATAGATTCAACTCTCTTAGGTGAACGAACGCACAGCAGAGCAGTTTCAAGGAAACTTTTCTCCTGAGTTTTAGACGAAGTTTACTGCTGTTTAGTACGTATGCCGGCGTTGGGCTGGAAATACCGGTTTTGGGATTCTGTACAGGAATGGTTTGCAAACCGCTGAATCCACACGTGAGTTTAGCTCTGTCAGTTGAATGCAAACTTTGAAAACCATTCAGTTAGATAGCTCCGTTTTGGTTTTAGAAGCAGATATTTCTCTGTACAGTCTATGGTCCCATTCACTCGGGAATATCCCAACGCAGCTCCTAGAAGAAACGTGTTTCTGACTCGCTGAATCTCAACATAGATTCAACTCTCTTAGGTGAACGAACGCACAGCAGAGCAGTTTCAAGGAAACTTTTCTCTTGAGTTTTAGACGAAGTTTACTGCTGTTTAGTACGTATGCCGGCATTGGGCTGGAAATACCGGTTTTGGGATTCTGCACAGGAAGGGTTTGCAAACCGCTGAATCCACACGTGAGTTTAGCTCTGTCAGTTGAATGCACACTTTGAAAACCATTCAGTTAGATAGCTCCGTTTTGGTTTTAGAAGCAGATATTTCTCTGTACAGCCTATGGTCCCGTTCACTCCGGAATATCCCAACGCAGCTCCTAGAAGAAACGTTTTTCTGACTCGCTGAATCTCAACATAGATTCAACTCTCTTAGGTGAACGCACGCACAGCAGAGCAGTTTCAAGGAAACGTTTCTCCTGAGTTTTAGACGAAGTTTCCTGCTGTTTAGTACATATGCCGGCATTGGGCTGGAAATACCGGTTTTCGGATTCTTCACAGAAAGGGTTTGCAAACCGCTTAATCCACACGTGAGTTTAACTCTGTCAGTTGAATGCACATATTGACAACCATTCAGTTAGATAGCTCCGTTTTGGTTTTAGAAGCAGATATTTCCCTGTACAGTCTATGGTCCCAGTCACTCGGGAATATCCCAACACAGCTCCTAGAAGAAACGTGTTTCTGACTCGCTGAATCTCAACATAGATTCAACTCTCTTAGGTGAACGAACGCACAGCAGAGCAGTTTCAAGGAAACGTTTCTCCTGAGTTTTAGACGAAGTTTCCTGCTGTTTAGTACGTATGCCGGCATTGACCTGGAAGTACCGGTTTTGGGATTCTGCACAGAAACGGTCTGCACACCGTTGAATCCTCACGTGAGTTTAACTCGGTCAGTTTAATGCACACATTGACAACCATTCAGTTAGATAGCTCCGTTTTGGTTTTAGGAGCAGATATTTCTCTGTTCAGCCTATGGTCCCATTCACTGTGGAATATCCCATCGCAGCTCCTAGAAGAAACGTGTTTCTGACTCGCTGAATCTCAACATAGATTCAACTCTCTTAGGTGATCGAACGCACTGCAGAGCACTTTCAAGGAAACGTTTCTCCTGAGTTTTAGACGAAGTTTCCAGCTGTTTAGTACGTATGCCGGCATTGGGCTGGAAATACCGGTTTTGGGATTCTGCACAGAAAGGGTTTGCAAACCGCTGAATCCACACGTGAGTTTAACTCTGTCAGTTGAATGCACACATTGACAACCATTCAGTTAGATAGCTCCGTTTTGGTTTTAGAAGCAGATATTTCTCTGTGCAGCCTATGGTCCCATTCACTCGGGAATATCCCAACACAGCTCCTAGAAGAAACGTGTTTCTGACTCGCTGAATCTCAACATAGATTCAACTCTCTTAGGTGAACGAACGCACAGCAGAGCAGTTTCAAGGAAACGTTTCTCCTGAGTTTTAGACGAAGTTTACTGCTGTTTAGTACGTATGCCGGCATTGGGCTGGAAATGCCGGTTTTGGGATTCTGCACAGAAAGGTTTTGCAAACCGCTGAATCCACACGAGAGTTTAACACTGTCAGTTGAATGCACACATTGACAACCATTCAGTTAGATAGCTCCGTTTTGGTTTTAGAAGCAGATATTTCTCTGAACAGTCTATGGTCCCAGTCACTCGGGAATATCCCAACGCAGCTCCTAGAAGAAACGTGTTTCTGACTCGCTGAATCTCAACATAGATTCAACTCTCTTAGGTGAATGAACGCACAGCAGAGCAGTTTCAAGGAAACGTTTCTCCTGTGTTTTAGACGAAGTTTCCTGCTGTTTAGTACATATGCCGGCATTGGGCTGGAAATACCGGTTTTGGGATTCTGCACAGAATGGGTTTGCAAACCGCTGTATCCACACGTGAGTTTAGCTCTGTCAGTTGAATGCACACATTGACAACCATTCAGTTAGATAGCTCCGTTTTGGTTTTAGAAGCAGATATTTCTCTGTACAGCCTATGGTCCCAGTCACTTGGGAATATCCCAACGCAGCTCCTAGAAGAAACGTGTTTCTGACTCGCTGAATCTCAACATAGATTCAACTCTCTTAGGTGAACGCACGCACAGCAGAGCAGTTTCAAGGAAACGTTTCTCCTGAGTTTTAGACGAAGTTTCCTGCCGTTTAGTACGCATGCCGGCATTGGGCTGGAAATACCGGTTTTGGGATTCTGCACAGAAAGGTTTTTGCAAACCGCTGAATCCACACGTGAGTTTAACACTGTCAGTTGAATGCACACATTGACAACCATTCAGTTAGATAGCTCCGTTTTGGTTTTAGAAGAAGATATTTCTCTGTACATTCTATGGTCCCGGTCATTCGGGAATATACCAACGCAGCTCCTAGAAGAAACGTGTTTCTGACTCGCTGAATCTCAACATAGATTCAACTCTCTTAGGTGAACGAACGCACAGCAGAGCAGTTTCAAGGAAACGTTTCTCCTGAGTTTTAGACGAAGTTTCCTGCTGTTTAGTACGTATGCCGGCATTGGTCTGGAAATACCGGTTTTGAGATTCTGCACAGAAAGGGTTTGCAAACCGCTGTATCCACACGTGAGTTTAACTCTGTCAGTTGAATGCACACATTGGCAACCATTCAGTTAGATAGCTCCGTTTTGGTTTTAGGAGCAGATATTTCTCTGTACAGCCTATGGTCCCATTCACTCGGGAATATCCCATCGCAGCTCCTAGAAGAAACGTGTTTCTGACTCGCTGAATCCCAACATAGATTCAACTCTCTTAGGTGAACGAAAGCACAGCAGAGCAGTTTGAAGGAAACGTTTCTCCTGAGTTTTAGACGAAGTTTCCTGCTGTTTGGTACGTATCCCGGCATTGGGCTGGAAATACCGGTTTTCGCATTCTGCACAGAAAGGGTTTGCAAACAGCTGAATCCACACGTCAGTTTAGCTCTGTCAGTTGAATGCACACATTGACAGCCATTCAGTTAGATAGCTCCGTTTTGGTTTTGGGAGCAGATATTTCTCTGTACAGCCTATGGTCCCATTCACTCGGGAATATCCCAACGCAGCTCCTAGAAGAAACGTGTTTCTGACTCGCTGAATCTCAACATAGATTCAACTCTCTTAGGTGAACGAACGCACAGCAGAGCAGTTTCAAGGAAACGTTTCTCCTGAGTTTTAGACGAAGTTTCCTGCTGTTTAGTACGTATGCCGGCCTTGGGCTGGAAATACCGGTTTTGGGATTCTGCACAGAAACGGTTTGCAAACCGCGGAATCCACACGTGAGTTCAACTCTGACATTTGAATGCACACATTGAAAACCATTCAACTAGATAGCTCCGTTTTGGTTTTAGGAGCAGATATTTCTCTGTACAGCCTATGGTCCCATTCACTCGGGAATGTCCCAACGCAGCTCCTAGAAGAAACGTGTTTCTGACTCGCTGAATCTCAACATAGATTCAACTCTCTTAGGTGAACGAACGCACAGCAGAGCAGTTTCAAGGAAACCTTTCTCCTGAGTTTTAGACGAAGTTTCCTGCTGTTTAGTACGTATGCCGGCATTGGGCTGGAAATACCGGTTTTGGGATTCTTCACAGAAAGGGTTTGCAAACCGGTGAATCCACACGTGAGTTTAACTCTGTCAGTTGAATACACACATTGACAAACATTCAGTTAGATAGCTCCGTTTTGGTTTTAGGAGCAGATATTACTCTGTACAGCCTATGGTCCCATTCACTCGGGAATATCACATCGCAGCTCCTAGAAGAAACGTGTTTCTGACTCGCTGAATCTCAACATAGATTCAACTCTCTCAGGTGAACGAACGCACAGCAGAGCAGTTTCAAGGAAACGTTTCTCCTGAGTTTTAGACGAAGTTTCCTGCTGTTTAGTACGTATGCCGGCCTTGGGCTGGAAATACCGGTTTTGGGATTCTGCACAGAAAGGGTTTGCAAACCGCGGAATCCACACGTGAGTTCAACTCTGACATTTGAATGCACACATTGAAAACCATTCAACTAGATAGCTCCGTTTTGGTTTTAGGAGCAGATATTTCTCTGTACAGCCTATGGTCCCATTCACTCGGGAATATCCCATCACAGCTCCTAGAAGAAAGGTGTTTCTGACTCGCTGAATATCAATATAGATTCAACTCTCTTAGGTGAACGAACGCACAGCAGAGCAGTTTCAAGGAAACTTTTCTCCTGAGTTTTAGACGAAGTTTACTGCTGTTTAGTACGTATGCCGGCGTTGGGCTGGAAATACCGGTTTTGGGATTCTGTACAGGAATGGTTTGCAAACCGGTGAATCCACACGTGAGTTTAGCTCTGTCAGTTGAATGCAAACTTTGAAAACCATTCAGTTAGATAGCTCCGTTTTGGTTTTAGAAGCAGATATTTCTCTGTACAGTCTATGGTCCCATTCACTCGGGAATATCCCAACGCAGCTCCTAGAAGAAACGTGTTTCTGACTCGCTGAATCTCAACATAGATTCAATTCTCTTAGGTGAACGAACGCACAGCAGAGCAGTTTCAAGGAAACATTTCTCCTGAGTTTTAGACGAAGTTTACTGCTGTTTAGTACGTATGCCGGCATTGGGCTGGAAATACCGGTTTTGGGATTCTGCACAGGAAGGGTTTGCAAACCGCTGAATCCACACGTGAGTTTAGCTCTGTCAGTTGAATGCACACTTTGAAAACCATTCAGTTAGATAGCTCCGTTTTGGTTTTAGAAGCAGATATTTCTCTGTACAGCCTATGGTCCCGTTCACTCCGGAATATCCCAACGCAGCTCCTAGAAGAAACGTTTTTCTGACTCGCTGAATCTCAACATAGATTCAACTCTCTTAGGTGAACGCACGCACAGCAGAGCAGTTTCAAGGAAACGTTTCTCCTGAGTTTTAGACGAAGTTTCCTGCTGTTTAGTACATATGCCGGCATTGGGCTGGAAATACCGGTTTTCGGATTCTTCACAGAAAGGGTTTGCAAACCGCTTAATCCACACGTGAGTTTAACTCTGTCAGTTGAATGCACATATTGACAACCATTCAGTTAGATAGCTCCGTTTTGGTTTTAGAAGCAGATATTTCCCTGTACAGTCTATGGTCCCAGTCACTCGGGAATATCCCAACGCAGCTCCTAGAAGAAACGTGTTTCTGACTCGCTGAATCTCAACATAGATTCAACTCTCTTAGGTGAACGAACGCACAGCAGAGCAGTTTCAAGGAAACGTTTCTCCTGAGTTTTAGACGAAGTTTCCTGCTGTTTAGTACGTATGCCGGCATTGACCTGGAAGTACCGGTTTTGGGATTCTGCACAGAAACGGTCTGCACACCGTTGAATCCTCACGTGAGTTTAACTCTGTCAGTTTAATGCACACATTGACAACCATTCAGTTAGATAGCTCCGTTTTGGTTTTAGGAGCAGATATTTCTCTGTACAGCCTATGGTCCCATTCACTCTGGAATATCCCATCGCAGCTCCTAGAAGAAACGTGTTTCTGACTCGCTGAATCTCAACATAGATTCAACTCTCTTAGGTGATCGAACGCACTGCAGAGCACTTTCAAGGAAACGTTTCTCCTGAGTTTTAGACGAAGTTTCCAGCTGTTTAGTACGTACGCCGGCATTGGGCTGGAAATACCGGTTTTGGGATTCTGCACAGAAAGGGTTTGCAAACCGCTGAATCCACACGTGAGTTTAACTCTGTCAGTTGAATGCACACATTGACAACCATTCAGTTAGATAGCTCCGTTTTGGTTTTAGAAGCAGATATTTCTCTGTGCAGCCTATGGTCCCATTCACTCGGGAATATCCGAACACAGCTCCTAGAAGAAACGTGTTTCTGACTCGCTGAATCTCAACATAGATTCAACTCTCTTAGGTGAACGAACGCACAGCAGAGCAGTTTCAAGGAAACGTTTCTCCTGAGTTTTAGACGAAGTTTACTGCTGTTTAGTACGTATGCCGGCATTGGGCTGGAAATGCCGGTTTTGGGATTCTGCACAGAAAGGTTTTGCAAACCGCTGAATCCACACGTGAGTTTAACACTGTCAGTTGAATGCACACATTGACAACCATTCAGTTAGATAGCTCCGTTTTGGTTTTAGAAGCAGATATTTCTCTGTACAGTCTATGGTCCCAGTCACTCGGGAATATCCCAACGCAGCTCCTAGAAGAAACGTGTTTCTGACTCGCTGAATCTCAACATAGATTCAACTCTCTTAGGTGAATGAACGCACAGCAGACCAGTTTCAAGGAAACGTTTCTCCTGTGTTTTAGACGAAGTTTCCTGCTGTTTAGTACATATGCCGGCATTGGGCTGGAAATACCGGTTTTGGGATTCTGCACAGAATGGGTTTGCAAACCGCTGTATCCACACGTGAGTTTAACTCTGTCAGTTGAATGCACACATTGACAACCATTCAGTTAGATAGCTCCGTTTTGGTTTTAGAAGCAGATATTTCTCTGTACAGCCTATGGTCCCAGTCACTTGGGAATATCCCAACGCAGCTCCTAGAAGAAACGTGTTTCTGACTCGCTGAATCTCAACATAGATTCAACTCTCTTAGGTGAACGCACGCACAGCGGAGCAGTTTCAAGGAAACGTTTCTCCTGAGTTTTAGACGAAGTTTCCTGCTGTTTAGTACGCATGCCGGCATTGGGCTGGAAATACCGGTTTTGGGATTCTGCACAGAAAGGTTTTTGCAAACCGCTGAATCCACACGTGAGTTTAACACTGTCAGTTGAATGCACACATTGACAACCATTCAGTTAGATAGCTCAGTTTTGGTTTTAGAAGAAGATATTTCTCTGTACATTCTATGGTCCCGGTCATTCGGGAATATACCAACGCAGCTCCTAGAAGAAACGTGTTTCTGACTCGCTGAATCTCAACATAGATTCAACTCTCTTAGGTGAACGAACGCACAGCAGAGCAGTTTCAAGGAAACGTTTCTCCTGAGTTTTAGACGAAGTTTCCTGCTGTTTAGTACGTATGCCGGCATTGGTCTGGAAATACCGGTTTTGAGATTCTGCACAGAAAGGGTTTGCAAACCGCTGTATCCACACGTGAGGTTAACTCTGTCAGTTGAATGCACACATTGGCAACCATTCAGTTAGATAGCTCCGTTTTGGTTTTAGGAGCAGATATTTCTCTGTACAGCCTATGGTACCATTCACTCGGGAATATCCCATCGCAGCTCCTAGAAGAAACGTGTTTCTGACTCGCTGAATCCCAACATAGATTCAACTCTCTTAGGTGAACGAAAGCACAGCAGAGCAGTTTGAAGGAAACGTTTCTCCTGAGTTTTAGACGAAGTTTCCTGCTGTTTAGTACGTATCCCGGCATTGGGCTGGAAATACCGGTTTTCGCATTCTGCACAGAAAGGGTTTGCAAACAGCTGAATCCACACGTGAGTTTAACTCTGTCAGTTGAATGCACACATTGACAACCATTCAGTTAGATAGCTCCGTTTTGGTTTTGGGAGCAGATATTTCTCTGTACAGCCTATGGTCCCATTCACTCGGGAATATCCCAACGCAGCTCCTAGAAGAAACGTGTTTCTGACTCGCTGAATCTCAACATAGATTCAACTCTCTTAGGTGAACGAACGCACAGCAGAGCAGTTTCAAGGAAACGTTTCTCCTGAGTTTTAGACGAAGTTTCCTGCTGTTTAGTACGTATGCCGGCCTTGGGCTGGAAATACCGGTTTTGGGATTCTGCACAGAAACGGTTTGCAAACCGCGGAATCCACACGTGAGTTCAACTCTGACATTTGAATGCACACATTGAAAACCATTCAACTAGATAGCTCCGTTTTGGTTTTAGGAGCAGATATTTCTCTGTACAGCCTATGGTCCCATTCAGTCGGGAATGTCCCAACGCAGCTCCTAGAAGAAACGTGTTTCTGACTCGCTGAATCTCAACATAGATTCAACTCTCTTAGGTGAACGAACGCACAGCAGAGCAGTTTCAAGGAAACCTTTCTCCTGAGTTTTAGACGAAGTTTCCTGCTGTTTAGTACGTATGCCGGCATTGGGCTGGAAATACCGGTTTTGGGATTCTTCACAGAAAGGGTTTGCAAACCGGTGAATCCACACGTGAGTTTAACTCTGTCAGTTGAATACACACATTGACAAACATTCAGTTAGATAGCTCCGTTTTGGTTTTAGGAGCAGATATTACTCTGTACAGCCTATGGTCCCATCCACTCGGGAATATCACATCGCAGCTCCTAGAAGAAACGTGTTTCTGACTCGCTGAATCCCAACATAGATTCAACTCTCTTAGGTGAACGAAAGCACAGCAGAGCAGTTTGAAGGAAACGTTTCTCCTGAGGTTTAGACGAAGTTTCCTGCTGTTTAGTACGTATGCCGGCATTGGGCTGGAAATACCGGTTTTGGGATTCTGCACAGAAAGGGTTTGCAAACCGCCGAATCCACACGTCAGTTTAGCTCTGTCAGTTGAATGCACACATTGACAACCATTCAGTTAGATAGCTCCGTTTTGGTTTTAGAAGCAGATATTTCTATGTACAGCCTATGGTCCCATTCACTCGGGAATATCCCAACGCAGCTCCTAGAAGAAACGTGTTTCTGACTCGCTGAATCTCAACATAGATTCAACTCTCTCAGGTGAACGAACGCACAGCAGAGCAGTTTCAAGGAAACGTTTCTCCTGAGTTTTAGACGAAGTTTCCTGCTGTTTAGTACGTATGCCGGCCTTGGGCTGGAAATACCGGTTTTGGGATTCTGCACAGAAAGGGTTTGCAAACCGCGGAATCCACACGTGAGTTCAACTCTGACATTTGAATGCACACATTGAAAACCATTCAACTAGATAGCTCCGTTTTGGTTTTAGGAGCAGATATTTCTCTGTACAGCCTATGGTCCCATTCACTCGGGAATATCCCATCACAGCTCCTAGAAGAAAGGTGTTTCTGACTCGCTGAATATCAATATAGATTCAACTCTCTTAGGTGAACGAACGCACAGCAGAGCAGTTTCAAGGAAACTTTTCTCCTGAGTTTTAGACGAAGTTTACTGCTGTTTAGTACGTATGCCGGCGTTGGGCTGGAAATACCGGTTTTGGGATTCTGTACAGGAATGGTTTGCAAACCGCTGAATCCACACGTGAGTTTAGCTCTGTCAGTTGAATGCAAACTTTGAAAACCATTCAGTTAGATAGCTCCGTTTTGGTTTTAGAAGCAGATATTTCTCTGTACACTCTATGGTACCATTCTCTCGGGAATATCCCAACGCAGCTCCTAGAAGAAACGTGTTTCTGACTCGCTGAATCTCAACATAGATTCAATTCTCTTAGGTGAACGAACGCACAGCAGAGCAGTTTCAAGGAAACTTTTCTCCTGAGTTTTAGACGAAGTTTACTGCTGTTTAGTACGTATGCCGGCATTGGGCTGGAAATACCGGTTTTGGGATTCTGCACAGGAAGGGTTTGCAAACCGCTGAATCCACACGTGAGTTTAGCTCTGTCAGTTGAATGCACACTTTGAAACCCATTCAGTTAGATAGCTCCGTTTTGGTTTTAGAAGCAGATATTTCTCTGTACAGCCTATGGTCCCGTTCACTCCGGAATATCCCAACGCAGCTCCTAGAAGAAACGTTTTTCTGACTCGCTGAATCTCAACATAGATTCAACTCTCTTAGGTGAACGCACGCACAGCAGAGCAGTTTCAAGGAAACGTTTCTCCTGAGTTTTAGACGAAGTTTCCTGCTGTTTAGTACATATGCCGGCATTGGGCTGGAAATACCGGTTTTCGGATTCTTCACAGAAAGGGTTTGCAAACCGCTTAATCCACACGTGAGTTTAACTCTGTCAGTTGAATGCACATATTGACAACCATTCAGTTAGATAGCTCCGTTTTGGTTTTAGAAGCAGATATTTCCCTGTACAGTCTATGGTCCCAGTCACTCGGGAATATCCCAACGCAGCTCCTAGAAGAAACGTGTTTCTGACTCGCTGAATCTCAACATAGATTCAACTCTCTTAGGTGAACGAACGCACAGCAGAGCAGTTTCAAGGAAACGTTTCTCCTGAGTTTTAGACGAAGTTTCCTGCTGTTTAGTACGTATGCCGGCATTGACCTGGAAGTACCGGTTTTGGGATTCTGCACAGAAACGGTCTGTACACCGTTGAATCCTCACGTGAGTTTAACTCTGTCAGTTTAATGCACACATTGACAACCATTCAGTTAGATAGCTCCGTTTTGGTTTTAGGAGCAGATATTTCTCTGTACAGCCTATGGTCCCATTCACTCTGGAATATCCCATCGCAGCTCCTAGAAGAAACGTGTTTCTGACTCGCTGAATCTCAACATAGATTCAACTCTCTTAGGTGATCGAACGCACTGCAGAGCACTTTCAAGGAAACGTTTCTCCTGAGTTTTAGACGAAGTTTCCAGCTGTTTAGTACGTATGCCGGCATTGGGCTGGAAATACCGGTTTTGGGATTCTGCACAGAAAGGGTTTGCAAACCGCTGAATCCACACGTGAGTTTAACTCTGTCAGTTGAATGCACACATTGACAACCATTCAGTTAGATAGCTCCGTTTTGGTTTTAGAAGCAGATATTTCTCTGTGCAGCCTATGGTCCCATTCACTCGGGAATATCCGAACACAGCTCCTAGAAGAAACGTGTTTCTGACTCGCTGAATCTCAACATAGATTCAACTCTCTTAGGTGAACGAACGCACAGCAGAGCAGTTTCAAGGAAACGTTTCTCCTGAGTTTTAGACGAAGTTTACTGCTGTTTAGTACGTATGCCGGCATTGGGCTGGAAATGCCGGTTTTGGGATTCTGCACAGAAAGGTTTTGCAAACCGCTGAATCCACACGTGAGTTTAACACTGTCAGTTGAATGCACACATTGACAACCATTCAGTTAGATAGCTCCGTTTTGGTTTTAGAAGCAGATATTTCTCTGTACAGTCTATGGTCCCAGTCACTCGGGAATATCCCAACGCAGCTCCTAGAAGAAACGTGTTTCTGACTCGCTGAATCTCAACATAGATTCAACTCTCTTAGGTGAATGAACGCACAGCAGACCAGTTTCAAGGAAACGTTTCTCCTGTGTTTTAGACGAAGTTTCCTGCTGTTTAGTACATATGCCGGCATTGGGCTGGAAATACCGGTTTTGGGATTCTGCACAGAATGGGTTTGCAAACCGCTGTATCCACACGTGAGTTTAACTCTGTCAGTTGAATGCACACATTGACAACCATTCAGTTAGATAGCTCCGTTTTGGTTTTAGAAGCAGATATTTCTCTGTACAGCCTATGGTCCCAGTCACTTGGGAATATCCCAACGCAGCTCCTAGAAGAAACGTGTTTCTGACTCGCTGAATCTCAACATAGATTCAACTCTCTTAGGTGAACGCACGCACAGCGGAGCAGTTTCAAGGAAACGTTTCTCCTGAGTTTTAGACGAAGTTTCCTGCTGTTTAGTACGCATGCCGGCATTGGGCTGGAAATACCGGTTTTGGGATTCTGCACAGAAAGGTTTTTGCAAACCGCTGAATCCACACGTGAGTTTAACACTGTCAGTTGAATGCACACATTGACAACCATTCAGTTAGATAGCTCAGTTTTGGTTTTAGAAGAAGATATTTCTCTGTACATTCTATGGTCCCGGTCATTCGGGAATATACCAACGCAGCTCCTAGAAGAAACGTGTTTCTGACTCGCTGAATCTCAACATAGATTCAACTCTCTTAGGTGAACGAACGCACAGCAGAGCAGTTTCAAGGAAACGTTTCTCCTGAGTTTTAGACGAAGTTTCCTGCTGTTTAGTACGTATGCCGGCATTGGTCTGGAAATACCGGTTTTGAGATTCTGCACAGAAAGGGTTTGCAAACCGCTGTATCCACACGTGAGGTTAACTCTGTCAGTTGAATGCACACATTGGCAACCATTCAGTTAGATAGCTCCGTTTTGGTTTTAGGAGCAGATATTTCTCTGTACAGCCTATGGTACCATTCACTCGGGAATATCCCATCGCAGCTCCTAGAAGAAACGTGTTTCTGACTCGCTGAATCCCAACATAGATTCAACTCTCTTAGGTGAACGAAAGCACAGCAGAGCAGTTTGAAGGAAACGTTTCTCCTGAGTTTTAGACGAAGTTTCCTGCTGTTTAGTACGTATCCCGGCATTGGGCTGGAAATACCGGTTTTCGCATTCTGCACAGAAAGGGTTTGCAAACAGCTGAATCCACACGTGAGTTTAACTCTGTCAGTTGAATGCACACATTGACAACCATTCAGTTAGATAGCTCCGTTTTGGTTTTGGGAGCAGATATTTCTCTGTACAGCCTATGGTCCCATTCACTCGGGAATATCCCAACGCAGCTCCTAGAAGAAACGTGTTTCTGACTCGCTGAATCTCAACATAGATTCAACTCTCTTAGGTGAACGAACGCACAGCAGAGCAGTTTCAAGGAAACGTTTCTCCTGAGTTTTAGACGAAGTTTCCTGCTGTTTAGTACGTATGCCGGCCTTGGGCTGGAAATACCGGTTTTGGGATTCTGCACAGAAACGGTTTGCAAACCGCGGAATCCACACGTGAGTTCAACTCTGACATTTGAATGCACACATTGAAAACCATTCAACTAGATAGCTCCGTTTTGGTTTTAGGAGCAGATATTTCTCTGTACAGCCTATGGTCCCATTCACTCGGGAATGTCCCAACGCAGCTCCTAGAAGAAACGTGTTTCTGACTCGCTGAATCTCAACATAGATTCAACTCTCTTAGGTGAACGAACGCACAGCAGAGCAGTTTCAAGGAAACCTTTCTCCTGAGTTTTAGACGAAGTTTCCTGCTGTTTAGTACGTATGCCGGCATTGGGCTGGAAATACCGGTTTTGGGATTCTTCACAGAAAGGGTTTGCAAACCGGTGAATCCACACGTGAGTTTAACTCTGTCAGTTGAATACACACATTGACAAACATTCAGTTAGATAGCTCCGTTTTGGTTTTAGGAGCAGATATTACTCTGTACAGCCTATGGTCCCATCCACTCGGGAATATCACATCGCAGCTCCTAGAAGAAACGTGTTTCTGACTCGCTGAATCCCAACATAGATTCAACTCTCTTAGGTGAACGAAAGCACAGCAGAGCAGTTTGAAGGAAACGTTTCTCCTGAGGTTTAGACGAAGTTTCCTGCTGTTTAGTACGTATGCCGGCATTGGGCTGGAAATACCGGTTTTGGGATTCTGCACAGAAAGGGTTTGCAAACCGCCGAATCCACACGTCAGTTTAGCTCTGTCAGTTGAATGCACACATTGACAACCATTCAGTTAGATAGCTCCGTTTTGGTTTTAGAAGCAGATATTTCTATGTACAGCCTATGGTCCCATTCACTCGGGAATATCCCAACGCAGCTCCTAGAAGAAACGTGTTTCTGACTCGCTGAATCTCAACATAGATTCAACTCTCTCAGGTGAACGAACGCACAGCAGAGCAGTTTCAAGGAAACGTTTCTCCTGAGTTTTAGACGAAGTTTCCTGCTGTTTAGTACGTATGCCGGCCTTGGGCTGGAAATACCGGTTTTGGGATTCTGCACAGAAAGGGTTTGCAAACCGCGGAATCCACACGTGAGTTCAACTCTGACATTTGAATGCACACATTGAAAACCATTCAACTAGATAGCTCCGTTTTGGTTTTAGGAGCAGATATTTCTCTGTACAGCCTATGGTCCCATTCACTCGGGAATATCCCATCACAGCTCCTAGAAGAAAGGTGTTTCTGACTCGCTGAATATCAATATAGATTCAACTCTCTTAGGTGAACGAACGCACAGCAGAGCAGTTTCAAGGAAACTTTTCTCCTGAGTTTTAGACGAAGTTTACTGCTGTTTAGTACGTATGCCGGCGTTGGGCTGGAAATACCGGTTTTGGGATTCTGTACAGGAATGGTTTGCAAACCGCTGAATGCACACGTGAGTTTAGCTCTGTCAGTTGAATGCAAACTTTGAAAACCATTCAGTTAGATAGCTCCGTTTTGGTTTTAGAAGCAGATATTTCTCTGTACACTCTATGGTACCATTCTCTCGGGAATATCCCAACGCAGCTCCTAGAAGAAACGTGTTTCTGACTCGCTGAATCTCAACATAGATTCAATTCTCTTAGGTGAACGAACGCACAGCAGAGCAGTTTCAAGGAAACTTTTCTCCTGAGTTTTAGACGAAGTTTACTGCTGTTTAGTACGTATGCCGGCATTGGGCTGGAAATACCGGTTTTGGGATTCTGCACAGGAAGGGTTTGCAAACCGCTGAATCCACACGTGAGTTTAGCTCTGTCAGTTGAATGCACACTTTGAAACCCATTCAGTTAGATAGCTCCGTTTTGGTTTTAGAAGCAGATATTTCTCTGTACAGCCTATGGTCCCGTTCACTCCGGAATATCCCAACGCAGCTCCTAGAAGAAACGTTTTTCTGACTCGCTGAATCTCAACATAGATTCAACTCTCTTAGGTGAACGCACGCACAGCAGAGCAGTTTCAAGGAAACGTTTCTCCTGAGTTTTAGACGAAGTTTCCTGCTGTTTAGTACATATGCCGGCATTGGGCTGGAAATACCGGTTTTCGGATTCTTCACAGAAAGGGTTTGCAAACCGCTTAATCCACACGTGAGTTTAACTCTGTCAGTTGAATGCACATATTGACAACCATTCAGTTAGATAGCTCCGTTTTGGTTTTAGAAGCAGATATTTCCCTGTACAGTCTATGGTCCCAGTCACTCGGGAATATCCCAACGCAGCTCCTAGAAGAAACGTGTTTCTCACTCGCTGAATCTCAACATAGATTCAACTCTCTTAGGTGAACGAACGCACAGCAGAGCAGTTTCAAGGAAACGTTTCTCCTGAGTTTTAGACGAAGTTTCCTGCTGTTTAGTACGTATGCCGGCATTGACCTGGAAGTACCGGTTTTGGGATTCTGCACAGAAACGGTCTGCACACCGTTGAATCCTCACGTGAGTTTAACTCTGTCAGTTTAATGCACACATTGACAACCATTCAGTTAGATAGCTCCGTTTTGGTTTTAGGAGCAGATATTTCTCTGTACAGCCTATGGTCCCATTCACTCTGGAATATCCCATCGCAGCTCCTAGAAGAAACGTGTTTCTGACTCGCTGAATCTCAACATAGATTCAACTCTCTTCGGTGATCGAACGCACTGCAGAGCACTTTCAAGGAAACGTTTCTCCTGAGTTTTAGACGAAGTTTCCTGCTGTTTAGTACGTATGCCGGCCTTGGGCTGGAAATACCGGTTTTGGGATTCTGCACAGAAACGGTTTGCAAACCGCGGAATCCACACGTGAGTTCAACTCTGACATTTGAATGCACACATTGAAAACCATTCAACTAGATAGCTCCGTTTTGGTTTTAGGAGCAGATATTTCTCTGTACAGCCTATGGTCCCATTCACTCGGGAATGTCCCAACGCAGCTCCTAGAAGAAACGTGTTTCTGACTCGCTGAATCTCAACATAGATTCAACTCTCTTAGGTGAACGAACGCACAGCAGAGCAGTTTCAAGGAAACCTTTCTCCTGAGTTTTAGACGAAGTTTCCTGCTGTTTAGTACGTATGCCGGCATTGGGCCGGAAATACCGGTTTTGGGATTCTTCACAGAAAGGGTTTGCAAACCGGTGAATCCACACGTGAGTTTAACTCTGTCAGTTGAATACACACATTGACAAACATTCAGTTCGATAGCTCCGTTTTGGTTTTAGGAGCAGATATTACTCTGTACAGCCTATGGTCCCATTCACTCGGGAATATCACATCGCAGCTCCTAGAAGAAACGTGTTTCTGACTCGCTGAATCCCAACATAGATTCAACTCTCTTAGGTGAACGAAAGCACAGCAGAGCAGTTTGAAGGAAACGTTTCTCCTGAGGTTTAGACGAAGTTTCCTGCTGTTTAGTACGTATGCCGGCATTGGGCTGGAAATACCGGTTTTGGGATTCTGCACAGAAAGGGTTTGCAAACCGCCGAATCCACACGTCAGTTTAGCTCTGTCAGTTGAATGCACACATTGACAACCATTCAGTTAGATAGCTCCGTTTTGGTTTTAGAAGCAGATATTTCTCTGTACAGCCTATGGTCCCATTCACTCGGGAATATCCCAACGCAGCTCCTAGAAGAAACGTGTTTCTGACTCGCTGAATCTCAACATAGATTCAACTCTCTCAGGTGAACGAACGCACAGCAGAGCAGTTTCAAGGAAACGTTTCTCCTGAGTTTTAGACGAAGTTTCCTGCTGTTTAGTACGTATGCCGGCCTTGGGCTGGAAATACCGGTTTTGGGATTCTGCACAGAAAGGGTTTGCAAACCGCGGAATCCACACGTGAGTTCAACTCTGACATTTGAATGCACACATTGAAAACCATTCAACTAGATAGCTCCGTTTTGGTTTTAGGAGCAGATATTTCTCTGTACAGCCTATGGTCCCATTCACTCGGGAATATCCCATCACAGCTCCTAGAAGAAAGGTGTTTCTGACTCGCTGAATATCAATATAGATTCAACTCTCTTAGGTGAACGAACGCACAGCAGAGCAGTTTCAAGGAAACTTTTCTCCTGAGTTTTAGACGAAGTTTACTGCTGTTTAGTACGTATGCCGGCGTTGGGCTGGAAATACCGGTTTTGGGATTCTGTACAGGAATGGTTTGCAAACCGCTGAATCCACACGTGAGTTTAGCTCTGTCAGTTGAATGCAAACTTTGAAAACCATTCAGTTAGATAGCTCCGTTTTGGTTTTAGAAGCAGATATTTCTCTGTACACTCTATGGTACCATTCTCTCGGGAATATCCCAACGCAGCTCCTAGAAGAAACGTGTTTCTGACTCGCTGAATCTCAACATAGATTCAATTCTCTTAGGTGAACGAACGCACAGCAGAGCAGTTTCAAGGAAACTTTTCTCCTGAGTTTTAGACGAAGTTTACTGCTGTTTAGTACGTATGCCGGCATCGGGCTGGAAATACCGGTTTTGGGATTCTGCACAGGAAGGGTTTGCAAACCGCTGAATCCACACGTGAGTTTAGCTCTGTCAGTTGAATGCACACTTTGAAAACCATTCAGTTAGATAGCTCCGTTTTGGTTTTAGAAGCAGATATTTCTCTGTACAGCCTATGGTCCCGTTCACTCCGGAATATCCCAACGCAGCTCCTAGAAGAAACGTTTTTCTGACTCGCTGAATCTCAACATAGATTCAACTCTCTTAGGTGAACGCACGCACAGCAGAGCAGTTTCAAGGAAACGTTTCTCCTGAGTTTTAGACGAAGTTTCCTGCTGTTTAGTACATATGCCGGCATTGGGCTGGAAATACCGGTTTTCGGATTCTTCACAGAAAGGGTTTGCAAACCGCTTAATCCACACGTGAGTTTAACTCTGTCAGTTGAATGCACATATTGACAACCATTCAGTTAGATAGCTCCGTTTTGGTTTTAGAAGCAGATATTTCCCTGTACAGTCTATGGTCCCAGTCACTCGGGAATATCCCAACGCAGCTCCTAGAAGAAACGTGTTTCTGACTCGCTGAATCTCAACATAGATTCAACTCTCTTAGGTGAACGAACGCACAGCAGAGCAGTTTCAAGGAAACGTTTCTCCTGAGTTTTAGACGAAGTTTCCTGCTGTTTAGTACGTATGCCGGCATTGACCTGGAAGTACCGGTTTTGGGATTCTGCACAGAAACGGTCTGCACACCGTTGAATCCTCACGTGAGTTTAACTCTGTCAGTTTAATGCACACATTGACAACCATTCAGTTAGATAGCTCCGTTTTGGTTTTAGGAGCAGATATTTCTCTGTACAGCCTATGGTCCCATTCACTCTGGAATATCCCATCGCAGCTCCTAGAAGAAACGTGTTTCTGACTCGCTGAATCTCAACATAGATTCAACTCTCTTAGGTGATCGAACGCACTGCAGAGCACTTTCAAGGAAACGTTTCTCCTGAGTTTTAGACGAAGTTTCCTGCTGTTTAGTACGTATGCCGGCCTTGGGCTGGAAATACCGGTTTTGGGATTCTGCACAGAAACGGTTTGCAAACCGCGGAATCCACACGTGAGTTCAACTCTGACATTTGAATGCACACATTGAAAACCATTCAACTAGATAGCTCCGTTTTGGTTTTAGGAGCAGATATTTCTCTGTACAGCCTATGGTCCCATTCACTCGGGAATGTCCCAACGCAGCTCCTAGAAGAAACGTGTTTCTGACTCGCTGAATCTCAACATAGATTCAACTCTCTTAGGTGAACGAACGCACAGCAGAGCAGTTTCAAGGAAACCTTTCTCCTGAGTTTTAGACGAAGTTTCCTGCTGTTTAGTACGTATGCCGGCATTGGGCCGGAAATACCGGCTTTGGGATTCTTCACAGAAAGGGTTTGCAAACCGGTGAATCCACACGTGAGTTTAACTCTGTCAGTTGAATACACACATTGACAAACATTCAGTTAGATAGCTCCGTTTTGGTTTTAGGAGCAGATATTACTCTGTACAGCCTATGGTCCCATTCACTCGGGAATATCACATCGCAGCTCCTAGAAGAAACGTGTTTCTGACTCGCTGAATCCCAACATAGATTCAACTCTCTTAGGTGAACGAAAGCACAGCAGAGCAGTTTGAAGGAAACGTTTCTCCTGAGGTTTAGACGAAGTTTCCTGCTGTTTAGTACGTATGCCGGCATTGGGCTGGAAATACCGGTTTTGGGATTCTGCACAGAAAGGGTTTGCAAACCGCCGAATCCACACGTCAGTTTAGCTCTGTCAGTTGAATGCACACATTGACAACCATTCAGTTAGATAGCTCCGTTTTGGTTTTAGAAGCAGATATTTCTCTGTACAGCCTATGGTCCCATTCACTCGGGAATATCCCAACGCAGCTCCTAGAAGAAACGTGTTTCTGACTCGCTGAATCTCAACATAGATTCAACTCTCTCAGGTGAACGAACGCACAGCAGAGCAGTTTCAAGGAAACGTTTCTCCTGAGTTTTAGACGAAGTTTCCTGCTGTTTAGTACGTATGCCGGCCTTGGGCTGGAAATACCGGTTTTGGGATTCTGCACAGAAAGGGTTTGCAAACCGCGGAATCCACACGTGAGTTCAACTCTGACATTTGAATGCACACATTGAAAACCATTCAACTAGATAGCTCCGTTTTGGTTTTAGGAGCAGATATTTCTCTGTACAGCCTATGGTCCCATTCACTCGGGAATATCCCATCACAGCTCCTAGAAGAAAGCTGTTTCTGACTCGCTGAATATCAATATAGATTCAACTCTCTTAGGTGAACGAACGCACAGCAGAGCAGTTTCAAGGAAACTTTTCTCCTGAGTTTTAGACGAAGTTTACTGCTGTTTAGTACGTATGCCGGCGTTGGGCTGGAAATACCGGTTTTGGGATTCTGTACAGGAATGGTTTGCAAACCGCTGAATCCACACGTGAGTTTAGCTCTGTCAGTTGAATGCAAACTTTGAAAACCATTCAGTTAGATAGCTCCGTTTTGGTTTTAGAAGCAGATATTTCTCTGTACACTCTATGGTACCATTCACTCGGGAATATCCCAACGCAGCTCCTAGAAGAAACGTGTTTCTGACTCGCTGAATCTCAACATAGATTCAATTCTCTTAGGTGAACGAACGCACAGCAGAGCAGTTTCAAGGAAACTTTTCTCCTGAGTTTTAGACGAAGTTTACTGCTGTTTAGTACGTATGCCGGCATTGGGCTGGAAATACCGGTTTTGGGATTCTGCACAGGAAGGGTTTGCAAACCGCTGAATCCACACGTGAGTTTAGCTCTGTCAGTTGAATGCACACTTTGAAAACCATTCAGTTAGATAGCTCCGTTTTGGTTTTAGAAGCAGATATTTCTCTGTACAGCCTATGGTCCCGTTCACTCCGGAATATCCCAACGCAGCTCCTAGAAGAAACGTTTTTCTGACTCGCTGAATCTCAACATAGATTCAACTCTCTTAGGTGAACGCACGCACAGCAGAGCAGTTTCAAGGAAACGTTTCTCCTGAGTTTTAGACGAAGTTTCCTGCTGTTTAGTACATATGCCGGCATTGGGCTGGAAATACCGGTTTTCGGATTCTTCACAGAAAGGGTTTGCAAACCGCTTAATCCACACGTGAGTTTAACTCTGTCAGTTGAATGCACATATTGACAACCATTCAGTTAGATAGCTCCGTTTTGGTTTTAGAAGCAGATATTTCCCTGTACAGTCTATGGTCCCAGTCACTCGGGAATATCCCAACGCAGCTCCTAGAAGAAACGTGTTTCTGACTCGCTGAATCTCAACATAGATTCAACTCTCTTAGGTGAACGAACGCACAGCAGAGCAGTTTCAAGGAAACGTTTCTCCTGAGTTTTAGACGAAGTTTCCTGCTGTTTAGTACGTATGCCGGCATTGACCTGGAAGTACCGGTTTTGGGATTCTGCACAGAAACGGTCTGCACACCGTTGAATCCTCACGTGAGTTTAACTCTGTCAGTTTAATGCACACATTGACAACCATTCAGTTAGATAGCTCCGTTTTGGTTGTAGGAGCAGATATTTCTCTGTACAGCCTATGGTCCCATTCACTCTGGAATATCCCATCGCAGCTCCTAGAAGAAACGTGTTTCTGACTCGCTGAATCTCAACATAGATTCAACTCTCTTAGGTGATCGAACGCACTGCAGAGCACTTTCAAGGAAACGTTTCTCCTGAGTTTTAGACGAAGTTTCCTGCTGTTTAGTACGTATGCCGGCATTGGGCTGGAAATACCGGTTTTGGGATTCTGCACAGAAAGGGTTTGCAAACCGCTGAATCCACACGTGAGTTTAACTCTGTCAGTTGAATGCACACATTGACAACCATTCAGTTAGATAGCTCCGTTTTGGTTTTAGAAGCAGATATTTCTCTGTGCAGCCTATGGTCCCATTCACTCGGGAATATCCGAACACAGCTCCTAGAAGAAACGTGTTTCTGACTCGCTGAATCTCAACATAGATTCAACTCTCTTAGGTGAACGAACGCACAGCAGAGCAGTTTCAAGGAAACGTTTCTCCTGAGTTTTAGACGAAGTTTACTGCTGTTTAGTACGTATGCCGGCATTGGGCTGGAAATGCCGGTTTTGGGATTCTGCACAGAAAGGTTTTGCAAACCGCTGAATCCACACGTGAGTTTAACACTGTCAGTTGAATGCACACATTGACAACCATTCAGTTAGATAGCTCCGTTTTGGTTTTAGAAGCAGATATTTCTCTGTACAGTCTATGGTCCCAGTCACTCGGGAATATCCCAACGCAGCTCCTAGAAGAAACGTGTTTCTGACTCGCTGAATCTCAACATAGATTCAACTCTCTTAGGTGAATGAACGCACAGCAGAGCAGTTTCAAGGAAACGTTTCTCCTGTGTTTTAGACGAAGTTTCCTGCTGTTTAGTACATATGCCGGCATTGGGCTGGAAATACCGGTTTTGGGATTCTGCACAGAATGGGTTTGCAAACCGCTGTATCCACACGTGAGTTTAACTCTGTCAGTTGAATGCACACATTGACAACCATTCAGTTAGAAAGCTCCGTTTTGGTTTTAGAAGCAGATATTTCTCTGTACAGCCTATGGTCCCAGTCACTTGGGAATATCCCAACGCAGCTCCTAGAAGAAACGTGTTTCTGACTCGCTGAATCTCAACATAGATTCAACTCTCTTAGGTGAACGCACGCACAGCGGAACAGTTTCAAGGAAACGTTTCTCCTGAGTTTTAGACGAAGTTTCCTGCTGTTTAGTACGCATGCCGGCATTGGGCTGGAAATACCGGTTTTGGGATTCTGCACAGAAAGGTTTTTGCAAACCGCTGAATCCACACGTGAGTTTAACACTGTCAGTTGAATGCACCCATTGACAACCATTCAGTTAGATAGCTCAGTTTTGGTTTTAGAAGAAGATATTTCTCTGTACATTCTATGGTCCCGGTCATTCGGGAATATACCAACGCAGCTCCTAGAAGAAACGTGTTTCTGACTCGCTGAATCTCAACATAGATTCAACTCTCTTAGGTGAACGAACGCACAGCAGAGCAGTTTCAAGGAAACGTTTCTCCTGAGTTTTAGACGAAGTTTCCTGCTGTTTAGTACGTATGCCGGCATTGGTCTGGAAATACCGGTTTTGAGATTCTGCACAGAAAGGGTTTGCAAACCGCTGTATCCACACGTGAGGTTAACTCTGTCAGTTGAATGCACACATTGGCAACCATTCAGTTAGATAGCTCCGTTTTGGTTTTAGGAGCAGATATTTCTCTGTACAGCCTATGGTCCCATTCACTCGGGAATATCCCATCGCAGCTCCTAGAAGAAACGTGTTTCTGACTCGCTGAATCCCAACATAGATTCAACTCTCTTAGGTGAACGAAAGCACAGCAGAGCAGTTTGAAGGAAACGTTTCTCCTGAGTTTTAGACGAAGTTTCCTGCTGTTTAGTACGTATCCCGGCATTGGGCTGGAAATACCGGTTTTCGCATTCTGCACAGAAAGGGTTTGCAAACAGCTGAATCCACACGTCAGTTTAGCTCTGTCAGTTGAATGCACACATTGACAACCATTCAGTTAGATAGCTCCGTTTTGGTTTTGGGAGCAGATATTTCTCTGTACAGCCTATGGTCCCATTCACTCGGGAATATCCCAACGCAGCTCCTAGAAGAAACGTGTTTCTGACTCGCTGAATCTCAACATAGATTCAACTCTCTTAGGTGAACGAACGCACAGCAGAGCAGTTTCAAGGAAACGTTTCTCCTGAGTTTTAGACGAAGTTTCCTGCTGTTTAGTACGTATGCCGGCCTTGGGCTGGAAATACCGGTTTTGGGATTCTGCACAGAAAGGGTTTGCAAACCGCGGAATCCACACGTGAGTTCAACTCTGACATTTGAATGCACACATTGAAAACCATTCAACTAGATAGCTCCGTTTTGGTTTTAGGAGCAGATATTTCTCTGTACAGCCTATGGTCCCATTCACTCGGGAATATCCCATCACAGCTCCTAGAAGAAAGGTGTTTCTGACTCGCTGAATATCAATATAGATTCAACTCTCTTAGGTGAACGAACGCACAGCAGAGCAGTTTCAAGGAAACTTTTCTCCTGAGTTTTAGACGAAGTTTACTGCTGTTTAGTACGTATGCCGGCGTTGGGCTGGAAATACCGGTTTTGGGATTCTGTACAGGAATGGTTTGCAAACCGCTGAATCCACACGTGAGTTTAGCTCTGTCAGTTGAATGCAAACTTTGAAAACCATTCAGTTAGATAGCTCCGTTTTGGTTTTAGAAGCAGATATTTCTCTGTACACTCTATGGTACCATTCACTCGGGAATATCCCAACGCAGCTCCTAGAAGAAACGTGTTTCTGACTCGCTGAATCTCAACATAGATTCAATTCTCTTAGGTGAACGAACGCACAGCAGAGCAGTTTCAAGGAAACTTTTCTCCTGAGTTTTAGACGAAGTTTACTGCTGTTTAGTACGTATGCCGGCATTGGGCTGGAAATACCGGTTTTGGGATTCTGCACAGGAAGGGTTTGCAAACCGCTGAATCCACACGTGAGTTTAGCTCTGTCAGTTGAATGCACACTTTGAAAACCATTCAGTTAGATAGCTCCGTTTTGGTTTTAGAAGCAGATATTTCTCTGTACAGCCTATGGTCCCGTTCACTCCGGAATATCCCAACGCAGCTCCTAGAAGAAACGTTTTTCTGACTCGCTGAATCTCAACATAGATTCAACTCTCTTAGGTGAACGCACGCACAGCAGAGCAGTTTCAAGGAAACGTTTCTCCTGAGTTTTAGACGAAGTTTCCTGCTGTTTAGTACATATGCCGGCATTGGGCTGGAAATACCGGTTTTCGGATTCTTCACAGAAAGGGTTTGCAAACCGCTTAATCCACACGTGAGTTTAACTCTGTCAGTTGAATGCACATATTGACAACCATTCAGTTAGATAGCTCCGTTTTGGTTTTAGAAGCAGATATTTCCCTGTACAGTCTATGGTCCCAGTCACTCGGGAATATCCCAACGCAGCTCCTAGAAGAAACGTGTTTCTGACTCGCTGAATCTCAACATAGATTCAACTCTCTTAGGTGAACGAACGCACAGCAGAGCAGTTTCAAGGAAACGTTTCTCCTGAGTTTTAGGCGAAGTTTCCTGCTGTTTAGTACGTATGCCGGCATTGACCTGGAAATACCGGTTTTGGGATTCTGCACAGAAACGGTCTGCACACCGTTGAATCCTCACGTGAGTTTAACTCTGTCAGTTTAATGCACACATTGACAACCATTCAGTTAGATAGCTCCGTTTTGGTTTTAGGAGCAGATATTTCTCTGTGCAGCCTATGGTCCCATTCACTCGGGAATATCCGAACACAGCTCCTAGAAGAAACGTGTTTCTGACTCGCTGAATCTCAACATAGATTCAACTCTCTTAGGTGAACAAACGCACAGCAGAGCAGTTTCAAGGAAACGTTTCTCCTGAGTTTTAGACGAAGTTTACTGCTGTTTAGTACGTATGCCGGCATTGGGCTGGAAATGCCGGTTTTGGGATTCTGCACAGAAAGGTTTTGCAAACCGCTGAATCCACACGTGAGTTTAACACTGTCAGTTGAATGCACACATTGACAACCATTCAGTTAGATAGCTCCGTTTTGGTTTTAGAAGCAGATATTTCTCTGTACAGTCTATGGTCCCAGTCACTCGGGAATATCCCAACGCAGCTCCTAGAAGAAACGTGTTTCTGACTCGCTGAATCTCAACATAGATTCAACTCTCTTAGGTGAATGAACGCACAGCAGAGCAGTTTCAAGGAAACGTTTCTCCTGTGTTTTAGACGAAGTTTCCTGCTGTTTAGTACATATGCCGGCATTGGGCTGGAAATACCGGTTTTGGGATTCTGCACAGAATGGGTTTGCAAACCGCTGTATCCACACGTGAGTTTAACTCTGTCAGTTGAATGCACACATTGACAACCATTCAGTTAGAAAGCTCCGTTTTGGTTTTAGAAGCAGATATTTCTCTGTACAGCCTATGGTCCCAGTCACTTGGGAATATCCCAACGCAGCTCCTAGAAGAAACGTGTTTCTGACTCGCTGAATCTCAACATAGATTCAACTCTCTTAGGTGAACGCACGCACAGCGGAGCAGTTTCACGGAAACGTTTCTCCTGAGTTTTAGACGAAGTTTCCTGCTGTTTAGTACGCATGCCGGCATTGGGCTGGAAATACCGGTTTTGGGATTCTGCACAGAAAGGTTTTTGCAAACCGCTGAATCCACACGTGAGTTTAACACTGTCAGTTGAATGCACACATTGACAACCATTCAGTTAGATAGCTCAGTTTTGGTTTTAGAAGAAGATATTTCTCTGTACATTCTATGGTCCCGGTCATTCGGGAATATACCAACGCAGCTCCTAGAAGAAACGTGTTTCTGACTCGCTGAATCTCAACATAGATTCAACTCTCTTAGGTGAACGAACGCACAGCAGAGCAGTTTCAAGGAAACGTTTCTCCTGAGTTTTAGACGAAGTTTCCTGCTGTTTAGTACGTATGCCGGCATTGGTCTGGAAATACCGGTTTTGAGATTCTGCACAGAAAGGGTTTGCAAACCGCTGTATCCACACGTGAGGTTAACTCTGTCAGTTGAATGCACACATTGGCAACCATTCAGTTAGATAGCTCCGTTTTGGTTTTAGGAGCAGATATTTCTCTGTACAGCCTATGGTCCCATTCACTCGGGAATATCCCATCGCAGCTCCTAGAAGAAACGTGTTTCTGACTCGCTGAATCCCAACATAGATTCAACTCTCTTAGGTGAACGAAAGCACAGCAGAGCAGTTTGAAGGAAACGTTTCTCCTGAGTTTTAGACGAAGTTTCCTGCTGTTTAGTACGTATCCCGGCATTGGGCTGGAAATACCGGTTTTCGCATTCTGCACAGAAAGGGTTTGCAAACAGCTGAATCCACACGTCAGTTTAGCTCTGTCAGTTGAATGCACACATTGACAACCATTCAGTTAGATAGCTCCGTTTTGGTTTTGGGAGCAGATATTTCTCTGTACAGCCTATGGTCCCATTCACTCGGGAATATCCCAACGCAGCTCCTAGAAGAAACGTGTTTCTGACTCGCTGAATCTCAACATAGATTCAACTCTCTTAGGTGAACGAACGCACAGCAGAGCAGTTTCAAGGAAACGTTTCTCCTGAGTTTTAGACGAAGTTTCCTGCTGTTTAGTACGTATGCCGGCCTTGGGCTGGAAATACCGGTTTTGGGATTCTGCACAGAAACGGTTTGCAAACCGCGGAATCCACACGTGAGTTCAACTCTGACATTTGAATGCACACATTGAAAACCATTCAACTAGATAGCTCCGTTTTGGTTTTAGGAGCAGATAATTCTCTGTACAGCCTATGGTCCCATTCACTCGGGAATATCCCAACGCAGCTCCTAGAAGAAACGTGTTTCTGACTCGCTGAATCTCAACATAGATTCAACTCTCTTAGGTGAACGAACGCACAGCAGAGCAGTTTCAAGGAAACGTTTCTCCTGAGTTTTAGACGAAGTTTCCTGCTGTTTAGTATGTATGCCGGCATTGTGCTGGAAATACCGGTTTTGGGATTCTGCATAGAAAGGGTTTGCAAACCGCGGAATCCACACGTGAGTTTAACTCTGTCAGTTGAATGCACACATTGACAACCATTCAGTTAGATAGCTCCGTTTTGGTTTTAGAAGCAGATATTTCTCTGTACAGCCTATGGTCCCATTCACTCGGGAATATCCCATCACAGCTCCTAGAGGAAAGGTGTTTCTGACTCGCTGAATATCAATATAGATTCAACTCTCTTAGGTGAACGAACGCACAGCAGAGCAGTTTCAATGAAAGTTTTCTCCTGAGTTTTAGACGAAGTTTACTGCTGTTTAGTACGTATGCCGGCATTGGGCTGGAAATACCGGTTTTCGGATTCTTCACAGAAAGGGTTTGCAAACCGCTGAATCCACACGTGAGTTTAACTTTGTCAGTTGAATGCACACATTGACAACCATTCAGTTAGATAGCTCCGTTTTGGTTTTAGAAGCAGATATTTCTCTGTACAGTCTATGGTCCCAGTCACTCGGGAATATCCCAACGCAGCTCCTAGAAGAAACGTGTTTGTGAATCGCTGAATCTCAACATAGATTCAACTCTCTTAGGTGAACGAACGCACAGCAGAGCAGTTTCAAGGAAACGTTTCTCCTGAGTTTTAGACGAAGTTGCCTGCTGTTTAGTACGTATGCCGGCATTGATCTGGAAGTACCGGTTTTGAGATTCTGCACAGAAATGGTTTGCAAACCGCCGAATCCACACGTGAGTTTAACTCTGTCAGTTGAATGCACACATTGACAACCATTCAGTTAGATAGCTCCGTTTTGGTTTTAGAAGCAGATATTTCTCTGTGCAGCCTATGGTCCCATTCACTCGGGAATATCCCAACACAGCTCCTAGAAGAAACGTGTTTCTGACTCGCTGAATCTCAACATAGATTCAACTCTCTTAGGTGAATGAACGCACAGCAGAGCAGTTTCAAGGAAACGTTTCTCCTGAGTTTTAGACGAAGTTTACTGCTGTTTAGTACGTATGCCGGCATTGGGCTGGAAATGCCGGTTTTGGGATTCTGCACAGAAAGGTTTTGCAAACCGCTGAATCCACACGTGAGTTTAACACTGTCAGTTGAATGCACACATTGACAACCTTTCAGTTAGATAGCTCCGTTTTGGTTTTAGAAGCAGATATTTCTCTGTACAGTCTATGGTCCCAGTCACTCGGGAATATCCCAACGCAGCTCCTAGAAGAAACGTGTTTCTGACTCGCTGAATCTCAACATAGATTCAACTCTCTTAGGTGAATGAACGCACAGCAGAGCAGTTTCAAGGAAACGTTTCTCCTGTGTTTTAGACGAAGTTTCCTGCTGTTTAGTACATATGCCGGCATTGGGCTGGAAATACCGGTTTTGGGATTCTGCACAGAATGGGTTTGCAAACCGCTGTATCCACACGTGAGTTTAACTCTGTCAGTTGAATGCACACATTGACAACCATTCAGTTAGATAGCTCCGTTTTGGTTTTAGAAGCAGATATTTCTCTGTACAGCCTATGGTCCCAGTCACTTGGGAATATCCCAACGCAGCTCCTAGAAGAAACGTGTTTCTGACTCGCTGAATCTCAACATAGATTCAACTGTCTTAGGTGAACGCACGGACAGCAGAGCAGTTTCAAGGAAACGTTTCTCCTGAGTTTTAGACGAAGTTTCCTGCTGTTTAGTACGTATGCCGGCATTGGGCTGGAAATACCGCTTTTGGGATTCTGCACAGAAAGGTTTTGCAAACCGCTGAATCCACACGTGAGTTCAACTCTGACATTTGAATGCACACATTGAAAACCATTCAATTAGATAGCTCCGTTTTGGTTTTAGGAGCAGATATTTCTCTGTACAGCCTATGGTCCCATTCACTCGGGAAAATCCCAACGCAGCTCCTTGAAGAAACCGGTTTCTCACTCGCTGAATCTCAACATAGATTCAACTCTCTTAGGTGAACGAACGCACAGCAGAGCAGTTTCAAGGAAACGTTTCTCCTGAGTTTTAGACGAAGTTTCCTGCTGTTTAGTACGTATGCCGGCATTGGGCTGGAAATACTGGTTTTGGGATTCTTCACAGAAAGGGTTTGCAAACCGCTGAATCCACACGTGAGTTTAACTCTACCAGTTGAATGCACACATTGACAACCATTCAGTTAGATAGCTCCGTTTTGGTTTTAGGAGCAGATATTTCTCTGTACAGCCTATGGTCCCATTCACTCGGGAATATCCCAACGCAGCTCCTAGAAGAAACGTGTTTCTGACTCGCTGAATCTCAACATAGATTCAACTCTCTTAGGTGAACGAACGCACAGCAGAGCAGTTTCAAGGAAACGTTTCTCCTGAGTTTTAGACGAAGTTTCCTGCTGTTTAGTACGTATGCCGGCATTGTGCTGTAAATACTGGTTTTGGGATTCTGCACAGAAAGGGTTTGCAAACCGCTGAATCCACACTTCAGTTTAGCTCTGTCAGTTGAATGCACACATTGACAACCATTCAGTTAGATAGCTCCGTTTTGGTTTTAGAAGCAGATATATCTCTGTACAGCCTATGGTCCCGTTCACTCCGGAATATCCCAACGCAGCTCCTAGAAGAAACGTTTTTCTGACTCGCTGAATCTCAACATAGATTCAACTGTCTTAGGTGAACGAACGCACAGCAGAGCAGTTTCAAGGAAACGTTTCTCCTGAGTTTTAGACGAAGTTTCCTGCTGTTTAGTACGTATGCCGGCCTTGGGCTGGAAATACCGGTTTTGGGATTCTGCACAGAAACGGTTTGCAAACCGCTGAATCCACACGTGAGTTTAGCTCTGTCAGTTGAATGCACACATTGACAACCATTCAGTTAGATAGCTCCGTTTTGGTTTTAGGAGCAGATATTTCTCTATACAGCCTATGGTCCCATTCACTCGGGAATATCCCAACGCAGCTCCTAGAAGAAAGGTGTTTCTGACTCGCTGAATATCAATATAGATTCACCTCTCTTAGGTGAACGAACGCACAGCAGAGCAGTTTCAAGGAAACGTTTCTCCTGAGTTTTAGTCGAAATTTACTGCTGTTTAGTACGTATGCCGGCATTGGGCTGGAAATACCGGATTTGGGATTCTGCACAGGAAGGGTTTGCAAACCGCTGAATCCACACGTGAGTTTAGCTCTGTCAGTTGAATGCACACTTTGAAAACCATTCAGTTAGATAGCTCCGTTTTGGTTTTAGAAGCAGATATTTCTCTGTACAGCCTATGGTCCCGTTCACTCCGGAATATCCCAACGCAGCTCCTAGAAGAAACGTTTTTCTGACTCGCTGAATCTCAACATAGATTCAACTCTCTTAAGTGAACGCACGCACAGCAGAGCAGTTTCAAGGAAACGTTTCTCCTGAGTTTTAGACGAAGTTTCCTGCTGTTTAGTACGTATGCCGGCATTGGGCTGGAAATACCGGTTTTCGGATTCTTCACAGAAAGGGTTTGCAAACCGCTGAATCCACACGTGAGTTTAACTGTGTCAGTTGAATGCACACATTGACAACCATTCAGTTAGATAGCTCCGTTTTGGTTTTAGAAGCAGATATTTCTCTGTACAGTCTATGGTCCCAGTCACTCGGGAATATCCCAACGCAGCTCCTAGAAGAAACGTGTTTCTGACTCGCTGAATCTCAACATAGATTCAACTCTCTTAGGTGAACGAACGCAGAGCAGAGCAGTTTCAAGGAAACGTTTCTCCTGAGTTTTAGACGAAGTTTCCTGCTGTTTAGTACGTATGCCGGCATTGATCTGGAAGTACCGGTTTTGGGATTCTGCACAGAAACGGTTTGCAAACCGCTGAATCCACACATGAGTTTAACTCTGTCAGTTGAATGCACACATTGACAACCATTCAGTTAGATAGCTCCGTTTTGGTTTTAGGAGCAGATATTTCTCTGTACAGCCTATGGTCCCATTCACTCTGGAATATCCCATCGCAGCTCCTAGAAGAAACGTGTTTCTGACTCGCTGAATCTCAACGTAGTTTCAACTCTTTTAGCTGAATGAACGCACAGCAGAGCACTTTGAAGGAAACGTTTCTCCTGAGTTTTAGACGAAGTTTCCTGCCGTTTAGTACGTATGCCGGCATTGGGCTGGAAATACCGGTTTTGGGATTCTGCACAGAAAGGGTTTGCAAACCGCTGAATCCACACGTGAGTTTAACTCTGTCAGTTGAATACACACATTGACAACCATTCAGTTAGATAGCTCCGTTTTGGTTTTAGAAGCAGATATTTCTCTGTGCAGCCTATGGTCCCATTCACTCGGGAATATCCCAACACAGCTCCTAGAAGAAACGTGTTTCTGACTCGCTGAATCTCAACATAGATTCAACTCTCTTAGGTGAAGGAACGGACAGCAGAGCAGTTTCAAGGAAACGTTTCTCCTGAGTTTTAGACGAAGTTTCCAGCTGTTTATTACGCATGCCGGCATTGGGCTGGAAATACCGGTTTTGGGATTCTGCACAGAAAGGTTTTGCAAACCGCTGAATCCACACGTGAGTTTAACACTGTCAGTTGAATGCACACATTGACAACCATTCAGTTAGATAGCTCCGTTTTGGTTTTAGAAGTAGATATTTCTCTGTACAGTCTATGATCCCAGTCACTCGGGAATATCCCATCGTAGCTCCTAGAAGAAACGAGTTTCTGACTCGCTGAATCTGAACATAGATTCAACTCTCTTAGGTGAACGAATGCACAGCAGAGCAGTTTCATGGAAACGTTTCTCCTGACTTTTAGACGAAGTTTCCTGCTATTTAGTACGTATGCCGGCATTGGGCTGGAAATACCGGTTTTGGGATTCTGCACAGAAAGGGTTTGCAAACCGCTGTATCCACACGTGAGTTTAACTCTGTCAATTGTATGCACACATTTACAACCATTCAGTTGGACAGCTCCGTTTTGGTTTTAGAAGCAGATATTTCTCTGTACAGCCTATGGTCCCAGTCACTCGGGAATATCCCAACGCAGCTCCTAGAAGAAACGTGTTTCTGACTCGCTGAATCTCAACATAGATTCAACTCTCTTAGGTGAACGCACGCACAGCAGAGCAGTTTCAAGGAAACCTTTCTCCTGAGTTTTAGACGAAGTTTCCTGCTGTTTAGTACATATGCCGGCATTGGGCTGGAAATACCGGTTTTGGGATTCTTCACAGAAAAGGTTTGCAAACCGCTGAATCCACACGTGAGTTTAACTCTGTCAGTTGAATGCACACATTGACAACGATTCAGTTAGATAGCTCCGTTTTGGTTTTAGAAGCAGATATTTCTCTGTACAGCCTATGGTCCCATTCACTCTGGAATATCCCATCGCAGCTCCTAGAAGAAACGTGTTTCTGACTCGCTGAATCTCAACATAGATTCAACTCTCTTAGCTGAACGAACGCACCGCAGAGCAGTTTCAAGGAAACGTTTCTCCTGAGTTTTAGACGAAGTTTCCTGCTGTTTAGTACGTATGCCGGCATTGGGCTGGAAATACCGGTTTTGGGATTCTGCACAGAAAGGTTTTGCAAACCGCTGAATCCACACGTGAGTTCAACTCTGACATTTGAATGCACACATTGAAAACCATTCAATTAGATAGCTCCGTTTTGGTTTTAGAAGCAGATATTTCTCTGTACAGCCTATGGCCCCATTCACTCGGGAAAATCCCAACGCAGCTCCTTGAAAAACCTGTTTCTCACTCGCAGAATCTCAACATAGATTCAACTCTCTTAGGTGAACGAACGCACAGCAGAGCAGTTTCAAGGAAACGTTTCTCCTGAGTTTTAGACGAAGTTTCCAGCTGTTTAGTACGTATGCCGGCATTGGGCTGGAAATACCGGTTTTGGGATTCTTCACAGAAAGGGTTTGCAAACCGCTGAATCCACACGTGAGTTTAACTCTGCCAGTTGAATGCACACATTGACAACCATTCAGTTAGATAGCTCCGTTTTGGTTTTAGGAGCAGATATTTCTCTGTACAGCCTATGGTCCCATTCACTCGGGAATATCCCAACGCAGCACCTAGAAGAAACGTGTTTCTGACTCGCTGAATCTCAACATAGATTCAACTCTCTTAGGTGAACGAACGCACAGCAGAGCAGTTTCAAGGAAACGTTTCTCCTGAGTTTTAGACGAAGTTTCCTGCTGTTTAGTACGTATGCCGGCATTGTGCTGAAAATACGGGTTTTGGGATTCTGCACAGAAAGGGTTTGCAAACCGCTGAATCCACAAGTCAGTTTAGCTCTGTCAGTTGAATGCACACATTGACAACCATTCAGTTAGATAGCTCCGTTTTGGTTTTAGAAGCAGATATTTCTCTGTACAGCCTATGGTCCCATTCACTCGGGAATATACCAACGCATCTCCTAGAAGAAACGTGTTTCTGACTCGCTGAATCTCAACATAGATTCAACTCTCTTAGGTGAACGAACGCACAGCAGAGCAGTTTCAAGGAAACGTTTCTCCTGAGTTTTAGACGAAGTTTCCTGCTGTTTAGTACGTATGCCGGCCTTGGGCTGGAAATACCGGTTTTGGGATTCTGCATAGAAAGGGTTTGCAAACCGCGGAATCCACACGTGAGTTTAACTCTGTCAGTTGAATGCACACATTGACAACCATTCAGTTAGATAGCTCCGTTTTGGTTTTAGAAGCAGATATTTCTCTGTACAGCCTATGGTCCCATTCACTCGGGAATATCCCATCACAGCTCCTAGAAGAAAGGTGTTTCTGACTCGCTGAATATCAATATAGATTCAACTCTCTTAGGTGAACGAACGCACAGCAGAGCAGTTTCAATGAAACTTTTCTCCTGAGTTTTAGACGAAGTTTACTGCTGTTTAGTACGTATGCCGGCATTGGGCTGGAAATACCGGTTTTGGGATTCTGCACAGGAACGGTTTGCAAACCGCTGAATCCACACGTGAGTATAGCTCTGTCAGTTGAATGCACACTTTGAAAACCATTCACTTAGATAGCTCCGTTTTGGTTTTAGAAGCAGATATTTCTCTGTACAGCCTATGGTCCCGTTGACTCCGGAATATCCCAACGCAGCTCCTAGAAGAAACGTTTTTCTGACTCGCTGAATCTCAACATAGATTCAACTCTCTTAGGTGAACGCACGCACAGCAGAGCAGTTTCAAGGAAACGTTTCTCCTGAGTTTTAGACGAAGTTTCCTGCTGTTTAGTACGTATGCCGTCATTGGGCTGGAAATACCGGTTTTCGGATTCTTCACAGAAAGGGTTTGCAAACCGCTGAATCCACACGTGAGTTTAACTTCGTCAGTTGAATGCACACATTGACAACCATTCAGTTAGATAGCTCCGTTTTGGTTTTAGAAGCAGATATTTCTCTGTGCAGCCTATGGTCCCATTCACTCGGGAATATCCCAACACAGCTCCTAGAAGAAACGTGTTTCTGACTCGCTGAATCTCAACATAGATTCAACTCTCTTAGGTGAACGCACGCACAGCAGAGCAGTTTCAAGGAAACGTTTCTCCTGAGTTTTAGACGAAGTTTCCTGCTGTTTAGTACGTATGCCGGCATTGAGATGGAAGTACCGGTTTTGGGATTCTGCACAGAAAGGGTTTGCAAACCGCGGAATCCAAACGTGAGTTTAACTCTGTCAGTTGAATGCACACATTGACAACCATTCAGTTAGATAGCTCCGTTTTGGTTTTAGAAGCAGATATTTCTCTGTACAGCCTATGGTCCCATTTACTCGGGAATATCCCAACGCAGCTCCTAGAAGAAACGTGTTTCTGACTCGCTGAATGTCAACATAGATTCAACTCTCTTAGCTGAATGAACGCACAGCAGAGCACTTTCAAGGAAACGTTTCTCCTGAGTTTTAGACGAAGTTTCCAGCTGTTTAGTACGTATGCCGGCATTGGGCTGGAAATACCGGTTTTGGGATTCTGCACAGAAAGGGTTTGCAAACCGCTGAATCCACACGTGAGTTTAACTCTGTCAGTTGAATGCACACATTGACAACCATTCAGTTAGATAGCTCCGTTTTGGTTTTAGAACCAGATATTTCTCTGTACAGCCTATGGTCCCATTCACTCGGGAATATCCCAACGCAGCTCCTAGAAGAAACGTGTTTCTGACTTGCTGAATCTCAACATAGATTCAACTCTCTTAGGTGAGCGAACGCAGAGCAGAGCATTTTCAAGGAAACGTTTCTCCTGAGTTTTAGACGAAGTTTCCTGCTGTTTAGTACGTATGCCGGCATTGGGCTGGAAATACCGGTTTTGGGATTCTGCACAGAAAGGTTTTGCAAACCGCTGAATCCACACGTGAGTTCAACTCTGACACTTGAATGCACACATTGAAAACCATTCAATTAGATAGCTCCGTTTTGGCTTTAGGAGCAGATATTTCTCTGCACAGCCTATGGTCCCATTCACTCGGGAATATCCCAACGCAGCTCCTTGAAGAAACCTGTCTCTGACTCGCTGAATCTCAACATAGATTCAACTCTCTTAGGTGAACGAACGCACAGCAGAGCAGTTTCAAGGAAACGTTTCTCCTGAGTTTTAGACGAAGTTTCCTGCTGTTTAGTACGTATGCCGGCCTTGGGCTGGAAATACCGGTTTTGGGATTCTGCATAGAAAGGGTTTGCAAACCGCGGAATCCACACGTGAGTTTAACTCTGTCAGTTGAATGCACACATTGACAACCATTCAGTTAGATAGCTCCGTTTTGGTTTTAGAAGCAGATATTTCTCTGTACAGCCTATGGTCCCATTCACTCGGGAATATCCCATCACAGCTCCTAGAAGAAAGGTGTTTCTGACTCGCTGAATATCAATATAGATTCAACTCTCTTAGGTGAACGAACGCACAGCAGAGCAGTTTCAATGAAACTTTTCTCCTGAGTTTTAGACGAAGTTTACTGCTGTTTAGTACGTATGCCGGCATTGGGCTGGAAATACCGGTTTTGGGATTCTGCACAGGAACGGTTTGCAAACCGCTGAATCCACACGTGAGTATAGCTCTGTCAGTTGAATGCACACTTTGAAAACCATTCACTTAGATAGCTCCGTTTTGGTTTTAGAAGCAGATATTTCTCTGTACAGCCTATGGTCCCGTTGACTCCGGAATATCCCAACGCAGCTCCTAGAAGAAACGTTTTTCTGACTCGCTGAATCTCAACATAGATTCAACTCTCTTAGGTGAACGCACGCACAGCAGAGCAGTTTCAAGGAAACGTTTCTCCTGAGTTTTAGACGAAGTTTCCTGCTGTTTAGTACGTATGCCGTCATTGGGCTGGAAATACCGGTTTTCGGATTCTTCACAGAAAGGGTTTGCAAACCGCTGAATCCACACGTGAGTTTAACTTCGTCAGTTGAATGCACACATTGACAACCATTCAGTTAGATAGCTCCGTTTTGGTTTTAGAAGCAGATATTTCTCTGTGCAGCCTATGGTCCCATTCACTCGGGAATATCCCAACACAGCTCCTAGAAGAAACGTGTTTCTGACTCGCTGAATCTCAACATAGATTCAACTCTCTTAGGTGAACGCACGCACAGCAGAGCAGTTTCAAGGAAACGTTTCTCCTGAGTTTTAGACGAAGTTTCCTGCTGTTTAGTACGTATGCCGGCATTGAGATGGAAGTACCGGTTTTGGGATTCTGCACAGAAAGGGTTTGCAAACCGCTGAATCCAAACGTGAGTTTAACTCTGTCAGTTGAATGCACACATTGACAACCATTCAGTTAGATAGCTCCGTTTTGGTTTTAGAAGCAGATATTTCTCTGTACAGCCTATGGTCCCATTTACTCGGGAATATCCCAACGCAGCTCCTAGAAGAAACGTGTTTCTGACTCGCTGAATGTCAACATAGATTCAACTCTCTTAGCTGAATGAACGCACAGCAGAGCACTTTCAAGGAAACGTTTCTCCTGAGTTTTAGACGAAGTTTCCAGCTGTTTAGTACGTATGCCGGCATTGGGCTGGAAATACCGGTTTTGGGATTCTGCACAGAAAGGGTTTGCAAACCGCTGAATCCACACGTGAGTTTAACTCTGTCAGTTGAATGCACACATTGACAACCATTCAGTTAGATAGCTCCGTTTTGGTTTTAGAACCAGATATTTCTCTGTACAGCCTATGGTCCCATTCACTCGGGAATATCCCAACGCAGCTCCTAGAAGAAACGTGTTTCTGACTTGCTGAATCTCAACATAGATTCAACTCTCTTAGGTGAGCGAACGCAGAGCAGAGCATTTTCAAGGAAACGTTTCTCCTGAGTTTTAGACGAAGTTTCCTGCTGTTTAGTACGTATGCCGGCATTGGGCTGGAAATACCGGTTTTGGGATTCTGCACAGAAAGGTTTTGCAAACCGCTGAATCCACACGTGAGTTCAACTCTGACACTTGAATGCACACATTGAAAACCATTCAATTAGATAGCTCCGTTTTGGCTTTAGGAGCAGATATTTCTCTGCACAGCCTATGGTCCCATTCACTCGGGAATATCCCAACGCAGCTCCTTGAAGAAACCTGTCTCTGACTCGCTGAATCTCAACATAGATTCAACTCTCTTAGGTGAACGAACGCACAGCAGAGCAGTTTCAAGGAAACGTTTCTCCTGAGTTTTAGACGAAGTTTCCTGCTGTTTAGTACGTATGCCGGCATTGGGCTGGAAATACCGGTTTTGGGATTCTTCACAGAAAGGGTTTGCAAACCGCTGAATCCACACGTGAGTTTAACTCTGCCAGTTGAATGCACACGTTGACAACCATTCAGTTAGATAGCTCCGTTTTGGTTTTAGGAGCAGATATTTCTCTGTACAGCCTATGGTCCCATTCACTCGGGAATATCCCAACGCAGCTCCTAGAAGAAACGTGTTTCTGACTCGCTGAATCTCAACAGAGATTCAACTCTCTTAGGTGAACGAACGCACAGCACAGCAATTTCAAGGAAACGTTTCTCCTGAGTTTTAGACGAAGTTTCCTGCTGTTTAGTACGTATGCCGGCATTGGGCTGGAAATACCGGTTTTGGGATTCTGCACAGGAATGGTTTGCAAACCGCGGAATCCACACGTAAGTTTAACTCTGTCAGTTGAAAGCACACATTGACAACCATTAAGTTAGATAGCTCCATTTTGGTTTTAGAAGCAGATATTTCTCTGTACAGCCTATGGTCCCATTCACTCGGGAATATCCCATCACAGCTCCTAGAAGAAAGGTGTTTCTGACTCGCTGAATATCAATATAGATTCAACTCTCTTAGGTGAACGAACGCACAGCAGAGCAGTTTCAATGAAACTTTTCTCCTGAGTTTTAGACGAAGTTTACTGCTGTTTAGTACGTATGCCGGCATTGGGCTGGAAATACCGGTTTTGGGATTCTGCAAAGGAACGGTTTGCAAACCTCTGAATCCACACGTGAGTTTAGCTCTGTCAGTTGAATGCACACTTTGAAAACCATTCAGTTAGATAGCTCCGTTTTGGTTTTAGAAGCAGATATTTCTCTGTACAGCCTATGGTCCCGTTCACTCCGGAATATCCCAACGCAGCTCCTAGAAGAAACGTTTTTCTGACTCGCTGAATCTCAACATAGATTCAACTCTCTTAGGTGAACGCACGCACAGCAGAGCAGTTTCAAGGAAACGTTTCTCCTGAGTTTTAGACGAAGTTGCCTGCTGTTTAGTACGTATGCCGGCATTGATCTGGAAGTACCGGTTTTGGGATTCTGCACAGAAACGGTTTGCAAAACGCCGAATCCACACGTGAGTTTAACTCTGTCAGTTGAATGCACACATTGACAACCATTCAGTTAGATAGCTCCGTTTTGCTTTTAGGAGCAGATATTTCTCTGTACAGCCTATGGTCCCATTCACTCTGGAATATCCCATCGCAGCTCCTAGAAGAAACGTGTTTCTGACTCGCTGAATCTCAACATAGATTCAACTCTCTTAGGTGAACGCACGCACAGCAGAGCAGTTTCAAGGAAACGTTTCTCCTGAGTTTTAGACGAAATTTCCTGCTGTTTAGTACGTATGCCGGCATTGAGCTGGAAGTACCGGTTTTGGGATTCTGCACAGAAAGGGTTTGCAAACCGCTGAATCCAAACGTGAGTTTAACTCTGTCAGTTGAATGCACACATTGACAACCATTCAGTTAGATAGCTCCGTTTTGGTTTTAGAAGCAGATATTTCTCTGTACAGCCTATGGTCCCATTTACTCGGGAATATCCCAACGCAGCTCCTAGAAGAAACGTGTTTCTGACTCGCTGAATCTCAACATAGATTCAACTCTCTTAGGTGAACGAACGCACAGCAGAGCAGTTTCAAGGAAACGTTTCTCCTGAGTTTTAGACGAAGTTTCCTGCTGTTTAGTACGTATGCCGGCATTGGGCTGGAAATACCGGTTTTGGGATTCTGCACAGAAAGGTTTTGCAAACCGCTGAATCCACACGTGAGTTTAATACTGTCAGTTGAATGCACACATTGACAACCATTCAGTTAGATAGCTCCGTTTTGGTTTTAGAAGTAGATATTTCTCTGTACAGTCTATGATCCCAGTCACTCGGGAATATCCCAAAGTAGCTCCTAGAAGAAACGAGTTTCTGACTCGCTGAATCTCAACATAGATTCAACTCTCTTAGGTGAACGAATGCACAGCAGAGCAGTTTCAAGGAAACGTTTCTCCTGACTTTTAGACGAAGTTTCCTGCCATTTAGTACGTATGCCGGCATTGGGCTGGAAATACCGGTTTTGGGATTCTGCACAGAAAGGGTTTGGAAACCGCTGTATTCACACGTGAGTTTAACTCTGTCAGTTGTATGCACACATTTACAACCATTCAGTTAGACAGCTCCGTTTTGGTTTTAGAAGCAGATATTTCTCTGTACAGCCTATGGTCCCAGTCACTCGGGAATATCCCAACGCAGCTCCTAGAAGAAACGTGTTTCTGACTCGCTGAATCTCAACATAGATTCAACTCTCTTAGCTGAACGATCGCATCGCAGAGCAGTTTCAAGGAAACGTTTCTCCTGAGTTTTAGACGAAGTTTCCTGCTGTTTAGTACGTATGCCGGCATTGGGCTGGAAATACCGGTTTTGGGATTCTGCACAGAAAGGTTTTGCAAACCGCTGAATCCACACGTGAGTTCAACTCTGACATTTGAATGCACACATTGAAAACCATTCAATTAGATAGCTCCGTTTTGGTTTTAGGAGCAGATATTTCTCTGTACAGCCTATTGCCCCATTCACTCGGGAAAATCCCAACGCAGCTCCTTGAAAAACCTGTTTCTCACTCGCAGAATCTCAACATAGATTCAACTCTCTTAGGTGAACGAACGCACAGCAGAGCAGTATCAAGGAAACGTTTCTCCTGAGTTTTAGACGAAGTTTCCAGCTGTTTAGTACGTATGCCGGCATTGGGCTGGAAATACCGGTTTTGGGATTCTTCACAGAAAGGGTTTGCAAACCGCTGAATCCACACGTGAGTTTAACTCTGCCAGTTGAATGCACACATTGACAACCATTCAGTTAGATAGCTCCGTTTTGGTTTTAGGAGCAGATATTTCTCTGTACAGCCTATGGTCCCATTCACTCGGGAATATCCCAACGTAGCACCTAGAAGAAACGTGTTTCTGACTCGCTGAATCTCAACATAGATTCAACTCTCTTAGCTGAACGAACGCACAGCAGAGCAGTTTCAAGGAAACGTTTCTCCTGAGTTTTAGACGAAGTTTCCTGCTGTTTAGTACGTATGCCGGCATTGTGCTGGAAATACGGGTTTTGGGATTCTGCACAGAAAGGGTTTGCAAACCGCTGAATCCACAAGTCAGTTTAGCTCTGTCAGTTGAATGCACACATTGACAACCATTCAGTTAGATAGCTCCGTTTTGGTTTTAGAAGCAGATATTTCTCTGTACAGCCTATGGTCCCATTCACTCGGGAATATACCAACGCATCTCCTAGAAGAAACGTGTTTCTGACTCGCTGAATCTCAACATAGATTCAACTCTCTTAGGTGAACGAACGCACAGCAGAGCAGTTTCAAGGAAACGTTTCTCCTGAGTTTTAGACGAAGTTTCCTGCTGTTTAGTACGTATGCCGGCCTTGGGCTGGAAATACCGGTTTTGGGATTCTGCATAGAAAGGGTTTGCAAACCGCGGAATCCACACGTGAGTTTAACTCTGTCAGTTGAATGCACACATTGACAACCATTCAGTTAGATAGCTCCGTTTTGGTTTTAGAAGCAGATATTTCTCTGTACAGCCTATGGTCCCATTCACTCGGGAATATCCCATCACAGCTCCTAGAAGAAAGGTGTTTCTGACTCGCTGAATATCAATATAGATTCAACTCTCTTAGGTGAACGAACGCACAGCAGAGCAGTTTCAATGAAACTTTTCTCCTGAGTTTTAGACGAAGTTTACTGCTGTTTAGTACGTATGCCGGCATTGGGCTGGAAATACCGGTTTTGGGATTCTGCACAGGAACGGTTTGCAAACCGCTGAATCCACACGTGAGTATAGCTCTGTCAGTTGAATGCACACTTTGAAAACCATTCACTTAGATAGCTCCGTTTTGGTTTTAGAAGCAGATATTTCTCTGTACAGCCTATGGTCCCGTTGACTCCGGAATATCCCAACGCAGCTCCTAGAAGAAACGTTTTTCTGACTCGCTGAATCTCAACATAGATTCAACTCTCTTAGGTGAACGCACGCACAGCAGAGCAGTTTCAAGGAAACGTTTCTCCTGAGTTTTAGACGAAGTTTCCTGCTGTTTAGTACGTATGCCGTCATTGGGCTGGAAATACCGGTTTTCGGATTCTTCACAGAAAGGGTTTGCAAACCGCTGAATCCACACGTGAGTTTAACTTCGTCAGTTGAATGCACACATTGACAACCATTCAGTTAGATAGCTCCGTTTTGGTTTTAGAAGCAGATATTTCTCTGTGCAGCCTATGGTCCCATTCACTCGGGAATATCCCAACACAGCTCCTAGAAGAAACGTGTTTCTGACTCGCTGAATCTCAACATAGATTCAACTCTCTTAGGTGAACGCACGCACAGCAGAGCAGTTTCAAGGAAACGTTTCTCCTGAGTTTTAGACGAAGTTTCCTGCTGTTTAGAACGTATGCCGGCATTGAGATGGAAGTACCGGTTTTGGGATTCTGCACAGAAAGGGTTTGCAAACCGCTGAATCCAAACGTGAGTTTAACTCTGTCAGTTGAATGCACACATTGACAACCATTCAGTTAGATAGCTCCGTTTTGGTTTTAGAAGAAGATATTTCTCTGTACAGCCTATGGTCCCATTTACTCGGGAATATCCCAACGCAGCTCCTAGAAGAAACGTGTTTCTGACTCGCTGAATCTCAACATAGATTCAACTCTGTTAGGTGAACGAACGCACAGCAGAGCAGTTTCAAGGAAACGTTTCTCCTGAGTTTTAGACGAAGTTTCCTGCTGTTTAGTACGTATGCCGGCATTGGGCTGGAAATACCGGTTTTGGGATTCTGCACAGAAAGGGTTTGCAAACCGCTGAATCCACACGTGAGTTTAACTCTGTCAGTTGAATGCACACATTGACAACAATTCAGTTAGATAGCTCCGTTTTGGTTTTAGAAGCAGATATTTCTCTGTACAGCCTATGGTCCCATTCACTCGGGAATATTGCAACACAGCTCCTAGAAGAAACGTGTTTCTGACTCGCTGAATCTCAACATAGATTCAACTCTCTTAGGTGAACGAATGCACAGCAGAGCAGTTTCAAGGAAACGTTTCTCCTGAGTTTTAGACGAAGTTGCCTGCTGTTTAGTACGTATGCCGGCATTGATCTGGAAGTACCGGTTTTGGAATTCTGCACAGAAACGGTTTGCAAACCGCCGAATCCACACGTGAGTTTAACTCTGTCAGTTGAATGCACACATTGACAACCATTCAGTTAGATAGCTCCGTTTTGGTTTTAGGAGCAGATATTTCTCTGTACAGCCTATGGTCGCATTCACTCTGGAATATCCCATCGCAGTTCCTAGAAGAAACGTGTTTCTGACTCGCTGAATCTCAACATAGATTCAACTCTCTTAGCTGAATGAACGCACAGCAGAGCACTTTCAAGGAAACGTTTCTCCTGAGTTTTAGACGAAGTTTCCAGCTGTTTAGTACGTATGCCGGCATTGGGCTGGAAATACCGGTTTTGGGATTCTGCACAGAAAGGGTTTGCAAACCGCTGAATCCACACGTGAGTTTAGCTCTGTCAGTTGAATGCACACTTTGAAAACCATTCAGTTAGATAGCTCCGTTTTGGTTTTAGAAGCAGATATTTCTCTGTACAGCCTATGGTCCCGTTCACTCCGGAATATCCTAACGCAGCTCCTAGAAGAAACGTTTTTCTGACTCGCTGAATCTCAACATAGATTCAACTCTCTTAGGTGAACGCACGCACAGCAGAGCAGTTTCAAGGAAACGTTTCTCCTGAGTTTTAGACGAAGTTGCCTGCTGTTTAGTACGTATGCCGGCATTGATCTGGAAGTACCGGTTTTGGGATTCTGCACAGAAACGGTTTGCAAACCGCCGAATCCACACGTGAGTTTAACTCAGTCAGTTGAATGCACACATTGACAACCATTCAGTTAGATAGCTCCGTTTTGCTTTTAGGAGCAGATATTTCTCTGTACAGCCTATGGTCCCATTCACTCTGGAATATCCCATCGCAGCTCCTAGAAGAAACGTGTTTCTGACTCGCTGAATCTCAACATAGATTCAACTCTCTTAGGTGAACGCACGCACAGCAGAGCAGTTTCAAGGAAACGTTTCTCCTGAGTTTTAGACGAAATTTCCTGCTGTTTAGTACGTATGCCGGCATTGAGCTGGAAGTACCGGTTTTGGGATTCTGCACAGAAAGGATTTGCAAACCGCTGAATCCAAACGTGAGTTTAACTCTGTCAGTTGAATGCACACATTGACAACCATTCAGTTAGATAGCTCCGTTTTGGTTTTAGAAGCAGATATTTCTCTGTACAGCCTATGGTCCCATTTACTCGCGAATATCCCAACGCAGCTCCTAGAAGAAACGTGTTTCTGACTCGCTGAATCTCAACATAGATTCAACTCTCTTAGGTGAACGAACGCACAGCAGAGCAGTTTCAAGGAAACGTTTCTCCTGAGTTTTAGACGAAGTTTCCTGCTGTTTAGTACGTATGCCGGCATTGGGCTGGAAATACCGGTTTTGGGATTCTGCACAGAAAGGTTTTGCAAACCGCTGAATCCACACGTGAGTTTAACACTGTCAGTTGAATGCACACATTGACAACCATTCAGTTAGATAGCTCCGTTTTGGTTTTAGAAGTAGATATTTCTCTGTACTGTCTATGATCCCAGTCACTCGGGAATATCCCAAAGTAGCTCCTAGAAGAAACGAGTTTCTGACTCGCTGAATCTGAACATAGATTCAACTCTCTTAGGTGAACGAATGCACAGCAGAGCAGTTTCAAGGAAACGTTTCTCCTGACTTTTAGACGAAGTTTCCTGCCATTTAGTACGTATGCCGGCATTGGGCTGGAAATACCGGTTTTGGGATTCTGCACAGAAAGGGTTTGGAAACCGCTGTATCCACACGTGAGTTTAACTCTGTCAGTTGTATGCACACATTTACAACCATTCAGTTAGACAGCTCCGTTTTGGTTTTAGAAGCAGATATTTCTCTGTACAGCCTATGGTCCCAGTCACTCGCGAATATCCCAACGCAGCTCCTAGAAGAAACGTGTTTCTGACTCGCTGAATCTCAACATAGATTCAACTCTCTTAGGTGAACGCAAGCACAGCAGAGCAGTTTCAAGGAAACCTTTCTCCTGAGTTTTAGACGAAGTTTCCTGCTGTTTAGTACATATGCCGGCATTGGGCTGGAAATACCGGTTTTCGGATTCTTCACAGAAAGGGTTTGCAAACCGCTGAATCCACACGTGAGTTTAACTCTGTCAGTTGAATGCACACATTGACAACGATTCAGTTAGATAGCTCCGTTTTGGTTTTAGAAGCAGATATTTCTCTGTACAGCCTATGGTCCCATTCACTCTGGAATATCCCATCGCAGCTCCTAGAAGAAACGTGTTTCTGACTCGCTGAATCTCAACATAGATTCAACTCTCTTAGCTGAACGAACGCACCGCAGAGCAGTTTCAAGGAAACGTTTCTCCTGAGTTTTAGACGAAGTTTCCTGCTGTTTAGTACGTATGCCGGCATTGGGCTGGAAATACCGGTTTTGGGATTCTGCACAGAAAGGTTTTGCAAACCGCTGAATCCACACGTGAGTTCAACTCTGACATTTGAATGCACACATTGAAAACCATTCAATTAGATAGCTCCGTTTTGGTTTTAGGAGCAGATATTTCTCTGTACAGCCTATGGCCCCATTCACTCGGGAAAATCCCAACGCAGCTCCTTGAAAAACCTGTTTCTCACTCGCAGAATCTCAACATAGATTCAACTCTCTTAGGTGAACGAACGCACAGCAGAGCAGTTTCAAGGAAACGTTTCTCCTGAGTTTTAGACGAAGTTTCCAGCTGTTTAGTACGTATGCCGGCATTGGGCTGGAAATACCGGTTTTGGGATTCTTCACAGAAAGGGTTTGCAAACCGCTGAATCCACACGTGAGTTTAATTCTGCCAGTTGAATGCACACATTGACAACCATTCAGTTAGATAGCTCCGTTTTGGTTTTAGGAGCAGATATTTCTCTGTACAGCCTATGGTCCCATTCACTCGGGAATATCCCAACGCAGCTCCCAGAAGAAACGTGTTTCTGACTCGCTGAATCTCAACATAGATTCAACTCTCTTAGGTGAACGAACGCACAGCAGAGCAGTTTCAAGGAAACGTTTCTCCTGAGTTTTAGACGAAGTTTCCTGCTGTTTAGTACGTATGCCGGCATTGTGCTGGAAATACGGGTTTTGGGATTCTGCACAGAAAGGGTTTGCAAACCGCTGAATCCACAAGTCAGTTTAGCTCTGTCAGTTGAATGCACACATTGACAACCATTCAGTTAGATAGCTCCGTTTTGGTTTTAGAAGCAGATATTTCTCTGTACAGCCTATGGTCCCATTCACTCGGGAATATACCAACGCAGCTCCTAGAAGAAACGTGTTTCTGACTCGCTGAATCTCAACATAGATTCAACTCTCTTAGGTGAACGAACGCACAGCAGAGCAGTTTCAAGGAAACGTTTCTCCTGAGTTTTATACGAAGTTTCCTGCTGTTTAGTACGTATGCCGGCCTTGGGCTGGAAATACCGGTTTTGGGATTCTGCATAGAAAGGGTTTGCAAACCGCGGAATCCACACGTGAGTTTAACTCTGTCAGTTGAATGCACACATTGACAACCATTCAGTTAGATAGCTCCGTTTTGGTTTTAGAAGCAGATATTTCTCTGTACAGCCTATGGTCCCATTCACTCGGGAATATCCCATCACAGCTCCTAGAAGAAAGGTGTTTCTGACTCGCTGAATATCAATATAGATTCAACTCTCTTAGGTGAACGAACGCACAGCAGAGCAGTTTCAATGAAACTTTTCTCCTGAGTTTTAGACGAAGTTTACTGTTGTTTAGTACGTATGCCGGCATTGGGCGGAAATACCGGTTTTGGGATTCTGCAAAGGAACGGTTTGCAAACCGCTGAATCCACACGTGAGATTAGCTCTGTCAGTTGAATGCACACTTTGAAAACCATTCAGTTAGATAGCTCCGTTTTGGTTTTAGAAGCAGATATTTCTCTGTACAGCCTATGGTCCCGTTCACTCCGGAATATCCCAACGCAGCTCCTAGAAGAAACGTTTTTCTGACTCGCTGAATCTCAACATAGATTCAACTCTCTTAGGTGAACGCACGCACAGCAGAGCAGTTTCAAGGAAACGTTTCTCCTGAGTTTTAGACGAAGTTTCCTGCTGTTTAGTACGTATGCCGGCATTGATCTGGAAGTACCAGTTTTGGGATTCTGCACAGAAACGGTTTGCAAACCGCCGAATCCACACGTGAGTTTAACTCTGTCAGTTGAATGCACACATTGACAACCATTCAGTTAGATAGCTCCGTTTTGCTTTTAGGAGCAGATATTTCTCTGTACAGCCATTGGTCCCATTCACTCTGGAATATCCCATCGCAGCTCCTAGAAGAAACGTGTTTCTGACTCGCTGAATCTCAACATAGATTCAACTCTCTTAGGTGAACGCACGCACAGCAGAGCAGTTTCAAGGAAACGTTTCTCCTGAGTTTTAGACGAAATTTCCTGCTGTTTAGTACGTATGCCGGCATTGAGCTGGAAGTACCGGTTTTGGGATTCTGCACAGAAAGGGTTTGCAAACCGCTGAATCCAAACGTGAGTTTAACTCTGTCAGTTGAATGCACACATTGACAACCATTCAGTTAGATACCTCCGTTTTGGTTTTAGAAGTAGATATTTTTCTGTACAGCCTATGGTCCCATTTACTCGGGAATATCCCAACGCAGCTCCTAGAAGAAACGTGTTTCTGACTCGCTGAATCTCAACATAGATTCAACTCTCTTAGGTGAACGAACGCACAGCAGAGCAGTTTCAAGGAAACGTTTCTCCTGAGTTTTAGACGAAGTTTCCTGCTGTTTAGTACGTATGCCGGCATTGGGCTGGAAATACCGGTTTTGGGATTCTGCACAGAAAGGGTTTGCAAACCGCTGAAACCACACGTGAGTTTACCTCTGTCAGTTGAATGCACACTTTGACAACCATTCAGTTAGGTATCTCCGTTTTGGTTTTAGGAGCAGATATTTCTCTGTACAGCCTATGGTCCCATTCACTCGGGAATATCCCATCGCAGCTCCTAGAAGAAACGTGTTTCTGACTCGCTGAATCTCAACATAGATTCAACTCTCTTAGCTGAATGAACGCACAGCAGAGCACTTTCAAGGAAACGTTTCTCCTGAGTTTTAGACGAAGTTTCCAGCTGTTTAGTACGTATGCCGGCATAGGGCTGGAAATACCGGTTTTGGGATTCTGCACAGAAAGGGTTTGCAAACCGCTGAATCCACACGTGAGTTTAACTCTGTCAGTTGAATGCACACATTGACAACCATTCAGTTAGAAAGCTCCGTTTTGGTTTTAGAAGCAGATATTTCTCTGTACAGTCTATGGTCCCAGTCACTCGGGAATATCCCAACACAGCTCCTAGAAGAAACGTGTTTCTGACTCGCTGAATCTCAACATAGATTCAACTCTCTTAGGTGAACGCACGCACAGCAGAGCAGTTTCAAGGAAACGTTTCTCCTGAGTTTTAGACGAAGTTTCCTGCTGTTTAGTACGTATGCCGGCATTGGGCTGGAAATACCGGTTTTGGGATTCTGCACAGAAAGGGTTTGCAAACCGGTGAATCCACACGTGAGTTTAACTCTGTCAGTTGAATGCACACATTGACAACAATTCAGTTAGATAGCTCCGTTTTGGTTTTAGAAGCAGATATTTCTCTGTACAGCCTATGGTCCCAGTCACTCGGGAATATTCCAACACAGCTCCTAGAAGAAACGTGTTTCTGACTCGCTGAATCTCAACATAGATTCAACTCTCTTAGGTGAACGAACGCACAGCAGAGCAGTTTCAAGGAAACGTTTCTCCTGAGTTTTAGACGAAGTTGCCTGCTGTTTAGTACGTATGCCGACATTGATCTGGAAGTACCGGTTTTGGGATTCTGCACAGAAACGGTTTGCAAACCGCCGAATCCACACGTGAGTTTAACTCTGTCAGTTGAATGCACACATTGACAACCATTCAGTTAGATATCTCCGTTTTGGTTTTAGGAGCAGATATTTCTCTGTACAGCCTATGGTCCCATTCACTCGGGAATATCCCATCGCAGTTCCTAGAAGAAACGTGTTTCTGACTCGCTGAATCTCAACATAGATTCAACTCTCTTAGCTGAATGAACGCACAGCAGAGCACTTTCAAGGAAACGTTTCTCCTGAGTTTTAGACGAAGTTTCCAGCTGTTTAGTACGTATGCCGGCATTGGGCTGGAAATACCGGTTTTGGGATTCTGCACAGAAAGGGTTTGCAAACCGCTGAATCCAGACGTGAGTTTAACTCTGTCAGTTGAAAGCACACATTGACAACCATTCAGTTAGATAGCTCCGTTTTGATTTTAGAAGCAGATATTTCTCTGTGCAGCCTATGGTCCCACTCACTCGGGAATATCCCAACACAGCTCCTAGAAGAAACGTGTTTCTGACTCGCTGAATCTCAACATAGATTCAACTCTCTTAGGTGAACGAACGCACAGCAGAGCAGTTTCAAGGAAACGTTTCTCCTGAGTTTTAGACGAAGTTTCCTGCTGTTTAGTACGTATGCCGGCATTGAGCTGGAAGTACCGGTTTTGGGATTCTGCACAGAAAGGGTTTGCAAACCGCTGAATCCAAACGTGAGTTTAACTCTGTCAGTTGAATGCACACATTGACAACCATTCAATTAGATAGCTCCGTTTTGGTTTTAGGAGCAGATATTTCTCTGTACAGCCTATGGTCCCGTTCACTCGGGAAAATCCCAACGCAGCTCCTAGAAGAAACGTGTTTCTGACTCGCTGAATCTCAACATAGATTCAACTCTCTTAGGTGAACGAACGCACAGCAGAGGAGTTTCAAGGAAACGTTTCTCCTGAGTTTTAGACGAAGTTTACTGCTGTTTAGTACATATGCCGGCATTGGGCTGGAAATACCGGTTTTCGGATTCTTCACAGAAAGGGTTTGCAAACCGCTGAATCCACACGTGAGTTTAACTCTGTCAGTTGAATGCACACATTGACAACCATTCAGTTAGATAGCTCCGTTTTGGTTTTAGAAGCAGATATTTCTCTGTACAGCCTATGGTCCCGTTCACTCCGGAATATCCCAACGCAGCTCCTAGAAGAAACGTGTTTCTGAGTCGCAGAATCTCAACATAGATTCAACTCTCTTAGGTGAACGCACGCACAGCAGAGCAGTTTCAATGAAACTTTTCTCCTGAGTTTTAGACGAAGTTTACTGCTGTTTAGTACGTATGCCGGCATTGAGCTGGAAATACCGGTTTTGGGATTCTGCACAGGAACGGTTTGCAAACCGCAGAATCCACACGTGAGTTTAGCTCTGTCAGTTGAATGCACACTTTGAAAACCATTCAGTTAGATAGCTCCGTTTTGGTTTTAGAAGCAGATATTTCTCTGTACACCCTATGGTCCCATTCACTCGGGAATATCCCATCACAGCTCCTAGAAGAAAGGTGTTTCTGACTCGCTGAATATCAATATAGATTCAACTCTCTTAGGTGAACGAACGCACAGCAGAGCAGTTTCAAGGAAACTTTTCACCTGAGTTTTAGACGAAGTTTACTGCTGTTTAGTACGTATGCCGGCATTGGGCTGGAAATACCGGTTTTGGGATTCTGCACAGGAACGGTTTGCAAATCGCTGAATCCACACGTGAGTTTACCACTGTCAGTTGAATGCACACTTTGAAAACCATTCAGTTAGATAGCTCCGTTTTGGTTTTAGAAGCAGATATTTCTCTGTACAGCCTATGGTCCCGTTCACTCCAGAATATCCCAACGCAGCTCCTAGAAGAAACGTTTTTCTGACTCGCTGAATCTCAACATAGATTCAACTCTGTTAGGTGAACGAACGCACAGCAGAGCAGTTTCAAGGAAACGTTTCTCCTGAGATGTAGACGAAGTTTACTGCTGTTTAGTACGCATGCCGGCATTGGGCTGGAAATACCGGTTTTGGGATTCTGCACAGAAAGGGTTTGCAAACCGCGGAATCCACACGTGAGTTTAACACTGTCAGTTGAATGCACACATTGACAACCATTCAGTTAGATAGCTCCGTTTTGGTTTTAGAAGCAGATATTTCTCTGTACAGTCTATGGTCCTAGTCACTCGGGGATATCCCAACGCAGCTCCTAGAAGAAACGTGTTTCTGACTCGCTGAATCTCAACATAGATTCAACTCTCTTAGGTGAACGCACGCACAGCAGAGCAGTTTCAAGGAAACGTTTCTCCTGAGTTTTAGACGAAGTTTCCTGCTGTTTAGTACGTATGCCGGCATTGAGCTGCAAGTACCGGTTTTGGGATTCTGCACAGAAAGGGTTTGCAAACCGCTGAATCCAAACGTGAGTTTAACTCTGTCAGTTGAATGCACACATTGACAACCATTCAGTTAGATAGCTCCGTTTTGGTTTTAGAAGCAGATATTTCTCTGTACAGTCTATGGTCCCAGTCACTCGGGAATATCCCAACGCAGCTCCTAGAAGAAACGTGTTTCTGACTCGCTGAATCTCAACAGAGATTCAACTCTCTTAGGTGAACGAACGCACAGCAGAGCAGTTTCAAGGAAACGTTTCTCCTGAGTTTTAGACGAAGTTTCCTGCTGTTTAGTACGTTTGCCGGCATTGGGGTAGAAATACCGGTTTTGGGATTCTGCACAGAAAGGTTTTGCAAACCGCTGAATCCACACGTGAGTTTAACACTGTCAGTTCAATGCAAAAATTGACAACCATTCAGTTAGATAGCTCCGTTTTGGTTTTAGAAGCAGATATTTCTCTGTACAGCCTATGGTCCCATTCACTCGGGAATATCCCAACGCAGCTCCTAGAAGAAAAGTGTTTCTGACTCGCTGAATCTCAACATAGATTCAACTCTCTTAGGTGAACGAACACACAGCAGAGCAGTTTCAAGGAAACGTTTCTCCTGAGTTTTAGACGAAGTTTCCTGCTGTTTAGTACGTATGCCGGCCTGGGGCTGGAAATACCGGTTTTGGGATTCTGCACAGAAAGGGTTTGCAAACCGCGGAATCCACACGTGAGTTCAACTCTGACATTTGAATGCACACATTGAAAACCATTCAATTAGATAGCTCCGTTTTGGTTTTAGGAGCAGATATTTCTCTGTACAGCCTATGGTCCCAATCACTCGGGAATATCCCAACGCAGCTCCTAGAAGAAACGTGTTTCTGACTCGCTGAATCTCAACATAGATTCAACTCTCTTAGCTGAATGAACGCACAGCAGAGCACTTTCAAGGAAACGTTTCTCCTGAGTTTTAGACGAAGTTTCCAGCTGTTTTGTAGGTATGCCGGCATTGGGCTGGAAATACCGGTTTTGGGATTCTGCACAGAAAGGGTTTGCAAACCGCTGAATCCACACGTGAGTTTAACTCTGTCAGCTGAATGCACACATTGACAACCATTCAGTTAGATAGCTCCGTTTTGGTTTTAGAAGCAGATATTTCTCTGTGCAGCCTATGGTCCCATTCACTCGGGAATATCCCAACGCAGATCCTAGAAGAAACGTGTTTCTGACTCGCTGAATCTCAACATAGATTCAACTCTCTTAGGTGAACGAACGCACAGCAGAGCAGTTTCAAGGAAACGTTTCTCCTGAGTTTTAGACGAAGTTTACTGCTGTTTAGTACGCATGTAGGCATTGGGCTGGAAATACCGGTTTTGGGATTCTGCACAGAAAGGTTTTGCAAACCGCTGAATCCACACGTGAGTTTAACACTGTCAGTTGAATGCACACATTGACAACCATTCAGTTAGAAAGCTCCGTATTGGTTTTAGAAGCAGATATATCTCTGTACAGTCTATGGTCCCAGTCACTCGGGAATATCCCAACGCAGCTCCTAGAAGAAACGTGTTTCTGACTCGCTGAATCTCAACATAGATTCAACTCTCTTAGGTGAACGAACGCACAGCAGAGCAGTTTCAAGGAAACGTTTCTCCTGAGTTTTAGACGAAGTTTCCTGCTGTTTAGTACGTATGCCGGCATTGGGCTGGAAATACCGGTTTTGGGATTCTGCACAGAAAGGGTTTGCAAACCGCTGTATCCACACGTGAGTTTAACTCTGTCAGTTGAATGCACACATTGACAACCATTCAGTTAGATAGCTCCGTTTTGGTTTTAGGAGCAGATATTTCTCTGTACAGCCTATGGTCCCATTCACTCGGGAATATCCCATCGCAGCTCCTAGAAGAAACGTGTTTCTGACTCGCTGAATCTCAACATAGATTCAACTCTCTTAGGTGAACGAAAGCACAGCAGAGCAGTTTCAAGGAAACGTTTCTCCTGAGTTTTAGACGAAGTTTCCTGCTGTTTAGTACGTATGCCGGCCTTGGGCTGGAAATACCTGTTTCGGGATTCTGCACAGAAAGGGTTTGCAAACCGCTGAATCCACACGTGAGTTTAGCTCTGTCAGTTGAATGCACACATTGACAACCATTCAGTTAGATAGCTCCGTTTTGGTTTTAGAAGCAGATATTTCTCTGTACAGCCTATGGTCCCATTCACTCGGGAAAATCCCAACGCAGCTCCTAGAAGAAACGTGTTTCTGACTCGCTGAATCTTAACATAGATTCAACTCTCTTAGGTGAACGAAGGCACAGCAGAGAAGTTTCAAGGAAACGTTTCTCCTGAGTTTTAGACGAAGTTTCCTTCTGTTTAGTACGTATGCCGGCCTTGGGCTGGAAATACCGGTTTTGGGATTCTGCACAGAAAGGGTTTGCAAACCGCGGAATCCACACGTGAGTTTAACTCTGTCAGTTGAATGCACACATTGACAACCATTCAGTTAGATAGCTCCGTTTTGGTTTTAGAAGCAGATATTTCTCTGTACAGCCTATGGTCCCATTCACTCGGGAATATCCCATCGCAGTTCCTAGAAGAAACGTGTTTCTGACTCGCTGAATCTCAACATAGATTCAACTCTCTTAGCTGAATGAACGCACAGCAGAGCACTTTCAAGGAAACGTTTCTCCTGAGTTTTAGACGAAGTTTCCAGCTGTTTAGTACGTATGCCGGCATTGGGCTGGAAATACCGGTTTTGGGATTCTGCACAGAAAGGGTTTGCAAACCGCTGAATCCAGACGTGAGTTTAACTCTGTCAGTTGAATGCACACATTGACAACCATTCAGTTAGATAGCTCCGTTTTGATTTTAGAAGCAGATATTTCTCTGTGCAGCCTATGGTCCCACTCACTCGGGAATATCCCAACACAGCTCCTAGAAGAAACGTGTTTCTGACTCGCTGAATCTCAACATAGATTCAACTCTCTTAGGTGAACGAACGCACAGCAGAGCAGTTTCAAGGAAACGTTTCTCCTGAGTTTTAGACGAAGTTTCCTGCTGTTTAGTACGTATGCCGGCATTGAGCTGGAAGTACCGGTTTTGGGATTCTGCACAGAAAGGGTTTGCAAACCGCTGAATCCAAACGTGAGTTTAACTCTGTCAGTTGAATGCACACATTGACAACCATTCAATTAGATAGCTCCGTTTTGGTTTTAGGAGCAGATATTTCTCTGTACAGCCTATGGTCCCGTTCACTCGGGAAAATCCCAACGCAGCTCCTAGAAGAAACGTGTTTCTGACTCGCTGAATCTCAACATAGATTCAACTCTCTTAGGTGAACGAACGCACAGCAGAGGAGTTTCAAGGAAACGTTTCTCCTGAGTTTTAGACGAAATTTACTGCTGTTTAGTACATATGCCGGCATTGGGCTGGAAATACCGGTTTTCGGATTCTTCACAGAAAGGGTTTGCAAACCGCTGAATCCACACGTGAGTTTAACTCTGTCAGTTGAATGCACACATTGACAACCATTCAGTTAGATAGCTCCGTTTTGGTTTTAGAAGCAGATATTTCTCTGTACAGCCTATGGTCCCGTTCACTCCGGAATATCCCAACGCAGCTCCTAGAAGAAACGTGTTTCTGAGTCGCAGAATCTCAACATAGATTCAACTCTCTTAGGTGAACGCACGCACAGCAGAGCAGTTTCAATGAAACTTTTCTCCTGAGTTTTAGACGAAGTTTACTGCTGTTTAGTACGTATGCCGGCATTGAGCTGGAAATACCGGTTTTGGGATTCTGCACAGGAACAGTTTGCAAACCGCAGAATCCACACGTGAGTTTAGCTCTGTCAGTTGAATGCACACTTTGAAAACCATTCAGTTAGATAGCTCCGTTTTGGTTTTAGAAGCAGATATTTCTCTGTACACCCTATGGTCCCATTCACTCGGGAATATCCCATCACAGCTCCTAGAAGAAAGGTGTTTCTGACTCGCTGAATATCAATATAGATTCAACTCTCTTAGGTGAACGAACGCACAGCAGAGCAGTTTCAAGGAAACTTTTCACCTGAGTTTTAGACGAAGTTTACTACTGTTTAGTACGTATGCCGGCATTGGGCTGGAAATACCGGTTTTGGGATTCTGCACAGGAACGGTTTGCAAATCGCTGAATCCACACGTGAGTTTACCACTGTCAGTTGAATGCACACTTTGAAAACCATTCAGTTAGATAGCTCCGTTTTGGTTTTAGAAGCAGATATTTCTCTGTACAGCCTATGGTCCCGTTCACTCCAGAATATCCCAACGCAGCTCCTAGAAGAAACGTTTTTCTGACTCGCTGAATCTCAACATAGATTCAACTCTGTTAGGTGAACGAACGCACAGCAGAGCAGTTTCAAGGAAACGTTTCTCCTGAGATGTAGACGAAGTTTACTGCTGTTTAGTACGCATGCCGGCATTGGGCTGGAAATACCGGTTTTGGGATTCTGCACAGAAAGGGTTTGCAAACCGCGGAATCCACACGTGAGTTTAACACTGTCAGTTGAATGCACACATTGACAACCATTCAGTTAGATAGCTCCGTTTTGGTTTTAGAAGCAGATATTTCTCTGTACAGTCTATGGTCCTAGTCACTCGGGGATATCCCAACGCAGCTCCTAGAAGAAACGTGTTTCTGACTCGCTGAATCTCAACATAGATTCAACTCTCTTAGGTGAACGCACGCACAGCAGAGCAGTTTCAAGGAAACGTTTCTCCTGAGTTTTAGACGAAGTTTCCTGCTGTTTAGTACGTATGCCGGCATTGAGCTGCAAGTACCGGTTTTGGGATTCTGCACAGAAAGGGTTTGCAAACCGCTGAATCCAAACGTGAGTTTAACTCTGTCAGTTGAATGCACACATTGACAACCATTCAGTTAGATAGCTCCGTTTTGGTTTTAGAAGCAGATATTTCTCTGTACAGTCTATGGTCCCAGTCACTCGGGAATATCCCAACGCAGCTCCTAGAAGAAACGTGTTTCTGACTCGCTGAATCTCAACAGAGATTCAACTCTCTTAGGTGAACGAACGCACAGCAGAGCAGTTTCAAGGAAACGTTTCTCCTGAGTTTTAGACGAAGTTTCCTGCTGTTTAGTACGTTTGCCGGCATTGGGGTGGAAATACCGGTTTTGGGATTCTGCACAGAAAGGTTTTGCAAACCGCTGAATCCACACGTGAGTTTAACACTGTCAGTTCAATGCAAAAATTGACAACCATTCAGTTAGATAGCTCCGTTTTGGTTTTAGAAGCAGATATTTCTCTGTACAGCCTATGGTCCCATTCACTCGGGAATATCCCAACGCAGCTCCTAGAAGAAAAGTGTTTCTGACTCGCTGAATCTCAACATAGATTCAACTCTCTTAGGTGAACGAACACACAGCAGAGCAGTTTCAAGGAAACGTTTCTCCTGAGTTTTAGACGAAGTTTCCTGCTGTTTAGTACGTATGCCGGCCTGGGGCTGGAAATACCGGTTTTGGGATTCTGCACAGAAAGGGTTTGCAAACCGCGGAATCCACACGTGAGTTCAACTCTGACATTTGAATGCACACATTGAAAACCATTCAATTAGATAGCTCCGTTTTGGTTTTAGGAGCAGATATTTCTCTGTACAGCCTATGGTCCCAATCACTCGGGAATATCCCAACGCAGCTCCTAGAAGAAACGTGTTTCTGACTCGCTGAATCTCAACATAGATTCAACTCTCTTAGCTGAATGAACGCACAGCAGAGCACTTTCAAGGAAACGTTTCTCCTGAGTTTTAGACGAAGTTTCCAGCTGTTTTGTAGGTATGCCGGCATTGGGCTGGAAATACCGGTTTTGGGATTCTGCACAGAAAGGGTTTGCAAACCGCTGAATCCACACGTGAGTTTAACTCTGTCAGCTGAATGCACACATTGACAACCATTCAGTTAGATAGCTCCGTTTTGGTTTTAGAAGCAGATATTTCTCTGTGCAGCCTATGGTCCCATTCACTCGGGAATATCCCAACGCAGATCCTAGAAGAAACGTGTTTCTGACTCGCTGAATCTCAACATAGATTCAACTCTCTTAGGTGAACGAACGCACAGCAGAGCAGTTTCAAGGAAACGTTTCTCCTGAGTTTTAGACGAAGTTTACTGCTGTTTAGTACGCATGTCGGCATTGGGCTGGAAATACCGGTTTTGGGATTCTGCACAGAAAGGTTTTGCAAACCGCTGAATCCACACGTGAGTTTAACACTGTCAGTTGAATGCACACATTGACAACCATTCAGTTAGAAAGCTCCGTATTGGTTTTAGAAGCAGATATATCTCTGTACAGTCTATGGTCCCAGTCACTCGGGAATATCCCAACGCAGCTCCTAGAAGAAACGTGTTTCTGACTCGCTGAATCTCAACATAGATTCAACTCTCTTAGGTGAACGAACGCACAGCAGAGCAGTTTCAAGGAAACGTTTCTCCTGAGTTTTAGACGAAGTTTCCTGCTGTTTAGTACGTATGCCGGCATTGGGCTGGAAATACCGGTTTTGGGATTCTGCACAGAAAGGGTTTGCAAACCGCTGTATCCACACGTGAGTTTAACTCTGTCAGTTGAATGCACACATTGACAACCATTCAGTTAGATAGCTCCGTTTTGGTTTTAGGAGCAGATATTTCTCTGTACAGCCTATGGTCCCATTCACTCGGGAATATCCCATCGCAGCTCCTAGAAGAAACGTGTTTCTGACTCGCTGAATCTCAACATAGATTCAACTCTCTTAGGTGAACGAAAGCACAGCAGAGCAGTTTCAAGGAAACGTTTCTCCTGAGTTTTAGACGAAGTTTCCTGCTGTTTAGTAGGCATGCCGGCCTTGGGCTGGAAATACCTGTTTCGGGATTCTGCACAGAAAGGGTTTGCAAACCGCTGAATCCACACGTGAGTTTAGCTCTGTCAGTTGAATGCACACATTGACAACCATTCAGTTAGATAGCTCCGTTTTGGTTTTAGAAGCAGATATTTCTCTGTACAGCCTATGGTCCCATTCACTCGGGAAAATCCCAACGCAGCTCCTAGAAGAAACGTGTTTCTGACTCGCTGAATCTTAACATAGATTCAACTCTCTTAGGTGAACGAAGGCACAGCAGAGAAGTTTCAAGGAAACGTTTCTCCTGAGTTTTAGACGAAGTTTCCTTCTGTTTAGTACGTATGCCGGCCTTGGGCTGGAAATACCGGGTTTGGGATTCTGCACAGAAAGGGTTTGCAAACCGCGGAATCCACACGTGAGTTTAACTCTGTCAGTTGAATGCACACATTGACAACCATTCAGTTAGATAGCTCCGTTTTGGTTTTAGAAGCAGATATTTCTCTGTACAGCCTATGGTCCCATTCACTCGGGAATATCCCATCACAGCTCCTAGAAAAAAGGTGTCTCTGACTCGCTGAATATCAATATAGATTCAACTCTCTTAGGTGAACGAACGCACAGCAGAGCAGTTTCAATGAAACTTTTCTCCTGAGTTTTAGACGAAGTTTACTGCTGCTTAGTACGTATGACGGCATTGGACTGGAAATACCGGTTTTGGGATTCTGCACAGGAAGGGTTTGCAAACCGCTGAATCCACACGTGAGTTTAGCTCTGTCAGTTGAATGCACACTTTGAAAACCATTCAGTTAGATACCTCCGTTTTGGTTTTAGAAGCAGATATTTCTCTGTACAGCCTATGGTCCCGTTCACTCCGGAATATCCCAACGCAGCTCCTAGAAGAAACGTTTTTCTGACTCGCTGAATCTCAACATAGATTCAACTCTCTTAGGTGAACGCACGCACAGCAGAGCAGTTTCAAGGAAACGTTTCTCCTGAGTTTTAGATGAAGTTTCCTGCTGTTTAGTACGTATGCCGGCATTGGGCTGGAAATACCGTTTTTCGGATTCTTCACAGAAAGGGTTTGCAAACCGCTGAATGCACACGTGAGTTTACCTCTGTCAGTTGAATGCACACATTGACAACCATTCAGTTAGATAGCTCCGTTTTGGTTTTAGAAGCAGATATTTCTCTGTACAGTCTATGGTCCCAGTCACTCGGGAATATCCCAACGCAGCTCCTAGAAGAAACGTGTTTCTGACTCGCTGAATCTCAACATAGATTCAACTCTCTTAGGTGAACGAACGCACAGCAGAGCAGTTTCAAGGAAACGTTTCTCCTGAGTTTTAGACGAAGTTTACTGCTGTTTAGTAGGCATGCCGGCATTGGGCTGGAAATACCGGTTTTGGGATTCTGCACAGAAAGGGTTTGCAAACCGCTGAATCCACACGTGAGTTTAACTCTGTCACTTGAATACACACATTGACAAACATTCAGTTAGATAGCTCCGTTTTGGTTTTAGAAGCAGATATTTCTCTGTACAGTCTATGGTCCCAGTCACTCGGGAATATCCCAACGCAGCTCCTAGAAGAAACGTGTTTCTGACTCGCTGAATCTCAACACAGATTCAACTCTCTTAGGTGAACGAACGCACAGCAGAGCAGTTTCAGGGAAACGTTTCTCCTGAGTTTTAGACGAAGTTTCCTGCTGTTTAGTACGTATGCCGGCCTTGGGCTGGAAATACCGGTTTTGGGATTCTGCACAGAAAGGGTTTGCAAACCGCGGAATCCACACGTGAGTTCAACTCTGACATTTGAATGCACACATTGAAAACCATTCAACTAGATAGCTCCGTTTTGGTTTTAGGAGCAGATATTTCTCTGTACAGCCTATGGTCCCATTCACTCGGGAATATCCCATCACAGCTCCTAGAAGAAAGCTGTTTCTGACTCGCTGAATATCAATATAGATTCAACTCTCTTAGGTGAACGAACGCACAGCAGAGCAGTTTCAAGGAAACTTTTCTCCTGAGTTTCAGACGAAGTTTCCTGCTGTTTAGTACGTATGCCGGCGTTGGGCTGGAAATACCGGTTTTGGGATTCTGTACAGGAATGGTTTGCAAACCGCTGAATCCACACGTGAGTTTAGCTCTGTCAGTTGAATGCAAACTTTGAAAACCATTCAGTTAGATAGCTCCGTTTTGGTTTTAGAAGCAGATATTTCTCTGTACACCCTATGGTCCCATTCACTCGGGAATATCCCATCACAGCTCCTAGAAGAAAGGTGTCTCTGACTCGCTGAATATCAATATAGATTCAACTCTCTTAGATGAACGAACGCAAAGCAGAGCAGTTTCAAGGAAACTTTTCTCCTGAGTTTTAGACGAAGTTTACTGCTGTTTAGTACGTATGCCGGCATTGGGCTGGAAATACCGGTTTTGGGATTCTGCACAGGAAGGGTTTGAAAACCGCTGAGTCCACACGTGAGTTTAGCCCTGCCAGTTGAATGCACACTTTGAAAACCATTCAGTTAGATAGCCCCGTTTTGGTTTTAGAAGCAGATATTTCTCTGTACAGCCTATGGTCCCGTTCACTCCGGAATATCCCAACGCAGCTCCTAGAAGAAACGTTTTTCTGACTCGCTGAATCTCAACATAGATTCAACTCTCTTAGGTGAACGCACGCACAGCAGAGCAGTTTCAAGGAAACGTTTCTCCTGAGTTTTAGACGAAGTTTCCTGCTGTTTAGTACGTATGCCGGCATTGATCTGGAAGTACCGGTTTTGGGATTCTGCACAGAAACGGTTTGCACACCGCTGAATCCTCACGTGAGTTTAACTCTGTCAGTTGAATGCACACATTGACAACCATTCAGTTAGATAGCTCCGTTTTGGTTTTAGGAGCAGATATTTCTCTGTACAGCCTATGGTCCCATTCACTCTGGAATATCCCATCGCAGCTCCTAGAAGAAACGTGTTTCTGACTTGTTGAATCTCAACATAGATTCAACTCTCTTAGCTGAATGAACGCAGAGCAGAGTACTTTCAAGGAAACGTTTCTCCTGAGTTTTAGACGAAGTTTCCAGCTGTTTAGTACGTATGCCGGCATTGGGCTGGAAATACCGGTTTTGGGATTCTGCACAGAAAGGGTTTGGAAACCGCTGAATCCACATGTGAGTTTAACTCTGTCAGTTGAATACACACATTGACAACCATTCAGTTAGATAGCTCCGTTTTGGTTTTAGAAGGAGATATTTCTCTGTACAGCCTATGGTCCCATTCACTCGGGAATATCCCAACACAGCTCCTAGAAGAAACGTGTTTCTGACTCGCTGAATCTCAACATAGATTCAACTCTCTTAGGTAAACGAACGCACAGCAGAGCAGTTTCAAGGAAACGTTTCACCTGAGTTTTAGACGAAGTTTACTGCTGTTTAGTACCCATGCCGGCATTGGGCTGGAAATACCGGTTTTGGGATTCTGCACAGAAAGGTTTTTGCAAACCGCTGAATCCACACGTGAGTTTAACACTGTCAGTTGAATGCACACATTGACAACCATTCATTTAGATAGCTCCGTTTTGGTTTTAGAAGAAGATATTTCTCTGTACATTCTATGGTCCCAGTCACTCGGGAATATACCAACGCAGGTCCTAGAAGAAACGTGTTTCTGACTCGCTGAATCTCAACATAGATTCAACTCTCTTAGGTGAACGAACGCACAACAGAGCAGTTTCAAGGAAACGTTTCTCCTGAGTTTTAGACGAAGTTTCCTGCTGTTTAGTACGTATGCCGGCATTGGGCTGGAAATACCGGTTTTGAGATTCCGCACAGAAAGGGTTTGCAAACCGCTGTATCCACACGTGAGTTTAACTCTGTCAGTTGAATGCACACATTGGCAACCATTCAGTTAGATAGCTCCGTTTTCGTTTTAGAAGCAGATATTTCTCTGTACAGCCTATGGTCCCAGTCACTCGGGAATATCCCAACGCAGCTCCTGGAAGAAACGTCTTTCTGACTCGCTGAATCTCAACATAGATTCAACTCTCTTAGGTGAACGAACGCACAGCAGAGCAGTTTCAAGGAAACCTTTCTCCTGAGTTTTAGACGAAGTTTCCTGCTGTTTAGTACGTATGCCGGCATTGGGCTGGAAATACCGGTTTTGGGATTCTTCACAGAAAGGGTTTGCAAACCGCTGAATCCACACGTGAGTTTAACTCTGTCAGTTGAATACACACATTGACAAACATTCAGTTAGATAGCTCCATTTTGGTTTTAGGAGCAGATATTTCTCTGTACATCCTATGGTCCCATTCACTCGGGAATATCCCATCGCAGCTCCTAGAAGAAACGTGTTTCTGACTCGCTGAATCCCAACATAGATTCAACTCTCTTAGGTGAACGAAAGCACAGCAGAGCAGTTTGAAGGAAACGTTTCTCCTGAGTTTGAGACGAAGTTTCCTGCTGTTTAGTACGTATCCCGGCATTGGGCTGGAAATACCGGTTTTGGCATTCTGCACAGAAAGGGTTTGCAAACCGCTGAATCCACACGTCAGTTTAGCTCTGTCAGTTGAATGCACACATTGACAAACATTCAGTTAGATAGCTCCGTTTTGGTTTTAGAAGCAGATATTTCTCTGTACAGTCTATGGTCCCATTCACTCGGGAATATCCCAACGCAGCTCCTAGAAGAAACGTGTTTCTGACTCGCTGAATCTCAACATAGATTCAACTCTCTTAGGTGAACGAACGCACAGCAGAGCAGTTTCAAGGAAACGTTTCTCCTGAGTTTTAGACGAAGTTTCCTGCTGTTTAGTACGTATGCCGGCATTGGGCTGGAAATACCGGTTTTGGGATTCTGCACAAAAAGGTTTTGCAAACCGCGGAATCCATACGTGAGTTCAACTCTGACATTTGAATGCACACATTGAAAACCATTCAATTAGATAGCTCCGTTTTGGTTTTAGGAACAGATATTTCTCTGTATAGCCTATGGTCACATTCACTCGGGAATATCCCATCACAGCTCCTAGAAGAAAGGTGATTCTGACTCGCTGAATATCAATATAGATTCAACTCTCTTAGGTGAACGAACGCACAGCAGAGCAGTTTCAAGGAAACATTTCTACTGAGTTTTATACGAAGTTAACTGCTGTTTAGTACGTATGCTGGCATTGGGCTGGAAATACCGGTTTTGGGATTCTGTACAGGAATGGTTTGCAAACCGCTGAATCCACACGTGAGTTTAGCTCTGTCAGTTGAATGCACACTTTGAAAACCATTCAGTTAGATAGCTCCGTTTTGGTTTTAGAAGCAGATATTTCTCTGTACAGCCTATGGTCCCATTCCCTCGGGAATATCCCAATGCAGCTCCTTGAAGAAACGTGTTTCTGACTCGCTGAATCTCAACATAGATTCAACTCTCTTAGGTGAACGAACGCACAGCAGAGCAGTTTCAAGGAAACGTTTCTCCTGAGTTTTAGACGAAGTTTCCTGCTGTTTAGTACATATGCCGGCCTTGGGCTGGAAATACCGGTTTTGGGATTCTGCACAGAAAGGGTTTGCAAACGGCGGAATCCACACGTGAGTTTAACTCTGTCAGTTGAATGCACACATTGACAACCATTCAGTTAGATAGCTCCGTTTTGGTTATAGAAGCAGATATTTCTCTGTACAGCCTATGGTCCCATTCACTCGGGAATATCCCATCACAGCTCCTAGAAAAAAGGTGTCTCTGACTCGCTGAATATCAATATAGATTCAACTCTCTTAGGTGAACGAACGCACAGCAGAGCAGTTTCAATGAAACTTTTCTCCTGAGTTTTAGACGAAGTTTACTGCTGTTTAGTACGTATGCCGGCATTGGGCTGGAAATACCGGTTTTGGGATTCTGCACAGGAAGGGTTTGCAAACCGCTGAATCCACACGTGATTTTAGCTCTGTCAGTTGAATGCACACTTTGAAAACCATTCAGTTAGATAGCTCCGTTTTGGTTTTAGAAGCAGATATTTCTCTGTACAGCCTATGGTCCCGTTCACTCCGGAATATCCCAACGCAGCTCCTAGAAGAAACGTTTCTCTGACTCGCTGAATCTCAACATAGATTCAACTCTCTTAGGTGAACGCACGCACAGCAGAGCAGTTTCAAGGAAACGTTTCTCCTGAGTTTTAGATGAAGTTTCCTGCTGTTTAGTACGTATGCCGGCATTGGGCTGGAAATACCGTTTTTCGGATTCTTCACAGAAAGGGTTTGCAAACCACTGAATCCACACGTGAGTTTACCTCTGTCAGTTGAATGCACACATTGACAACCATTCAGTTAGATAGCTCCGCTTTGGTTTTAGAAGCAGATATGTCCCTGTACAGTCTATGGTCCCAGTCACTCGGGAATATCGCAACGCAGCTCCTAGAAGAAACGTGTTTCTGACTCGATGAATCTCAACATAGATTCAACTCTCTTAGGTGAACGAACGCACAGCAGAGCAGTTACAAGGAAACGTTTCTCCTGAGTTTTAGACGAAGTTTCCTGCTGTTTAGTACGTATGCCGGCATTGGGCTGGAAATACCGGTTTTGGGATTCTGCACAGGAAGGGTTTGCAAACCGCTGAATCCACACGTGAGTTTAGCTCTGTCAGTTGAATGCACACTTTGAAAACCATTCAGTTAGATAGCTCCGTTTTGGTTTAAGAAGCAGATATTTCTCTGTACAGCCTATGGTCCCGTTCACTCCGGAATATCCCAACGCAGCTGCTATAAGAAACGTTTTTCTGACTCGCTGAATCTCAACATAGATTCAACTCTCTTAGGTGAACGAACGCACAGCAGAGCAGTTTCAAGGAAACGTTTCTCCTGAGTTTTAGACGAAGTTTACTGCTGTTTAGTAGGCATGCCGGCATTGGGCTGGAAATACCGGTTTTGGGATTCTGCACAGAAAGGGTTTGCAAACCGCTGAATCCACACGTGAGTTTAACACTGTCAGTTGAATACACACATTGACAAACATTCAGTTAGATAGCTCCGTTTTGGTTTTAGAAGCAGATATTTCTCTGTACAGCCTATGGTCCCAGTCACTCGTGAATATCCCAACGCAGCTCCTAGAAGAAACGTGTTTCTGACTCGCTGAATCTCAACATAGATTCAACTCTCTTAGGTGAACGAACGCACAGCAGAGTAGTTTCAATGAAACTTTTCTCCTGAGTTTTAGACGAAGTTTACTGCTGTTTAGTACGTATGCCGGCATTGGGCTGGAAATACCGGTTTTCGGATTCTTCACAGAATGGGTTTGCAAACCGCTGAATCCACACGTGAGTTTAACTTTGTCAGTTGAATGCACACATTGACAACCATTCAGTTAGATAGCTCCGTTTTGGTTTTAGAAGCAGATATTTCTCTGTACAGTCTATGGTCCCAGTCACTCGGGAATATCCCAACGCAGCTCCTAGAAGAAACGTGTTTCTGACTCGCTGAATCTCAACATAGATTCAACTCTCTTAGGTGAACGAACGCACAGCAGAGCACTTTCAAGGAAACGTTTCTCCTGAGTTTTAGACGAAGTTGCCTGCTGTTTAGTACGTATGCCGGCATTGATCTGGAAGTACCGGTTTTGGGATTCTGCACAGAAACGGTTTGCAAACCGCCGAATCCACACGTGAGTTTAACTCTGTCAGTTGAATGCACACATTGACAACCATTCAGTTAGATATCTCCGTTTTGGTTTTAGGAGCAGATATTTCTCTGTACAGCCTATGGTCCCATTCACTCTGGAATATCCCATCGCAGCTCCTAGAAGAAACGTGTTTCTGACTCGGTGAATCTCAACATAGATTCAATTCTCTTAGCTGAATGAACGCACAGCAGAGCACTTTCAAGGAAACGTTTCTCCTGAGTTTTAGACGAAGTTTCCAGCTGTTTAGTACGTATGCCGGCATTGGGCTGGAAATGCCGGTTTTGGGATTCTGCCCAGAAAGGTTTTGCAAACCGCTGAATCCACACGTGAGTTTAACTCTGTCAGTTGAATGCACACATTGACAACCATTCAGTTAGATAGCTCCGTTTTGGTTTTAGAAGCAGATATTTCTCTGTACAGTCTATGGTCCCAGTCACTCGGGAATATCCCAACGCAGCTCCTAGAAGAAACGTGTTTCTGACTCGCTGAATCTCAACATAGATTCAACTCTCTTAGGTGAATGAACGCACAGCAGAGCAGTTTCAAGGAAAGGTTTCTCCTGTGTTTTAGACGAAGTTTCCTGCTGTTTAGTACATATGCCGGCATTGGGCTGGAAATACCGGTTTTGGGATTCTGCACAGAATGGGTTTGCAAACCGCTGTATCCACACGTGAGTTTAACTTTGTCAGTTGAATGCACACATTGACAACCATTCAGTTAGATAGCTCCGTTTTGGTTTTAGAAGCAGATATTTCCCTGTACAGCCTATGGTCCCAGTCACTCGGGAATATCCCAACGCAGCTCCTAGAAGAAACGTGTTTCTGACTCGCTGAATCTCAACATAGATTCAACTCTCTCAGGTGAACGCACGCACAGCACAGCAGTTTCAAGGAAACGTTTCTCCTGAGTTTTAGACGAAGTTTCCTGCTGTTTAGTACGTATGCCGGCATTGAGCTGGAAGTACCGGTTTGGGGATTCTGCACAGAAAGTGTTTGCAAACCGCTGAATCCAAACGTGAGTTTAACTCTGTCAGTTGAATGCACACATTGACAACCATTCAGTTAGATAGCTCCGTTTTGGTTTTAGAAGCAGATATTTCTCTGTACAGCCTATGGTCCCATTCACTCGGGAATATCCCAACGCAGCTCCTAGAAGAAACGTGTTTCTGACTCGCTGAATCTCAACATAGATTTAACTCTCTTAGGTGAACGAACGCACAGCAGAGCAGTTTCAAGGAAACGTTTCTCCTGAGTTTTAGACGAAGTTTCCTGCTGTTTAGTACGTATGCCGGCATTGGGCTGGAAATACCGGTTTTGGGATTGTGCACAGAAAGGGTTTGCAAACCGCGGAATCCACACGTGAGTTCAACTCTGACATTTGAATGCACACATTGAAAACCATTCAATTAGATAGCTCCGTTTTGGTTTTAGGAGCAGATATTTCTCTGTACAGCCTATGGTCCCATTCACTCGGGAATATCCCATCACAGCTCCTAGAAGAAAGGTGATTCTGACTCGCTGAATATCAATGTAGATTCAACTCTCTTAGTGAAAGAACGCACAGCAGAGCAGTTTCAAGGAAACATTTCTCCTGAGTTTTAGACGAAGTTAACTGCTGTGTAGTACGTATGCTGGCATTGGGCTGGAAATACCGGTTTTGGGATTCTGTACAGGAATGGTTTGCAAACCGCTGAATCCACACGTGAGTTCAGCCCTGTCAGTTGAATGCACACTTTTAAAACCATTCAGTTAGATAGCTCCGTTTTGGTTTTAGAAGCAGATATTTCTCTGTACAGTCTATGGTCCCAGTCACTCGGGAATATCCCAACGCAGCTCCTAGAAGAAACGTGTTTCTGACTCGCTGAATCTCAACATAGACTCAACTCTCTTAGGTGAACGAACGCACAGCAGAGCAGTTTCAAGGAAACGTTTCTCCTGAGTTTTAGACGAAGTTTCCTGCAGTTTAGTACGTATGCCGGCATTGGGCTGGAAATACCGGTTTTGGGATTCTGCACAGAAAGGGATTGCAAACCGCTGAATCCAAAGGTGAGTTTAACTCTGTCAGTTGAATGCACAGATTGACAACCATTCAGTTAGATAGCTCCGTTTTGGTTTTAGAAGCAGATATTTCTCTGTACAGTCTATGGTCCCAGTCACTCGGGAATATCCCAACGCAGCTCCTGGAAGAAACGTGTTTCTGACTCGCTGAATCTCAACATAGATTCAACTCTCTTAGGTGAACGAACGCACAGCAGAGCAGTTTCAAGGAAACCTTTCTCCTGAGTTTTAGACGAAGTTTCCTGCTGTTTAGTACGTATGCCGGCCTTGGGCTGGAAATACCGGTTTTGGGATTCTGCACAGAAAGGGTTTGCAAACCGCGGAATTCACACGTGAGTTCAACTCTGACATTTGAATGCACACATTGAAAACCATTCAATTAGATAGCTCCGTTTTGGTTTTAGGAGCAGATATTTCTCTGTACAGCCTATGGTCCCATTCACTCGGGAATATCCCATCACAGCTCCTAGAAGAAAGGTGTTTCTGACTCGCTGAATATCAATATAGATTCAACTCTCTTAGGTGAACGAACGCACAGCAGAGCAGTTTCAAGGAAACATTTCTCCTGAGTTTTAGACGAAGTTAACTGCTGTTTAGTACGTATGCTGGCATTAGGCTGGAAATACCGGTTTTGGGATTCTGTACAGGAATGGTTTGCAAACCGCTGAATCCACACGTCAGTTTAGCTCTGTCAGTTGAATGCAAACTTTGAAAACCATTCAGTTAGATAGCTCCGTTTTGGTTTTAGAAGCAGATATTTCTCTGTACAGTCTATGGTCCCAGTCACTCGGGAATATCCCAACGCAGCTCCTAGAAGAAACGTGTTTCTGACTCGCTGAATCTCAACATAGATTCAACTCTCTTAGGTGAACGAACGCACAGCAGAGCAGTTTCAAGGAAACGTTTCTCCTGAGTTTTAGACGAAGTTTCCTGCTGTTTAGTACATATGCCGGCCTTGGGCTGGAAATACCGGTTTTGGGATTCTGCACAGAAAGGGTTTGCAAACCGCGGAATCCACACGTGTGTTTAACTCTGTCAGTTGAATGGACACATTGACAACCATTCAGTTAGAAGCTCCGTTTTGGTTTTAGAAGCAGATATTTCTCTGTACAGTCTATGGTCCCATTCACTCGGGAATATCCCAACGCAGCTCCTAGAAGAAACGTGTTTCTGACTCGCTGAATCTCAACATAGATTCAACTCTCTTAGGTGAACGAACGCACAGCAGAGCAGTTTCAAGGAAACGTTTCTCCTGAGTTTTAGACGAAGTTTCCTGCTGTTTAGTACGTATGCCGGCATTGGGCTGGAAATACCGGTTTTGGGATTCTGCACAAAAAGGTTTTGCAAACCGCGGAATCCATACGTGAGTTCAACTCTGACATTTGAATGCACACATTGAAAACCATTCAATTAGATAGCTCCGTTTTGGTTTTAGGAACAGATATTTCTCTGTATAGCCTATGGTCACATTCACTCGGGAATATCCCATCACAGCTCCTAGAAGAAAGGTGATTCTGACTCGCTGAATATCAATATAGATTCAACTCTCTTAGGTGAACGAACGCACAGCAGAGCAGTTTCAAGGAAACATTTCTACTGAGTTTTATACGAAGTTAACTGCTGTTTAGTACGTATGCTGGCATTGGGCTGGAAATACCGGTTTTGGGATTCTGTACAGGAATGGTTTGCAAACCGCTGAATCCACACGTGAGTTTAGCTCTGTCAGTTGAATGCACACTTTGAAAACCATTCAGTTAGATAGCTCCGTTTTGGTTTTAGAAGCAGATATTTCTCTGTACAGCCTATGGTCCCATTCCCTCGGGAATATCCCAATGCAGCTCCTTGAAGAAACGTGTTTCTGACTCGCTGAATCTCAACATAGATTCAACTCTCTTAGGTGAACGAACGCACAGCAGAGCAGTTTCAAGGAAACGTTTCTCCTGAGTTTTAGACGAAGTTTCCTGCTGTTTAGTACATATGCCGGCCTTGGGCTGGAAATACCGGTTTTGGGATTCTGCACAGAAAGGGTTTGCAAACGGCGGAATCCACACGTGAGTTTAACTCTGTCAGTTGAATGCACACATTGACAACCATTCAGTTAGATAGCTCCGTTTTGGTTTTAGAAGTAGATATTTCTCTGTACAGCCTATGGTCCCATTCACTCGGGAATATCCCATCACAGCTCCTAGAAAAAAGGTGTCTCTGACTCGCTGAATATCAATATAGATTCAACTCTCTTAGGTGAACGAACGCACAGCAGAGCAGTTTCAATGAAACTTTTCTCCTGAGTTTTAGACGAAGTTTACTGCTGTTTAGTACGTATGCCGGCATTGGGCTGGAAATACCGGTTTTGGGATTCTGCACAGGAAGGGTTTGCAAACCGCTGAATCCACACGTGATTTTAGCTCTGTCAGTTGAATGCACACTTTGAAAACCATTCAGTTAGATAGCTCCGTTTTGGTTTTAGAAGCAGATATTTCTCTGTACAGCCTATGGTCCCGTTCACTCCGGAATATCCCAACGCAGCTCCTAGAAGAAACGTTTCTCTGACTCGCTGAATCTCAACATAGATTCAACTCTCTTAGGTGAACGCACGCACAGCAGAGCAGTTTCAAGGAAACGTTTCTCCTGAGTTTTAGATGAAGTTTCCTGCTGTTTAGTACGTATGCCGGCATTGGGCTGGAAATACCGTTTTTCGGATTCTTCACAGAAAGGGTTTGCAAACCACTGAATCCACACGTGAGTTTACCTCTGTCAGTTGAATGCACACATTGACAACCATTCAGTTAGATAGCTCCGTTTTGGTTTTAGAAGCAGATATGTCCCTGTACAGTCTATGGTCCCAGTCACTCGGGAATATTCCAACGCAGCTCCTAGAAGAAACGTGTTTCTGACTCGATGAATCTCAACATAGATTCAACTCTCTTAGGTGAACGAACGCACAGCAGAGCAGTTTCAAGGAAACGTTTCTCCTGAGTTTTAGACGAAGTTTCCTGCTGTTTAGTACGTTTGCCGGCATTGGGCTGGAAATACCGGTTTTGGGATTCTGCACAGGAAGGGTTTGCAAACCGCTGAATCCACACGTGAGTTTAGCTCTGTCAGTTGAATGCACACTTTGAAAACCATTCAGTTAGATAGCTCCGTTTTGGTTTAAGAAGCAGATATTTCTCTGTACAGCCTATGGTCCCGTTCACTCCGGAATATCCCATCGCAGCTGCTATAAGAAACGTTTTTCTGACTCGCTGAATCTCAACATAGATTCAACTCTCTTAGGTGAACGAACGCACAGCAGAGCAGTTTCAAGGAAACGTTTCTCCTGAGTTTTAGACGAAGTTTACTGCTGTTTAGTAGGCATGCCGGCATTGGGCTGGAAATACCGGTTTTGGGATTCTGCACAGAAAGGGTTTGCAAACCGCTGAATCCACACGTGAGTTTAACACTGTCAGTTGAATACACACATTGACAAACATTCAGTTAGATAGCTCCGTTTTGGTTTTAGAAGCAGATATTTCTCTGTACAGCCTATGGTCCCAGTCACTCGTGAATATCCCAACGCAGCTCCTAGAAGAAACGTGTTTCTGACTCGCTGAATCTCAACATAGATTCAACTCTCTTAGGTGAACGAACGCACAGCAGAGCAGTTTCAGGGAAACGTTTCTCCTGAGTTTTAGACGAAGTTTCCTGCTGTTTAGTACGTATGCCGGCATTGGGCTGGAAATACCGGTTTTGGGATTCTGCACAGAAAGGGTTTGCAAACCGCGGAATCCAAACGTGAGTTCAACTCTGACATTTGAATGCACACATTGAAAACCATTCAACTAGATTGCTCCGTTTTGGTTTTAGGAGCAGATATTTCTCTGTACAGCCTATGGTCCCATTCACTCGGGAATATCCCAACGCAGCTCCTAGAAGAAACGTGTTTCTGACTCGCTGAATCTCAACATAGATTCAACTCTCTTAGGTGAACGAACGCACAGCAGAGCAGTTTCAAGGAAACGTTTCTCCTGAGTTTTAGACGAAGTTTCCTGCTGTTTAGTATGTATTCCGGCATTGTGCTGGAAATACCGGTTTTGGGATTCTGCATAGAAAGGGTTTGCAAACCGCGGAATCCACACGTGAGTTTAACTCTGTAAGTTGAATGCACACATTGACAACCATTCAGTTAGATAGCTCCGTTTTGGTTTTAGAAGCAGATATTTCTCTGTACAGCCTATGGTCCCATTCACTCGGGAATATCCCATCACAGCTCCTAGAGGAAAGGTGTTTCTGACTCGCTGAATATCAATATAGATTCAACTCTCTTAGGTGAACGAACGCACAGCAGAGCAGTTTCAATGAAACTTTTCTCCTGAGTTTTAGACGAAGTTTACTGCTGTTTAGTACGTATGCCGGCATTGGGCTGGAAATACCGGTTTTCGGATTCTTCACAGAAAGGGTTTGCAAACCGCTGAATCCACACGTGAGTTTAACTTTGTCAGTTGAATGCACACATTGACAACCATTCAGTTAGATAGCTCCGTTTTGGTTTTAGAAGCAGATATTTCTCTGTACAGTCTATGGTCCCAGTCACTCGGGAATATCCCAACGCAGCTCCTAGAAGAAACGTGTTTCTGACTCGCTGAATCTCAACATAGATTCAACTCTCTTAGGTGAACGAACGCACAGCAGAGCAGTTTCAAGGAAACGTTTCTCCTGAGTTTTAGACGAAGTTGCCTGCTGTTTAGTACGTATGCCGGCATTGATCTGGAAGTACCGGTTTTGGGATTCTGCACAGAAACGGTTTGCAAACCGCCGAATCCACACGTGAGTTTAACTCTGTCAGTTGAATGCACACATTGACAACCATTCAGTTAGATATCTCCGTTTTGGTTTTAGGAGCAGATATTTCTCTGTACAGCCTATGGTCCCATTCACTCTGGAATATCCCATCGCAGCTCCTAGAAGAAACGTGTTTCTGACTCGGTGAATCTCAACATAGATTCAATTCTCTTAGTTGAATGAACGCACAGCAGAGCACTTTCAAGGAAACGTTTCTCCTGAGTTTTAGACGAAGTTTCCAGCTGTTTAGTACGTATGCCGGCATTGGGCTGGAAATGCCGGTTTTGGGATTCTGCCCAGAAAGGTTTTGCAAACCGCTGAATCCACACGTGAGTTTAACTCTGTCAGTTGAATGCACACATTGACAACCATTCAGTTAGATAGCTCCGTTTTGGTTTTAGAAGCAGATATTTCTCTGTACAGTCTATGGTCCCAGTCACTCGGGAATATCCCAACGCAGCTCCTAGAAGAAACGTGTTTCTGACTCGCTGAATCTCAACATAGATTCAACTCTCTTAGGTGAATGAACGCACAGCAGAGCAGTTTCAAGGAAAGGTTTCTCCTGTGTTTTAGACGAAGTTTCCTGCTGTTTAGTACATATGCCGGCATTGGGCTGGAAATACCGGTTTTGGGATTCTGCACAGAATGGGTTTGCAAACCGCTGTATCCACACGTGAGTTTAACTTTGTCAGTTGAATGCACACATTGACAACCATTCAGTTAGATAGCTCCGTTTTGGTTTTAGAAGCAGATATTTCCCTGTACAGCCTATGGTCCCAGTCACTCGGGAATATCCCAACGCAGCTCCTAGAAGAAACGTGTTTCTGACTCGCTGAATCTCAACATAGATTCAACTCTCTCAGGTGAACGCACGCACAGCACAGCAGTTTCAAGGAAACGTTTCTCCTGAGTTTTAGACGAAGTTTCCTGCTGTTTAGTACGTATGCCGGCATTGAGCTGGAAGTACCGGTTTGGGGATTCTGCACAGAATGTGTTTGCAAACCGCTGAATCCAAACGTGAGTTTAACTCTGTCAGTTGAATGCACACATTGACAACCATTCAGTTAGATAGCTCCGTTTTGGTTTTAGAAGCAGATATTTCTCTGTACAGCCTATGGTCCCATTCACTCGGGAATATCCCAACGCAGCTCCTAGAAGAAACGTGTTTCTGACTCGCTGAATCTCAACATAGATTCAACTCTCTTAGGTGAACGAACGCACAGCAGAGCAGTTTCAAGGAAACGTTTCTCCTGAGTTTTAGACGAAGTTTCCTGCTGTTTAGTACGTATGCCGGCATTGGGCTGGAAATACCGGTTTTGGGATTGTGCACAGAAAGGGTTTGCAAACCGCGGAATCCACACGTGAGTTCAACTCTGACATTTGAATGCACACATTGAAAACCATTCAATTAGATAGCTCCGTTTTGGTTTTAGGAGCAGATATTTCTCTGTACAGCCTATGGTCCCATTCACTCGGGAATATCCCATCACAGCTCCTAGAAGAAAGGTGATTCTGACTCGCTGAATATCAATGTAGATTCAACTCTCTTAGTGAAAGAACGCACAGCAGAGCAGTTTCAAGGAAACATTTCTCCTGAGTTTTAGACGAAGTTAACTGCTGTGTAGTACGTATGCTGGCATTGGGCTGGAAATACCGGTTTTGGGATTCTGTACAGGAATGGTTTGCAAACCGCTGAATCCACACGTGAGTTCAGCCCTGTCAGTTGAATGCACACTTTTAAAACCATTCAGTTAGATAGCTCCGTTTTGGTTTTAGAAGCAGATATTTCTCTGTACAGTCTATGGTCCCAGTCACTCGGGAATATCCCAACGCAGCTCCTAGAAGAAACGTGTTTCTGACTCGCTGAATCTCAACATAGATTCAACTCTCTTAGGTGAACGAACGCACAGCAGAGCAGTTTCAAGGAAACGTTTCTCCTGAGTTTTAGACGAAGTTTCCTGCAGTTTAGTACGTATGCCGGCATTGGGCTGGAAATACCGGTTTTGGGATTCTGCACAGAAAGGGTTTGCAAACCGCTGAATCCAAAGGTGAGTTTAACTCTGTCAGTTGAATGCACAGATTGACAACCATTCAGTTAGATAGCTCCGTTTTGGTTTTAGAAGCAGATATTTCTCTGTACAGTTTATGGTCCCAGTCACTCGGGAATATCCCAACGCAGCTCCTGGAAGAAACGTGTTTCTGACTCGCTGAATCTCAACATAGATTCAACTCTCTTAGGTGAACGAACGCACAGCAGAGCAGTTTCAAGGAAACCTTTCTCCTGAGTTTTAGACGAAGTTTCCTGCTGTTTAGTACGTATGCCGGCCTTGGGCTGGAAATACCGGTTTTGGGATTCTGCACAGAAAGGGTTTGCAAACCGCGGAATTCACACGTGAGTTCAACTCTGACATTTGAATGCACACATTGAAAACCATTCAATTAGATAGCTCCGTTTTGGTTTTAGGAGCAGATATTTCTCTGTACAGCCTATGGTCCCATTCACTCGGGAATATCCCATCACAGCTCCTAGAAGAAAGGTGTCTCTGACTCGCTGAATATCAATATAGATTCAACTCTCTTAGATGAACGAACGCACAGCAGAGCAGTTTCAAGGAAACTTTTCTCCTGAGTTTTAGACGAAGCTTACTGCTGTTTAGTACGTATGCCGGCATTGGGCTGGTAATACCGGTTTTGGGATTCTGCACAGGAAGGGTTTGCAAACCGCTGAATCCACACGTGAGGTTAGCTCTGTCAGTTGAATGCACACATTGAAAACCATTCAATTAGATAGCTCCGTTTTGGTTTTAGGAGCAGATATTTCTCTGTACAGCCTATGGTCCCGTTCACTCCGGAATATCCCAACGCAGCTCCTAGAAGAAACGTTTTTCTGACTCGCTGAATCTCAACATAGATTCAACTCTGTTAGGTGAACGAACGCACAGCAGAGCAGTTTCAAGGAAACGTTTCTCCTGAGATTTAGACGAAGTTTACTGCTGTTTAGTACGCATGCCGGCATTGGGCTGGAAATACCGGTTTTGGGATTCTGCACAGAAAGGGTTTGCAAACCGCGGAATCCACACGTGAGTTTAACACTGTCAGTTGAATGCACACATTGACAACCATTCAGTTAGATAGCTCCGTTTTGGTTTTAGAAGCAGATATTTCTCTGTACAGTCTATGGTCCTAGTCACTCGGGGATATCCCAACGCAGCTCCTAGAAGAAACGTGTTTCTGACTCGCTGAATCTCAACATAGATTCAACTCTCTTAGGTGAACGCACGCACAGCAGAGCAGTTTCAAGGAAACGTTTCTCCTGAGTTTTAGACGAAGTTTCCTGCTGTTTAGTACGTATGCCGGCATTGAGCTGGAAGTACCGGTTTTGGGATTCTGCACAGAAAGGGTTTGCAAACCGCTGAATCCAAACGTGAGTTTAACTCTGTCAGTTTAAAGCACACATTGACAACCATTCAGTTAGATAGCTCCGTTTTGGTTTGAGAGGCAGATATTTCTCTGTACAGCCTATGGTCCCATTCACTCGGGAATATTCCAACACAGCTCCTAGAAGAAACGTGTTTCTGACTCGCTGAATCTCAACATATATTCAACTCTCTTAGGTGAACGAACGCACAGCAAAGCAGTTTCAAGGAAACATTTCTCCTGAGTTTTAGACGAAGTTTACTCCTGTTTAGTACACATGCCGGCATTGGGCTGGAAATACCGGTTTTGGAATTCTGCACAGAAATGTTTTGCAAACCGCTGAATCCACACGTGAGTTCAACTCTGACATTTGAATGCACACATTGAAAACCATTCAATTAGATAGCTCCGTTTTGGTTTTAGGAGCAGATATTTCTCTGTACAGCCTATGGTCCCGTTCACTCGGGAAAATCCCAACGCAACTCCTAGAAGAAACCTGTTTCTGACTCGCTGAATCTCAACATAGATTCAACTCTCTTAGGTGAACGAACGCACAGCAGAGGAGTTTCAAGGAAACATTTCTCCTGAGTTTTAGACGAAGTTAACTGCTGTTTAGTACGTATGCTGGCATTGGGCTGGAAATACCGGTTTTGGGATTCTGTACAGGAATGGTTTGCAAACCGCTGAATCCACACGTGAGTTTAGCTCTGTCAGTTGAATGCACACTTTGAAAACCATTCAGTTAGATAGCTCCGTTTTGGTTTTAGAAGCAGATATTTCTCTGTACAGCCTATGGTCCCATTCCCTCGGGAATATCCCAATGCAGCTCCTTGAAGAAACGTGTTTCTGACTCGCTGAATCTCAACATAGATTCAACTCTCTTAGGTGAACGAACGCACAGCAGAGCAGTTTCAAGGAAACGTTTCTCCTGAGTTTTAGACGAAGTTTCCTGCTGTTTAGTACATATGCCGGCCTTGGGCTGGAAATACCGGTTTTGGGATTCTGCACAGAAAGGGTTTGCAAACGGCGGAATCCACACGTGAGTTTAACTCTGTCAGTTGAATGCACACATTGACAACCATTCAGTTAGATAGCTCCGTTTTGGTTATAGAAGCAGATATTTCTCTGTACAGCCTATGGTCCCATTCACTCGGGAATATCCCATCACAGCTCCTAGAAAAAAGGTGTCTCTGACTCGCTGAATATCAATATAGATTCAACTCTCTTAGGTGAACGAACGCACAGCAGAGCAGTTTCAATGAAACTTTTCTCCTGAGTTTTAGACGAAGTTTACTGCTGTTTAGTACGTATGCCGGCATTGGGCTGGAAATACCGGTTTTGGGATTCTGCACAGGAAGGGTTTGCAAACCGCTGAATCCACACGTGATTTTAGCTCTGTCAGTTGAATGCACACTTTGAAAACCATTCAGTTAGATAGCTCCGTTTTGGTTTTAGAAGCAGATATTTCTCTGTACAGCCTATGGTCCCGTTCACTCCGGAATATCCCAACGCAGCTCCTAGAAGAAACGTTTCTCTGACTCGCTGAATCTCAACATAGATTCAACTCTCTTAGGTGAACGCACGCACAGCAGAGCAGTTTCAAGGAAACGTTTCTCCTGAGTTTTAGATGAAGTTTCCTGCTGTTTAGTACGTATGCCGGCATTGGGCTGGAAATACCGTTTTTCGGATTCTTCACAGAAAGGGTTTGCAAACCACTGAATCCACACGTGAGTTTACCTCTGTCAGTTGAATGCACACATTGACAACCATTCAGTTAGATAGCTCCGCTTTGGTTTTAGAAGCAGATATGTCCCTGTACAGTCTATGGTCCCAGTCACTCGGGAATATCGCAACGCAGCTCCTAGAAGAAACGTGTTTCTGACTCGATGAATCTCAACATAGATTCAACTCTCTTAGGTGAACGAACGCACAGCAGAGCAGTTACAAGGAAACGTTTCTCCTGAGTTTTAGACGAAGTTTCCTGCTGTTTAGTACGTATGCCGGCATTGGGCTGGAAATACCGGTTTTGGGATTCTGCACAGGAAGGGTTTGCAAACCGCTGAATCCACACGTGAGTTTAGCTCTGTCAGTTGAATGCACACTTTGAAAACCATTCAGTTAGATAGCTCCGTTTTGGTTTAAGAAGCAGATATTTCTCTGTACAGCCTATGGTCCCGTTCACTCCGGAATATCCCAACGCAGCTGCTATAAGAAACGTTTTTCTGACTCGCTGAATCTCAACATAGATTCAACTCTCTTAGGTGAACGAACGCACAGCAGAGCAGTTTCAAGGAAACGTTTCTCCTGAGTTTTAGACGAAGTTTACTGCTGTTTAGTAGGCATGCCGGCATTGGGCTGGAAATACCGGTTTTGGGATTCTGCACAGAAAGGGTTTGCAAACCGCTGAATCCACACGTGAGTTTAACACTGTCAGTTGAATACACACATTGACAAACATTCAGTTAGATAGCTCCGTTTTGGTTTTAGAAGCAGATATTTCTCTGTACAGCCTATGGTCCCAGTCACTCGTGAATATCCCAACGCAGCTCCTAGAAGAAACGTGTTTCTGACTCGCTGAATCTCAACATAGATTCAACTCTCTTAGGTGAACGAACGCACAGCAGAGTAGTTTCAATGAAACTTTTCTCCTGAGTTTTAGACGAAGTTTACTGCTGTTTAGTACGTATGCCGGCATTGGGCTGGAAATACCGGTTTTCGGATTCTTCACAGAATGGGTTTGCAAACCGCTGAATCCACACGTGAGTTTAACTTTGTCAGTTGAATGCACACATTGACAACCATTCAGTTAGATAGCTCCGTTTTGGTTTTAGAAGCAGATATTTCTCTGTACAGTCTATGGTCCCAGTCACTCGGGAATATCCCAACGCAGCTCCTAGAAGAAACGTGTTTCTGACTCGCTGAATCTCAACATAGATTCAACTCTCTTAGGTGAACGAACGCACAGCAGAGCACTTTCAAGGAAACGTTTCTCCTGAGTTTTAGACGAAGTTGCCTGCTGTTTAGTACGTATGCCGGCATTGATCTGGAAGTACCGGTTTTGGGATTCTGCACAGAAACGGTTTGCAAACCGCCGAATCCACACGTGAGTTTAACTCTGTCAGTTGAATGCACACATTGACAACCATTCAGTTAGATATCTCCGTTTTGGTTTTAGGAGCAGATATTTCTCTGTACAGCCTATGGTCCCATTCACTCTGGAATATCCCATCGCAGCTCCTAGAAGAAACGTGTTTCTGACTCGGTGAATCTCAACATAGATTCAATTCTCTTAGCTGAATGAACGCACAGCAGAGCACTTTCAAGGAAACGTTTCTCCTGAGTTTTAGACGAAGTTTCCAGCTGTTTAGTACGTATGCCGGCATTGGGCTGGAAATGCCGGTTTTGGGATTCTGCCCAGAAAGGTTTTGCAAACCGCTGAATCCACACGTGAGTTTAACTCTGTCAGTTGAATGCACACATTGACAACCATTCAGTTAGATAGCTCCGTTTTGGTTTTAGAAGCAGATATTTCTCTGTACAGTCTATGGTCCCAGTCACTCGGGAATATCCCAACGCAGCTCCTAGAAGAAACGTGTTTCTGACTCGCTGAATCTCAACATAGATTCAACTCTCTTAGGTGAATGAACGCACAGCAGAGCAGTTTCAAGGAAAGGTTTCTCCTGTGTTTTAGACGAAGTTTCCTGCTGTTTAGTACATATGCCGGCATTGGGCTGGAAATACCGGTTTTGGGATTCTGCACAGAATGGGTTTGCAAACCGCTGTATCCACACGTGAGTTTAACTTTGTCAGTTGAATGCACACATTGACAACCATTCAGTTAGATAGCTCCGTTTTGGTTTTAGAAGCAGATATTTCCCTGTACAGCCTATGGTCCCAGTCACTCGGGAATATCCCAACGCAGCTCCTAGAAGAAACGTGTTTCTGACTCGCTGAATCTCAACATAGATTCAACTCTCTCAGGTGAACGCACGCACAGCACAGCAGTTTCAAGGAAACGTTTCTCCTGAGTTTTAGACGAAGTTTCCTGCTGTTTAGTACGTATGCCGGCATTGAGCTGGAAGTACCGGTTTGGGGATTCTGCACAGAAAGTGTTTGCAAACCGCTGAATCCAAACGTGAGTTTAACTCTGTCAGTTGAATGCACACATTGACAACCATTCAGTTAGATAGCTCCGTTTTGGTTTTAGAAGCAGATATTTCTCTGTACAGCCTATGGTCCCATTCACTCGGGAATATCCCAACGCAGCTCCTAGAAGAAACGTGTTTCTGACTCGCTGAATCTCAACATAGATTTAACTCTCTTAGGTGAACGAACGCACAGCAGAGCAGTTTCAAGGAAACGTTTCTCCTGAGTTTTAGACGAAGTTTCCTGCTGTTTAGTACGTATGCCGGCATTGGGCTGGAAATACCGGTTTTGGGATTGTGCACAGAAAGGGTTTGCAAACCGCGGAATCCACACGTGAGTTCAACTCTGACATTTGAATGCACACATTGAAAACCATTCAATTAGATAGCTCCGTTTTGGTTTTAGGAGCAGATATTTCTCTGTACAGCCTATGGTCCCATTCACTCGGGAATATCCCATCACAGCTCCTAGAAGAAAGGTGATTCTGACTCGCTGAATATCAATGTAGATTCAACTCTCTTAGTGAAAGAACGCACAGCAGAGCAGTTTCAAGGAAACATTTCTCCTGAGTTTTAGACGAAGTTAACTGCTGTGTAGTACGTATGCTGGCATTGGGCTGGAAATACCGGTTTTGGGATTCTGTACAGGAATGGTTTGCAAACCGCTGAATCCACACGTGAGTTCAGCCCTGTCAGTTGAATGCACACTTTTAAAACCATTCAGTTAGATAGCTCCGTTTTGGTTTTAGAAGCAGATATTTCTCTGTACAGTCTATGGTCCCAGTCACTCGGGAATATCCCAACGCAGCTCCTAGAAGAAACGTGTTTCTGACTCGCTGAATCTCAACATAGACTCAACTCTCTTAGGTGAACGAACGCACAGCAGAGCAGTTTCAAGGAAACGTTTCTCCTGAGTTTTAGACGAAGTTTCCTGCAGTTTAGTACGTATGCCGGCATTGGGCTGGAAATACCGGTTTTGGGATTCTGCACAGAAAGGGATTGCAAACCGCTGAATCCAAAGGTGAGTTTAACTCTGTCAGTTGAATGCACAGATTGACAACCATTCAGTTAGATAGCTCCGTTTTGGTTTTAGAAGCAGATATTTCTCTGTACAGTCTATGGTCCCAGTCACTCGGGAATATCCCAACGCAGCTCCTGGAAGAAACGTGTTTCTGACTCGCTGAATCTCAACATAGATTCAACTCTCTTAGGTGAACGAACGCACAGCAGAGCAGTTTCAAGGAAACCTTTCTCCTGAGTTTTAGACGAAGTTTCCTGCTGTTTAGTACGTATGCCGGCCTTGGGCTGGAAATACCGGTTTTGGGATTCTGCACAGAAAGGGTTTGCAAACCGCGGAATTCACACGTGAGTTCAACTCTGACATTTGAATGCACACATTGAAAACCATTCAATTAGATAGCTCCGTTTTGGTTTTAGGAGCAGATATTTCTCTGTACAGCCTATGGTCCCATTCACTCGGGAATATCCCATCACAGCTCCTAGAAGAAAGGTGTTTCTGACTCGCTGAATATCAATATAGATTCAACTCTCTTAGGTGAACGAACGCACAGCAGAGCAGTTTCAAGGAAACATTTCTCCTGAGTTTTAGACGAAGTTAACTGCTGTTTAGTACGTATGCTGGCATTAGGCTGGAAATACCGGTTTTGGGATTCTGTACAGGAATGGTTTGCAAACCGCTGAATCCACACGTCAGTTTAGCTCTGTCAGTTGAATGCAAACTTTGAAAACCATTCAGTTAGATAGCTCCGTTTTGGTTTTAGAAGCAGATATTTCTCTGTACAGTCTATGGTCCCAGTCACTCGGGAATATCCCAACGCAGCTCCTAGAAGAAACGTGTTTCTGACTCGCTGAATCTCAACATAGATTCAACTCTCTTAGGTGAACGAACGCACAGCAGAGCAGTTTCAAGGAAACGTTTCTCCTGAGTTTTAGACGAAGTTTCCTGCTGTTTAGTACATATGCCGGCCTTGGGCTGGAAATACCGGTTTTGGGATTCTGCACAGAAAGGGTTTGCAAACCGCGGAATCCACACGTGTGTTTAACTCTGTCAGTTGAATGGACACATTGACAACCATTCAGTTAGAAGCTCCGTTTTGGTTTTAGAAGCAGATATTTCTCTGTACAGTCTATGGTCCCATTCACTCGGGAATATCCCAACGCAGCTCCTAGAAGAAACGTGTTTCTGACTCGCTGAATCTCAACATAGATTCAACTCTCTTAGGTGAACGAACGCACAGCAGAGCAGTTTCAAGGAAACGTTTCTCCTGAGTTTTAGACGAAGTTTCCTGCTGTTTAGTACGTATGCCGGCATTGGGCTGGAAATACCGGTTTTGGGATTCTGCACAAAAAGGTTTTGCAAACCGCGGAATCCATACGTGAGTTCAACTCTGACATTTGAATGCACACATTGAAAACCATTCAATTAGATAGCTCCGTTTTGGTTTTAGGAACAGATATTTCTCTGTATAGCCTATGGTCACATTCACTCGGGAATATCCCATCACAGCTCCTAGAAGAAAGGTGATTCTGACTCGCTGAATATCAATATAGATTCAACTCTCTTAGGTGAACGAACGCACAGCAGAGCAGTTTCAAGGAAACATTTCTACTGAGTTTTATACGAAGTTAACTGCTGTTTAGTACGTATGCTGGCATTGGGCTGGAAATACCGGTTTTGGGATTCTGTACAGGAATGGTTTGCAAACCGCTGAATCCACACGTGAGTTTAGCTCTGTCAGTTGAATGCACACTTTGAAAACCATTCAGTTAGATAGCTCCGTTTTGGTTTTAGAAGCAGATATTTCTCTGTACAGCCTATGGTCCCATTCCCTCGGGAATATCCCAATGCAGCTCCTTGAAGAAACGTGTTTCTGACTCGCTGAATCTCAACATAGATTCAACTCTCTTAGGTGAACGAACGCACAGCAGAGCAGTTTCAAGGAAACGTTTCTCCTGAGTTTTAGACGAAGTTTCCTGCTGTTTAGTACATATGCCGGCCTTGGGCTGGAAATACCGGTTTTGGGATTCTGCACAGAAAGGGTTTGCAAACGGCGGAATCCACACGTGAGTTTAACTCTGTCAGTTGAATGCACACATTGACAACCATTCAGTTAGATAGCTCCGTTTTGGTTTTAGAAGTAGATATTTCTCTGTACAGCCTATGGTCCCATTCACTCGGGAATATCCCATCACAGCTCCTAGAAAAAAGGTGTCTCTGACTCGCTGAATATCAATATAGATTCAACTCTCTTAGGTGAACGAACGCACAGCAGAGCAGTTTCAATGAAACTTTTCTCCTGAGTTTTAGACGAAGTTTACTGCTGTTTAGTACGTATGCCGGCATTGGGCTGGAAATACCGGTTTTGGGATTCTGCACAGGAAGGGTTTGCAAACCGCTGAATCCACACGTGATTTTAGCTCTGTCAGTTGAATGCACACTTTGAAAACCATTCAGTTAGATAGCTCCGTTTTGGTTTTAGAAGCAGATATTTCTCTGTACAGCCTATGGTCCCGTTCACTCCGGAATATCCCAACGCAGCTCCTAGAAGAAACGTTTCTCTGACTCGCTGAATCTCAACATAGATTCAACTCTCTTAGGTGAACGCACGCACAGCAGAGCAGTTTCAAGGAAACGTTTCTCCTGAGTTTTAGATGAAGTTTCCTGCTGTTTAGTACGTATGCCGGCATTGGGCTGGAAATACCGTTTTTCGGATTCTTCACAGAAAGGGTTTGCAAACCACTGAATCCACACGTGAGTTTACCTCTGTCAGTTGAATGCACACATTGACAACCATTCAGTTAGATAGCTCCGTTTTGGTTTTAGAAGCAGATATGTCCCTGTACAGTCTATGGTCCCAGTCACTCGGGAATATTCCAACGCAGCTCCTAGAAGAAACGTGTTTCTGACTCGATGAATCTCAACATAGATTCAACTCTCTTAGGTGAACGAACGCACAGCAGAGCAGTTTCAAGGAAACGTTTCTCCTGAGTTTTAGACGAAGTTTCCTGCTGTTTAGTACGTTTGCCGGCATTGGGCTGGAAATACCGGTTTTGGGATTCTGCACAGGAAGGGTTTGCAAACCGCTGAATCCACACGTGAGTTTAGCTCTGTCAGTTGAATGCACACTTTGAAAACCATTCAGTTAGATAGCTCCGTTTTGGTTTAAGAAGCAGATATTTCTCTGTACAGCCTATGGTCCCGTTCACTCCGGAATATCCCATCGCAGCTGCTATAAGAAACGTTTTTCTGACTCGCTGAATCTCAACATAGATTCAACTCTCTTAGGTGAACGAACGCACAGCAGAGCAGTTTCAAGGAAACGTTTCTCCTGAGTTTTAGACGAAGTTTACTGCTGTTTAGTAGGCATGCCGGCATTGGGCTGGAAATACCGGTTTTGGGATTCTGCACAGAAAGGGTTTGCAAACCGCTGAATCCACACGTGAGTTTAACACTGTCAGTTGAATACACACATTGACAAACATTCAGTTAGATAGCTCCGTTTTGGTTTTAGAAGCAGATATTTCTCTGTACAGCCTATGGTCCCAGTCACTCGTGAATATCCCAACGCAGCTCCTAGAAGAAACGTGTTTCTGACTCGCTGAATCTCAACATAGATTCAACTCTCTTAGGTGAACGAACGCACAGCAGAGCAGTTTCAGGGAAACGTTTCTCCTGAGTTTTAGACGAAGTTTCCTGCTGTTTAGTACGTATGCCGGCATTGGGCTGGAAATACCGGTTTTGGGATTCTGCACAGAAAGGGTTTGCAAACCGCGGAATCCAAACGTGAGTTCAACTCTGACATTTGAATGCACACATTGAAAACCATTCAACTAGATTGCTCCGTTTTGGTTTTAGGAGCAGATATTTCTCTGTACAGCCTATGGTCCCATTCACTCGGGAATATCCCAACGCAGCTCCTAGAAGAAACGTGTTTCTGACTCGCTGAATCTCAACATAGATTCAACTCTCTTAGGTGAACGAACGCACAGCAGAGCAGTTTCAAGGAAACGTTTCTCCTGAGTTTTAGACGAAGTTTCCTGCTGTTTAGTATGTATTCCGGCATTGTGCTGGAAATACCGGTTTTGGGATTCTGCATAGAAAGGGTTTGCAAACCGCGGAATCCACACGTGAGTTTAACTCTGTAAGTTGAATGCACACATTGACAACCATTCAGTTAGATAGCTCCGTTTTGGTTTTAGAAGCAGATATTTCTCTGTACAGCCTATGGTCCCATTCACTCGGGAATATCCCATCACAGCTCCTAGAGGAAAGGTGTTTCTGACTCGCTGAATATCAATATAGATTCAACTCTCTTAGGTGAACGAACGCACAGCAGAGCAGTTTCAATGAAACTTTTCTCCTGAGTTTTAGACGAAGTTTACTGCTGTTTAGTACGTATGCCGGCATTGGGCTGGAAATACCGGTTTTCGGATTCTTCACAGAAAGGGTTTGCAAACCGCTGAATCCACACGTGAGTTTAACTTTGTCAGTTGAATGCACACATTGACAACCATTCAGTTAGATAGCTCCGTTTTGGTTTTAGAAGCAGATATTTCTCTGTACAGTCTATGGTCCCAGTCACTCGGGAATATCCCAACGCAGCTCCTAGAAGAAACGTGTTTCTGACTCGCTGAATCTCAACATAGATTCAACTCTCTTAGGTGAACGAACGCACAGCAGAGCAGTTTCAAGGAAACGTTTCTCCTGAGTTTTAGACGAAGTTGCCTGCTGTTTAGTACGTATGCCGGCATTGATCTGGAAGTACCGGTTTTGGGATTCTGCACAGAAACGGTTTGCAAACCGCCGAATCCACACGTGAGTTTAACTCTGTCAGTTGAATGCACACATTGACAACCATTCAGTTAGATATCTCCGTTTTGGTTTTAGGAGCAGATATTTCTCTGTACAGCCTATGGTCCCATTCACTCTGGAATATCCCATCGCAGCTCCTAGAAGAAACGTGTTTCTGACTCGGTGAATCTCAACATAGATTCAATTCTCTTAGCTGAATGAACGCACAGCAGAGCACTTTCAAGGAAACGTTTCTCCTGAGTTTTAGACGAAGTTTCCAGCTGTTTAGTACGTATGCCGGCATTGGGCTGGAAATGCCGGTTTTGGGATTCTGCCCAGAAAGGTTTTGCAAACCGCTGAATCCACACGTGAGTTTAACTCTGTCAGTTGAATGCACACATTGACAACCATTCAGTTAGATAGCTCCGTTTTGGTTTTAGAAGCAGATATTTCTCTGTACAGTCTATGGTCCCAGTCACTCGGGAATATCCCAACGCAGCTCCTAGAAGAAACGTGTTTCTGACTCGCTGAATCTCAACATAGATTCAACTCTCTTAGGTGAATGAACGCACAGCAGAGCAGTTTCAAGGAAAGGTTTCTCCTGTGTTTTAGACGAAGTTTCCTGCTGTTTAGTACATATGCCGGCATTGGGCTGGAAATACCGGTTTTGGGATTCTGCACAGAATGGGTTTGCAAACCGCTGTATCCACACGTGAGTTTAACTTTGTCAGTTGAATGCACACATTGACAACCATTCAGTTAGATAGCTCCGTTTTGGTTTTAGAAGCAGATATTTCCCTGTACAGCCTATGGTCCCAGTCACTCGGGAATATCCCAACGCAGCTCCTAGAAGAAACGTGTTTCTGACTCGCTGAATCTCAACATAGATTCAACTCTCTCAGGTGAACGCACGCACAGCACAGCAGTTTCAAGGAAACGTTTCTCCTGAGTTTTAGACGAAGTTTCCTGCTGTTTAGTACGTATGCCGGCATTGAGCTGGAAGTACCGGTTTGGGGATTCTGCACAGAATGTGTTTGCAAACCGCTGAATCCAAACGTGAGTTTAACTCTGTCAGTTGAATGCACACATTGACAACCATTCAGTTAGATAGCTCCGTTTTGGTTTTAGAAGCAGATATTTCTCTGTACAGCCTATGGTCCCATTCACTCGGGAATATCCCAACGCAGCTCCTAGAAGAAACGTGTTTCTGACTCGCTGAATCTCAACATAGATTCAACTCTCTTAGGTGAACGAACGCACAGCAGAGCAGTTTCAAGGAAACGTTTCTCCTGAGTTTTAGACGAAGTTTCCTGCTGTTTAGTACGTATGCCGGCATTGGGCTGGAAATACCGGTTTTGGGATTGTGCACAGAAAGGGTTTGCAAACCGCGGAATCCACACGTGAGTTCAACTCTGACATTTGAATGCACACATTGAAAACCATTCAATTAGATAGCTCCGTTTTGGTATTAGGAGCAGATATTTCTCTGTACAGCCTATGGTCCCATTCACTCGGGAATATCCCATCACAGCTCCTAGAAGAAAGGTGATTCTGACTCGCTGAATATCAATGTAGATTCAACTCTCTTAGTGAAAGAACGCACAGCAGAGCAGTTTCAAGGAAACATTTCTCCTGAGTTTTAGACGAAGTTAACTGCTGTGTAGTACGTATGCTGGCATTGGGCTGGAAATACCGGTTTTGGGATTCTGTACAGGAATGGTTTGCAAACCGCTGAATCCACACGTGAGTTCAGCCCTGTCAGTTGAATGCACACTTTTAAAACCATTCAGTTAGATAGCTCCGTTTTGGTTTTAGAAGCAGATATTTCTCTGTACAGTCTATGGTCCCAGTCACTCGGGAATATCCCAACGCAGCTCCTAGAAGAAACGTGTTTCTGACTCGCTGAATCTCAACATAGATTCAACTCTCTTAGGTGAACGAACGCACAGCAGAGCAGTTTCAAGGAAACGTTTCTCCTGAGTTTTAGACGAAGTTTCCTGCAGTTTAGTACGTATGCCGGCATTGGGCTGGAAATACCGGTTTTGGGATTCTGCACAGAAAGGGTTTGCAAACCGCTGAATCCAAAGGTGAGTTTAACTCTGTCAGTTGAATGCACAGATTGACAACCATTCAGTTAGATAGCTCCGTTTTGGTTTTAGAAGCAGATATTTCTCTGTACAGTTTATGGTCCCAGTCACTCGGGAATATCCCAACGCAGCTCCTGGAAGAAACGTGTTTCTGACTCGCTGAATCTCAACATAGATTCAACTCTCTTAGGTGAACGAACGCACAGCAGAGCAGTTTCAAGGAAACCTTTCTCCTGAGTTTTAGACGAAGTTTCCTGCTGTTTAGTACGTATGCCGGCCTTGGGCTGGAAATACCGGTTTTGGGATTCTGCACAGAAAGGGTTTGCAAACCGCGGAATTCACACGTGAGTTCAACTCTGACATTTGAATGCACACATTGAAAACCATTCAATTAGATAGCTCCGTTTTGGTTTTAGGAGCAGATATTTCTCTGTACAGCCTATGGTCCCATTCACTCGGGAATATCCCATCACAGCTCCTAGAAGAAAGGTGTCTCTGACTCGCTGAATATCAATATAGATTCAACTCTCTTAGATGAACGAACGCACAGCAGAGCAGTTTCAAGGAAACTTTTCTCCTGAGTTTTAGACGAAGCTTACTGCTGTTTAGTACGTATGCCGGCATTGGGCTGGTAATACCGGTTTTGGGATTCTGCACAGGAAGGGTTTGCAAACCGCTGAATCCACACGTGAGGTTAGCTCTGTCAGTTGAATGCACACATTGAAAACCATTCAATTAGATAGCTCCGTTTTGGTTTTAGGAGCAGATATTTCTCTGTACAGCCTATGGTCCCGTTCACTCCGGAATATCCCAACGCAGCTCCTAGAAGAAACGTTTTTCTGACTCGCTGAATCTCAACATAGATTCAACTCTGTTAGGTGAACGAACGCACAGCAGAGCAGTTTCAAGGAAACGTTTCTCCTGAGATTTAGACGAAGTTTACTGCTGTTTAGTACGCATGCCGGCATTGGGCTGGAAATACCGGTTTTGGGATTCTGCACAGAAAGGGTTTGCAAACCGCGGAATCCACACGTGAGTTTAACACTGTCAGTTGAATGCACACATTGACAACCATTCAGTTAGATAGCTCCGTTTTGGTTTTAGAAGCAGATATTTCTCTGTACAGTCTATGGTCCTAGTCACTCGGGGATATCCCAACGCAGCTCCTAGAAGAAACGTGTTTCTGACTCGCTGAATCTCAACATAGATTCAACTCTCTTAGGTGAACGCACGCACAGCAGAGCAGTTTCAAGGAAACGTTTCTCCTGAGTTTTAGACGAAGTTTCCTGCTGTTTAGTACGTATGCCGGCATTGAGCTGGAAGTACCGGTTTTGGGATTCTGCACAGAAAGGGTTTGCAAACCGCTGAATCCAAACGTGAGTTTAACTCTGTCAGTTTAAAGCACACATTGACAACCATTCAGTTAGATAGCTCCGTTTTGGTTTGAGAGGCAGATATTTCTCTGTACAGCCTATGGTCCCATTCACTCGGGAATATTCCAACACAGCTCCTAGAAGAAACGTGTTTCTGACTCGCTGAATCTCAACATATATTCAACTCTCTTAGGTGAACGAACGCACAGCAAAGCAGTTTCAAGGAAACATTTCTCCTGAGTTTTAGACGAAGTTTACTCCTGTTTAGTACACATGCCGGCATTGGGCTGGAAATACCGGTTTTGGAATTCTGCACAGAAATGTTTTGCAAACCGCTGAATCCACACGTGAGTTCAACTCTGACATTTGAATGCACACATTGAAAACCATTCAATTAGATAGCTCCGTTTTGGTTTTAGGAGCAGATATTTCTCTGTACAGCCTATGGTCCCGTTCACTCGGGAAAATCCCAACGCAACTCCTAGAAGAAACCTGTTTCTGACTCGCTGAATCTCAACATAGATTCAACTCTCTTAGGTGAACGAACGCACAGCAGAGGAGTTTCAAGGAAACGTTTCTCCTGAGTTTTAGACGAAGTCTCCTGCTGTTTAGTACGTATCCCGGCATTGGGCTGGAAATACCGGTTTTCGGATTCTTCACAGAAAGGGTTTGCAAACCGCTGAATCCAGACGTGAGTTTAACTCTGTCAGTTGAATGCACACATTGACAACCATTCAGTTAGATAGCTCCGTTTTGGTTTTAGAAGCAGATATTTCTCTGTACAGCCTATGGTCCCATTCACTCGGGAATATACCATCACAGCTCCTAGAAGAAAGGTGTTTCTGACTCGCTGAATATCAATATAGATTCAACTCTCTTAGGTGAACGAACGCACAGCAGAGCAGTTTCAAGGAAACGTTTCTCCTGAGATTTAGACGAAGTTTACTGCTGTTTAGTACGAATGCCGGCATTGGGCTGGAAATACCGGTTTTGGGATTCTGCACAGAAAGGGTTTGCAAACCGCGGAATCCACACGTGAGTTTAACACTGTCAGTTGAATGCACACATTGACAACCATTCAGTTAGATAGCTCCGTTTTGGTTTTGGAAGCAGATATTTCTCTGTACAGTCTATGGTCCCAGTCACTCGGGAATATCCCAACGCAGCTCCTAGAAGAAACGTGTTTCTGACTCGCTGAATCTCAACAGAGATTCAACTCTCTTAGGTGAACGAACGCACAGCAGAGCAGTTTCAAGGAAACGTTTCTCCTGAGTTTTAGACGAAGTTTCCTGCTGTTTAGTACGTATGCCGGCATTGGGCTGGAAATACTGGTTTTGGGATTCTGCACAGAAAGGTTTTGCAAACCGCTGAATCCACACGTGAGTTTAACACTGTCAGTTCATTGCAAAAATTGACAACCATTCAGTTAGATAGCTCCGTTTTGGTTTTAGAAGCAGATATTTCTCTGTACAGCCTATGGTCCCATTCACTCGGGAATATCCCAACGCAGCTCCTAGAAGAAACGTGTTTCTGACTCGCTGAATCTCAACATAGATTCAACTCTCTTAGCTGAATGAACGCACAGCAGAGCACTTTCAAGGAAACGTTTCTCCTGAGTTTTAGACGAAGTTTCCAGCTGTTTAGTAGGTTTGCCGGCATTGGGCTGGAAATACCGGTTTTGGGATTCTGCACAGAAAGGGTTTGCAAACCGCTGAATCCACACGTGAGTTTAACTCTGTCAGTTGAATGCACACATTGACAACCATTCAGTTAGATAGCTCCGTTTTGGTTTTAGAAGCAGATATTTCTCTGTGCAGCCTATGGTCCCATTCACTCGGGAATATCCCAACGCAGCTCCTAGAAGAAACGTGTTTCTGACTCGCTGAATCTCAACATAGATTCAACTCTCTTAGGTGAACGAACGCACAGCAGAGCAGTTTCAAGGAAACGTTTCTCCTGAGTTTTAGACGAAGTTTACTGCTGTTTAGTACGCATGTCGGCATTGGGCTGGAAATACCGGTTTTGGGATTCTGCACAGAAAGGTTTTGCAAACCGCTGAATCCACACGTGAGTTTAACACTGTCAGTTGAATGCACACATTGACAAAAATTCAGTTAGAAAGCTCCGTATTGGTTTTAGAAGCAGATATATCTCTGTACAGTCTATGGTCCCAGTCACTCGGGAATATCCCAACGCAGCTCCTAGAAGAAACGTGTTTCTGACTCGCTGAATCTCAACATAGATTCAACTCTCTTAGGTGAACGAACGCACAGCAGAGCAGTTTCAAGGAAACGTTTCTCCTGGGTTTTAGAGGAAGTTTCCTGCTGTTTAGTACGTATGCCGGCATTGGGCTGGAAATACCGGTTTTGGGATTCTGCACAGAAAGGGTTTGCAAACCGCTGTATCCACAAGTGAGTTTAACTCTGTCAGTTGAATGCACACACTGACAAACATTCAGTTAGATAGCTCCGTTTTGGTTTTAGGAGCAGATATTTCTCTGTACAGCCTATGGTCACATTCACTCTGGAATATCCCATCGCAGCTCCTAGAAGAAACGTGTTTCTGACTGGCTGAATCTCAACATAGATTCAACTCTCTTAGGTGAACGAACGCACAGCAGAGCAGTTTCAAGGAAACGTTTCTCCTGAGTTTTACACGAAGTTTCCTGCTCTTTAGTACGTATGCCGGCCTTGGGCTGGAAATACCGGTTTTGGGATTCTGCACAGAATGGGTTTGCAAACCGCGGAATCCACACGTGAGTTCAACTCTGACATTTGAATGCACACATTGAAAACCATTCAATTAGATAGCTCCGTTTTGGTTTTGGGAGCAGATATTTCTCTGTACAGCCTATGGTCCCATTCACTCGGGAATATCTCATCACAGCTCCTAGAAGAAAGGTGATTCTGACTCGCTGAATATCAATATAGATTCAACTCTCTTAGGTGAACGAACGCACAGCAGAGCAGTTTCAAGGAAACATTTCTCCTGAGTTTTAGACGAAGTTAACTGCTGTTTAGTACGTATGCTGGCATTGGGCTGGAAATACCGGTTTTGGGATTCTGTACAGGAATGGTTTGCAAACCGCTGAATCCACACGTGAGTTTAGCTCTGTCAGTTGAATGCACACTATGAAAACCATTCAGTTAGATAGCTCCGTTTTGGTTTTAGAAGCAGATATTTCTCTGTACAGCCTATGGTCCCATTCACTCGGGAAAATCCCAACGCAGCTCCTAGAAGAAACGTGTTTCTGACTCGCTGAATCTTAACATAGATTCAACTCTCTTAGGTGAACGAAGGCACAGCAGAGCAGTTTCAAGGAAACGTTTCTCCTGAGTTTTAGACGAAGTTTCCTTCTGTTTAGTACGTATGCCGGCCTTGGGCTGGAAATACCCGTTTTGGGATTCTGCACAGAATGGGTTTGCAAACCGCGGAATCCACACGTGAGTTCAACTCTGACATTTGAATGCACACATTGAAAACCATTCAATTAGATAGCTCCGTTTTGGTTTTGGGAGCAGATATTTCTCTGTACAGCCTATGGTCCCATTCACTCGGGAATATCTCATCACAGCTCCTAGAAGAAAGGTGATTCTGACTCGCTGAATAGCAATATAGATTCAACTCTCTTAGGTGAACGAACGCACAGCAGAGCAGTTTCAAGGAAACATTTCTCCTGAGTTTTAGACGAAGTTAACTGCTGTTTAGTACGTATGCTGGCATTGGGCTGGAAATACCGGTTTTGGGATTCTGTACAGGAATGGTTTGCAAACCGCTGAATCCACACGTGAGTTTAGCTCTGTCAGTTGAATGCACACTATGAAAACCATTCAGTTAGATAGCTCCGTTTTGGTTTTAGAAGCAGATATTTCTCTGTACAGCCTATGGTCCCATTCACTCGGGAATATCCCAACGCAGCTCCTAGAAGAAACGTGTTTCTGACTCGCTGAATCTCAACATAGATTCAACTCTCTTAGGTGAACGAACGCACAGCAGAGCAGTTTCAAGTAAACGTTTCTCCTGAGTTTTAGACGAAGTTTCCTGCTGTTTAGTACATATGCCAGCCTTGGGCTGGAAATACCGGCTTTGGGATTCTGCACAGAAAGGGTTTGCAAACCGCGGAATCCACACGTGAGTTTAACTCTGTCAGTTGAATGCACACATTGACAACCATTCAGTTAGATAGCTCCGTTATGGTTTTAGAAGCAGATATTTCTCTGTACAGCCTATGGTCCCATTCACTCGGGAATATCCCATCACAGCTCCTAGAAAAAAGGTGTCTCTGACTCGCTGAATATCAATATAGATTCAACTCTCTTAGGTGAACGAACGCACAGCAGAGCAGTTTCAATGAAACTTTTCTCCTGAGTTTTAGACGAAGTTTACTGCTGTTTAGTACGTATGCCGGCATTGGGCTGGAAATACCGGTTTTGGGATTCTGCACAGGAAGGGTTTGCAAACCGCTGAATCCACACGTGAGTTTAGCTCTGTCAGTTGAATGCACACTTTGAAAACAATTCAGTTAGATAGCTCCGTTTTGGTTTTAGAAGCAGATATTTCTCTGTACAGCCTATGGTCCCGTTCACTCCGGAATATCCCAACGCAGCTCCTAGAAGAAAAGTTTTTCTGACTCGCTGAATCTCAACATAGATTCAACTCTCTTAGATGAACGCACGCACAGCAGAGCAGTTTCAAGGAAACGTTTCTCCTGAGTTTTAGAGGAAGTTTCCTGCTGTTTAGTACGTATGCCGGCATTGGGCTGGAAATACCGGTTTTCGGATTCTTCACAGAAAGGGTTTGCAAACCGCTGAATCCACACGTGAGTTTAACTCTGTCAGTTGAATGCACACATTGACAACCATTCAGTTAGATAGCTCCGTTTTGGTTTTAGAAGCAGATATTTCCCTGTACATTCTATGGTCCCAGTCACTCGGGAATATCCCAACGCAGCTCCTAGAAGAAACGTGTTTCTGACTCGCTGAATCTCAACATAGATTCAACTCTCTTAGGTGAACGAACGCACAGCAGAGCAGTTTCAAGGAAACGTTTCTCCTGAGTTTTAGACGAAGTTTCCTGCTGTTTAGTACGTATGCCGGCATTGATCTGGAAGTACCGGTTTTGGGATTCTGCACAGAAACGGTTTGCACACCGCTGAATCCTCACGTGAGTTTACCTCTGTCAGTTTAATGCACACATTGACAACCATTCAGTTAGATAGCTCCGTTTTGGTTTTAGGAGCAGATATATCTCTGTACAGCCTATGGTCCCATTCACTCGGGAATATCCCATCACAGCTCCTAGAAAAAAGGTGTCTCTGACTCGCTGAATATCAATATAGATTCAACTCTCTTAGGTGAACGAACGCACAGCAGAGCAGTTTCAATGAAACTTTTCTCCTGAGTTTTAGACGAAGTTTCCTGCTGTTTAGTACGTATGCCGGCATTGGGCTGGAAATACCGGTTTTGGGATTCTGCACAGGAAGGGTTTGCAAACCGATGAATCCACACGTGAGTTTAGCTCTGTCAGTTGAATGCACACATTGACAACCATTCAGTTAGATAGCTCCGTTTTGGTTTTAGAAGCAGATATTTCTCTGTACAGTCTATGGTCCCAGTCACTCGGGAATATCCCAACGCAGCTCCTAGAAGAAACGTGTTTCTGACTCGCTGAATCTCAACATAGATTCAACTCTCTTAGGTGAACGAACGCACAGCAGAGCAGTTTCAGGGAAACGTTTCTCCTGAGTTTTAGACGTAGTTTCCTGCTGTTTAGTACGTATGCCGGCATTGGGCTGGAAATACCGGTTTTGGGATTCTGCACAGAAAGGGTTTGCAAACCGCTGTATCCACACGTGAGTTTAACTCTGTCAGTTGAATGCACACATTGACAAACATTCAGTTAGATAGCTCCGTTGTGTTTTTAGGAGCAGATATTTCTCTGTACAGCCTATGGTCCCATTCACTCGGGAATATCCCATCGCAGCTCCTAGAAGAAACGTGTTTCTGACTCGCTGAATCTCAACATAGATTCAACTCTCTTAGGTGAACGAAAGCACAGCAGAGCAGTTTCAAGGAAACGTTTCTCCTGAGTTTTAGACGAAGTTTCCTGCTGTTTAGTACGTATGCCGGCATTGGGCTGTAAATACCGGTTTTGGCATTCTGCAGAGAAAGGTTTTGCAAACCGCTGAATCCACAAGTCAGTTTAGCTCTGTCAGTTGAATGCACACATTGACAACCATTCAGTTAGATAGCTCCGTTTTGGTTTTAGAAGCAGACATTTCTCTGTACAGCCTATGGTCCCATTCACTCGGGAATATCCCAACGCAGCTCCTAGAAGAAACGTGTTTCTGACTCGCTGAATCTCAACATAGATTCAACTCTCTTAGGTGAACGAACGCACAGCAGAGCAGTTTCAAGGAAACGTTTCTCCTGAGTTTTAGACGAAGTTTCCTGCTGTTTAGTACATATGCGGGCCTTGGGCTGGAAATACCGGTTTTGGGATTCTGCACAGAAAGGGTTTGCAAACCGCGGAATCCACACGTGAGTTTAACTCTGTCAGTTGAATGGACATATTGACAACCATTCAGTTAGATAGCTCCGTTTTGGTTTTAGAAGCAGATATTTCTCTGTACAGCCTATGGTCCCATTCACTCGGGAATATCCCATCACAGCTCCTAGAAGAAAGGTGTCTCTGACTCGCTGAATATCAATATAGATACAACTCTCTTAGCTGAACGAACGCACAGCAGAGCAGTTTCAAGGAAACTTTTCTCCTGAGTTTTAGACGAAGTTTACTGCTGTTTAGTACGTATGCCGGCATTGGGCTGGAAATACCGGTTTTGGGATTCTGCACAGGAAGGGTTTGCAAACCGCTGAATCCACACGTGAGTTTAGCTCTGTCAGTTGAATGCACACTTTGAAAACCATTCAGTTAGATAGCTCCGTTTTGGTTTTAGAAGCAGATATTTCTCTGTACAGCCTATGTTCCCGTTCACTCCGGAATATCCCAACGCAGCTCCTAGAAGAAACGTTTTTCTGACTCGCTAAATCTCAACATAGATTCAACTCTCTTAGGTGAACGCACGCACAGCAGAGCAGTTTCAAGGAAACGTTTCTCCTGAGTTTTAGACGAAGCTTCCTGCTGTTTAGTACGTATGCCGGCATTGGGCTGGAAATACCGGTTTTCGGATTCTTCACAGAAAGGGTTTGCAAACCGCTGAATCCACACGTGAGTTTAACTCTGTCAGTTGAATGCACACATTGACAACCATTCAGTTAGATAGCTCCGTTTTGGTTTTAGAAGCAGATATTTCCCTGTACAGTCTATGGTCCCAGTCACTCGGGAATATCCCAACGCAGCTCCTAGAAGAAACGTGTTTCTGACTCGCTGAATCTCAACATAGATTCAACTCTCTTAGGTGAATGAACGCACAGCAGAGCAGTTTCAAGGAAACTTTTCTCCTGAGTTTTAGACGAAGTTTACTGCTGTTTAGTACACATGCCGGCATTGTGCTGGAAATACAGGTTTTGGGATTCTGCACAGAAAGGTTTTGCAAACCGCTGAATCCACACGTGAGTTTAACACTGTCAGTTGAATGCACACATTGAAAACCATTCAGTTAGATAGCTCCGTTTTGGTTTTAGAAGCAGATATTTCTCTGTACAGTCTATGGTCCCAGTCACTCGGGAATATCCCAACGCAGCTCCTAGAAGAAACGTGTTTCTGACTCGCTGAATCTCAACATAGATTCAACTCTCTTAGGTGAACGAACGCACAGCAGAGCAGTTTCAAGGAAACGTTTCTCCTGAGTTTTAGACGAAGTTTCCTGCTGTTTAGTACGTATGCCGGCCTTGGGCTGGAAATACCGGTTTTGGGATTCTGCACAGAAAGGGTTTGCAAACCGCGGAATCCACACGTGAGTTCAACTCTGACGTTTGAATGCACACATTGAAAACCATTCAACTAGATAGCTCCGTTTTGGTTTTAGGAGCAGATATTTCTCTGTACAGCCTATGGTCCCATTCACTCGGGAATATCCCATCACAGCTCCTAGAAGAAAGCTGTTTCTGACTCGCTGAATATCAATATAGATTCAACTCTCTTAGGTGAACGAACGCACAGCAGAGCAGTTTCAAGGAAACTTTTCTCCTGAGTTTTAGACGAAGTTTCCTGCTGTTTAGTACGTATGCGGGCCTTGGGCTGGAAATACCGGTTTTGGGATTCTGTACAGGAATGGTTTGCAAACCGCTGAATCCACACGTGAGTTTAGCTCTGTCAGTTGAATGCAAACTTTGAAAACCATTCAGTTAGATAGCTCCGTTTTGGTTTTAGAAGCAGATATTTCTCTGTACACCCTATGGTCCCATTCACTCGGGAATATCCCATCACAGCTCCTAGAAGAAAGGTGTCTCTGACTCGCTGAATATCAATATAGATTCAACTCTCTTAGGTGAACGAACTCACAGCAGAGCAGTTTCAAGGAAACTTTTCTCCTGAGTTTTAGACGAAGTTTACTGCTGTTTAGTACGTATGCCGGCATTGGGCTGGAAATACCGGTTTTGGGATTCTGCACAAGAAGGGTTTGCAAACCGCTGAATCCACACGTGAGTTTAGCCCTGTCAGTTGAATGCACAATTTGAAAACCATTCAGTTAGATAGCTCCGTTTTGGTTTTAGAAGCAGATATTTCTCTGTACAGCCTATGGTCCCGTTCACTCCGGAATATCCCAACGCAGCTCCTAGAAGAAACGTTTTTCTGACTCGCTGAATCTCAACATAGATTCAACTCTCTTAGGTGAACGCACGCACAGCAGAGCAGTTTCAAGGAAACGTTTCTCCTGAGTTTTAGACGAAGTTTCCTGCTGTTTAGTACGTATGCCGGCATTGGGCTGGAAATACCGGTTTTCGGATTCTTCACAGAAAGGGTTTGCAAACCGCTGAATCCACACGTGAGTTTAACTCTGTCAGTTTAATGCACACATTGACAACCATTCAGTTAGATAGCTCCGTTTTGGTTTTAGAAGCAGATATTTCCCTGTACATTCTATGGTCCCAGTCACTCGGGAACATCCCAACGCAGCTCCTAGAAGAAACGTGTTTCTGACTCGCTGAATCTCAACATAGATTCAACTCTCTTAGGTGAACGAACGCACAGCAGAGCTGTTTCAAGGAAACGTTTCTCCTGAGTTTTAGACGAAGTTGCCTGCTGTTTAGTACGTATGACGGCATTGATCTGGAAGTACCGGTTTTGGGATTCTGCACAGAAACGGTTTGCACACCGCTGAATCCTCACGTGAGTTTAACTCTGTCAGTTGAATACGCACATTGACAACCATTCAGTTAGATAGCTCCGTTTTGGTTTTAGAAGCAGATATTTCTCTGTGCAGCCTATGGTCCCATTCACTCGGGAATATCCCAACACATCTCCTAGAAGAAACGTGTTTCTGACTCGCTGAATCTCAACATAGATTGAACTCTCTTAGGTAAACGAACGCACAGCAGAGCAGTTTCAAGGAAACCTTTCACCTGAGTTTTAGACGAAGTTTACTGCTGTTTAGTACGCATGCCGGCATTGGGCTGGAAATACCAGTTTTGGGATTCTGCACAGAAAGGTTTTTGCAAACAGCTGAAACCACACGTGAGTTTAACACTGTCAGTTGAATGCACACATTGACAACCATTCAGTTAGATAGCTCCGTTTTGGTTTTAGAAGAAGATATTTCTCTGTACATTCTATGGTCCCAGTCACTCGGGAATATACCAACGCAGCTCCTAGAAGAAACGTGTTTCTGACTCGCTGAATCTCAACATAGATTCAACTCTCTTAGGTGAACGAACGCACAGCAGAGCAGTTTCAAGGAAACGTTTCTCCTGAGTTTTAGACGAAGTTTCCTGCTGTTTAGTACGTATGCCGGCATTGGGCTGGAAATACCGGTTTTGAGATTCCGCACAGAAAGGGTTTGGAAACCGCTGTATCCACACGTGAGTTTAACTCTGTCAGTTGAATGCACACATTGACAACCATTCAGTTAGATAGCTCCGTTTTCGTTTTAGAAGCATAAATTTCTCTGTACAGCCTATGGTCCCAGTCACTCGGGAATATCCCAACGCAGCTCCTGGAAGAAACGTCTTTCTGACTCGCTGAATCTCAACATAGATTCAACTCTCTTAGGTGAACGAACGCACAGCAGAGCAGTTTCAAGGAAACCTTTCTCCTGAGTTTTAGACGAAGTTTCCTGCTGTTTAGTACGTATGCCGGCATTGGGCTGGAAATACCGGTTTTGGGATTCTTCACAGAAAGGGTTTGCAAACCGCTGAATCCACACGTGAGTTTAACTCTGTCAGTTGAATACACACATTGACAAACATTCAGTTAGATAGCTCCATTTTTGTTTTAGGAGCAGATATTTCTCTGTACAGCCTATGGTCCCATTCACTCGGGAATATCCCATCGCAGCTCCTAGAAGAAACGTGTTTCTGACTCGCTGAATCCCAACATAGATTCAACTCTCTTAGGTGAACGAAAGCACAGCAGAGCAGTTTGAAGGAAACGTTTCTCCTGAGTTTTAGACGAAGTTTCCTGCTGTTTAGTACGTATCCCGGCATTGGGCTGGAAATACCGGTTTTGGCATTCTGCACAGAAAGGGTTTGCAAACCGCTGAATCCACACGTCAGTTTAGCTCTGTCAGTTGAATGCACACATTGACAAACATTCAGTTAGATATCTCCGTTTTGGTTTTAGAAGCAGATATTTCTCTGTACAGCCTATGGTCCCATTCACTCGGGAATATCCCAACGCAGCTCCTAGAAGAAACGTGTTTCTGACTCGCTGAATCTCAACATAGATTCAACTCTCTTAGGTGAACGAACGCACAGCAGAGCAGTTTCAAGGAAACGTTTCTCCTGAGTTTTAGACGAAGTTTCCTGCTGTTTAGTACGTATGCCGGCCTTGGGCTGGAAATACCGGTTTTGGGATTCTGCACAGAAAGGGTTTGCAAACCGCGGAATCCAAACGTGAGTTCAACTCTGACATTTGAATGCACACATTGAAAACCATTCAACTAGATTGCTCCGTTTTGGTTTTAGGAGCAGATATTTCTCTGTACAGCCTATGGTTCCATTCACTCGGGAATATCCCAACGCAGCTCCTAGAAGAAACGTGTTTCTGACTCGCTGAAACTCAACATAGATTCAACTCTCTTAGGTGAACGAACGCACAGCAGAGCAGTTTCAAGGAAACGTTTCTCCTGAGTTTTAGACGAAGTTTCCTGCTGTTTAGTATGTATTCCGTCATTGTGCTGGAAATACCGGTTTTGGGATTCTGCATAGAAAGGGTTTGCAAACCGCGGAATCCACACGTGAGTTTAACTCTGTCAGTTGAATGCACACATTGACAACCATTCAGTTAGATAGCTCCGTTTTGGTTTTAGAAGCAGATATTTCTCTGTACAGCCTATGGTCCCATTCACTCGGGAATATCCCATCACAGCTCCTAGAGGAAAGGTGTTTCTGACTCGCTGAATATCAATATAGATTCAACTCTCTTAGGTGAACGAACTCACAGCAGAGCAGTTTCAAGGAAACTTTTCTCCTGAGTTTTAGACGAAGTTTACTGCTGTTTAGTACGTATGCCGGCATTGGGCTGGAAATACCGGTTTTGGGATTCTGCACAGGAATGGTTTGCAAACCGCTGAATCCACACGTGAGTTTAGCCCTGTCAGTTGAATGCACACTTTGAAAACCATTCAGTTAGATAGCCCCGTTTTGGTTTTAGAAGCAGATATTTCTCTGTACAGGCTATGGTCCCGTTCACTCCGGAATATCCCAACGCAGCTCCTAGAAGAAACGTTTTTCTGACTCGCTGAATCTCAACATAGATTCAACTCTCTTAGGTGAACGCACGCACAGCAGAGCAGTTTCAAGGAAACGTTTCTCCTGAGTTTTAGACGAAGTTTCCTGCTGTTTAGTACGTATCCCGGCATTGGGCTGGAAATACCGGTTTTCGGATTCTTCACAGAAAGGGTTTGCAAACCGCTGAATCCACACGTGAGTTTAACTCTGTCAGTTGAATGCACACATTGACAACCATTCAGTTAGATAGCTCCGTTTTTGTTTTAGAAGCAGATATTTCCCTGTACAGTCTATGGTCCCAGTCACTCGGGAATATCCCAACGCAGCTCCTAGAAGAAACGTGTTTCTGACTCGCTGAATCTCAACATAGATTCAACTCTCTTAGGTGAACGAACGCACAGCAGAGCAGTTTCAAGGAAACGTTTCTCCTGAGTTTTAGACGAAGTTTCCTGCTGTTTAGTACGTATGCCGGCATTGATCTGGAAGTACCGGTTTTGGGATTCTGCACAGAAACGGTTTGCACACCGCTGAATCCTCACGTGAGTTTAACTCTGTCAGTTTAATGCACACATTGACAACCATTCAGTTAGATAGCTCCGTTTTGGTTTTAGGAGCAGATATTTCTCTGTACAGCCTATGGTCCCATTCACTCTGGAATATCCCATCGCAGCTCCTAGAAGAAACGTGTTTCTGACTTGTTGAATCTCAACATAGATTCAACTCTCTTAGCTGAATGAACGCAGAGCAGAGTACTTTCAAGGAAACGTTTCTCCTAAGTTTTAGACGAAGTTTCCAGCTGTTTAGTACGTATGCCGGCATTGGGCTGGAAATACCGGTTTTGGGATTCTGCACAGAATGGTTTTGCAAACCGCTGAATCCACACATGAGTTTAACTCTGTCAGTTGAATACACACATTGACAGCCATTCAGTTAGATAGCTCCGTTTTGGTTTTAGAAGCAGATATTTCTCTGTGCAGCCTATGGTCCCATTCACTCGGGAATATCCCAACACAGCTCCTAGAAGAAACGTGTTTCTGACTCGCTGAATCTCAACATAGATTGAACTCTCTTAGGTAAACGAACACACAGCAGAGCAGTTTCAAGGAAACGTTTCACCTGAGTTTTAGACGAAGTTTACTGCTGTTTAGTACGCATGCCGGCATTGGGCTGGAAATACCGGTTTTGGGATTCTGCACAGAAAGGTTTTTGCAAACCGCTGAAACCACACGTGAGTTTAACACTGTCAGTTGAATGCACACATTGACAACCATTCAGTTAGATAGCTCCGTTTTGGTTTTAGAAGAAGATATTTCTCTGTACATTCTATGGTCCCAGTCACTCGGGAATATACCAACGCAGCTCCTAGAAGAAACGTGTTTCTGACTCGCTGAATCTCAACAGAGATTCAACTCTCTTAAGTGAACGAACGCACAGCAGAGCAGTTTCAAGGAAACGTTTCTCCTGAGTTTTAGACGAAGTTTCCTGCTGTTTAGTACGTATGCCGGCATTGGGCTGGAAATACCGGTTTTGAGATTCCGCACAGAAAGGGTTTGCAAACCGCTGTATCCACACGTGAGTTTAACTCTGTCAGTTGAATGCACACATTGGCAACCATTCAGTTAGATAGCTCCGTTTTCGTTTTAGAAGCAGATATTTCTCTGTACAGCCTATGGTCCCAGTCACTCGGGAATATCCCAACGCAGCTCCTGGAAGAAACGTCTTTCTGACTCGCTGAATCTCAACATAGATTCAACTCTCTTAGGTGAACGAACGCACAGCAGAGCAGTTTCAAGGAAACCTTTCTCCTGAGTTTTAGACGAAGTTTCCTGCTGTTTAGTACGTATGCCGGCATTGGGCTGGAAATACCGGTTTTGGGATTCTTCACAGAAAGGGTTTGCAAACCGCTGAATCCACAAGTGAGTTTAACTCTGTCAGTTGAATACACACATTGACAAACATTCAGTTAGATAGCTCCATTTTTGTTTTAGGAGCAGATATTTCTCTGTACAGCCTATGGTCCCATTCACTCGGGAATATCCCATCGCAGCTCCTAGAAGAAACGTGTTTCTGACTCGCTGAATCCCAACATAGATTCAACTCTCTTAGGTGAACGAAAGCACAGCAGAGCAGTTTGAAGAAAACGTTTCTCCTGAGTTTTAGACGAAGTTTACTGCTGTTTAGTACGTATGCCGGCATTGGGCTGGAAATACCGGTTTTCGGATTCTTCACAGAAAGGGTTTGCAAACCGCTGAATCCACATGTGAGTTTAACTTTGTCAGTTGAATGCACACATTGACAACCATTCAGTTAGATAGCTCCGTTTTGGTTTTAGAAGCAGATATTTCCCTGTACAGTCTATGGTCCCAGTCACTCGGGAATATCCCAACGCAGCTCCTAGAAGAAACGTGTTTCTGACTCGCTGAATCTCAACATAGATTCAACTCTCTTAGGTGAACGAACGCACAGCAGAGCAGTTTCAAGGAAACGTTTCTCCTGAGTTTTAGACGAAGTTTCCTGCTGTTTAGTACGTATGCCGGCATTGATCCGGAAGTACCGGTTTTGGGATTCTGCACAGAAACGGTTTGCACACCGCTGAATCCTCACGTGAGTTTAACTCTGTCAGTTTAATGCACACATTGACAACCATTCAGTTAGATAGCTCCGTTTTGGTTTTAGGAGCAGATATTTCTCTGTACAGCCTATGGTCCCATTCACTCTTGAATATCCCATCGCAGCTCCTAGAAGAAACGTGTTTCTGACTTGTTGAATCTCAACATAGATTCAACTCTCTTAGCTGAATGAACGCAGAGCAGAGTACTTTCAAGGAAACGTTTCTCCTGAGTTTTAGACGAAGTTTCCTGCTGTTTAGTACGTATGCCGGCATTGGGCTGGAAATACCGGTTTTGGGATTCTTCACAGAAAGGGTTTGCAAACCGCTGAATCCACACGTGAGTTTAACTCTGTCAGTTGAATACACACATTGACAAACATTCAGTTAGATAGCTCCATTTTTGTTATAGGAGCAGATATTTCTCTGTACAGCCTATGGTCCCATTCACTCGGGAATATCCCATCGCAGCTCCTAGAAGAAACGTGTTTCTGACTCGCTGAATCCCAACATAGATTCAACTCTCTTAGGTGAACGAAAGCACAGCAGAGCAGTTTGAAGGAAACGTTTCTCCTGAGTTTTAGACGAAGTTTCCTGCTGTTTAGTACGTATCCCGGCATTGGGCTGGAAATACCGGTTTTGGCATTCTGCACAGAAAGGGTTTGCAAACCGCTGAATCCACACGTCAGTTTAGCTCTGTCAGTTGAATGCACACATTGACAAACATTCAGTTAGATAGCTCCGTTTTGGTTTTAGAAGCAGATATTTCTCTGTACAGCCTATGGTCCCATTCACTCGGGAATATCCCAACGCAGCTCCTAGAAGAAACGTGTTTCTGACTCGCTGAATCTCAACATAGATTCAACTCTCTTAGGTGAACGAACGCACAGCAGAGCAGTTTCAAGGAAACGTTTCTCCTGAGTTTTAGATGAAGTTTCCTGCTGTTTAGTACGTATGCCGGCCTTGGGCTGGAAATACCGGTTTTGGGATTCTGCACAGAAAGGGTTTGCAAACCGCGGAATCCAAACGTGAGTTCAACTCTGACATTTGAATGCACACATTGAAAACCATTCAACTAGATTGCTCCGTTTTGGTTTTAGGAGCAGATATTTCTCTGTACAGCCTATGGTCCCATTCACTCGGGAATATCCCAACGCAGCTCCTAGAAGAAACGTGTTTCTGACTCGCTGAATCTCAACATAGATTCAACTCTCTTAGGTGAACGAACGCACAGCAGAGCAGTTTCAAGGAAACGTTTCTCCTGAGTTTTAGACGAAGTTTCCTGCTGTTTAGTATGTATTCCGGCATTGTGCTGGAAATACCGGTTTTGGGATTCTGCACAGAAAGGGTTTGCAAACCGCGGAATCCACACGTGAGTTTAACTCTGTCAGTTGAATGCACACATTGACAACCATTCAGTTAGATAGCTCCGTTTTGGTTTTAGAAGCAGATATTTCTCTGTACAGCCTATGGTCCCATTCACTCGGGAATATCCCATCACAGCTCCTAGAGGAAAGGTGTTTCTGACTCGCTGAATATCAATATAGATTCAACTCTCTTAGGTGAACGAACGCACAGCAGAGCAGTTTCAATGAAACTTTTCTCCTGAGTTTTAGACGAAGTTTACTGCTGTTTAGTACGTATGCCGGCATTGGGCTGGAAATACCGGTTTTCGGATTCTTCACAGAAAGGGTTTGCAAACCGCTGAATCCACACGTGAGTTTAACTTTGTCAGTTGAATGCACACATTGACAACCATTCAGTTAGATAGCTCCGTTTTGGTTTTAGAAGCAGATATTTCTCTGTACAGTCTATGGTCCCAGTCACTCGGGAATATCCCAACGCAGCTCCTAGAAGAAACGTGTTTCTGAATCGCTGAATCTCAACATAGATTCAACTCTCTTAGGTGAACGAACGCACAGCAGAGCAGTTTCAAGGAAAAGTTTCTCCTGAGTTTTAGACGAAGTTGCCTGCTGTTTAGTACGTATGCCGGTATTGATCTGGAAGTACCGGTTTTGGGATTCTGCACAGAAACGGTTTGCAAACCGCCGAATCCACACGTGAGTTTAACTCTGTCAGTTGAATGCACACATTGACAACCATTCAGTTAGATATCTCCGTTTTGGTTTTAGGAGCAGATATTTCTCTGTACAGCCTATGGTCCCATTCACTTTGGATATCCCATCGCAGCTCCTAGAAGAAACGTGTTTCTGACTCGCTGAATCTCAACATAGATTCAATTCTCTTAGCTGAATGAACGCACAGCAGAGCACTTTCAAGGAAACGTTTCTCCTGAGTTTTAGACGAAGTTTCCAGCTGTTTAGTACGTATGCCGGCATTGGGCTGGAAATGCCGGTTTTGGGATTCTGCACAGAAAGGGTTTGCAAACCGCTGAATCCACACGTGAGTTTAACTCTGTCAGTTGAATGCACACATTGACAACCATTCAGTTAGATAGCTCCGTTTTGGTTTTAGAAGCAGATATTTCTCTGTGCAGCCTATGGTCCCATTCACTCGGGAATATCCCAACACAGCTCCTAGAAGAAACGTGTTTCTGACTCGCTGAATCTCAACATAGATTCAACTCTCTTAGGTGAACGAACGCACAGCAGAGCAGTTTCAAGGAAACGTTTCTCCTGAGTTTTAGACGAAGTTTACTGCTGTTTAGTACGCATGCCGGCATTGGGCTGGAAATGCCGGTTTTGGGATTCTGCACAGAAAGGTTTTGCAAACCGCTGAATCCACACGTGAGTTTAACACTGTCAGTTGAATGCACACATTGACAACCATTCAGTTAGATAGCTCCGTTTTGGTTTTAGAAGCAGATATTTCTCTGTACAGTCTATGGTCCCAGTCACTCGGGAGTATCCCAACGCAGCTCCTAGAAGAAACGTGTTTCTGACTCGCTGAATCTCAACATAGATTCAACTCTCTTAGGTGAATGAACGCACAGCAGAGCAGTTTCAAGGAAACGTTTCTCCTGAGTTTTAGACGAAGTTTCCTGCTGTTTAGTACGTATGCCGGGATTGGGCTGGAAGTACCGGGTTTGGGATTGTGCACAGAAAGGGTTTGCAAACCGCGGAATCCACACGTGAGTTCAATTCTGACATTTGAATGCACACATTGAAAACCATTCAATTAGATAGCTCCGTTTTGGTTTTAGGAGCAGATATTTCTCTGTACAGCCTATGGTCCCATTCACTCGGGAATATCCCATCACAGCTCCTAGAAGAAAGGTGATTCTGACTCGCTGAATATCAATGTAGATTCAACTCTCTTAGTGAAAAAACGCACAGCAGAGCAGTTTCAAGGAAACATTTCTCCTGAGTTTTAGACGAAGTTAACTGCTGTTTAGTACGTATGCTGGCATTGGGCTGGAAATACCGGTTTTGGGATTCTGTACAGGAATGGTTTGCAAACCGCTGAATCCACACGTGAGTTTAGCTCCGTCAGTTGAATGCACACTTTGAAAACCATTCAGTTAGATAGCTCCGTTTTGGTTTTAGAAGCAGATATTTCTCTGTACAGCCTATGGTCCCATTCACTCGGGAATATCCCAACGCAGCTCCAAGAAGAAACGTGTTTCTGACTCTCTGAATCTCAACATAGATTCAACTCTCTTAGGTGAACGCACTCACAGCAGAGCAGTTTCAAGGAAACGTTTCTCCTGAGTTTTAGACGAAGTTTCCTGCTGTTTAGTACATATGCCGGCCTTGGGCTGGAAATACCGGTTTTGGGATTCTGCACAGAAAGGGTTTGCAAACCGCGGAATCCACACGTGAGTTTAGCTCTGTCAGTTGAATGCACACATTGACAACCATTCAGTTAGATAGCTCCGTTTTGGTTTTAGAAGCAGATATTTCTCTGTACAGTCTATGGTCCCAGTCACTCGGGAATATCCCAACGCAGCTCCTAGAAGAAACGTGTTTCTGACTCGCTGAATCTCAAAATACTTTCAACTCTCTTAGGTGAACGAACGCACAGCAGAGCAGTTTCAAGGAAACGTTTCTCCTGAGTTTTAGACGAAGTTTCCTGCTGTTTAGTACGTATGCCGTCATTGGGCTGGAAATACCGGTTTTGCTTTCTGCACAGAAAGGGTTTGCAAACCGCTGTATCCACACGTGAGTTTAACTCTGTCAGTTGAATGCACACATTGACAACCATTCAGTTAGATAGCTCCGTTTTGGTTTTAGGAGCAGATATTTCTCTGTACAGCCTATGGTCCCATTCACTCGGGAATATCCCATCGCAGCTCCTAGAAGAAACGTGTTTCTGACTCGCTGAATCTCAACATAGATTCAACTCTCTTAGGTGAACGAAAGCACAGCAGAGCAGTTTCAAGGAAACGTTTCTCTTGAGTTTTAGACGAAGTTTCCTGCTGTTTAGTACGTATGCCGGCCTTGGGCTGGAAATACCGGTTTTGGGATTCTGCCCAGAAAGGATTTGCAAACCGCTGAATCCAGACGTGAGTTTAACTCTGTCAGTTGAATACACACATTGACAACCATTCAGTTAGATAGCTCCGTTTTGGTTTTAGAAGCAGATATTTCTCTGTGCAGCCTATGGTCCCATTAACTCGGGAATATCCCAACACAGCTCCTAGAAGAAACGTTTTTCTGACTCGCTGAATCTCAACATAGATTCAACTCTCTTAGGTGAACGAACGCACAGCAGAGCAGTTTCAAGGAAACGTTTCTCCTGAGTTTTAGACGAAGTTTACTGCTGTTTAGTATGCACGCCGGCATTGGGCTGGAAATACCGGTTTTGGGATTCTGCACAGAAAGGTTTTGCAAACCGCTGAATCCACACGTGAGTTTAACACTGTCAGTTGAATGCACCCATTGACAACCATTCAGTTAGATAGCTCCGTTTTGGTTTTAGAAGCAGATATTTCTCTGTACAGTCTATGGTCCCAGTCACTCGGGAATATCCCAACGCAGCTCCTAGAAGAAACGTGTTTCTGACTCGCTGAATCTCAACATAGATTCAACTCTCTTAGGTGAACGAACGCACAGCAGAGCAGTTTCAAGGAAACCATTCTCCTGAGTTTTAGACGAAGTTTCCTGCTGTTTAGTACGTATGCCGGCATTGGGCTGGAAATACCGGTTTTGGGATTCTTCACAGAAAGGGTTTGCAAACCGCTGAATCCACACGGGAGTTTAACTCTGTCAGTTGAATACACACATTGACAAACATTCAGTTAGATAGCTCCGTTTTGGTTTTAGGAGCAGATATTTCTCTGTACAGCCTATGGTCCCATTCACTCGGGAATATCCCATCACAGCTCCTAGAAGAAAGGTGTTTCTGACTCGCTGAATATCAATATAGATTCAACTCTCTTAGGTGAACGAACGCACAGCAGAGCAGTTTCAAGGAAACATTTCTCCTGAGTTTTAGACGAAGTTAACTGCTGTTTAGTACGTATGCTGGCATTAGGCTGGAAATACCGGTTTTGGGATTCTGTACAGGAATGGTTTGCAAACCGCTGAATCCACACGTGAGTTTAGCTCTGTCAGTTGAATGCACACTTTGAAAACCATTCAGTTAGATAGCTCCGTTTTGGTTTTAGAAGCAGATATTTCTCTGTACAGCCTATGGTCCCATTCACTCGGGAATATCCCAACGCAGCTCCTAGAAGAAACGTGTTTCTGACTCGCTGAATCTCAACATAGATTCAACTCTCTTAGGTGAACGAACGCACAGCAGAGCAGTTTCAAGGAAACGTTTCTCCTGAGTTTTAGACGAAGTTTCCTGCTGTTTAGTTTGTATGCCGGCCTTGGGCTGGAAATACCGGTTTTGGGATTCTGCACAGAAAGGGTTTGCAAACCGCGGAATCCACACGTGAGTTCAACTCTGACATTTGAATGCACACATTGAAAACCATTCAATTAGATAGCTCCGTTTTGGTTTTAGGAGCAGATATTTCTCTGTACAGCCTATGGTCCCATTCACTCGGGAATATCCCATCACAGCTCCTAGAAGAAAGGTGTTTCTGACTCGCTGAATATCAATATAGATTCAACTCTCTTAGGTGAACGAACGCACAGCAGAGCAGTTTCAAGGAAAATTTTCTCCTGAGTTTTAGACGAAGTTTACCGCTGTTTAGTACGTATGCCGGCGTTGGGCTGGAAATACCGGTTTTGGGATTCTGTACAGGAATGATTTGCAAACCGCTGAATCCACACGTGAGTTTAGCTCTGTCAGTTGAATGCACAGTTTGAAAACCATTCAGTTAGATAGCTCCGTTTTGGTTTTAGAAGCAGATATTTCTCTGTACAGCCTATGGTCCCGTTCACTCCGGAATATCCCAACGCAGCTCCTAGAAGAAACGTTTTTCTGACTCGCTGAATCTCAACATAGATTCAACTCTCTTAGGTGAACGAACGCACAGCAGAGCAGTTTCAAGGAAACGTTTCTCCTGAGTTTTAGACGAAGTTTCCTGCTGTTTAGTACGTATGCCGGCATTGGGCTGGAAATACCGGTTTTCGGATTCTTCACAGAAAGGGTTTGCAAACCGCTGAATCCACACGTGAGTTTAACTCTGTCAGTTGAATGCACACATTGACAACCATTCAGTTAGATAGCTCCGTTTTGGTTTTAGAAGCAGATATTTCTCTGTACAGTCTATGGTCCCAGTCACTCGGGAATATCCCAACGCAGCTCCTAGAAGAAACATGTTTCTGACTGCTGAATCTCAACATAGATTCAACTCTCTTAGGTGAACGAACGCACAGCAGAGCAGTTTCAAGGAAACGTTTCTCCTGAGTTTTAGACGAAGTTTCCTGCTGTTTAGTACGTATGCCGGCATTGGGCTGGAAATACCGGTTTTCGGATTCTTCACAGAAAGGGTTTGCAAACCGCTGAATCCACACGTGAGTTTAACTCTGTCAGTTGAATGCACACATTGACAACCATTCAGTTAGATAGCTCCGTTTTGGTTTTAGGAGCAGATATTTCTCTGTACAGCCTATGGTCCCATTCACTCTGGAATATCCCATCGCAGCTCCTAGAAGAAACGTGTTTCTGACTCGCTGAATCTCAACATAGATTCAACTCTCTTAGGTGAACGAACGCACAGCAGAGCAGTTTCAAGGAAACGTTTCTCCTGAGTTTTAGATGAAGTTTCCAGCTGTTTAGTACGTATGCCGGCATTGGGCTGGAAATGCCGGTTTTGGGATTCTGCACAGAAAGGGTTTGCAAACCGATGAATCCACACGTGAGTTTAACTCCGTCAGTTGAATGCACACATTGACAACCATTCAGTTAGATAGCTCCGTTTTGGTTTCAGGAGCAGATATTTCTCTGCACAGCCTATGGTCCCATTCACTCTGGAATATCCCATCGCAGCTCCTAGAAGAAACATGTTTCTGACTGCTGAATCTCAACATAGATTCAACTCTCTTAGGTGAACGAACGCACAGCAGAGCAGTTTCAAGGAAACGTTTCTCGTGAGTTTTAGACGAAGTTTCCTGCTGTTTAGTACGTATGCCGGCATTGGGCTGGAAATACCGGTTTTGGGATTCTGCACAGAAAGGGTTTGCAAACCCCTGAATCCACACGTGAGTTTAACTCTGTCAGTTGAATGCACACATTGACAACCATTCAGTTAGAGAGCTCCGTTTTGGTTTTAGAAGCAGATATTTCTCTGTACAGCCTATGGTCCCATTCACTCGGGAATATCCCAACGCAGCTCCTAGAAGAAACGTGTTTCTGACTCGCTGAATCTCAACATAGATTCAACTCTCTTAGGTGAACGAACGCACAGCAGAGCAGTTTCAAGGAAACGTTTCTCCTGAGTTTTAGACGAAGTTTACTGCTGTTTAGTACGTATGCCGGCCTTCGGCTGGAAATACCGGTTTTGGGATTCTGCACAGAAAGTGTTTGCAAACCGCGGAATCCACACGTGAGTTTAACTCTGTCAGTTGAATGCACACATTGACAACCATTCAGTTAGATAGCTCCGTTTTGGTTTTAGAAGCAGATATTTCTCTGTACAGCCTATGGTCCCATTCACTCGGGAATATACCATCACAGCTCCTAGAAGAAAGGTGTTTCTGACTCGGTGAATATCAATATAGATTCAACTCTCTTAGGTGAACGAACGCACAGCAGAGCAGTTTCAATGAAACTTTTCTCCTGAGTTTTAGACGAAGTTTACTGCTGTTTAGTACGTATGCCGGCATTGGGCTGGAAATACCGGTTTTGGGATTCTGCAGAGGAAGGGTTTGCAAACCGCTGAATCCACACGTGAGTTTAGCTCTGTCAGTTGAATGCACACTTTGAAAACCATTGAGTTAGATAGCTCCGTTTTGGTTTTAGAAGCAGATATTTCTCTGTACAGCCTATGGTCCCGTTCACTCCGGAATATCCCAACGCAGCTCCTAGAAGAAACGTTTTTCTGACTCGCTGAATCTCAACATAGATTCAACTGTCTTAGGTGAACGAACGCACAGCAGAGCAGTTTCAAGGAAACGTTTCTCCTGAGTTTTAGACGAAGTTTCCTGCTGTTTAGTACGTATGCCGGCATTGGGCTGGAAATAACGGTTTTCGGATTCTTCACAGAAAGGGTTTGCAAACCGCTGAAAACACACATGAGTTTAACTCTTTCAGTTGAATGCACACATTGACAACCATTCAGTTAGATAGCTCCGTTTTGGTTTTAGAAGCAGATATTTCTCTGTACAGTCCATGGTCCCAGTCACTCGGGAATATCCCAACGCAGCTCCTAGAAGAAACGTGTTTCTGACTCGCTGAATCTCAACATAGATTCAACTCTCTTAGCTGAACGAACGCACAGCAGAGCAGTTTCAAGGAAACGTTTCTCCTGAGTTTTAGACGAAGTTTCCTGCTGTTTAGTACGTATGCCGGCATTGGGCTGGAAATACCGGTTTTGGGATTCTGCACAGAAAGGGTTTGCAAACCGCTTCATCCACACGTGAGTTTAACTCTGTCAGTTGAATGCACACATTGACAACCATTCAGTTAGATAGCTCCGTTTTGGTTTTAGGAGCAGATATTTCTCTGTACAGCCTATGGTCCCGTTCACTCCGGAATATCCCAACGCAGCTCCTAGAAGAAACCTGTTTCTGACTCTCTGAATCTCAACATAGATTCAACTCTCTTAGGTGAACGAACGCACAGCAGAGCAGTTTCAAGGAAACGTTTCTCCTGAGTTTTAGACGAAGTTTCCTGCTGTTTAGTACGTATGCCGGCAATGGGCTGGAAATACCATTTTGGGATTCTTCACAGAAAGGGTTTGCAAACCGCTGAATCCACACGTGAGTTTAACTCTGCCAGTTGAATGCACACATTGACAACCATTCAGTTAGATTGCTACGTTTTGGTTTTAGAAGCAGATATTTCTCTGTACAGCCTATGGTCCCATTCACTCGGGAATATCCCAACGGAGCTCCTAGAAGAAACGTGTTTCTGACTCGCTGAATCTCAACATAGATTCAACTCTCTTCGGTGAACGAACGCACAGCAGAGCAGTTTCAAGGAAACGTTTCTCCTGAGTTTTAGACGAAGTTTCCTGCTGTTTAGTACGTATGCCGGCCTTGGGCTGGAAATACCGGTTTTGGGATTCTGCATAGAAAGGGTTTGCAAACCGCGGAATCCACACGTGAGTTTAACTCTGTCAGTTGAATGCACACATTGACAACCTTTCAGTTAGATAGCTCCGTTTTGGTTTTAGAAGCAGATATTTCTCTGTACAGCCTATGGTCCCATTCACTCGGGAATATCCCATCACAGCTCCTAGAAGTAAGGTGTTTCTGACTCGCTGAATATCAATATAGATTCAACTCTCTTAGGTGAACGAACGCACAGCAGAGCAGTTTCAATGAAACTTTTCTCCTGAGTTTTAGACGAAGTTTACTGCTGCTTAGTACGTATGCCGGCATTGGGCTGGAAATACCGGTTTTGGGATTCTGCACAGGAACGGTTTGCAAACCGCTGAATCCACACGTGAGTTTAGCTCTGTCAGTTGAATGCACACTTTGAAAACAATTCAGTTAGATAGCTCCGTTTTGGTTTTAGAAGCAGATATTTCTCTGTACAGCCTATGGTCCCGTTCACTCCGGAATATCCCAACGCAGCTCCAAGAAGAAACGTTTTTCTGACTCGCTGAATCTCAACATAGATTCAACTCTCTTAGATGAACGCACGCACAGCAGAGCAGATTCAAGGAAACGTTTCTCCTGAGTTTTAGACGAAGTTTCCTGCTGTTTAGTACGTATGCCGGCACTTGGCTGGAAATACCGGTTTTCGGATTCTTCACAGAAAGGGTTTGCAAACCGCTGAATCCACACGTGAGTTTAACTCTACCAGTTGAATGCACACATTGACAACCATTCAGTTAGATAGCTCCGTTTTGGTTTTAGAAGCAGATATTTCTCTGTACAGTCTATGGTCCCAGTCACTCGGGAATATCCCAACGCAGCTCCTAGAAGAAACATGTTTCTGACTGCTGAATCTCAACATAGATTCAACTCTCTTAGGTGAACGAACGCACAGCAGAGCAGTTTCAAGGAAACGTTTCTCCTGAGTTTTAGACGAAGTTTCCTGCTGTTTAGTACGTATGCCGGCATTGATCTGGAAGTACCGGTTTTGGGATTCTGCACAGAAAGGGTTTGCAAACCGCTGAATCCACACGTGAGTTTAACTCTGTCAGTTGAATGCACACATTGACAACCATTCAGTTAGATAGCTCCGTTTTGGTTTTAGGAGCAGATATTTCTCTGTACAGCCTATGGTCCCGTTCACTCGGGAAAATCCCAACGCAGCTCCTAGAAGAAACGTGTTTCTGACTCGCTGAATCTCAACATAGATTCAACTCTCCTAGGTGAACGAACGCACAGCAGAGGAGTTTCAAGGAAACGTTTCTCCTGAGTTTTAGAGGAAGTTTCCTGCTGTTTAGTACGTATGCCGGCATTGGGCTGGAAATACCGGTTTTCGGATTCTTCACAGAAAGGGTTTGCAAACCGCTGAATCCACACGTGAGTTTAACTCTGTCAGTTGAATGCACACTTTGATAACCATTCAATTAGATAGCTCCGTTTTGGTTTTAGGAGCAGATATTTCTCTGTACAGCCTATGGTCCCATTCACTCGGGAAAATCCCAACGCAGCTCCTTGAAGAAACCTGTTTCTCACTCGCTGAATCTCAACATAGATTCAACTCTCTTAGGTGAACGAACGCACAGCAGAGCAGTTTCAAGGAAACGTTTCTCCTGAGTTTTAGACGAAGTTTCCTGCTGTTTAGTACGTATGCCGGCATTGGGCTGGAAATACCGGCTTTGGGATTCTTCACAGAAAGGGTTTGCAAACCGCTGAATCCACACGTGAGTTTAACTCTACCAGTTGAATGCACACATTGACAACCATTCAGTTAGATAGCTCCGTTTTGGTTTTAGAAGCAGATATTTCTCTGTACAGCCTATGGTCCAGATCACTCCGGAATATCCCAACGCAGCTCCTAGAAGAAACGTGTTTCTGACTCGCTGAATCTCAACATAGATTCAACTCTCTTAGGTGAATGAACGCACAGCAGAGCAGTTTCAAGGAAACGTTTCTCCTGTGTTTTAGACGAAGTTTCCTGCTGTTTAGTACATATGCCGGCATTGGGATGGAAATACCGGTTTTGGGATTCTGCACAGAAAGGGTTTGCAAACCGCTGTATCCACACGTGAGTTTAACTCTGTCAGTTGAATGCACACATTGACAACCATTCAGTTAGATAGCTCCGTTTTGGTTTTAGAAGCAGATATTTCTCTGTACAGCCTATGGTCCCAGTCACTCGGGAATATCCCAACGCAGCTCCTAGAAGAAACGTGTTTCTGACTCGCTGAATCCCAACATAGATTCAACTCTCTTAGGTGAACGCACGCACAGCAGAGCAGTTTCAAGGAAACGTTTCTCCTGAGTTTTAGACGAAGTTTCCTGCTGTTTAGTACGTATGCCGGCATTGAGCTGGAAGTACCGGTTTTGGGATTCTGCACAGAAAGTGTTTGGAAACCGCTGAATCCAAACGTGAGTTTAACTCTGTCAGTTGAATGCACACATTGACAACCATTCAGTTAGATAGCTCCGTTTTGGTTTTAGAAGCAGATATTTCTCTGTACAGCCTATGGTACCATTCACTCGGGAATATTCCAACACAGCTCCTAGAAGAAAGGTGTTTCTGACTCGCTGAATATCAATATAGATTCAACTCTCTTAGGTGAACGAACGCACAGCAAAGCAGTTTCAAGGAAACATTTCTCCTGAGTTTTAGACGAAGTTTACTCCTGTTTAGTACACATGCCGGCATTGGGCTGGAAATACCGGTTTTGGGATTCTGCACAGAAATCTTTTGCAAACCGCTGAATCCACACGTGAGTTCAACTCTGACATTTGAATGCACACATTGAAAACCATTCAATTAGATAGCTCCGTTTTGGTTTTAGGAGCAGATATTTCTCTGTACAGCCTATGGTCCCATTCACTCGGGAAAATCCCAACGCAGCTCCTTGAAGAAACCTGTCTCTCACTCGCTGAATCTCAACATAGATTCAACTCTCTTAGGTGAACGAACGCACAGCAGAGCAGTTTCAAGGAAACGTTTCTCCTGAGTTTTAGACGAAGTTTCCTGCTGTTTAGTACGTATGCCGGCATTGGGCTGGAAATACCGGTTTTGGGATTCTTCACAGAAAGGGTTTGGAAACCGCTGAATCCACAAGTGAGTTTAACTCTGCCAGTTGAATGCACACATTGACAACCATTCAGTTAGATAGCTCCGTTTTTGTTTTAGAAGCAGATATTTCTCTGTACAGTCTATGGTCCCATTCACTCGGGAATATCCCAACGCAGCTCCTAGAAGAAACGTGTTTCTGACTCGCAGAATCTCAACATAGATTCAACTCTCTTAGGTGAACGAACGCACAGCAGAGCAGTTTCAAGGAAACGTTTCTCCTGAGTTTTAGACGAAGTTTCCTGCTGTTTAGTACGTATGCCGGCATTGAGCTGGAAGTACCGGTTTTGGGATTCTGCACAGAAAGGGTTTACAAACCGCTGAATCCAAACGTGAGTTTAACTCTGTCAGTTGAATGCACACATTGACAACCATTCAGTTAGATAGCTCCGTTTTGGTTTTAGAAGCAGATATTTCTCTGTGCAACCTATGGTCCCATTCACTCGGGAATATCCCAACGCAGCTCCTAGAAGAAACGTGTTTCTGACTCGCTGAATCTCAACATAGATTCAACTCCCTTAGGTGAACGAACGCACAGCAGAGCAGTTTCAAGGAAACGTTTCTCCTGAGTTTTAGACGAAGTTTACTGCTGTTTAGTACGTATGCTGGCATTGGGCTGGAAATACCGGTTTTGGGATTCTGCACAGAAAGGGTTTGCAAACCGCTGAATCCACACGTGAGTTTAACTCTGTCAGTTGAATGCACACATTGACAACCATTCAGTTAGATAGCTCCGTTTTGGTTTTAGGAGCAGATATTTTTCTGTACAGCCTATGGTCCCATTCACTCGGGAAAATCCCAACGCAGCTCCTTGAAGAAACCTGTTTCTCACTCGCTGAATCTCAACATAGATTCAACTCTCTTAGGTGAACGAACGCACAGCAGAGCAGTTTCAAGGAAACGTTTCTCCTGAGTTTTAGACGAAGTTTCCTGCTGTTTAGTACGTATGCCGGCATTGGGCTGGAAATACCGGTTTTGGGATTCTTCACAGAAAGGGTTTGCAAACCGCTGAATCCACACGTGAGTTTAATTCTACCAGTTGAATGCACACATTGACAACCATTCAGTTAGATAGCTCCGTTTTGGTTTTAGAAGCAGATATTTCTCTGTACAGCCTATGGTCCAGTTCACTCCGGAATTTCCCAACGCAGCTCCTAGAAGAAACGTGTTTCTGACTCGCTGAATCTCAACATAGATTCAACTCTCTTAGGTGAACGCACGCACAGCAGAGCAGTTTCAAGGAAACGTTTCTCCTGAGTTTTAGACGAATTTTTGTGCTGTTTAGTACGTATGCCGACATTGGGCTGGAAATACCGCTTTTGGGATTCTGCACAGAAAGGTTTTGCAAACCGCTGAATCCACACGTGAGTTCAACTCTGACATTTGAATGCACACATTGAAAACCATTCAATTAGATAGCTCCGTTTTGGTTTTAGGAGCAGATATTTTTCTGTTCTGCCTATGGTCCCATTCACTCGGGAAAATCCCAACGCAGCTCCTTGAAGAAACCTGTTTCTCACTCGCTGAATCTCAACATAGATTCAACTCTCTTAGGTGAACGAACGCACAGCAGAGCAGTTTCAAGGAAACGTTTCTCCTGAGTTTTAGACGAAGTTTCCTGCTGTTTAGTACGTATGCCGGCATTGGGCCTGGAATACCGGTTTTGGGATTCTTCACAGAAAGGGTTTGCAAACCGCTGAATCCACACGTGAGTTTAACTCTACCAGTTGAATGCACACATTGACAACCATTCAGTTAGATTTCTCCGTTTTGGTTTTAGAAGCAGATATTTCTCTGTACAGCCTATGGTCCAGTTCACTCCGGAATATCCCAACGCAGCTCCTAGAAGAAACGTGTTTCTGACTCGCTGAATCTCAACATAGATTCAACTCTCTTAGGTGAACGAACGCACAGCAGAGCAGTTTCAAGGAAACGTTTCTCCTGTGTTTTAGACGAAGTTTCCTGCTGTTTAGTACATATGCCGGCATTGGGATGGAAATACCGGTTTTGGGATTCTGCACAGAAAGGGTTTGCAAACCGCAGTATCCACACGTGAGATTAACTCTGTCAGTTGAATGCACACATTGACAACCATTCAGTTAGATAGCTCCGTTTTGGTTTTAGAAGCAGATATTTCTCTGTACAGCCTATGGTCCCAGTCACTCGGGAATATCCCAACGCAGCTCCTAGAAGAAACGTGTTTCTGACTCGCAGAATCTCAACATAGATTCAACTCTCTTAGGTGAACGAACGCACAGCAGAGCAGTTTCAAGGAAACGTTTCTCCTCAGTTTTAGGCGAAGTTTCCTGCTGTTTAGTACCTATGCCGGCATTGAGCTGGAAGTACCGGTTTTGGGATTCTGCACAGAAAGGGTTTACAAACCGCTGAATCCACACGTGAGTTTAACTCTGTCAGTTGAATGCACACATTGAAAACTATTCAGTTAGATAGCTCCGTTTTGGTTTTAGAAGCAGATATTTCTCTGTGCAACCAATGGTCCCATTCACTCGGGAATATCCCAACGCAGCTCCTAGAAGAAACGTGTTTCTGACTCGCTGAATCTCAACATAGATTCAACTCCCTTAGGTGAACGAACGCACAGCAGAGCAGTTTCAAGGAAACGTTTCTCCTGAGTTTTAGACGAAGTTTACTGCTGTTTAGTACGTATGCTGGCATTGGGCTGGAAATACCGGTTTTGGGATTCTGCACAGAAAGGGTTTGCAAACCGCTGAATCCACACGTGAGTTTAACTCTGTCAGTTGAATGCACACATTGACAACCATTCAGTTAGATAGCTCCGTTTTGGTTTTAGAAGCATATATTTCTCTGTACAGCCTATGGTCCCGTTCACTCCGGAATATCCCAACGCAGCTCCTAGAAGAAACGTTTTTCTGACTCGCTGAATCTCAACATAGATTCAACTCTCTTAGGTGAACGAACGCACAGCAGAGCAGTTTCAAGGAAACGTTTTTCCTGAGTTTTAGACGAATTTTTGTGCTGTTTAGTACGTATGCCGGCATTGGGCTGGAAATACCGCTTTTGGGATTCTGCACAGAAAGGTTTTGCAAACCGCTGAATCCACACGTGAGTTCAACTCTGACATTTGAATGCACACATTGAAAACCATTCAATTAGATAGCTCCGTTTTGGTTTTAGGAGCAGATATTTTTCTGTACAGCCTATGGTCCCATTCACTCGGGAAAATCCCAACGCAGCTCCTTGTAGAAACCTGTTTCTCACTCGCTGAATCTCAACATAGATTCAACTCTCTTAGGTGAACGAACGCACAGCAGAGCAGTTTCAAGGAAACGTTTCTCCTGAGTTTTAGACGAAGTTTCCTGCTGTTTAGTACGTATGCCGGCATTGGGCTGGAAATACCGGTTTTGGGATTCTTCACAGAAAGGGTTTGCAAACCGCTGAATCCACACGTGAGTTTAACTCTACCAGTTGAATGCACACATTGACAACCATTCAGTTAGATAGCTCCGTTTTGGTTTTAGAAGCAGATATTTCTCTGTACAGCCTATGGTCCAGTTCACTCCGGAATATCCCAACGCAGCTCCTAGAAGAAACGTGTTTCTGACTCGCTGAATCTCAACATAGATTCAACTCTCTTAGGTGAATGAACGCACAGCAGAGCAGTTTCAAGGAAACGTTTCTCCTGTGTTTTAGACGAAGTTTCCTGCTGTTTAGTACATATGCCGGCATTGGGATGGAAATACCGGTTTTGGGATTCTGCACAGAAAGGTTTTGCAAACCGCTGTATCCACACGTGAGTTTAACTCTGTCAGTTGAATGCACACATTGACAACCATTCAGTTAGATAGCTCCGTTTTGGTTTTAGAAGCAGATATTTCTCTGTACAGCCTATGGTCCCATTCACTCGGGAATATTCCAACACAGCTCCTAGAAGAAACGTGTTTCTGACTCGCTGAATCTCAACATAGATTCAACTCTCTTAGGTGAACGAACGCACAGCAAAGCAGTTTCAAGGAAACATTTCTCCTGAGTTTTAGACGAAGTTTACTCCTGTTTAGTACACATGCCGGCATTGGGCTGGAAATACCGGTTTTGGGATTCTTCACAGAAAGGGTTTGCAAACCGCTGAATCCACACGTGAGTTCAACTCTGACATTTGAATGCACACATTGAAAACCATTCAATTAGATAGCTCCGTTTTGGTTTTAGGAGCAGATATATCTCTGTACAGCCTATGGTCCCATTCACTCGGGAAAATCCCAACGCAGCTCCTTGAAGAAACCTGTTTCTCACTCGCTGAATCTCAACATAGATTCAACTCTCTTAGGTGAACGAACGCACAGCAGAGCAGTTTCAAGGAAACGTTTCTCCTGAGTTTTAGACGAAGTTTCCTGCTGTTTAGTACGTATGCCGGCATTGGGCTGGAAATACCGGTTTTGGGATTCTTCACAGAAAGGGTTTGCAAACCGCTGAATCCACACGTGAGTTTAACTCTACCAGTTGAATGCACACATTGACAACCATTCAGTTAGATAGCTCCGTTTTGGTTTTAGGAGCAGATATTTCTCTGTGCAACCAATGGTCCCATTCACTCGGGAATATCCCAACGCAGCTCCTAGAAGAAACGTGTTTCTGACTCGCTGAATCTCAACATAGATTCAACTCCCTTAGGTGAACGAACGCACAGCAGAGCAGTTTCAAGGAAACGTTTCTCCTGAGTTTTAGACGAAGTTTACTGCTGTTTAGTACGTATGCTGGCATTGGGCTGGAAATACCGGTTTTGGGATTCTGCACAGAAAGGGTTTGCAAACCGCTGAATCCACACGTGAGTTTAACTCTGTCAGTTGAATGCACACATTGACAACCATTCAGTTAGATAGCTCCGTTTTGGTTTTAGAAGCATATATTTCTCTGTACAGCCTATGGTCCCGTTCACTCCGGAATATCCCAACGCAGCTCCTAGAAGAAACGTTTTTCTGACTCGCTGAATCTCAACATAGATTCAACTCTCTTAGGTGAACGCACGCACAGCAGAGCAGTTTCAAGGAAACGTTTCTCCTGAGTTTTAGACGAATTTTTGTGCTGTTTAGTACGTATGCCGGCATTGGGCTGGAAATACCGCTTTTGGGATTCTGCACAGAAAGGTTTTGCAAACCGCTGAATCCACACGTGAGTTCAACTCTGACATTTGAATGCACACATTGAAAACCATTCAATTAGTTAGCTCCGTTTTGGTTATAGGAGCAGATATTTTTCTGTACAGCCTATGGTCCCATTCACTCGGGAAAATCCCAACGCAGCTCCTTGAAGAAACCTGTTTCTCACTCGCTGAATCTCAACATAGATTCAACTCTCTTAGGTGAACGAACGCACAGCAGAGCAGTTTCAAGGAAACGTTTCTCCTGAGTTTTAGACGAAGTTTCCTGCTGTTTAGTACGTATGCCGGCATTGGGCTGGAAATACCGGTTTTGGGATTCTTCACAGAAAGGGTTTGCAAACCGCTGAATCCACACGTGAGTTTAACTCTACCAGTTGAATGCACACATTGACAACCATTCAGTTAGATAGCTCCGTTTTGGTTTTAGAAGCAGATATTTCTCTGTACAGCCTATGGTCCAGTTCACTCCGGAATATCCCAACGCAGCTCCTAGAAGAAACGTGTTTCTGACTCGCTGAATCTCAACATAGATTCAACTCTCTTAGGTGAATGAACGCACAGCAGAGCAGTTTCAAGGAAACGTTTCTCCTGTGTTTTAGACGAAGTTTCCTGCTGTTTAGTACATATGCCGGCATTGGGATGGAAATACCGGTTTTGGGATTCTGCACAGAAAGGTTTTGCAAACCGCTGTATCCACACGTGAGTTTAACTCTGTCAGTTGAATGCACACATTGACAACCATTCAGTTAGATAGCTCCGTTTTGGTTTTAGAAGCAGATATTTCTCTGTACAGCCTATGGTCCCATTCACTCGGGAATATTCCAACACAGCTCCTAGAAGAAACGTGTTTCTGACTCGCTGAATCTCAACATAGATTCAACTCTCTTAGGTGAACGAACGCACAGCAAAGCAGTTTCAAGGAAACATTTCTCCTGAGTTTTAGACGAAGTTTACTCCTGTTTAGTACACATGCCGGCATTGGGCTGGAAATACCGGTTTTGGGATTCTGCACAGAAATGTTTTGCAAACCGCTGAATCCACACGTGAGTTCAACTCTGACATTTGAATGCACACATTGAAAACCATTCAATTAGATAGCTCCGTTTTGGTTTTAGGAGCAGATATATCTCTGTACAGCCTATGGTCCCATTCACTCGGGAAAATCCCAACGCAGCTCCTTGAAGAAACCTGTTTCTCACTCGCTGAATCTCAACATAGATTCAACTCTCTTAGGTGAACGAACGCACAGCAGAGCAGTTTCAAGGAAACGTTTCTCCTGAGTTTTAGACGAAGTTTCCTGCTGTTTAGTACGTATGCCGGCATTGGGCTGGAAATACCGGTTTTGGGATTCTTCACAGAAAGGGTTTGCAAACCGCTGAATCCACACGTGAGTTTAACTCTACCAGTTGAATGCACACATTGACAACCATTCAGTTAGATAGCTCCGTTTTGGTTTTAGGAGCAGATATTTCTCTGTGCAACCAATGGTCCCATTCACTCGGGAATATCCCAACGCAGCTCCTAGAAGAAACGTGTTTCTGACTCGCTGAATCTCAACATAGATTCAACTCCCTTAGGTGAACGAACGCACAGCAGAGCAGTTTCAAGGAAACGTTTCTCCTGAGTTTTAGACGAAGTTTACTGCTGTTTAGTACGTATGCTGGCATTGGGCTGGAAATACCGGTTTTGGGATTCTGCACAGAAAGGGTTTGCAAACCGCTGAATCCACACGTGAGTTTAACTCTGTCAGTTGAATGCACACATTGACAACCATTCAGTTAGATAGCTCCGTTTTGGTTTTAGAAGCATATATTTCTCTGTACAGCCTATGGTCCCGTTCACTCCGGAATATCCCAACGCAGCTCCTAGAAGAAACGTTTTTCTGACTCGCTGAATCTCAACATAGATTCAACTCTCTTAGGTGAACGCACGCACAGCAGAGCAGTTTCAAGGAAACGTTTCTCCTGAGTTTTAGACGAATTTTTGTGCTGTTTAGTACGTATGCCGGCATTGGGCTGGAAATACCGCTTTTGGGATTCTGCACAGAAAGGTTTTGCAAACCGCTGAATCCACACGTGAGTTCAACTCTGACATTTGAATGCACACATTGAAAACCATTCAATTAGATAGCTCCGTTTTGGTTATAGGAGCAAATATTTTTCTGTACAGCCTATGGTCCCATTCACTCGGGAAAATCCCAACGCAGCTCCTTGAAGAAACCTGTTTCTCACTCGCTGAATCTCAACATAGATTCAACTCTCTTAGGTGAACGAACGCACAGCAGAGCAGTTTCAAGGAAACGTTTCTCCTGAGTTTTAGACGAAGTTTCCTGCTGTTTAGTACGTATGCCGGCATTGGGCTGGAAATACCGGTTTTGGGATTCTTCACAGAAAGGGTTTGCAAACCGCTGAATCCACACGTGAGTTTAACTCTACCAGTTGAATGCACACATTGACAACCATTCAGTTAGATAGCTCCGTTTTGGTTTTAGAAGCAGATATTTCTCTGTACAGCCTATGGTCCAGTTCACTCCGGAATATCCCAACGCAGCTCCTAGAAGAAACGTGTTTCTGACTCGCTGAATCTCAACATAGATTCAACTCTCTTAGGTGAATGAACGCACAGCAGAGCAGTTTCAAGGAAACGTTTCTCCTGTGTTTTAGACGAAGTTTCCTGCTGTTTAGTACATATGCCGGCATTGGGATGGAAATACCGGTTTTGGGATTCTGCACAGAAAGGGTTTGCAAACCGCTGTATCCACACGTGAGTTTAACTCTGTCAGTTGAATGCACACATTGACAACCATTCAGTTAGATAGCTCCGTTTTGGTTTTAGAAGCAGATATTTCTCTGTACAGCCTATGGTCCCATTCACTCGGGAATATTCCAACACAGCTCCTAGAAGAAACGTGTTTCTGACTCGCTGAATCTCAACATAGATTCAACTCTCTTAGGTGAACGAACGCACAGCAAAGCAGTTTCAAGGAAACATTTCTCCTGAGTTTTAGACGAAGTTTACTCCTGTTTAGTACACATGCCGGCATTGGGCTGGAAATACCGGTTTTGGGATTCTGCACAGAAATGTTTTGCAAACCGCTGAATCCACACGTGAGTTCAACTCTGACATTTGAATGCACACATTGAAAACCATTCAATTAGATAGCTCCGTTTTGGTTTTAGGAGCAGATATATCTCTGTACAGCCTATGGTCCCATTCACTCGGGAAAATCCCAACGCAGCTCCTTGAAGAAACCTGTTTCTCACTCGCTGAATCTCAACATAGATTCAACTCTCTTAGGTGAACGAACGCACAGCAGAGCAGTTTCAAGGAAACGTTTCTCCTGAGTTTTAGACGAAGTTTCCTGCTGTTTAGTACGTATGCCGGCATTGGGCTGGAAATACCGGTTTTGGGATTCTTCACAGAAAGGGTTTGCAAACCGCTGAATCCACACGTGAGTTTAACTCTACCAGTTGAATGCACACATTGACAACCATTCAGTTAGATAGCTCCGTTTTGGTTTTAGGAGCAGATATTTCTCTGTGCAACCAATGGTCCCATTCACTCGGGAATATCCCAACGCAGCTCCTAGAAGAAACGTGTTTCTGACTCGCTGAATCTCAACATAGATTCAACTCCCTTAGGTGAACGAACGCACAGCAGAGCAGTTTCAAGGAAACGTTTCTCCTGAGTTTTAGACGAAGTTTACTGCTGTTTAGTACGTATGCTGGCATTGGGCTGGAAATACCGGTTTTGGGATTCTGCACAGAAAGGGTTTGCAAACCGCTGAATCCACACGTGAGTTTAACTCTGTCAGTTGAATGCACACATTGACAACCATTCAGTTAGATAGCTCCGTTTTGGTTTTAGAAGCATATATTTCTCTGTACAGCCTATGGTCCCGTTCACTCCGGAATATCCCAACGCAGCTCCTAGAAGAAACGTTTTTCTGACTCGCTGAATCTCAACATAGATTCAACTCTCTTAGGTGAACGCACGCACAGCAGAGCAGTTTCAAGGAAAAGTTTCTCCTGAGTTTTAGACGAATTTTTGTGCTGTTTAGTACGTATGCCGGCATTGGGCTGGAAATACCGCTTTTGGGATTCTGCACAGAAAGGTTTTGCAAACCGCTGAATCCACACGTGAGTTCAACTCTGACATTTGAATGCACACATTGAAAACCATTCAATTAGATAGCTCCGTTTTGGTTTTAGGAGCAGATATTTTTCTGTACAGCCTATGGTCCCATTCACTCGGGGAAATCCCAACGCAGCTCCTTGAAGAAACCTGTTTCTCACTCGCTGAATCTCAACATAGATTCAACTCTCTTAGGTGAACGAACGCACAGCAGAGCAGTTTCAAGGAAACGTTTCTCCTGAGTTTTAGACGAAGTTTCCTGCTGTTTAGTACGTATGCCGGCATTGGGCTGGAAATACCGGTTTTGGGATTCTTCACAGAAAGGGTTTGCAAACCGCTGAATCCACACGTGAGTTTAACTCTACCAGTTGAATGCACACATTGACAACCATTCAGTTAGATAGCTCCGTTTTGGTTTTAGAAGCAGATATTTCTCTGTACAGCCTATGGTCCAGTTCACTCCGGAATATCCCAACGCAGCTCCTAGAAGAAACGTGTTTCTGACTCGCTGAATCTCAACATAGATTCAACTCTCATAGGTGAATGAACGCACAGCAGAGCAGTTTCAAGGAAACGTTTCTCCTGTGTTTTAGACGAAGTTTCCTGCTGTTTAGTACATATGCCGGCATTGGGATGGAAATACCGGTTTTGGGATTCTGCACAGAAAGGGTTTGCAAACCGCTGTATCCACACGTGAGATTAACTCTGTCAGTTGAATGCACACATTGACAACCATTCAGTTAGATAGCTCCGTTTTGGTTTTAGAAGCAGATATTTCTCTATACAGCCTATGGTCCCAGTCACTCGGGAATATCCCAACGCAGCTCCTAGAAGAAACGTGTTTCTGACTCGCTGAATCCCAACATAGATTCAACTCTCTTAGGTGAACGCACGCACAGCAGAGCAGTTTCAAGGAAACGTTTCTCCTGAGTTTTAGACGAAGTTTCCTGCTGTTTAGTACGTATGCCGGCATTGGGCTGGAAATACCGGTTTTGGGATTCTTCACAGAATGGGTTTGGAAACCGCTGAATCCACACGTGAGTTTAACTCTGCCAGATGAATGCACACATTGAAAACCATTCAGTTAGATAGCTCCGTTTTGGTTTTAGAAGCAGATATTTCTCTGTACAGTCTATGGTCCCATTCACTCGGGAATATCCCAACGCAGCTCCTAGAAAAAACGTGTTTCTGACTCGCAGAATCTCAACATAGATTCAACTCTCTTAGGTGAACGAACGCACAGCAGAGCAGTTTCAAGGAAACGTTTCTCCTCAGTTTTAGGCGAAGTTTCCTGCTGTTTAGTACCTATGCCGGCATTGAGCTGGAAGTACCGGTTTTGGGATTCTGCACAGAAAGGGTTTACAAACCGCTGAATCCACACGTGAGTTTAACTCTGTCAGTTGAATGCACACATTGAAAACCATTCAGTTAGATAGCTCCGTTTTGGTTTTAGAAGCAGACATTTCTCTGTGCAACCAATGGTCCCATTCACTCGGGAATATCCCAACGCAGCTCCTAGAAGAAACGTGTTTCTGACTCGCTGAATCTCAACATAGATTCAACTCCCTTAGGTGAACGAACGCACAGCAGAGCAGTTTCAAGGAAACGTTTCTCCTGAGTTTTAGACGAAGTTTACTGCTGTTTAGTACGTATGCTGGCATTGGGCTGGAAATACCGGTTTTGGGATTCTGCACAGAAAGGGTTTGCAAACCGCTGAATCCACACGTGAGTTTAACTCTGTCAGTTGAATGCACACATTGACAACCATTCAGTTAGATAGCTCCGTTTTGGTTTTAGAAGCATATATTTCTCTGTACAGCCTATGGTCCCGTTCACTCCGGAATATCCCAACGCAGCTCCTAGAAGAAACGTTTTTCTGACTCGCTGAATCTCAACATAGATTCAACTCTCTTAGGTGAACGCACGCACAGCAGAGCAGTTTCAAGGAAACGTTTCTCCTGAGTTTTAGACGAATTTTTGTGCTGTTTAGTACGTATGCCGGCATTGGGCTGGAAATACCGCTTTTGGGATTCTGCACAGAAAGGTTTTGCAAACCGCTGAATCCACACGTGAGTTCAACTCTGACATTTGAATGCACACATTGAAAACCATTCAATTAGATAGATCCGTTTTGGTTTTAGGAGCAGATATTTTTCTGTACAGCCTATGGTCCCATTCACTCGGGGAAATCCCAACGCAGCTCCTTGTAGAAACCTGTTTCTCACTCGCTGAATCTCAACATAGATTCAACTCTCTTAGGTGAACGAACGCACAGCAGAGCAGTTTCAAGGAAACGTTTCTCCTGAGTTTTAGACGAAGTTTCCTGCTGTTTAGTACGTATGCCGGCATTGGGCTGGAAATACCGGTTTTGGGATTCTTCACAGAAAGGGTTTGAAAACCGCTGTATCCACACGTGAGTTTAACTCTGTCAGTTGAATGCACACATTGACAACCATTCAGTTAGATAGCTCCGTTTTGGTTTTAGAAGCAGATATTTCTCTGTACAGCCTATGGTCCCATTCACTCGGGAATATTCCAACACAGCTCCTAGAAGAAACGTGTTTCTGACTCGCTGAATCTCAACATAGATTCAACTCTCTTAGGTGAACGAACGCACAGCAAAGCAGTTTCAAGGAAACATTTCTCCTGAGTTTTAGACGAAGTTTACTCCTGTTTAGTACACATGCCGGCATTGGGCTGGAAATACCGGTTTTGGGATTCTGCACAGAAATCTTTTGCAAACCGCTGAATCCACACGTGAGTTCAACTCTGACATTTGAATGCACACATTGAAAACCATTCAATTAGATAGCTCCGTTTTGGTTTTAGGAGCAGATATATCTCTGTACAGCCTATGGTCCCATTCACTCGGGAAAATCCCAACGCAGCTCCTTGAAGAAACCTGTTTCTCACTCGCTGAATCTCAACATAGATTCAACTCTCTTAGGTGAACGAACGCACAGCAGAGCAGTTTCAAGGAAACGTTTCTCCTGAGTTTTAGACGAAGTTTCCTGCTGTTTAGTACGTATGCCGGCATTGGGCTGGAAATACCGGTTTTGGGATTCTTCACAGAAAGGGTTTGCAAACCGCTGAATCCACACGTGAGTTTAACTCTACCAGTTGAATGCACACATTGACAACCATTCAGTTAGATAGCTCCGTTTTGGTTTTAGGAGCAGATATTTCTCTGTGCAACCAATGGTCCCATTCACTCGGGAATATCCCAACGCAGCTCCTAGAAGAAACGTGTTTCTGACTCGCTGAATCTCAACATAGATTCAACTCCCTTAGGTGAACGAACGCACAGCAGAGCAGTTTCAAGGAAACGTTTCTCCTGAGTTTTAGACGAAGTTTACTGCTGTTTAGTACGTATGCTGGCATTGGGCTGGAAATACCGGTTTTGGGATTCTGCACAGAAAGGGTTTGCAAACCGCTGAATCCACACGTGAGTTTAACTCTGTCAGTTGAATGCACACATTGACAACCATTCAGTTAGATAGCTCCGTTTTGGTTTTAGAAGCATATATTTCTCTGTACAGCCTATGGTCCCGTTCACTCCGGAATATCCCAACGCAGCTCCTAGAAGAAACGTTTTTCTGACTCGCTGAATCTCAACATAGATTCAACTCTCTTAGGTGAACGAACGCACAGCAGAGCAGTTTCAAGGAAACGTTTCTCCTGAGTTTTAGACGAATTTTTGTGCTGTTTAGTACGTGTGCCGGCATTGGGCTGGAAATACCGCTTTTGGGATTCTGCACAGAAAGGTTTTGCAAACCGCTGAATCCACACGTGAGTTCAACTCTGACATTTGAATGCACACATTGAAAACCATTCAATTAGATAGCTCCGTTTTGGTTTTAGGAGCAGATATTTTTCTGTACAGCCTATGGTCCCATTCACTCGGGAAAATCCCAACGCAGCTCCTTGTAGAAACCTGTTTCTCACTCGCTGAATCTCAACATAGATTCAACTCTCTTAGGTGAACGAACGCACAGCAGAGCAGTTTCAAGGAAACGTTTCTCCTGAGTTTTAGACGAAGTTTCCTGCTGTTTAGTACGTATGCCGGCATTGGGCTGGAAATACCGGTTTTGGGATTCTTCACAGAAAGGGTTTGCAAACCACTGAATCCACACGTGAGTTTAACTCTACCAGTTGAATGCACACATTGACAACCATTCAGTTAGATAGCTCCGTTTTGGTTTTAGGAGCAGATATTTCTCTGTACAGCCTATGGTCCAGTTCACTCCGGAATATCCCAACGCAGCTCCTAGAAGAAACGTGTTTCTGACTCGCTGAATCTCAACATAGATTCAACTCTCTTAGGTGAATGAACGCACAGCAGAGCAGTTTCAAGGAAACGTTTCTCCTGTGTTTTAGACGAAGTTTCCTGCTGTTTAGTACATATGCCGGCATTGGGATGGAAATACCGGTTTTGGGATTCTGCACAGAAAGGGTTTGCAAACCGCTGTATCCACACGTGAGTTTAACTCTGTCAGTTGAATGCACACATTGACAACCATTCAGTTAGATAGCTCCGTTTTGGTTTTAGAAGCAGATATTTCTCTGTACAGCCTATGGTCCCATTCACTCGGGAATATCCCATCGCAGCTCCTAGAAGAAACGTGTTTCTGGCTCGCTGAATCCCAACATAGATTCAACTCTCTTAGGTGAACGAAAGCACAGCAGAGCAGTTTGAAGGAAACGTTTCTCCTGAGTTTTAGACGAAGTTTACTGCTGTTTAGTACGTATGCCGGCATTGGGCTGGAAATACCGGTTTTCGGATTCTTCACAGAAAGGGTTTGCAAACCGCTGAATCCACACGTGAGTTTAACTTTGTCAGTTGAATGCACACATTGACAACCATTCAGTTAGATAGCTCCGTTTTGGTTTTAGAAGCAGATATTTCCCTGTACAGTCTATGGTCCCAGTCACTCGGGAATATCCCAACGCAGCTCCTAGAAGAAACGTGTTTCTGACTCGCTGAATCTCAACATAGATTCAACTCTCTTAGGTGAACGAACGCACAGCAGAGCAGTTTCAAGGAAACGTTTCTCCTGAGTTTTAGACGAAGTTTCCTGCTGTTTAGTACGTATGCCGGCATTGATCTGGAAGTACCGGTTTTGGGATTCTGCACAGAAACGGTTTGCACACCGCTGAATCCTCACGTGAGTTTAACTCTGTCAGTTTAATGCACACATTGACAACCATTCAGTTAGATAGCTCCGTTTTGGTTTTAGGAGCAGATATTTCTCTGTACAGCCTATGGTCCCATTCACTCTGGAATATCCCATCGCAGCTCCTAGAAGAAACGTGTTTCTGACTTGTTGAATCTCAACATAGATTCAACTCTCTTAGCTGAATGAACGCAGAGCAGAGTACTTTCAAGGAAACGTTTCTCCTGAGTTTTAGACGAAGTTTCCTGCTGTTTAGTACGTATGCCGGCATTGGGCTGGAAATACCGGTTTTGGGATTCTGCACAGAAAGGGTTTGCAACCCGCTGAATCCACACGTGAGTTTAACTCTGTCAGTTGAATACACACATTGACAACCATTCAGTTAGATAGCTCCGTTTTGGTTTTAGAAGCAGATATTTCTCTGTACAGCCTATGGTCCCATTCACTCGGGAATATCCCAACACAGCTCCTAGAAGAAACGTGTTTCTGACTCGCTGAATCTCAACATAGATTGAACTCTCTTAGGTAAACGAACGCACAGCAGAGCAGTTTCAAGGAAACGTTTCACCTGAGTTTTAGACGAAGTTTACTGCTGTTTAGTACGCATGCCGGCATTGGGCTGGAAATACCGGTTTTGGGATTCTGCACAGAAAGGTTTTTGCAAACCGCTGAAACCACACGTGAGTTTAACACTGTCAGTTGAATGCACACATTGACAACCATTCAGTTAGATAGCTCCGTTTTGGTTTTAGAAGAAGATATTTCTCTGTACATTCTATGGTCCCAGTCACTCGGGAATATACCAACGCAGCTCCTAGAAGAAACGTGTTTCTGACTCGCTGAATCTCAACAGAGATTCAACTCTCTTAGGTGAACGAACGCACAGCAGAGCAGTTTCAAGGAAACGTTTCTCCTGAGTTTTAGACGAAGTTTCCTGCTGTTTAGTACGTATGCCGGCATTGGGCTGGAAATACCGGTTTTGAGATTCCGCACAGAAAGGGTTTGCAAACCGCTGTATCCACACGTGAGTTTAACTCTGTCAGTTGAATGCACACATTGGTAACCATTCAGTTAGATAGCTCCGTTTTCGTTTTAGAAGCAGATATTTCTCTGTACAGCCTATGGTCCCAGTCACTCGGGAATATCCCAACGCAGCTCCTGGAAGAAACGTCTTTCTGACTCGCTGAATCTCAACATAGATTCAACTCTCTTAGGTGAACGAACGCACAGCAGAGCAGTTTCAAGGAAACCTTTCTCCTGAGTTTTAGACGAAGTTTCCTGCTGTTTAGTACGTATGCCGGCATTGGGCTGGAAATACCGGTTTTGGGATTCTTCACAGAAAGGGTTTGCAAACCGCTGAATCCACACGTGAGTTTAACTCTGTCAGTTGAATACACACATTGACAAACATTCAGTTAGATAGCTCCATTTTTGTTTTAGGAGCAGATATTTCTCTGTACAGCCTATGGTCCCATTCACTCGGGAATATCCCATCGCAGCTCCTAGAAGAAACGTGTTTCTGACTCGCTGAATCCCAACATAGATTCAACTCTCTTAGGTGAACGAAAGCACAGCAGAGCAGTTTGAAGGAAACGTTTCTCCTGAGTTTTAGACGAAGTTTCCTGCTGTTTAGTACGTATCCCGGCATTGGGCTGGAAATACCGGTTTTGGCATTCTGCACAGAAAGGGTTTGCAAACCGCTGAATCCACACGTCAGTTTAGCTCTGTCAGTTGAATGCACACATTGACAAGCATTCAGTTAGATAGCTCCGTTTTGGTTTTAGAAGCAGATATTTCTCTGTACAGCCTATGGTCCCATTCACTCGGGAATATCCCAACGCAGCTCCTAGAAGAAACGTGTTTCTGACTCGCTGAATCTCAACATAGATTCAACTCTCTTAGGTGAACGAACGCACAGCAGAGCAGTTTCAAGGAAACGTTTCTCCTGAGTTTTAGACGAAGTTTCCTGCTGTTTAGTACGTATGCCGGCCTTGGGCTGGAAATACCGGTTTTGGGATTCTGCACAGAAAGGGTTTGCAAACCGCGGAATCCAAACGTGAGTTCAACTCTGACATTTGAATGCACACATTGAAAACCATTCAACTAGATTGCTCCGTTTTGGTTTTAGGAGCAGATATTTCTCTGTACAGCCTATGGTCCCATTCACTCGGGAATATCCCAACGCAGCTCCTAGAAGAAACGTGTTTCTGACTCGCTGAATCTCAACATAGATTCAACTCTCTTAGGTGAACGAACGCACAGCAGAGCAGTTTCAAGGAAACGTTTCTCCTGAGTTTTAGACGAAGTTTCCTGCTGTTTAGTATCTATTCCGGCATTGTGCTGGAAATACCGGTTTTGGGATTCTGCACAGAAAGGGTTTGCAAACCGCGGAATCCACACGTGAGTTTAACTCTGTCAGTTGAATGCACACATTGACAACCACTCAGTTAGATAGCTCCGTTTTGGTTTTAGAAGCAGATATTTCTCTGTACAGCCTATGGTCCCATTCACTCGGGAATATCCCATCACAGCTCCTAGAGGAAAGGTGTTTCTGACTCGCTGAATATCAATATAGATTCAACTCTCTTAGGTGAACGAACGCACAGCAGAGCAGTTTCAATGAAACTTTTCTCCTGAGTTTTAGACGAAGTTTACTGCTGTTTAGTACGTATGCCGGCATTGGGCTGGAAATACCGGTTTTCGGATTCTTCACAGAAAGGGTTTGCAAACCGCTGAATCCACACGTGAGTTTAACTTTGTCAGTTGAATGCACACATTGACAACCATTCAGTTAGATAGCTCCGTTTTGGTTTTAGAAGCAGATATTTCTCTGTACATTCTATGGTCCCAGTCACTCGGGAATATCCCAACGCAGCTCCTAGAAGAAACGTGTTTCTGAATCGCTGAATCTCAACATAGATTCAACTCTCTTAGGTGAACGAACGCACAGCAGAGCAGTTTCAAGGAAAAGTTTCTCCTGAGTTTTAGACGAAGTTGCCTGCTGTTTAGTACGTATGCCGGCATTGATCTGGAAGTACCGGTTTTGGGATTCTGCACAGAAACGGTTTGCAAACCGCCGAATCCACACGTGAGTTTAACTCTGTCAGTTGAATGCACACATTGACAACCATTCAGTTAGATATCTCCGTTTTGGTTTTAGGAGCAGATATTTCTCTGTACAGCCTATGGTCCCATTCACTTTGGATATCCCATCGCAGCTCCTAGAAGAAACGTGTTTCTGACTCGCTGAATCTCAACATAGATTCAATTCTCTTAGATGAATGAACGCACAGCAGAGCACTTTCAAGGAAACGTTTCTCCTGAGTTTTAGACGAAGTTTCCAGCTGTTTAGTACGTATGCCGGCATTGGGCTGGAAATGCCGGTTTTGGGATTCTGCACAGAAAGGGTTTGCAAACCGCTGAATCCACACGTGAGTTTAACTCTGTCAGTTGAATGCACACATTGACAACCATTCAGTTAGATAGCTCCGTTTTGGTTTTAGAAGCAGATATTTCTCTGTGCAGCCTATGGTCCCATTCACTCGGGAATATCCCAACACAGCTCCTAGAAGAAACGTGTTTCTGACTCGCTGAATCTCAACATAGATTCAACTCTCTTAGGTGAACGAACGCACAGCAGAGCAGTTTCAAGGAAACGTTTCTCCTGAGTTTTAGACGAAGTTTACTGCTGTTTAGTACGCATGCCGGCATTGGGCTGGAAATGCCGGTTTTGGGATTCTGCACAGAAAGGTTTTGCAAACCGCTGAATCCACACGTGAGTTTAACACTGTCAGTTGAATGCACACATTGACAACCATTCAGTTAGATAGCTCCGTTTTGGTTTTAGAAGCAGATATTTCTCTGTACAGTCTATGGTCCCAGTCACTCGGGAGTATCCCAACGCAGCTCCTAGAAGAAACGTGTTTCTGACTCGCTGAATCTCAACATAGATTCAACTCTCTTAGGTGAATGAACGCACAGCAGAGCAGTTTCAAGGAAACGTTTCTCCTGAGTTTTAGACGAAGTTTCCTGCTGTTTAGTACGTATGCCGGGATTGGGCTGGAAGTACCGGTTTTGGGATTGTGCACAGAAAGGGTTTGCAAACCGCGGAATCCACACGTGAGTTCAATTCTGACATTTGAATGCACACATTGAAAACCATTCAATTAGATAGCTCCGTTTTGGTTTCAGGAGCAGATATTTCTCTGTACAGCCTATGGTCCCATTCACTCGGGAATATCCCATCACAGCTCCTAGAAGAAAGGTGATTCTGACTCGCTGAATATCAATGTAGATTCAACTCTCTTAGTGAAAGAACGCACAGCAGAGCAGTTTCAAGGAAACATTTCTCCTGAGTTTTAGACGAAGTTAACTGCTGTTTAGTACGTATGCTGGCCTTGGGCTGGAAATACCGGTTTTGGGATTCTGTACAGGAATGGTTTGCAAACCGCTGAATCCACACGTGAGTTTAGCTCTGTCAGTTGAATGCACACTTTGAAAACCATTCAGTTAGATAGCTCCGTTTTGGTTTTAGAAGCAGATATTTCTCTGTACAGCCTATGGTCCCATTCACTCGGGAATATCCCAACGCAGCTCCAAGAAGAAACGTGTTTCTGACTCGCTGAATCTCAACATAGATTCAACTCTCTTAGGTGAACGCAATCACAGCAGAGCAGTTTCAAGGAAACGTTTCTCCTGAGTTTTAGACGAAGTTTCCTGCTGTTTAGTACATATGCCGGCCTTGGGCTGGAAATACCGGTTTTGGGATTCTGCACAGAAAGGGTTTGCAAACCGCGGAATCCACACGTGAGTTTAGCTCTGTCAGTTGAATGCACACATTGACAACCATTCAGTTAGATAGCTCCGTTTTGGTTTTAGAAGCAGATATTTCTCTGTACAGTCTATGGTAGCAGTCACTCGGGAATATCCCAACGCAGCTCCTAGAAGAAACGTGTTTCTGACTCGCTGAATCTCAAAATAGATTAAACTCTCTTAGGTGAACGAACGCACAGCAGAGCAGTTTCAAGGAAACGTTTCTCCTGAGTTTTAGACGAAGTTTCCTGCTGTTTAGTACGTATGCCGTCATTGGGCTGGAAATACCGGTTTTGCTTTCTGCACAGAAAGGGTTTGCAAACCGCTGTATCCACACGTGAGTTTAACTCTGTCAGTTGAATGCACACATTGACAACCATTCAGTTAGATAGCTCCGTTTTGGTTTTAGGAGCAGATATTTCTCTGTACAGCCTATGGTCCCATTCACTCGGGAATATCCCATCGCAGCTCCTAGAAGAAACGTGTTTCTGACTCGCTGAATCTCAACATAGATTCAACTCTCTTAGGTGAACGAACGCACAGCAGAGCAGTTTCAAGGAAACGTTTCTCTTGAGTTTTAGTCGAAGTTTCCTGCTGTTTAGTACGTATGCCGGCCTTGGGCTGGAAATACCGGTTTTGGGATTCTGCCCAGAAAGGGTTTGCAAACCGCTGAATCCACACGTGAGTTTAACTCTGTCAGTTGAATACACACATTGACAACCATTCAGTTTGATAGCTCCGTTTTGGTTTTAGAAGCAGATATTTCTCTGTGCAGCCTATGGTCCCATTCACTCGGGAATATCCCAACACAGCTCCTAGAAGAAACGTGTTTCTGACTCGCTGAATCTCAACATAGATTCAACTCTCTTAGGTGAACGAACGCACAGCAGAGCAGTTTCAAGGAAACGTTTCTCCTGAGTTTTAGACGAAGTTTACTGCTGTTTAGTATGCACGCCGGCATTGGGCTGGAAATACCGGTTTTGGGATTCTGCACAGAAAGGTTTTGCAAACCGCTGAATCCACACGTGAGTTTAACTCTACCAGTTGAATGCACACATTGACAACCATTCAGTTAGATAGCTCCGTTTTGGTTTTAGAAGCAGATATTTCTCTGTACAGCCTATGGTCCAGTTCACTCCGGAATATCCCAACGCAGCTCCTAGAAGAAACGTGTTTCTGACTCGCTGAATCTCAACATAGATTCAACTCTCTTAGGTGAATGAACGCACAGCAGAGCAGTTTCAAGGAAACGTTTCTCCTGTGTTTTAGACGAAGTTTCCTGCTGTTTAGTACATATGCCGGCATTGGGATGGAAATACCGGTTTTGGGATTCTGCACAGAAAGGGTTTGCAAACCGCTGTATCCACACGTGAGTTTAACTCTGTCAGTTGAATGCACACATTGACAACCATTCAGTTAGATAGCTCCGTTTTGGTTTTAGAAGCAGATATTTCTCTGTACAGCCTATGGTCCCATTCACTCGGGAATATTCCAACACAGCTCCTAGAAGAAACGTGTTTCTGACTCGCTGAATCTCAACATAGATTCAACTCTCTTAGGTGAACGAACGCACAGCAAAGCAGTTTCAAGGAAACATTTCTCCTGAGTTTTAGACGAAGTTTACTCCTGTTTAGTACACATGCCGGCATTGGGCTGGAAATACCGGTTTTGGGATTCTGCACAGAAATGTTCTGCAAACCGCTGAATCCACACGTGAGTTCAACTCTGACATTTGAATGCACACATTGAAAACCATTCAATTAGATAGCTCCGTTTTGGTTTTAGGAGCAGATATTTCTCTGTACAGCCTATGGTCCCATTCACTCGGGAAAATCCCAACGCAGCTCCTTGAAGAAACCTGTTTCTCACTCGCTGAATCTCAACATAGATTCAACTCTCTTAGGTGAACGAACGCACAGCAGAGCAGTTTCAAGGAAAGGTTTCTCCTGAGTTTTAGACGAAGTTTCCTGCTGTTTAGTACGTATGCCGGCATTGGGCTGGAAATACCGGTTTTGGGATTCTTCACAGAAAGGGTTTGCAAACCGCTGAATCCACACGTGAGTTTAACTCTACCAGTTGAATGCACACATTGACAACCATTCAGTTAGATAGCTCCGTTTTGGTTTTAGAAGCAGATATTTCCCTGTACAGTCTATGGTCCCAATCACTCGGGAATATCCCAACGCAGCTCCTAGAAGAAACGTGTTTCTGACTCGCTGAATCTCAACATAGATTCAACTCTCTTAGGTGAACGAACGCACAGCAGAGCAGTTTCAAGGAAACGTTTCTCCTGAGTTTTAGACGAAGTTTCCTGCTGTTTAGTACGTATGCCGGCATTGATCTGGAAGTACCGGTTTTGGGATTCTGCACAGAAACGGTTTGCACACCGCTGAATCCTCACGTGAGTTTAACTCTGTCAGTTGAATGCACACATTGACAACCATTCAGTTAGATAGCTCCGTTTTGGTTTTAGGAGCAGATATTTCTCTGTACAGCCTATGGTCCCATTCACTCTGGAATATCCCATCGCAGCTCCTAGAAGAAACGTGTTTCTGACTTGTTGAATCTCAACATAGATTCAACTCTCTTAGCTGAATGAACGCAGAGCAGAGTACTTTCAAGGAAACGTTTCTCCTGAGTTTTAGACGAAGTTTCCAGCTGTTTAGTACGTATGCCGGCATTGGGCTGGAAATACCGGTTTTGGGATTCTTCACAGAAAGGGTTTGCAAACCGCTGAATCCACACGTGAGTTTAACTCTGTCAGTTGAATACACACATTGACAACCATTCAGTTAGATAGCTCCGTTTTGGTTTTAGAAGCAGATATTTCTCTGTGCAGCCTATGGTCCCATTCACTCGGGAATATCCCAACACAGCTCGTAGAAGAAACGTGTTTCTGACTCGCTGAATCTCAACATAGATTGAACTCTCTTAGGTAAACGAACGCACAGCAGAGCAGTTTCAAGGAAACGTTTCACCTGAGTTTTAGACGAAGTTTACTGCTGTTTAGTACGCATGCCGGCATTGGGCTGGAAATACCGGTTTTGGGATTCTGCACAGAAAGGTTTTTGCAAACCGCTGAAACCACACGTGAGTTTAACACTGTCAGTTGAATGCACACATTGACAACCATTCAGTTAGATAGCTCCGTTTTGGTTTTAGAAGAAGATATTTCTCTGTACATTCTATGGTCCCAGTCACTCGGGAATATACCAACGCAGCTCCTAGAAGAAACGTGTTTCTGACTCGCTGAATCTCAACAGAGATTCAACTCTCTTAGGTGAACGAACGCACAGCAGAGCAGTTTCAAGGAAACGTTTCTCCTGAGTTTTAGACGAAGTTTCCTGCTGTTTAGTACGTGTGCCGGCATTGGGCTGGAAATACCGGTTTTGGGATTCTGCACAGAAAGGGTTTGCAAACCGCTGTATCCACACGTGAGTTTAACTCTGTCAGTTGAATGCACACATTGGCAACCATTCAGTTAGATAGCTCCGTTTTCGTTTTAGAAGCAGATATTTCTCTGTACAGCCTATGGTCCCAGTCACTCGGGAATATCCCAACGCAGCTCCTGGAAGAAACGTCTTTCTGACTCGCTGAATCTCAACATAGATTCAACTCTCTTAGGTGAACGAACGCACAGCAGAGCAGTTTCAAGGAAACCTTTCTCCTGAGTTTTAGACGAAGTATCCTGCTGTTTAGTACGTATGCCGGCATTGGGCTGGGAATACCGGTTTTGGGATTCTTCACAGAAAGGGTTTGCAAACCGCTGAATCCACACGTGAGTTTAACTCTGTCAGTTGAATACACACATTGACAAACATTCAGTTAGATAGCTCCATTTTTGTTGTAGGAGCAGATATTTCTCTGTACAGCCTATGGTCCCATTCACTCGGGAATATCCCATCGCAGCTCCTAGAAGAAACGTGTTTCTGACTCGCTGAATCCCAACATAGATTCAACTCTCTTAGGTGAACGAAAGCACAGCAGAGCAGTTTGAAGGAAACGTTTCTCCTGAGTTTTAGACGAAGTTTACTGCTGTTTAGTACGTATGCCGGCATTGGGCTGGAAATACCGGTTTTCGGATTCTTCACAGAAAGGGTTTGCAAACCGCTGAATCCACACGTGAGTTTAACTTTGTCAGTTGAATGCACACATTGACAACCATTCAGTTAGATAGCTCCGTTTTGGTTTTAGAAGCAGATATTTCCCTGTACAGTCTATGGTCCCAGTCACTCGGGAATATCCCAACGCAGCTCCTAGAAGAAACGTGTTTCTGACTCGCTGAATCTCAACATAGATTCAACTCTCTTAGGTGAACGAACGCACAGCAGAGCAGTTTCAAGGAAACGTTTCTCCTGAGTTTTAGACGAAGTTTCCTGCTGTTTAGTACGTATGCCGGCATTGATCTGGAAGTACCGGTTTTGGGATTCTGCACAGAAACGGTTTGCACACCGCTGAATCCTCACGTGAGTTTAACTCTGTCAGTTTAATGCACACATTGACAACCATTCAGTTAGATAGCTCCGTTTTGGTTTTAGGAGCAGATATTTCTCTGTACAGCCTATGGTCCCATTCACTCTGGAATATCCCATCGCAGCTCCTAGAAGAAACGTGTTTCTGACTTCTTGAATCTCAACATAGATTCAACTCTCTTAGCTGAATGAACGCAGAGCAGAGTACTTTCAAGGAAACGTTTCTCCTGAGTTTTAGACGAAGTTTCCTGCTGTTTAGTACGTATGCCGGCATTGGGCTGGAAATACCGGTTTTGGGATTCTGCACAGAAAGGGTTTGCAACCCGCTGAATCCACACGTGAGTTTAACTCTGTCAGTTGAATACACACATTGACAACCATTCAGTTAGATAGCTCCGTTTTGGTTTTAGAAGCAGATATTTCTCTGTGCAGCCTATGGTCCCATTCACTCGGGAATATCCCAACACAGCTCCTAGAAGAAACGTGTTTCTGACTCGCTGAATCTCAACATAGATTGAACTCTCTTAGGTAAACGAACGCACAGCAGAGCAGTTTCAAGGAAACGTTTCACCTGAGTTTTAGACGAAGTTTACTGCTGTTTAGTACGCATGCCGGCATTGGGCTGGAAATACCGGTTTTGGGATTCTGCACAGAAAGGTTTTTGCAAACCGCTGAAACCACACGTGAGTTTAACACTGTCAGTTGAATGCACACATTGACAACCATTCAGTTAGATAGCTCCGTTTTGGTTTTAGAAGAAGATATTTCTCTGTACATTCTATGGTCCCAGTCACTCGGGAATATACCAACGCAGCTCCTAGAAGAAACGTGTTTCTGACTCGCTGAATCTCAACAGAGATTCAACTCTCTTAGCTGAACGAACGCACAGCAGAGCAGTTTCAAGGAAACGTTTCTCCTGAGTTTTAGACGAAGTTTCCTGCTGTTTAGTACGTATGCCGGCATTGGGCTGGAAATACCGGTTTTGAGATTCCGCACAGAAAGGGTTTGCAAACCGCTGTATCCCCACGTGAGTTTAACTCTGTCAGTTGAATGCACACATTGGTAACCATTCAGTTAGATAGCTCCGTTTTCGTTTTAGAAGCAGATATTTCTCTGTACAGCCTATGGTCCCAGTCACTCGGGAATATCCCAACGCAGCTCCTGGAAGAAACGTCTTTCTGACTCGCTGAATCTCAACATAGATTCAACTCTCTTAGGTGAACGAACGCACAGCAGAGCAGTTTCAAGGAAACCTTTCTCCTGAGTTTTAGACGAAGTTTCCTGCTGTTTAGTACGTATGCCGGCTTTGGGCTGGAACTACCGGTTTTGGGATTCTTCACAGAAAGGGTTTGCAAACCGCTGAATACACACGTGAGTTTAACTCTGTCAGTTGAATACACACATTGACAAACATTCAGTTAGATAGCTCCATTTTTGTTTTAGGAGCAGATATTTCTCTGTACAGCCTATGGTCCCATTCACTCGGGAATATCCCATCGCAGCTCCTAGAAGAAACGTGTTTCTGACTCGCTGAATCCAAACATAGATTCAACTCTCTTAGGTGAACGAAAGCACAGCAGAGCAGTTTGAAGGAAACGTTTCTCCTGAGTTTTAGACGAAGTTTCCTGCTGTTTAGTACGTATCCCGGCATTGGGCTGGAAATACCGGTTTTGGGATTCTTCACAGAAAGGGTTTGCAAACCGCTGAATCCACACGTCAGTTTAGCTCTGTCAGTTGAATGCACACATTGACAAACATTCAGTTAGATAGCTCCGTTTTGGTTTTAGAAGCAGATATTTCTCTGTACAGCCTATGGTCCCATTCACTCGGGAATATCCCAACGCAGCTCCTAGAAGAAACGTGTTTCTGACTCGCTGAATCTCAACATAGATTCAACTCTCTTAGGTGAACGAACGCACAGCAGAGCAGTTTCAAGGAAACGTTTCTCCTGAGTTTTAGACGAAGTTTCCTGCTGTTTAGTATGTATTCCGGCATTGTGCTGGAAATACCGGTTTTGGGATTCTGCACAGAAAGGGTTTGCAAACCGCGGAATCCACACGTGAGTTTAACTCTGTCAGTTGAATGCACACATTGACAACCATTCAGTTAGATAGCTCCGTTTTGGTTTTAGAAGCAGATATTTCTCTGTACAGCCTATGGTCCCATTCACTCGGGAATATCCCATCACAGCTCCTAGAGGAAAGGTGTTTCTGACTCGCTGAATATCAATATAGATTCAACTCTCTTAGGTGAACGAACGCACAGCAGAGCAGTTTCAATGAAACTTTTCTCCTGAGTTTTAGACGAAGTTTACTGCTGTTTAGTACGTATGCCGGCATTGGGCTGGAAATACCGGTTTTCGGATTCTTCACAGAAAGGGTTTGCAAACCGCTGAATCCACACGTGAGTTTAACTTTGTCAGTTGAATGCACACATTGACAACCATTCAGTTAGATAGCTCCGTTTTGGTTTTAGAAGCAGATATTTCTCTGTACAGTCTATGGTCCCAGTCACTCGGGAATATCCCAACGCAGCTCCTAGAAGAAACGTGTTTCTGAATCGCTGAATCTCAACATAGATTCAACTCTCTTAGGTGAACGAACGCACAGCAGAGCAGTTTCAAGGAAAAGTTTCTCCTGAGTTTTAGACGAAGTTGCCTGCTGTTTAGTACGTATGCCGGCATTGATCTGGAAGTACCGGTTTTGGGATTCTGCACAGAAACGGTTTGCAAACCGCCGAATCCACACGTGAGTTTAACTCTGTCAGTTGAATGCACACATTGACAACCATTCAGTTAGATATCTCCGTTTTGGTTTTAGGAGCAGATATTTCTCTGTACAGCCTATGGTCCCATTCACTTTGGATATCCCATCGCAGCTCCTAGAAGAAACGTGTTTCTGACTCGCTGAATCTCAACATAGATTCTATTCTCTTAGCTGAATGAACGCACAGCAGAGCACTTTCAAGGAAACGTTTCTCCTGAGTTTTAGACGAAGTTTCCAGCTGTTTAGTACGTATGCCGGCATTGGGCTGGAAATGCCGGTTTTGGGATTCTGCACAGAAAGGGTTTGCAAACCGCTGAATCCACACGTGAGTTTAACTCTGTCAGTTGAATGCACACATTGACAACCATTCAGTTAGATAGCTCCGTTTTGGTTTTAGAAGCAGATATTTCTCTGTGCAGCCTATGGTCCCATTCACTCGGGAATATCCCAACACAGCTCCTAGAAGAAACGTGTTTCTGACTCGCTGAATCTCAACATAGATTCAACTCTCTTAGGTGAACGAACGCACAGCAGAGCAGTTTCAAGGAAACGTTTCTCCTGAGTTTTAGACGAAGTTTACTGCTGTTTAGTACGCATGCCGGCAATGGGCTGGAAATGCCGGTTTAGGGATTCTGCACAGAAAGGTTTTGCAAACCGCTGAATCCACACGTGAGTTTAACACTGTCAGTTGAATGCACACATTGACAACCATTCAGTTAGATAGCTCCGTTTTGGTTTTAGAAGCAGATATTTCTCTGTACAGTCTATGGTCCCAGTCACTCGGGAGTATCCCAACGCAGCTCCTAGAAGAAACGTGTTTCTGACTCGCTGAATCTCAACATAGATTCAACTCTCTTAGGTGAATGAACGCACAGCAGAGCAGTTTCAAGGAAACGTTTCTCCTGAGTTTTAGACGAAGTTTCCTGCTGTTTAGTACGTATGCCGGGATTGGGCTGGAAGTACCGGTTTTGGGATTGTGCACAGAAAGGGTTTGCAAACCGCGGAATCCACACGTGAGTTCAATTCTGACATTTGAATGCACACATTGAAAACCATTCAATTAGATAGCTCCGTTTTGGTTTTAGGAGCAGATATTTCTCTGTACAGCCTATGGTCCCATTCACTCGGGAATATCCCATCACAGCTCCTAGAAGAAAGGTGATTCTGACTCGCTGAATATCAATGTAGATTCAACTCTCTTAGTGAAAGAACGCACAGCAGAGCAGTTTCAAGGAAACATTTCTCCTGAGTTTTAGACGAAGTTAACTGCTGTTTAGTACGTATGCTGGCATTGGGCTGGAAATACCGGTTTTGGGATTCTGTACAGGAATGGTTTGCAAACCGCTGAATCCACACGTGAGTTTAGCTCTGTCAGTTGAATGCACACTTTGAAAACCATTCAGTTAGATAGCTCCGTTTTGGTTTTAGAAGCAGATATTTCTCTGTACAGCCTATGGTCCCATTCACTCGGGAATATCCCAACGCAGCTCCAAGAAGAAACGTGTTTCTGACTCGCTGAATCTCAACATAGATTCAACTCTCTTAGGTGAACGCACTCACAGCAGAGCAGTTTCAAGGAAACGTTTCTCCTGAGTTTTAGACGAAGTTTCCTGCTGTTTAGTACATATGCCGGCCTTGGGCTGGAAATACCGGTTTTGGGATTCTGCACAGAAAGGGTTTGCAAACCGCGGAATCCACACGTGAGTTTAGCTCTGTCAGTTGAATGCACACATTGACAACCATTCAGTTAGATAGCTCCGTTTTGGTTTTAGAAGCAGATATTTCTCTGTACAGTCTATGGTCCCAGTCACTCGGGAATATCCCAACGCAGCTCCTAGAAGAAACGTGTTTCTGACTCGCTGAATCTCAAAATAGATTCAACTCTCTTAGGTGAACGAACGCACAGCAGAGCAGTTTCAAGGAAACGTTTCTCCTGAGTTTTAGACGAAGTTTCCTGCTGTTTAGTACGTATGCCGTCATTGGGCTGGAAATACCGGTTTTGCTTTCTGCACAGAAAGGGTTTGCAAACCGCTGTATCCACACGTGAGTTTAACTCTGTCAGTTGAATGCACACATTGACAACCATTCAGTTAGATAGCTCCGTTTTGGTTTTAGGAGCAGATTTTTCTCTGTACAGCCTATGGTCCCATTCACTCGGGAATATCCCATCGCAGCTCCTAGAAGAAACGTGTTTCTGACTCGCTGAATCTCAACATAGATTCAACTCTCTTAGGTGAACGAAAGCACAGCAGAGCAGTTTCAAGGAAACGTTTCTCCTGAGTTTTAGACGAAGTTTCCTGCTGTTTAGTACGTATGCCGGCCTTGGGCTGGAAATACCGGTTTTGGGATTCTGCCCAGAAAGGGTTTGCAAACCGCTGAATCCACACGTGAGTTTAACTCTGTCAGTTGAATACACACATTGACAACCATTCAGTTAGATAGCTCCGTTTTGGTTTTAGAAGCAGATATTTCTCTGTGCAGCCTATGGTCCCATTCACTCGGGAATATCCCAACACAGCTCCTAGAAGAAACGTGTTTCTGACTCGCTGAATCTCAACATAGATTCAACTCTCTTAGGTGAACGAACGCACAGCAGAGCAGTTTCAAGGAAACGTTTCTCCTGAGTTTTAGACGAAGTTTACTGCTGTTTAGTATGCACGCCGGCATTGGGCTGGAAATACCGCTTTTGGGATTCTGCACAGAAAGGTTTTGCAAACCGCTGAATCCACACGTGAGTTTAACACTGTCAGTTGAATGCACCCATTGACAACCATTCAGTTAGATAGCTCCGTTTTGGTTTTAGAAGCAGATATTTCTCTGTACAGTCTATGGTCCCAGTCACTCGGGAATATCCCAACGCAGCTCCTAGAAGAAACGTGTTTCTGACTCGCTGAATTTCAACATAGATTCAACTCTCTTAGGTGAACGAACGCACAGCAGAGCAGTTTCAAGGAAACCTTTCTCCTGAGTTTTAGACGAAGTTTCCTGCTGTTTAGTACGTATGCCGGCATTGGGCTGGAAATACCGGTTTTGGGATTCTTCACAGAAAGGGTTTGCAAACCGCTGAATCCACACGGGAGTTTAACTCTGTCAGTTGAATACACACATTGACAAACATTCAGTTAGATAGCTCCGTTTTGGTTTTAGGAGCAGATATTTCTCTGTACAGCCTATGGTCCCATTCACTCGGGAATATCCCATCACAGCTCCTAGAAGAAAGGTGTTTCTGACTCGCTGAATATCAATATAGATTCAACTCTCTTAGGTGAACGAACGCACAGCAGAGCAGTTTCAAGGAAACATTTCTCCTGAGTTTTAGACGAAGTTAACTGCTGTTTAGTACGTATGCTGGCATTAGGCTGGAAATACCGGTTTTGGGATTCTGTACAGGAATGGTTTGCAAACCGCTGAATCCACACGTGAGTTTAGCTCTGTCAGTTGAATGCACACTTTGAAAACCATTCAGTTAGATAGCTCCGTTTTGGTTTTAGAAGCAGATATTTCTCTGTACAGCCTATGGTCCCATTCACTCGGGAATATCCCAACGCAGCTCCTAGAAGAAACGTGTTTCTGACTCGCTGAATCTCAACATAGATTCAACTCTCTTAGTTGAACGAACGCACAGCAGAGCAGTTTCAAGGAAACGTTTCTCCTGAGTTTTAGACGAAGTTTCCTGCTGTTTAGTTTGTATGCCGGCCTTGGGCTGGAAATACCGGTTTTGGGATTCTGCACAGAAAGGCTTTGCAAACCGCGGAATCCACACGTGAGTTCAACTCTGACATTTGAATGCACACATTGAAAACCATTCAATTAGATAGCTCCGTTTTGGTTTTAGGAGCAGATATTTCTCTGTACAGCCTATGGTCCCATTCACTCGGGAATATCCCATCACAGCTCCTAGAAGAAAGGTGTTTCTGACTCGCTGAATATCAATATAGATTCAACTCTCTTAGGTGAACGAACGCACAGCAGAGCAGTTTCAAGGAAAATTTTCTCCTGAGTTTTAGACGAAGTTTACCGCTGTTTAGTACGTATGCCGGCGTTGGGCTGGAAATACCGGTTTTGGGATTCTGTACAGGAATGGTTTGCAAACCGCTGAATCCACACGTGAGTTTAGCTCTGTCAGTTGAATGCACAGTTTGAAAACCATTCAGTTAGATAGCTCCGTTTTGGTTTTAGAAGCAGATATTTCTCTGTACAGCCTATGGTCCCGTTCACTCCGGAATATCCCATCGCAGCTCCTAGAAGAAACGTTTTTCTGACTCGCTGAATCTCAACATAGATTCAACTCTCTTAGGTGAACGAACGCACAGCAGAGCAGTTTCAAGGAAACGTTTCTCCTGAGTTTTAGACGAAGTTTCCTGCTGTTTAGTACGTATGCCGGCATTGGGCTGGAAATACCGGTTTTCGGATTCTTTACAGAAAGGGTTTGCAAACCGCTGAATCCACACGTGAGTTTAACTCTGTCAGTTGAATGCACACATTGACAACCATTCAGTTAGATAGCTCCGTTTTGGTTTTAGAAGCAGATATTTCTCTGTACAGTCTATGGTCCCAGTCACTCGGGAATATCCCAACGCAGCTCCTAGAAGAAACATGTTTCTGACTGCTGAATCTCAACATAGATTCAACTCTCTTAGGTGAACGAACCCACAGCAGAGCAGTTTCAAGGAAACGTTTCTCCTGAGTTTTAGACGAAGTTTCCTGCTGTTTAGTACGTATGCCGACATTGATCTGGAAGTACCGGTTTTGGGATTCTGCACAGAAAGGGTTTGCAAACCGCTGAATCCACACGTGAGTTTAACTCTGTCAGTTGAATGCACACATTGACAACCATTCAGTTAGATAGCTCCGTTTTGGTTTTAGGAGCAGATATTTCTCTGTACAGCCTATGGTCCCATTCACTCTGGAATATCCCATCGCAGCTCCTAGAAGAAACGTGTTTCTGACTCGCTGAATCTCAACATAGATTCAACTCTCTTAGGTGAATGAACGCACAGCAGAGCAGTTTCAAGGAAACGTTTCTCCTGAGTTTTAGACGAAGTTTCCTGCTGTTTAGTACGTATGCCGGGATTGGGCTGGAAGTACCGGTTTTGGGATTGTGCACAGAAAGGGTTTGCAAACCGCGGAATCCACACGTGAGTTCAATTCTGACATTTGAATGCACACATTGAAAACCATTCAATTAGATAGCTCCGTTTTGGTTTTAGGAGCAGATATTTCTCTGTACAGCCTATGGTCCCATTCACTCGGGAATATCCCATCACAGCTCCTAGAAGAAAGGTGATTCTGACTCGCTGAATATCAATGTAGATTCAACTCTCTTAGTGAAAGAACGCACAGCAGAGCAGTTTCAAGGAAACATTTCTCCTGAGTTTTAGACGAAGTTAACTGCTGTTTAGTACGTATGCTGGCATTGGGCTGGAAATACCGGTTTTGGGATTCTGTACAGGAATGGTTTGCAAACCGCTGAATCCACACGTGAGTTTAGCTCTGTCAGTTGAATGCACACTTTGAAAACCATTCAGTTAGATAGCTCCGTTTTGGTTTTAGAAGCAGATATTTCTCTGTACAGCCTATGGTCCCGTTCACTCGGGAATATCCCAACGCAGCTCCAAGAAGAAACGTGTTTCTGACTCGCTGAATCTCAACATAGATTCAACTCTCTTAGGTGAACGCACTCACAGCAGAGCAGTTTCAAGGAAACGTTTCTCCTGAGTTTTAGACGAAGTTTCCTGCTGTTTAGTACATATGCCGGCCTTGGGCTGGAAATACCGGTTTTGGGATTCTGCACAGAAAGGGTTTGCAAACCGCGGAATCCACACGTGAGTTTAGCTCTGTCAGTTGAATGCACACATTGACAACCATTCAGTAAGATAGCTCCGTTTTGGTTTTAGAAGCAGATATTTCTCTGTACAGTCTATGGTCCCAGTCACTCGGGAATATCCCAACGCAGCTCCTAGAAGAAACGTGTTTCTGACTCGCTGAATCTCAAAATAGATTCAACTCTCTTAGGTGAACGAACGCACAGCAGAGCAGTTTCAAGGAAACGTTTCTCCTGAGTTTTAGACGAAGTTTCCTGCTGTTTAGTACGTATGCCGTCATTGGGCTGGAAATACCGGTTTTGCTTTCTGCACAGAAAGGGTTTGCAAACCGCTGTATCCACACGTGAGTTTAACTCTGTCAGTTGAATGCACACATTGACAACCATTCAGTTAGATAGCTCCGTTTTGGTTTTAGGAGCAGATTTTTCTCTGTACAGCCTATGGTCCCATTCACTCGGGAATATCCCATCGCAGCTCCTAGAAGAAACGTGTTTCTGACTCGCTGAATCTCAACATAGATTCAACTCTCTTAGGTGAACGAAAGCACAGCAGAGCAGTTTCAAGGAAACGTTTCTCCTGAGTTTTAGACGAAGTTTCCTGCTGTTTAGTACGTATGCCGGCCTTGGCCTGGAAATACCGGTTTTGGGATTCTGCCCAGAAAGGGTTTGCAAACCGCTGAATCCACACGTGAGTTTAACTCTGTCAGTTGAATACACACATTGACAACCATTCAGTTAGATAGCTCCGTTTTGGTTTTAGAAGCAGATATTTCTCTGTGCAGCCTATGGTCCCATTCACTCGGGAATATCCCAACACAGCTCCTAGAAGAAACGTGTTTCTGACTCGCTGAATCTCAACATAGATTCAACTCTCTTAGGTGAACGAACGCACAGCAGAGCAGTTTCAAGGAAACGTTTCTCCTGAGTTTTAGACGAAGTTTACTGCTGTTTAGTATGCACGCCGGCATTGGGCTGGAAATACCGGTTTTGGGATTCTGCACAGAAAGGTTTTGCAAACCGCTGAATCCACACGTGAGTTTAACACTGTCAGTTGAATGCACCCATTGACAACCATTCAGTTAGATAGCTCCGTTTTGGTTTTAGAAGCAGATATTTCTCTGTACAGTCTATGGTCCCAGTCACTCGGGAATATCCCAACGCAGCTCCTAGAAGAAACGTGTTTCTGACTCGCTGAATCTCAACATAGATTCAACTCTCTTAGGTGAACGAACGCACAGCAGAGCAGTTTCAAGGAAACCTTTCTCCTGAGTTTTAGACGAAGTTTCCTGCTGTTTAGTACGTATGCCGGCATTGGGCTGGAAATACCGGTTTTGGGATTCTTCACAGAAAGGGTTTGCAAACCGCTGAATACACACGGGAGTTTAACTCTGTCAGTTGAATACACACATTGACAAACATTCAGTTAGATAGCTCCGTTTTGGTTTTAGGAGCAGATATTTCTCTGTACAGCCTATGGTCCCATTCACTCGGGAATATCCCATCACAGCTCCTAGAAGAAAGGTGTTTCTGACTCGCTGAATATCAATATAGATTCAACTCTCTTAGGTGAACGAACGCACAGCAGAGCAGTTTCAAGGAAACATTTCTCCTGAGTTTTAGACGAAGTTAACTGCTGTTTAGTACGTATGCTGGCATTAGGCTGGAAATACCGGTTTTGGGATTCTGTACAGGAATGGTTTGCAAACCGCTGAATCCACACGTGAGTTTAGCTCTGTCAGTTGAATGCACACTTTGAAAACCATTCAGTTAGATAGCTCCGTTTTGGTTTTAGAAGCAGATATTTCTCTGTACAGCCTATGGTCCCATTCACTCGGGAATATCCCAACGCAGCTCCTAGAAGAAACGTGTTTCTGACTCGCTGAATCTCAACATAGATTCAACTCTCTTAGTTGAACGAACGCACAGCAGAGCAGTTTCAAGGAAACGTTTCTCCTGAGTTTTAGACGAAGTTTCCTGCTGTTTAGTTTGTATGCCGGCCTTGGGCTGGAAATACCGGTTTTGGGATTCTGCACAGAAAGGCTTTGCAAACCGCGGAATCCACACGTGAGTTCAACTCTGACATTTGAATGCACACATTGAAAACCATTCAATTAGATAGCTCCGTTTTGGTTTTAGGAGCAGATATTTCTCTGTACAGCCTATGGTCCCATTCACTCGGGAATATCCCATCACAGCTCCTAGAAGAAAGGTGTTTCTGACTCGCTGAATATCAATATAGATTCAACTCTCTTAGGTGAACGAACGCACAGCAGAGCAGTTTCAAGGAAAATTTTCTCCTGAGTTTTAGACGAAGTTTACCGCTGTTTAGTACGTATGCCGGCGTTGGGCTGGAAATACCGGTTTTGGGATTCTGTACAGGAATGGTTTGCAAACCGCTGAATCCACACGTGAGTTTAGCTCTGTCAGTTGAATGCACAGTTTGAAAACCATTCAGTTAGATAGCTCCGTTTTGGTTTTAGAAGCAGATATTTCTCTGTACAGCCTATGGTCCCGTTCACTCCGGAATATCCCATCGCAGCTCCTAGAAGAAACGTTTTTCTGACTCGCTGAATCTCAACATAGATTCAACTCTCTTAGGTGAACGAACGCACAGCAGAGCAGTTTCAAGGAAACGTTTCTCCTGAGTTTTAGACGAAGTTTCCTGCTGTTTAGTACGTATGCCGGCATTGGGCTGGAAATACCGGTTTTCGGATTCTTTACAGAAAGGGTTTGCAAACCGCTGAATCCACACGTGAGTTTAACTCTGTCAGTTGAATGCACACATTGACAACCATTCAGTTAGATAGCTCCGTTTTGGTTTTAGAAGCAGATATTTCTCTGTACAGTCTATGGTCCCAGTCACTCGGGAATATCCCAACGCAGCTCCTAGAAGAAACATGTTTCTGACTGCTGAATCTCAACATAGATTCAACTCTCTTAGGTGAACGAACGCACAGCAGAGCAGTTTCAAGGAAACGTTTCTCCTGAGTTTTAGACGAAGTTTCCTGCTGTTTAGTACGTATGCCGACATTGATCTGGAAGTACCGGTTTTGGGATTCTGCACAGAAAGGGTTTGCAAACCGCTGAATCCACACGTGAGTTTAACTCTGTCAGCTGAATGCACACATTGACAACCATTCAGTTAGATAGCTCCGTTTTGGTTTTAGGAGCAGATATTTCTCTGTACAGCCTATGGTCCCATTCACTCTGGAATATCCCATCGCAGCTCCTAGAAGAAACGTGTTTCTGACTCGCTGAATCTCAACATAGATTCAACTCTCTTAGCTGAACGAACGCACAGCAGAGCAGTTTCAAGGAAACGTTTCTCCTGAGTTTTAGATGAACTTTCCAGCTGTTTAGTACGTATGCCGGCATTGGGCTGGAAATGCCGGTTTTGGGATTCTGCACAGAAAGGGTTTGCAAACCGATGAATCCACACGTGAGTTTAACTCCGTCAGTTGAATGCACACATTGACAACCATTCAGTTAGATAGCTCCGTTTTGGTTTCAGGAGCAGATATTTCTCTGCACAGCCTATGGTCCCATTCACTCTGGAATATCCCATCGCAGCTCCTAGAAGAAACATGTTTCTGACTGCTGAATCTCAACATAGATTCAACTCTCTTAGGTGAACGAACGCACAGCAGAGCAGTTTCAAGGAAACGTTTCTCGTGAGTTTTAGACGAAGTTTCCTGCTGTTTAGTACGTATGCCGGCATTGGGCTGGAAATACCGGTTTTGGGATTCTGCACAGAAAGGGTTTGCAAACCCCTGAATCCACACGTGAGTTTAACTCTGTCAGTTGAATGCACACATTGACAACCATTCAGTTAGAGAGCTCCGTTTTGGTTTTAGAAGCAGATATTTCTCTGTACAGCCTATGGTCCCATTCACTCGGGAATATCCCAACGCAGCTCCTAGAAGAAACGTGTTTCTGACTCGCTGAATCTCAACGTAGATTCAACTCTCTTAGGTGAACGAACGCACAGCAGAGCAGTTTCAAGGAAACGTTTCTCCTGAGTTTTAGACGAAGTTTACTGCTGTTTAGTACGTATGCCGGCCTTCGGCTGGAAATACCGGTTTTGGGATTCTGCACAGAAAGTGTTTGCAAACCGCGGAATCCACACGTGAGTTTAACTCTGTCAGTTGAATGCACACATTGACAACCATTCAGTTAGATAGCTCCGTTTTGGTTTTAGAAGCAGATATTTCTCTGTACAGCCTATGGTCCCATTCACTCGGGAATATACCATCACAGCTCCTAGAAGAAAGGTGTTTCTGACTCGGTGAATATCAATATAGATTCAACTCTCTTAGGTGAACGAACGCACAGCAGAGCAGTTTCAATGAAACTTTTCTCCTGAGTTTTAGACGAAGTTTACTGCTGTTTAGTACGTATGCCGGCATTGGGCTGGAAATACCGGTTTTGGGATTCTGCAGAGGAAGGGTTTGCAAACCGCTGAATCCACACGTGAGTTTAACTCTGTCAGTTGAATGCACACTTTGAAAACCATTGAGTTAGATAGCTCCGTTTTGGTTTTAGAAGCAGATATTTCTCTGTACAGCCTATGGTCCCGTTCACTCCGGAATATCCCAACGCAGCTCCTAGAAGAAACGTTTTTCTGACTCGCTGAATCTCAACATAGATTCAACTCTCTTAGGTGAACGAACGCACAGCAGAGCAGTTTCAAGGAAACGTTTCTCCTGAGTTTTAGACGAAGTTTCCTGCTGTTTAGTACGTATGCCGGCATTGGGCTGGAAATAACGGTTTTCGGATTCTTCACAGAAAGGGTTTGCAAACCGCTGAAAACACACATGAGTTTAACTCTTTCAGTTGAATGCACACATTGACAACCATTCAGTTAGATAGCTCCGTTTTGGTTTTAGAAGCCGATATTTCTCTGTACAGTCCATGGTCCCAGTCACTCGGGAATATCCCAACGCAGCTCCTAGAAGAAACGTGTTTCTGACTCGCTGAATCTCAACATAGATTCAACTCTCTTAGGTGAACGAACGCACAGCAGAGCAGTTTCAAGGAAACGTTTCTCCTGAGTTTTAGACGAAGTTTCCTGCTGTTTAGTACGTATGCCGGCATTGGGCTGGAAATACCGGTTTTGGGATTCTGCACAGAAAGGGTTTGCAAACCGCTTCATCCACACGTGAGTTTAACTCTGTCAGTTGAATGCACACATTGACAACCATTCAGTTAGATAGCTCCGTTTTGGTTTTAGGAGCAGATATTTCTCTGTACAGCCTATGGTCCCGTTCACTCCGGAATATCCCAACGCAGCTCCTAGAAGAAACCTGTTTCTGACTCGCTGAATCTCAACATAGATTCAACTCTCTTAGGTGAACGAACGCACAGCAGAGCAGTTTCAAGGAAACGTTTCTCCTGAGTTTTAGACGAAGTTTCCTGCTGTTTAGTACGTATGCCGGCAATGGGCTGGAAATACCATTTTGGGATTCTTCACAGAAAGGGTTTGCAAACCGCTGAATCCACACGTGAGTTTAACTCTGCCAGTTGAATGCACACATTGACAACCATTCAGTTAGATTGCTACGTTTTGGTTTTAGAAGCAGATATTTCTCTGTACAGCCTATGGTCCCATTCACTCGGGAATATCCCAACGGAGCTCCTAGAAGAAACGTGTTTCTGACTCGCTGAATCTCAACATAGATTCAACTCTCTTCGGTGAACGAACGCACAGCAGAGCAGTTTCAAGGAAACGTTTCTCCTGAGTTTTAGACGAAGTTTCCTGCTGTTTAGTACGTATGCCGGCCTTGGGCTGGAAATACCGGTTTTGGGATTCTGCATAGAAAGGGTTTGCAAACCGCGGAATCCACACGTGAGTTTAACTCTGTCAGTTGAATGCACACATTGACAACCTTTCAGTTAGATAGCTCCGTTTTGGTTTTAGAAGCAGATATTTCTCTGTACAGCCTACGGTCCCATTCACTCGGGAATATCCCATCACAGCTCCTAGAAGTAAGGTGTTTCTGACTCGCTGAATATCAATATAGATTCAACTCTCTTAGGTGAACGAACGCACAGCAGAGCAGTTTCAATGAAACTTTTCTCCTGAGTTTTAGACGAAGTTTACTGCTGTTTAGTACGTATGCCGGCATTGGGCTGGAAATACCGGTTTTGGGATTCTGCACAGGAACGGTTTGCAAACCGCTGAATCCACACGTGAGTTTAGCTCTGTCAGTTGAATGCACACTTTGAAAACAATTCAGTTAGATAGCTCCGTTTTGGTTTTAGAAGCAGATATTTCTCTGTACAGCCTATGGTCCCGTTCACTCCGGAATATCCCAACGCAGCTCCAAGAAGAAACGTTTTTCTGACTCGCTGAATCTCAACATAGATTCAACTCTCTCAGATGAACGCACGCACAGCAGAGCAGATTCAAGGAAACGTTTCTCCTGAGTTTTAGACGAAGTTTCCTGCTGTTTAGTACGTATGCCGGCACTGGGCTGGAAATACCGGTTTTCGGATTCTTCACAGAAAGTGTTTGCAAACCGCTGAATCCACACGTGAGTTTAACTCTACCAGTTGAATGCACACATTGACAACCATTCAGTTAGATAGCTCCGTTTTGGTTTTAGAAGCAGATATTTCTCTGTACAGTCTATGGTCCCAGTCACTCGGGAATATCCCAACGCAGCTCCTAGAAGAAACATGTTTCTGACTGCTGAATCTCAACATAGATTCAACTCTCTTAGGTGAACGAACGCACAGCAGAGCAGTTTCAAGGAAACGTTTCTCCTGAGTTTTAGACGAAGTTTCCTGCTGTTTAGTACGTATGCCGGCATTGATCTGGAAGTACCGGTTTTGGGATTCTGCACAGAAAGGGTTTGCAAACCGCTGAATCCACACGTGAGTTTAACTCTGTCAGTTGAATGCACACATTGACAACCATTCAGTTAGATAGCTCCGTTTTGGTTTTAGGAGCAGATATTTCTCTGTACAGCCTATGGTCCCGTTCACTCGGGAAAATCCCAACGCAGCTCCTAGAAGAAACGTGTTTCTGACTCGCTGAATCTCAACATAGATTCAACTCTCCTAGGTGAACGAACGCACAGCAGAGGAGTTTCAAGGAAACGTTTCTCCTGAGTTTTAGAGGAAGTTTCCTGCTGTTTAGTACGTATGCCGGCATTGGGCTGGAAATACCGGTTTTCGGATTCTTCACAGAAAGGGTTTGCAAACCGCTGAATCCACACGTGAGTTTAACTCTGTCAGTTGAATGCACACATTGACAACCATTCAGTTAGATAGCTCCGTTTTGGTTTTAGAAGCAGATATTTCTCTGTACAGTCTATGGTCCCAATCACTCGGGAATATCCCAACGCAGCTCCTAGAAGAAACGTGTTTCTGACTCGCAGAATCTCAACATAGATTCAACTCTCTTAGGTGAACGAACGCAGAGCAGAGCAGTTTCAAGGAAACGTTTCTCCTGAGTTTTAGACGAAGTTTCCTGCTGTTTAGTACGTATGCCGGCATTGAGCTGGAAGTACCGGTTTTGGGATTCTGCACAGAAAGGGTTTACAAACCGCTGAATCCAAACGTGAGTTTAACTCTGTCAGTTGAATGCACACATTGACAACCATTCAGTTAGATAGCTCCGTTTTGGTTTTAGAAGCAGATATTTCTCTGTACAGCCTATGGTCCAGATCACTCCGGAATATCCCAACGCAGCTCCTAGAAGAAACGTGTTTCTGACTCGCTGAATCTCAACATAGATTCAACTCTCTTAGGTGAATGAACGCAGAGCAGAGCAGTTTCAAGGAAACGTTTCTCCTGTGTTTTAGACGAAGTTTCCTGCTGTTTAGTACATATGCCGGCATTGGGATGGAAATACCGGTTTTGGGATTCTGCACAGAAAGGGTTTGCAAACCGCTGTATCCACACGTGAGTTTAACTCTGTCAGCTGAATGCACACATTGACAACCATTCAGTTAGATAGCTCCGTTTTGGTTTTAGAAGCAGATATTTCTCTGTACAGCCTATGGTCCCAGTCACTCGGGAATATCCCAACGCAGCTCCTAGAAGAAACGTGTTTCTGACTCGCTGAATCCCAACATAGATTCAACTCTCTTAGGTGAACGCACGCACAGCAGAGCAGTTTCAAGGAAACGTTTCTCCTGAGTTTTAGACGAAGTTTCCTGCTGTTTAGTACGTATGCCGGCATTGAGCTGGAAGTACCGGTTTTGGGATTCTGCACAGAAAGTGTTTGGAAACCGCTGAATCCAAACGTGAGTTTAACTCTGTCAGTTGAATGCACACGTTGACAACCATTCAGTTAGATAGCTCCGTTTTGGTTTTAGAAGCAGATATTTCTCTGTACAGTCTATGGTCCCATTCACTCGGGAATATTCCAACACAGCTCCTAGAAGAAACGTGTTTCTGACTCGCTGAATCTCAACATAGATTCAACTCTCTTAGGTGAACGAACGCACAGCAAAGCAGTTTCAAGGAAACATTTCTCCTGAGTTTTGGACGAAGTTTACTCCTGTTTAGTACACATGCCGGCATTGGGCTGGAAATACCGGTTTTGGGATTCTGCACAGAAATGTTTTGCAAACCGCTGAATCCACACGTGAGTTCAACTCTGACATTTGAATGCACACATTGAAAACCATTCAATTAGATAGCTCCGTTTTGGTTTTAGGAGCAGATATTTCTCTGTACAGCCTATGGTCCCATTCACTCGGGAAAATCCCAACGCAGCTCCTTGAAGAAACCTGTTTCTCACTCGCTGAATCTCAACATAGATTCAACTCTCTTAGGTGAACGAACGCACAGCAGAGCAGTTTCAAGGAAACGTTTCTCCTGAGTTTTAGACGAAGTTTCCTGCTGTTTAGTACGTATGCGGGCATTGGTCTGGAAATACCGGTTTTGGGATTCTTCACAGAAAGGGTTTGGAAACCGCTGAATCCACAAGTGAGTTTAACTCTGCCAGTTGAATGCACACATTGACAACCATTCAGTTAGATAGCTCCGTTTTTGTTTTAGAAGCAGATATTTCTCTGTACAGTCTATGGTCCCATTCACTCGGGAATATCCCAACGCAGCTCCTAGAAGAAACGTGTTTCTGACTCGCAGAATCTCAACATAGATTCAGCTCTCTTAGGTGAACGAACGCACAGCAGAGCAGTTTCAAGGAAACGTTTCTCCTGAGTTTTAGACGAAGTTTCCTGCTGTTTAGTACGTATGCCGGCATTGAGCTGGAAGTACCGGTTTTGGGATTCTGCACAGAAAGGGTTTACAAACCGCTGAATCCAAACGTGAGTTTAACTCTGTCAGTTGAATGCACACATTGACAACCATTCAGTTAGATAGCTCCGTTTTGGTTTTAGAAGCAGATATTTCTCTGTGCAACCTATGGTCCCATTCACTCGGGAATATCCCAACACAGCTCCTAGAAGAAACGTGTTTCTGACTCGCTGAATCTCAACATAGATTCAACTCCCTTAGGTGAACGAACGGACAGCAGAGCAGTTTCAAGGAAACGTTTCTCCTGAGTTTTAGACGAAGTTTACTGCTGTTTAGTACGTATACTGGCATTGGGCTGGAAATACCGGTTTTGGGATTCTGCACAGAAAGGGTTTGCAAACCGCTGAATCCACACGTGAGTTTAACTCTGTCAGTTGAATGCACACATTGACAACCATTCAGTTAGATAGCTCCGTTTTGGTTTTAGGAGCAGATATTTTTCTGTACAGCCTATGGTCCCATCCACTCGGGAAAATCCCAACGCAGCTCCTTGAAGAAACCTGTTTCTCACTCGCTGAATCTCAACATAGATTCAACTCTCTTAGGTGAACGAACGCACAGCAGAGCAGTTTCAAGGAAACGTTTCTCCTGAGTTTTAGACGAAGTTTCCTGCTGTTTAGTACGTATGCCGGCATTGGGCTGGAAATACCGGTTTTGGGATTCTTCACAGAAAGGGTTTGCAAACCGCTGAATCCACACGTGAGTTTAATTCTACCAGTTGAATGCACACATTGACAACCATTCAGTTAGATAGCTCCGTTTTGGTTTTAGAAGCAGATATTTCTCTGTACAGCCTATGGTCCAGTTCACTCCGGAATATCCCAACGCAGCTCCTAGAAGAAACGTGTTTCTGACTCGCTGAATCTCAACATAGATTCAACTCTCTTAGGTGAACGCACGCACCGCAGAGCAGTTTCAAGGAAACGTTTCTCCTGAGTTTTAGACGAATTTTTGTGCTGTTTAGTACGTATGCCGGCATTGGGCTGGAAATACCGCTTTTGGGATTCTGCACAGAAAGGTTTTGCAAACCGCTGAATCCACACGTGAGTTCAACTCTGACATTTGAATGCACACATTGAAAACCATTCAATTAGATAGCTCCGTTTTGGTTTTAGGAGCAGATATTTTTCTGTACAGCCTATGGTCCCATTCACTCGGGAAAATCCCAACGCAGCTCCTTGAAGAAACCTGTTTCTCACTCGCTGAATCTCAACATAGATTCAACTCTCTTAGGTGAACGAACGCACAGCAGAGCAGTTTCAAGGAAACGTTTCTCCTGAGTTTTAGACGAAGTTTCCTGCTGTTCAGTACGTATGCCGGCATTGGGCTGGAAATACCGGTTTTGGGATTCTTCACAGAAAGGGTTTGCAAACCGCTGAATCCACACGTGAGTTTAACTCTACCAGTTGAATGCACACATTGACAACCATTCAGTTAGATAGCTCCGTTTTGGTTTTAGAAGCAGATATTTCTCTGTACAGCCTATGGTCCAGTTCACTCCGGAATATCCCAACGCAGCTCCTAGAAGAAACGTGTTTCTGACTCGCTGAATCTCAACATAGATTCAACTCTCTTAGGTGAATGAACGCACAGCAGAGCAGTTTCAAGGAAACGTTTCTCCTGTGTTTTAGACGAAGTTTCCTGCTGTTTAGTACATATGCCGGCATTGGGATGGAAATACCGGTTTTGGGATTCTGCACAGAAAGGGTTTGCAAACCGCTGTATCCACACGTGAGATTAACTCTGTCAGTTGAATGCACACATTGACAACCATTCAGTTAGATAGCTCCGTTTTGGTTTTAGAAGCAGATATTTCTCTGTACAGCCTATGGTCCCAGTCACTCGGGAATATCCCAACGCAGCTCCTAGAAGAAACGTGTTTCTGACTCGCTGAATCCCAACATAGATTCAACTCTCTTAGGTGAACGCACGCACAGCAGAGCAGTTTCAAGGAAACGTTTCTCCTGAGTTTTAGACGAAGTTTCCTGCTGTTTAGTACGTATGCCGGCATTGGGCTGGAAATACCGGTTTTGGGATTCTTCACAGAAAGGGTTTGGAAACCGCTGAATCCACACGTGAGTTTAACTCTGCCAGTTGAATGCACACATTGACAACCATTCAGTTAGATAGCTCCGTTTTGGTTTTAGAAGCAGATATTTCTCTGTACAGTCTATGGTCCCATTCACTCGGGAATATCCCAACGCAGCTCCTAGAAGAAACGTTTTTCTGACTCGCAGAATCTCAACATAGATTCAACTCTCTTAGGTGAACGAACGCACAGCAGAGCAGTTTCAAGGAAACGTTTCTCCTCAGTTTTAGGCGAAGTTTCCTGCTGTTTAGTACCTATGCCGGCATTGAGCTGGAAGTACCGGTTTTGGGATTCTGCACAGAAAGGGTTTACAAACCGCTGAATCCACACGTGAGTTTAACTCTGTCAGTTGAATGCACACATTGAAAACCATTCAGTTAGATAGCTCCGTTTTGGTTTTAGAAGCAGACATTTCTCTGTGCAACCAATGGTCCCATTCACTCGGGAATATCCCAACGCAGCTCCTAGAAGAAACGTGTTTCTGACTCGCTGAATCTCAACATAGATTCAACTCCCTTAGGTGAACGAACGCACAGCAGAGCAGTTTCAAGGAAACGTTTCTCCTGAGTTTTAGACGAAGTTTACTGCTGTTTAGTACGTATGCTGGCATTGGGCTGGAAATACCGGTTTTGGGATTCTGCACAGAAAGGGTTTGCAAACCGCTGAATCCACACGTGAGTTTAACTCTGTCAGTTGAATGCACACATTGACAACCATTCAGTTAGATAGCTCCGTTTTGGTTTTAGAAGCATATATTTCTCTGTACAGCCTATGGTCCCGTTCACTCCGGAATATCCCAACGCAGCTCCTAGAAGAAACGTTTTTCTGACTCGCTGAATCTCAACATAGATTCAACTCTCTTAGGTGAACGCACGCACAGCAGAGCAGTTTCAAGGAAACGTTTCTCCTGAGTTTTAGACGAATTTTTGTGCTGTTTAGTACGTATGCCGGCATTGGGCTGGAAATACCGCTTTTGGGATTCTGCACAGAAAGGTTTTGCAAACCGCTGAATCCACACGTGAGTTCAACTCTGACATTTGAATGCACACATTGAAAACCATTCAATTAGATAGCTCCGTTTTGGTTTTAGGAGCAGATATTTTTCTGTACAGCCTATGGTCCCATTCACTCGGGAAAATCCCAACGCAGCTCCTTGTAGAAACCTGTTTCTCACTCGCTGAATCTCAACATAGATTCAACTCTCTTAGGTGAACGAACGCACAGCAGAGCAGTTTCAAGGAAACGTTTCTCCTGAGTTTTAGACGAAGTTTCCTGCTGTTTAGTACGTATGCCGGCATTGGGCTGGAAATACCGGTTTTGGGATTCTTCACAGAAAGGGTTTGCAAACCGCTGAATCCACACGTGAGTTTAACTCTACCAGTTGAATGCACACATTGACAACCATTCAGTTAGATAGCTCCGTTTTGGTTTTAGAAGCAGATATTTCTCTGTACAGCCTATGGTCCAGTTCACTCCGGAATATCCCAACGCAGCTCCTAGAAGAAACGTGTTTCTGACTCGCTGAATCTCAACATAGATTCAACTCTCTTAGGTGAATGAACGCACAGCAGACCAGTTTCAAGGAAACGTTTCTCCTGTGTTTTAGACGAAGTTTCCTGCTGTTTAGTACATATGCCGGCATTGGGATGGAAATACCGGTTTTGGGATTCTGCACAGAAAGGGTTTGCAAACCGCTGTATCCACACGTGAGTTTAACTCTGTCAGTTGAATGCACACATTGACAACCATTCAGTTAGATAGCTCCGTTTTGGTTTTAGAAGCAGATATTTCTCTGTACAGCCTATGGTCCCATTCACTCGGGAATATTCCAACACAGCTCCTAGAAGAAACGTGTTTCTGACTCGCTGAATCTCAACATAGATTCAACTCTCTTAGGTGAACGAACGCACAGCAAAGCAGTTTCAAGGAAACATTTCTCCTGAGTTTTAGACGAAGTTTACTCCTGTTTAGTACACATGCCAGCATTGGGCTGGAAATACCGGTTTTGGGATTCTGCACAGAAATTTTTTGCAAACCGCTGAATCCACACGTGAGTTCAACTCTGACATTTGAATGCACACATTGAAAACCATTCAATTAGATAGCTCCGTTTTGGTTTTAGGAGCAGATATATCTCTGTACAGCCTATGGTCCCATTCACTCGGGAAAATCCCAACGCAGCTCCTTGAAGAAACCTGTTTCTCACTCGCTGAATCTCAACATAGATTCAACTCTCTTAGGTGAACGAACGCACAGCAGAGCAGTTTCAAGGAAACGTTTCTCCTGAGTTTTAGACGAAGTTTCCTGCTGTTTAGTACGTATGCCGGCATTGGGCTGGAAATACCGGTTTTGGGATTCTTCACAGAAAGGGTTTGCAAACCGCTGAATCCACACGTGAGTTTAACTCTACCAGTTGAATGCACACATTGACAACCATTCAGTTAGATAGCTCCGTTTTGGTTTTAGGAGCAGATATTTCTCTGTGCAACCAATGGTCCCATTCACTCGGGAATATCCCAACGCAGCTCCTAGAAGAAACGTGTTTCTGACTCGCTGAATCTCAACATAGATTCAACTCCCTTAGGTGAACGAACGCACAGCAGAGCAGTTTCAAGGAAACGTTTCTCCTGAGTTTTAGACGAAGTTTACTGCTGTTTAGTAAGTATGCCGGCATTGGGCTGGAAATACCGGTTTTGGGATTCTGCACAGAAAGGGTTTGCAAACCGCTGAATCCACACGTGAGTTTAACTCTGTCAGTTGAATGCACACATTGACAACCATTCAGTTAGATAGCTCCGTTTTGGTTTTAGAAGCAGATATTTCTCTGTACAGCCTATGGTCCCGTTCACTCCGGAATATCCCAACGCAGCTCCTAGAAGAAACGTTTTTCTGACTCGCTGAATCTCAACATAGATTCAACTCTCTTAGGTGAACGCACGCACAGCAGAGCAGTTTCAAGGAAACGTTTCTCCTGAGTTTTAGACGAATTTTTGTGCTGTTTAGTACGTATGCCGGCATTGGGCTGGAAATACCGCTTTTGGGATTCTGCACAGAAAGGTTTTGCAAACCGCTGAATCCACACGTGAGTTCAACTCTGACATTTGAATGCACACATTGAAAACCATTCAATTAGATAGCTCCGTTTTGGTTTTAGGAGCAGATATTTCTCTGTACAGCCTATGGTCCCATTCACTCGGGAAAATCCCAACGCAGCTCCTTGAAGAAACCTGTTTCTCACTCGCTGAATCTCAACATAGATTCAACTCTCTTAGGTGAACGAACGCACAGCAGAGCAGTTTCAAGGAAACGTTTCTCCTGAGTTTTAGACGAAGTTTCCTGCTGTTTAGTACGTATGCCGGCATTGGGCTGGAAATACCGGTTTTGGGATTCTTCACAGAAAGGGTTTGCAAACCGCTGAATCCACACGTGAGTTTAACTCTACCAGTTGAATGCACACATTGACAACCATTCAGTTAGATAGCTCCGTTTTGGTTTTAGAAGCAGATATTTCTCTGTACAGCCTATGGTCCAGTTCACTCCGGAATATCCCAACGCAGCTCCTAGAAGAAACGTGTTTCTGACTCGCTGAATCTCAACATAGATTCAACTCTCTTAGGTGAATGAACGCACAGCAGAGCAGTTTCAAGGAAACGTTTCTCCTGTGTTTTAGACGAAGTTTCCTGCTGTTTAGTACATATGCCGGCATTGGGATGGAAATACCGGTTTTGGGATTCTGCACAGAAAGGGTTTGCAAACCGCTGTATCCACACGTGAGTTTAACTCTGTCAGTTGAATGCACACATTGACAAGCATTCAGTTAGATAGCTCCGTTTTGGTTTTAGAAGCAGATATTTCTCTGTACAGCCTATGGTCCCATTCACTCGGGAATATTCCAACACAGCTCCTAGAAGAAACGTGTTTCTGACTCGCTGAATCTCAACATAGATTCAACTCTCTTAGGTGAACGAACGCACAGCAAAGCAGTTTCAAGGAAACATTTCTCCTGAGTTTTAGACGAAGTTTACTCCTGTTTAGTACACATGCCGGCATTGGGCTGGAAATACCGGTTTTGGGATTCTGCACAGAAATGTTTTGCAAACCGCTGAATCCACACGTGAGTTCAACTCTGACATTTGAATGCACACATTGAAAACCATTCAATTAGATAGCTCCGTTTTGGTTTTAGGAGCAGATATTTCTCTGTACAGCCTTTGGTCCCATTCACTCGGGAAAATCCAAACAGAGCTCCTTGAAGAAACCTGTTTCTCACTCGCTGAATCTCAACATAGATTCAACTCTCTTAGGTGAACGAACGCACAGCAGAGCAGTTTCAAGGAAACCTTTCTCCTGAGTTTTAGACGAAGTTTCCTGCTGTTTAGTACGTATGCCGGCATTGGGCTGGAAATACCGGTTTTGGGATTCTTCACAGAAAGGGTTTGCAAACCGCTGAATCCACACGTGAGTTTAACTCTACCAGTTGAATGCACACATTGACAACCATTCAGTTAGATAGCTCCGTTTTGGTTTTAGGAGCAGATATTTCTCTGTACAGCCTATGGTCCCATTCACTCGGGAATATCCCAATGCAGCTCCTAGAAGAAACGTGTTTCTGACTCGCTGAATCTCAACATAGATTCAACTCTCTTAGGTGAACGAATGCACAGCAGAGCAGTTTCAAGTAAACGTTTCTCCTGAGTTTTAGACGAAGTTTCCTGCTGTTTAGTACGTATGCTGGCATTGGGCTGGAAATACCGGTTTTGGGATTCTTCACAGAAAGGGTTTGGAAACCGCTGAATCCACACGTGAGTTTAACTCTGCCAGTTGAATGCACACATTGACAACCATTCAGTTAGATAGCTCCGTTTTGGTTTTAGAAGCAGATATTTCTCTGTACAGTCTATGGTCCCATTCACTCGGGAATATCCCAACGCAGCTCCTAGAAGAAACGTGTTTCTGACTCGCAGAATCTCAACATAGATTCAACTCTCTTAGGTGAACGAACGCACAGCAGAGCAGTTTCAAGGAAACGTTTCTCCTCAGTTTTAGGCGAAGTTTCCTGCTGTTTAGTACCTATGCCGGCATTGAGCTGGAAGTACCGGTTTTGGGATTCTGCACAGAAAGGGTTTACAAACCGCTGAATCCACACGTGAGTTTAACTCTGTCAGTTGAATGCACACATTGAAAACCAATCAGTTAGATAGCTCCGTTTTGGTTTTAGAAGCAGACATTTCTCTGTGCAACCAATGGTCCCATTCACTCGGGAATATCCCAACGCAGCTCCTAGAAGAAACGTGTTTCTGACTCGCTGAATCTCAACATAGATTCAACTCCCTTAGGTGAACGAACGCACAGCAGAGCAGTTTCAAGGAAACGTTTCTCCTGAGTTTTAGACGAAGTTTACTGCTGTTTAGTACGTATGCTGGCATTGGGCTGGAAATACCGGTTTTGGGATTCTGCACAGAAAGGGTTTGCAAACCGCTGAATCCACACGTGAGTTTAACTCTGTCAGTTGAATGCACACATTGACAACCATTCAGTTAGATAGCTCCGTTTTGGTTTTAGAAGCATATATTTCTCTGTACAGCCTATGGTCCCGTTCACTCCGGAATATCCCAACGCAGCTCCTAGAAGAAACGTTTTTCTGACTCGCTGAATCTCAACATAGATTCAACTCTCTTAGGTGAACGCACGCACAGCAGAGCAGTTTCAAGGAAACGTTTCTCCTGAGTTTTAGACGAATTTTTGTGCTGTTTAGTACGTATGCCGGCATTGGGCTGGAAATACCGCTTTTGGGATTCTGCACAGAAAGGTTTTGCAAACCGCTGAATCCACACGTGAGTTCAACTCTGACATTTGAATGCACACATTGAAAACCATTCAATTAGATAGCTCCGTTTTGGTTTTAGGAGCAGATATTTTTCTGTACAGCCTATGGTCCCATTCACTCGTGAAAATCCCAACGCAGCTCCTTGTAGAAACCTGTTTCTCACTCGCTGAATCTCAACATAGATTCAACTCTCTTAGGTGAACGAACGCACAGCAGAGCAGTTTCAAGGAAACGTTTCTCCTGAGTTTTAGACGAAGTTTCCTGCTGTTTAGTACGTATGCCGGCATTGGGCTGGAAATACCGGTTTTGGGATTCTTCACAGAAAGGGTTTGCAAACCGCTGAATCCACACGTGAGTTTAACTCTACCAGTTGAATGCACACATTGACAACCATTCAGTTAGATAGCTCCGTTTTGGTTTTAGGAGCAGATATTTCTCTGTACAGCCTATGGTCCAGTTCACTCCGGAATATCCCAACGCAGCTCCTAGAAGAAACGTGTTTCTGACTCGCTGAATCTCAACATAGATTCAACTCTCTTAGGTGAATGAACGCACAGCAGAGCAGTTTCAAGGAAACGTTTCTCCTGTGTTTTAGACGAAGTTTCCTGCTGTTTAGTACATATGCCGGCATTGGGATGGAAATACCGGTTTTGGGATTCTGCACAGAAAGGGTTTGCAAACCGCTGTATCCACACGTGAGTTTAACTCTGTCAGTTGAATGCACACATTGACAACCATTCAGTTAGATAGCTCCGTTTTGGTTTTAGAAGCAGATATTTCTCTGTACAGCCTATGGTCCCATTCACTCGGGAATATTCCAACACAGCTCCTAGAAGAAACGTGTTTCTGACTCGCTGAATCTCAACATAGATTCAACTCTCTTAGGTGAACGAACGCACAGCAAAGCAGTTTCCAGGAAACATTTCTCCTGAGTTTTAGACGAAGTTTACTCCTGTTTAGTACACATGCCGGCATTGGGCTGGAAATACCGGTTTTGGGATTCTGCACAGAAATGTTTTGCAAACCGCTGAATCCACACGTGAGTTCAACTCTGACATTTGAATGCACACATTGAAAACCATTCAATTAGATAGCTCCGTTTTGCTTTTAGGAGCAGATATTTCTCTGTACAGCCTATGGTCCCATTCACTCGGGAAAATCCCAACGCAGCTCCTTGAAGAAACCTGTTTCTCACTCGCTGAATCTCAACATAGATTCAACTCTCTTAGGTGAACGAACGCACAGCAGAGCAGTTTCAAGGAAACGTTTCTCCTGAGTTTTAGACGAAGTTTCCTGCTGTTTAGTACGTATGCCGGCATTGGGCTGGAAATACCGGTTTTGGGATTCTTCACAGAAAGGGTTTGCAAACCGCTGAATCCACACGTGAGTTTAACTCTACCAGTTGAATGCACACATTGACAACCATTCAGTTAGATAGCTCCGTTTTGGTTTTAGAAGCAGATATTTCTCTGTACAGCCTATGGTCCAGTTCACTCCGGAATATCCCAACGCAGCTCCTAGAAGAAACGTGTTTCTGACTCGCTGAATCTCAACATAGATTCAACTCTCTTAGGTGAATGAACGCACAGCAGAGCAGTTTCAAGGAAACGTTTCTCCTGTGTTTTAGACGAAGTTTCCTGCTGTTTAGTACATATGCCGGCATTGGGATGGAAATACCGGTTTTGGGATTCTGCACAGAAAGGGTTTGCAAACCGCTGTATCCACACGTGAGTTTAACTCTGTCAGTTGAATGCACACATTGACAACCATTCAGTTAGATAGCTCCGTTTTGGTTTTAGAAGCAGATATTTCTCTGTACAGCCTATGGTCCCATTCACTCGGGAATATTCCAACACAGCTCCTAGAAGAAACGTGTTTCTGACTCGCTGAATCTCAACATAGATTCAACTCTCTTAGGTGAACGAACGCACAGCAAAGCAGTTTCAAGGAAACATTTCTCCTGAGTTTTAGACGAAGTTTACTCCTGTTTAGTACACATGCCGGCATTGGGCTGGAAATACCGGTTTTGGGATTCTGCACAGAAATGTTTTGCAAACCGCTGAATCCACACGTGAGTTCAACTCTGACATTTGAATGCACACATTGAAAACCATTCAATTAGATAGCTCCGTTTTGGTTTTAGGAGCAGATATTTCTCTGTACAGCCTATGGTCCCATTCACTCGGGAAAATCCCAACGCAGCTCCTTGAAGAAACCTGTTTCTCACTCGCTGAATCTCAACATAGATTCAACTCTCTTAGGTGAACGAACGCACAGCAGAGCAGTTTCAAGGAAACGTTTCTCCTGAGTTTTAGACGAAGTTTCCTGCTGTTTAGTACGTATGCCGGCATTGGGCTGGAAATACCGGTTTTGGGATTCTTCACAGAAAGGGTTTGCAAACCGCTGAATCCACACGTGAGTTTAACTCTACCAGTTGAATGCACACATTGACAACCATTCAGTTAGATAGCTCCGTTTTGGTTTTAGGAGCAGATATTTCTCTGTACAGCCTATGGTCCCATTCACTCGGGAATATCCCAATGCAGCTCCTAGAAGAAACGTGTTTCTGACTCGCTGAATCTCAACATAGATTCAACTCTCTTAGGTGAACGAATGCACAGCAGAGCAGTTTCAAGTAATCGTTTCTCCTGAGTTTTAGACGAAGTTTCCTGCTGTTTAGTACGTATGCCGGCATTGTGCTGGAAATACTGGTTTTGGGATTCTGCACAGAAAGGGTTTGCAAACCGCTGAATCCACACGTCAGTTTAGCTCTGTCAGTTGAATGCACACATTGACAACCATTCAGTTAGATAGCTCCGTTTTGGTTTTAGAAGCAGATATTTCTCTGTACAGCCTATGGTCCCGTTCACTCTGGAATATCCCAACGCAGCTCCTAGAAGAAACGTGTTTCTGACTCGCTGAATCTCAACATAGATTCAACTGTCTTAGGTGAACGAACGCACAGCAGAGCAGTTTCAAGGAAACGTTTCTCCTGAGTTTTAGACGAAGTTTCCTGCTGTTTAGTACGTATGCCGGCCTTGGGCTGGAAATACCGGTTTTGGGATTCTGCATAGAAAGGCTTTGCAAACCGCGGAATCCACATGTGAGTTTAACTCTGTCAGTTGAAAGCACACATTGACAACCATTCAGTTAGATAGCTCCGTTTTGGTTTTAGAAGCAGATATTTCTCTGTACAGCCTATGGTCCCATTCACTCGGGAGTATCCCATCACAGCTCCTAGAAGAAAGGTTTTTCTGACTCGTTGAATATCAATATAGATTCAACTCTCTTAGGTGAACGAACGCACAGGAGAGCAGTTTCAATGAAACTTTTCTCCTGAGTTTTAGACGAAGTTTACTGCTGTTTAGTACGTATGCCGGCATTGGGCTGGAAATTCCGGTTTTGGGATTCTGCACAGAAACGGTTTGCAAACCGCTGAATCCACACGTGAGTTTAGCTCTGTCAGTTGAATGCACACATTGACAACCATTCAGTTAGATAGCTCCGTTTTGGTTTTAGAAGCAGATATTTCTCTGTACAGCTTATGGTCCCGTTCACTCCGGAATATCCCAACGCAGCTCCAAGAAGAAACGTTTTTCTGACTCGCTGAATCTCAACATAGATTCAACTCTCTTAGGTGAACGAACGCACAGCAGAGCAGTTTCAAGGAAACGTTTCTCCTGAGTTTTAGACGAAGTTTCCTGCTGTTTAGTACGTATGCCAGCATTGAGCTGGAATTACCGGTTTTGGGATTCTGCACAGAAAGGGTTTGCAAACCGCTGAATCCAAACGTGAGTTTAACTCTGTCAGTTGAATGCACACATTGACAACCATTCAGTTAGATAGCTCCGTTTTGGTTTTAGAAGCAGATATTTCTCTGTACAGCCTATGGTCCCATTCACTCCCGAATATCCCAACGCAGCTCCTAGATGAAACGTGTTTCTGACTCGCTGAATCTCAACATAGATTCAACTCTCTTAGGTGAATGAACGCACAGCAGAGCAGTTTCAAGGAAACGTTTCTCCTGTGTTTTAGACGAAGTTTCCTGCTGTTTAGTACATATGCCGGCATTGGGATGGAAATACCGGTTTTGGGATTCTGCACAGAAAGGGTTTGCAAACCGCTGTATCCACACGTGAGATTAACTCTGTCAGTTGAATGCACACATTGACAACCATTCAGTTAGATAGCTCCGTTTTGGTTTTAGAAGCAGATATTTCTCTGTACAGTCTATGGTCCCATTTACTCGGGAATATCCCAACGCAGCTCCTAGAAGAAACGTGTTTCTGACTCGCAGAATCTCAACATAGATTCAACTCTCTTAGGTGAACGAACGCACAGCAGAGCAGTTTCAAGGAAACGTTTCTCCTCAGTTTTAGGCGAAGTTTCCTGCTGTTTAGTACCTATGCCGGCATTGAGCTGGAAGTACCGGTTTTGGGATTCTGCACAGAAAGGGTTTACAACCGCTGAATCCACACGTGAGTTTAACTCTGTCAGTTGAATGCACACATTGAAAACCATTCAGTTAGATAGCTCCGTTTTGGTTTTAGAAGCAGATATTTCTCTGTGCAACCAATGGTCCCATTCACTCGGGAATATCCCAACGCAGCTCCTAGAAGAAACGTGTTTCTGACTCGCTGAATCTCAACATAGATTCAACTCCCTTAGGTGAACGAACGCACAGCAGAGCAGTTTCAAGGAAACGTTTCTCCTGAGTTTTAGACGAAGTTTACTGCTGTTTAGTACGTATGCTGGCATTGGGCTGGAAATACCGGTTTTGGGATTCTGCACAGAAAGGGTTTGCAAACCGCTGAATCCACACGTGAGTTTAACTCTGTCAGTTGTATGCACATATTGACAACCATTCAGTTAGATAGCTCCGTTTTGGTTTTAGAAGCATATATTTCTCTGTACAGCCTATGGTCCCGTTCACTCCGGAATATCCCAACGCAGCTCCTAGAAGAAACGTTTTTCTGACTCGCTGAATCTCAATATAGATTCAACTCTCTTAGGTGAACGCACGCACAGCAGAGCAGTTTCAAGGAAACGTTTCTCCTGAGTTTTAGACGAATTTTTGTGCTGTTTAGTACGTATGCCGGCATTGGGCTGGAAATACCGCTTTTGGGATTCTTCACAGAAAGGTTTTGCAAACCGCTGAATCCACACGTGAGTTCAACTCTGACATTTGAATGCACACATTGAAAACCATTCAATTAGATAGCTCCGTTTTGGTTTTAGGAGCAGATATTTTTCTGTACAGCCTATGGTCCCATTCACTCGGGAAAATCCCAACGCAGCTCCTTGTAGAAACCTGTTTCTCACTCGCTGAATCTCAACATAGATTCAACTCTCTTAGGTGAACGAACGCACAGCAGAGCAGTTTCAAGGAAACGTTTCTCCTGAGTTTTAGACGAAGTTTCCTGCTGTTTAGTACGTATGCCGGCATTGGGCTGGAAATACCGGTTTTGGGATTCTTCACAGAAAGGGTTTGCAAACCGCTGAATCCACACGTGAGTTTAACTCTACCAGTTGAATGCACACATTGACAACCATTCAGTTAGATAGCTCCGTTTTGGTTTTAGAAGCAGATATTTCTCTGTACAGCCTATGGTCCCATTCACTCGGGAATATTCCAACACAGCTCCTAGAAGAAACGTGTTTCTGACTCGCTGAATCTCAACATAGATTCAACTCTCTTAGGTGAACGAACGCACAGCAAAGCAGTTTCAAGGAAACATTTCTCCTGAGTTTTAGACGAAGTTTACTCCTGTTTAGTACACATGCCGGCATTGGGCTGGAAATACCGGTTTTGGGATTCTTCACAGAAAGGGTTTGCAAACCGCTGAATCCACACGTGAGTTTAACTCTACCAGTTGAATGCACACAATGACAACCATTCAGTTAGATAGCTCCGTTTTGGTTTTAGAAGCAGATATTTCTCTGTACAGCCTATGGTCCAGTTCACTCCGGAATATCCCAACGCAGCTCCTAGAAGAAACGTGTTTCTGACTCGCTGAATCTCAACATAGATTCAACTCTCTTAGGTGAATGAACGCACAGCAGAGCAGTTTCAAGGAAACGTTTCTCCTGTGTTTTAGACGAAGTTTCCTGCTGTTTAGTACATATGCCGGCATTGGGATGGAAATACCGGTTTTGGGATTCTGCACAGAAAGGGTTTGCAAACCGCTGTATCCACACGTGAGTTTAACTCTGTCAGTTGAATGCACACATTGACAACCATTCAGTTAGATAGCTCCGTTTTGGTTTTAGAAGCAGATATTTCTCTGTACAGCCTATGGTCCCATTCACTCGGGAATATTCCAACACAGCTCCTAGAAGAAACGTGTTTCTGACTCGCTGAATCTCAACATAGATTCAACTCTCTTAGGTGAACGAACGCACAGCAAAGCAGTTTCAAGGAAACATTTCTCCTGAGTTTTAGACGAAGTTTACTCCTGTTTAGTACACATGCCGGCATTGGGCTGGAAATACCGGTTTTGGGATTCTGCACAGAAATGTTTTGCAAACCGCTGAATCCACACGTGAGTTCAACTCTGACATTTGAATGCACACATTGAAAACCATTCAATTAGATAGCTCCGTTTTGGTTTTAGGAGCAGATATTTCTCTGTACAGCCTATGGTCCCATTCACTCGGGAAAATCCCAACGCAGCTCCTTGAGGAAACCTGTTTCTCACTCGCTGAATCTCAACATAGATTCAACTCTCTTAGGTGAACGAACGCACAGCAGAGCAGTTTCAAGGAAACGTTTCTCCTGAATTTTAGACGAAGTTTCCTGCTGTTTAGTACGTATGCCGGCATTGGGCTGGAAATACCGGTTTTGGGATTCTTCACAGAAAGGGTTTGCAAACCGCTGAATCCACACGTGAGTTTAACTCTACCAGTTGAATGCACACATTGACAACCATTCAGTTAGATAGCTCCGTTTTGGTTTTAGGAGCAGATATTTCTCTGTACAGCCTATGGTCCCATTCACTCGGGAATATCCCAATGCAGCTCCTAGAAGAAACGTGTTTCTGACTCGCTGAATCTCAACATAGATTCAACTCTCTTAGGTGAACGAATGCACAGCAGAGCAGTTTCAAGTAAACGTTTCTCCTGAGTTTTAGACGAAGTTTCCTGCTGTTTAGTACGTATGCCGGCATTGTGCTGGAAATACTGGTTTTGGGATTCTGCACAGAAAGGGTTTGCAAACCGCTGAATCCACACGTCAGTTTAGCTCTGTCAGTTGAATGCACACATTGACAACCATTCAGTTAGATAGCTCCGTTTTGGTTTTAGAAGCAGATATTTCTCTGTACAGCCTATGGTCCCGTTCACTCCGGAATATCCCAACGCAGCTCCTAGAAGAAACGTGTTTCTGACTCGCTGAATCTCAACATAGATTCAACTGTCTTAGGTGAACGAACGCACAGCAGAGCAGTTTCAAGGAAACGTTTCTCCTGAGTTTTAGACGAAGTTTCCTGCTGTTTAGTACGTATGCCGGCCTTGGGCTGGAAATACCGGTTTTGGGATTCTGCATAGAAAGGCTTTGCAAACCGCGGAATCCACATGTGAGTTTAACTCTGTCAGTTGAATGCACACATTGACAACCATTCAGTTAGATAGCTCCGTTTTGGTTTTAGAAGCAGATATTTCTCTGTACAGCCTATGGTCCCATTCACTCGGGAGTATCCCATCACAGGTCCTAGAAGAAAGGTTTTTCTGACTCGTTGAATATCAATATAGATTCAACTCTCTTAGGTGAACGAACGCACAGCAGAGCAGTTTCAATGAAACTTTTCTCCTGAGTTTTAGACGAAGTTTACTGCTGTTTAGTACGTATGCCGGCATTGGGCTGGAAATACCGGTTTTGGGATTCTGCACAGAAACGGTTTGCAAACCGCTGAATCCAAACGTGAGTTTAACTCTGTCAGTTGAATGCACACATTGACAACCATTCAGTTAGATAGCTCCGTTTTGGTTTTAGAAGCAGATATTTCTCTGTACAGCCTATGGTCCCATTCACTCCCGAATATCCCAACGCAGCTCCTAGAAGAAACGTGTTTCTGACTCGCTGAATCTCAACATAGATTCAACTCTCTTAGGTGAACGAACGCCCAGCAGAGCAGTTTCAAGGAAACGTTTCTCCTGAGTTTTAGACGAAGTTTCCTGCTGTTTAGTACGTATGGCGGCATTGGGCTGGAAATTACCGGTTTTGGGATTCTGCACAGAAAGGGTTTGCAAACCGCTGAATCCACACGTGAGTTTAACTCTACCAGTTGAATGCACACAATGACAACCATTCAGTTAGATAGCTCCGTTTTGGTTTTAGAAGCAGATATTTCTCTGTACAGCCTATGGTCCAGTTCACTCCGGAATATCCCAACGCAGCTCCTAGAAGAAACGTGTTTCTGACTCGCTGAATCTCAACATAGATTCAACTCTCTTAGGTGAATGAACGCACAGCAGAGCAGTTTCAAGGAAACGTTTCTCCTGTGTTTTAGACGAAGTTTCCTGCTGTTTAGTACATATGCCGGCATTGGGATGGAAATACCGGTTTTGGGATTCTGCACAGAAAGGGTTTGCAAACCGCTGTATCCACACGTGAGTTTAACTCTGTCAGTTGAATGCACACATTGACAACCATTCAGTTAGATAGCTCCGTTTTGGTTTTAGAAGCAGATATTTCTCTGTACAGCCTATGGTCCCATTCACTCGGGAATATTCCAACACAGCTCCTAGAAGAAACGTGTTTCTGACTCGCTGAATCTCAACATAGATTCAACTCTCTTAGGTGAACGAACGCACAGCAAAGCAGTTTCAAGGAAACATTTCTCCTGAGTTTTAGACGAAGTTTACTCCTGTTTAGTACACATGCCGGCATTGGGCTGGAAATACCGGTTTTGGGATTCTGCACAGAAATGTTTTGCAAACCGCTGAATCCACACGTGAGTTCAACTCTGACATTTGAATGCACACATTGAAAACCATTCAATTAGATAGCTCCGTTTTGGTTTTAGGAGCAGATATTTCTCTGTACAGCCTATGGTCCCATTCACTCGGGAAAATCCCAACGCAGCTCCTTGAGGAAACCTGTTTCTCACTCGCTGAATCTCAACATAGATTCAACTCTCTTAGGTGAACGAACGCACAGCAGAGCAGTTTCAAGGAAACGTTTCTCCTGAATTTTAGACGAAGTTTCCTGCTGTTTAGTACGTATGCCGGCATTGGGCTGGAAATACCGGTTTTGGGATTCTTCACAGAAAGGGTTTGCAAACCGCTGAATCCACACGTGAGTTTAACTCTACCAGTTGAATGCACACATTGACAACCATTCAGTTAGATAGCTCCGTTTTGGTTTTAGGAGCAGATATTTCTCTGTACAGCCTATGGTCCCATTCACTCGGGAATATCCCAATGCAGCTCCTAGAAGAAACGTGTTTCTGACTCGCTGAATCTCAACATAGATTCAACTCTCTTAGGTGAACGAATGCACAGCAGAGCAGTTTCAAGTAAACGTTTCTCCTGAGTTTTAGACGAAGTTTCCTGCTGTTTAGTACGTATGCCGGCATTGTGCTGGAAATACTGGTTTTGGGATTCTGCACAGAAAGGGTTTGCAAACCGCTGAATCCACACGTCAGTTTAGCTCTGTCAGTTGAATGCACACATTGACAACCATTCAGTTAGATAGCTCCGTTTTGGTTTTAGAAGCAGATATTTCTCTGTACAGCCTATGGTCCCGTTCACTCCGGAATATCCCAACGCAGCTCCTAGAAGAAACGTGTTTCTGACTCGCTGAATCTCAACATAGATTCAACTGTCTTAGGTGAACGAACGCACAGCAGAGCAGTTTCAAGGAAACGTTTCTCCTGAGTTTTAGACGAAGTTTCCTGCTGTTTAGTACGTATGCCGGCCTTGGGCTGGAAATACCGGTTTTGGGATTCTGCATAGAAAGGCTTTGCAAACCGCGGAATCCACATGTGAGTTTAACTCTGTCAGTTGAATGCACACATTGACAACCATTCAGTTAGATAGCTCCGTTTTGGTTTTAGAAGCAGATATTTCTCTGTACAGCCTATGGTCCCATTCACTCGGGAGTATCCCATCACAGCTCCTAGAAGAAAGGTTTTTCTGACTCGTTGAATATCAATATAGATTCAACTCTCTTAGGTGAACGAACGCACAGCAGAGCAGTTTCAATGAAACTTTTCTCCTGAGTTTTAGACGAAGTTTACTGCTGTTTAGTACGTATGCCGGCATTGGGCTGGAAATACCGGTTTTGGGATTCTGCACAGAAACGGTTTGCAAACCGCTGAATCCAAACGTGAGTTTAACTCTGTCAGTTGAATGCACACATTGACAACCATTCAGTTAGATAGCTCCGTTTTGGTTTTAGAAGCAGATATTTCTCTGTACAGCCTATGGTCCCATTCACTCCCGAATATCCCAACGCAGCTCCTAGAAGAAACGTGTTTCTGACTCGCTGAATCTCAACATAGATTCAACTCTCTTAGGTGAACGAACGCCCAGCAGAGCAGTTTCAAGGAAACCTTTCTCCTGAGTTTTAGACGAAGTTTCCTGCTGTTTAGTACGTATGGCGGCATTGGGCTGGAAATTACCGGTTTTGGGATTCTGCACAGAAAGGGTTTGCAAACCGCTGAATCCAAACGTGAGTTTAACTCTACCAGTTGAATGCACACATTGACAACCATTCAGTTAGATAGCTCCGTTTTGGTTTTAGGAGCAGATATTTCTCTATACAGCCTATGGTCCCATTCACTCGGGAATATCCCAACGCATCTCCTAGAAGAAAGGTGTTTCTGACTCGCTGAATATCAATATAGATTCAACTCTCTTAGGTGAACGAACGCACAGCAGAGCAGTATCAAGGAAACGTTTCTCCTGAGTTTTAGACGAAATTTACTGCTGTTTAGTACGTATGCCGGCATTGGGCTGGAAATACCGGATTTGGTGTTCTGCACAGGAAGGGTTTGCAAACCGTTGAATCCACACGTGAGTTTAGCTCTGTCAGTTGAATGCACACTTTGAAAACCATTCAGTTAGATAGCTCCGTTTTGGTTTTAGAAGCAGATATTTCTCTGTACAGCCTATGGTCCCATTCACTCGGGAATATTCCAACACAGCTCCTAGAAGAAACGTGTTTCTGACTCGCTGAATCTCAACATAGATTCAACTCTCTTAGGTGAACGAACGCACAGCAAAGCAGTTTCAAGGAAACATTTCTCCTGAGTTTTAGACGAAGTTTACTCCTGTTTAGTACACATGCCGGCATTGGGCTGGAAATACCGGTTTTGGGATTCTGCACAGAAATGTTTTGCAAACCGCTGAATCCACACGTGAGTTCAACTCTGACATTTGAATGCACACATTGAAAACCATTCAATTAGATAGCTCCGTTTTGGTTTTAGGAGCAGATATTTCTCTGTACAGCCTATGGTCCCATTCACTCGGGAAAATCCCAACGCAGCTCCTTGAAGAAACCTGTTTCTCACTCGCTGAATCTCAACATAGATTCAACTCTCTTAGGTGAACGAACGCACAGCAGAGCAGTTTCAAGGAAACGTTTCTCCTGAGTTTTAGACGAAGTTTCCTGCTGTTTAGTACGTATGCCGGCATTGGGCTGGAAATACCGGTTTTGGGATTCTTCACAGAAAGGGTTTGCAAACCGCTGAATCCACACGTGAGTTTAACTCTACCAGTTGAATGCACACATTGACAACCATTCAGTTAGATAGCTCCGTTTTGGTTTTAGGAGCAGATATTTCTCTGTACAGCCTATGGTCCCATTCACTCGGGAATATCCCAATGCAGCTCCTAGAAGAAACGTGTTTCTGACTCGCTGAATCTCAACATAGATTCAACTCTCTTAGGTGAACGAATGCACAGCAGAGCAGTTTCAAGTAAACGTTTCTCCTGAGTTTTAGACGAAGTTTCCTGCTGTTTAGTACGTATGCCGGCATTGTGCTGGAAATACTGGTTTTGGGATTCTGCACAGAAAGGGTTTGCAAATCGCTGAATCCACACGTCAGTTTAGCTCTGTCAGTTGAATGCACACATTGACAACCATTCAGTTAGATAGCTCCGTTTTGGTTTTAGAAGCAGATATTTCTCTGTACAGCCTATGGTCCCGTTCACTCCGGAATATCCCAAGGCAGCTCCTAGAAGAAACGTGTTTCTGACTCGCTGAATCTCAACATAGATTCAACTGTCTTAGGTGAACGAACGCACAGCAGAGCAGTTTCAAGGAAACGTTTCTCCTGAGTTTTAGACGAAGTTTCCTGCTGTTTAGTACGTATACCGGCCTTGGCCTGGAAATACCGGTTTTGGGATTCTGCATAGAAAGGCTTTGCAAACCGCGGAATCCACATGTGAGTTTAACTCTGTCAGTTGAATGCACACATTGACAACCATTCAGTTAGATAGCTCCGTTTTGGTTTTAGAAGCAGATATTTCTCTGTACAGCCTATGGTCCCATTCACTCGGGAGTATCCCATCACAGCTCCTAGAAGAAAGGTTTTTCTGACTCGTTGAATATCAATATAGATTGAACTCTCTTAGGTGAACGAACGCACAGCAGAGCAGTTTCAATGAAACTTTTCTCCTGAGTTTTAGACGAAGTTTACTGCTGTTTAGTACGTATGCCGGCATTGGGCTGGAAATACCGGTTTTGGGATTCTGCACAGAAACGGTTTGCAAACCGCTGAATCCACACGTGAGTTTAGCTCTGTCAGTTGAATGCACACATTGACAACCATTCAGTTAGATAGCTCCGTTTTGGTTTTAGAAGCAGATATTTCTCTGTACAGCTTATGGTCCCGTTCACTCCGGAATATCCCAACGCAGCTCCTAGAAGAAACGTTTTTCTGACTCGCTGAATCTCAACATAGATTCAAGTCTCTTAGGTGAACGAACGCACAGCAGAGCAGTTTCAAGGAAACGTTTCTCCTGAGTTTTAGACGAAGTTTCCTGCTGTTTAGTACGTATGCCGGCATTGAGCTGGAATTACCGGTTTTGGGATTCTGCACAGAAAGGGTTTGCAAACCGCTGAATCCAAACGTGAGTTTAACTCGGTCAGTTGAATGCACACATTGACAACCATTCAGTTAGATAGCTCCGTTTTGGTTTTAGAGGCAGATATTTCTCTGTACAGCCTATGGTCCCATTCACTCCCGAATATCCCAACGCAGCTCCTAGAAGAAACGTGTTTCTGACTCGCTGAATCTCAACATAGATTCAACTCTCTTAGGTGAACGAACGCCCAGCAGAGCAGTTTCAAGGAAACGTTTCTCCTGAGTTTTAGACGAAGTTTCCTGCTGTTTAGTACGTATGGCGGCATTGGGCTGGAAATACCGGTTTTGGGATTCTGCACAGAAAGGGTTTGCAAACCGCTGAATCCAAACGTGAGTTTAACTCTGTCAGTTGAATGCACACATTGACAACCATTCAGTTAGATAGCTCCGTTTTGGTTTTAGGAGCAGATATTTCTCTATACAGCCTATGGTCCCATTCACTCGGGAATATCCCAACGCATCTCCTAGAAGAAAGGTGTTTCTGACTCGCTGAATATCAATATAGATTCAACTCTCTTAGGTGAACGAACGCACAGCAGAGCAGTTTCAAGGAAACGTTTCTCCTGAGTTTTAGACGAAATTTACTGCTGTTTAGTACGTATGCCGGCATTGAGCTGGAAATACCGGATTTGGGATTCTGCACAGGAAGGGTTTGCAAACCGCTGAATCCACACGAGAGTTTAGCTCTGTCAGTTGAATGCACACTTTGAAAACCATTCAGTTAGATAGCTCCGTTTTGGTTTTAGAAGCAGATATTTCTCTGTACAGCCTATGGTCCCGTTCACTCCGGAATATCCCAACGCAGCTCCTAGAAGAAACGTTTTTCTGACTCGCTGAATCTCAACATAGATTCAACTCTCTTAGGTGAATGAACGCACAGCAAAGCAGTTTCAAGGAAACGTTTCTCCTGAGTTTTAGACGAATTTTTGTGCTGTTTAGTACGTATGCCGGCATTGGGCTGGAAATACCGCTTTTGGGACTCTGCACAGAAAGGTTTTGCAAACCGCTGAATCCACACGTGAGTTCAACTCTGACATTTGAATGCACACATTGAAAACCATTCAATTAGATAGCTCCGTTTTGGTTTTAGGAGCAGATATTTTTCTGTACATCCTATGGTCCCATTCACTCGGGAAAATCCCAACGCAGCTCCTTGAAGAAACCTGTTTCTCACTCGCTGAATCTCAACATAGATTCAACTCTCTTAGGTGAACGAACGCACAGCAGAGCAGTTTCAAGGAAACGTTTCTCCTGAGTTTTAGACGAAGTTTCCTGCTGTTTAGTACGTATGCCGGCATTGGGCTGGAAATACCGGTTTTGGGATTCTTCACAGAAAGGGTTTGCAAACCGCTGAATCCACACGTGAGTTTAACTCTACCAGTTGAATGCACACATTGACAACCATTCAGTTAGATAGCTCCGTTTTGGTTTTAGAAGCAGATATTTCTCTGTACAGCCTATGGTCCAGTTCACTCCGGAATATCCCAACGCAGCTCCTAGAAGAAACGTGTTTCTGACTCGCTGAATCTCAACATAGATTCAACTCTCTTAGGTGAATGAACGCACAGCAGAGCAGTTTCAAGGAAACGTTTCTCCTGTGTTTTAGACGAAGTTTCCTGCTGTTTAGTACATATGCCGGCATTGGGATGGAAATACCGGTTTTGGGATTCTGCACAGAAAGGGTTTGCAAACCGCTGTATCCACACGTGAGTTTAACTCTGTCAGTTGAATGCACACATTGACAACCATTCAGTTAGATAGCTCCGTTTTGGTTTTAGAAGCAGATATTTCTCTGTACAGCCTATGGTCCCATTCACTCGGGAATATTCCAACACAGCTCCTAGAAGAAACGTGTTTCTGACTCGCTGAATCTCAACATAGATTCAACTCTCTTAGGTGAACGAACGCACAGCAAAGCAGTTTCAAGGAAACATTTCTCCTGAGTTTAAACGAAGTTTACTCCTGTTTAGTACACATGCCGGCATTGGGCTGGAAATACCGGTTTTGGGATTCTGCACAGAAATGTTTTGCAAACCGCTGAATCCACACGTGAGTTCAACTCTGACATTTGAATGCACACATTGAAAACCATTCAATTAGATAGCTCCGTTTTGGTTTTAGGAGCAGATATTTCTCTGTACAGCCTATGGTCCCATTCACTCGGGAAAATCCCAACGCAGCTCCTTGAAGAAACCTGTTTCTCACTCGCTGAATCTCAACATAGATTCAACTCTCTTAGGTGAACGAATGCACAGCACAGCAGTTTCAAGGAAACGTTTCTCCTGACTTTTAGACGAAGTTTCCTGCTGTTTAGTACGTATGCCGGCCTTGGGCTGGAAATACCGGTTTTGGGATTCTTCACAGAAAGGGTTTGCAAACCGCTGAATCCACACGTGAGTTTAACTCTACCAGTTGAATGCACACATTGACAACCATTCAGTTAGATAGCTCCGTTTTGGTTTTAGGAGCAGATATTTCTCTGTACAGCCTATGGTCCCATTCGCTCGGGAATATCCCAATGCAGCTCCTAGAAGAAACGTGTTTCTGACTCGCTGAATCTCAACATAGATTCAACTCTCTTAGGTGAACGAACGCACAGCAGAGCAGTTTCAAGGAAACGTTTCTCCTGAGTTTTAGACGAAGTTTCCTGCTGTTTAGTACGTATGCTGGCATTGTGCTGGAAATACTGGTTTTGGGATTCTGCACAGACAGGGTTTGCAAACCGCTGAATCCACACGTCAGTTTAGCTCTGTCAGTTGAATGCACACATTGACAACCATTCAGTTAGATAGCTCTGTTTTGGTTTTAGAAGCAGATATTTCTCTGTACAGCCTATGGTCCCGTTCACTCCGGAATATCCCAACGCAGCTCCTAGAAGAAACGTGTTTCTGACTCGCTGAATCTCAACATAGATTCAACTGTCTTAGGTGAACGAACGCACAGCAGAGCAGTTTCAAGGAAACGTTTCTCCTGAGTTTTAGACGAAGTTTCCTGCTGTTTAGTACGTATGCCGGCCTTGGGCTGGAAATACCGGTTTTGGGATTCTGCATAGAAAGGGTTTGCAAACCGCGGAATCCACATGTGAGTTTAACTCTGTCAGTTGAATGCACACATTGACAACCATTCAGTTAGATAGCTCCGTTTTGGTTTTAGAAGCAGATATTTCTCTGTACAGCCTATGGTCCCATTCACTCGGGAGTATCCCATCACAGCTCCTAGAAGAAAGGTGTTTCTGACTCGCTGAATATCAATATAGATTCAACTCTCTTAGGTGAACGAACGCACAGCAGAGCAGTTTCAATGAAACTTTTCTCCTGAGTTTTAGACGAAGTTTACTGCTGTTTAGTACGTATGCCGGCATTGGGCTGGAAATACCGGTTTTGGGATTCTGCACAGAAACGGTTTGCAAACCGCTGAATCCACACGTGAGTTTAGCTCTGTCAGTTGAATGCACACATTGACAACCATTCAGTTAGATAGCTCCGTTTTGGTTTTAGAAGCAGATATTTCTCTGTACAGCTTATGGTCCCGTTCACTCCGGAATATCCCAACGCAGCTCCTAGAAGAAACGTTTTTCTGACTCGCTGAATCTCAACATAGATTCAACTCTCTTAGGTGAACGAACGCACAGCAGAGCAGTTTCAAGGAAACGTTTCTCCTGAGTTTTAGACGAAGTTTCCTGCTGTTTAGTACGTATGCCGGCATTGAGCTGGAATTACCGGTTTTGGGATTCTGCACAGAAAGGGTTTGCAAACCCCTGAATCCAAACGTGAGTTTAACTCTGTCAGTTGAATGCAAACATTGACAACCATTCAGTTAGATAGCTCCGTTTTGGTTTTAGGAGCAGATATTTCTCTGTACAGCCTATGGTCCCATTCGCTCGGGAATATCCCAATGCAGCTCCTAGAAGAAACGTGTTTCTGACTCGCTGAATCTCAACATAGATTCAACTCTCTTAGGTGAACGAACGCACAGCAGAGCAGTTTCAAGGAAACGTTTCTCCTGAGTTTTAGACGAAGTTTCCTGCTGTTTAGTACGTATGCTGGCATTGTGCTGGAAATACTGGTTTTGGGATTCTGCACAGACAGGGTTTGCAAACCGCTGAATCCGCACGTCAGTTTAGCTCTGTCAGTTGAATGCACACATTGACAACCATTCAGTTAGATAGCTCCGTTTTGGTTTTAGAAGCAGATATTTCTCTGTACAGCCTATGGTCCCGTTCACTCCGGAATATCCCAACGCAGCTCCTAGAAGAAACGTGTTTCTGACTCGCTGAATCTCAACATAGATTCAACTGTCTTAGGTGAACGAACGCACAGCAGAGCAGTTTCAAGGAAACGTTTCTCCTGAGTTTTAGACGAAGTTTCCTGCTGTTTAGTACGTATGCCGGCCTTGGGCTGGAAATACCGGTTTTGGGATTCTGCATAGAAAGGGTTTGCAAACCGCGGAATCCACATGTGAGTTTAACTCTGTCAGTTGAATGCACACATTGACAACCATTCAGTTAGATAGCTCCGTTTTGGTTTTAGAAGCAGATATTTCTCTGTACAGCCTATGGTCCCATTCACTCGGGAGTATCCCATCACAGCTCCTAGAAGAAAGGTGTTTCTGACTCGCTGAATATCAATATAGATTCAACTCTCTTAGGTGAACGAACGCACAGCAGAGCAGTTTCAATGAAACTTTTCTCCTGAGTTTTAGACGAAGTTTACTGCTGTTTAGTACGTATGCCGGCATTGGGCTGGAAATACCGGTTTTGGGATTCTGCACAGAAACGGTTTGCAAACGGCTGAATCCACACGTGAGTTTAGCTCTGTCAGTTGAATGCACACATTGACAACCATTCAGTTAGATAGCTCCGTTTTGGTTTTAGAAGCAGATATTTCTCTGTACAGCTTATGGTCCCGTTCACTCCGGAATATCCCAACGCAGCTCCTAGAAGAAACGTTTTTCTGACTCGCTGAATCTCAACATAGATTCAACTCTCTTAGGTGAACGAACGCACAGCAGAGCAGTTTCAAGGAAACGTTTCTCCTGAGTTTTAGACGAAGTTTCCTGCTGTTTAGTACGTATGCCGGCATTGAGCTGGAATTACCGGTTTTGGGATTCTGCACAGAAAGGGTTTGCAAACCGCTGAATCCAAACGTGAGTTTAACTCTGTCAGTTGAATGCAAACATTGACAACCATTCAGTTAGATAGCTCCGTTTTGGTTTTAGGAGCAGATATTTTTCCGTACAGCCTATGGTCCCATTCACTCGGGAAAATCCCAACGCAGCTCCTTGAAGAAACCTGTTTCTCACTCGCTGAATCTCAACATAGATTCAACTCTCTTAGGTGAACGAACGCACAGCAGAGCAGTTTCAAGGAAACGTTTCTCCTGAGTTTTAGACGAAGTTTCCTGCTGTTTAGTACGTATGCCGGCATTGGGCTGGAAATACCGGTTTTGGGATTCTTCACAGAAAGGGTTTGCAAACCGCTGAATCCACACGTGAGTTTAACTCTACCAGTTGAATGCACACATTGACAACCATTCAGTTAGATAGCTCCGTTTTGGTTTTAGAAGCAGATATTTCTCTGTACAGCCTATGGTCCAGTTCACTCCGGAATATCCCAACGCAGCTCCTAGAAGAAACGTGTTTCTGACTCGCTGAATCTCAACATAGATTCAACTCTCTTAGGTGAATGAACGCACAGCAGAGCAGTTTCAAGGAAACGTTTCTCCTGTGTTTTAGACGAAGTTTCCTGCTGTTTAGTACATATGAGGGCATTGGGATGGAAATACCGGTTTTGGGATTCTGCACAGAAAGGGTTTGCAAACCGCTGTATCCACACGTGAGTTTAACTCTGTCAGTTGAATGCACACATTGACAACCATTCAGTTAGATAGCTCCGTTTTGGTTTTAGAAGCAGATATTTCTCTGTACAGCCTATGGTCCCATTCACTCGGGAATATTCCAACACAGCTCCTAGAAGAAACGTGTTTCTGACTCGCTGAATCTCAACATAGATTCAACTCTCTTAGGTGAACGAACGCACAGCAAAGCAGTTTCAAGGAAACATTTCTCCTGAGTTTTAGACGAAGTTTACTCCTGTTTAGTACACATGCCGGCATTGGGCTGGAAATACCGGTTTTGGGATTCTGCACAGAAATGTTTTGCAAACCGCTGAATCCACACGTGAGTTCAACTCTGACATTTGAATGCACACATTGAAAACCATTCAATTAGATAGCTCCGTTTTGGTTTTAGGAGCAGATATTTCTCTGTACAGCCTATGGTCCCATTCACTCGGGAAAATCCCAACGCAGCTCCTTGAAGAAACCTGTTTCTCACTCGCTGAATCTCAACATAGATTCAACTCTCTTAGGTGAACGAACGCACAGCAGAGCAGTTTCAAGGAAACGTTTCTCCTGAGTTTTAGACGAAGTTTCCTGCTGTTTAGTACGTATGCCGGCATTGGGCTGGAAATACCGGTTTTGGGATTCTTCACAGAAAGGGTTTGCAAACCGCTGAATCCACACGTGAGTTTAACTCTACCAGTTGAATGCACACATTGACAACCATTCAGTTAGATAGCTCCGTTTTGGTTTTAGGAGCAGATATTTCTCTGTACAGCCTATGGTCCCATTCACTCGGGAATATCCCAATGCAGCTCCTAGAAGAAACGTGTTTCTGACTCGCTGAATCTCAACATAGATTCAACTCTCTTAGGTGAACGAACGCACAGCAGAGCAGTTTCAAGGAAACGTTTCTCCTGAGTTTTAGACGAAGTTTCCTGCTGTTTAGTACGTATGGCGGCATTGTGCTGGAAATACTGGTTTTGGGATTCTGCACAGAACGGGTTTGCAAACCGCTGAATCCACACGTCAGTTTAGCTCTGTCAGTTGAATGCACACATTGACAACCATTCAGTTAGATAGCTCCGTTTTGGTTTTAGAAGCAGATATTTCTCTGTACAGCCTATGGTCCCGTTCACTCCGGAATATCCCAACGCAGCTCCTAGAAGAAACGTGTTTCTGACTCGATGAATCTCAACATAGATTCAACTGTCTTAGGTGAACGAACGCACAGCAGAGCAGTTTCAAGGAAACGTTTCTCCTGAGTTTTAGACGAAGTTTCCTGCTGTTTAGTACGTATGCCGGTCTTGGGCTGGAAATACCGGTTTTGGGATTCTGCATAGAAAGGGTTTGCAAACCGCGGAATCCACATGTGAGTTTAACTCTGTCAGTTGAATGCACACATTGACAACCATTCAGTTAGATAGCTCCGTTTTGGTTTTAGAAGCAGATATTTCTCTGTACAGCCTATGGTCCCATTCACTCGGGAGTATCCCATCACAGCTCCTAGAAGAAAGGTGTTTCTGACTCGCTGAACATCAATATAGATTAAACTCTCTTAGGTGAACGAACGCACAGCAGAGCAGTTTCAATGAAACTTTTCTCCTGAGTTTTAGACGAAGTTTACTGCTGTTTAGTACGTATGCCGGCATTGGGCTGGAAATACCGGTTTTGGGATTCTGCACAGAAACGGTTTGCAAACCGCTGAATCCACACGTGAGTTTAGCTCTGTCAGTTGAATGCACACATTGACAACCATTCAGTTAGATAGCTCCGTTTTGGTTTTAGAAGCAGATATTTCTCTGTACAGCTTATGGTCCCATTCACTCCGGAATATCCCAACGCAGCTCCTAGAAGAAACGTTTTTCTGACTCGCTGAATCTCAACATAGATTCAACTCTCTTAGGTGAACGAACGCACAGCAGAGCAGTTTCAAGGAAACGTTTCTCCTGAGTTTTAGACGAAGTTTCCTGCTGTTTAGTACGTATGGCGGCATTGGGCTGGAAATACCGGTTTTGGGATTCTGCACAGAAAGGGTTTGCAAACCGCTGAATCCAAACGTGAGTTTAACTCTGTCAGTTGAATGCACACATTGACAACCATTCAGTTAGATAGCTCCGTTTTGGTTTTAGGAGCAGATATTTCTCTATACAGCCTATGGTCCCATTCACTCGGGAATATCCCAACGCAGCTCCTAGAAGAAAGGTGTTTCTGACTCGCTGAATATCAATATAGATTCAACTCTCTTAGGTGAACGAACGCACAGCAGAGCAGTTTCAAGGAAACGTTTCTCCTGAGTTTTAGACGAAATTTACTGCTGTTTAGTACGTATGCCGGCATTGGGCTGGAAATACCGGATTTGGGATTCTGCACAGGAAGGGTTTGCAAACCGCTGAATCCACACGTGAGTTTAGCTCTGTCAGTTGAATGCACACTTTGAAAACCATTCAGTTAGATAACTCCGTTTTGGTTTTAGAAGCAGATATTTCTCTGTACAGCCTATGGTCCCGTTCACTCCGGAATATCCCAACGCAGCTCCTAGAAGAAACGTTTTTCTGACTCGCTGAATCTCAACATAGATTCAACTCTCTTAGGTGAACGCACGCACAGCAGAGCAGTTTCAAGGAAACGTTTCTCCTGAGTTTTAGACGAAGTTTCCTGCTGTTTAGTACGTATGCCGGCATTGGGCTGGAAATACCGGTTTTGGGATTCTTCACAGAAAGGGTTTGCAAACCGCTGAATCCACACGTGAGTTTAATTCTACCAGTTGAATGCACACATTGACAACCATTCAGTTAGATAGCTCCGTTTTGGTTTTAGAAGCAGATATTTCTCTGTACAGCCTATGGTCCAGTTCACTCCGGAATATCCCAACGCAGCTCCTAGAAGAAACGTGTTTCTGACTCGCTGAATCTCAACATAGATTCAACTCTCTTAGGTGAACGCACGCACAGCAGAGCAGTTTCAAGGAAACGTTTCTCCTGAGTTTTAGACGAATTTTTGTGCTGTTTAGTACGTATGCCGGCATTGGGCTGGAAATACCGCTTTTGGGATTCTGCACAGAAAGATTTTGCAAACCGCTGAATCCACAAGTGAGTTCAACTCTGACATTTGAATGCACACATTGAAAACCATTCAATTAGATAGCTCCGTTTTGGTTTTAGGAGCAGATATTTTTCTGTACAGCCTATGGTCCCATTCACTCGGGAAAATCCCAACGCAGCTCCTTGAAGAAACCTGTTTCTCACTCGCTGAATCTCAACATAGATTCAACTCTCTTAGGTGAACGAACGCACAGCAGAGCAGTTTCAAGGAAACGTTTCTCCTGAGTTTTAGACGAAGTTTCCTGCTGTTTAGTACGTATGCCGGCATTGGGCAGGAAATACCGGTTTTGGGATTCTTCACAGAAAGGGTTTGCAAACCGCTGAATCCACACGTGAGTTTAACTCTACCAGTTGAATGCACACATTGACAACCATTCAGTTAGATAGCTCCGTTTTGGTTTTAGAAGCAGATATTTCTCTGTACAGCCTATGGTCCAGTTCACTCCGGAATATCCCAACGCAGCTCCTAGAAGAAACGTGTTTCTGACTCGCTGAATCTCAACATAGATTCAACTATCTTAGGTGAATGAACGCACAGCAGAGCAGTTTCAAGGAAACGTTTCTCCTGTGTTTTAGACGAAGTTTCCTGCTGTTTAGTACATATGCCGGCATTGGGATGGAAATACCGGTTTTGGGATTCTGCACAGAAAGGGTTTGCAAACCGCTGTATCCACACGTGAGTTTAACTCTGTCAGTTGAATGCACACATTGACAACCATTCAGTTAGATAGCTCCGTTTTGGTTTTAGAAGCAGATATTTCTCTGTACAGCCTATGGTCCCAGTCACTCGGGAATATCCCAACGCAGCTCCTAGAAGAAACGTGTTTCTGACTCGCTGAATCCCAACATAGATTCAACTCTCTTAGGTGAACGCACGCACAGCAGAGCAGTTTCAAGGAAACGTTTCTCCTGAGTTTTAGACGAAGTTTCCTGCTGTTTAGTACGTATGCCGGCATTGGGCTGGAAATACCGGTTTTGGGATTCTTCACAGAAAGGGTTTGGAAACCGCTGAATCCACACGTGAGTTTAACTCTGCCAGTTGAATGCACACATTGACAACCATTCAGTTAGATAGCTCCGTTTTGGTTTTAGAAGCAGATATTTCTCTGTACAGTCTATGGTCCCATTCACTCGGGAATATCCCAACGCAGCTCCTAGAAGAAACGTGTTTCTGACTCGCAGAATCTCAACATAGATTCAACTCTCTTAGGTGAACGAACGCACAGCAGAGCACTTTCAAGGAAACGTTTCTCCTCAGTTTTAGGCGAAGTTTCCTGCTGTTTAGTACGTATGCCGGCATTGAGCTGGAAGTACCGGTTTTGGGATTCTGCACAGAAAGGTTTTACAAACCGCTGAATCCAAACGTGAGTTTAACTCTGTCAGTTGAATGCACACATTGACAACCATTCAGTTAGATAGCTCCGTTTTGGTTTTAGAAGCAGATATTTCTCTGTGCAACCAATGGTCCCATTCACTCGGGAATATCCCAACGCAGCTCCTAGAAGAAACGTGTTTCTGACTCGCTGAATCTCAACATAGATTCAACTCCCTTAGGTGAACGAACGCACAGCAGAGCAGTTTCAAGGAAACGTTTCTCCTGAGTTTTAGACGAAGTTTACTGCTGTTTAGTACGTATGCTGGCATTGGGCTGGAAATACCGGTTTTGGGATTCTGCACAGAAAGGGTTTGCAAACCGCTGAATCCACACGTGAGTTTAACTCTGTCAGTTGAATGCACACATTGACAACCATTCAGTTAGATAGCTCCGTTTTGGTTTTAGAAGCATATATTTCTCTGTACAGCCTATGGTCCCGTTCACTCCGGAATATCCCAACGCAGCTCCTAGAAGAAACGTTTTTCTGACTCGCTGAATCTCAACATAGATTCAACTCTCTTAGGTGAACGCACGCACAGCAGAGCAGTTTCAAGGAAACGTTTCTCCTGAGTTTTAGACGAATTTTTGTGCTGTTTAGTACGTATGCCGGCATTGGGCTGGAAATACCGCTTTTGGGATTCTGCACGGAAAGGTTTTGCAAACCGCTGAATCCACACGTGAGTTCAACTCTGACATTTGAATGCACACATTGAAAACCATTCAATTAGATAGCTCCGTTTTGGTTTTAGGAGCAGATATTTTTCTGTACAGCCTATGGTCCCATTCACTCGGGAAAATCCCAACGCAGCTCCTTGAAGAAACCTGTTTCTCACTCGCTGAATCTCAACATAGATTCAACTCTCTTAGGTGAACGAACGCACAGCAGAGCAGTTTCAAGGAAACGTTTCTCCTGAGTTTTAGACGAAGTTTCCTGCTGTTTAGTACGTATGCCGGCATTGGGCTGGAAATACCGGTTTTGGGATTCTTCACAGAAAGGGTTTGCAAACCGCTGAATCCACACGTGAGTTTAACTCTACCAGTTGAATGCACACATTGACAACCATTCAGTTAGATAGCTCCGTTTTGGTTTTAGAAGCAGATATTTCTCTGTACAGCCTATGGTCCAGTTCACTCCGGAATATCCCAACGCAGCTCCTAGAAGAAACGTGTTTCTGACTCGCTGAATCTCAACATAGATTCAACTCTCTTAGGTGAATGAACGCACAGCAGAGCAGTTTCAAGGAAACGTTTCTCCTGTGTTTTAGACGAAGTTTCCTGCTGTTTAGTACATATGCCGGCATTGGGATGGAAATACCGGTTTTGGGATTCTGCACAGAAAGGGTTTGCAAACCGCTGTATCCACACGTGAGTTTAACTCGGTCAGTTGAATGCACACATTGACAACCATTCAGTTAGATAGCTCCGTTTTGGTTTTAGAAGCAGATATTTCTCTGTACAGCCTATGGTCCCATTCACTCGGGAATATTCCAACACAGCTCCTAGAAGAAACGTGTTTCTGACTCGCTGAATCTCAACATAGATTCAACTCTCTTAGGTGAACGAACGCACAGCAAAGCAGTTTCAAGGAAACATTTCTCCTGAGTTTTAGACGAAGTTTACTCCTGTTTAGTACATATGCCGGCATTGGGCTGGAAATACCGGTTTTGGGATTCTGCACAGAAATGTTTTGCAAACCGCTGAATCCACACGGGAGTTCAACTCTGACATTTGAATGCACACATTGAAAACCATTCAATTAGATAGCTCCGTTTTGGTTTTAGGAGCAGATATTTCTCTGTACAGCCTATGGTCCCATTCACTCGGGAAAATCCCAACGCAGCTCCTTGAAGAAACCTGTTTCTCACTCGCTGAATCTCAACATAGATTCAACTCTCTTAGGTGAACGAACGCACAGCAGAGCAGTTTCAAGGAAACGTTTCTCCTGAGTTTTAGACGAAGTTTCCTGCTGTTTAGTACGTATGCCGGCATTGGGCTGGAAATACCGGTTTTGGGATTCTTCACAGAAAGGGTTTGCAAACCGCTGAATCCACACGTGAGTTTAACTCTACCAGTTGAATGCACACATTGACAACCATTCAGTTAGATAGCTCCGTTTTGGTTTTAGGAGCAGATATTTCTCTGTACAGCCTATGGTCCCATTCACTCGGGAATATCCCAATGCAGCTCCTAGAAGAAACGTGTTTCTGACTCGCTGAATCTCAACATAGATTCAACTCTCTTAGGTGAACGAACGCACAGCAGAGCAGTTTCAAGGAAACGTTTCTCCTGAGTTTTAGACGAAGTTTCCTGCTGTTTAGTACGTATGCCGGCATTGTGCTGGAAATACTGGTTTTGGGATTCTGCACAGAAAGGGTTTGCAAACCGCTGAATCCACACGTCAGTTTAGCTCTGTCAGTTGAATGCACACATTGACAACCATTCAGTTAGATAGCTCCGTTTTGGTTTTAGAAGCAGATATTTCTCTGTACAGCCTATGGTCCCGTTCACTCCGGAATATCCCAACGCAGCTCCTAGAAGAAACGTGTTTCTGACTCGCTGAATCTCAACATAGATTCAACTGTCTTAGGTGAACGAACGCACAGCAGAGCAGTTTCAAGGAAACGTTTCTCCTGAGTTTTAGACGAAGTTTCCTGCTGTTTAGTACGTATGCCGGCCTTGGGCTGGAAATACCGGTTTTGGGATTCTGCATAGAAAGGGTTTGCAAACCGCGGAATCCACATGTGAGTTTAACTCTGTCAGTTGAATGCACACATTGACAACCATTCAGTTAGATAGCTCCGTTTTGGTTTTAGAAGCAGATATTTCTCTGTACAGCCTATGGTCCCATTCACTCGGGAGTATCCCATCACAGCTCCTAGAAGAAAGGGGTTTCTGACTCGCTGAATATCAATATAGATTCAACTCTCTTAGGTGAACGAAGGCACAGCAGAGCAGTATTAATGAAACTTTTCTCCTGAGTTTTAGACGAAGTTTACTGCTGTTTAGTACGTATGCCGGCATTGGGCTGGAAATACCGGTTTTGGGATTCTGCACAGAAACGGTTTGCAAACCGCTGAATCCACACGTGAGTTTAGCTCTGTCAGTTGAATGCACACATTGACAACCATTCAGTTAGATAGCTCCGTTTTGGTTTTAGAAGCAGATATTTCTCTGTACAGCTTATGGTCCCGTTCACTCCGGAATATCCCAACGCAGCTCCTAGAAGAAACGTTTTTCTGACTCGCTGAATCTCAACATAGATTCAACTCTCTTAGGTGAACGAACGCACAGCAGAGCAGTTTCAAGGAAACGTTTCTCCTGAGTTTTAGACGAAGTTTCCTGCTGTTTAGTACGTATGCCGGCATTGAGCTGGAATTACCGGTTTTGGGATTCTGCACAGAAAGGGTTTGCAAACCGCTGAATCCAAACGTGAGTTTAACTCTGTCAGTTGAATGCACACATTGACAACCATTCAGTTAGATAGCTCCGTTTTGGTTTTAGAAGCAGATATTTCTCTGTACAGCCTATGGTCCCATTCACTCGGGAATATCCCAACGCAGCTCCTAGAAGAAACGTGTTTCTGACTCGCTGAATCTCAACATAGATTCAACTCTCTTAGGTGAACGAACGCACAGCAGAGCACTTTCAAGGAAACGTTTCTCCTGAGTTTTAGGCGAAGTTTCCTGCTGTTTAGTACGTATGGCGGCATTGGGCTGGAAATACCGGTTTTGGGATTCTGCACAGAAAGGGTTTGCAAACCGCTGAATCCAAACGTGAGTTTAACTCTGTCAGTTGAATGAACACATTGACAACCATTCAGTTAGATAGCTCCGTTTTGGTTTTACGAGCAGATATTTCTCTATACAGCCTATGGTCCCATTCACTCGGGAATATCCCAACGCAGCTCCTAGAAGAAAGGTGTTTCTGACTCGCTGAATATCAATATAGATTCAACTCTCTTAGGTGAACGAACGCACAGCAGAGCAGTTTCAAGGAAACGTTTCTCCTGAGTTTTAGACGAAATTTACTGCTGTTTAGTATGTATGCCGGCATTGGGCTGGAAATACCGGATTTGGGATTCTGCACAGGAAGGGTTTGCAAACCGCTGAATCCATACGTGAGTTTAGCTCTGTCAGTTGAATGCACACTTTGAAAACCATTCAGTTAGATAGCTCCGTTTTGGTTTTAGAAGCAGATATTTCTCTGTACAGCCTATGGTCCCGTTCACTCCGGAATATCCCAACGCAGCTCCTAGAAGAAACGTTTTTCTGACTCGCTGAATCTCAACATAGATTCAACTCTCTTAGGTGAACGCACGCACAGCAGAGCAGTTTCAAGGAAACGTTTCTCCTGAGTTTTAGACGAAGTTTCCTGCTGTTTAGTACGTATGCCGGCATTCAGCTGGAAGTACCGGTTTTGGGATTCTGCACAGAAAGTGTTTGGAAACCGCTGAATCCAAACGTGAGTTTAACTCTGTCAGTTGAATGCACACATTGACAACCATTCAGTTAGATAGCTCCGTTTTGGTTTTAGAAGCAGATATTTCTCTGTACAGCCTATGGTCCCATTCACTCGGGAATATTCCAACACAGCTCCTAGAAGAAACGTGTTTCTGACTCGCTGAATCTCAACATAGATTCAACTCTCTTAGGTGAACGAACGCACAGCAAAGCAGTTTCAAGGAAACATTTCTCCTGAGTTTTAGACGAAGTTTACTCCTGTTTAGTACACATGCCGGCATTGGGCTGGAAATACCGGTTTTGGGATTCTGCACAGAAATGTTTTGCAAACCGCTGAATCCACACGTGAGTTCAACTCTGACATTTGAATGCACACATTGAAAACCATTCAATTAGATAGCTCCGTTTTGGTTTTAGGAGCAGATATTTCTCTGTACAGCCTATGGTCCCATTCACTCGGGAAAATCCCAACGCAGCTCCTTGAAGAAACCTGTTTCTCACTCGCTGAATCTCAACATAGATTCAACTCTCTTAGGTGAACGAACGCACAGCAGAGCAGTTTCAAGGAAACGTTTCTCCTGAGTTTTAGACGAAGTTTCCTGCTGTTTAGTACGTATGCCGGCATTGGGCTGGAAATACCGGTTTTGGGATTCTTCACAGAAAGGGTTTGGAAACCGCTGAATCCACACGTGAGTTTAACTCTGCCAGTTGAATGCACACATTGACAACCATTCAGTTAGATAGCTCCGTTTTGGTTTTAGAAGCAGATATTTGTCTGTACAGCCTATGGTCCAGTTCACTCCGGAATATCCCTACGCAGCTCCTAGAAGAAACGTGTTTCTGACTCGCTGAATCTCAACATAGATTCAACTCTCTTAGGTGAACGCACGCACAGCAGAGCAGTTTCAAGGAAACGTTTCTCCTGAGTTTTAGACGAATTTTTGTGCTGTTTAGTACGTATGCCGGCATTGGGCTGGAAATACCGCTTTCGGGATTCTGCACAGAAAGGTTTTGCAAACCGCTGAATCCACACGTGAGTTCAACTCTGACATTTGAATGCACACATTGAAAACCATTCAATTAGATAGCTCCGTTTTGGTTTTAGGAGCAGATATTTTTCTGTACAGTCTATGGTCCCATTCACTCGGGAAAATCCCAACGCAGCTCCTTGAAGAAACCTGTTTCTCACTCGCTGAATCTCAACATAGATTCAACTCTCTTAGGTGAACGAACGCACAGCAGAGCAGTTTCAAGGAAACGTTTCTCCTGAGTTTTAGACGAAGTTTCCTGCTGTTTAGTACGTATGCCGGCATTGGGCTGGAAATACCGGTTTTGGGATTCTTCACAGAAAGGGTTTGCAAACCGCTGAATCCACACGTGAGTTTAACTCTACCAGTTGAATGCACACATTGACAACCATTCAGTTAGATAGCTCCGTTTTGGTTTTAGAAGCAGATATTTCTCTGTACAGCCTCTGGTCCAGTTCACTCCGGAATATCCCAACGCAGCTCCTAGAAGAAACGTGTTTCTGACTCGCTGAATCTCAACATAGATTCAACTCTCTTAGGTGAATGAACGCACAGCAGAGCAGTGTCAAGGAAACGTTTCTCCTGTGTTTTAGACGAAGTTTCCTGCTGTTTAGTACATATGCCGGCTTTGGGATGGAAATACCGGTTTTGGGATTCTGCACAGAAAGGGTTTGCAAACCGCTGTATCCACACGTGAGTTTAACTCTGTCAGTTGAATGCACACATTGACAACCATTCAGTTAGATAGCTCCGTTTTGGTTTTAGAAGCAGATATTTCTCTGTACAGCCTATGGTCCCAGTCACTCGGGAATATCCCAACGCAGCTCCTAGAAGAAACGTGTTTCTGACTCGCTGAATCCCAACATAGATTCAACTCTCTTAGGTGAACGCACGCACAGCAGAGCAGTTTCAAGGAAACGTTTCTCCTGAGTTTTAGACGAAGTTTCCTGCTGTTTAGTACGTATGCCGGCATTGGGCTGGAAATACCGGTTTTGGGATTCTTCACAGAAAGGGTTTGGAAACCGCTGAATCCACACGTGAGTTTAACTCTGCCAGTTGAATGCCCACATTGACAACCATTCAGTTAGATAGCTCCGTTTTGGTTTTAGAAGCAGATATTTCTCTGTACAGTCTATGGTCCCATTCACTCGGGAATATCCCAACGCAGCTCCTAGAAGAAACGTGTTTCTGACTCGCAGAATCTCAACATAGATTCAACTCTCTTAGGTGAACGAACGCACAGCAGAGCAGTTTCAAGGAAACGTTTTTCCTCAGTTTTAGGCGAAGTTTCCTGCTGTTTAGTACGTATGCCGGCATTGAGCTGGAAGTACCGGTTTTGGGATTTTGCACAGAAAGGGTTTACAAACCGCTGAATCCAAACGTGAGTTTAACTCTGTCAGTTGAATGCACACATTGACAACCATTCAGTTAGATAGCTCCGTTTTGGTTTTAGAAGCAGATATTTCTCTGTGCAAAAAATGGTCCCATTCACTCGGGAATATCCCAACGCAGCTCCTAGAAGAAACGTGTTTCTGACTCGCTGAATCTCAACATAGATTCAACTCCCTTAGGTGAACGAACGCACAGCAGAGCAGTTTCAAGGAAACGTTTCTCCTGATGTTTAGACGAAGTTTACTGCTGTTTAGTACGTATGCTGGCATTGGGCTGGAAATACCGGTTTTGGGATTCTGCACAGAAAGGGTTTGCAAACCGCTGAATCCACACGTGAGTTTAACTCTGTCAGTTGAATGCACACATTGACAACCATTCAGTTAGATAGCTCCGTTTTGGTTTTAGAAGCATATATTTCTCTGTACAGCCTATGGTCCCGTTCACTCCGGAATATCCCAACGCAGCTCCTAGAAGAAACGTTTTTCTGACTCGCTGAATCTCAACATAGATTCAACTCTCTTAGGTGAACGCACGCACAGCAGAGCAGTTTCAAGGAAACGTTTCTCCTGAGTTTTAGACGAATTTTTGTGCTGTTTAGTACGTATGCCGGCATTGGGCTGGAAATACCGCTTTTGGGATTCTGCACAGAAAGGTTTTGCAAACCGCTGAATCCACACGTGAGTTAAACTCTGACATTTGAATGCACACATTGAAAACCATTCAATTAGATAGCTCCGTTTTGGTTTTAGGAGCAGATATTTTTCTGTACAGCCTATGGTCCCATACACTCGGGAAAATCCCAACGCAGCTCCTTGAAGAAACCTGTTTCTCACTCGCTGAATCTCAACATAGATTCAACTCTCTTAGGTGAACGAACGCACAGCAGAGCAGTTTCAAGGAAACGTTTCTCCTGAGTTTTAGACGAAGTTTCCTGCTGTTTAGTACGTATGCCGGCATTGGGCTGGAAATACCGGTTTTGGGATTCTTCACAGAAAGGGTTTGCAAACCGCTGAATCCACACGTGAGTTTAACTCTACCAGTTAAATGCACACATTGACAACCATTCAGTTAGATAGCTCCGTTTTGGTTTTAGAAGCAGATATTTCTCTGTACAGCCTATGGTCCAGTTCACTCCGGAATATCCCAACGCAGCTCCTAGAAGAAACGTGTTTCTGACTCGCTGAATCTCAACATAGATTCAACTCTCTTAGGTGAATGAACGCACAGCAGAGCAGTTTCAAGGAAACGTTTCTCCTGTGTTTTAGACGAAGTTTCCTGCTGTTTAGTACATATGCCGGCATTGTAATGGAAATACCGGTTTTGGGATTCTGCACAGAAAGGGTTTGCAAACCGCTGTATCCACACGTGAGTTTAACTCTGTCAGTTGAATGCACACATTGACAACCATTCAGTTAGATAGCTCCGCTTTGGTTTTAGAAGCAGATATTTCTCTGTACAGCCTATGGTCCCATTCACTCGGGAATATTCCAACACAGCTCCTAGAAGAAACGTGTTTCTGACTCGCTGAATCTCAACATAGATTCAACTCTCTTAGGTGAACGAACGCACAGCAAAGCAGTTTCAAGGAAACATTTCTCCTGAGTTTTAGACGAAGTTTACTCCTGTTTAGTACACATGCCGGCATTGGGCTGGAAATACCGGTTTTGGGATTCTGCACAGAAATGTTTTGCAAACCGCTGAATCCACACGTGAGTTCAACTCTGACATTTGAATGCACACATTGAAAACCATTCAATTAGATAGCTCCGTTTTGGTTTTAGGAGCAGATATTTCTCTGTACAGCCTATGGTCCCATTCACTCGGGAAAATCCCAACGCAGCTCCTTGAAGAAACCTGTTTCTCACTCGCTGAATCTCAACATAGATTCAACTCTCTTAGGTGAACGAACGCACAGCAGAGCAGTTTCAAGGAAACGTTTCTCCTGAGTTTTAGACGAAGTTTCCTGCTGTTTAGTACGTATGCCGGCATTGGGCTGGAAATACCGGTTTTGGGATTCTTCACAGAAAGGGTTTGCAAACCGCTGAATCCACACGTGAGTTTAACTCTACCAGTTGAATGCACACATTGACAACCATTCAGTTAGATAGCTCCGTTTTGGTTTTAGGAGCAGATATTTCTCTGTACAGCCTATGGTCCCATTCACTCGGGAATATCCCAATGCAGCTCCTAGAAGAAACGTGTTTCTGACTCGCTGAATCTCAACATAGATTCAACTCTCTTAGGTGAACGAACGCACAGCAGAGCAGTTTCAAGGAAACGTTTCTCCTGAGTTTTAGACGAAGTTTCCTGCTGTTTAGTACGTATGCCGGCATTGTGCTGGAAATACTGGTTTTGGGATTCTGCACAGAAAGGGTTTGCAAACCGCTGAATCCACACGTCAGTTTAGCTCTGTCAGTTGAATGCACACATTGACAACCATTCAGTTAGATAGCTCCGTTTTGGTTTTAGAAGCAGATATTTCTCTGTACAGCCTATGGTCCCGTTCACTCCGGAATATCCCAACGCAGCTCCTAGAAGAAACGTGTTTCTGACTCGCTGAATCTCAACATAGATTCAACTGTCTTAGGTGAACGAACGCACAGCAGAGCAGTTTCAAGGAAACGTTTCTCCTGAGTTTTAGACGAAGTTTCCTGCTGTTTAGTACGTATGCCGGCCTTGGGCTGGAAATACCGGTTTTGGGATTCTGCATAGAAAGGGTTTGCAAACCACGGAAGCCACATGTGAGTTTAACTCTGTCAGTTGAATGCACACATTGACAACCATTCAGTTAGATAGCTCCGTTTTGGTTTTAGAAGCAGATATTTCTCTGTACAGCCTATGGTCCCATTCACTCGGGAGTATCCCATCACAGCTCCTAGAAGAAAGGTGTTTCTGACTCGCTGAATATCAATATAGATTCAACTCCCTTAGGTGAACGAACGCACAGCAGAGCAGTTTCAATGAAACTTTTCTCCTGAGTTTTAGACGAAGTTTACTGCTGTTTAGTACGTATGGCGGCATTGGGCTGGAAATACCGGTTTTGGGATTCTGCACAGAAACGGTTTGCAAACCGCTGAATCCACACGTGAGTTTAGCTCTGTCAGTTGAATGCACACATTGACAACCATTCAGTTAGATAGCTCCGTTTTGGTTTTAGAAGCAGATATTTCTCTGTACAGCTTATGGTCCCGTTCACTCCGGAATATCCCAACGCAGCTCCTAGAAGAAACGTTTTTCTGACTCGCTGAATCTCAACATAGATTCAACTCTCTTAGGTGAACGAACGCACAGCAGAGCAGTTTCAAGGAAACGTTTCTCCTGAGTTTTAGACGAAGTTTCCTGCTGTTTAGTACGTATACCGGTATTGAGCTGGAATTACCGGTTTTGGGATTCTGCACAGAAAGGGTTTGCAAACCGCTGAATCCAAACGTGAGTTTAACTCTGTCAGTTGAATGCACACATTGACAACCATTCAGTTAGATAGCTCCGTTTTGGTTTTAGAAGCAGATATTTCTCTGTACAGCCTATGGTCCCATTCACTCGGGAATATCCCAACGCAGCTCCTAGAAGAAACGTGTTTCTGACTCGTTGAATCTCAACATAGATTCAACTCTCTTAGGTGAACGAACGCACAGCAGAGCAGTTTCAAGGAAACGTTTCTCCTGAGTTTTAGACGAAGTTTCCTGCTGTTTAGTACGTATGGCGGCATTGGGCTGGAAATACCGGTTTTGGGATTCTGCACAGAAAGGATTTGCAAACCGCTGAATCCAAACGTGAGTTTAACTCTGTCAGTTGAATGCACACATTGACAACCATTCAGTTAGATAGCTCCGTTTTGGTTTTAGGAGCAGATATTTCTCTATACAGCCTATGGTCCCATTCACTCGGGAATATCCCAACGCAGCTCCTAGAAGAAAGGTGTTTCTGACTCGCTGAATATCAATATAGATTCAACTCTCTTAGGTGAACGAACGCACAGCAGAGCAGTTTCAAGGAAACGTTTCTCCTGAGTTTTAGACGAAATTTACTGCTGTTTAGTACGTATGCCGGCATTGGGCTGGAAATACCGGATTTGGGATTCTGCACAGGAAGGGTTTGCAAACCGCTGAATCCACACGTGAGTTTAGCTCTGTCAGTTGAATGCACACTTTGAAAACCATTCAGTTAGATAGCTCCGTTTTGGTTTTAGAAGCAGATATTTCTCTGTACAGCCTATGGTCCCGTTCACTCCGGAATATCCCAACGCAGCTCCTAGAAGAAACGTTTTTCTGACTCGCTGAATCTCAACATAGATTCAACTCTCTTAGGTGAACGCACGCACAGCAGAGCAGTTTCAAGGAAACGTTTCTCCTGAGTTTTAGACGAAGTTTCCTGCTGTTTAGTACGTATGCCGGCATTGAGCTGGAAGTACCGGTTTTGGGATTCTGCACAGAAAGGGTTTGGAAACCGCTGAATCCAAACGTGAGTTTAACTCTGTCAGTTGAATGCACACATTGACAACCATTCAGTTAGATAGCTCCGTTTTGGTTTTAGAAGCAGATATTTCTCTGTACAGCCTATGGTCCCATTCAATCGGGAATATTCCAACACAGCTCCTAGAAGAAACGTGTTTCTGACTCGCTGAATCTCAACATAGATTCAACTCTCTTAGGTGAACGAACGCACAGCAAAGCAGTTTCAAGGAAACATTTCTCCTGAGTTTTAGACGAAGTTTACTCCTGTTTAGTACACATGCCGGCATTGGGCTGGAAATACCGGTTTGGGGATTCTTCAGAGAAAGGGTTTGGAAACCGCTGAATCCACACGTGAGTTTAACTCTGCCAGTTGAATGCACACATTGACAACCATTCAGTTAGATAGCTCCGTTTTTGTTTTAGAAGCAGATATTTCTCTGTACAGTCTATGGTCCCATTCACTCGGGAATATCCCAACGCAGCTCCTAGAAGAAACGTGTTTCTGACTCGCAGAATCTCAACATAGATTCAACTCTCTTAGGTGAACGAACGCACAGCAGAGCAGTTTCAAGGAAACGTTTCTCCTGAGTTTTAGACGAAGTTTCCTGCTGTTTAGTACGTATGCCGGCATTGAGCTGGAAGTACCGCTTTAGGGATTCTGCACAGAAAGGGTTTACAAACCGCTGAATCCACACGTGAGTTTAACTCTGCCAGTTGAATGCACACATTGACAACCATTCAGTTAGATAGCTCCGTTTTGGTTTTAGGAGCAGATATTTCTCTGTACAGCCTATGGTCCCATTCACTCGGGAATATCCCAATGCAGCTCCTAGAAGAAACGTGTTTCTGACTCGCTGAATCTCAACATAGATTCAACTCTCTTAGGTGAACGAACGCACAGCAGAGCAGTTTCAAGGAAACGTTTCTCCTGAGTTTTAGACGAAGTTTCCTGCTGTTTAGTACGTATGCTGGCATTGTGCTGGAAATACTGGTTTTGGGATTCTGCACAGAAAGGGTTTGCAAACCGCTGAATCCACACGTCAGTTTAGCTCTGTCAGTTGAATGCACACATTGACAACCATTCAGTTAGATAGCTCCGTTTTGGTTTTAGAAGCAGATATTTCTCTGTACAGCCTATGGTCCCGTTCACTCCGGAATATCCCAACGCAGCTCCTAGAAGCAACGTGTTTCTGACTCGCTGAATCTCAACATAGATTCAACTGTCTTAGGTGAACGAACGCACAGCAGAGCAGTTTCACGGAAACGTTTCTCCTGAGTTTTAGACGAAGTTTCCTGCTGTTTAGTACGTATGCCGGCCTTGGGCTGGAAATACCGGTTTTGGGATTCTGCATAGAAAGGGTTTGCAAACCGCGGAATCCACATGTGAGTTTAACTCTGTCAGTTGAATGCACACATTGACAACCATTCAGTTAGATAGCTCCGTTTTGGTTTTAGAAGCAGATATTTCTCTGTACAGCCTATGGTCCCATTCACTCGGGAGTATCCCATCACAGCTCCTAGAAGAAAGGTGTTTCTGACTCGCTGAATATCAATATAGATTCAACTCTCTTAGGTGAACGAACGCACAGCAGAGCAGTTTCAAGGAAACGTTTCTCCTGAGTTTTAGACGAAGTTTCCTGATGTTTAGTACGTATGGCGGCATTGGGCTGGAAATACCGGTTTTGGGATTCTGCACAGAAAGGATTTGCAAACCGCTGAATCCAAACGTGAGTTTAACTCTGTCAGTTGAATGCACACATTGACAACCATTCAGTTAGATAGCTCCGTTTTGGTTTTAGGAGCAGATATTTCTCTATACAGCCTATGGTCCCATTCACTCGGGAATATCCCAACGCAGCTCCTAGAAGAAAGGTGTTTCTGACTCGCTGAATATCAATATAGATTCAACTCTCTTAGGTGAAGGAACGCACAGCAGAGCAGTTTCAAGGAAACGTTTCTCCTGAGTTTTAGACGAAATTTACTGCTGTTTAGTACGTATACCGGCATTGGGCTGGAAATACCGGATTTGGGATTCTGCACAGGAAGGGTTTGCAAACCGCTGAATCCACACGTGAGTTTAGCTCTGTCAGTTGAATGCACACTTTGAAAACCATTCAGTTAGATAGCCCCGTTTTGGTTTTAGAAGCAGATATTTCTCTGTACAGCCTTTGGTCCCATTCACTCGGGAATATTCCAACACAGCTCCTAGAAGAAACCTGTTTCTCACTCGCTGAATCTCAACATAGATTCAACTCTCTTAGGTGAACGAACGCACAGCAAAGCAGTTTCAAGGAAACATTTCTCCTGAGTTTTAGACGAAGTTTACTCCTGTTTAGTACACATGCCGGCATTGGGCTGGAAATACCGGTTTTGGGATTCTGCACAGAAATGTTTTGCAAACCGCTGAATCCACACGAGAGTTCAACTCTGACATTTGAATGCACACATTGAAAACCATTCAATTAGATAGCTCCGTTTTGGTTTTAGGAGCAGATATTTCTCTGTACAGCCTATGGTCCCATTCACTCGGGAAAATCCCAACGCAGCTCCTTGAAGAAACCTGTTTCTCACTCGCTGAATCTCAACATAGATTCAACTCTCTTAGGTGAACGAACGCACAGCAGAGGAGTTTCAAGGAAACGTTTCTCCTGAGTTTTAGACGAAGTTTCCTGCTGTTTAGTACGTATGCCGGCATTGGGCTGGAAATACCGGTTTTGGGATTCTTCACAGAAAGGGTTTGGAAACCGCTGAATCCACACGTGAGTTTAACTCTGCCAGTTGAATGCACACATTGACAACCATTCAGTTAGATAGCTCCGTTTTTGTTTTAGAAGCAGATATTTCTCTGTACAGTCTATGGTCCCATTCACTCGGGAATATCCCAACGCAGCTCCTAGAAGAAACGTGTTTCTGACTCGCAGAATCTCAACATAGATTCAACTCTCTTAGGTGAACGAACGCACAGCAGAGCAGTTTCAAGGAAACGTTTCTCCTGAGTTTTAGACGAAGTTTCCTGCTGTTTAGTACGTATGCCGGCATTGAGCTGGAAGTACCGGTTTTGGGATTCTGCACAGAAAGGGTTTACAAACCGCTGAATCCAAACGTGAGTTTAACTCTGTCAGTTGAATGCACACATTGACAACCATTCAGTTAGATAGCTCCGTTTTGGTTTTAGAAGCAGATATTTCTCTGTGCAACCTATGGTCCCATTCACTCGGGAATATCCGAACGCAGCTCCTAGAAGAAACGTGTTTCTGACTCGCTGAATCTCAACATAGATTCAACTCTCTTAGGTGAACGCACGCACAGCAGAGCAGTTTCAAAGAAACGTTTCTCCTGAGTTTTAGACGAATTTTTGTGCTGTTTAGTACGTATGCCGGCATTGGGCTGGAAATACCGCTTTTGGGATTCTGCACAGAAAGGTTTTGCAAACCGCTGAATCCACACGTGAGTTCAACTCTGACATTTGAATGCACACATTGAAAATCATTCAATTAGATAGCTCCGTTTTGGTTTTAGGAGCAGATATTTTTCTGTACAGCCTATGGTCCCATTCACTCGGGAAAATCCCAACGCAGCTCCTTGAAGAAACCTGTTTCTCACTCGCTGAATCTCAACATAGATTCAACTCTCTTAGGTGAACGAACGCACAGCAGAGCAGTTTCAAGGAAACGTTTCTCCTGAGTTTTAGACGAAGTTTCCTGCTGTTTAGTACGTATGCCGGCATTGGGCTGGAAATACCGGTTTTGGGATTCTTCACAGAAAGGGTTTGCAAACCGCTGAATCCACACGTGAGTTTAACTCTACCAGTTGAATGCACACATTGACAACCATTCAGTTAGATAGCTGCGTTTTGGTTTTAGAAGCAGATATTTCTCTGTACAGCCTATGGTCCAGTTCACTCCGGAATATCCCAACGCACCTCCTAGAAGAAACGTGTTTCTGAGTCGCTGATTCTCAACATAGATTCAACTCTCTTAGGTGAATGAACGCACAGCAGAGCAGTTTCAAGGAAACGTTTCTCCTGAGTTTTAGACGAAGTTTCCTGCTGTTTAGTACGTATGCCGGCATTGGGCTGGAAATACCGGTTTTGGGATTCTGCACAGAAAGGGTTTGGAAACCGCGGAATCCACACGTGAGTTTGCCTCTGCCAGTTGAATGCACACATTGACAACCATTCAGTTAGATAGCTCCGTTTTGGTTTTAGAAGCAGATATTTCTCTGTACAGTCTATGGTCCCATTCACTCGGGAATATCCCAACGCAGCTCCTAGAAGAAACTTGTTTCAGACTCGCAGAATCTCAACACAGATTCAACTCTCTTAGGTGAACGAACGCACAGCAGAGCAGTTTCAAGGAAACGTTTCTCCTCAGTTTTAGGCGAAGTTTCCTGCTGTTTAGTACGTATGCCGGCATTGAGCTGGAAGTACCGGTTTTGGGATTCTGCACAGAAAGGTTTTACAAACCGCTGAATCCAAACGTGAGTTTAACTCTGTCAGTTGAATGCACACATTGACAACCATTCAGTTAGATAGCTCCGTTTTGGTTTTAGAAGCAGATATTTCTCTGTGCAACCAATGGTCCCTTTCACTCGGGAATATCCCAACGCAGCTCCTAGAAGAAACGTGTTTCTGACTCGCTGAATCTCAACATAGATTCAACTCCCTTAGGTGAACGAACGCACAGTAGAGCAGTTTCAAGGAAACGTTTCTCCTGAGTTTTAGACGAAGTTTACTGCTGTTTAGAACGTATGCTGGCATTGGGCTGGAAATACCGGTTTTGGGATTCTGCACAGAAAGGGTTTGCAAACCGCTGAATCCACACGTGAGTTTAACTCTGTCAGTTGAATGCACACATTGACAACCATTCAGTTAGATAGCTCCGTTTTGGTTTTAGAAGCATATATTTCTCTGTACAGCCTATGGTCCCGTTCACTCCGGAATATCCCAACGCAGCTCCTAGAGGAAACGTTTTTCTGACTCGCTGAATCTCAACATAGATTCAACTCTCTTAGGTGAACGCACGCACAGCAGAGCAGTTTCAAGGAAACGTTTCTCCTGAGTTTTAGACGAATTTTTGTGCTCTTTAGTACGTATGCCGGCATTGGGCTGGAAATACCGCTTTTGGGATTCTGCACAGAAAGGTTTTGCAAACCGCTGAATCCACACGTGAGTTCAACTCTGACATTTGAATGCACACATTGAAAACCATTCAATTAGATAGCTACGTTTTGGTTTTAGGAGCAGATATTTTTCTGTACAGCCTATGGTCCCATTCACTCGGGAAAATCCCAACGCAGCTCCTTGAAGAAACCTGTTTCTCACTCGCTGAATCTCAACATAGATTCAACTCTCTTAGGTGAACGAACGCACAGCAGAGCAGTTTCAAGGAAACGTTTCTCCTGAGTTTTAGACGAAGTTTCCTGCTGTTTAGTACGTATGCCGGCATTGGGCTGGAAATACCGGTTTTGGGATTCTTCACAGAAAGGGTTTGCAAACCGCTGAATCCACACGTGAGTTTAACTCTACCAGTTGAATGCACACATTGACAACCATTCAGTTAGATAGCTCCGTTTTGGTTTTAGAAGCAGATATTTCTCTGTACAGCCTATGGTCCAGTTCACTCCGGAATATCCCAACGCAGCTCCTAAAAGAAACGTGTTTCTGACTCGCTGAATCTCAACATAGATTCAACTCTCTTAGGTGAATGAACGCACAGCAGAGCAGTTTCAAGGAAACGTTTCTCCTGTGTTTTAGACGAAGTTTCCTGCTGTTTAGTACATATGCCGGCATTGGGATGGAAATACCGGTTTTGGGATTCTGCACAGAAAGGTTTTGCAAACCGCTGTATCCACACGTGAGTTTAACTCTGTCAGTTGAATGCACACATTGACAACCATTCAGTTAGATAGCTCCGTTTTGGTTTTAGAAGCAGATATTTCTCTGTACAGCCTATGGTCCCATTCACTCGGGAATATTCCAACACAGCTCCTAGAAGAAACGTGTTTCTGACTCGCTGAATCTCAACATAGATTCAACTCTCTTAGGTGAACGAACGCACAGCAAAGCAGTTTCAAGGAAACATTTCTCCTGAGTTTTAGACGAAGTTTACTCCTGTTTAGTACACATGCCGGCATTGGGCTGGAAATACCGGTTTTGGGATTCTGCACAGAAATGTTTTGCAAACCGCTGAATCCACACGTGAGTTCAACTCTGACATTTGAATGCACACATTGAAAACCATTCAATTAGATAGCTCCGTTTTGGTTTTAGGAGCAGATATTTCTCTGTACAGCCTATGGTCGCAATCACTCGGGAAAATCCCAACGCAGCTCCTTGAAGAAACCTGTTTCTCACTCGCTGAATCTCAACATAGATTCAACTCTCTTAGGTGAACGAACGCACAGCAGAGCAGTTTCAAGGAAACGTTTCTCCTGAGTTTTAGACGAAGTTTCCTGCTGTTTAGTACGTATGCCGGCATTGGGCTGGAAATACCGGTTTTGGGATTCTTCACAGAAAGGGTTTGCAAACCGCTGAATCCACACGTGAGTTTAACTCTACCAGTTGAATGCACACATTGACAACCATTCAGTTAGATAGCTCCGTTTTGGTTTTAGGAGCAGATATTTCTCTGTGCAGCCTATGGTCCCATTCACTCGGGAATATCCCAATGCAGCTCCTAGAAGAACCGTGTTTCTGACTCGCTGAATCTCAACATAGATTCAACTCTCTTAGGTGAACGAACGCACAGCAGAGCAGTTTCAAGGAAACGTTTCTCCTGAGTTTTAGACGAAGTTTCCTGCTGTTTAGTACGTATGCCGGCATTGTGCGGGAAATACTGGTTTTGGGATTCTGCACAGAAAGGGTTTGCAAACCGCTGAATCCACACGTCAGTTTAGCTCTGTCAGTTGAATGCACACATTGACAACCATTCAATTAGATAGCTCCGTTTTGGTTTTAGAAGCAGATATTTCTCTGTACAGCCTATGGTCCCGTTCACTACGGAATATCCCAACGCAGCTCCTAGAAGAAACGTGTTTCTGACTCGCTGAATCTCAACATAGATTCAACTGTCTTAGGTGAACGAACGCACAGCAGAGCAGTTTCAAGGAAACGTTTCTCCTGAGTTTTAGACGAAGTTTCCTGCTGTTTAGTACGTATGCCGGCCTTGGGCTGGAAATACCGGTTTTGGGATTCTGCATAGAAAGGGTTTGCAAACCGCGGAATCCACATGTGAGTTTAACTCTGTCAGTTGAATGCACACATTGACAACCATTCAGTTAGATAGCTCCGTTTTGGTTTTAGCAGCAGATATTTCTCTGTACAGCCTATGGTCCCATTCACTCGGGAGTATCCCATCACAGCTCCTAGAAGAAAGGTGTTTCTGACTCGCTGAATATCAATATAGATTCAACTCTCTTAGGTGAACGAACGCACAGCAGAGCAGTTTCAATGAAACTTTTCTCCTGAGTTTTAGACGAAGTTTACTGCTGTTTAGTACGCATGCCGGCATTGGGCTGGAAATACCGGTTTTGGGATTCTGCACAGAAACGGTTTGCAAACCGCTGAATCCACACGTGAGTTTAGCTCTGTCAGTTGAATGCACACATTGACAACCATTCAGTTAGATAGCTCCGTTTTGGTTTTAGAAGCAGATATTTCTCTGTACAGCTTATGGTCCCGTTCACTCCGGAATATCCCAACGCAGCTCCTAGAAGAAACGTTTTTCTGACTCGCTGAATCTCAACATAGATTCAACTCTCTTAGGTGAACGAACGCACAGCAGAGCAGTTTCAAGGAAACGTTTCTCCTGAGTTTTAGACGAAGTTTCCTGCTGTTTAGTACGTATGCCGGCATTGAGCTGGAATTACCGGTTTTGGGATTCTGCACAGAAAGGGTTTGCAAACCGCTGAATCCAAACGTGAGTTTAACTCTGTCAGTTGAATGCACACATTGACAACCATTCAGTTAGATAGCTCCGTTTTGGTTTTAGAAGCAGATATTTCTCTGTACAGCCTATGGTCCCATTCACTCGGGAATATCCCAATGCAGCTCCTAGAAGAAACGTGTTTCTGACTCGCTGAATCTCAACATAGATTCAACTCTCTTAGGTGAACGAACGCACAGCAGAGCAGTTTCAAGGAAACGTTTCTCCTGAGTTTTAGACGAAGTTTCCAGCTGTTTAGTATGTATGCCGGCATTGGGCTGGAAATACCGGTTTTGGGATTCTTCACAGAAAGGGTTTGCAAACCGCTGAATCCACACGTGAGTTTAACTCTGTCAGTTGAATACACACATTGACAACCATTCAGTTAGATAGCTCCGTTTTAGTTTTAGGAGCACATATTTCTCTGTGCAGCCTATGGTCCCATTCACTCGGGAATATCCCAACACAGCTCCTAGAAGAAACGTGTTTCTGACTCGCTGAATCTCAACATAGATTCAACTCTCTTAGGTGAACGAACGCACAGCAGAGCAGTTTCAAGGAAACGTTTCTCCTGAGTTTTAGACGAAGTTTCCTGCTGTTTAGTACGTATGCCGGCATTGGGCTGGAAATACCGGTTTTGGGATTCTTCACAGAAAGGGTTTGCAAACCGCTGAATCCACACGTGAGTTTAACTCTACCAGTTGAATGCACACATTGACAACCATTCAGTTAGATAGCTCCGTTTTGGTTTTAGAAGCAGATATTTCTCTGTACAGCCTATGGTCCAGTTCACTCCGGAATATCCCAACGCAGCTCCTAGAAGAAACGTGTTTCTGACTCGCTGAATCTCAACATAGATTCAACTCTCTTAGGTGAATGAACGCACAGCAGAGCAGTTTCAAGGAATCGTTTCTCCTGTGTTTTAGACGAAGTTTCCTGCTGTTTAGTACATATGCCGGCATTGGGATGGAAATACCGGTTTTGGGATTCTGCACAGAAAGGGTTTGCAAACCGCTGTATCCACACGTGAGTTTAACTCTGTCAGTTGAATGCACACATTGACAACCATTCAGTTAGATAGCTCCGTTTTGGTTTTAGAAGCAGATATTTCTCTGTACAGCCTATGGTCCCATTCACTCGGGAATATTCCAACACAGCTCCTAGAAGAAACGTGTTTCTGACTCGCTGAATCTCAACATAGATTCAACTCTCTTAGGTGAACGAACGCACAGCAAAGCAGTTTCAAGGAAACATTTCTCCTGAGTTTTAGACGAAGTTTACTCCTGTTTAGTACATATGCCGGCATTGGGCTGGAAATACCGGTTTTGGGATTCTGCACAGAAATGTTTTGCAAACCGCTGAATCCACACGGGAGTTCAACTCTGACATTTGAATGCACACATTGAAAACCATTCAATTAGATAGCTCCGTTTTGGTTTTAGGAGCAGATATTTCTCTGTACAGCCTATGGTCCCATTCACTCGGGAAAATCCCAACGCAGCTCCTTGAAGAAACCTGTTTCTCACTCGCTGAATCTCAACATAGATTCAACTCTCTTAGGTGAACGAACGCACAGCAGAGCAGTTTCAAGGAAACGTTTCTCCTGAGTTTTAGACGAAGTTTCCTGCTGTTTAGTACGTATGCCGGCATTGGGCTGGAAATACCGGTTTTGGGATTCTTCACAGAAAGGGTTTGCAAACCGCTGAATCCACACGTGAGTTTAACTCTACCAGTTGAATGCACACATTGACAACCATTCAGTTAGATAGCTCCGTTTTGGTTTTAGGAGCAGATATTTCTCTGTACAGCCTATGGTCCCATTCACTCGGGAATATCCCAATGCAGCTCCTAGAAGAAACGTGTTTCTGACTCGCTGAATCTCAACATAGATTCAACTCTCTTAGGTGAACGAACGCACAGCAGAGCAGTTTCAAGGAAACGTTTCTCCTGAGTTTTAGACGAAGTTTCCTGCTGTTTAGTACGTATGCCGGCATTGTGCTGGAAATACTGGTTTTGGGATTCTGCACAGAAAGGGTTTGCAAACCGCTGAATCCACACGTCAGTTTAGCTCTGTCAGTTGAATGCACACATTGACAACCATTCAGTTAGATAGCTCCGTTTTGGTTTTAGAAGCAGATATTTCTCTGTACAGCCTATGGTCCCGTTCACTCCGGAATATCCCAACGCAGCTCCTAGAAGAAACGTGTTTCTGACTCGCTGAATCTCAACATAGATTCAACTGTCTTAGGTGAACGAACGCACAGCAGAGCAGTTTCAAGGAAACGTTTCTCCTGAGTTTTAGACGAAGTTTCCTGCTGTTTAGTACGTATGCCGGCCTTGGGCTGGAAATACCGGTTTTGGGATTCTGCATAGAAAGGGTTTGCAAACCGCGGAATCCACATGTGAGTTTAACTCTGTCAGTTGAATGCACACATTGACAACCATTCAGTTAGATAGCTCCGTTTTGGTTTTAGAAGCAGATATTTCTCTATACATCCTATGGTCCCAGTCACTCGGGAATATCCCAACGCAGCTCCTAGAAGAAACGTGTTTCTGACTCGCTGAATCTCAACATAGATTCAACTCTCTTAGGTGAACGCACGCACAGCAGAGCAGTTTCAAGGAAACGTTTCTCCTGAGTTTTAGACGAAGTTTCCTGCTGTTTAGTACGTATGCCGGCATTGGGCTGGAAATACCGGTTTTGGGATTCTTCACAGAAAAGGTTTGCAAACCGCTGAATCCACACGTGAGTTTAACTCTGTCAGTTGAATGCACACATTGACAACCATTCAGTTAGATAGCTCTGTTTTGGGTTTAGGAGCAGATATTTCTCTGTACAGCCTATGGTCCCATTCACTCTGGAATATCCCATCGCAGCTCCTAGAAGAAACGTGTTTCTGACTCGCTGAATCTCAACATAGATTCAACTCTCTTAGCTGAACGAACGCACAGCAGAGCAGTTTCAAGGAAACGTTTCTCCTGAGTTTTAGACGAAGTTTCCTGCTGTTTAGTACGTATGCCGGCATTGATCTGGAAGTACCGGTTTTGGGATTCTGCACAGAAACGGTTTGCAAACCGATGAATCCACACGTGAGTTTAGCTCTGTCAGTTGAATGCACACATTGACAACCATTCAGTTAGATAGCTCCGTTTTGGTTTTAGAAGCAGATATTTCTCTGTACAATCTATGGTCCCAGTCACTCGGGAATATCCCAACGCAGCTCCTAGAAGAAACGTGTTTCTGACTCGCTGAATCTCAACATAGATTCAACTCTCTTAGGTGAACGAAGGCACAGCAGAGCAGTTTCAAGGAAACGTTTTTCCTGAATTTTAGCCGAAGTTTCCTGCTGTTTAGTATGTATGCCGGCATTGAGCTGGAAGTACCGGTTTTGGGATTCTGCACAGAAAGGGTTTACAAACCGCTGAATCCAAACGTGAGTTTAACTCTGTCAGTTGAATGCACACATTGACAACCAGTCAGTTAGATAGCTCCGTTTTGGTTTTAGAAGCAGATATTTCTCTGTACAGCCTATGGTCCCATTCACTCGGGAATATCCCAACGGAGCTCCTAGAAGAAACGTGTTTCTGACTCGCTGAATCTCAACATAGATTCAACTCCCTTAGGTGAACGAACGCACAGCAGAGCAGTTTCAAGGAAACGTTTCTCCTGAGTTTTAGACGAAGTTTACTGCTGTTTAGTACGTATGCCGGCATTGGGCTGGAAATACCGGTTTTGGGATTCTGCACAGAAAGGGTTTGCAAACCGCTGAATCCACACGTGAGTTTAACTCTGTCAGTTGAAGGCACACATTGACAACCATTCAGTTACATAGCTCCGTTTTGGTTTTAGAAGCAGATATTTCTCTGTACAGCCTATGGTCCCGTTCACTCCGGAATATCCCAACGCAGCTCTTAGAAGAAACGTTTTTCTGACTCGCTGAATCTCAACATAGATTCAACTCTCTTAGGTGAACGCACGCACAGCAGAGCAGTTTCAAGGAAACGTTTCTCCTGAGTTTTAGACGAAGTTTCCTGCTGTTTAGTACGTATGCCGGCATTGGGCTGGAAATACCGGTTTTGGGATTCTGCACAGAAAGGTTTTGCAAACCGCTGAATCCACACGTGAGTTCAACTCTGACAGTTGAATGCACACATTGAAAACCATTCAATTAGATAGCTCCGTTTTGGTTTTAGGAGCAGATATTTCTCTGTACAGCCTATGGTCCCATTCACTCGGGAAAATCCCAACGCAGCTCCTTGAAGAAACCTGTTTCTCACTCGCTGAATCTCAACATAGATTCAAATCTCTTAGGTGAACGAACGCACAGCAGAGCAGTTTCAAGGAAACGTTTCTCCTGAGTTTTAGACGAAGTTTCCTGCTGTTTAGTACGTATGCCGGCATTGAGCTGGAATTACCGGTTTTGGGATTCGGCACAGAAAGGGTTTGCAAACCGCTGAATCCAAACGTGAGTTTAACTCTGTCAGTTGAATGCACACATTGACAACCATTCAGTTAGATAGCTCCGTTTTGGTTTTAGAAGCAGATATTTCTCTGTACAGCCTATGGTCCCATTCACTCGGGAATATCCCAACGCAGCTCCTAGAAGAAACGTGTTTCTGACTCGCTGAATCTCAACATAGATTCAACTCTCTTAGGTGAACGAACGCACAGCAGAGCAGTTTCAAGGAAACGTTTCTCCTGAGTTTTAGACGAAGTTTCCTGCTGTTTAGTACGTATGCCGGCATTGTGCTGGAAATACTGGTTTTGGGATTCTGCACAGAAAGGGTTTGCAAACCGCTGAATCCACACGTCAGTTTAGCTCTGTAAGTTGAATGCACACATTGACAACCATTCAGTTAGATAGCTCCGTTTTGGTTTTAGAAGCAGATATTTCTCTGTACAGCCTATGGTCCCGTTCATTCCGGAATATCCCAACGCAGCTCCTAGAAGAAACGTGTTTCTGACTCGCTGAATCTCAACATAGATTCAACTGTCTTAGGTGAACGAACGCACAGCAGAGCAGTTTCAAGGAAACGTTTCTCCTGAGTTTTAGACGAAGTTTCCTGCTGTTTAGTACGTATGCCGGCATTGTGCTGGAATTACCGGTTTTGGGATTCTGCACAGAAAGGGTTTGCAAACCGCTGAATCCAAACGTGAGTTTAACTCTGTCAGTTGAATGCACACATTGACAACCATTCAGTTAGATAGCTCCGTTTTGGTTTTAGAAGCAGATATTTCTCTGTACAGCCTATGGTCCCATTCACTCGGGAATATCCCATCACAGCTCCTAGAAGAAACGTGTTTCTGACTCGCTGAATATCAATATAGATTCAACTCTCTTAGGTGAACGAACGCACAGCAGAGCAGTTTCAATGAAACTTTTCTCCTGAGTTTTAGACGAAGTTTCCTGCTGTTTAGTACGTATGCCGGCATTGGGCTGGAAATACCGGTTTTGGGATTCTGCACAGAAACGGTTTGCAAACCGCTGAATCCACACGTGAGTTTAGCTCTGTCAGTTGAATGCACACATTGACAACCGTTCACTTAGATAGCTCCGTTTTGGTTTTAGAAGCAGATATTTCTCTGTACAGCTTATGGTCCCGTTCACTCCGGAATATCGCAACGCAGCTCCTAGAAGAAACGTTTTTCTGACTCGCTGAATCTCAACATAGATTCAACTCTCTTAGGTGAACGAACGCACAGCAGAGCAGTTTCAAGGAAACGTTTCTCCTGAGTTTTAGAAGAAGTTTCCTGCTGTTTAGTACGTATGCCGGCATTGAGCTGGAATTACCGGTTTTGGGATTCTGCACAGAAAGGGTTTGCAAACCGCTGAATCCAAACGTGAGTTTAACTCTGTCAGTTGAATGCACACATTGACAACCATTCAGTTAGATAGCTCCGTTTTGGTTTTAGAAGCAGATATTTCTCTGTACAGCCTATGGTCCCATTCACTCGGGAATATCCCAACGCAGCTCCTAGAAGAAACGTGTTTCTGACTCGCTGAATCTCAACATAGATTCAACTCTCTTAGGTGAACGAACGCACAGCAGAGCAGTTTCAAGGAAACGTTTCTCCTGAGTTTTAGACGAAGTTTCCTGCTGTTTAGTACGTATGGCGGCATTGGGCTGGAAATACCGGTTTTGGGATTCTTCACAGAAAGGGTTTGCAAACCGATGAATCCACACGTGAGTTTAACTCTGTCAGTTGAATGCACACATTGACAACCATTCAGTTAGATAGCTCCGTTTTGGTTTTAGGGGCAGATATTTCTCTATACAGCCTATGGTCCCATTCACTCGGGAATATCCAACGCAGCTCTTAGAAGAAAGGTGTTTCTGACTCGCTGAACATCAATATAGATTCAACTCTCTTAGGTGAACGAACGCACAGCAGAGCAGTTTCAAGGAAACGTTTCTCCTGAGTTTTAGACGAAATTTACTGCTGTTTAGTACGTATGCCGGCATTGGGCTGGAAATACCGGATTTGGGATTCTGCACAGGAAGGGTTTGCAAACCGCTGAATCCACACGTGAGTTTAGCTCTGTCAGTTGAATGCACACTTTGAAAACCATTCAGTTAGATAGCTCCGTTTTGGTTTTAGAAGCAGATATTTCTCTGTACAGCCTATGGTCCCGTTCACTCCGGAATATCCCAACGCAGCTCCTAGAAGAAACGTTTTTCTGACTCGCTGAATCTCAACATAGATTCAACTCTATTAGGTGAACGCACGCACAGCAGAGCAGTTTCAAGGAAACGTTTCTCCTGAGTTTTAGACGAAGTTTACTGCTGTTTAGTACGTATGCCGGCATTGGGCTGGAAATACCGGTTTTGGGATTCTGCACAGGAACGGTTTGCAAACCGCTGAATCCACACGTGAGTATAGCTCTGTCAGTTGAATGCACACTTTGAAAACCATTCACTTAGATAGCTCCGTTTTGGTTATAGAAGCAGATATTTCTCTGTACAGCCTACGGTCCCGTTGACTCCGGAATATCCCAACGCAGCTCCTAGAAGAAACGTTTTTCTGACTCGCTGAATCTCAACATAGATTCAACTCTCTTAGGTGAACGCACGCACAGCAAAGCAGTTTCAAGGAAACGTTTCTCCTGAGTTTTAGACGAAGTTTCCTGCTGTTTAGTACGTATGCCGGCATTGGCCTGGAAATACCGGTTTTCGGATTCTTCACAGAAAGGGTTTGCAAACCGCTGAATCCACACGTGAGTTTAACTTTGTCAGTTGAATGCACACATTGACAACCATTCAGTTAGATAGCTCCGTTTTGGTTTTAGAAGCAGATATTTCTCTGTACATTCTATGGTCCCAGTCACTCGGGAATATCCCAACGCAGCTCCTAGAAGAAACGTGTTTCTGACTCGCTGAATCTCAACATAGATTCAACTCTCTTAGGTGAACGAACGCACAGCAGAGCAGTTTCAAGGATACGTTTCTCCTGAGTTTTAGACGAAGTTGCCTGCTGTTTAGTACGTATGCCGGCATTGATCTGGAAGTACCGGTTTTGGGATTCTGCACAGAAACGGTTTGCAAACCGCCGAATCCACACGTGAGTTTAACTCTGTCAGTTGAATGCACACATTGACAACCATTCAGTTAGATAGCTCCGTTTTGGTTTTAGGAGCAGATATTTCTCTGTACAGCCTATGGTCCCATTCACTCGGGAATATCCCATCGCAGCTCCTAGAAGAAACGTGTTTCTGACTCGCTGAATCTCAACATAGATTCAACTCTCTTAGCTGAATGAACGCACAGCAGAGCACTTTCAAGGAAACGTTTCTCCTGAGTTTTAGACGAAGTTTCCAGCTGTTTAGTACGTATGCCGGCATTGGGCTGGAAATACCGGTTTTGGGATTCTGCACAGAAAGGGTTTGCAAACCGCTGAATCCACACGTGAGTTTAACTCTGTCAGTTGAATGCACACATTGACAACCATTCAGTTAGATAGCTCCGTTTTGGTTTTAGAAGCAGATATTTCTCTGTACAGCCTATGGTCCCATTCACTCGGGAATATCCCAACGCAGCTCCTAGAAGAAACGTGTTTCTGACTCGCTGAATCTCAACATAGATTCAACTCTCTTAGGTGAACGAACGCACAGCAGAGCAGTTTCAAGGAAACGTTTCTCCTGAGTTTTAGACGAAGTTTCCTGCTGTTTAGTACGTATGCCGGCATTGGGCTGGAAATACCGGTTTTGGGATTCTGCACAGAAAGGGTTTGCAAACCGCTGAATCCACACGTGAGTTCAACTCTGACACTTGAATGCACACATTGAAAACCATTCAATTAGATAGCTCCGTTTTGGTTTTAGGAGCAGATATTTCTCTGTACAGCCTATGGTCCAATTCACTCGGGAATATCCCAACGCAGCTCCTTGAAGAAACCTGTTTCTGACTCGCTGAATCTCAACATAGATTCAACTCTCTTAGGTGAACGAACGCACAGCAGAGCAGTTTCAAGGAAACGTTTCTCCTGAGTTTTAGACGAAGTTTCCTGCTGTTTAGTACGTATGCCGGCCTTGGGCTGGAAATACCGGTTTTGGGATTCTTCACAGAAACGGTTTGCAAACCGCTGAATCTACACGTGAGTTTAACTCTGCCAGTTGAATGCACACATTGACAACCATTCAGTTAGATAGCTCCGTTTTGGTTTTAGGAGCAGATATTTCTCTGTACAGCCTATGGTCCCATTCACTCGGGAATATCCCAACGCAGCTCCTAGAAGAAACGTGTTTCTGACTCGCTGAATCTCAACATAGATTCAACTCTCTTAGGTGAACGAACGCACAGCAGAGCAGTTTCAAGGAAACGTTTCTCCTGAGTTTTAGACGAAGTTTCCTGCTGTTTAGTACGTATGCCGGCCTTGGGCTGGAAATACCGGTTTTGGGATTCTGCATAGAAAGGGTTTGCAAACCGCGGAATCCACACGTGAGTTTAACTCTGTCAGTTGAATGCACACATTGACAAACATTCAGTTAGATAGCTCCGTTTTGGTTTTAGAAGCAGATATTTCTCTGTACAGCCTATGGTCCCATTCACTCGGCAATATCCCATCACAGCTCCTAGAAGAAACGTGTTTCTGACTCGCTGAATATCAATATAGATTCAACTCTCTTAGGTGAACGAACGCACAGCAGAGCAGTTTCAATGAAACTTTTCTCCTGAGTTTTAGACGAAGTTTCCTGCTGTTTAGTACGTATGCCGGCATTGGGCTGGAAATACCGGTTTTGGGATTCTGCACAGGAATGGTTTGCAAACCGCTGAATCCACACGTGAGTTTAGCTCTGTCAGTTGAATGCACACTTTGTAAACCATTCAGTTAGATAGCTCCGTTTTGGTTTTGAAGCAGATATTTCTTTGTACAGCCTATGGTCCCGTTCACTCCGGAATATCCCAACGCAGCTCCTAGAAGAAACGTTTTTCTGACTCGCTGAATCTCAACATAGATTCAACTCTCTTAGGTGAACGCACGCACAGCAGAGCAGTTTCAAGGAAACGTTTCTCCTTAGTTTTAGACGAAGTTTCCTGCTGTTTAGTACGTATGCCGGCATTGGGCTGCAAATACCGGTTTTCGGATTCTTCGCAGAAAGGGTTTGCAAACCGCTGAATCCACACGTGAGTTTAACTTCGTCAGTTGAATGCACACATTGACAACCATTCAGTTAGATAGCTCCGTTTTGGTTTTAGAAGCAGATATTTCTCTGTACAGCCTATGGTCCCGTTCACTTGGGAAAATCCCAACGCAGCTCCAAGAAGAAACGTGTTTCTGACTCGCTGAATCTCAACATAGATTCAACTCTCTTAGGTGAACGAACGCACAGCAGAGGAGTTTCAAGGAAACGTTTCTCCTGAGTTTTAGACGAAGTTTCCTGCTGTTTATACGTATGCCGGCATTGGGCTGGAAATACCGGTTTTCGGATTCTTCACAGAAAGGGTTTGCAAACCGCTGAATCCACACGTGAGTTTAACTCTGTCAGTTGAATGCACACATTGACAACCATTCAGTTAGATAGCTCCGTTTTGGTTTTAGAAGCAGATATTTCTCTGTACAGTCTATGGTCCCATTCACTCGGGAATATCCCAACGCAGCTCCTAGAAGAAACGTGTTTCTGACTCGCAGAATCTCAACATAGATTCAACTCTCTTAGGTGAACGAACGCACAGCAGAGCAGTTTCAAGGAAACGTTTCTCCTGAGTTTTAGACGAAGTTTCCTGCTGTTTAGTACGTATGCCGGCATTGAGCTGGAAGTACCGGTTTTGGGATTCTGCACAGAAAGGGTTTACAAACCGCTGAATCCAAACGTGAGTTTAACTCTGTCGGTTGAATGCACACATTGACAACCATTCAGTTAGATAGCTCCGTTTTGGTTTTAGAAGCAGATATTTCTCTGTACAGCCTATGGTCCCATTCACTCGGGAATATCCCAATGCAGCTCCTAGAAGAAACGTGTTTCTGACTCGCTGAATCTCAACATAGATTCAACTCTCTTAGGTGAACGCACGCACAGCAGAGCAGTTTCAAGGAAACGTTTCTCCTGAGTTTTAGACGAAGTTTCCTGCTGTTTAGTACGTATGCCGGCATTGGGCTGGAAATACCGGTTTTGGGAATCTGCACAGAAAGGTTTTGCAAACCGCTGAATCCACACGTGAGTTCAACTCTGACATTTGAATGCACTCATTGAAAACCATTCAATTAGATAGCTCCGTTTCGGTTTTAGGAGCAGATATTTCTCTGTACAGCCTATGGTCCCATTCACTCGGGAAAATCCCAACGCAGCTCCTTGAAGAAACCTGTTTCTCACTCGCTGAATCTCAACATAGATTCAACTCTCTTAGGTGAACGAACGCACAGCAGAGCAGTTTCAAGGAAACGTTTCTCCTGAGTTTTAGACGAAGTTTCCTGCTGTTTAGTACGTATGCCGGCATTGGGCTGGAAATACCGGTTTTGGGATTCTTCACAGAAAGGGTTTGCAAACCGCTGAATCCACACGTGAGTTTAACTCTGCCAGTTGAATGCACACATTGACAACCATTCAGTTAGATAGCTCCGTTTTGGTTTTAGGAGCAGATATTTCTCTGTACAGCCTATGGTCCCATTCACTCGGGAATATCCCAACGCAGCTCCTAGAAGAAACGTGTTTCTGACTCGCTGAATCTCAACATAGATTCAACTCTCTTAGGTGAACGAACGCACAGCAGAGCAGTTTCAAGGATACGTTTCTCCTGAGTTTTAGACGAAGTTGCCTGCTGTTTAGTACGTATGCCGGCATTGATCTGGAAGTACCGGTTTTGGGATTCTGCACAGAAACGGTTTGCAAACCGCCGAATCCACACGTGAGTTTAACTCTGTCAGCTGAATGCACACATTGACAACCATTCAGTTAGATAGCTCCGTTTTGGTTTTAGGAGCAGATATTTCTCTGTACAGCCTATGGTCCCATTCACTCGGGAATATCCCATCGCAGCTCCTAGAAGAAACGTGTTTCTGACTCGCTGAATCTCAACATAGATTCAACTCTCTTAGCTGAATGAACGCACAGCAGAGCACTTTCAAGGAAACGTTTCTCCTGAGTTTTAGACGAAGTTTCCAGCTGTTTAGTACGTATGCCGGCATTGGGCTGGAAATACCGGTTTTGGGATTCTGCACAGAAAGGGTTTGCAAACCGCTGAATCCACACGTGAGTTTAACTCTGTCAGTTGAATGCACACATTGACAACAATTCAGTTAGATAGCTCCGTTTTGGTTTTAGAAGCAGATATTTCTCTGTACAGCCTATGGTCCCATTCACTCGGGAATATTCCAACACAGCTCCTAGAAGAAACGTGTTTCTGACTCGCTGAATCTCAACATAGATTCAACTCTCTTAGGTGAACGAACGCACAGCAAAGCAGTTTCAAGGAAACATTTCTCCTGAGTTTTAGACGAAGGTTACTCCTGTTTAGTACACATGCCGGCATTGGGCTGGAAATACCGGTTTTGGGATTCTGCACAGAAATGTTTTGCAAACTGCTGAATCCACACGTGAGTTCAACTCTGACATTTGAATGCACACATTGAAAACCATTCAATTAGATAGCTCCGTTTTGGTTTTAGGAGCAGATATTTCTCTGTACAGCCTATGGTCCCGTTCACTCGGGAAAATCCCAACGCAGCTCCTAGAAGAAACGTGTTTCTGACTCGCTGAATCTCAACGTAGATTCAACTCTCTTAGGTGAACGAACGCACAGCAGAGGAGTTTCAAGGAAACGTTTCTCCTGAGTTTTAGACGAAGTTTCCTGCTGTTTAGTACGTATGCCGGCATTGGGCTGGAAATACCGGTTTTGGAATTCTTCACAGAAAGGGTTTGCAAACCGCTGAATCCACACGTGAGTTTAACTCTGTCAGTTGAATGCACACATTGACAACCATTCAGTTAGATAGCTCCGTTTTGGTTTTAGAAGCAGATATTTCTCTGTACAGCCTATGGTCCCATTCACTCGGGAATATCCCAACGCAGCTCCTAGAAGAAACGTGTTTCTGACTCGCTGAATCTCAACATAGATTCAACTCTCTTAGGTGAACGAACGCACAGCAAAGCAGTTTCAAGGAAACGTTTCTCCTGAGTTTTAGACGAAGTTTACTCCTGTTTAGTACACATGCCGACATTGGGCTGGAAATACCGGATTTGGGATTCTGCAGAGAAATGTTTTGCAAACTCCTGAATCCACACGTGAGTTCAACTCTGACATTTGAATGCACACATTGAAAACCATTCAATTAGATAGCTCCGTTTTGGTTTTAGGAGCAGATATTTCTCTGTACAGCCTATGGTCCCGTTCACTCGGGAAAATCCCAACGCAGCTCCTAGAAGAAACGTGTTTCTGACTCGCTGAATCTCAACATAGATTCAACTCTCTTAGGTGAACGAACGCACAGCAGAGGAGTTTCAAGGAAACGTTTCCCCTGAGTTTTAGACGAAGTTTCCTGCTGTTTAGTACGTATGCCGGCATTGGGCTGGAAATACCGGTTTTCGGATTCTTCACAGAAAGGGTTTGCAAACCGCTGAATCCACAGGTGAGTTTAACTCTGTCAGTTGAATGCACACATTGACAACCATTCAGTTAGATAGCTCCGTTTTGGTTTTAGAAGCAGATATTTCTCTGTACAGCCTATGGTCCCGTTCACTCCGGAATATCCCAACGCAGCTCCTAGAAGAAACGTGTTTCTGACTCGCAGAATCTCAACATAGATTCAACTCTCTTAGGTGAACGCACGCACAGCAGAGCAGTTTCAAGGAAACGTTTCTCCTGAGTTTTAGACGAAGTTTCCTGCTGTTTAGTACGTATGCCGGCATTGGGCTGGAAATACCGGTTTTGGGATTCTGCACAGAAAGGTTTTGCAAACCGCTGAATCCACACGTGAGTTCAACTCTGACATTTGAATGCACACATTGAAAACCATTCAATTAGATAGCTCCGTTTTGGTTTTAGCAGCAGATATTTCTCTGTACAGCCTATGGTCCCATTCACTCGGTAAAATCCCAACGCAGCTCCTTGAAGAAACCTGTTTCTCACTCGCTGAATCTCAACATAGATTCAACTCTCTTAGGTGAACGAACGCACAGCAGAGCAGTTTCAAGGAAACGTTTCTCCTGAGTTTTAGACGAAGTTTCCTGCTGTTTAGTACGTGTGCCGGCCTTGGGCTGGAAATACCGGTTTTGGGATTCTGCATAGAAAGGGTTTGCGAACCGCGGAATCCACACGTGAGTTTAACTCTGTCAGTTGAATGCACACATTGACAACCATTCAGTTAGATAGCTCCGTTTTGGTTTTAGAAGCAGATATTTCTCTGTACAGCCTATGGTCCCATTCACTCGGGCATATCCCATCACAGCTCCTAGAAGAAAGGTGTTTCTGACTCGCTGAATATCAATATAGATTCAACTCTCTTAGGTGAACGAACGCACAGCAGAGCAGTTTCAATGAAACTTTTCTCCTGAGTTTTAGACGAAGTTTACTGCTGTTAATACGTATGCCGGCATTGGGCTGGAAATACCGGTTTTGGGATTCTGCACAGGAACGGTTTGCAAACCGCTGAATCCACACGTGAGTTTAGCTCTGTCAGTTGAATGCACACATTGACAACCATTCAGTTAGATAGCTCCGTTTTGGTTTTAGAAGCAGATATTTCTCTGTACAGTCTATGGTCCTAGTCACTCGGGAATATCCCAACGCAGCTCCTAGAAGAAACGTGTTTCTGACTCGATGAATCTCAACACAGATTCAACTCTCTTAGGTGAACGCACGCACAGCAGAGCAGTTTCAAGGAAACGTTTCTCCTGAGGTTTAGACGAAGTTTCCTGCTGTTTAGTACGTATGCCGGCATTGAGCTGGAAGTACCGGTTTTGGGATTCTGCACAGAAAGGGTTTGCAAACCGCTGAATCCAAACGTGAGTTTAACTCTGTCAGTTGAATGCACACATTGACAACCATTCAGTTAGATAGCTCCGTTTTGGTTTTAGAAGCAGATATTTCTCTGTACAGCCTATGGTCCCATTCACTCGGGAATATCCAAACGCAGCTCCTAGAAGAAACGTGTTTCTGACTCGCTGAATCTCAACATAGATTGAACTCTCTTAGGTGAACGAACGCACAGCAGAGCAGTTTCAGGGAAACGTTTCTCCTGAGTTTTAGACGAAGTTTCCTGCTGTTTAGTACGTATGCCGGCATTGAGCTGGAAGTACCGGTTTTGGGATTCTGCACAGAAAGTGTTTACAAACCGCTGAATCCAAACGTGAGTTTAACTCTGTCAGTTGAATGAACGCATTGACAACCATTCAGTTAGATAGCTCCGTTTTGGTTTTAGAAGCAGATATTTCTCTGTGCAGCCTATGGTCCCATTCACTCGGGAATATCCCAAAGCAGCTCCTTGAAGAAACCTGTTTCTGACTCGCTGAATCTCAACATAAATTAAACTCCCTTAGGTGAACGAACGCCAGCAGAGATGTTTCAAGGAAACGTTTCTCCTGAGTTTTAGACGAAGTTTACTGCTGTTTAGTACGTATGCCGGCATTGGGCTGGAAATACCGGTTTTGGGATTCTGCACAGAAAGGGTTTGCAAACCGCTGAATCCACACGTGAGTTTAACTCTGTCAGTTGAATGCACACATTGACAACCATTCAGTTAGATAGCTCCGTTTTGGTTTTAGAAGCATATATTTCTCTGTACATCCCATGGTCCTGTTCACTCCGGAACAACCCAACGCAGCTCCTAGAAGAAACGTTTTTCTGACTCGCTGAATCTCAACATAGATTCAACTCTCTTAGGTGAACGCAGGCACAGCAGAGCAGTTTCAAGGAAACGTTTCTCCTGAGTTTTAGACGAAGTTTCCTGCTGTTTAGTACGTATGCCGGCATTGGGCTGGAAATACCGGTTTTGGGATTCTGCACAGAACGGTTTTGCAAACCGCTGAATCCACACGTGAGTTTAACTCTACCAGTTGAATGCACACATTGACAACCATTCAGTTAGATAGCTCCGTTTTGGTTTTAGGAGCAGATATTTCTCTGTACAGCCTATGGTCCCATTCACTCGGGAATATCCCAACGCAGCTCCTAGAAGAAACGTGTTTCTGACTCGCTGAATCTCAACATAGATTCAAATCTCTTAGGTGAACGAACGCACAGCAGAGCAGTTTCAAGGAAACGTTTCTCCTGAGTTTTAGACGAAGTTTCCTGCTGTGTAGTACGTATGCCGGCATTGTGCTGGAAATACTGGTTTTGGGATTCTGCACAGAAAGGGTTTGCAAACCGCTGAATCCACACGTCAGTTTAGCTCTGTCAGCTGAATGCACACATTGACAACCATTCAGTTAGATAGCTCCGTTTTGGTTTTAGAAGCAGATATTTCTCTGTACAGCCTATGGTCCCGTTCACTCCGGAATATCCCAACGCAGCTCCTAGAAGAAACGTGTTTCTGACTCGCTGAATCTCAACATAGATTCAACTCTCTTAGGTGAACGAACGCACAGCAGAGCAGTTTCAAGGAAACGTTTCTCCTGAGTTTTAGACGAAGTTTCCTGCTGTTTAGTACGTATGCCGGCCTTGGGCTGGAAATACCGGTTTTGGGATTCTGCATTGAAAGGGTTTGCAAACCGCGGAATCCACACGTGAGTTTAACTCTGTCAGTTGAATGCACACATTGACAACCATTCAGTTATATAGCTCCGTTTTGGTTTTAGAAGCAGATATTTCTCTGTACAGCCTATGGTCCCATTCACTCGGGAATATCCCATCACAGCTCCTAGAAGAAAGGTGTTTCTGACTCGCTGAATATCAATATAGATTCAACTCTCTTAGGTGAACGAACGCACAGCAGAGCAGTTTCAATGAAACTTTTCTCCTGAGTTTTAGACGAAGTTTACTGCCGTTTAGTACGTATGCCGGCATTGGGCTGGAAATACCGGTTTTGGGATTCTGCACAGGAACGGTTTGCAAACCGCTGAATCCACACGTGAGTTTAGCTCTGTCAGTTGAATGCACACTTTGAAAACCATTCAGTTAGATAGCTCCGTTTTGGTTTTAGAAGTAGATATTTCTCTGTACAGCCTATGGTCCCGTTCACTCCTGAATATCCCAACGCAGCTCCTAGAAGAAACGTTTTTCTGACTCGCTGAATCTCAACATAGATTCAACTCTCTTAGGTGAACGAACGCACAGCAGAGCAGTTTCAAGGAAACGTTTCTCCTGAGTTTTAGACGAAATTCCTGCTGTTTAGTACGTATGCCGGCATTGATCTGGAAATACCGGTTTTGGGATTCTGCACAGAAACGGTTTGTAAACCGCTGAATCCACACATGAGTTTAACTCTGTCAGTTGAATGCACACATTGACAACCATTCAGTTAGATAGCTCCGTTTTGGTTTTAGGAGCAGATATTTCTCTGTACAGCCTATGGTCCCATTCACTCGGGAATATCCCATCGCAGCTCCTAGAAGAAACGTGTTTCTGACTCGCTGAATCTCAACGTAGATTCAACTCTCTTAGCTGAATGAACGCACAGCAGAGCACTTTCAAGGAAACGTTTCTCCTGAGTTTTATACGAAGTTTCCAGCTGTTTAGTACGTATGCCGGCATTGGGCTGGAAATACCGGTTTTGGGATTCTGCACAGAAAGGGTTTGCAAACCGCTGAATCCACACCTGAGTTTAACTCTGTCAGTTGAATGCACACATTGACAACCATTCAGTTAGATAGCTCCGTTTTGGTTTTAGAAGCAGATATTTCTCTGTGCAGCCTATGGTCCCATTCACTCGGGAATATCCCAACACAGCTCCTAGAAGAAACGTGTTTCTGACTCGCTGAATCTCAACATAGATTCAACTCTCTTAGGTGAACGAACGCACAGCAGAGCAGTTTCAAGGAATCGTTTCTCCTGAGTTTTAGACGAAGTTTCCTGTGTTTAGTACGCACGCCGGCATTGGGCTGGAAATACCGGTTTTGGGATTCTGCACAGAAAGGTTTTGCAAACCGCTGAATCCACACGTGAGTTCAACTCTGACATTTGAATGCACACATTGAAAACCATTCAATTAGATAGCTCCGTTTTGGTTTTAGGAGCAGATATTTCTCTGTACAGCCTTTGGTCCCATTCACTCGGGAAAATCCCAACGCAGGTCATTGAAGAAACCTGTTTCTCACTCGCTGAATCTCAACATAGATTCAACTCTCTTAGGTGAACGAACGCACAGCAGAGCAGTTTCAAGGAAACGTTTCTCCTGAGTTTTAGACGAAGTTTCCTGCTGTTTAGTACGTATGCCGGCATTGGGCTGGAAATACCGGTTTTGGGATTCTTCACAGAAAGGGTTTGCAAAACGCTGAATCCACACGTGAGTTTAACTCTGCCAGTTGAATGCACACATTGACAACCATTCAGTTAGATAGCTCCGTTTGGGTTTTAGGAGCAGATATTTCTCTGTACAGCCTATGGTCCCATTCACTCGGGAATATCCCAACGCAGCTCCTAGAAGAAACGTGTTTCTGACTCGCTGAATCTCAACATAGATTCAACTCTCTTAGGTGAACGAAAGCACAGCAGAGCAGTTTCAAGGAAACGTTTCTCCTGAGTTTTAGACGAAGTTTCCTGCTGTTTAGTACGTATGCCGGCATTGTGCTGGAAATACTGGTTTTCGGATTCTGCACAGAAAGGGTTTGCAAACCGCTGAATCCCCACGTCAGTTTAGCTCTGTCAGTTGAATGCACACATTGACAACCATTCAGTTAGATAGCTCCGTTTTGGTTTTAGAAGCAGATATTTCTCTGTACAGCCTATGGTCCCATTCACTCGGGAATATACCAACGCAGCTCCAGGAACAAACGTGTTTCTGACTCGCTGAATCTCAACATACATTCAACTCTCTTAGGTGAACGCACGTACAGCAGAGCAGTTTCAAGGAAACGTTTCTCCTGAGTTTTAGACGAAGTTTCCTGCTGTTTAGTACGTATGCCGGCATTGGGCTGGAAATACCGGTTTTCGGATTCTTCACAGAAAGGGTTTGCAAACCGCTGAATCCACACGTGAGTTTAACTTTGTCAGTTGAATGCACACATTGACAACCATTCAGTTAGATAGCTCCGTTTTGGTTTTAGAAGCAGATATTTCTCTGTACAGTCTATGGTCCCAGTCACTCGGGAATATCCCAACGCAGCTCCTAGACGAAACGTGTTTGTGACTCGCTGAATCTCAACATAGATTCAACTCTCTTAGGTGAACGCACGCACAGCAGAGCAGTTTCAAGGAAACCTTTCTCCTGAGTTTTAGACGACGTTTCCTGCTGTTTAGTACGTATGCCGGCATTTAGCTGGAAGTACCGGTTTTGGGATTCTGCACAGAAAGGGTTTGCAAACCGCTGAATCAAAACGTGAGTTTAACACTGTCAGTTGAATGCGCACATTGACAACCATTCAGTTAGATAGCTCCGTTTTGGTTTTAGAAGCAGATATTTCTCTGTACAGCCTATGGTCCATTTCACTCGGGCATATCCCAACGCACCTCCTAGAAGAAACGTGTTTCTGACTCGCTGAATCTCAACATAGATTCAACTCTCTTAGGTGAACGAACGCACAGCAGAGCAGTTTCAAGGAATCGTTTCTCCTGAGTTTTAGACGAAGTTTACTGCTGTTTAGTACGTATGCCGGCATTGGGCTGGAAATACCGGTTTTGGAATTCTTCACAGAAAGGGTTTGCAAACCGCTGAATCCACACGTGAGTTTAACTCTGTCAGTTGAATGCACACATTGACAACCATTCAGTTAGATAGCTCCGTTTTGGTTTTAGAAGCAGATATTTCTCTGTACAGCCTATGGTCCCATTCACTCGGGAATATCCCAACGCAGCTCCTAGAAGAAACGTGTTTCTGACTCGCTGAATCTCAACATAGATTCAACTCTCTTAGGTGAACGAACGCACAGCAAAGCAGTTTCAAGGAAACGTTTCTCCTGAGTTTTAGACGAAGTTTACTCCTGTTTAGTACACATGCCGACATTGGGCTGGAAATACCGGATTTGGGATTCTGCAGAGAAATGTTTTGCAAACTCCTGAATCCACACGTGAGTTCAACTCTGACATTTGAATGCACACATTGAAAACCATTCAATTAGATAGCTCCGTTTTGGTTTTAGGAGCAGATATTTCTCTGTACAGCCTATGGTCCCGTTCACTCGGGAAAATCCCAACGCAGCTCCTAGAAGAAACGTGTTTCTGACTCGCTGAATCTCAACATAGATTCAACTCTCTTAGGTGAACGAACGCACAGCAGAGGAGTTTCAAGGAAACGTTTCCCCTGAGTTTTAGACGAAGTTTCCTGCTGTTTAGTACGTATGCCGGCATTGGGCTGGAAATACCGGTTTTCGGATTCTTCACAGAAAGGGTTTGCAAACCGCTGAATCCACAGGTGAGTTTAACTCTGTCAGTTGAATGCACACATTGACAACCATTCAGTTAGATAGCTCCGTTTTGGTTTTAGAAGCAGATATTTCTCTGTACAGCCTATGGTCCCGTTCACTCCGGAATATCCCAACGCAGCTCCTAGAAGAAACGTGTTTCTGACTCGCAGAATCTCAACATAGATTCAACTCTCTTAGGTGAACGCACGCACAGCAGAGCAGTTTCAAGGAAACGTTTCTCCTGAGTTTTAGACGAAGTTTCCTGCTGTTTAGTACGTATGCCGGCATTGGGCTGGAAATACCGGTTTTGGGATTCTGCACAGAAAGGTTTTGCAAACCGCTGAATCCACACGTGAGTTCAACTCTGACATTTGAATGCACACATTGAAAACCATTCAATTAGATAGCTCCGTTTTGGTTTTAGCAGCAGATATTTCTCTGTACAGCCTATGGTCCCATTCACTCGGTAAAATCCCAACGCAGCTCCTTGAAGAAACCTGTTTCTCACTCGCTGAATCTCAACATAGATTCAACTCTCTTAGGTGAACGAACGCACAGCAGAGCAGTTTCAAGGAAACGTTTCTCCTGAGTTTTAGACGAAGTTTCCTGCTGTTTAGTACGTGTGCCGGCCTTGGGCTGGAAATACCGGTTTTGGGATTCTGCATAGAAAGGGTTTGCGAACCGCGGAATCCACACGTGAGTTTAACTCTGTCAGTTGAATGCACACATTGACAACCATTCAGTTAGATAGCTCCGTTTTGGTTTTAGAAGCAGATATTTCTCTGTACAGCCTATGGTCCCATTCACTCGGGCATATCCCATCACAGCTCCTAGAAGAAAGGTGTTTCTGACTCGCTGAATATCAATATAGATTCAACTCTCTTAGGTGAACGAACGCACAGCAGAGCAGTTTCAATGAAACTTTTCTCCTGAGTTTTAGACGAAGTTTACTGCTGTTAATACGTATGCCGGCATTGGGCTGGAAATACCGGTTTTGGGATTCTGCACAGGAACGGTTTGCAAACCGCTGAATCCACACGTGAGTTTAGCTCTGTCAGTTGAATGCACACATTGACAACCATTCAGTTAGATAGCTCCGTTTTGGTTTTAGAAGCAGATATTTCTCTGTACAGTCTATGGTCCTAGTCACTCGGGAATATCCCAACGCAGCTCCTAGAAGAAACGTGTTTCTGACTCGATGAATCTCAACACAGATTCAACTCTCTTAGGTGAACGCACGCACAGCAGAGCAGTTTCAAGGAAACGTTTCTCCTGAGGTTTAGACGAAGTTTCCTGCTGTTTAGTACGTATGCCGGCATTGAGCTGGAAGTACCGGTTTTGGGATTCTGCACAGAAAGGGTTTGCAAACCGCTGAATCCAAACGTGAGTTTAACTCTGTCAGTTGAATGCACACATTGACAACCATTCAGTTAGATAGCTCCGTTTTGGTTTTAGAAGCAGATATTTCTCTGTACAGCCTATGGTCCCATTCACTCGGGAATATCCAAACGCAGCTCCTAGAAGAAACGTGTTTCTGACTCGCTGAATCTCAACATAGATTGAACTCTCTTAGGTGAACGAACGCACAGCAGAGCAGTTTCAGGGAAACGTTTCTCCTGAGTTTTAGACGAAGTTTCCTGCTGTTTAGTACGTATGCCGGCATTGAGCTGGAAGTACCGGTTTTGGGATTCTGCACAGAAAGTGTTTACAAACCGCTGAATCCTAACGTGAGTTTAACTCTGTCAGTTGAATGAACGCATTGACAACCATTCAGTTAGATAGCTCCGTTTTGGTTTTAGAAGCAGATATTTCTCTGTGCAGCCTATGGTCCCATTCACTCGGGAATATCCCAAAGCAGCTCCTTGAAGAAACCTGTTTCTGACTCGCTGAATCTCAACATAAATTCAACTCCCTTAGGTGAACGAACGCCAGCAGAGATGTTTCAAGGAAACGTTTCTCCTGAGTTTTAGACGAAGTTTACTGCTGTTTAGTACGTATGCCGGCATTGGGCTGGAAATACCGGTTTTGGGATTCTGCACAGAAAGGGTTTGCAAACCGCTGAATCCACACGTGAGTTTAACTCTGTCAGTTGAATGCACACATTGACAACCATTCAGTTAGATAGCTCCGTTTTGGTTTTAGAAGCATATATTTCTCTGTACATCCCATGGTCCCGTTCACTCCGGAACAACCCAACGCAGCTCCTAGAAGAAACGTTTTTCTGACTCGCTGAATCTCAACATAGATTCAACTCTCTTAGGTGAACGCAGGCACAGCAGAGCAGTTTCAAGGAAACGTTTCTCCTGAGTTTTAGACGAAGTTTCCTGCTGTTTAGTACGTATGCCGGCATTGGGCTGGAAATACCGGTTTTGGGATTCTGCACAGAACGGTTTTGCAAACCGCTGAATCCACACGTGAGTTTAACTCTACCAGTTGAATGCACACATTGACAACCATTCAGTTAGATAGCTCCGTTTTGGTTTTAGGAGCAGATATTTCTCTGTACAGCCTATGGTCCCATTCACTCGGGAATATCCCAACGCAGCTCCTAGAAGAAACGTGTTTCTGACTCGCTGAATCTCAACATAGATTCAAATCTCTTAGGTGAACGAACGCACAGCAGAGCAGTTTCAAGGAAACGTTTCTCCTCAGTTTTAGACGAAGTTTCCTGCTGTGTAGTACGTATGCCGGCATTGTGCTGGAAATACTGGTTTTGGGATTCTGCACAGAAAGGGTTTGCAAACCGCTGAATCCACACGTCAGTTTAGCTCTGTCAGCTGAATGCACACATTGACAACCATTCAGTTAGATAGCTCCGTTTTGGTTTTAGAAGCAGATATTTCTCTGTACAGCCTATGGTCCCGTTCACTCCGGAATATCCCAACGCAGCTCCTAGAAGAAACGTGTTTCTGACTCGCTGAATCTCAACATAGATTCAACTCTCTTAGGTGAACGAACGCACAGCAGAGCAGTTTCAAGGAAACGTTTCTCCTGAGTTTTAGACGAAGTTTCCTGCTGTTTAGTACGTATGCCGGCCTTGGGCTGGAAATACCGGTTTTGGGATTCTGCATTGAAAGGGTTTGCAAACCGCGGAATCCACACGTGAGTTTAACTCTGTCAGTTGAATGCACACATTGACAACCATTCAGTTATATAGCTCCGTTTTGGTTTTAGAAGCAGATATTTCTCTGTACAGCCTATGGTCCCATTCACTCGGGAATATCCCATCACAGCTCCTAGAAGAAAGGTGTTTCTGACTCGCTGAATATCAATATAGATTCAACTCTCTTAGGTGAACGAACGCACAGCAGAGCAGTTTCAATGAAACTTTTCTCCTGAGTTTTAGACGAAGTTTACTGCCGTTTAGTACGTATGCCGGCATTGGGCTGGAAATACCGGTTTTGGGATTCTGCACAGGAACGGTTTGCAAACCGCTGAATCCACACGTGAGTTTAGCTCTGTCAGTTGAATGCACACTTTGAAAACCATTCAGTTAGATAGCTCCGTTTTGGTTTTAGAAGCAGATATTTCTCTGTACAGCCTATGGTCCCGTTCACTCCTGAATATCCCAACGCAGCTCCTAGAAGAAACGTTTTTCTGACTCGCTGAATCTCAACATAGATTCAACTCTCTTAGGTGAACGAACGCACAGCAGAGCAGTTTCAAGGAAACGTTTCTCCTGAGTTTTAGACGAAATTCCTGCTGTTTAGTACGTATGCCGGCATTGATCTGGAAGTACCGGTTTTGGGATTCTGCACAGAAACGGTTTGTAAACCGCTGAATCCACACATGAGTTTAACTCTGTCAGTTGAATGCACACATTGACAACCATTCAGTTAGATAGCTCCGTTTTGGTTTTAGGAGCAGATATTTCTCTGTACAGCCTATGGTCCCATTCACTCGGGAATATCCCATCGCAGCTCCTAGAAGAAACGTGTTTCTGACTCGCTGAATCTCAACGTAGATTCAACTCTCTTAGCTGAATGAACGCACAGCAGAGCACTTTCAAGGAAACGTTTCTCCTGAGTTTTAGACGAAGTTTCCAGCTGTTTAGTACGTATGCCGGCATTGGGCTGGAAATACCGGTTTTGGGATTCTGCACAGAAAGGGTTTGCAAACCGCTGAATCCACACCTGAGTTTAACTCTGTCAGTTGAATGCACACATTGACAACCATTCAGTTAGATAGCTCCGTTTTGGTTTTAGAAGCAGATATTTCTCTGTGCAGCCTATGGTCCCATTCACTCGGGAATATCCCAACACAGCTCCTAGAAGAAACGTGTTTCTGACTCGCTGAATCTCAACATAGATTCAACTCTCTTAGGTGAACGAACGCACAGCAGAGCAGTTTCAAGGAATCGTTTCTCCTGAGTTTTAGACGAAGTTTCCTGTGTTTAGTACGCACGCCGGCATTGGGCTGGAAATACCGGTTTTGGGATTCTGCACAGAAAGGTTTTGCAAACCGCTGAATCCACACGTGAGTTCAACTCTGACATTTGAATGCACACATTGAAAACCATTCAATTAGATAGCTCCGTTTTGGTTTTAGGAGCAGATATTTCTCTGTACAGCCTTTGGTCCCATTCACTCGGGAAAATCCCAACGCAGGTCCTTGAAGAAACCTGTTTCTCACTCGCTGAATCTCAACATAGATTCAACTCTCTTAGGTGAACGAACGCACAGCAGAGCAGTTTCAAGGAAACGTTTCTCCTGAGTTTTAGACGAAGTTTCCTGCTGTTTAGTACGTATGCCGGCATTGGGCTGGAAATACCGGTTTTGGGATTCTTCACAGAAAGGGTTTGCAAAACGCTGAATCCACACGTGAGTTTAACTCTGCCAGTTGAATGCACACATTGACAACCATTCAGTTAGATAGCTCCGTTTGGGTTTTAGGAGCAGATATTTCTCTGTACAGCCTATGGTCCCATTCACTCGGGAATATCCCAACGCAGCTCCTAGAAGAAACGTGTTTCTGACTCGCTGAATCTCAACATAGATTCAACTCTCTTAGGTGAACGAAAGCACAGCAGAGCAGTTTCAAGGAAACGTTTCTCCTGAGTTTTAGACGAAGTTTCCTGCTGTTTAGTACGTATGCCGGCATTGTGCTGGAAATACTGGTTTTCGGATTCTGCACAGAAAGGGTTTGCAAACCGCTGAATCCCCACGTCAGTTTAGCTCTGTCAGTTGAATGCACACATTGACAACCATTCAGTTAGATAGCTCCGTTTTGGTTTTAGAAGCAGATATTTCTCTGTACAGCCTATGGTCCCATTCACTCGGGAATATACCAACGCAGCTCCAGGAACAAACGTGTTTCTGACTCGCTGAATCTCAACATACATTCAACTCTCTTAGGTGAACGCACGTACAGCAGAGCAGTTTCAAGGAAACGTTTCTCCTGAGTTTTAGACGAAGTTTCCTGCTGTTTAGTACGTATGCCGGCATTGGGCTGGAAATACCGGTTTTCGGATTCTTCACAGAAAGGGTTTGCAAACCGCTGAATCCACACGTGAGTTTAACTTTGTCAGTTGAATGCACACATTGACAACCATTCAGTTAGATAGCTCCGTTTTGGTTTTAGAAGCAGATATTTCTCTGTACAGTCTATGGTCCCAGTCACTCGGGAATATCCCAACGCAGCTCCTAGACGAAACGTGTTTGTGACTCGCTGAATCTCAACATAGATTCAACTCTCTTAGGTGAACGCACGCACAGCAGAGCAGTTTCAAGGAAACCTTTCTCCTGAGTTTTAGACGACGTTTCCTGCTGTTTAGTACGTATGCCGGCATTTAGCTGGAAGTACCGGTTTTGGGATTCTGCACAGAAAGGGTTTGCAAACCGCTGAATCAAAACGTGAGTTTAACACTGTCAGTTGAATGCGCACATTGACAACCATTCAGTTAGATAGCTCCGTTTTGGTTTTAGAAGCAGATATTTCTCTGTACAGCCTATGGTCCATTTCACTCGGGCATATCCCAACGCACCTCCTAGAAGAAACGTGTTTCTGACTCGCTGAATCTCAACATAGATTCAACTCTCTTAGGTGAACGAACGCACAGCAGAGCAGTTTCAAGGAAACGTTTCTCCTGAGTTTTAGACGAAGTTTACTGCTGTTTAGTACGTATGCCGGCATTGGGCTGGAAATACCGGTTTTGGGATTCTGCCCAGGAACGGTTTGCAAACCGCTGAATCCACACGTGAGTTTAGCTCTGTCAGTTGAATGCACACTTTGGAAACCATTCAGTTAGATAACTCCGTTTTGGTTTTAGAAGCAGATATTTCTCTGCACAGCCTATGGTCCCGTTCACTCCGGAATATCCCAACGCAGCTCCTAGAAGAAACGTTTTTCTGACTCGCTGAATCTCAACATACATTCAACTCTCTTAGGTGAACGCACGTACAGCAGAGCAGTTTCAAGGAAACGTTTCTCCTGAGTTTTAGACGAAGTTTCCTGCTGTTTAGTACGTATGCCGGCATAGGGCTGGATATACCGGTTTTCGGATTCTTCACAGAAAGGGTTTGCAAACCGCTGAATCCACACGTGAGTTTAACTTTGTCAGTTGAATGCACACATTGACAACCATTCAGTTAGATAGCTCCGTTTTGGTTTTAGAAGCAGATCTTTCTCTGTACAGTCTATGGTCCCAGTCACTCGGGAATATCCCAACGCAGCTCCTAGAAGAAACGTGTTTCTGACTCGCTGAATCTCAACATAGATTCAACTCTCTTAGGTGAACGAACGGACAGCAGAGCAGTTTCAAGGAAACGTTTCTCCTGAGTTTTAGACGAAGTTTACAGCTGTTTAGTACGTATGCCGGCATTGGGCTGGAAATACCGGTTTTGGGATTCTGCACATAAAGGGTTTGCAAACCGCTGAATCCACACGTGAGTTTAACTCTGTCAGTTGAATGCACACATTGACAAACATTCAGTTAGATAGCTCCGTTTTGGTTTTAGATGCAGATATTTCTCTGTGCAGCCTATGGTCCCATTCACTCGGGAATATCCCAACACAGCTCCTAGAAGAAACGTGTTTCTGACTCACTGAATCTCAACATAGATTCAACTCTCTTAGGTGAACGAACGCACAGCAGAGCAGTTTCAAGGAAACGTTTCTCCTGAGTTTTAGACGAAGTTTACTGCTGTTTAGTACGCATGCCGGCATTGGGCTGGAAATACCGGTTTTGGGATTCTTCACAGAAAGGTTTTGTAAACCGCTGAATCCACACTTGACTTCAACTCTGACATTTGAATGCACACATTGAAAACCATTCAGTTAGATAGCTCCGTTTTGGTTTTAGAAGCAGATATTTCTCTGTGCAGCCTATGGTCCCATTCACTCGGGAATATCCCAACACAGCTCCTAGAAGAAACGTGTTTCTGACTCGCTGAATCTCAACATAGATTCAACTCTCTTAGGTGAACGAACTCACAGCAGAGCAGTTTCAAGGAAACGTTTCTCCTGAGTTTTAGACGAAGTTTCCTGTGTTTAGTACGCACGCCGGCATTGGGCTGGAAATACCGGTTTTGGGATTCTGCACAGAAAGTTTTTGCAAACCGCTGAATCCACACGTGAGTTCAACTCTGACATTTGAATGCACACATTGAAAACCATTCAATTAGATAGCTCCGTTTTGGTTTTAGGAGCAGATATTTCTCTGTACAGCCTATGGTCCCATTCACTCGGGAAAATCCCAATGCAGGTCCTTGAAGAAACCTGTTTCTCACTCGCTGAATCTCAACATAGATTCAACTCTCTTAGGTGAACGAACGCACAGCAGAGCAGTTTCAAGGAAACGTTTCTCCTGAGTTTTAGACGAAGTTTCCTGCTGTTTAGTACGTATGCCGGCATTGGGCTGGAAATACCGGTTTTGGGATTCTTCACAGAAAGGGTTTGCAAACCGCTGAATCCACACGTGAGTTTAACTCTGCCAGTTGAATGCACACATTGACAACCATTCAGTTAGATAGCTCCGTTTGGGTTTTAGGAGCAGATATTTCTCTGTACAGCCTATGGTCCCATTCACTCGGGAATATCCCAACGCAGCTCCTAGAAGAAACGTGTTTCTGACTCGCTGAATCTCAACATAGATTCAACTCTCTTAGGTGAACGAACGCACAGCAGAGCAGTTTCAAGGAAACGTTTCTCCTGAGTTTTAGACGAAGTTTCCTGCTGTTTAGTACGTATGCCGCCATTGTGCTGGAAATACTGGTTTTCGGATTCTGCACAGAAAGGGTTTGCAAACCGCTGAATCCACACGTCAGTTTAGCTCTGTCAGTTGAATGCACACATTGACAACCATTCAGGTAGATAGCTCCGTTTTGGTTTTAGAAGCAGATATTTCTCTGTACAGCCTATGGTCCCATTCACTCGGGAATATCCCATCTCAGCTCCTAGAAGAAAGGTGTTTCTGACTCGCTGAATATCAATATAGATTCAACTGTCTTAGGTGAACGAACGCACAGCAGAGCAGTTTCAATGAAACTTTTCTCCTGAGTTTTAGACGAAGTTTACTGCTGTTTAGTACGTATGCCGGCATTGGGCTGGAAATACCGGTTTTGGGATTCTGCACAGGAACGGTTTGCAAACCGCTGAATCCACACGTGAGTATAGCTCTGTCAGTTGAATGCACACTTTGAAAACCATTCAGTTAGATAGCTCCGTTTTGGTTTTAGAAGCAGATATTTCTCTGTACAACCTATGGTCCCGTTCACTCCGGAATATCCCAACGCAGCTCCTAGAAGAAACGTTTTTCTGACTCGCTGAATCTCAACATAGATTCAACTCTCTTAGGTGAACGCACGCACAGCAGAGCAGTTTCAAGGAAACGTTTCTCCTGAGTTTTAGACGAAGTTTCCTGCTGTTTAGTACGTATGCCGGCATTGGGCTGGAAATTCCGGTTTTCGGATTCTTCACAGAAAGGGTTTGCAAACCGCTGAATCCACACGTGAGTTTAACTCTGTCAGTTGAATGCACACATGGACAACCATTCAGTTAGATAGCTCCGTTTTGGTTTTAGAAGCAGATATTTCTCTGTACAGCCTATGGTCCCAGTCACTCGGGAATATCCCAACGCAGCTCCTAGAAGAAACGTGTTTCTGACTCGCTGAATCTCAACATACATTCAACTCTCTTAGGTGAACGAACGCACAGCAGAGCAGTTTCAAGGAAACGTTTCTCCTGAGTTTTAGGCGAAGTTTACTGCTGTTTAGTACGCATGCCGGCATTGGGCTGGAAATACCGGTTTTGGGATTCTGCACAGAAAGGGTTTGCAAACCGCTGTATCCACACGTGAGTTTAACTCTGTCAGTTGAATGCACACATTGACAACCATTCAGTTAGATAGCTCCGTTTTGGTTTTAGAAGCAGATATTTCTCTGTGCAGCATATGGTCCCATTCACTCGGGAATATCCCAACACAGCTCCTAGAAGAAACGTGTTTCTGACTCTCTGAATCTCAACATAGATTCAACTCTCTTAGGTGAACGAACGCACAGCAGAGCAGTTTCAAGGAACCGTTTCTCCTGAGTTTTAGACGAAGTTTCCTGTGTTTAGTACGCACGCCGGCATTGGGCTGGAAATACCGGTTTTGGGATTCTGCACAGAAAGGTTTTGCAAACCGCTGAATCCACACGTGAGTTCAACTCTGACAGTTGAATGCACACATTGAAAACCATTCAATTAGATAGCTCCGTTTTGGTTTTATGAGCAGGTATTTCTCTGTACAGCCTATGGTCCCATTCACTCGGGAAAATCCCAACGCAGGTCCTTGAAGAAACCTGTTTCTCACTCGCTGAATCTCAACATAGATTCAACTCTCTTAGGTGAATGAACGCACAGCAGAGCAGTTTCAAGGAAACGTTTCTCCTGAGTTTTAGACGAAGTTTCCTGCTGTTTAGTACGTATGCCGGCCTTGGGCTGGAAATACCGGTTTTGGGATTCTGCATAGAAAAGGTTTCCAAACCGCGGAATCGACACGTGAGTTTAACTCTGTCAGTTGAATGCACACATTGACAACCATTCAGTTAGATAGCTCCGTTTTGGTTTTAGAAGCAGATATTTCTCTGTACAGCCTATGGTCCCATTCACTCGGGAATATCCCATCACAGCTCCTAGAAGAAAGGTGTTTCTGACTCGCTGAATATCAATATAGATTCAACTTTCTTAGGTGAACGAACGCACAGCAGAGCAGTTTCAATGAAACTTTTCTCCTGAGTTTTAGACGAAGTTTACTGCTGTTTAGTACGTATGCCGGCATTGGGCTGGAAATACCGGTTTTGGGATTCTGCACAGGAACGGTTTGCAAACCGCTGAATGCACACGTGAGTTCAGCTCTGTCAGTTGAATGCACACTTTGAAAACCATTCAGTTAGATAGCTCCGTTTTGGTTTTAGAAGCAGATATTTCTCTGTACAGCCTATGGTCCCATTCACTCGGGAATATCCCAACGCAGCTCCTAGAAGAAACGTTTTTCTGACTCGCTGAATCTCAACATACATTCAACTCTCTTAGGTGAACGCACGTACAGCAGACCAGTTTCAAGGAAACGTTTCTCCTGAGTTTTAGACGAAGTTTCCTGCTGTTTAGTACGTATGCCGGCATTGGGCTGGAAATACCGGTTTTTGGATTCTTCACAGAAAGGGTTTGCAAACCGCTGAATCCACACGTGAGTTTAACTTTGTCAGTTGAATGCACACATTGACAACCATTCAGTTAGATAGCTCCGTTTTGGTTTTAGAAGCAGATATTTCTCTGTACAGTCTATGGTCCAAGTCACTCGGGAATATCCCAACGCAGCTCCTAGAAGAAACGTGTTTGTGACTCGCTGAATCTCAACATAGATTCATCTCTCTTAGGTGAACGCACGCACAGCAGAGCAGTTTCAAGGAAACCTTTCTCCTGAGTTTTAGACGACGTTTCCTGCTGTTTAGTACGTATGCCGGCATTGAGCTGGAAGTACCGGTTTTGGGATTCTGCACAGAAAGGGTTTGCAAACCGCTGAATCAAAACGTGAGTTTAACACTGTCAGTTGAATGCACACATTGACAACCATTCAGTTAGATAGCTCCGTTTTGGTTTTAGAAGCAGATCTTTCTCTGTACAGTCTATGGTCCCAGTCACTCGGGAATATCCCTACGCAGCTCCTAGAAGAAACGTGTTTCTGACTCGCTGAATCTCAACATAGATTCAACTCTCTTAGGTGAACGAACGCACAGCAGAGCAGTTTCAAGGAAACGTTTCTCCTGAGTTTTAGACGAAGTTGCCTGCTGTTTAGTACGTATGCCGGCATTGATCTGGAAGTACCGGTTTTGGGATTCTGCACAGAAACGGTTTGCAAACCGCCGAATCCACACGTGAGTTTAACTCTGTGAGTTGAATGCACACATTGACAACCATTCAGTTAGATATCTTCGTTTTGGTTTTAGGAGCAGATATTTCTCTGTACAGCCTATGGTCCCAGTCACTCGGGAATATCCCATCGCAGCTCCTAGAAGAAACGTGTTTCTGACTCGCTGAATCTCAACATAGATTCAACTCTCTTAGCTGAATGAAAGCACAGCAGAGCACTTTCAAGGAAACGTTTCTCCTGAGTTTTAGACGAAGTTTCCAGCTGTTTAGTACGTATGCCGGCATTGGGCTGGAAATACCGGTTTTGGGATTCTGCACAGAAAGGGTTTGCAAACCGCTGAATCCACACGTGAGTTTAACTCTGTCAGTTGAATGCACACATTGACAAACATTCAGTTAGATAGCTCCGTTTTGGTTTTAGAAGCAGATATTTCTCTGTGCAGCCTATGGTCCCATTCACTCGGGAATATCCCAACACAGCTCCTAGAAGAAACGTGTTTCTGACTCACTGAATCTCAACATAGATTCAACTCTCTTAGGTGAACGAACGCACAGCAGAGCAGTTTCAAGGAAACGTTTCTCCTGAGTTTTAGACGAAGTTTACTGCTGTTTAGTACGCATGCCGGCATTGGGCTGGAAATACCGGTTTTGGGATTCTGCACAGAAAGTTTTTGCAAACCGCTGAATCCACACGTGACTTCAACTCTGATATTTGAATGCACACATTGAAAACCATTAAATTAGATAGCTCCGTTTTGGTTTTAGGAGCAGATATTTCTCTGTACAGCCTATGGTCCCATTCACTCGGGAAAATCCCAACGCAGCTCCTAGAAGAAACGTGTTTCTGACTCGCTGAATCTCAACATAGATTCAACTCTCTTAGGTGAACGAACGCACAGCAGAGCAGTTTCAAGGAAACGTTTCTCCTGAGTTTTAGACGAAGTTTCCTGCTGTTTAGTACGTATGCCGGCATTGGGCTGGAAATACCGGTTTTGGGATTCTTCACAGAAAGGGTTTGCAAACCGCTAAATCCACATGTCAGTTTAACTCTGTCAGTTGAATGCACACATTGACAACCATTCAGTTAGATAGCTCCGTTTTGGTTTAAGAGCAGATATTTCTCTGTACAGCCTTTTGTCCCATTCACTCGGGAATATCCCAACGCAGCTCCTAGAAGAAACGTGTTTCTGACTCGCTGAATCTCAACATAGATTCAACTCTCTTAGGTGAACGAACGCACAGCAGAGCAGTTTCAAGGAAACGTTTCTCCTGAGTTTTAGACGAAGTTTCCTGCTGTTTAGTACGTATGCCGGCCTTGGGCTGGAAATACCGGTTTTGGGATTCTGCATTGAAAGGGTTTGCAAACCGCGGAATCCACACGTGAGTTTAACTCTGTCAGTTGAATGCACACATTGACAACCATTCAGTTATATAGCTCCGTTTTGGTTTTAGAAGCAGATATTTCTCTGTACAGCCTATGGTCCCATTCACTCGGGAATATCCCATCACAGCTCCTAGAAGAAAGGTGTTTCTGACTCGCTGAATATCAATATAGATTCAACTCTCTTAGGTGAACGAACGCACAGCAGAGCAGTTTCAATGAAACTTTTCTCCTGAGTTTTAGACGAAGTTTACTGCCGTTTAGTACGTATGCCGGCATTGGGCTGGAAATACCGGTTTTGGGATTCTGCACAGGAACGGTTTGCAAACCGCTGAATCCACACGTGAGTTTAGCTCTGTCAGTTGAATGCACACTTTGAAAACCATTCAGTTAGATAGCTCCGTTTTGGTTTTAGAAGCAGATATTTCTCTGTACAGCCTATGGTCCCGTTCACTCCTGAATATCCCAACGCAGCTCCTAGAAGAAACGTTTTTCTGACTCGCTGAATCTCAACATAGATTCAACTCTCTTAGGTGAACGAACGCACAGCAGAGCAGTTTCAAGGAAACGTTTCTCCTGAGTTTTAGACGAAATTCCTGCTGTTTAGTACGTATGCCGGCATTGATCTGGAAGTACCGGTTTTGGGATTCTGCACAGAAACGGTTTGTAAACCGCTGAATCCACACATGAGTTTAACTCTGTCAGTTGAATGCACACATTGACAACCATTCAGTTAGATAGCTCCGTTTTGGTTTTAGGAGCAGATATTTCTCTGTACAGCCTATGGTCCCATTCACTCGGGAATATCCCATCGCAGCTCCTAGAAGAAACGTGTTTCTGACTCGCTGAATCTCAACGTAGATTCAACTCTCTTAGCTGAATGAACGCACAGCAGAGCACTTTCAAGGAAACGTTTCTCCTGAGTTTTAGACGAAGTTTCCAGCTGTTTAGTACGTATGCCGGCATTGGGCTGGAAATACCGGTTTTGGGATTCTGCACAGAAAGGGTTTGCAAACCGCTGAATCCACACCTGAGTTTAACTCTGTCAGTTGAATGCACACATTGACAACCATTCAGTTAGATAGCTCCGTTTTGGTTTTAGAAGCAGATATTTCTCTGTGCAGCCTATGGTCCCATTCACTCGGGAATATCCCAACACAGCTCCTAGAAGAAACGTGTTTCTGACTCGCTGAATCTCAACATAGATTCAACTCTCTTAGGTGAACGAACGCACAGCAGAGCAGTTTCAAGGAATCGTTTCTCCTGAGTTTTAGACGAAGTTTCCTGTGTTTAGTACGCACGCCGGCATTGGGCTGGAAATACCGGTTTTGGGATTCTGCACAGAAAGGTTTTGCAAACCGCTGAATCCACACGTGAGTTCAACTCTGACATTTGAATGCACACATTGAAAACCATTCAATTAGATAGCTCCGTTTTGGTTTTAGGAGCAGATATTTCTCTGTACAGCCTTTGGTCCCATTCACTCGGGAAAATCCCAACGCAGGTCCTTGAAGAAACCTGTTTCTCACTCGCTGAATCTCAACATAGATTCAACTCTCTTAGGTGAACGAACGCACAGCAGAGCAGTTTCAAGGAAACGTTTCTCCTGAGTTTTAGACGAAGTTTCCTGCTGTTTAGTACGTATGCCGGCATTGGGCTGGAAATACCGGTTTTGGGATTCTTCACAGAAAGGGTTTGCAAACCGCTGAATCCACACGTGAGTTTAACTCTGCCAGTTGAATGCACACATTGACAACCATTCAGTTAGATAGCTCCGTTTGGGTTTTAGGAGCAGATATTTCTCTGTACAGCCTATGGTCCCATTCACTCGGGAATATCCCAACGCAGCTCCTAGAAGAAACGTGTTTCTGACTCGCTGAATCTCAACATAGATTCAACTCTCTTAGGTGAACGAAAGCACAGCAGAGCAGTTTCAAGGAAACGTTTCTCCTGAGTTTTAGACGAAGTTTCCTGCTGTTTAGTACGTATGCCGGCATTGTGCTGGAAATACTGGTTTTCGGATTCTGCACAGAAAGGGTTTGCAAACCGCTGAATCCCCACGTCAGTTTAGCTCTGTCAGTTGAATGCACACATTGACAACCATTCAGGTAGATAGCTCCGTTTTGGTTTTAGAAGCAGATATTTCTCTGTACAGCCTATGGTCCCATTCACTCGGGAATATACCAACGCAGCTCCAGGAACAAACGTGTTTCTGACTCGCTGAATCTCAACATACATTCAACTCTCTTAGGTGAACGCACGTACAGCAGAGCAGTTTCAAGGAAACGTTTCTCCTGAGTTTTAGACGAAGTTTCCTGCTGTTTAGTACGTATGCCGGCATTGGGCTGGAAATACCGGTTTTCGGATTCTTCACAGAAAGGGTTTGCAAACCGCTGAATCCACACGTGAGTTTAACTTTGTCAGTTGAATGCACACATTGACAACCATTCAGTTAGATAGCTCCGTTTTGGTTTTAGAAGCAGATATTTCTCTGTACAGTCTATGGTCCCAGTCACTCGGGAATATCCCAACGCAGCTCCTAGACGAAACGTGTTTGTGACTCGCTGAATCTCAACATAGATTCAACTCTCTTAGGTGAACGCACGCACAGCAGAGCAGTTTCAAGGAAACCTTTCTCCTGAGTTTTAGACGACGTTTCCTGCTGTTTAGTACGTATGCCGGCATTTAGCTGGAAGTACCGGTTTTGGGATTCTGCACAGAAAGGGTTTGCAAACCGCTGAATCAAAACGTGAGTTTAACACTGTCAGTTGAATGCGCACATTGACAACCATTCAGTTAGATAGCTCCGTTTTGGTTTTAGAAGCAGATATTTCTCTGTACAGCCTATGGTCCATTTCACTCGGGCATATCCCAACGCACCTCCTAGAAGAAACGTGTTTCTGACTCGCTGAATCTCAACATAGATTCAACTCTCTTAGGTGAACGAACGCACAGCAGAGCAGTTTCAAGGAAACGTTTCTCCTGAGTTTTAGACGAAGTTTACTGCTGTTTAGTACGTATGCCGGCATTGGGCTGGAAATACCGGTTTTGGGATTCTGCCCAGGAACGGTTTGCAAACCGCTGAATCCACACGTGAGTTTAGCTCTGTCAGTTGAATGCACACTTTGGAAACCATTCAGTTAGATAACTCCGTTTTGGTTTTAGAAGCAGATATTTCTCTGCACAGCCTATGGTCCCGTTCACTCCGGAATATCCCAACGCAGCTCCTAGAAGAAACGTTTTTCTGACTCGCTGAATCTCAACATACATTCAACTCTCTTAGGTGAACGCACGTACAGCAGAGCAGTTTCAAGGAAACGTTTCTCCTGAGTTTTAGACGAAGTTTCCTGCTGTTTAGTACGTATGCCGGCATAGGGCTGGATATACCGGTTTTCGGATTCTTCACAGAAAGGGTTTGCAAACCGCTGAATCCACACGTGAGTTTAACTTTGTCAGTTGAATGCACACATTGACAACCATTCAGTTAGATAGCTCCGTTTTGGTTTTAGAAGCAGATCTTTCTCTGTACAGTCTATGGTCCCAGTCACTCGGGAATATCCCAACGCAGCTCCTAGAAGAAACGTGTTTCTGACTCGCTGAATCTCAACATAGATTCAACTCTCTTAGGTGAACGAACGGACAGCAGAGCAGTTTCAAGGAAACGTTTCTCCTGAGTTTTAGACGAAGTTTACAGCTGTTTAGTACGTATGCCGGCATTGGGCTGGAAATACCGGTTTTGGGATTCTGCACATAAAGGGTTTGCAAACCGCTGAATCCACACGTGAGTTTAACTCTGTCAGTTGAATGCATACATTGACAAACATTCAGTTAGATAGCTCCGTTTTGGTTTTAGATGCAGATATTTCTCTGTGCAGCCTATGGTCCCATTCACTCGGGAATATCCCAACACAGCTCCTAGAAGAAACGTGTTTCTGACTCACTGAATCTCAACATAGATTCAACTCTCTTAGGTGAACGAACGCACAGCAGAGCAGTTTCAAGGAAACGTTTCTCCTGAGTTTTAGACGAAGTTTACTGCTGTTTAGTACGCATGCCGGCATTGGGCTGGAAATACCGGTTTTGGGATTCTTCACAGAAAGGTTTTGCAAACCGCTGAATCCACACGTGACTTCAACTCTGACATTTGAATGCACACATTGAAAACCATTCAGTTAGATAGCTCCGTTTTGGTTTTAGAAGCAGATATTTCTCTGTGCAGCCTATGGTCCCATTCACTCGGGAATATCCCAACACAGCTCCTAGAAGAAACGTGTTTCTGACTCGCTGAATCTCAACATAGATTCAACTCTCTTAGGTGAACGAACGCACAGCAGAGCAGTTTCAAGGAAACGTTTCTCCTGAGTTTTAGACGAAGTTTCCTGTGTTTAGTACGCACGCCGGCATTGGGCTGGAAATACCGGTTTTGGGATTCTGCACAGAAAGTTTTTGCAAACCGCTGAATCCACACGTGAGTTCAACTCTGACATTTGAATGCACACATTGAAAACCATTCAATTAGATAGCTCCGTTTTGGTTTTAGGAGCAGATATTTCTCTGTACAGCCTATGGTCCCATTCACTCGGGAAAATCCCAACGCAGGTCCTTGAAGAAACCTGTTTCTCACTCGCTGAATCTCAACATAGATTCAACTCTCTTAGGTGAACGAACGCACAGCAGAGCAGTTTCAAGGAAACGTTTCTCCTGAGTTTTAGACGAAGTTTCCTGCTGTTTAGTACGTATGCCGGCATTGGGCTGGAAATACCGGTTTTGGGATTCTTCACAGAAAGGGTTTGCAAACCGCTGAATCCACACGTGAGTTTAACTCTGCCAGTTGAATGCACACATTGACAACCATTCAGTTAGATAGCTCCGTTTGGGTTTTAGGAGCAGATATTTCTCTGTACAGCCTATGGTCCCATTCACTCGGGAATATCCCAACGCAGCTCCTAGAAGAAACGTGTTTCTGACTCGCTGAATCTCAACATAGATTCAACTCTCTTAGGTGAACGAACGCACAGCAGAGCAGTTTCAAGGAAACGTTTCTCCTCAGTTTTAGACGAAGTTTCCTGCTGTTTAGTACGTATGCCGCCATTGTGCTGGAAATACTGGTTTTCGGATTCTGCACAGAAAGGGTTTGCAAACCGCTGAATCCACACGTCAGTTTAGCTCTGTCAGTTGAATGCACACATTGACAACCATTCAGGTAGATAGCTCCGTTTTGGTTTTAGAAGCAGATATTTCTCTGTACAGCCTATGGTCCCATTCACTCGGGAATATCCCATCTCAGCTCCTAGAAGAAAGGTGTTTCTGACTCGCTGAATATCAATATAGATTCAACTGTCTTAGGTGAACGAACGCACAGCAGAGCAGTTTCAATGAAACTTTTCTCCTGAGTTTTAGACGAAGTTTACTGCTGTTTAGTACGTATGCCGGCATTGGGCTGGAAATACCGGTTTTGGGATTCTGCACAGGAACGGTTTGCAAACCGCTGAATCCACACGTGAGTATAGCTCTGTCAGTTGAATGCACACTTTGAAAACCATTCAGTTAGATAGCTCCGTTTTGGTTTTAGAAGCAGATATTTCTCTGTACAACCTATGGTCCCGTTCACTCCGGAATATCCCAACGCAGCTCCTAGAAGAAACGTTTTTCTGACTCGCTGAATCTCAACATAGATTCAACTCTCTTAGGTGAACGCACGCACAGCAGAGCAGTTTCAAGGAAACGTTTCTCCTGAGTTTTAGACGAAGTTTCCTGCTGTTTAGTACGTATGCCGGCATTGGGCTGGAAATTCCGGTTTTCGGATTCTTCACAGAAAGGGTTTGCAAACCGCTGAATCCACACGTGAGTTTAACTCTGTCAGTTGAATGCACACATGGACAACCATTCAGTTAGATAGCTCCGTTTTGGTTTTAGAAGCAGATATTTCTCTGTACAGCCTATGGTCCCAGTCACTCGGGAATATCCCAACGCAGCTCCTAGAAGAAACGTGTTTCTGACTCGCTGAATCTCAACATACATTCAACTCTCTTAGGTGAACGAACGCACAGCAGAGCAGTTTCAAGGAAACGTTTCTCCTGAGTTTTAGACGAAGTTTCCAGCTGTTTAGTACGTATGCCGGCATTGGGCTGGAAATACCGGTTTTCGGATTCTGCACAGAAAGGGTTTGCAAACCGCTGAATCCACACGTGAGTTTAACTCTGTCAGTTGAATGCACACATTGACAACCATTCAGTTAGATAGCTTCGTTTTGGTTTTAGAAGCAGATATTTCTCTGAGCAGCCTATGGTCCCATTCACTCGGGAATATCCCAACACAGCTCCTAGAAGAAACGTGTTTCTGACTCACTGAATCTCAACATAGATTCAACTCTCTTAGGTGAACGAACGCACAGCAGAGCAGTTTCAAGGAAACGTTTCTCCTGAGTTTTAGGCGAAGTTTACTGCTGTTTAGTACGCATGCCGGCATTGGGCTGGAAATACCGGTTTTGGGATTCTGCACAGAAAGGGTTTGCAAACCGCTGTATCCACACGTGAGTTTAACTCTGTCAGTTGAATGCACACATTGACAACCATTCAGTTAGATAGCTCCGTTTTGGTTTTAGAAGCAGATATTTCTCTGTGCAGCATATGGTCCCATTCACTCGGGAATATCCCAACACAGCTCCTAGAAGAAACGTGTTTCTGACTCTCTGAATCTCAACATAGATTCAACTCTCTTAGGTGAACGAACGCACAGCAGAGCAGTTTCAAGGAACCGTTTCTCCTGAGTTTTAGACGAAGTTTCCTGTGTTTAGTACGCACGCCGGCATTGGGCTGGAAATACCGGTTTTGGGATTCTGCACAGAAAGGTTTTGCAAACCGCTGAATCCACACGTGAGTTCAACTCTGACAGTTGAATGCACACATTGAAAACCATTCAATTAGATAGCTCCGTTTTGGTTTTATGAGCAGGTATTTCTCTGTACAGCCTATGGTCCCATTCACTCGGGAAAATCCCAACGCAGGTCCTTGAAGAAACCTGTTTCTCACTCGCTGAATCTCAACATAGATTCAACTCTCTTAGGTGAATGAACGCACAGCAGAGCAGTTTCAAGGAAACGTTTCTCCTGAGTTTTAGACGAAGTTTCCTGCTGTTTAGTACGTATGCCGGCCTTGGGCTGGAAATACCGGTTTTGGGATTCTGCATAGAAAAGGTTTCCAAACCGCGGAATCGACACGTGAGTTTAACTCTGTCAGTTGAATGCACACATTGACAACCATTCAGTTAGATAGCTCCGTTTTGGTTTTAGAAGCAGATATTTCTCTGTACAGCCTATGGTCCCATTCACTCGGGAATATCCCATCACAGCTCCTAGAAGAAAGGTGTTTCTGACTCGCTGAATATCAATATAGATTCAACTTTCTTAGGTGAACGAACGCACAGCAGAGCAGTTTCAATGAAACTTTTCTCCTGAGTTTTAGACGAAGTTTACTGCTGTTTAGTACGTATGCCGGCATTGGGCTGGAAATACCGGTTTTGGGATTCTGCACAGGAACGGTTTGCAAACCGCTGAATGCACACGTGAGTTCAGCTCTGTCAGTTGAATGCACACTTTGAAAACCATTCAGTTAGATAGCTCCGTTTTGGTTTTAGAAGCAGATATTTCTCTGTACAGCCTATGGTCCCATTCACTCGGGAATATCCCAACGCAGCTCCTAGAAGAAACGTTTTTCTGACTCGCTGAATCTCAACATACATTCAACTCTCTTAGGTGAACGCACGTACAGCAGAGCAGTTTCAAGGAAACGTTTCTCCTGAGTTTTAGACGAAGTTTCCTGCTGTTTAGTACGTATGCCGGCATTGGGCTGGAAATACCGGTTTTCGGATTCTTCACAGAAAGGGTTTGCAAACCGCTGAATCCACACGTGAGTTTAACTTTGTCAGTTGAATGCACACATTGACAACCATTCAGTTAGATAGCTCCGTTTTGGTTTTAGAAGCAGATATTTCTCTGTACAGTCTATGGTCCAAGTCACTCGGGAATATCCCAACGCAGCTCCTAGAAGAAACGTGTTTGTGACTCGCTGAATCTCAACATAGATTCATCTCTCTTAGGTGAACGCACGCACAGCAGAGCAGTTTCAAGGAAACGTTTCTCCTGAGTTTTAGACGACGTTTCCTGCTGTTTAGTACGTATGCCGGCATTGAGCTGGAAGTACCGGTTTTGGGATTCTGCACAGAAAGGGTTTGCAAACCGCTGAATCAAAACGTGAGTTTAACACTGTCAGTTGAATGCACACATTGACAACCATTCAGTTAGATAGCTCCGTTTTGGTTTTAGAAGCAGATCTTTCTCTGTACAGTCTATGGTCCCAGTCACTCGGGAATATCCCTACGCAGCTCCTAGAAGAAACGTGTTTCTGACTCGCTGAATCTCAACATAGATTCAACTCTCTTAGGTGAACGAACGCACAGCAGAGCAGTTTCAAGGAAACGTTTCTCCTGAGTTTTAGACGAAGTTGCCTGCTGTTTAGTACGTATGCCGGCATTGATCTGGAAGTACCGGTTTTGGGATTCTGCACAGAAACGGTTTGCAAACCGCCGAATCCACACGTGAGTTTAACTCTGTGAGTTGAATGCACACATTGACAACCATTCAGTTAGATATCTCCGTTTTGGTTTTAGGAGCAGATATTTCTCTGTACAGCCTATGGTCCCAGTCACTCGGGAATATCCCATCGCAGCTCCTAGAAGAAACGTGTTTCTGACTCGCTGAATCTCAACATAGATTCAACTCTCTTAGCTGAATGAAAGCACAGCAGAGCACTTTCAAGGAAACGTTTCTCCTGAGTTTTAGACGAAGTTTCCAGCTGTTTAGTACGTATGCCGGCATTGGGCTGGAAATACCGGTTTTGGGATTCTGCACAGAAAGGGTTTGCAAACCGCTGAATCCACACGTGAGTTTAACTCTGTCAGTTGAATGCACACATTGACAAACATTCAGTTAGATAGCTCCGTTTTGGTTTTAGAAGCAGATATTTCTCTGTGCAGCCTATGGTCCCATTCACTCGGGAATATCCCAACACAGCTCCTAGAAGAAACGTGTTTCTGACTCACTGAATCTCAACATAGATTCAACTCTCTTAGGTGAACGAACGCACAGCAGAGCAGTTTCAAGGAAACGTTTCTCCTGAGTTTTAGACGAAGTTTACTGCTGTTTAGTACGCATGCCGGCATTGGGCTGGAAATACCGGTTTTGGGATTCTGCACAGAAAGGTTTTGCAAACCGCTGAATCCACACGTGACTTCAACTCTGACATTTGAATGCACACATTGAAAACCATTAAATTAGATAGCTCCGTTTTGGTTTTAGGAGCAGATATTTCTCTGTACAGCCTATGGTCCCATTCACTCGGGAAAATCCCAACGCAGCTCCTAGAAGAAACGTGTTTCTGACTCGCTGAATCTCAACATAGATTCAACTCTCTTAGGTGAACGAACGCACAGCAGAGCAGTTTCAAGGAAACGTTTCTCCTGAGTTTTAGACGAAGTTTCCTGCTGTTTAGTACGTATGCCGGCATTGGGCTGGAAATACCGGTTTTGGGATTCTTCACAGAAAGGGTTTGCAAACCGCTAAATCCACACGTCAGTTTAACTCTGTCAGTTGAATGCACACATTGACAACCATTCAGTTAGATAGCTCCGTTTTGGTTTAAGAGCAGATATTTCTCTGTACAGCCTTTTGTCCCATTCACTCGGGAATATCCCAACGCAGCTCCTAGAAGAAACGTGTTTCTGACTCGCTGAATCTCAACATAGATTCAACTCTCTTAGGTGAACGCACGCACAGCAGAACAGTTTCAAGGAAACGTTTCTCCTGAGTTTTAGACGAAGGTTCCTGCTGTTTAGTACGTATGCCGGCATTGGGTTGGAAATACCGGTTTTGGGATTCTGCACAGAAAGGGTTTGCAAACCGCTGTATCCAAACGTGAGTTTAACTCTGTCAGTTGAATGCACACATTGACAACCATTCAGTTAGATAGCTCCGTTTTGGTTTTAGAAGCAGATATTTCTCTGTACAGCCTATGGTCCCAGTCACTCCGGAATATTACAACGCAGCTCCTAGAAGAAACGTGTTTCTGACTCGCTGAATCTCAACATAGATTCAACTCTCTTAGGTGAACGAACGCACAGCAGAGCAGTTTCAAGGAAACGTTTCTCCTGAGTTTTAGACGTAGGTTCCTGCTGTTTAGTACGTATGCCGGCATTGGGCTGGAAATACCGGTTTTGGGATTCTGCACAGAAAGGGTTTGCAAACCGCTGAATCCACACGTGAGTTTAACTCTGTCAGTTGAATGCACACATTGACAACCATTCAGTTAGATAGCTCCGTTTTGGTTTTAGAAGCAGAGATTTCTCTGTACAGCCTATGGTCCCAGTCACTCCGGAATATCCCAACGCAGCTCCTAGAAGAAACGTGTTTCTGACTCGCTGAATCTCAACATAGATTCAACTCTCTTAGGTGAACGAACGCACAGCAGAGTAGTTTCAAGGAAACGTTTCTCCTGAGTTTTAGACGAAGTTGCCAGCTGTTTAGTACGTATGCAGGCATTGGGCTGGAAATACCGGTTTTGGGATTCTGCACAGAAAGGGTTTGCAAACCGCTGTATCCACACGTGAGTTTAACTCTGTCAGTTGAATGCACACATTGACAACCATTCAGTTAGATAGCTCCGTTTTGGTTTTAGAAGCAGATATTTCTCTGTACAGCCTATGGTCACAGTCACTCGGGAATATCCCAACGCAGCTCCTAGAAGAAACGTGTTTCTGACTCGCTGAATCTCAACATAGATTCAACTCTCTTAGGTGAACGCACGCACAGCAGAGCAGTTTCAAGGAAACCTTTCTCCTGAGTTTTAGACGAAGTTTCCTGCTGTTTAGTACGTTTGCCGGCATTGGGCTCTAATTACCGGTTTTGGGATTCTGCACAGAAAGGGTTTGCAAACCGCGGAATCCACACGTGAGTTTAACTCTGTCAGTTGAATGCACACATTGACAACCATTCAGTTAGATAGCTCCGTTTTGGTTTTAGAAGCAGATATTTCTCTGTACAGCCTATGGTCCCATTCAATCGGGAATATCCCATCACAGCTCCTAGAAGAAAGGTGTTTCTGACTCGCTGAATATCAATATAGATTCAACTCTCTTAGGTGAACGAACGCACAGCAGAGCAGTTTCAAGGAAACGTTTCTCCTGAGTTTTAGACGAAATTTACTGCTGTTTAGTACGTATGCCGGCATTGGGCTGGAAATACCGGTTTTGGGATTCTGCACAGGAAGGGTTTGCAAACCGCTGAATCCACACGTGAGTTTAGCTCTGTCAGTTGATTGCACACGTTGAAAACCATTCAGTTAGATAGCTCCGTTTTGGTTTTAGAAGCAGATATTTCTCTCTACAGCCTATGGTCCCGTTCACTCCGGAATATCAAAACGCAGCTCCTAGAAGAAACGTTTTTCTGACTCGCTGAATCTCAACATAGATTCAACTCTCTTAGGTGAACGAACGCACAGCAGAGCAGTTTCAAGGAAACGTTTCTCCTGAGTTTTAGACGAAGTTTCCTGCTGTTTAGTACGTATGCCGGCATTGGGCTGTAAATACCGGTTTTCGGATTCTTCACAGAAAGGATTTGCAAACCGCTGAATCCACACGTGAGTTTACCTCTGTCAGTTGAATGCACACATGGACAACCATTCAATTAGATATCTCCGTTTTGGTTTTAGAAGCAGATATTTCTCTGTACAGTCTATGGTCCCAGTCCCTAGGGAATATCCCAACGCAGCTCCTAGAAGAAACGTGTTTCTGACTCCCTGAATCTCAACATAGATTCAACTCTCTTAGGTGAACGAACGCACAGCAGAGCAGTTTCAAGGAAACGTTTCTCCTGAGTTTTAGACGAAGTTTCCAGCTGTTTAGTACGTATGCCGGCATTGGGCTGGAAATACCGGTTTTCGGATTCTGCACAGAAAGGGTTTGCAAACCGCTGAATCCACACGTGAGTTTAACTCTGTCAGTTGAATGCACACATTGACAACCATTCAGTTAGATAGATCCGTTTTGGTTTTAGAAGCAGATATTTCTCTGTGCAGCCTATGGTCCCATTCACTCGGGAATATCCCAACACAGCTCCTAGAAGAAACGTGTTTCTGACTCACTGAATCTCAACATAGATTCAACTCTCTTAGGTGAACGAACGCACAGCAGAGCACTTTCAAGGAAACGTTTCTCCTGAGTTTTAGGCGAAGTTTACTGCTGTTTAGTACGCATGCCGGCATTGGGCTGGAAATACCGGTTTTGGGATTCTGCACAGAAAGGTTTTGCAAACCGCTGTATCCACAAGTGAGTTTAACTCTGCCAGTTGAATGCACACATTGACAACCATTCAGTTAGACAGCTCCGTTTTGGTTTTAGAAGCAGATATTTCTCTGTACAGCCTATGGTCCCAGTCACTCGGGAATATCCCAACGCAGCTCTTGGAAGAAACGTGTTTCTGACTCGCTGAAACTCAACATAGATTCAACTCTCTTAGGTGAACGCACGCACAGCAGAGCAGTTTCAAGGAAACCTTTCTCCTGAGTTTTAGACGAAGTTTCCTGCTGTTTAGTACGTATGCCGGCATTGATCTGGAAGTACCGGTTTTATGATTCTGCACAGAAACGGTTTGCAAACCGCTGAATCCACACGTGAGTTTAGCTCTTTCAGTTGAATGCACACATTGACAACCATTCAGTTAGATAGCTCCGTTTTGGTTTTAGGAGCAGATATTTCTCTGTACAGCCTATGGTCCCATTCACTCTGGAATATCCCATCGCAGCTCCTAGAAGAAACGTGTTTCTGACTCGCTGAATCTCAACATAGATTCAACTCTCTTAGCTGAATGAACGCACAGCAGAGCACTTTCAAGGAAACGTTTCTCCTGAGTTTTAGACGAAGTTTCCAGCTGTTTAGTACATATGCCAGCATTGGGCTGGAAATACCGGTTATGGGATTCTGCACAGAAAGGGTTTGCAAACCGCTGAATCCACACGTGAGTTTAACTCTGTCAGTTGAATGCACACATTGACAACCATTCAGTTAGATAGCTCCGTTTTGGTTTTAGAAGCAGATATTTCTCTGTGCAGCCTATGGTCCCATTCACTCGGGAATATCCCAACACAGCTCCTAGAAGAAACGTGTTTCTGACTCGCTGAATCTCAACATAGATTCAACTCTCTTAGGTGAACGAACGCACAGCAGAGCAGTTTCAAGGAAACGTTTCTCCTGAGTTTTAGACGAAGTTTACTGCTGTTTAGTACGCATGCCGGCATTGGGCTGGAAATACCGGTTTTGGGATTCTGCACAGAAAGCTTTTGCAAACCGCTGAATCCACACGTGAGTTTAACACTGTCAGTTGAATGCACACATTGACAACCATTCAGTAAGATAGCTCCGTTTTGGTTTTAGAAGCAGATATTTCTCTGTACAGTCTATGATCCCAGTCACTCGGGAATATCCCAACGCAGCTCCTAGAAGAAACGTGTTTCTGACTCGCTGAATCTCAACATAGATTCAACTCTCTTAGGTGAACGAACGCGCAGCAGAGCAGTTTCAAGGAAACATTTCTCCTGAGTTTTCGACGAAGTTTCCTGCTGTTTAGTACGTATGCCGGCATTGGGCTGGAAATACCGGTTTTGGGATTCTGCACAGAAAGGGTTTGCAAACCGCTGTATCCACACGTGAGTTTAACTCTGTCAGTTGAATGCACACATTGACAACCATTCAGTTAGACAGCTCCGTTTTGGTTTTAGAAGCAGATATTTCTCTGTACAGCCTATGGTCCCAGTCACTCGGGAATATCCCAACGCAGCTCCTAGAAGAAACGTGTTTCTGACTCGCTGAATCTCCACATAGATTCAACTCTCTTAGGTGAACGAACGCACAGCAGAGCAGTTTCAAGGAAACGTTTCTCCTGAGTTTTAGACGAAGTTTCCTGCTGTTTAGTACGTATGCCGGCATTGGGCTGGAAATACCGGTTTTGGGATTCTTCACAGAAAGGGTTTGCAAACCGCTGAATCCACACGTGAGTTTAACTCTGTCAGTTGAATGCACACATAGACAACCATTCAGTTAGATAGCTCCGTTTTGGTTTTAGAAGCAGATATTTCTCTGTACAGTCTATGGTCCCAGTCACTCGGGAATATCCCAACGCAGCTCCTAGAAGAAACGTGTTTCTGACTCGCTGAATCTCAACATAGATTCAACTCTCTTAGGTGAACGAAGGCACAGCAGAGCAGTTTCAAGGAAACGTTTCTCCTGAGTTTTAGAGGAAGGTGCCTGCTGTTTAGTACGTATGCCGGCATTGATCTGGAAGTACCGGTTTTGGGATTCTGCACAGAAACGGTTTGCAAACCGCCGAATCCACACGTGAGTTTAACTCTGTCAGTTGAATGCACACATTGACAAACATTCAGTTAGATATCTCCGTTTTGGTTTTAGGAGCAGATATTTCTCTGTACAGCCTATGGTCCCATTCACTCGGGAATATCCCATCGCAGCTCCTAGAAGAAACGTGTTTCTGACTCGCTGAATCTCAACATAGATTCAACTCTCTTCGCTGAATGAACGCACAGCAGAGCACGTTCAAGGAAACGTTTCTCCTGAGTTTTAGACGAAGTTTCCAGCTGTTTAGTACGTATGCCGGCATTGGGCTGGAAATACCGGTTTTGGCATTCTGCACAGAAAGGGTTTGCAAACTGCTGAATCCACACGTGAGTTTAACTCTGTCAGTTGAATGCACACATTGACAACCATTCAGTTAGCTCCGTTTTGGTTTTAGAAGCAGATATTTCTCTGTACAGCCTATGGTCCCATTCACTCGGGAATATCCCAACGCAGCTCCTAGAAGAAACGTGTTTCTGACTCGCTGAATCTCAACATAGATTCAACTCTCTTAGGTGAATGAACGCACAGCAGAGCAGTTTCAAGGAAACGTTTCTCCTGAGTTTTAGACGAAGTTTCCTGCTGTTTAGTACGTATGCCGGCCTTGGGCTGGAAATACCGGTTTTGCGATTCTGCATAGAAAAGGTTTCCAAACCGCGGAATCGACACGTGAGTTTAACTCTGTCAGTTGAATGCACACATTGACAACCATTCAGTTAGATAGCTCCGTTTTGGTTTTAGAAGCAGATATTTCTCTGTACAGCCTATGGTCCCATTCACTCGGGAATATCCCATCACAGCTCCTAGAAGAAAGGTGTTTCTGACTCGCTGAATATCAATATAGATTCAACTTTCTTAGGTGAACGAACGCACAGCAGAGCAGTTTCAATGAAACTTTTCTCCTGAGTTTTAGACGAAGTTTACTGCTGTTTAGTACGTATGCCGGCATTGGGCTGGAAATACCGGTTTTGGGATTCTGCACAGGAACGGTTTGCAAACCGCTGAATGCACACTTGAGTTCAGGTCTGTCAGTTGAATGCACACTTTGAAAACCATTCAGTTAGATAGCTCCGTTTTGGTTTTAGAAGCAGATATTTCTCTGTACAGCCTATGGTCCCATTCACTCCGGAATATCCCAACGCAGCTCCTAGAAGAAACGTTTTTCTGACTCGCTGAATCTCAACATACATTCAACTCTCTTAGGTGAACGCACGTACAGCAGAGCAGTTTCAAGGAAACGTTTCTCCTGAGTTTTAGACGAAGTTTCCTGCTGTTTAGTACGTATGCCGGCTTTGGGCTGGAAATACCGGTTTTCGGATTCTTCACAGAAAGGGTTTGCAAACCGCTGAATCCACACGTGAGTTTAACTTTGTCAGTTGAATGCACACATTGACAACCATTCAGTTAGATAGCTCCGTTTTGGTTTTAGAAGCAGATATTTCTCTGTACAGTCTATGGTCCCAGTCACTCGGGAATATCCCATCGCAGCTCCTAGAAGAAACGTGTTTGTGACTCGCTGAATCTCAACATAGATTCAACTCTCTTAGGTGAACGCACGCACAGCAGAGCAGTTTCAAGGAAACCTTTCTCCTGAGTTTTAGACGACGTTTCCTGCTGTTTAGTACGTATGCCGGCATTGAGCTGGAAGTACCGGTTTTGGGATTCTGCACAGAAAGGGTTTGCAAACCGCTGAATCAAAACGTGAGTTTAACACTGTCAGTTGAATGCACACATTGACAACCATTCAGTTAGATAGCTCCGTTTTGGTTTTAGAAGCAGATATTTCTCTGTACAGCCTATGGTCCATTTCACTCGGGCATATCCCAACGCACCTCCTAGAAGAAACGTGTTTCTGACTCGCTGAATCTCAACATAGATTCAACTCTCTTAGGTGAATGAACGCACAGCAGAGCACTTTCAAGGAAACGTTTCTCCTGAGTTTTAGAAGAAGTTTACTGCTGTTTAGTACGTATGCCGGCATTGGGCTGGAAATACCGGTTTTGGGATTCTGCACAGGAACGGTTTGCAAACCGCTGAATCCACACGTGAGTTTAGCTCTGTCAGTTGAATGCACACTTTGGAAACCATTCAGTTAGATATCTCCGTTTTGGTTTTAGAAGCAGATATTTCTCTGTACAGCCTATGGTCCCAGTCACTCGGGAATATCCCAACGCAGCTCTTGGAAGAAACGTGTTTCTGACTCGCTGAAACTCAACATAGATTCAACTCTCTTAGGTGAACGCACGCACAGCAGAGCAGTTTCAAGGAAACCTTTCTCCTGAGTTTTAGACGAAGTTTCCTGCTGTTTAGTACGTATGCCGGCATTGATCTGGAAGTACCGGTTTTAGGATTCTGCACAGAAACGGTTTGCAAACCGCTGAATCCACACGTGAGTTTAGCTCTTTCAGTTGAATGCACACATTGACAACCATTCAGTTAGATAGCTCCGTTTTGGTTTTAGGAGCAGATATTTCTCTGTACAGCCTATGGTCCCATTCACTCTGGAATATCCCATCGCAGCTCCTAGAAGAAACGTGTTTCTGACTCGCTGAATCTCAACATAGATTCAACTCTCTTAGCTGAATGAACGCACAGCAGAGCACTTTCAAGGAAACGTTTCTCCTGAGTTTTAGACGAAGTTTCCAGCTGTTTAGTACATATGCCAGCATTGGGCTGGAAATACCGGTTATGGGATTCTGCACAGAAAGGGTTTGCAAACCGCTGAATCCACACGTGAGTTTAACTCTGTCAGTTGAATGCACACATTGACAACCATTCAGTTAGATAGCTCCGTTTTGGTTTTAGAAGCAGATATTTCTCTGTGCAGCCTATGGTCCCATTCACTCGGGAATATCCCAACACAGCTCCTAGAAGAAACGTGTTTCTGACTCGCTGAATCTCAACATAGATTCAACTCTCTTAGGTGAACGAACGCACAGCAGAGCAGTTTCAAGGAAACGTTTCTCCTGAGTTTTAGACGAAGTTTACTGCTGTTTAGTACGCATGCCGGCATTGGGCTGGAAATACCGGTTTTGGGATTCTGCACAGAAAGCTTTTGCAAACCGCTGAATCCACACGTGAGTTTAACACTGTCAGTTGAATGCACACATTGACAACCATTCAGTAAGATAGCTCCGTTTTGGTTTTAGAAGCAGATATTTCTCTGTACAGTCTATGATCCCAGTCACTCGGGAATATCCCAACGCAGCTCCTAGAAGAAACGTGTTTCTGACTCGCTGAATCTCAACATAGATTCAACTCTCTTAGGTGAACGAACGCGCAGCAGAGCAGTTTCAAGGAAACATTTCTCCTGAGTTTTCGACGAAGTTTCCTGCTGTTTAGTACGTATGCCGGCATTGGGCTGGAAATACCGGTTTTGGGATTCTGCACAGAAAGGGTTTGCAAACCGCTGTATCCACACGTGAGTTTAACTCTGTCAGTTGAATGCACACATTGACAACCATTCAGTTAGACAGCTCCGTTTTGGTTTTAGAAGCAGATATTTCTCTGTACAGCCTATGGTCCCAGTCACTCGGGAATATCCCAACGCAGCTCCTAGAAGAAACGTGTTTCTGACTCGCTGAATCTCCACATAGATTCAACTCTCTTAGGTGAACGAACGCACAGCAGAGCAGTTTCAAGGAAACGTTTCTCCTGAGTTTTAGACGAAGTTTCCTGCTGTTTAGTACGTATGCCGGCATTGGGCTGGAAATACCGGTTTTGGGATTCTTCACAGAAAGGGTTTGCAAACCGCTGAATCCACACGTGAGTTTAACTCTGTCAGTTGAATGCACACATAGACAACCATTCAGTTAGATAGCTCCGTTTTGGTTTTAGAAGCAGATATTTCTCTGTACAGTCTAGGGTCCCAGTCACTCGGGAATATCCCAACGCAGCTCCTAGAAGAAACGTGTTTCTGACTCGCTGAATCTCAACATAGATTCAACTCTCTTAGGTGAACGAAGGCACAGCAGAGCAGTTTCAAGGAAACGTTTCTCCTGAGTTTTAGAGGAAGGTGCCTGCTGTTTAGTACGTATGCCGGCATTGATCTGGAAGTACCGGTTTTGGGATTCTGCACAGAAACGGTTTGCAAACCGCCGAATCCACACGTGAGTTTAACTCTGTCAGTTGAATGCACACATTGACAAACATTCAGTTAGATATCTCCGTTTTGGTTTTAGGAGCAGATATTTCTCTGTACAGCCTATGGTCCCATTCACTCGGGAATATCCCATCGCAGCTCCTAGAAGAAACGTGTTTCTGACTCGCTGAATCTCAACATAGATTCAACTCTCTTCGCTGAATGAACGCACAGCAGAGCACGTTCAAGGAAACGTTTCTCCTGAGTTTTAGACGAAGTTTCCAGCTGTTTAGTACGTATGCCGGCATTGGGCTGGAAATACCGGTTTTGGGATTCTGCACAGAAAGGGTTTGCAAACTGCTGAATCCACACGTGAGTTTAACTCTGTCAGTTGAATGCACACATTGACAACCATTCAGTTAGCTCCGTTTTGGTTTTAGAAGCAGATATTTCTCTGTACAGCCTATGGTCCCATTCACTCGGGAATATCCCAACGCAGCTCCTAGAAGAAACGTGTTTCTGACTCGCTGAATCTCAACATAGATTCAACTCTCTTAGGTGAATGAACGCACAGCAGAGCAGTTTCAAGGAAACGTTTCTCCTGAGTTTTAGACGAAGTTTCCTGCTGTTTAGTACGTATGCCGGCCTTGGGCTGGAAATACCGGTTTTGCGATTCTGCATAGAAAAGGTTTCCAAACCGCGGAATCGACACGTGAGTTTAACTCTGTCAGTTGAATGCACACATTGACAACCATTCAGTTAGATAGCTCCGTTTTGGTTTTAGAAGCAGATATTTCTCTGTACAGCCTATGGTCCCATTCACTCGGGAATATCCCATCACAGCTCCTAGAAGAAAGGTGTTTCTGACTCGCTGAATATCAATATAGATTCAACTTTCTTAGGTGAACGAACGCACAGCAGAGCAGTTTCAATGAAACTTTTCTCCTGAGTTTTAGACGAAGTTTACTGCTGTTTAGTACGTATGCCGGCATTGGGCTGGAAATACCGGTTTTGGGATTCTGCACAGGAACGGTTTGCAAACCGCTGAATGCACACTTGAGTTCAGGTCTGTCAGTTGAATGCACACTTTGAAAACCATTCAGTTAGATAGCTCCGTTTTGGTTTTAGAAGCAGATATTTCTCTGTACAGCCTATGGTCCCATTCACTCCGGAATATCCCAACGCAGCTCCTAGAAGAAACGTTTTTCTGACTCGCTGAATCTCAACATACATTCAACTCTCTTAGGTGAACGCACGTACAGCAGAGCAGTTTCAAGGAAACGTTTCTCCTGAGTTTTAGACGAATCTTACTGCTGTTTAGTACGCATGCCGGCTTTGGGCTGGAAATACCGGTTTTCGGATTCTTCACAGAAAGGGTTTGCAAACCGCTGAATCCACACGTGAGTTTAACTTTGTCAGTTGAATGCACACATTGACAACCATTCAGTTAGATAGCTCCGTTTTGGTTTTAGAAGCAGATATTTCTCTGTACAGTCTATGGTCCCAGTCACTCGGGAATATCCCATCGCAGCTCCTAGAAGAAACGTGTTTGTGACTCGCTGAATCTCAACATAGATTCAACTCTCTTAGGTGAACGCACGCACAGCAGAGCAGTTTCAAGGAAACCTTTCTCCTGAGTTTTAGACGACGTTTCCTGCTGTTTAGTACGTATGCCGGCATTGAGCTGGAAGTACCGGTTTTGGGATTCTGCACAGAAAGGGTTTGCAAACCGCTGAATCAAAACGTGAGTTTAACACTGTCAGTTGAATGCACACATTGACAACCATTCAGTTAGATAGCTCCATTTTGGTTTTAGAAGCAGATATTTCTCTGTACAGCCTATGGTCCATTTCACTCGGGCATATCCCAACGCACCTCCTAGAAGAAACGTGTTTCTGACTCGCTGAATCTCAACATAGATTCAACTCTCTTAGGTGAACGAACGCACAGCAGAGCACTTTCAAGGAAACGTTTCTCCTGAGTTTTAGAAGAAGTTTACTGCTGTTTAGTACGTATGCCGGCATTGGGCTGGAAATACCGGTTTTGGGATTCTGCACAGGAACGGTTTGCAAACCGCTGAATCCACACGTGAGTTTAGCTCTGTCAGTTGAATGCACACTTTGGAAACCATTCAGTTAGATATCTCCGTTTTGGTTTTAGAAGCAGATATTTCTCTGTACAGCCTATGGTCCCGTTCACTCCGGAATATCCCAACGCAGCTCCTAGAAGAAACGTTTTTCTGACTCGCTGAATCTCAACTCTCTTAGGTGAACGCACGTACAGCAGAGCAATTTCAAGGAAACGTTTCTCCTGAGTTTTAGACGAAGTTTCCTGCTGTTTAGTACGTATGCCGGCATAGGGCTGGATATACCGGTTTTCGGATTCTTCACAGAAAGGTTTTGCAAACCGCTGAATCCACACGTGAGTTTAACTTTGTCAGTTGAATGCACACATTGACAACCATTCAGTTAGATAGCTAGGTTTTGGTTTTAGAAGCAGATCTTTCTCTGTACAGTCTATGGTCCCAGTCACTCGGGAATATCCCAACGCAGCTCCTAGAAGAAACGTGTTTCTGACTCGCTGAATCTCAACATAGATTCAACTCTCTTAGGTGAACGAACGCACAGCAGAGCAGTTTCAAGGAAACGTTTCTCCTGAGTTTTAGACGAAGTTGCCTGCTGTTTAGTACGTATGCCGGCATTGATCTGGAAGTACCGGTTTTGGGATTCTGCACAGAAACGGTTTGCAAACCGCCGAATCCACACGTGAGTTTAACTCTGTGAGTTGAATGCACACATTGACAACCATTCAGTTAGATATCTCCGTTTTGGTTTTAGGAGCAGATATTTCTCTGTACAGCCTATGGTCCCATTCACTCGGGAATATCCCAACACAGCTCCTAGAAGAAACGTGTTTCTGACTCACTGAATCTCAACATAGATTCAACTCTCTTAGGTGAACGAACGCACAGCAGAGCAGTTTCAAGGAAACGTTTCTCCTGAATTTTAGACGAAGTTTACTGCTGTTTAGTACGCATGCCGGCATTGGGCTGGAAATACCGGTTTTGGGATTCTGCACAGAAAGGTTTTGCAAACCGCTGAATCCACACGTGACTTCAACTCTGACATTTGAATGCACACATTGAAAACCATTAAATTAGATAGCTCCGTTTTGGTTTTAGGAGCAGATATTTCTCTGTACAGCCTATGGTCCCATTCACTCGGGAAAATCCCAACGCAGCTCCTTGAAGAAACCTGTTTCTGACTCGCTGAATCTCAACATAGATTCAACTCTCTTAGGTGAACGAACGCACAGCAGAGCAGTTTCAAGGAAACGTTTCTCCTGAGTTTTAGACGAAGTTTCCTGCTGTTTAGTACGTATGCCGGCATTGGGCTGGAAATACCGGTTTTGGGATTCTTCACAGAAAGGGTTTGCAAACCGCTGAATCCACACGTGAGTTTAACTCTGTCACTTGAATGCACACATTGACAACCATTCAGTTAGATAGCTCCGTTTTGGTTTTAGGAGCAGATATTTCTCAGTACAGCCTATGGTCCCATTCACTCGGGAATATCCCAACGCAGCTCCTAGAAGAAACGTGTTTCTGACTCACTGAATCTCAACATAGATTCAACTCTCTTAGGTGAACGCACGTACAGCAGAGCAATTTCAAGGAAACGTTTCTCCTGAGTTTTAGACGAAGTTTCCTGCTGTTTAGTACGTATGCCGGCATAGGGCTGGATATACCGGTTTTCGGATTCTTCACAGAAAGGTTTTGCAAACCGCTGAATCCACACGTGAGTTTAACTTTGTCAGTTGAATGCACACATTGACAACCATTCAGTTAGATAGCTCCGTTTTGGTTTTAGAAGCAGATCTTTCTCTGTACAGTCTATGGTCCCAGTCACTCGGGAATATCCCAACGCAGCTCCTAGAAGAAACGTGTTTCTGACTCGCTGAATCTCAACATAGATTCAACTCTCTTAGGTGAACGAACGCACAGCAGAGCAGTTTCAAGGAAACGTTTCTCCTGAGTTTTAGACGAAGTTGCCTGCTGTTTAGTACGTATGCCGGCATTGATCTGGAAGTACCGGTTTTGGGATTCTGCACAGAAACGGTTTGCAAACCGCCGAATCCACACGTGAGTTTAACTCTGTGAGTTGAATGCACACATTGACAACCATTCAGTTAGATATCTCCGTTTTGGTTTTAGGAGCAGATATTTCTCTGTACAGCCTATGGTCCCATTCACTCGGGAATATCCCATCGCAGCTCCTAGAAGAAACGTGTTTCTGATTCGCTGATTCTCAACATAGATTCAACTCTCTTAGGTGAACGCACGCACAGCAGAGCAGTTTCAAGGAAACCTGTCTCCTGAGTTTTAGACGAAGTATCCTGCTGTTTAGTACGTTTGCCGGCATTGGGCTCTAATTACCGGTTTTGGGATTCTGCACAGAAAGGGTTTGCAAACCGCGGAATCCACACGTGAGTTTAACTCTGTCAGTTGAATGCACACATTGACAACCATTCAGTTAGATAGCTCCGTTTTGGTTTTAGAAGCAGATATTTCTCTGTACAGCCTATGGTCCCATTCACTCGGGAATATCCCATCACAGCTCCTAGAAGAAAGGTGTTTCTGACTCGCTGAATATCAATATAGATTCAACTCTCTTAGGTGAACGAACGCACAGCAGAGCAGTTTCAAGGAAACGTTTCTCCTGAGTTTTAGACGAAATTTACTGCTGTTTAGTACGTATGCCGGCATTGGGCTGGAAATACCGGTTTTGGGATTCTGCACAGGAAGGGTTTGCAAACCGCTGAATCCACACGTGAGTTTAGCTCTGTCAGTTGATTGCACACGTTGAAAACCATTCAGTTAGATAGCTCCGTTTTGGTTTTAGAAGCAGATATTTCTCTCTACAGCCTATGGTCCCGTTCACTCCGGAATATCAAAACGGAGCACCTAGAAGAAACGTTTTTCTGACTCGCTGAATCTCAACATAGATTCAACTCTCTTAGGTGAACGCACGCACTGCAGAGCAGTTTCAAGGAAACGTTTCTCCTGAGTTTTAGACGAAGTTTCCTGCTGTTTAGTACGTATGCCGGCATTGGGCTGGAAATACCGGTTTTCGGATTCTTCACAGAAAGGGTTTGCAAACCGCTGAATCCACACGTGAGTTTAACTCTGTCAGTTGAATGCACACATGGACAACGATTCAGTTAGATAGCTCCGTTTTGGTTTTAGAAGCAGATATTTCTCTGTACAGTCTATGGTCCCAGTCACTCGGGAAAATCCCAACGCAGCTCCTAGAAGAAACGTGTTTCTGACTCGCTGAATCTCAACATAGATTCAACTCTCTTAGGTGAACGAACGCACAGCAGAGCAGATTCAAGGAAACGTTTCTCCTGAGTTTTAGACGAAGTTTCCAGCTGTTTAGTACGTATGCCGGCATTGGGCTGGAAATACCGGTTTTCGGATTCTGCACAGAAAGGGTTTGCAAACCGCTGAATCCACATGTGAGTTTAACTCTGTCAGTTGAATGCACACATTGACAACCATTCAGTTAGATAGCTCCGTTTTGGTTTTAGAAGCAGATATTTCTCTGTGCAGCCTATGGTCCCATTCACTCGGGAATATCCCAACACAGCTCCTAGAAGAAACGTGTTTCTGACTCACTGAATCTCAACATAGATTCAACTCTCTTAGGTGAACGAACGCACAGCAGAGCAGTTTCAAGGAAACGTTTCTCCTGAGTTTTAGGCGAAGTTTACTGCTGTTTAGTACGCATGCCGGCATTGAGCTGGAAATACCGGTTTTGGGATTCTGCACAGAAAGGTTTTGCAAACCGCTGTATCCACACGTGAGTTTAACTCTGTCAGTTGAATGCACACATTGACAACCATTCAGTTAGACAGCTCCGTTTTGGTTTTAGAAGCAGATATTTCTCTGTACAGCCTATGGTCCCAGTCACTCGGGAATATCCCAACGCAGCTCTTGGAAGAAACGTGTTTCTGACTCGCTGAAACTCAGCAAAGATTCAACTCTCTTAGGTGAACGCACGCACAGCAGAGCAGTTTCAAGGAAACCTTTCTCCTGAGTTTTAGACGAAGTTTCCTGCTGTTTAGTGCGTATGCCGGCATTGATCTGGAAGTACCGGTTTTAGGATTCTGCACAGAAACGGTTTGCAAACCGCTGAATCCACACGTGAGTTTAGCTCTTTCAGTTGAGTGCACACATTGACAACCATTCAGTTAGATAGCTCCGTTTTGGTTTTAGGAGCAGATATTTCTCTGTACAGCCTATGGTCCCATTCACTCTGGAATATCCCATCGCAGCTCCTAGAAGAAACGTGTTTCTGACTCGCTGAATCTCAACATAGATTCAACTCTCTTAGCTGAATGAACGCACAGCAGAGCACTTTCAAGGAAACGTTTCTCCTGAGTTTTAGACGAAGTTTCCAGCTGTTTAGTACGTATGCCGGCATTGGGCTGGAAATACCGGTTATGGGATTCTGCACAGAAAGGGTTTGCAAACCGCTGAATCCACACGTGAGTTTAACTCTGTCAGTTGAATGCACACATTGACAACCATTCAGTTAGACAGCTCCGTTTTGGTTTTAGAAGCAGATATTTCTCTGTACAGCCTATGGTCCCAGTCACTCGGGAATATCCCAACGCAGCTCCTAGAAGAAACGTGTTTCTGACTCGCTGAATCTCAACATAGATTCAACTCTCTTAGGTGAACGAACGCACAGCAGAGCAGTTTCAAGGAAACGTTTCTCCTGAGTTTTAGACGAAGTTTCCTGCTGTTTAGTACGTATGCCGGCATTGGGCTGGAAATACCGGTTTTGGGATTCTTCACAGAAAGGGTTTGCAAACCGCTGAATCCACACGTGAGTTTAACTCTGTCAGTTGAATGCACACATTGACAACCATTCAGTTAGATAGCTCCGTTTTGGTTTTAGGATCAGATATTTCTCTGTACAGCCTATGGTCCCATTCACTCGGGAATATCCCAACGCAGCTCCTAGAAGAAACGTGTTTCTGACTCGCTGAATCTCAACATAGATTCAACTCTCTTAGGTGAACGAACACACAGCAGAGCAGTTTCAAGGAAACCTTTCTCCTGAGTTTTAGACGAAGTTTCCTGCTGTTTAGTACGTTTGCCGGCATTGGGCTGGAATTACCGGTTTTGGGATTCTGCACAGAAAGGGTTTGCAAACCGCGGAATCCACACGTGAGTTTAACTCTGTCAGTTGAATGCACACATTGACAACCATTCAGTTAGATAGCTCCGTTTTGGTTTTAGAAGCAGATATTTCTCTGTACAGCCTATGGTCCCATTCACTCGGGAATATCCCATCACAGCTCCTAGAAGAAAGGTGTTTCTGACTCGCTGAATATCAATATAGATTCAACTCTCTTAGGTGAACGAACGCACAGCAGAGCAGTTTCAAGGAAACGTTTCTCCTGAGTTTTAGACGAAATTTACTGCTGTTTAGTACGTATGCCGGCATTGGGCTGGAAATACCGGTTTTGGAATTCTGCACAGGAAGGGTTTGCAAACCGCTGAATCCACACGTGAGTTTAGCTCTGTCAGTTGATTGCACACTTTGAAAACCATTCAGTTAGATAGCTCCGTTTTGGTTTTAGAAGCAGATATTTCTCTCTACAGCCTATGGTCCCGTTCACTCCGGAATATCCCAACGCAGCTCCTAGAAGAAACGTTTTTCTGACTCGCTGAATCTCAACATAGATTCAACTCTCTTAGGTGAACGCACACACAGCAGAGCAGTTTCAAGGAAACGTTTCTCCTGAGTTTTAGGCGAAGTTTCCTGCTGCTTAGTACGCATGCCGGCATTGGGCTGGAAATACCGGTTTTGGGATTCTGCACAGAAATGTTTTGCAAACCGCTGTATCCACACGTGAGTTTACCTCTGTCAGTTGAATGCACACATTGACAACCATTCAGTTAGACAGCTCCGTTTTGGTTTTAGAAGCAGATATTTCTCTGTACAGCCTTTGTTCCCATTCACTCGGGAATATCCCAACGCAGCTCCTAGAAGAAACGTGTTTCTGATTCGCTGATTCTCAACATAGATTCAACTCTCTTAGGTGAACGCACGCACAGCAGAGCAGTTTCAAGGAAACGTTTCTCCTGAGTTTTAGACGAAGTTTCCTGCTGTTTAGTACGTATGCTGGCCTTGGGCTGGAAATACCGGTTTTGGGATTCTGCACAGAAAGGGTTTGCAAACCGCGGAATCCACACGTGAGTTTAACTCTGTCAGTTGAATGCACACATTGACAACCATTCAGTTAGATAGCTCCGTTTTGGTTTTAGAAGCAGATATTTCTCTGTACAGCCTATGGTCCCATTCACTCGGGAATATCCCATCACAGCTCCTAGAAGAAAGGTGTTTCTGACTCGCTGAATATCAATATAGATTCAACTCTCTTAGGTGAACGAACGCACAGCAGAGCAGTTTCAAGGAAACGTTTCTCCTGAGTTTTAGACGAAATTTACTGCTGTTTAGTACGTATGCCGGCATTGGGCTGGAAATACGGGTTTTGGGATTCTGCACAGGAAGGGTTTGCAAACCGCTGAATCCACACGTGAGTTTAGCTCTGTCAGTTGATTGCACACGTTGAAAACCATTCAGTTAGATAGCTCCGTTTTGGTTTTAGAAGCAGATATTTCTCTCTACAGCCTATGGTCCCGTTCACTCCGGAATATCAAAACGGAGCACCTAGAAGAAACGTTTTTCTGACTCGCTGAATCTCAACATAGATTCAACTCTCTTAGGTGAACGCACGCACTGCAGAGCAGTTTCAAGGAAACGTTTCTCCTGAGTTTTAGACGAAGTTTCCTGCTGTTTAGTACGTATGCCGGCATTGGGCTGGAAATACCGGTTTTCGGATTCTTCACAGAAAGGGTTTGCAAACCGCTGAATCCACACGTGAGTTTAACTCTGTCAGTTGAATGCACACATGGACAACGATTCAGTTAGATAGCTCCGTTTTGGTTTTAGAAGCAGATATTTCTCTGTACAGTCTATGTTCCCAGTCACTCGGGAAAATCCCAACGCAGCTCCTAGAAGAAACGTGTTTCTGACTCGCTGAATCTCAACATAGATTCAACTCTCTTAGGTGAACGAACGCACAGCAGAGCAGATTCAAGGAAACGTTTCTCCTGAGTTTTAGACGAAGTTTCCAGCTGTTTAGTACGTATGCCGGCATTGGGCTGGAAATACCGGTTTTCGGATTCTGCACAGAAAGGGTTTGCAAACCGCTGAATCCACATGTGAGTTTAACTCTGTCAGTTGAATGCACACATTGACAACCATTCAGTTAGATAGCTCCGTTTTGGTTTTAGAAGCAGATATTTCTCTGTGCAGCCTATGGTCCCATTCACTCGGGAATATCCCAACACAGCTCCTAGAAGAAACGTGTTTCTGACTCACTGAATCTCAACATAGATTCAACTCTCTTAGGTGAACGAACGCACAGCAGAGCAGTTTCAAGGAAACGTTTCTCCTGAGTTTTAGGCGAAGTTTACTGCTGTTTAGTACGCATGCCGGCATTGAGCTGGAAATACCGGTTTTGGGATTCTGCACAGAAAGGTTTTGCAAACCGCTGTATCCACACGTGAGTTTAACTCTGTCAGTTGAATGCACACATTGACAACCATTCAGTTAGACAGCTCCGTTTTGGTTTTAGAAGCAGATATTTCTCTGTACAGTCTATGGTCCCAGTCACTCGGGAATATCCCAACGCAGCTCTTGGAAGAAACGTGTTTCTGACTCGCTGAAACTCAACATAGATTCAACTCTCTTAGGTGAACGCACGCACAGCAGAGCAGTTTCAAGGAAACCTTTCTCCTGAGTTTTAGACGAAGTTTCCTGCTGTTTAGTGCGTATGCCGGCATTGATCTGGAAGTACCGGTTTTAGGATTCTGCACAGAAACGGTTTGCAAACCGCTGAATCCACACGTGAGTTTAGCTCTTTCAGTTGAATGCACACATTGACAACCATTCAGTTAGATAGCTCCGTTTTGGTTTTAGGAGCAGATATTTCTCTGTACAGCCTATGGTCCCATTCACTCGGGAATATCCCATCGCAGCTCCTAGAAGAAACGTGTTTCTGACTCGCTGAATCTCAACATAGATTCAACTCTCTTAGCTGAATGAACGCACAGCAGAGCACTTTCAAGGAAACGTTTCTCCTGAGTTTTAGACGAAGTTTCCAGCTGTTTAGTACGTATGCCGGCATTGGGCTGGAAATACCGGTTATGGGATTCTGCACAGAAAGGGTTTGCAAACCGCTGAATCCACACGTGAGTTTAACTCTGTCAGTTGAATGCACACATTGACAACCATTCAGTTAGACAGCTCCGTTTTGGTTTTCGAAGCAGATATTTCTCTGTACAGTCTATGGTCCCAGTCACTCGGGAATATCCCAACGCAGCTCCTAGAAGAAACGTGTTTCTGACTCGCTGAATCTCAACATAGATTCAACTCTCTTAGGTGAACGAACGCACAGCAGAGCAGTTTCAAGGAAACGTTTCTCCTGAGTTTTAGACGAAGTTTCCTGCTGTTTAGTACGTATGCCGGCATTGGGCTGGAAATACCGGTTTTGGGATTCTTCACAGAAAGGGTTTGCAAACCGCTGAATCCACACGTGAGTTTAACTCTGTCAGTTGAATGCACACATTGACAACCATTCAGTTAGATAGCTCCGTTTTGGTTTTAGGAGCAGATATTTCTCTGTACAGCCTATGGTCCCATTCACTCGGGAATATCCCAACGCAGCTCCTAGAAGAAACGTGTTTCTGACTCGCTGAATCTCAACATAGATTCAACTCTCTTAGGTGAACGAACGCACAGCAGAGCAGTTTCAAGGAAACCTTTCTCCTGAGTTTTAGACGAAGTTTCCTGCTGTTTAGTACGTTTGACGGCATTGGGCTGGAATTACCGGTTTTGGGATTCTGCACAGAAAGGGTTTGCAAACCGCGGAATCCACACGTGAGTTTAACTCTGTCAGTTGAATGCACACATTGACAACCATTCAGTTAGATAGCTCCGTTTTGGTTTTAGAAGCAGATATTTCTCTGTACAGCCTATGGTCCCATTCACTCGGGAATATCCCATCACAGCTCCTAGAAGAAAGGTGTTTCTGACTCGCTGAATATCAATATAGATTCAACTCTCTTAGGTGAACGAACGCACAGCAGAGCAGTTTCAAGGAAACGTTTCTCCTGAGTTTTAGACGAAATTTACTGCTGTTTAGTACGTATGCCGGCATTGGGCTGGAAATACCGGTTTTGGAATTCTGCACAGGAAGGGTTTGCAAACCGCTGAATCCACACGTGAGTTTAGCTCTGTCAGTTGATTGCACACTTTGAAAACCATTCAGTTAGATAGCTCCGTTTTGGTTTTAGAAGCAGATATTTCTCTCTACAGCCTATGGTCCCGTTCACTCCGGAATATCCCAACGCAGCTCCTAGAAGAAACGTTTTTCTGACTCGCTGAATCTCAACATAGATTCAACTCTCTTAGGTGAACGCACACACAGCAGAGCAGTTTCAAGGAAACGTTTCTCCTGAGTTTTAGGCGAAGTTTCCTGCTGCTTAGTACGCATGCCGGCATTGGGCTGGAAATACCGGTTTTGGGATTCTGCACAGAAATGTTTTGCAAACCGCTGTATCCACACGTGAGTTTAACTCTGTCAGTTGAATGCACACATTGACAACCATTCAGTTAGACAGCTCCGTTTTGGTTTTAGAAGCAGATATTTCTCTGTACAGCCTTTGTTCCCATTCACTCGGGAATATCCCAACGCAGCTCCTAGAAGAAACGTGTTTCTGATTCGCTGATTCTCAACATAGATTCAACTCTCTTAGGTGAACGCACGCACAGCAGAGCAGTTTCAAGGAAACCTGTCTCCTGAGTTTTAGACGAAGTATCCTGCTGTTTAGTACGTTTGCCGGCATTGGGCTCTAATTACCGGTTTTGGGATTCTGCACAGAAAGGGTTTGCAAACCGCGGAATCCACACGTGAGTTTAACTCTGTCAGTTGAATGCACACATTGACAACCATTCAGTTAGATAGCTCCGTTTTGGTTTTAGAAGCAGATATTTCTCTGTACAGCCTATGGTCCCATTCACTCGGGAATATCCCATCACAGCTCCTAGAAGAAAGGTGTTTCTGACTCGCTGAATATCAATATAGATTCAACTCTCTTAGGTGAACGAACGCACAGCAGAGCAGTTTCAAGGAAACGTTTCTCCTGAGTTTTAGACGAAATTTACTCCTGTTTAGTACGTATGCCGGCATTGGGCTGGAAATACCGGTTTTGGGATTCTGCACAGGAAGGGTTTGCAAACCGCTGAATCCACACGTGAGTTTAGCTCTGTCAGTTGATTGCACACGTTGAAAACCATTCAGTTAGATAGCTCCGTTTTGGTTTTAGAAGCAGATATTTCTCTCTACAGCCTATGGTCCCGTTCACTCCGGAATATCAAAACGGAGCACCTAGAAGAAACGTTTTTCTGACTCGCTGAATCTCAACATAGATTCAACTCTCTTAGGTGAACGCACGCACTGCAGAGCAGTTTCAAGGAAACGTTTCTCCTGAGTTTTAGACGAAGTTTCCTGCTGTTTAGTACGTATGCCGGCATTGGGCTGGAAATACCGGTTTTCGGATTCTACACAGAAAGGGTTTGCAAACCGCTGAATCCACACGTGAGTTTAACTCTGTCAGTTGAATGCACACATGGACAACGATTCAGTTAGATAGCTCCGTTTTGGTTTTAGAAGCAGATATTTCTCTGTACAGTCTATGGTCCCAGTCACTCGGGAAAATCCCAACGCAGCTCCTAGAAGAAACGTGTTTCTGACTCGCTGAATCTCAACATAGATTCAACTCTCTTAGGTGAACGAACGCACAGCAGAGCAGATTCAAGGAAACGTTTCTCCTGAGTTTTAGACGAAGTTTCCAGCTGTTTAGTACGTATGCCGGCATTGGGCTGGAAATACCGGTTTTCGGATTCTGCACAGAAAGGGTTTGCAAACCGCTGAATCCACATGTGAGTTTAACTCTGTCAGTTGAATGCACACATTGACAACCATTCAGTTAGATAGCTCCGTTTTGGTTTTAGAAGCAGATATTTCTCTGTGCAGCCTATGGTCCCATTCACTCGGGAATATCCCAACACAGCTCCTAGAAGAAACGTGTTTCTGACTCACTGAATCTCAACATAGATTCAACTCTCTTAGGTGAACGAACGCACAGCAGAGCAGTTTCAAGGAAACGTTTCTCCTGAGTTTTAGGCGAAGTTTACTGCTGTTTAGTACGCATGCCGGCATTGAGCTGGAAATACCGGTTTTGGGATTCTGCACAGAAAGGTTTTGCAAACCGCTGTATCCACACGTGAGTTTAACTCTGTCAGTTGAATGCACACATTGACAACCATTCAGTTAGACAGCTCCGTTTTGGTTTTAGAAGCAGATATTTCTCTGTACAGCCTATGGTCCCAGTCACTCGGGAATATCCCAACGCAGCTCTTGGAAGAAACGTGTTTCTGACTCGCTGAAACTCAACATAGATTCAACTCTCTTAGGTGAACGCACGCACAGCAGAGCAGTTTCAAGGAAACCTTTCTCCTGAGTTTTAGACGAAGTTTCCTGCTGTTTAGTGCGTATGCCGGCATTGATCTGGAAGTACCGGTTTTAGGATTCTGCACAGAAACGGTTTGCAAACCGCTGAATCCACACGTGAGTTTAGCTCTTTCAGTTGAATGCACACATTGACAACCATTCAGTTAGATAGCTCCGTTTTGGTTTTAGGAGCAGATATTTCTCTGTACAGCCTATGGTCCCATTCACTCTGGAATATCCCATCGCAGCTCCTAGAAGAAACGTGTTTCTGACTCGCTGAATCTCAACATAGATTCAACTCTCTTAGCTGAATGAACGCACAGCAGAGCACTTTCAAGGAAACGTTTCTCCTGAGTTTTAGACGAAGTTTCCAGCTGTTTAGTACGTATGCCGGCATTGGGCTGGAAATACCGGTTATGGGATTCTGCACAGAAAGGGTTTGCAAACCGCTGAATCCACACGTGAGTTTAACTCTGTCAGTTGAATGCACACATTGACAACCATTCAGTTAGACAGCTCCGTTTTGGTTTTAGAAGCAGATATTTCTCTGTACAGTCTATGGTCCCAGTCACTCGGGAATATCCCAACGCAGCTCCTAGAAGAAACGTGTTTCTGACTCGCTGAATCTCAACATAGATTCAACTCTCTTAGGTGAACGAACGCACAGCAGAGCAGTTTCAAGGAAACGTTTCTCCTGAGTTTTAGACGAAGTTTCCTGCTGTTTAGTACGTATGCCGGCATTGGGCTGGAAATACCGGTTTTGGGATTCTTCACAGAAAGGGTTTGCAAACCGCTGAATCCACAAGAGAGTTTAACTCTGTCAGTTGAATGCACACATTGACAACCATTCAGTTAGATAGCTCCGTTTTGGTTTTAGGAGCAGATATTTCTCTGTACAGCCTATGGTCCCATTCACTCGGGAATATCCCAACGCAGCTCCTAGAAGAAACGTGTTTCTGACTCGCTGAATCTCAACATAGATTCAACTCTCTTAGGTGAACGAACGCACAGCAGAGCAGTTTCAAGGAAACCTTTCTCCTGAGTTTTAGACGAAGTTTCCTGCTGTTTAGTACGTTTGACGGCATTGGGCTGGAATTACCGGTTTTGGGATTCTGCACAGAAAGGGTTTGCAAACAGCGGAATCCACACGTGAGTTTAACTCTGTCAGTTGAATGCACACATTGACAACCATTCAGTTAGATAGCTCCGTTTTGGTTTTAGAAGCAGATATTTCTCTGTACAGCCTATGGTCCCATTCACTCGGGAATATCCCATCACAGCTCCTAGAAGAAAGGTGTTTCTGACTCGCTGAATATCAATATAGATTCAACTCTCTTAGGTGAACGAACGCACAGCAGAGCAGTTTCAAGGAAACGTTTCTCCTGAGTTTTAGACGAAATTTACTGCTGTTTAGTACGTATGCCGGCATTGGGCTGGAAATACCGGTTTTGGAATTCTGCACAGGAAGGGTTTGCAAACCGCTGAATCCACACGTGAGTTTAGCTCTGTCAGTTGATTGCACACTTTGAAAACCATTCAGTTAGATAGCTCCGTTTTGGTTTTAGAAGCAGATATTTCTCTCTACAGCCTATGGTCCCGTTCACTCCGGAATATCCCAACGCAGCTCCTAGAAGAAACGTTTTTCTGACTCGCTGAATCTCAACATAGATTCAACTCTCTTAGGTGAACGCACACACAGCAGAGCAGTTTCAAGGAAACGTTTCTCCTGAGTTTTAGGCGAAGTTTCCTGCTGCTTAGTACGCATGCCGGCATTGGGCTGGAAATACCGGTTTTGGGATTCTGCACAGAAATGTTTTGCAAACCGCTGTATCCACACGTGAGTTTAACTCTGTCAGTTGAATGCACACATTGACAACCATTCAGTTAGACAGCTCCGTTTTGGTTTTAGAAGCAGATATTTCTCTGTACAGCCTATGGTCCCAGTCACTCGGGAATATCCCAACGAAGCTCCTAGAAGAAACGTGTTTCTGACTCGCTGAAACTCAACATAGATTCAACTCTCTTAGGTGAACGCACGCACAGCAGAGCAGTTTCAAGGAAACCTTTCTCCTGAGTTTTAGACGAAGTTTCCTGCTGTTTATTACGTATGCCGGCATTGATCTGGAAGTACCGGTTTTAGGATTCTGCACAGAAGCGGTTTGCAAACCACTGAATCCACACGTGAGTTTAGCTCTTTCAGTTGAATGCACACATTGACAACCATTCAGTTAGATAGCTCCGTTTTGGTTTTAGGAGCAGATATTTCTCTGTACAGCCTATGGTCCCATTCACTCTGGAATATCCCATCGCAGCTCCTAGAAGAAACGTGTTTCTGACTCGCTGAATCTCAACATAGATTCAACTCTCTTAGCTGAATAAACGCACAGCAGAGCACTTTCAAGGAAAGGTTTCTCCTGAGTTTTAGACGAAGTTTCCAGCTGTTTAGTACGTATGCCGGCATTGGGCTGGAAATACCGGTTATGGGATTCTGCACAGAAAGGGTTTGCAAACCGCTGAATCCACACGTGAGTTTAACTCTGTCAGTTGAATGCACACATTGACAATCATTCAGTTAGATAGCTCCGTTTTGGTTTTAGAAGCAGATATTTCTCTGTGCAGCCTATGGTCCCATTCACTCGGGATTATCCCAACACAGCTCCTAGAAGAAACGTGTTTCTGACTCGCAGAATCTCAACATAGATTCAACTCTCTTAGGTGAACGAACGCACAGCAGAGCAGTTTCAAGGAAACGTTTCTCCTGAGTTTTATACGAAGTTTACTGCTGTTTAGTACGCATGCCGGCATTGGGCTGGAAATACCGGTTTTGGGATTCTGCACAGAAAGGTTTTGCAAACCGCTGAATCCACACGTGAGTTTAACACTGTCAGTTGAATGCACACATTGACAACCATTCAGTAAGATAGCTCCGTTTTGGTTTTAGAAGCAGATATTTCTCTGTACAGTCTATGATCCCAGTCACTCGGGAATATCCCAACGCAGCTCCTAGAAGAAACGTGTTTCTGACTCGCTGAATCTCAACATAGAATCAACTCTCTTAGGTGAACGAACGCACAGCAGAGCAGTTTCAAGGAAACGTTTCTCCTGAGTTTTAGACGAAGTTTCCTGCTGTTTAGTACGTATGCCGGCCTTGGGCTGGAAATACCGGATTTGGGATTCTGCACAGAAAGGGTTTGCAAACCGCTGTATCCACACGTGAGTTTAACTCTGTCAGTTGAATGCACACATTGACAACCATTCTGTTAGATAGCTCCGTTTTGGTTTTAGGAGCAGATATTTCTCTGTACAGCCTATGGTCCCATTCACTCTGGAATATCCCATCGAAACTCCTAGAAGAAACGTGTTTCTGACTCGCTGAATCTCAACATATATTCAACTCTCTTAGCTGAACGAACGCACAGCAGAGCAGTTTCAAGGAAACGTTTCTCCTGAGTTTTAGACGAAGTTTCCTGCTGTTTAGTACGTATGCCGGCATTGGGGTGGAAACACCGGTTTTGGGATTCTGCACAGAAAGGTTTTGCACACAGCTGAATCCTCACGTGAGTTTAACACTCTCAGTTGAATGCACACATTGACAACCATTCAGTAAGATAGCTCCGTTTTGGTTTTAGAAGCATATATTTCTCTGTACAGTCTATGATCCCAGTCACTCGGGAATATCCCAACGCAGCTCCTAGAAGAAACGAGTTTCTGACTCGCTGAATCTCAACATAGATTCAACTCTATTAGGTGAACGAACGCACAGCAGAGCAGTTTCAAGGAAACATTTCTCCTGAGTTTTAGACGAAGTTTCCTGCTGTTTAGTACGTATGCCGGCATTGGGCTGGAAACACCGGTTTTGGGATTCTGCACAGAAAGGGTTTGCAAACCGCTGAATCCACACGTGAGTTTAACTCTGTCAGTTGAATGCACACATTGACAACCATTCAATTAGATAGCTCCGTTTTGGTTTTAGGAGCATATATTTCTCTGTACAGCCTTTGTTCCCATTCACTCGGGAATATCCCAACGCAGCTCCTAGAAGAAACGTGTTTCTGACTCGCTGAATCTCAACATAGATTCAACTCTCTTAGGTGAACGAAGGCACAGCAGAGCAGTTTCAAGGAAACGTTTCTCCTGAGTTTTAGACGAAGTTTCCTGCTGTTTAGTACGTATGCCGGCATTGGGCTGGAAATACCGGTTTTGGGATTCTGCACAGAAAGGGTTTGCAAACCGCTGTATCCAAACGTGAGTTTAACTCTGTCAGTTGAATGCACACATTGACAACCATTCAGTTAGATAGCTCCGTTTTGGTTTTAGAAGCAGATATTTCTCTGTACAGCCTATGGTCCCAGTCACTCGGGAATATCCCAACGCAGCTCCTAGAAGAAACGTGTTTCTGACTCGCTGAATCTCAACATAGATTCAACTCTCTTAGGTGAACGAACGCACAGCAGAGCAGTTTCAAGGAAACGTTTCTCCTGACTTTTAGACGAAATTTACTGCTGTTTAGTACGTATGCCGGCATTGGGCTGGAAATACCGGTTTTGGGATTCTGCACAGAAAGGGTTTGCAAACCCCTGAATCCACACGTGAGTTTACCTCTGTCAGTTGAATGCACACATTGACAACCATTCAGTTAGATAGCTCCGTTTTGGTTTTAGAAGCAGATATTTCTCTGTACAGTCTATGGTCCCAGTCACTCGGGAATATCCCAACGCAGCTCCTAGAAGAAACGTGTTTCTGACTCGCTGAATCTCAACATAGATTCAACTCTCTTAGGTGAACGAACGCACAGCAGAGCAGTTTCAAGGAAACGTTTCTCCTGAGTTTTAGACGAAGTTTCCTGCTGTTTAGTACGTATGCCGGCATTGATCTGGAAGTACCGGTTTTGGGATTCTGCAGAGAAACGGTTTGCAAACCGCTGAATCCACACATGAGTTTAACTCTGTCAGTTGAATGCACACATTGACAACCATTCAGTTAGATAGCTCCGTTTTGGTTTTAGGAGCAGATATTTCTCTGTACAGCCTATGGTCCCATTCACTCTGGAATATCCCATCGCAGCTCCTAGAAGAACCGTGTTTCTGACTCGCTGAATCTCTACGTAGATTCAACTCTCTTAGCTGAATGAACGCACAGCAGAGCACTTTCAAGGAAACGTTTCTCCTGAGTTTTAGACGAAGTTTCCAGCTGTTTAGTACGTATGCCGGCATTGGGCTGGAAATACCGGTTTTGGGATTCAGCACAGAAAGGGTTTGCAAACCGCTGAATCCACACGTGAGTTTAACTCTGTCAGTTGAATACACACATTGACAACCATTCAGATAGATAGCTCCGTTTTGGTTTTAGAAGCAGATATTTCTCTGTGCAGCCTATGGTCCCATTCACTCGGGAATATCCCAACACAGCTCCTAGAAGAAACGTGTTTCTGACTCACTGAATCTCAACATAGATTCAACTCTCTTAGGTGAACGAACGCACAGCAGAGCAGTTTCAAGGAAACGTTTCTCCTGAGTTTTAGACGAAGTTTACTGCTGTTTAGTACGCATGCCGGCATTGGGCTGGAAATACCGGTTTTGGGATTCTGCACAGAAAGGTTTTGCAAACCGCTGAATCCACACGTGAGTTTAACACTGTCAGTTGAATGCACACATTGACAACCATTCAGTTAGATAGCTCCGTTTTGGTTTTAGAAGCAGATATTTCTCTGTACAGCCTATGGTCCAGTTCACTCCGGAATATCCCAACGCAGCTCCTAGAAGAAACGTTTTTCTGACTCGCTGAATCTCAACATAGATTCAACTCTCTTAGGTGAACGCACGCACAGCAGAGCAGTTTCAAGGAAACGTTTCTCCTGAGTTTTAGACGAAGTTTCCTGCTGTTTAGTACGTATGCCGGCATTGGGCTGGAAATACCGGTTTTCGGATTCTTCACAGAAAGGGTTTGCAAACCGCTGAATCCACACGTGAGTTTAACTCTGTTAGTTGAATGCACACATTGACAACCATTCAGTTAGATAGCTCCGTTTTGGTTTTAGAAGCAGATATTTCTCTGTACAGTCTATGGTCCCAGTCACTCGGGAATATCCCATCGCAGCTCCTAGAAGAAACGTGTTTCTGACTCGCTGAATCTCAACATAGATTCAACTCTCTTAGCTGAACGAACGCACAGCAGAGCAGTTTCAAGGAAACGTTTCTCCTGAGTTTTAGACGAAGTTTCCTGCTGTTTAGTACGTATGCCGGCCTTGGGCTGGAAATACCGGTTTTGGGATTCTGCACAGAAAGGGTTTGCAAACCGCGGAATCCACACGTGAGTTTAACTCTGTCAGTTGAATGCACACATTGACAACCATTCAGTTAGATAGCTCCGTTTTGGTTTTAGAAGCAGATATTTCTCTGTACAGCCTATGGTCCCATTCACTCGGGAATATCCCATCAGAGCTCCTAGAAGAAAGGTGTTTCTGACTCGCTGAATATCAATATAGATTCAACTCTCTTAGGTGAACGAACGCACAGCAGAGCAGTTTCAAGGAAACGTTTCTCCTGAGTTTTATACCAAATTTACTGATGTTTAGTACGTATGCCGGCATTGGGATGGAAATACCGGTTTTGGGATTCTGCACAGGAAGGGTTTGCAAACCGCTGAATCCACACGTGAGTTTAGCTCTGTCAGTTGAATGCACACTTTGAAAACCATTCAGTTAGATAGCTCCGTTTTGGTTTTAGAAGCAGATATTTCTCTGTACAGCCTATGGTCCCGTTCACTCCGGAATATCCCAACGCAGCTCCTAGAAGAAACGTTTTTCTGACTCGCCGAATCTCAACATAGTTTCAACTCTCTTAGGTGAACGCACGCACAGCAGAGCAGTTTCAAGGAAACGTTTCTCCTGAGTTTTAGACGAAGTTTCCTGCTGTTTAGTACGTATGCCGGCATTGGGCTGGAAATACCGGTTTTGGGATTCTGCACAGAAAGGGTTTGCAAACCGCTGAATCCACACGTAAGTTTAACTCTGTTAGTTGAATGCACACATTGACAACCATTCAGTTAGATAGCTCCGTTTTGGTTTTAGGAGCAGATATTTCTCTGTACAGCCTATGGTCCCATTCACTCTGGAATATCCCATCGCAGCTCCTAGAAGAAACGTGTTTCAGACTCGCTGAATCTCAACATAGATTCAACTCTCTTAGCTGAACGAACGCACCGCAGAGCAGTTTCAAGGAAACGTTTCTCCTGAGTTTTAGACGAAGTTTCCTGCTGTTTAGTACGTATGCCGGCATTGATCTGGAAGTACCGGTTTTGGGATTCTGCACAGAAACGGTTTGCAAACCGCTGAATCCACACGTGAGTTTAACTCTGTCAGTTGAATGCACACATTGACAACCATTCAGTTAGATAGCTCCGTTTTGGTTTTAGGAGCAGATATTTCTCTGTACAGCCTATGGTCCCATTCACTCTGGAATATCCCATCGCAGCTCCTAGAAGAAACGTGTTTCTGACTCGCTGAATCTCAACATAGATTCAACTCTCTTAGCTGAACGAACGCACAGCAGAGCAGTTTCAAGGAAACGTTTCTCCTGAGTTTTAGACGAAGTTTCCTGCTGTTTAGTACGTATGCCGGCATTGGGCTGGAAATACCGGTTTTGGGATTCTGCACAGAAAGGGTTTGCAAACCGCTGAATCCACACGTGAGTTTAACTCTGTCAGTTGAATGCACACATTGACAACCATTCAGTTAGATAGCTCCGTTTTGGTTTTAGAAGCAGATATTTCTCTTTACACCCTATGGTCCCATTCACTCGGGAATAACCCAACACAGCTCCTAGAAGAAACGTGTTTCTGACTCGCTGAATCTCAACATAGATTCAACTCTCTTAGGTGAACGATCGCACAGCAGTGCAGTTTCAAGGAAACATTTCTCCTGAGTTTTAGACGAACTTTACTCCTGTTTAGTATACATGCCGGCATTGGGCTGGAAATACCGGTTTTGGGATTCTGCACAGAAAGGTTTTGCAAACCGCTGAATTCACACGTGAGTTCAACTCTGACATTTGAATGCACACATTGAAAACCATTCAATTAGATAGCTCCATTTTGGTTTTAGGAGCAGATATTTCTCTGTACAGCCTATGGTCCCATTCACTCGGGATAATCCCAACGCAGCTCCTAGAAGAAACCTGTTTCTGACTCGCTGAATCTCAACATAGATTCAACTCTCTTAGGTGAACGAACGCACAGCAGAGGAGTTTCAAGGAAACGTTTCTCCTGAGTTTAAGCGAAGTTTCCTGCTGTTTAGTACGTATGCCGGCATTGGGCTGGAAATACCGGTTTTCAGATTCTGCACAGAAACGGTTTGCAAACCGCTGAATCCTCACGTGAGTTCAACTCTGTCAGTTGAATGCACACATTGACAACCATTCAGTTAGATAGCTCCGTTTTGGTTTTAGGAGCAGATATTTCTCTGTACAGCCTATGGTCCCATTCACTCTGGAATATCCCATCGCAGCTCCTAGAAGAAACGTGTTTCTGACTCGCTGAATCTCAACATAGATTCAACTCTCTTAGCTGAACGAACGCACAGCAGAGCAGTTTCACGGAAACGTTTCTCCTGAGTTTTAGACGAAGTTTCCTGCTGTTTAGTACGTATGCTGGCATTGAGCTGGAAGTACCGGTTTTGGGATTCTGCACAGAAACGGTTTGCAAACCGCTGAATCCACACGTGAGTTTAACTCTGTCAGTTGAATGCACACATTGACAACCATTCAGTTAGATAGCTCCGTTTTGGTTTTAGGAGCAGATATTTCTCTGTACAGCCTAAGGTCCCATTCACTCTGGAATATCCCATCGCAACTCCTAGAAGAAACGTGTTTCTGACTCGCTGAATCTCAACATAGATTCAACTCTCTTAGCTGAATGAACGCACAGCAGAGCACTTTCAAGGAAACGTTTCTCCTGAGTTTTAGACGAAGTTTCCAGCTGTTTAATACGTATGCCGGCATTGGGCTGGAAATACCGGTTTTGGGATTCTGCACAGAAAGGGTTTGCAAACCGCTGAATCCACACGTGAGTTTAACTCTGTCAGTTGAATGCACACATTGACAACCATTCAGTTAGATAGTTCCGTTTTGGTTTTAGAAGCAGATATTTCTCTGTACAGCCTATGGTCCCATTCACTCGGGAATATCCCAACGCAGCTCCTAGAAGAAACGTGTTTCTGACTCGCTGAATCTCAACATAGATTCAACTCTCTTAGGTGAACGAACGCACAGCAGAGCAGTTTCAAGGAAACGTTTCTCCTGAGTTTTAGACGAAGTTTCCTGCTGTTTAGTACGTATGCCGGCCTTGGGCTGGAAATACCGGTTTTGGGATTCTGCACAGAAAGGGTTTGCAAACCGCGGAATCCACACGTGAGTTTAACTCTGTCAGTTGAATGCACACATTGACAACCATTCAGTTAGATAGCTCCGTTTTGGTTTTAGAAGCAGATATTTCTCTGTACAGCCTATGGTCCCATTCACTCGGGAATATCCCATCAGAGCTCCTAGAAGAAAGGTGTTTCTGACTCGCTGAATATCAATATAGATTCAACTCTCTTAGGTGAACGAACGCACCGCAGAGCAGTTTCAAGGAAACGTTTCTCCTGAGTTTTAGACGAAATTAACTGATGTTTAGTACGTATGCCGGCATTGGGATGGAAATACCGGTTTTGGGATTCTGCACAGGAAGGGTTTGCAAACCGCTGAATCCACACGTGAATTTAGCTCTGTCAGTTGAATGCACACTTTGAAAACCATTCAGTTAGATAGCTCCGTTTTGGTTTTAGAAGCAGATATTTCTCTGTACAGCCTATGGTCCCGTTCACTCCGGAATATCCCAACGCAGCTCCTAGAAGAAACGTTTTTCTGACTCGCCGAATCTCAACATAGTTTCAACTCTCTTAGGTGAACGAACGCACAGCAGAGCAGTTTCAAGGAAACGTTTCTCCTGAGTTTTAGACGAAGTTTCCTGCTGTTTAGTACGTATGCCGGCATTGGGCTGGAAATACCGGTTTTGGGATTCTGCACAGAAAGGGTTTGCAAACCGCTGAATCCACACGTAAGTTTAACTCTGTTAGTTGAATGCACACATTGACAACCATTCAGTTAGATAGCTCCGTTTTGGTTTTAGAAGCAGATATTTCTCTGTACATTCTATGGTCCCAGTCACTCGGGAATATCCCAACGCAGCTCCTAGAAGAAACGTGTTTCTGACTCGCTGAATCTCAACATAGATTCAACTCTCTTAGGTGAACGAACGCACAGCAGAGCAGTTTCAAGGAAACGTGTCTCCTGAGTTTTAGACGAAATTTCCTGCTGTTTAGTACGTATGCCGGCATTGATCTGGAAGTACCGGTTTTGGGATTCTGCACAGAAACGGTTTGCAAACCGCTGAATCCACACGTGAGTTCAACTCTGTCAGTTGAATGCACACATTGACAACCATTCAGTTAGATAGCTCCGTTTTGGTTTTAGGAGCAGATATTTCTCTGTACAGCCTATGGTCCCATTCACTCTGGAATATCCCATCGCAGCTCCTAGAAGAAACGTGTTTCAGACTCGCTGAATCTCAACATAGATTCAACTCTCTTAGCTGAACGAACGCACCGCAGAGCAGTTCAAGGAAACGTTTCTCCTGAGTTTTAGACGAAGTTTCCTGCTGTTTAGTACGTATGCCGGCATTGATCTGGAAGTACCGGTTTTGGGATTCTGCACAGAAACGGTTTGCAAACCGCTGAATCCACACGTGAGTTTAACTCTGTCAGTTGAATGCACACATTGACAACCATTCAGTTAGATAGCTCCGTTTTGGTTTTAGGAGCAGATATTTCTCTGTACAGCCTATGGTCCCATTCACTCTGGAATATCCCATCGCAGCTCCTAGAAGAAACGTGTTTCTGACTCGCTGAATCTCAACATAGATTCAACTCTCTTAGCTGAACGAACGCACAGCAGAGCAGTTTCAAGGAAACGTTTCTCCTGAGTTTTAGACGAAGTTTCCTGCTGTTTAGTACGTATGCCGGCATTGGGCTGGAAATACCGGTTTTGGGATTCTGCACAGAAACGGTTTGCAAACCGCTGAATCCACACGTGAGTTTAACTCTGTCAGTTGAATGCACACATTGACAACCATTCAGTTAGATAGCTCCGTTTTGGTTTTAGAAGCAGATATTTCTCTTTACACCCTATGGTCCCATTCACTCGGGAATAACCCAACACAGCTCCTAGAAGAAACGTGTTTCTGACTCGCTGAATCTCAACATAGATTCAACTCTCTTAGGTGAACGAACGCACAGCAGAGCAGTTTCAAAGAAACATTTCTCCTGAGTTTTAGACGAAGTTTACTCCTGTTTAGTATACATGCCGGCATTGGGCTGGAAATACCGGTTTTGGGATTCTGCACAGAAAGGTTTTGCAAACCGCTGAATTCACACGTGAGTTCAACTCTGACATTTGAATGCACACATTGAAAACCATTCAATTAGATAGCTCCGTTTTGGTTTTAGGAGCACATATTTCTTTGTACAGCCTATGGTCCCATTCACTCGGGATAATCCCAACGCAGCTCCTAGAAGAAACCTGTTTCTGACTCGCTGAATCTCAACATAGATTCAACTCTCTTAGGTGAACGAACGCACAGCAGAGGAGTTTCAAGGAAACGTTTCTCCTGAGTTTAAGCGAAGTTTCCTGCTGTTTAGTACGTATGCCGGCATTGGGCTGGAAATACCGGTTTTGGGATTCTGCACAGAAAGGGTTTGCAAACCGCTGTATCCAAACGTGAGTTTAACTCTGTCAGTTGAATGCACACATTGACAACAATTCAGTTAGATAGCTCCGTTTTGGTTTTAGAAGCAGATATTTCTCTGTACAGCCTATGGTCCCAGTCACTCGGGAATATCCCAACGCAGCTCCTAGAAGAAACGTGTTTCTGACTCGCTGAATCTCAACATAGATTCAACTCTCTTAGGTGAACGAACGCACAGCAGAGCAGTTTCAAGGAAACGTTTCTCCTGAGTTTTAGACGAAGTTTCCAGCTGTTTAGTACGTATGCCGGCATTGGGCTGGAAATACCGGTTTTGGGATTCTGCACAGAAAGGGTTTGCAAACCGCTGTATCCACACGTGAGTTTAACTCTGTCAGTTGAATGCACACATTGACAACCATTCAGTTAGATAGCTCCGTTTTGGTTTTAGAAGCAGATATTTCTCTGTACAGCCTATGGTCCCAGTCACTCGGGAATATCCCAACGCAGCTCCTAGAAGAAACGTGTTTCGGACTCGCTGAATCTCAACATAGATTCAACTCTCTTAGGTGAACGCACGCACAGCAGAGCAGTTTCAAGGAAACATTTCTCCTGAGTTTTAGACGAAGTTTCCTGCTGTTTAGTACGTATGCTGGCATTGGGCTGGAAATACCACTTTTGGGATTCTGCACAGAAAGGGTTTGCAAACCGCGGAATCCACACGTGAGTTTAACTGTCAGTTGAATGCACACATTGACAACCATTCAGTTAGATAGCTCCGTTTTGGTTTTAGAAGCAGAAATTTCTCTGTACAGCCCATGGTCCCAATCACTCGGGAATATCCCATCACAGCTCCTAGAAGAAAGGTGTTTCTGACTCGCTGAATATCAGTATAGATTCAACTCTCTTAGGTGAACGAACGCACAGCAGAGCAGTTTCAAGGAAACGTTTCTCCTGAGTTTTAGACGAAATTTACTGCTGTTTAGTACGTATGCCGGCATTGGGCTGGAAATACCGGTTTTGGGATTCTGCACAGAAAGGGTTTGCAAACCCCTGAATCCACACGTGAGTTTAACTCTGTCAGTTGAATGCACACATTGACAACCATTCAGTTAGATAGCTCCGTTTTGGTTTTAGAAGCAGATATTTCTCTGTACAGTCTATGGTCCCAGTCACTCGGGAATATCCCAACGCAGCTCCTAGAAGAAACGTGTTTCTGACTCGCTGAATCTCAACATAGATTCAACTCTCTTAGGTGAACGAACGCACAGCAGAGCAGTTTCAAGGAAACGTTTCTCCTGAGTTTTAGACGAAGTTTCCTGCTGTTTAGTACGTATGCCGGCATTGATCTGGAAGTACCGGTTTTGGGATTCTGCAGAGAAACGGTTTGCAAACCGCTGAATCCACACATGAGTTTAACTCTGTCAGTTGAATGCACACATTGACAACCATTCAGTTAGATAGCTCCGTTTTGGTTTTAGGAGCAGATATTTCTCTGTACAGCCTATGGTCCCATTCACTCTGGAATATCCCATCGCAGCTCCTAGAAGAACCGTGTTTCTGACTCGCTGAATCTCTACGTAGATTCAACTCTCTTAGCTGAATGAACGCACAGCAGAGCACTTTCAAGGAAACGTTTCTCCTGAGTTTTAGACGAAGTTTCCAGCTGTTTAGTACGTATGCCGGCATTGGGCTGGAAATACCGGTTTTGGGATTCAGCACAGAAAGGGTTTGCAAACCGCTGAATCCACACGTGAGTTTAACTCTGTCAGTTGAATACACACATTGACAACCATTCAGATAGATAGCTCCGTTTTGGTTTTAGAAGCAGATATTTCTCTGTGCAGCCTATGGTCCCATTCACTCGGGAATATCCCAACACAGCTCCTAGAAGAAACGTGTTTCTGACTCACTGAGTCTCAAAATAGATTCAACTCTCTTAGGTGAACGAACGCACAGCAGAGCAGTTTCAAGGAAACGTTTCTCCTGAGTTTTAGACGAAGTTTACTGCTGTTTAGTACGCATGCCGGCATTGGGCTGGAAATACCGGTTTTGGGATTCTGCACAGAAAGGGTTTGCAAACCGCTGTATCCAAACGTGAGTTTAACTCTGTCAGTTGAATGCACACATTGACAACAATTCAGTTAGATAGCTCCGTTTTGGTTTTAGAAGCAGATATTTCTCTGTACAGCCTATGGTCCCAGTCACTCGGGAATATCCCAACGCAGCTCCTAGAAGAAACGTGTTTCTGACTCGCTGAATCTCAACATAGATTCAACTCTCTTAGGTGAACGAACGCACAGCAGAGCAGTTTCAAGGAAACGTTTCTCCTGAGTTTTAGACGAAGTTTCCAGCTGTTTAGTACGTATGCCGGCATTGGGCTGGAAATACCGGTTTTGGGATTCTGCACAGAAAGGGTTTGCAAACCGCTGTATCCACACGTGAGTTTAACTCTGTCAGTTGAATGCACACATTGACAACCATTCAGTTAGATAGCTCCGTTTTGGTTTTAGAAGCAGATATTTCTCTGTACAGCCTATGGTCCCAGTCACTCGGGAATATCCCAACGCAGCTCCTAGAAGAAACGTGTTTCGGACTCGCTGAATCTCAACATAGATTCAACTCTCTTAGGTGAACGCACGCACAGCAGAGCAGTTTCAAGGAAACTTTTCTCCTGAGTTTTAGACGAAGTTTCCTGCTGTTTAGTACGTATGCTGGCATTGGGCTGGAAATACCACTTTTGGGATTCTGCACAGAAAGGGTTTGCAAACCGCGGAATCCACACGTGAGTTTAACTGTCAGTTGAATGCACACATTGACAACCATTCAGTTAGATAGCTCCGTTTTGGTTTTAGAAGCAGAAATTTCTCTGTACAGCCCATGGTCCCAATCACTCGCGAATATCCCATCACAGCTCCTAGAAGAAAGGTGTTTCTGACTCGCTGAATATCAGTATAGATTCAACTCTCTTAGGTGAACGAACGCACAGCAGAGCAGTTTCAAGGAAACGTTTCTCCTGAGTTTTAGACGAAATTTACTGCTGTTTAGTACGTATGCCGGCATTGGGCTGGAAATACCGGTTTTGGGATTCTGCACAGAAAGGGTTTGCAAACCCCTGAATCCACACGTGAGTTTAACTCTGTCAGTTGAATGCACACATTGACAACCATTCAGTTAGATAGCTCCGTTTTGGTTTTAGAAGCAGATATTTCTCTGTACAGTCTATGGTCCCAGTCACTCGGGAATATCCCAACGCAGCTCCTAGAAGAAACGTGTTTCTGACTCGCTGAATCTCAACATAGATTCAACTCTCTTAGGTGAACGAACGCACAGCAGAGCAGTTTCAAGGAAACGTTTCTCCTGAGTTTTAGACGAAGTTTCCTGCTGTTTAGTACGTATGCCGGCATTGATCTGGAAGTACCGGTTTTGGGATTCTGCAGAGAAACGGTTTGCAAACCGCTGAATCCACACATGAGTTTAACTCTGTCAGTTGAATGCACACATTGACAACCATTCAGTTAGATAGCTCCGTTTTGGTTTTAGGAGCAGATATTTCTCTGTACAGCCTATGGTCCCATTCACTCTGGAATATCCCATCGCAGCTCCTAGAAGAACCGTGTTTCTGACTCGCTGAATCTCTACGTAGATTCAACTCTCTTAGCTGAATGAACGCACAGCAGAGCACTTTCAAGGAAACGTTTCTCCTGAGTTTTAGACGAAGTTTCCAGCTGTTTAGTACGTATGCCGGCATTGGGCTGGAAATACCGGTTTTGGGATTCAGCACAGAAAGGGTTTGCAAACCGCTGAATCCACACGTGAGTTTAACTCTGTCAGTTGAATACACACATTGACAACCATTCAGATAGATAGCTCCGTTTTGGTTTTAGAAGCAGATATATCTCTGTGCAGCCTATGGTCCCATTCACTCGGGAATATCCCAACACAGCTCCTAGAAGAAACGTGTTTCTGACTCACTGAATCTCAAAATAGATTCAACTCTCTTAGGTGAACGAACGCACAGCAGAGCAGTTTCAAGGAAACGTTTCTCCTGAGTTTTAGACGAAGTTTACTGCTGTTTAGTACGCATGCCGGCATTGGGCTGGAAATACCGGTTTTGGGATTCTGCACAGAAAGGGTTTGCAAACCGCTGAATCCACACGTGAGTTTAACACTGTCAGTTGAATGCACACATTGACAACCATTCAGTTAGATAGCTCCGTTTTGGTTTTAGAAGCAGATATTTCTCTGTACAGTCTATAATCCCAGTCACTCGGGAATATCCCAACGCAGCTCCTAGAAGAAACGTGTTTCTGACTCGCTGAATCTCAACATAGATTCAACTCTCTTCGGTGAACGAACGCACAGCAGAGCAGTTTCAAGGAAACGATTCTCCTGACTTTTAGACGAAGTTTCCTGCTATTTAGTACGTATGCCAGCATTGGGCCGGAAATACCGGTTTTGGGATTCTGCACAGAAAGGGTTTGCAAACCGCTGTATCCACACGTGAGTTTAACTCTGTCAGTTGAATGCACACATTGACAACCATTCAGTTAGATAGCTCCGTTTTGGTTTTAGGAGCAGATATTTCTCTGTACAGCCTATGGTCCCATTCACTCTGGAATATCCCATCGCAGCTCCTAGAAGAAACGTGTTTCTGACTCGCTGAATCTCAACAGATATTCAACTCTCTTAGCTGAATGAACGCACAGCAGAGCACTTTCAAGGAAACGTTTCTCCTGAGTTTTGGACGAAGTTTCCTGCTGTTTAGTACGTATGCCGGCATTGGGCTGGAAATACCGGTTTTGGGATTCTGCACAGAAAGGGTTTGCAAACCGATGAATCCACACGTGAGTTTAACTCTGTCAGTTGAATGCACACATTGACAACCATTCAGTTAGATAGCTCCGTTTTGGTTTTAGAAGCAGATATTTCTCTGTGTAGCCTATGGTTCCATTCACTCGGGAATATCCCAACACAGCTCCTAGAAGAAAGGTGTTTCTGACTCCCTGAATCTCAACATAGATTCAACTCTCTTGGGTTAACGAACGCACAGCAGAGCAGTTTCAAGGAAACTTTTCTCCTGAGTTTTAGACGAAGTTTACTGCTGTTTAGTACGCATGCCGGCATTGGGCTGGAAATACCGGTTTTGGGATTCTGCACAGAAAGGTTTTGCAAACCGCTGAATCCACACGTGACTTCAACTCTGACATTTGAATGCACACATTGAAAACCATTCAATTAGATAGCTCCGTTTTGGTTTTAGGAGCAGATATTTATCTGTACAGCCTATGGTCCCATTCACTCGGGAAAATCGCAACGCAGCTACTTGAATAAACCTGTTTCTGACTCGCTGAATCTCAACATAGATTCAACTCTCTTAGGTGAATGAACGCACAGCAGAGCAGTTTCAAGGAAACGTTTCTCCTGAGTTTTAGACGAAGTTTCCTGCTGTTTAGTACGTATGCCGGCATTTGACTGGAAATACCGGTTTTGGGATTCTGCACAGAAAGGGTTTGCAAACCGCTGTATCCAAACGTGAGTTTAACTCTGTCAGTTGAATGCACACATTGACAACCATTCAGTTAGATAGCTCCGTTTTGGTTTTAGAAGCAGATATTTCTCTGTACAGCCTATGGTCCCGTTCACTCCGGAATATCCCAACGCAGCTCCTAGAAGAAACGTTTTTCTGACTCGCTGAATCTCAACATAGATTCAACTCTCTTAGGTGAACGCACGCACAGCAGAGCAGTTTCAAGGAAACGTTTCTCCTGAGTTTTAGACGAAGTTTCCTGCTGTTTAGTACATATGCCGGCATTGGGCTGGAAATACCGGTTTTCGGATTCTTCACAGAAAGGGTTTGCAAACCGCGGAATCCACACGTGAGTTTAACTCTGTCAGTTGAATGCACACATTGACAACCATTCAGTTAGATAGCTCCGTTTTGGTTTTAGAAGCAGATATTTCTCTGTACAGTCTATGGTCCCAGTCACTCGGGAATATCCCAACGCAGCTCCTAGAAGAAACGTGTTTCTGACTCGCTGAATCTCAACATAGATTCAACTCTCTTAGGTGAACGAACGCACAGCAGAGCAGTTTCAAGGAAACGTTTCTCCTGACTTTTAGACGAAGTTTCCTGCTATTTAGTACGTATGCCGGCATTGGGCTGGAAATACCGGTTTTGGGATTCTGCACAGAAAGGGTTTGCAAACCGCTGAATCCTCACGTGAGTTCAACTCTGTCAGTTGAATGCACACATTGACAACCATTCAGTTAGATAGCTCCGTTTTGGTTTTAGGAGCAGATATTTCTCTGTACAGCCTATGGTCCCATTCACTCTGGAATATCCCATCGCAGCTCCTAGAAGAAACGTGTTTCTGACTCGCTGAATCTCAACATAGATTCAACTCTCTTAGCTGAATGAACGCACAGCAGAGCACTTTCAAGGAAACGTTTCTCCTGAGTTTTAGACGAAGTTTCCTGCTGTTTAGTACGTATGCCGGCATTGAGCTGGAAGTACCGGTTTTGGGATTCTGCACAGAAACGGTTTGCAAACCGCTGAATCCACACGTGAGTTTAACTCTGTCAGTTGAATGCACACATTGACAACCATTCAGTTAGATAGCTCCGTTTTGGTTTTAGGAGCAGATATTTCTCTGTACAGCCTAAGGTCCCATTCACTCTGGAATATCCTATCGCAGCTCCTAGAAGAAACGTGTTTCTGACTCGCTGAATCTCAACATAGATTCAACTCTCATAGCTGAATGAACGCACAGCAGAGCACTTTCAAGGAAACGTTTCTCCTGAGTTTTAGACGAAGTTTCCAGCTGTTTAGTACGTATGCCGGCATTGGGCTGGAAATACCGGATTTGGGATTCTGCACAGAAAGGGTTTGCAAACCGCTGAATCCACACGTGAGTTTAACTCTGTCAGTTGAATGCACACATTGACAACCATTCAGTTAGATAGCTCCGTTTTGGTTTTAGAAGCAGATATTTCTCTGTGCAGCCTTTGGTCCCATTCACTCGGGAATATCCCAACACAGCTCCTAGAAGAAACGTGTTTCTGACTCGCTGAATCTCAACATAGATTCAACTGTCTTAGGTGAACGAACGCACAGCAGAGCAGTTTCAAGGAAACGTTTCTCCTGAGTTTTACACGAATCTTACTGCTGTTTAGTACGCATGCCGGCATTGGGCTGGAAATACCTGTTTTGGGATTCTGCACAGAAAGGTTTTGCAAACCGCTGAATCCACACGTGAGTTTAACACTGACAGTTGAATGCACACATTGACAACCATTCAGTAAGATAGCTCCATTTTGGATTTAGACGCAGATATTTCTCTGTACAGTCTATGATCCCAGTCACTCGGGAATATCCCAACGCAGCTCCTACAAGAAACGTGTTTCTGACTCGCTGAATCTCAACATAGATTCAACTCTCTTAGGTGAACGAACGCACAGCAGAGCAGTTTCAAGGAAACGTTTTTCCTGAGTTTTAGACGAAGTTTCCTGCTGTTTAGTACGTATGCCGGCCTTGGGCTGGAAATACCGGTTTTGGGATTCTGCACAGAAAAGGTTTGCAAACCGCTGTATCCACACGTCAGTTTAGCTCTGTCAGTTGAATGCACCCATTGACAACCATTCAGTTAGATAGCTCCGTTTTGGTTTTAGAAGCAGATATTTCTCTGTACAGCCTATGGTCCCTGTCACTCGGGAATATCCCAACGCAGCTCCTAGAAGAAACGTGTTTCTGACTCGCTGAACCTCAACATAGATTCAACTCTCTTAGGTGAGCGCACGCACAGCAGAGCAGTTTCAAGGAAACCCTTCTCCTGAGTTTTAGACGAAGTTTCCTGCTGTTTTGTACGTATGTCGGCCTTGGGCTGGAAATACCGGTTTTGGGATTCTTCACAGAAAGGGTTTGCAAACCGCTGAATCCACACGTGAGTTTAACTCTGTCAGTTGAATGCACTCATTGACAACCATTCAGTTAGATAGCTGCGTTTTGGTTTTAGGAGCAGATATTTCTCTGTACACCCTATGGTCCCATTCACTCTGGAATATCCCATCGCAGCTCCTAGAAGAAACGTGTTTCTGACTCGCTGAATGTCAACATAGATTCAACTCTCTTAGCTGAACGAACGCACAGCAGAGCAGTTTCAAGGAAACGTTTCTCCTGAGTTTTAGACGAAGTTTCCTGATGTTTAGTACGTATGCCGGCATTGGGCTGGAAATACCGGTTATGGGATTCTGCACAGAAAGGGTTTGCAAACCGCTGAATCCACACGTGAGTTTAACTCTGTCAGTTGAATGCACACTTTGACAACGATTCAGTTAGATAGCTCCGTTTTGGTTTTAGAAGCAGATATTTCTCTGTGCAGCCTATGGTCCCATTCACTCGGGAATATCCCAACACAGCTCCTAGAAGAAACGTGTTTCTGACTCGCTGAATCTCAACATAGATTCAACTCTCTTAGGTGAACGAACGCACAGCAGAGCAGTTTCAAGGAAACGTTTCTCCTGAGTTTTATACGAAGTTTACTGCTGTTTAGTACGCATGCCGGCATTGGGCTGGAAATACCGGTTTTGGGATTCTGCACAGAAAGGTTTTGCAAACCGCTGAATCCACACGTGAGTTTAACACTGTCAGTTGAATGCACACATTGACAACCATTCAGTAAGATAGCTCCGTTTTGGTTTTAGAAGCAGATATTTCTCTGTACAGTCTATGATCCCAGTCACTCGGGAATATCCCAACGCAGCTCCTAGAAGAAACGTGTTTCTGACTCGCTGAATCTCAACATAGATTCAACTCTCTTAGGTGAACGAAGGCACAGCAGAGCAGTTTCAAGGAAACGTTTCTCCTGAGTTTTAGACGAAGTTTCCTGCTGTTTAGTACGTATGCCGGCCTTGGGCTGGAAATACCGGATTTGGGATTCTGCACAGAAAGGGTTTGCAAACCGCTGTATCCAAACGTGAGTTTAACTCTGTCAGTTTAATGCACACATTGACAACCATTCTGTTAGATAGCTCCGTTTTGGTTTTAGGAGCAGATATTTCTCTGTACAGCCTATGGTCCCATTCACTCTGGAATATCCCATCGCAACTCCTAGAAGAAACGTGTTTCTGACTCGCTGAATCTCAACATATATTCAACTCTCTTAGCTGAACGAACGCAGAGCAGAGAAGTTTCAAGGAAAAGTTTCTCCTGAGTTTTAGACGAAGTTTCCTGCTGTTTAGTACGTATGCCGGCATTGGGCTGGAAATACCGGTTTTGGGATTCTGCACAGAAAGGTTTTGCAAACCGCTGAATCCTCACGTGAGTTTAACACTGTCAGTTGAATGCACACATTGACAACCATTCAGTAAGATAGCTCCGTTTTGGTTTTAGAAGCAGATATTTCTCTGTACAGTCTATGATCCCAGTCACTCGGGAATATCCCAACGCAGCTCCTAGAAGAAACGTGTTTCTGACTCGCTGAATCTCAACATAGATTCAACTCTATTAGGTGAACGAACGCACAGCAGAGCAGTTTCAAGGAAACGTTTCTCCTGAGTTTTAGACGAAGTTTCCTGCTGTTTAGTACGTATGCCGGCTTTGGGCTGGAAATACCGGTTTTGGGATTCTGCACAGAAAGGGTTTGAAAACCGCTGTATCCACACGTGAGTTTAACTCTGTCAGTTGAATGCACACATTGACAACCATTCAGTTAGACAGCTCCGTTTTGGTTTTAGAAGCAGATATTTCTCTGTACAGCCTATGGTCCCAGTCACTCGGGAATATCCCAACGCAGCTCCTAGAAGAAACGTGTTTCTGACTCGCTGAATCTCAACATAGATTCAACTCTCTTAGGTGAACGAACGCACAGCAGAGCAGTTTCAAGGAAACGTTTCTCCTGAGTTTTAGACGAAGTTTCCTGCTGTTTAGTACGTATGCCGGCATTGGGCTGGAAATTCCGGTTTTGGGATTCTTCACAGAAAGGGTTTGCAAACCGCTGTATCCACACGTGAGTTTAACGCTGTCAGTTGAATGCACACATTGACAACCATTCTGTTAGATAGCTCCGTTTTGGTTTTAGGAGCAGATATTTCTCTGTACAGCCTATGGTCCCATTCACTCTGGAATATCCCATCGCAATTCCTAGAAGAAACGTGTTTCTGACTCGCTGAATCTCAACATATATTCAACTCTCTTAGCTGAACGAACGCACAGCAGAGCAGTTTCAAGGAAACGTTTCTCCTGAGTTTTAGACGAAGTTTCCTGCTGTTTAGTACGTATGCCGGCATTGGGTTGGAAATACCGGTTTTGGGATTCTGCACAGAAAGGGTTTGCAAACCGCTGAATCCACACGTGAGTTTAACTCTGTCAGTTGAATGCACACATTGAAAACAATTCAGTTAGATAGCTCCGTTTTGGTTTTAGAAGCAGATATTTCTCTGTACAGCCTATGGTCCCATTCACTCGGGAATACCCCAACACAGCTCCTAGAAGAAACGTGTTTCTGACTCGCTGAATCTCAACATAGATTCAACTCCCTTAGGTGAACGAAGGCACAGCAGAGCAGTTTCAAGGAAACATTTCTCCTGAGTTTTAGACGAAGTTTACTCCTGTTTAGTACACATGCCGGCATTGGGCTGGAAATACCGGTTTTGGGATTCTGCACAGAAAGGTTTTGCAAACCGCTGAATCCACACGTGAGTTCAACTCTGACATTTGAATGCACACATTGAAAACCATTCAATTAGATAGCTCCGTTTTGGTTTTAGGAGCAGATATTTCTCTGTGCATTCTATGGTCCCATTGACTCGGGAATATCCCAACGCAGCTCAGAGAAGAAACGTGTCTCTGACTCGCTGAATCTCAACATAGATTCAACTCTCTTAGCTGAACGAACGCACAGCAGAGCAGTTTCAAGGAAACGTTTCTCCTGAGTTTTAGACGAAGTTTCCTGCTGTTTAGTACGTATGCCGGCATTGATCTGGAAGTACCGGTTTTGGGATTCTGCACAGAAACGGTTTGCAAACCGCTGAATCCACACGTGAGTTTAACACTGTCAGTTGAATGCACACATTGACAACCATTCAGTAAGATAGCTCCGTTTTGGATTTAGAAGCAGATATTTCTCTGTACAGTCTATGGTCCCATTCAGTCGGGAGTATCCCAACGCAGCTCCTAGAAGAAACGTGTTTCTGACTCGCTGAATCTCAACATAGATTCAACTCTCTTAGGGGAAGTAATGCACAGCAGAGAAGTTTCAAGGAAACGTTTCTCCTGAGTTTTAGACGAAGTTACCTGCTGTTTAGTACGTATGCCGGCATTGAGCTGCAATTACCGGTTTTGGGATTCTGCACAGAAAGGGTTTGCAAACCGCTGAATCCAAACGTGAGTTTAACTCTGTCAGTTGAATGCACACATTGACAACCATTCAGTTAGATAGTTCCGTTTTGGTTTTAGAAGCAGATATTTCTCTGTACAGCCTATGGTCCCATTCACTCGGGAATATCCCAACGCAGCTCCTAGAAGAAACGTGTTTCTGACTCGCTGAATCTCAACATAGATTCAACTCTCTTAGGTGAACGAACACACAGCAGAGCAGTTTCAAGGAAACGTTTCTCCTGAGTTTTAGACGAAGTTTCCTGGTGCTGAGTACGTATGCCGCCATTGATCTGGAAGTACCGGTTTTGGGATACTGCACAGAAACGGTTTGCAAACCGCTGAATCCACACGTGAGTTTAACTCTGTCAGTTGAATGCACACATTGACAACCATACTGTTAGATAGCTCCGTTTTGGTTTTAGGAGCAGATATTTCTCTGTACAGCCTATGGTCCCATTCACTCGGGAATATCCCATCGCAGCTCCTAGAAGAAACGTGTTTCTGACTCGCTGAAACTCAACATAGATTCAACTCTCTTAGCTGAATGAACGCACAGCAGAGCACTTTCAAGGAAACGTTTCTCCTGAGTTTTGGACGAAGTTTCCTGCTGTTTAGTACGTATGCCGGCATTGGGCTGGAAATACCGGTTTTGGGATTCTGCACAGAAAGGGTTTGCAAACCGATGAATCCACACGTGAGTTTAACTCTGTCAGTTGAATGCACACATTGACAACCATTCAGTTAGATAGCTCCGTTTTGGTTTTAGAAGCAGATATTTCTCTGTGCAGCCTATGGTTCCATTCACTCGGGAATATCCCAACACAGCTCCTAGAAGAAACGTGTTTCTGACTCGCTGAATCTCAACATAGATTCAACTCTCTTAGGTGAACGAACGCACAGCAGAGCAGTTTCAAGGAAACTTTTCTCCTGAGTTTTAGACGAAGTTTCCTGCTGTTTAGTACGCATGCCGGCATTGGGCTGGAAATACCGGTTTTGGGATTCTGCACAGAAAGGTTTTGCAAACCGCTGAATCCACACGTGACTTCAACTCTGACATTTGAATGCACACATTGAAAACCATTCAATTAGATAGCTCCGTTTTGGTTTTAGGAGCAGATATTTCTCTGTACAGCCTATGGTCCCATTCACTCGGGAAAATCCCAACGCAGCTCCTTGAAGAAACCTGTTTCTGACTCGCTGAATCTCAACATAGATTCAACTCTCTTAGGTGAACGAACGCACAGCAGAGCAGTTTCAAGGAAACGTTTCTCCTGAGTTTTAGACGAAGTTTCCTGCTGTTTAGTACGTATGCCGGCATTGGGCTGGAAATACCGGTTTTGGGATTCTTCACAGAAAGGGTTTGCAAACCGCTGAATCCACACATGAGTTTAACTCTGTCAGTTGAATGCACACATTGACAGCCATTCAGTTAGATAGCTCCGTTTTGGTTTAAGGAGCAGATATTTCTCTGTACAGCCTATGGTCCCATTCACTCGGGAATATCCCAACGCAGCTCCTAGAAGAAACATGTTTCTGACTCGCTGAATCTCAACATAGATTCAACTCTCTTAGGTGAACGAAGGCACAGCAGAGCAGTTTCAAGGAAACGTTTCTCCTGAGTTCTGGACGAAGTTTCCTGCTGTTTAGTACGTATGCCGGCATTGGGCTGGAAATAACGGTTTTGGGATTCTGCACAGAAAGGGTTTGCAAACCGCTGTATCCAAACGTGAGTTTAACTCTGTCAGTTGAATGCACACATTGACAACCATTCAGTTAGATAGCTCCGTTTTGGTTTTAGAAGCAGATATTTCTCTGTACAGCCTATGGTCCCAGTCACTCGGGAATATCCCAACGCAGCTCCTAGAAGAAACGTGTTTCTGACTCGCTGAATCTCAACATAGATTCAACTCTCTTAGGTGAAGGAACGCACAGCAGAGCAGTTTCAAGGAAACGTTTCTCCTGAGTTTTAGACGAAGTTTCCTGCTGTTTAGTACGTATGCCGGCATTGGGCTGGAAATACCGGTTTTGGGATTCTGCACAGAAATGGTTTGCAAACCGCTGTATCCACACGTGAGTTTAACTCTGTCAGTTGAATGCACACATTGACAACCATTCAGTTAGATAGCTCCGTTTTGGTTTTAGAAGCAGATATTTCTCTGTACAGCCTATGGTCCCATTCACTCGGGAATATCCCAACGCAGCTCCTAGAAGAAACGTGTTTCTGACTCGCTGAATCTCAACATAGATTCAACTCTCTAAGGTGAACGCACGCACAGCAGAGCAGTTTCAAGGAAACGTTTGTCCTGAGTTTTAGACGAATCTTACTGCTGTTTAGTACGCATGCCGGCATTGGGCTGGAAATACCGGTTTTGGGATTCTGCACAGAAAGGTTTTGGAAACCGCTGAATCCACACGTGAGTTTAACACTGACAGTTGAATGCACACATTGACAACCATTCAGTAAGATAGCTCCATTTTGGATTTAGACGCAGATATTTCTCTGTACAGTCTATGATCCCAGTCACTCGGGAATATCCCAACGCAGCTCCTAGAAGAAACGTGTTTCTGACTCGCTGAATCTCAACATAGATTCAACTCTCTTAGGTGAACGAACGCACAGCAGAGCAGTTTCAAGGAAACGTTTCTCCTGAGTTTTAGACGAAGTTTCCTGCTGTTTAGTACGTATGCCGGCCTTGGGCTGGAAATACCGGTTTTGGGATTCTGCACAGAAAAGGTTTGCAAACCGCTGTATCCACACGTGAGTTTAACTCTGTCAGTTCAATGCACACATTGACAACCATTCTGTTAGATAGCTCCGTTTTGGTTTTAGGAGAAGATATTTCTCTGTACAGCCTATGGTCCCATTCACTCTGGAATATCCCATCGCAATTCCTAGAAGAAACGTGTTTCTGACTCGCTGAATCTCAACATATATTCAACTCTCTTAGCTGAACGAACGCACAGCAGAGCAGTTTCAAGGAAACGTTTCTCCTGAGTTTTAGACGAAGTTTCCTGCTGTTTAGTACGTATGCCGGCATTGGGTTGGAAATACCGGTTTTGGGATTCTGCACAGAAAGGGTTTGCAAACCGCTGAATCCACACGTGAGTTTAACTCTGTCAGTTGAATGCACACATTGAAAACAATTCAGTTAGATAGCTCCGTTTTGGTTTTAGAAGCAGATATTTCTCTGTACAGCCTATGGTCCCATTCACTCGGGAATACCCCAACACAGCTCCTAGAAGAAACGTGTTTCTGACTCGCTGAATCTCAACATAGATTCAACTCCCTTAGGTGAACGAAGGCACAGCAGAGCAGTTTCAAGGAAACATTTCTCCTGAGTTTTAGACGAAGTTTACTCCTGTTTAGTACACATGCCGGCATTGGGCTGGAAATACCGGTTTTGGGATTCTGCACAGAAAGGTTTTGCAAACCGCTGAATCCACACGTGAGTTCAACTCTGACATTTGAATGCACACATTGAAAACCATTCAATTAGATAGCTCCGTTTTGGTTTTAGGAGCAGATATTTCTCTGTGCATTCTATGGTCCCATTGACTCGGGAATATCCCAACGCAGCTCAGAGAAGAAACGTGTCTCTGACTCGCTGAATCTCAACATAGATTCAACTCTCTTAGCTGAACGAACGCACAGCAGAGCAGTTTCAAGGAAACGTTTCTCCTGAGTTTTAGACGAAGTTTCCTGCTGTTTAGTACGTATGCCGGCATTGATCTGGAAGTACCGGTTTTGGGATTCTGCACAGAAACGGTTTGCAAACCGCTGAATCCACACGTGAGTTTAACACTGTCAGTTGAATGCACACATTGACAACCATTCAGTAAGATAGCTCCGTTTTGGATTTAGAAGCAGATATTTCTCTGTACAGTCTATGGTCCCATTCAGTCGGGAGTATCCCAACGCAGCTCCTAGAAGAAACGTGTTTCTGACTCGCTGAATCTCAACATAGATTCAACTCTCTTAGGGGAAGTAATGCACAGCAGAGAAGTTTCAAGGAAACGTTTCTCCTGAGTTTTAGACGAAGTTACCTGCTGTTTAGTACGTATGCCGGCATTGAGCTGCAATTACCGGTTTTGGGATTCTGCACAGAAAGGGTTTGCAAACCGCTGAATCCAAACGTGAGTTTAACTCTGTCAGTTGAATGCACACATTGACAACCATTCAGTTAGATAGTTCCGTTTTGGTTTTAGAAGCAGATATTTCTCTGTACAGCCTATGGTCCCATTCACTCGGGAATATCCCAACGCAGCTCCTAGAAGAAACGTGTTTCTGACTCGCTGAATCTCAACATAGATTCAACTCTCTTAGGTGAACGAACACACAGCAGAGCAGTTTCAAGGAAACGTTTCTCCTGAGTTTTAGACGAAGTTTCCTGGTGCTGAGTACGTATGCCGCCATTGATCTGGAAGTACCGGTTTTGGGATACTGCACAGAAACGGTTTGCAAACCGCTGAATCCACACGTGAGTTTAACTCTGTCAGTTGAATGCACACATTGACAACCATACTGTTAGATAGCTCCGTTTTGGTTTTAGGAGCAGATATTTCTCTGTACAGCCTATGGTCCCATTCACTCGGGAATATCCCATCGCAGCTCCTAGAAGAAACGTGTTTCTGACTCGCTGAAACTCAACATAGATTCAACTCTCTTAGCTGAATGAACGCACAGCAGAGCACTTTCAAGGAAACGTTTCTCCTGAGTTTTGGACGAAGTTTCCTGCTGTTTAGTACGTATGCCGGCATTGGGCTGGAAATACCGGTTTTGGGATTCTGCACAGAAAGGGTTTGCAAACCGATGAATCCACACGTGAGTTTAACTCTGTCAGTTGAATGCACACATTGACAACCATTCAGTTAGATAGCTCCGTTTTGGTTTTAGAAGCAGATATTTCTCTGTGCAGCCTATGGTTCCATTCACTCGGGAATATCCCAACACAGCTCCTAGAAGAAACGTGTTTCTGACTCGCTGAATCTCAACATAGATTCAACTCTCTTAGGTGAACGAACGCACAGCAGAGCAGTTTCAAGGAAACTTTTCTCCTGAGTTTTAGACGAAGTTTCCTGCTGTTTAGTACGCATGCCGGCATTGGGCTGGAAATACCGGTTTTGGGATTCTGCACAGAAAGGTTTTGCAAACCGCTGAATCCACACGTGACTTCAACTCTGACATTTGAATGCACACATTGAAAACCATTCAATTAGATAGCTCCGTTTTGGTTTTAGGAGCAGATATTTCTCTGTACAGCCTATGGTCCCATTCACTCGGGAAAATCCCAACGCAGCTCCTTGAAGAAACCTGTTTCTGACTCGCTGAATCTCAACATAGATTCAACTCTCTTAGGTGAACGAACGCACAGCAGAGCAGTTTCAAGGAAACGTTTCTCCTGAGTTTTAGACGAAGTTTCCTGCTGTTTAGTACGTATGCCGGCATTGGGCTGGAAATACCGGTTTTGGGATTCTTCACAGAAAGGGTTTGCAAACCGCTGAATCCACACATGAGTTTAACTCTGTCAGTTGAATGCACACATTGACAGCCATTCAGTTAGATAGCTCCGTTTTGGTTTAAGGAGCAGATATTTCTCTGTACAGCCTATGGTCCCATTCACTCGGGAATATCCCAACGCAGCTCCTAGAAGAAACATGTTTCTGACTCGCTGAATCTCAACATAGATTCAACTCTCTTAGGTGAACGAAGGCACAGCAGAGCAGTTTCAAGGAAACGTTTCTCCTGAGTTCTGGACGAAGTTTCCTGCTGTTTAGTACGTATGCCGGCATTGGGCTGGAAATAACGGTTTTGGGATTCTGCACAGAAAGGGTTTGCAAACCGCTGTATCCAAACGTGAGTTTAACTCTGTCAGTTGAATGCACACATTGACAACCATTCAGTTAGATAGCTCCGTTTTGGTTTTAGAAGCAGATATTTCTCTGTACAGCCTATGGTCCCAGTCACTCGGGAATATCCCAACGCAGCTCCTAGAAGAAACGTGTTTCTGACTCGCTGAATCTCAACATAGATTCAACTCTCTTAGGTGAAGGAACGCACAGCAGAGCAGTTTCAAGGAAACGTTTCTCCTGAGTTTTAGACGAAGTTTCCTGCTGTTTAGTACGTATGCCGGCATTGGGCTGGAAATACCGGTTTTGGGATTCTGCACAGAAATGGTTTGCAAACCGCTGTATCCACACGTGAGTTTAACTCTGTCAGTTGAATGCACACATTGACAACCATTCAGTTAGATAGCTCCGTTTTGGTTTTAGAAGCAGATATTTCTCTGTACAGCCTATGGTCCCATTCACTCGGGAATATCCCAACGCAGCTCCTAGAAGAAACGTGTTTCTGACTCGCTGAATCTCAACATAGATTCAACTCTCTAAGGTGAACGCACGCACAGCAGAGCAGTTTCAAGGAAACGTTTGTCCTGAGTTTTAGACGAATCTTACTGCTGTTTAGTACGCATGCCGGCATTGGGCTGGAAATACCGGTTTTGGGATTCTGCACAGAAAGGTTTTGGAAACCGCTGAATCCACACGTGAGTTTAACACTGACAGTTGAATGCACACATTGACAACCATTCAGTAAGATAGCTCCATTTTGGATTTAGACGCAGATATTTCTCTGTACAGTCTATGATCCCAGTCACTCGGGAATATCCCAACGCAGCTCCTAGAAGAAACGTGTTTCTGACTCGCTGAATCTCAACATAGATTCAACTCTCTTAGGTGAACGAACGCACAGCAGAGCAGTTTCAAGGAAACGTTTCTCCTGAGTTTTAGACGAAGTTTCCTGCTGTTTAGTACGTATGCCGGCCTTGGGCTGGAAATACCGGTTTTGGGATTCTGCACAGAAAAGGTTTGCAAACCGCTGTATCCACACGTGAGTTTAACTCTGTCAGTTCAATGCACACATTGACAACCATTCAGTTAGATAGCTCCGTTTTGGTTTTAGGAGCAGATATTTCTCTGTACACCCTATGGTCCCATTCACTCTGGAATATCCCTTCGCAGCTCCTAGAAGAAACGTGTTTCTGACTCGCTGAATCTCAACATAGATTCAACTCTCTTAGCTGAACGAACGCACAGCAGAGCAGTTTCAAGGAAACGTTTCTCCTGAGTTTTAGACGAAGTTTCCTGCTGTTTAGTACGTATGCTGGCATTGGGCTGGAAATACCGGTTATGGGATTCTGCACAGAAAGGGTTTGCAAACCGCTGAATCCACACGTGAGTTTAACTCTGTCAGTTGAATGCACACTTTGACAACCATTCAGTTAGATAGCTCCGTTTTGGTTTTAGAAGCAGATATTTCTCTGTGCAGCCTATGGTCCCATTCACTCGGGAATATCCCAACACAGCTCCTAGAAGAAACGTGTTCCTGACTCGCTGAATCTCAACATAGATTCAACTCTCTTAGGTGAACGAACGCACAGCAGAGCAGTTTCAAGGAAACGTTTCTCCTGAGTTTTATACGAAGTTTACTGCTGTTTAGTACGCATGCCGGCATTGGGCTGGAAATACCGGTTTTGGGATTCTGCACAGAAAGGTTTTGCAAACCGCAGAATCCTCACGTGAGTTTAACACTGTCAGTTGAATGCACACATTGACAACCATTCAGTAAGATAGCTCCGTTTTGGTTTTAGAAGCAGATATTTCTCTGTACAGTCTATGATCCCAGTCACTCGGGAATATCCCAACGCAGCTCCTAGATGAAACGTGTTTCTGACTCGCTGAATCTCAACATAGATTCAACTCTCTTAGGTGAACGAACGCACAGCAGAGCAGTTTCAAGGAAACATTTCTCCTGAGTTTTAGACGAAGATTCCTGCTGTTTAGTACGTATGCCGGCATTGGGCTGGAAATACCGGTTTTGGGATTCTGCACAGAAAGGGTTTGCAAACCGCTGTATCCACACGTGAGTTTAACTCTGTCAGTTGAATGCACACATTGACAACCATTCAGTTAGACAGCTCCGTTTTGGTTTTAGAAGCAGATATTTCTCTGTACAGCCTATGGTCCCAGTCACTCGGGAATATCCCAACGCAGCTCCTAGAAGAAACGTGTTTCTGACTCGCTGAATCTCAACATAGATTCAACTCTCTTAGGTGAACGAACGCACAGCAGAGCAGTTTCAAGGAAACGTTTCTCCTGAGTTTTAGACGAAGTTTCCTGCAGTTTAGTACGTATGCCGGCATTGGGCTGGAAATACCGGTTTTGGGATTCTTCACAGAAAGGGTTTGCAAACCGCTGTATCCACACGTGAGTTTAACGCTGTCAGTTGAATGCACACATTGACAACCATTCTGTTAGATAGCTCCGTTTTGGTTTTAGGAGCAGATATTTCTCTGTACAGCCTATGGTCCCATTCACTCTGGAATATCCCATCGCAATTCCTAGAAGAAACGTGTTTCTGACTCGCTGAATCTCAACATATATTCAACTCTCTTAGCTGAACGAACGCACAGCAGAGCAGTTTCAAGGAAACGTTTCTCCTGAGTTTTAGACGAAGTTTCCTGCTGTTTAGTACGTATGCCGGCATTGGGTTGGAAATACCGGTTTTGGGATTCTGCACAGAAAGGGTTTGCAAACCGCTGAATCCACACGTGAGTTTAACTCTGTCAGTTGAATGCACACTTTGACAACCATTCAGTTAGATAGCTCCGTTTTGGTTTTAGAAGCAGATATTTCTCTGTGCAGCCTATGGTCCCATTCACTCGGGAATATCCCAACACAGCTCCTAGAAGAAACGTGTTCCTGACTCGCTGAATCTCAACATAGATTCAACTCTCTTAGGTGAACGAACGCACAGCAGAGCAGTTTCAAGGAAACGTTTCTCCTGAGTTTTAGACGAAGTTTACTGCTGTTTAGTACGCATGCCGGCATTGGGCTGGAAATACCGGTTTTGGGATTCTGCACAGAAAGGTTTTGCAAACCGCAGAATCCTCACGTGAGTTTAACACTGTCAGTTGAATGCACACATTGACAACCATTCAGTAAGATAGCTCCGTTTTGGTTTTAGAAGCAGATATTTCTCTGTACAGTCTATGATCCCAGTCACTCGGGAATATCCCAACGCAGCTCCTAGATGAAACGTGTTTCTGACTCGCTGAATCTCAACATAGATTCAACTCTCTTAGGTGAACGAACGCACAGCAGAGCAGTTTCAAGGAAACATTTCTCCTGAGTTTTAGACGAAGATTCCTGCTGTTTAGTACGTATGCCGGCATTGGGCTGGAAATACCGGTTTTGGGATTCTGCACAGAAAGGGTTTGCAAACCGCTGTATCCACACGTGAGTTTAACTCTGTCAGTTGAATGCACACATTGACAACCATTCAGTTAGACAGCTCCGTTTTGGTTTTAGAAGCAGATATTTCTCTGTACAGCCTATGGTCCCAGTCACTCGGGAATATCCCAACGCAGCTCCTAGAAGAAACGTGTTTCTGACTCGCTGAATCTCAACATAGATTCAACTCTCTTAGGTGAACGAACGCACAGCAGAGCAGTTTCAAGGAAACGTTTCTCCTGAGTTTTAGACGAAGTTTCCTGCAGTTTAGTACGTATGCCGGCATTGGGCTGGAAATACCGGTTTTGGGATTCTTCACAGAAAGGGTTTGCAAACCGCTGTATCCACACGTGAGTTTAACGCTGTCAGTTGAATGCACACATTGACAACCATTCTGTTAGATAGCTCCGTTTTGGTTTTAGGAGCAGATATTTCTCTGTACAGCCTATGGTCCCATTCACTCTGGAATATCCCATCGCAATTCCTAGAAGAAACGTGTTTCTGACTCGCTGAATCTCAACATATATTCAACTCTCTTAGCTGAACGAACGCACAGCAGAGCAGTTTCAAGGAAACGTTTCTCCTGAGTTTTAGACGAAGTTTCCTGCTGTTTAGTACGTATGCCGGCATTGGGTTGGAAATACCGGTTTTGGGATTCTGCACAGAAAGGGTTTGCAAACCGTGAATCCACACGTGAGTTTAACTCTGTCAGTTGAATGCACACATTGAAAACAATTCAGTTAGATAGCTCCGTATTGGTTTTAGAAGCAGATATTTCTCTGTACAGCCTATGGTCCCATTCACTCGGGAATACCCCAACACAGCTCCTAGAAGAAACGTGTTTCTGACTCGCTGAATCTCAACATAGATTCAACTCTCTTAGGTGAACGAAGGCACAGCAGAGCAGTTTCAAGGAAACATTTCTCCTGAGTTTTAGACGAAGTTTACTCCTGTTTAGTACACATGCCGGCATTGGGTTGGAAATACCGGTTTTGGGATTCTGCACAGAAAGGTTTTGCAAACCGCTGAATCCACACGTGAGTTCAACTCTGACATTTGAATGCACACATTGAAAACCATTCAATTAGATAGCTCCGTTTTGGTTTTAGGAGCAGATATTTCTCTGTGCATTCTATGGTCCCATTGACTCGGGAATATCCCAACGCAGCTCAGAGAAGAAACGTGTTTCTGACTCGCTGAATCTCAACATAGATTCAACTCTCTTAGCTGAACGAACGCACAGCAGAGCAGTTTCAAGGAAACGTTTCTCCTGAGTTTTAGACGAAGTTTCCTGCTGTTTAGTACGTATGCCGGCATTGATCTGGAAGTACCGGTTTTGGGATTCTGCACAGAAACGGTTTGCAAACCGCTGAATCCACACGTGAGTTTAACACTGTCAGTTGAATGCACACATTGACAACCATTCAGTAAGATAGCTCCGTTTTGGATTTAGAAGCAGATATTTCTCTGTACAGTCTATGGTCCCATTCAGTCGGGAGTATCCCAACGCAGCTCCTAGAAGAAACGTGTTTCTGACTCGCTGAATCTCAACATAGATTCAACTCTCTTAGGGGAAGTAATGCACAGCAGAGAAGTTTCAAGGAAACGTTTCTCCTGAGTTTTAGACGAAGTTACCTGCTGTTTAGTACGTATGCCGGCATTGAGCTGCAATTACCGGTTTTGGGATTCTGCACAGAAAGGGTTTGCAAACCGCTGAATCCAAACGTGAGTTTAACTCTGTCAGTTGAATGCACACATTGACAACCATTCAGTTAGATAGTTCCGTTTTGGTTTTAGAAGGAGATATTTATCTGTACAGCCTATGGTCCCATTCACTCGGGAATATCCCAACGCAGCTCCTAGAAGAAACGTGTTTCTGACTCGCTGAATCTCAACATAGATTCAACTCTCTTAGGTGAACGCACGCACAGCAGAGCAGTTTCAAGGAAACGTTTCTCCTGAGTTTTAGACGAAGTTTCCTGCTGTTTAGTACGTATGCCGGCATTGGGCTGGAAATACCGGTTTTCGGATTCTTCACAGAAAGGGTTTGCAAACCCCTGAATCCACACGTGAGTTTACCTCTGTCAGTTGAATGCACACATTGACAACCATTCAGTTAGATAGCTCCGTTTTGGTTTTAGAAGCAGATATTTCTCTGTACAGTCTATGGTCCCAGTCACTCGGGAATATCCCAGCGCAGCTCCTAGAAGAAACGTGTTTCTGACTCGCTGAATCTCAACATAGATTCAACTCTCTTAGGTGAACGAACGCACAGCACAGCAGTTTCAAGGAAACGTTTCTCCTGAGTTTTAGACGAAGTTTCCTGCTGTTTAGTACGTATGCCGGCATTGATCTGGAAGTACCGGTTTTGGGATTCTGCAGAGAAACGGTTTGCAAACCGCTGAATCCACACATGAGTTTAACTCTGTCAGTTGAATGCACACATTGACAACCATTCAGTTAGATAGCTCCGTTTTGGTTTTAGGAGCAGATATTTCTCTGTACAGCCTATGGTCCCATTCACTCTGGAATATCCCATCGCAGCTCCTAGAAGAACCGTGTTTCTGACTCGCTGAATCTCTACGTAGATTCAACTCTCTTAGCTGAATGAACGCACAGCAGAGCACTTTCAAGGAAACGTTTCTCCTGAGTTTTAGACGAAGTTTCCAGCTGTTTAGTACGTATGCCGGCATTGGGCTGGAAATACCGGTTTTGGGATTCAGCACAGAAAGGGTTTGCAAACCGCTGAATCCACACGTGAGTTTAACTCTGTCAGTTGAATACACACATTGACAACCATTCAGATAGATAGCTCCGTTTTGGTTTTAGAAGCAGATATTTCTCTGTGCAGCCTATGGTCCCATTCACTCGGGAATATCCCAACACAGCTCCTAGAAGAAACGTGTTTCTGACTCACTGAATCTCAAAATAGATTCAACTCTCTTAGGTGAACGAACGCACAGCAGAGCAGTTTCAAGGAAACGTTTCTCCTGAGTTTTAGACGAAGTTTACTGCTGTTTAGTACGCATGCCGGCATTGGGCTGGAAATACCGGTTTTGGGATTCTGCACAGAAAGGTTTTGCAAACCGCTGAATCCACACGTGAGTTTAACACTGTCAGTTGAATGCACACATTGACAACCATTCAGTTAGATAGCTCCGTTTTGGTTTTAGAAGCAGATATTTCTCTGTACAGTCTATAATCCCAGTCACTCGGGAATATCCCAACGCAGCTCCTAGAAGAAACGTGTTTCTGACTCGCTGAATCTCAACATAGATTCAACTCTCTTCGGTGAACGAACGCACAGCAGAGCAGTTTCAAGGAAACGATTCTCCTGACTTTTAGACGAAGTTTCCTGCTATTTAGTACGTATGCCGGCATTGGGCCGGAAACACCGGTTTTGGGATTCTGCACAGAAAGGGTTTGCAAACCGCTGTATCCACACGTGAGTTTAACTCTGTCAGTTGAATGCACACATTGACAACCATTCAGTTAGATAGCTCCGTTTTGGTTTTAGGAGCAGATATTTCTCTGTACAGCCTATGGTCCCATTCACTCTGGAATATCCCATCGCAACTCCTAGAAGAAACGTGTTTCTGACTCGCTGAATCTCAACATAGATTCAACTCTCTTAGCTGAATGAACGCACAGCAGAGCACTTTCAAGGAAACGTTTCTCCTGAGTTTTGGACGAAGTTTCCTGCTGTTTAGTACGTATGCCGGCATTGGGCTGGAAATACCGGTTTTGGGATTCTGCACAGAAAGGGTTTGCAAACCGATGAATCCACACGTGAGTTTAACTCTGTCAGTTGAATGCACACATTGACAACCATTCAGTTAGATAGCTCCGTTTTGGTTTTAGAAGCAGATATTTCTCTGTGTAGCCTACGGTTCCATTCACTCGGTAATATCCCAACACAGCTCCTAGAAGAAAGGTGTTTCTGACTCGCTGAATCTCAACATAGATTCAACTCTCTTAGGTTAACGAACGCACAGCAGAGCAGTTTCAAGGAAACTTTTCTCCTGAGTTTTAGACGAAGTTTACTGCTGTTTAGTACGCATGCCGGCATTGGGCTGGAAATACCGGTTTTGGGATTCTGCACAGAAAGGTTTTGCAAACCGATGAATCCACACGTGACTTCAACTCTGACATTTGAATGCACACATTGAAAACCATTCAATTAGATAGCTCCGTTTTGGTTTTAGGAGCAGATATTTCTCTGTACAGCCTATGGTCCCATTCACTCGGGAAAATCGCAACGCAGCTACTTGAATAAACCTGTTTCTGACTCGCTGAATCTCAACATAGATTCAACTCTCTTAGGTGAACGAACACACAGCAGAGCAGTTTCAAGGAAACGTTTCTCCTGAGTTTTAGACGAAGTTTCCTGCTGTTTAGTACGTATGCCGGCATTTGGCTGGAAATACCGGTTTTGGGATTCTGCACAGAAAGGGTTTGCAAACCGCTGTATCCAAACGTGAGTTTAACTCTGTCAGTTGAATGCACACATTGACAACCATTCAGTTAGATAGCTCCGTTTTGGTTTTAGAAGCAGATATTTCTCTGTACAGCCTATGGTCCCGTTCACTCCGGAATATCCCAACGCAGCTCCTAGAAGAAACGTTTTTCTGACTCGCTGAATCTCAACATAGATTCAACTCTCTTAGGTGAACGCACGCACAGCAGAGAAGTTTCAAGGAAACGTTTCTCCTGAGTTTTAGACGAAGTTTCCTGCTGTTTAGTACGTATGCCGGCATTGGGCTGGAAATACCGGTTTTCGGATTCTTCACAGAAAGGGTTTGCAAACCGCTGAATCCACACGTGAGTTTAACTCTGTCAGTTGAATGCACACATTGACAACCATTCAGTTAGATAGATCCGTTTTGGTTTTAGAAGCAGATATTTCTCTGTACAGTCTATGGTCCCAGTCACTCGGGAATATCCCAACGCAGCTCCTAGAAGAAACGTGTTTCTGACTCGCTGAATCTCAACATAGATTCAACTCTATTAGGTGAACGAACGCACAGCAGAGCAGTTTCAAGGAAACGTTTCTCCTGACTTTTAGACGAAGTTTCCTGCTATTTAGTACGTATGCCGGCATTGGGCTGGAAATACCGGTTTTGGGATTCTGCACAGAAAGGGTTTGCAAACCGCTGTATCCACACGTGAGTTTAACTCTGTCAGTTGAATGCACACATTGACAACCATTCAGTTAGATAGATCCGTTTTGGTTTTAGGAGCAGATATTTCTCTGTACAGCCTATGGTCCCATTCACTCTGGAATATCCCATCGCAACTCCTAGAAGAAACGTGTTTCTGACTCGCTGAATCTCAAAATAGATTCAACTCTCTTAGGTGAACGAACGCACAGCAGAGCAGTTTCAAGGAAACGTTTCTCCTGAGTTTTAGACGAAGTTTACTGCTGTTTAGTACGCATGCCGGCATTGGGCTGGAAATACCGGTTTTGGGATTCTGCACAGAAAGGTTTTGCAAACCGCTGAATCCACACGTGAGTTTAACACTGTCAGTTGAATGCACACATTGACAACCATTCAGTTAGATAGCTCCGTTTTGGTTTTAGAAGCAGATATTTCTCTGTACAGTCTATAATCCCAGTCACTCGGGAATATCCCAACGCAGCTCCTAGAAGAAACGTGTTTCTGACTCGCTGAATCTCAACATAGATTCAACTCTCTTCGGTGAACGAACGCACAGCAGAGCAGTTTCAAGGAAACGATTCTCCTGACTTTTAGACGAAGTTTCCTGCTATTTAGTACGTATGCCGGCTTTGGGCCGGAAACACCGGTTTTGGGATTCTGCACAGAAAGGGTTTGCAAACCGCTGTATCCACACGTGAGTTTAACTCTGTCAGTTGAATGCACACATTGACAACCATTCAGTTAGATAGCTCCGTTTTGGTTTTAGGAGCAGATATTTCTCTGTACAGCCTATGGTCCCATTCACTCTGGAATATCCCATCGCAACTCCTAGAAGAAACGTGTTTCTGACTCGCTGAATCTCAACATAGATTCAACTCTCTTAGCTGAATGAACGCACAGCAGAGCACTTTCAAGGAAACGTTTCTCCTGAGTTTTGGACGAAGTTTCCTGCTGTTTAGTACGTATGCCGGCATTGGGCTGGAAATACCGGTTTTGGGATTCTGCACAGAAAGGGTTTGCAAACCGATGAATCCACACGTGAGTTTAACTCTGTCAGTTGAATGCACACATTGACAACCATTCAGTTAGATAGCTCCGTTTTGGTTTTAGAAGCAGATATTTCTCTGTGTAGCCTACGGTTCCATTCACTCGGTAATATCCCAACACAGCTCCTAGAAGAAAGGTGTTTCTGACTCGCTGAATCTCAACATAGATTCAACTCTCTTAGGTTAACGAACGCACAGCAGAGCAGTTTCAAGGAAACTTTTCTCCTGAGTTTTAGACGAAGTTTACTGCTGTTTAGTACGCATGCCGGCATTGGGCTGGAAATACCGGTTTTGGGATTCTGCACAGAAAGGTTTTGCAAACCGATGAATCCACACGTGACTTCAACTCTGACATTTGAATGCACACATTGAAAACCATTCAATTAGATAGCTCCGTTTTGGTTTTAGGAGCAGATATTTCTCTGTACAGCCTATGGTCCCATTCACTCGGGAAAATCCCAACGCAGCTCCTTGAAGAAACCTGTTTCTGACTCGCTGAATCTCAACATAGATTCAACTCTCTTAGGTGAACGAACGCACAGCAGAGCAGTTTCAAGGAAACGTTTCTCCTGAGTTTTAGACGAAGTTTCCTGCTGTTTAGTACGTATGCCGGCATTGGGCTGGAAATACCGGTTTTGGGATTCTTCACAGAAAGGGTTTGCAAACCGCTGAATCCACACATGAGTTTAACTCTGTCAGTTGAATGCACACATTGACAGCCATTCAGTTAGATAGCTCCGTTTTGGTTTAAGGAGCAGATATTTCTCTGTACAGCCTATGGTCCCATTCACTCGGGAATATCCCAACGCAGCTCCTAGAAGAAACATGTTTCTGACTCGCTGAATCTCAACATAGATTCAACTCTCTTAGGTGAACGAAGGCACAGCAGAGCAGTTTCAAGGAAACGTTTCTCCTGAGTTCTGGACGAAGTTTCCTGCTGTTTAGTACGTATGCCGGCATTGGGCTGGAAATAACGGTTTTGGGATTCTGCACAGAAAGGGTTTGCAAACCGCTGTATCCAAACGTGAGTTTAACTCTGTCAGTTGAATGCACACATTGACAACCATTCAGTTAGATAGCTCCGTTTTGGTTTTAGAAGCAGATATTTCTCTGTACAGCCTATGGTCCCAGTCACTCGGGAATATCCCAACGCAGCTCCTAGAAGAAACGTGTTTCTGACTCGCTGAATCTCAACATAGATTCAACTCTCTTAGGTGAAGGAACGCACAGCAGAGCAGTTTCAAGGAAACGTTTCTCCTGAGTTTTAGACGAAGTTTCCTGCTGTTTAGTACGTATGCCGGCATTGGGCTGGAAATACCGGTTTTGGGATTCTGCACAGAAATGGTTTGCAAACCGCTGTATCCACACGTGAGTTTAACTCTGTCAGTTGAATGCACACATTGACAACCATTCAGTTAGATAGCTCCGTTTTGGTTTTAGAAGCAGATATTTCTCTGTACAGCCTATGGTCCCATTCACTCGGGAATATCCCAACGCAGCTCCTAGAAGAAACGTGTTTCTGACTCGCTGAATCTCAACATAGATTCAACTCTCTAAGGTGAACGCACGCACAGCAGAGCAGTTTCAAGGAAACGTTTGTCCTGAGTTTTAGACGAATCTTACTGCTGTTTAGTACGCATGCCGGCATTGGGCTGGAAATACCGGTTTTGGGATTCTGCACAGAAAGGTTTTGGAAACCGCTGAATCCACACGTGAGTTTAACACTGACAGTTGAATGCACACATTGACAACCATTCAGTAAGATAGCTCCATTTTGGATTTAGACGCAGATATTTCTCTGTACAGTCTATGATCCCAGTCACTCGGGAATATCCCAACGCAGCTCCTAGAAGAAACGTGTTTCTGACTCGCTGAATCTCAACATAGATTCAACTCTCTTAGGTGAACGAACGCACAGCAGAGCAGTTTCAAGGAAACGTTTCTCCTGAGTTTTAGACGAAGTTTCCTGCTGTTTAGTACGTATGCCGGCCTTGGGCTGGAAATACCGGTTTTGGGATTCTGCACAGAAAAGGTTTGCAAACCGCTGTATCCACACGTGAGTTTAACTCTGTCAGTTCAATGCACACATTGACAACCATTCAGTTAGATAGCTCCGTTTTGGTTTTAGGAGCAGATATTTCTCTGTACACCCTATGGTCCCATTCACTCTGGAATATCCCTTCGCAGCTCCTAGAAGAAACGTGTTTCTGACTCGCTGAATCTCAACATAGATTCAACTCTCTTAGCTGAACGAACGCACAGCAGAGCAGTTTCAAGGAAACGTTTCTCCTGAGTTTTAGACGAAGTTTCCTGCTGTTTAGTACGTATGCTGGCATTGGGCTGGAAATACCGGTTATGGGATTCTGCACAGAAAGGGTTTGCAAACCGCTGAATCCACACGTGAGTTTAACTCTGTCAGTTGAATGCACACTTTGACAACCATTCAGTTAGATAGCTCCGTTTTGGTTTTAGAAGCAGATATTTCTCTGTGCAGCCTATGGTCCCATTCACTCGGGAATATCCCAACACAGCTCCTAGAAGAAACGTGTTCCTGACTCGCTGAATCTCAACATAGATTCAACTCTCTTAGGTGAACGAACGCACAGCAGAGCAGTTTCAAGGAAACGTTTCTCCTGAGTTTTATACGAAGTTTACTGCTGTTTAGTACGCATGCCGGCATTGGGCTGGAAATACCGGTTTTGGGATTCTGCACAGAAAGGTTTTGCAAACCGCAGAATCCTCACGTGAGTTTAACACTGTCAGTTGAATGCACACATTGACAACCATTCAGTAAGATAGCTCCGTTTTGGTTTTAGAAGCAGATATTTCTCTGTACAGTCTATGATCCCAGTCACTCGGGAATATCCCAACGCAGCTCCTAGATGAAACGTGTTTCTGACTCGCTGAATCTCAACATAGATTCAACTCTCTTAGGTGAACGAACGCACAGCAGAGCAGTTTCAAGGAAACATTTCTCCTGAGTTTTAGACGAAGATTCCTGCTGTTTAGTACGTATGCCGGCATTGGGCTGGAAATACCGGTTTTGGGATTCTGCACAGAAAGGGTTTGCAAACCGCTGTATCCACACGTGAGTTTAACTCTGTCAGTTGAATGCACACATTGACAACCATTCAGTTAGACAGCTCCGTTTTGGTTTTAGAAGCAGATATTTCTCTGTACAGCCTATGGTCCCAGTCACTCGGGAATATCCCAACGCAGCTCCTAGAAGAAACGTGTTTCTGACTCGCTGAATCTCAACATAGATTCAACTCTCTTAGGTGAACGAACGCACAGCAGAGCAGTTTCAAGGAAACGTTTCTCCTGAGTTTTAGACGAAGTTTCCTGCAGTTTAGTACGTATGCCGGCATTGGGCTGGAAATACCGGTTTTGGGATTCTGCACAGAAATGGTTTGCAAACCGCTGTATCCACACGTGAGTTTAACTCTGTCAGTTGAATGCACACATTGACAACCATTCAGTTAGATAGCTCCGTTTTGGTTTTAGAAGCAGATATTTCTCTGTACAGCCTATGGTCCCATTCACTCGGGAATATCCCAACGCAGCTCCTAGAAGAAACGTGTTTCTGACTCGCTGAATCTCAACATAGATTCAACTCTCTAAGGTGAACGCACGCACAGCAGAGCAGTTTCAAGGAAACGTTTGTCCTGAGTTTTAGACGAATCTTACTGCTGTTTAGTACGCATGCCGGCATTGGGCTGGAAATACCGGTTTTGGGATTCTGCACAGAAAGGTTTTGGAAACCGCTGAATCCACACGTGAGTTTAACACTGACAGTTGAATGCACACATTGACAACCATTCAGTAAGATAGCTCCATTTTGGATTTAGACGCAGATATTTCTCTGTACAGTCTATGATCCCAGTCACTCGGGAATATCCCAACGCAGCTCCTAGAAGAAACGTGTTTCTGACTCGCTGAATCTCAACATAGATTCAACTCTCTTAGGTGAACGAACGCACAGCAGAGCAGTTTCAAGGAAACGTTTCTCCTGAGTTTTAGACGAAGTTTCCTGCTGTTTAGTACGTATGCCGGCCTTGGGCTGGAAATACCGGTTTTGGGATTCTGCACAGAAAAGGTTTGCAAACCGCTGTATCCACACGTGAGTTTAACTCTGTCAGTTCAATGCACACATTGACAACCATTCAGTTAGATAGCTCCGTTTTGGTTTTAGGAGCAGATATTTCTCTGTACACCCTATGGTCCCATTCACTCTGGAATATCCCTTCGCAGCTCCTAGAAGAAACGTGTTTCTGACTCGCTGAATCTCAACATAGATTCAACTCTCTTAGCTGAACGAACGCACAGCAGAGCAGTTTCAAGGAAACGTTTCTCCTGAGTTTTAGACGAAGTTTCCTGCTGTTTAGTACGTATGCTGGCATTGGGCTGGAAATACCGGTTATGGGATTCTGCACAGAAAGGGTTTGCAAACCGCTGAATCCACACGTGAGTTTAACTCTGTCAGTTGAATGCACACTTTGACAACCATTCAGTTAGATAGCTCCGTTTTGGTTTTAGAAGCAGATATTTCTCTGTGCAGCCTATGGTCCCATTCACTCGGGAATATCCCAACACAGCTCCTAGAAGAAACGTGTTCCTGACTCGCTGAATCTCAACATAGATTCAACTCTCTTAGGTGAACGAACGCACAGCAGAGCAGTTTCAAGGAAACGTTTCTCCTGAGTTTTATACGAAGTTTACTGCTGTTTAGTACGCATGCCGGCATTGGGCTGGAAATACCGGTTTTGGGATTCTGCACAGAAAGGTTTTGCAAACCGCAGAATCCTCACGTGAGTTTAACACTGTCAGTTGAATGCACACATTGACAACCATTCAGTAAGATAGCTCCGTTTTGGTTTTAGAAGCAGATATTTCTCTGTACAGTCTATGATCCCAGTCACTCGGGAATATCCCAACGCAGCTCCTAGATGAAACGTGTTTCTGACTCGCTGAATCTCAACATAGATTCAACTCTCTTAGGTGAACGAACGCACAGCAGAGCAGTTTCAAGGAAACATTTCTCCTGAGTTTTAGACGAAGATTCCTGCTGTTTAGTACGTATGCCGGCATTGGGCTGGAAATACCGGTTTTGGGATTCTGCACAGAAAGGGTTTGCAAACCGCTGTATCCACACGTGAGTTTAACTCTGTCAGTTGAATGCACACATTGACAACCATTCAGTTAGACAGCTCCGTTTTGGTTTTAGAAGCAGATATTTCTCTGTACAGCCTATGGTCCCAGTCACTCGGGAATATCCCAACGCAGCTCCTAGAAGAAACGTGTTTCTGACTCGCTGAATCTCAACATAGATTCAACTCTCTTAGGTGAACGAACGCACAGCAGAGCAGTTTCAAGGAAACGTTTCTCCTGAGTTTTAGACGAAGTTTCCTGCAGTTTAGTACGTATGCCGGCATTGGGCTGGAAATACCGGTTTTGGGATTCTTCACAGAAAGGGTTTGCAAACCGCTGTATCCACACGTGAGTTTAACGCTGTCAGTTGAATGCACACATTGACAACCATTCTGTTAGATAGCTCCGTTTTGGTTTTAGGAGCAGATATTTCTCTGTACAGCCTATGGTCCCATTCACTCTGGAATATCCCATCGCAATTCCTAGAAGAAACGTGTTTCTGACTCGCTGAATCTCAACATATATTCAACTCTCTTAGCTGAACGAACGCACAGCAGAGCAGTTTCAAGGAAACGTTTCTCCTGAGTTTTAGACGAAGTTTCCTGCTGTTTAGTACGTATGCCGGCATTGGGTTGGAAATACCGGTTTTGGGATTCTGCACAGAAAGGGTTTGCAAACCGTGAATCCACACGTGAGTTTAACTCTGTCAGTTGAATGCACACATTGAAAACAATTCAGTTAGATAGCTCCGTATTGGTTTTAGAAGCAGATATTTCTCTGTACAGCCTATGGTCCCATTCACTCGGGAATACCCCAACACAGCTCCTAGAAGAAACGTGTTTCTGACTCGCTGAATCTCAACATAGATTCAACTCTCTTAGGTGAACGAAGGCACAGCAGAGCAGTTTCAAGGAAACATTTCTCCTGAGTTTTAGACGAAGTTTACTCCTGTTTAGTACACATCCCGGCATTGGGTTGGAAATACCGGTTTTGGGATTCTGCACAGAAAGGTTTTGCAAACCGCTGAATCCACACGTGAGTTCAACTCTGACATTTGAATGCACACATTGAAAACCATTCAATTAGATAGCTCCGTTTTGGTTTTAGGAGCAGATATTTCTCTGTGCATTCTATGGTCCCATTGACTCGGGAATATCCCAACGCAGCTCAGAGAAGAAACGTGTTTCTGACTCGCTGAATCTCAACATAGATTCAACTCTCTTAGCTGAACGAACGCACAGCAGAGCAGTTTCAAGGAAACGTTTCTCCTGAGTTTTAGACGAAGTTTCCTGCTGTTTAGTACGTATGCCGGCATTGATCTGGAAGTACCGGTTTTGGGATTCTGCACAGAAACGGTTTGCAAACCGCTGAATCCACACGTGAGTTTAACACTGTCAGTTGAATGCACACATTGACAACCATTCAGTAAGATAGCTCCGTTTTGGATTTAGAAGCAGATATTTCTCTGTACAGTCTATGGTCCCATTCAGTCGGGAGTATCCCAACGCAGCTCCTAGAAGAAACGTGTTTCTGACTCGCTGAATCTCAACATAGATTCAACTCTCTTAGGGGAAGTAATGCACAGCAGAGAAGTTTCAAGGAAACGTTTCTCCTGAGTTTTAGACGAAGTTACCTGCTGTTTAGTACGTATGCCGGCATTGAGCTGCAATTACCGGTTTTGGGATTCTGCACAGAAAGGGTTTGCAAACCGCTGAATCCAAACGTGAGTTTAACTCTGTCAGTTGAATGCACACATTGACAACCATTCAGTTAGATAGTTCCGTTTTGGTTTTAGAAGGAGATATTTATCTGTACAGCCTATGGTCCCATTCACTCGGGAATATCCCAACGCAGCTCCTAGAAGAAACGTGTTTCTGACTCGCTGAATCTCAACATAGATTCAACTCTCTTAGGTGAACGCACGCACAGCAGAGCAGTTTCAAGGAAACGTTTCTCCTGAGTTTTAGACGAAGTTTCCTGCTGTTTAGTACGTATGCCGGCATTGGGCTGGAAATACCGGTTTTCGGATTCTTCACAGAAAGGGTTTGCAAACCCCTGAATCCACACGTGAGTTTACCTCTGTCAGTTGAATGCACACATTGACAACCATTCAGTTAGATAGCTCCGTTTTGGTTTTAGAAGCAGATATTTCTCTGTACAGTCTATGGTCCCAGTCACTCGGGAATATCCCAGCGCAGCTCCTAGAAGAAACGTGTTTCTGACTCGCTGAATCTCAACATAGATTCAACTCTCTTAGGTGAACGAACGCACAGCAGAGCAGTTTCAAGGAAACGTTTCTCCTGAGTTTTAGACGAAGTTTCCTGCTGTTTAGTACGTATGCCGGCATTGATCTGGAAGTACCGGTTTTGGGATTCTGCAGAGAAACGGTTTGCAAACCGCTGAATCCACACATGAGTTTAACTCTGTCAGTTGAATGCACACATTGACAACCATTCAGTTAGATAGCTCCGTTTTGGTTTTAGGAGCAGATATTTCTCTGTACAGCCTATGGTCCCATTCACTCTGGAATATCCCATCGCAGCTCCTAGAAGAACCGTGTTTCTGACTCGCTGAATCTCTACGTAGATTCAACTCTCTTAGCTGAATGAACGCACAGCAGAGCACTTTCAAGGAAACGTTTCTCCTGAGTTTTAGACGAAGTTTCCAGCTGTTTAGTACGTATGCCGGCATTGGGCTGGAAATACCGGTTTTGGGATTCAGCACAGAAAGGGTTTGCAAACCGCTGAATCCACACGTGAGTTTAACTCTGTCAGTTGAATACACACATTGACAACCATTCAGATAGATAGCTCCGTTTTGGTTTTAGAAGCAGATATTTCTCTGTGCAGCCTATGGTCCCATTCACTCGGGAATATCCCAACACAGCTCCTAGAAGAAACGTGTTTCTGACTCACTGAATCTCAAAATAGATTCAACTCTCTTAGGTGAACGAACGCACAGCAGAGCAGTTTCAAGGAAACGTTTCTCCTGAGTTTTAGACGAAGTTTACTGCTGTTTAGTACGCATGCCGGCATTGGGCTGGAAATACCGGTTTTGGGATTCTGCACAGAAAGGTTTTGCAAACCGCTGAATCCACACGTGAGTTTAACACTGTCAGTTGAATGCACACATTGACAACCATTCAGTTAGATAGCTCCGTTTTGGTTTTAGAAGCAGATATTTCTCTGTACAGTCTATAATCCCAGTCACTCGGGAATATCCCAACGCAGCTCCTAGAAGAAACGTGTTTCTGACTCGCTGAATCTCAACATAGATTCAACTCTCTTCGGTGAACGAACGCACAGCAGAGCAGTTTCAAGGAAACGATTCTCCTGACTTTTAGACGAAGTTTCCTGCTATTTAGTACGTATGCCGGCATTGGGCCGGAAACACCGGTTTTGGGATTCTTCACAGAAAGGGTTTGCAAACCGCTGTATCCACACGTGAGTTTAACTCTGTCAGTTGAATGCACACATTGACAACCATTCAGTTAGATAGCTCCGTTTTGGTTTTAGGAGCAGATATTTCTCTGTACAGCCTATGGTCCCATTCACTCTGGAATATCCCATCGCAACTCCTAGAAGAAACGTGTTTCTGACTCGCTGAATCTCAACATAGATTCAACTCTCTTAGCTGAATGAACGCACAGCAGAGCACTTTCAAGGAAACGTTTCTCCTGAGTTTTGGACGAAGTTTCCTGCTGTTTAGTACGTATGCCGGCATTGGGCTGGAAATACCGGTTTTGGGATTCTGCACAGAAAGGGTTTGCAAACCGATGAATCCACACGTGAGTTTAACTCTGTCAGTTGAATGCACACATTGACAACCATTCAGTTAGATAGCTCCGTTTTGGTTTTAGAAGCAGATATTTCTCTGTGTAGCCTACGGTTCCATTCACTCGGTAATATCCCAACACAGCTCCTAGAAGAAAGGTGTTTCTGACTCGCTGAATCTCAACATAGATTCAACTCTCTTAGGTTAACGAACGCACAGCAGAGCAGTTTCAAGGAAACTTTTCTCCTGAGTTTTAGACGAAGTTTACTGCTGTTTAGTACGCATGCCGGCATTGGGCTGGAAATACCGGTTTTGGGATTCTGCACAGAAAGGTTTTGCAAACCGATGAATCCACACGTGACTTCAACTCTGACATTTGAATGCACACATTGAAAACCATTCAATTAGATAGCTCCGTTTTGGTTTTAGGAGCAGATATTTCTCTGTACAGCCTATGGTCCCATTCACTCGGGAAAATCGCAACGCAGCTACTTGAATAAACCTGTTTCTGACTCGCTGAATCTCAACATAGATTCAACTCTCTTAGGTGAACGAACACACAGCAGAGCAGTTTCAAGGAAACGTTTCTCCTGAGTTTTAGACGAAGTTTCCTGCTGTTTAGTACGTATGCCGGCATTTGGCTGGAAATACCGGTTTTGGGATTCTGCACAGAAAGGGTTTGCAAACCGCTGTATCCAAACGTGAGTTTAACTCTGTCAGTTGAATGCACACATTGACAACCATTCAGTTAGATAGCTCCGTTTTGGTTTTAGAAGCAGATATTTCTCTGTACAGCCTATGGTCCCGTTCACTCCGGAATATCCCAACGCAGCTCCTAGAAGAAACGTTTTTCTGACTCGCTGAATCTCAACATAGATTCAACTCTCTTAGGTGAACGCACGCACAGCAGAGAAGTTTCAAGGAAACGTTTCTCCTGAGTTTTAGACGAAGTTTCCTGCTGTTTAGTACGTATGCCGGCATTGGGCTGGAAATACCGGTTTTCGGATTCTTCACAGAAAGGGTTTGCAAACCGCTGAATCCACACGTGAGTTTAACTCTGTCAGTTGAATGCACACATTGACAACCATTCAGTTAGATAGATCCGTTTTGGTTTTAGAAGCAGATATTTCTCTGTACAGTCTATGGTCCCAGTCACTCGGGAATATCCCAACGCAGCTCCTAGAAGAAACGTGTTTCTGACTCGCTGAATCTCAACATAGATTCAACTCTATTAGGTGAACGAACGCACAGCAGAGCAGTTTCAAGGAAACGTTTCTCCTGACTTTTAGACGAAGTTTCCTGCTATTTAGTACGTATGCCGGCATTGGGCTGGAAATACCGGTTTTGGGATTCTGCACAGAAAGGGTTTGCAAACCGCTGTATCCACACGTGAGTTTAACTCTGTCAGTTGAATGCACACATTGACAACCATTCAGTTAGATAGATCCGTTTTGGTTTTAGGAGCAGATATTTCTCTGTACAGCCTATGGTCCCATTCACTCTGGAATATCCCATCGCAACTCCTAGAAGAAACGTGTTTCTGACTCGCTGAATCTCAAAATAGATTCAACTCTCTTAGGTGAACGAACGCACAGCAGAGCAGTTTCAAGGAAACGTTTCTCCTGAGTTTTAGACGAAGTTTACTGCTGTTTAGTACGCATGCCGGCATTGGGCTGGAAATACCGGTTTTGGGATTCTGCACAGAAAGGTTTTGCAAACCGCTGAATCCACACGTGAGTTTAACACTGTCAGTTGAATGCACACATTGACAACCATTCAGTTAGATAGCTCCGTTTTGGTTTTAGAAGCAGATATTTCTCTGTACAGTCTATAATCCCAGTCACTCGGGAATATCCCAACGCAGCTCCTAGAAGAAACGTGTTTCTGACTCGCTGAATCTCAACATAGATTCAACTCTCTTCGGTGAACGAACGCACAGCAGAGCAGTTTCAAGGAAACGATTCTCCTGACTTTTAGACGAAGTTTCCTGCTATTTAGTACGTATGCCGGCTTTGGGCCGGAAACACCGGTTTTGGGATTCTGCACAGAAAGGGTTTGCAAACCGCTGTATCCACACGTGAGTTTAACTCTGTCAGTTGAATGCACACATTGACAACCATTCAGTTAGATAGCTCCGTTTTGGTTTTAGGAGCAGATATTTCTCTGTACAGCCTATGGTCCCATTCACTCTGGAATATCCCATCGCAACTCCTAGAAGAAACGTGTTTCTGACTCGCTGAATCTCAACATAGATTCAACTCTCTTAGCTGAATGAACGCACAGCAGAGCACTTTCAAGGAAACGTTTCTCCTGAGTTTTGGACGAAGTTTCCTGCTGTTTAGTACGTATGCCGGCATTGGGCTGGAAATACCGGTTTTGGGATTCTGCACAGAAAGGGTTTGCAAACCGATGAATCCACACGTGAGTTTAACTCTGTCAGTTGAATGCACACATTGACAACCATTCAGTTAGATAGCTCCGTTTTGGTTTTAGAAGCAGATATTTCTCTGTGTAGCCTACGGTTCCATTCACTCGGTAATATCCCAACACAGCTCCTAGAAGAAAGGTGTTTCTGACTCGCTGAATCTCAACATAGATTCAACTCTCTTAGGTTAACGAACGCACAGCAGAGCAGTTTCAAGGAAACTTTTCTCCTGAGTTTTAGACGAAGTTTACTGCTGTTTAGTACGCATGCCGGCATTGGGCTGGAAATACCGGTTTTGGGATTCTGCACAGAAAGGTTTTGCAAACCGATGAATCCACACGTGACTTCAACTCTGACATTTGAATGCACACATTGAAAACCATTCAATTAGATAGCTCCGTTTTGGTTTTAGGAGCAGATATTTCTCTGTACAGCCTATGGTCCCATTCACTCGGGAAAATCGCAACGCAGCTACTTGAATAAACCTGTTTCTGACTCGCTGAATCTCAACATAGATTCAACTCTCTTAGGTGAACGAACACACAGCAGAGCAGTTTCAAGGAAACGTTTCTCCTGAGTTTTAGACGAAGTTTCCTGCTGTTTAGTACGTATGCCGGCATTTGGCTGGAAATACCGGTTTTGGGATTCTGCACAGAAAGGGTTTGCAAACCGCTGTATCCAAACGTGAGTTTAACTCTGTCAGTTGAATGCACACATTGACAACCATTCAGTTAGATAGCTCCGTTTTGGTTTTAGAAGCAGATATTTCTCTGTACAGCCTATGGTCCCGTTCACTCCGGAATATCCCAACGCAGCTCCTAGAAGAAACGTTTTTCTGACTCGCTGAATCTCAACATAGATTCAACTCTCTTAGGTGAACGCACGCACAGCAGAGAAGTTTCAAGGAAACGTTTCTCCTGAGTTTTAGACGAAGTTTCCTGCTGTTTAGTACGTATGCCGGCATTGGGCTGGAAATACCGGTTTTCGGATTCTTCACAGAAAGGGTTTGCAAACCGCTGAATCCACACGTGAGTTTAACTCTGTCAGTTGAATGCACACATTGACAACCATTCAGTTAGATAGATCCGTTTTGGTTTTAGAAGCAGATATTTCTCTGTACAGTCTATGGTCCCAGTCACTCGGGAATATCCCAACGCAGCTCCTAGAAGAAACGTGTTTCTGACTCGCTGAATCTCAACATAGATTCAACTCTATTAGGTGAACGAACGCACAGCAGAGCAGTTTCAAGGAAACGTTTCTCCTGACTTTTAGACGAAGTTTCCTGCTATTTAGTACGTATGCCGGCATTGGGCTGGAAATACCGGTTTTGGGATTCTGCACAGAAAGGGTTTGCAAACCGCTGTATCCACACGTGAGTTTAACTCTGTCAGTTGAATGCACACATTGACAACCATTCAGTTAGATAGATCCGTTTTGGTTTTAGGAGCAGATATTTCTCTGTACAGCCTATGGTCCCATTCACTCTGGAATATCCCATCGCAACTCCTAGAAGAAACGTGTTTCTGACTCGCTGAATCTCAACATAGATTCAACTCTCTTAGGTGAACGAAGGCACAGCAGAGCAGTTTCAAGGAAACATTTCTCCTGAGTTTTAGACGAAGTTTACTCCTGTTTAGTACACATGCCGGCATTGGGCTGGAAATACCGGTTTTGGGATTCTGCACAGAAAGGTTTTGCAAACCGCTGAATCCACACGTGAGTTCAACTCTGACATTTGAAGGCACACATTGAAAACCATTCAATTAGATAGCTCCGTTTTGGTTTTAGGAGCAGATATTTCTCTGTACAGCCTATGGTCCCATTCACTCGGGAAAATCCCAACGCAGCTCCTAGAAGAATCCTGTTTCTGACTCGCTGAATCTCAACATAGATTCAACTCTCTTAGGTGAACGAACGCACAGCAGAGGAGTTTCAAGGATACGTTTCTCCTGAGTTTTAGACGAAGTTTCCCGCTGTTTAGTACGTATGCCGGCATTGGGCTGGAAATACCGGTTTTGGGATTCTTCACAGAAAGGGTTTGCAAACCGCTGAATCCACACGTGAGTTTAACTCTGTCAGTTGAATGCACACATTGACAATCATTCAGTTAGATAACTCCATTTTGGTTTTAGAAGCAGATATTTCTCTGTACAGTCTATGGTCCCATTGACTCGGGAATATCCCAACGCAGCTCAGAGAAGAAACGTGTTTCTGACTCGCTGAATCTCAACATAGATTCACCTCTCTTAGGGGAAGTAATGCACAGCAGAGAAGTTTCAAGGAAACGTTTCTCCTGAGTTTTAGACGAAGTTTCCTGCTGTTTAGTACGTATGCCGGCATTGAGCTGCAATTACCGGTTTTGGGATTCTGCACAGAAAGGGTTTGCAAACCGCTGAATCCAAACGTGAGTTTAACTCTGTCAGCAGAATGCACACATTGAAATCCATTCAGTTAGATAGTTCCGTTTTGGTTTTAGAAGCAGATATTTCTCTGTACAGCCTATGGTCCCATTCACTCGGGAATATCCCAACGCAGCTACTAGAAGAAACGTGTTTCTGACTCGCTGAATCTCAACATAGATTCAACTCTCTTAGCTGAACGAACGCACAGCAGAGCAGTTTCAAGGAAACGTTTCTCCTGAGTTTTAGACGAAGTTTCCTGCTGTTTAGTATGTATGCCGGCCTTGGGCTGGAAATACCGGTTTTGGGATTCTGCACAGAAAGGGTTTGCAAACCGCGGAATCCACACGTGAGTTTAGCTCTGTCAGTTGAATGCACACTTTGAAAACCATTCAGTTAGATAGCTCCGTTTTGGTTTTAGAAGCAGATATTTCTCTGTACAGCCTATGGTCCCGTTCACTCCGGAATATCCCAACGCAGCTCCTAGAAGAAACGTTTTTCTGACTCGCTGAATCTCAACATAGATTCAACTCTCTTAGGTGAACGCACGCACAGCAGAGCAGTTTCAAGGAAACGTTTCTCCTGAGTTTTAGACGAAGTTTCCTGCTATTTAGTACGTATGCCGGCATTGGGCTGGAAATACCGGTTTTCGGATTCTTCACAGAAAGGGTTTGCAAACCGCTGAATCCACACGTGAGTTTAACTCTGTTAGTTGAATGCACACATTGACAACCATTCAGTTAGATAGCTCCGTTTTGGTTTTAGAAGCAGATATTTCTCTGTACAGTCTATGGTCCCAGTCACTCGGGAATATCCCATCGCAGCTCCTAGAAGAAACGTGTTTCTGACTCGCTGAATCTCAACATAGATTCAACTCTCTTAGCTGAACGAACGCACAGCAGAGCAGTTTCAAGGAAACGTTTCTCCTGAGTTTTAGACGAAGTTTCCTGCTGTTTAGTATGTATGCCTGCATTGATCTGGAAGTACCGGTTTTGGGATTCTGCACAGAAACGTTTTGCAAACCGCTGAATTCACACGTGACTTTAACTCTGTCAGTTGAATGCACACATTGACAACCATTCAGTTAGATAGCTCCGTTTTGGTTTTAGGAGCAGATATTTCTCTGTACAGACTATGGTCCCATTCACTCTGGAATATCCCATCGCAGCTCCTAGAAGAAACGTGTTTCTGACTCGCTGAATCTCAACATAGATTCAACTCTCTTAGTGAATGAACGCACAGCAGAGCAGTTTCAAGGAAACGTTTCTCCTGAGTTTTAGACGAAGTTTCCTGCTGTTTAGTACGTATGCCGGCCTTGGGCTGGAAATACCGGTTTTGGGATTCTGCACAGAAAGGGTTTGCAAACCGCGGAATCCACACGTGAGTTTAACTCTGTCAGTTGAATGCACACATTGACAACCATTCAGTTAGATAGCTCCGTTTTGGTTTTAGAAGCAGATATTTCTCTGTACAGCCTATGGTCCCATTCACTCGGGAATATCCCATCACAGCTCCTAGAAGAAAGGTGTTTCTGACTCGCTGAATATCAATATAGATTCAACTCTCTTAGGTGAACGAACGCACAGCAGAGCAGTTTCAAGGAAACGTTTCTCCTGAGTTTTATACCAAATTTACTGATGTTTAGTACGTATGCCGGCATTGGGATGGAAATACCGGTTTTGGGATTCTGCACAGGAAGGGTTTGCAAACCGCTGAATCCACACGTGAGTTTAGCTCTGTCAGTTGAATGCACACTTTGAAAACCATTCAGTTAGATAGCTCCGTTTTGGTTTTAGAAGCAGATATTTCTCTGTACAGCCTATGGTCCCGTTCACTCCGGAATATCCCAACGCAGCTCCTAGAAGAAACGTTTTTCTGACTCGCCGAATCTCAACATAGTTTCAACTCTCTTAGGTGAACGCACGCACAGCAGAGCAGTTTCAAGGAAACGTGTCTCCTGAGTTTTAGACGAAGTTTCCTGCTGTTTAGTACGTATGCCGACATTGGGCTGGAAATACCGGTTTTGGGATTCTGCACAGAAAGGGTTTGCAAACCGCTGAATCCACACGTAAGTTTAACTCTGTTAGTTGAATGCACACATTGAAAACCATTCAGTTAGATAGCTCCGTTTTGGTTTTAGGAGCAGATATTTCTCTGTACAGCCTATGGTCCCATTCACTCTGGAATATCCCATCGCAGCTCCTAGAAGAAACGTGTTTCAGACTCGCTGAATCTCAACATAGATTCAACTCTCTTAGCTGAACGAACGCACCGCAGAGCAGTTTCAAGGAAACGTTTCTCCTGAGTTTTAGACGAAGTTTCCTGCTGTTTAGTACGTATGCCGGCATTGATCTGGAAGTACCGGTTTTGGGATTCTGCACAGAAACGGTTTGCAAACCGCTGAATCCACACGTGAGTTTAATTCTGTCAGTTGAATGCACACATTGACAACCATTCAGTTAGATAGCTCCGTTTTGGTTTTAGGAGCAGATATTTCTCTGTACAGCCTATGGTCCCATTCACTCTGGAATATCCCATCGCAGCTCCTAGATGAAACGTGTTTCTGACTCGCTGAATCTCAACATAGATTCAACTCTCTTAGCTGAACGAACGCACAGCAGAGCAGTTTCAAGGAAACGTTTCTCCTGAGTTTTAGACGAAGTTTCCTGCTGTTTAGTACGTATGCCGGCATTGGGCTGGAAATACCGGTTTTGGGATTCTGCACAGAAAGGGTTTGCAAACCGCTGAATCCACACGTGAGGTTAACTCTGTCAGTTGAATGCACACATTGACAACCATTCAGTTAGATAGCTCCGTTTTGGTTTTAGAAGCAGATATTTCTCTTTACACCCTATGGTCCCATTCACTCGGGAATAACCCAACACAGCTCCTAGAAGAAACGTGTTTCTGACTCGCTGAATCTCAACATAGATTCAACTCTCTTAGGTGAACGATCGCACAGCAGTGCAGTTTCAAGGAAACATTTCTCCTGAGTTTTAGACGAACTTTACTCCTGTTTAGTATACATGCCGGCATTGGGCTGGAAATACCGGTTTTGGGATTCTGCACAGAAAGGGTTTGCAAACCGCTGTATCCACACGTGAGTTTAACTCTGTCAGTTGAATGCACACATTGACAACCATTCAGTTAGACAGCTCCGTTTTGGTTTTAGAAGCAGATATTTCTCTGTACAGCCTATGGTCCCAGTCACTCGGGAATATCCCAACGCAGCTCCTAGAAGAAACGTGTTTCTGACTCGCTGAATCTCAACATAGATTCAACTCTCTTAGGTGAACGAACGCACAGCAGAGCAGTTTCAAGGAAACGTTTCTCCTGAGTTTTAGACGAAGTTTCCTGCAGTTTAGTACGTATGCCGGCATTGGGCTGGAAATACCGGTTTTGGGATTCTTCACAGAAAGGGTTTGCAAACCGCTGTATCCACACGTGAGTTTAACGCTGTCAGTTGAATGCACACATTGACAACCATTCTGTTAGATAGCTCCGTTTTGGTTTTAGGAGCAGATATTTCTCTGTACAGCCTATGGTCCCATTCACTCTGGAATATCCCATCGCAATTCCTAGAAGAAACGTGTTTCTGACTCGCTGAATCTCAACATATATTCAACTCTCTTAGCTGAACGAACGCACAGCAGAGCAGTTTCAAGGAAACGTTTCTCCTGAGTTTTAGACGAAGTTTCCTGCCGTTTAGTATGTATGCCGGCATTGGGTTGGAAATACCGGTTTTGGGATTCTGCACAGAAAGGGTTTGCAAACCGTGAATCCACACGTGAGTTTAACTCTGTCAGTTGAATGCACACATTGAAAACAATTCAGTTAGATAGCTCCGTTTTGGTTTTAGAAGCAGATATTTCTCTGTACAGCCTATGGTCCCATTCACTCGGGAATACCCCAACACAGCTCCTAGAAGAAACGTGTTTCTGACTCGCTGAATCTCAACATAGATTCAACTCTCTTAGGTGAACGAAGGCACAGCAGAGCAGTTTCAAGGAAACATTTCTCCTGAGTTTTAGACGAAGTTTACTCCTGTTTAGTACACATGCCGGCATTGGGTTGGAAATACCGGTTTTGGGATTCTGCACAGAAAGGTTTTGCAAACCGCTGAATCCACACGTGAGTTCAACTCTGACATTTGAATGCACACATTGAAAACCATTCAATTAGATAGCTCCGTTTTGGTTTTAGGAGCAGATATTTCTCTGTGCATTCTATGGTCCCATTGACTCGGGAATATCCCAACGCAGCTCAGAGAAGAAACGTGTTTCTGACTCGCTGAATCTCAACATAGATTCAACTCTCTTAGCTGAACGAACGCACAGCAGAGCAGTTTCAAGGAAACGTTTCTCCTGAGTTTTAGACGAAGTTTCCTGCTGTTTAGTACGTATGCCGGCATTGATCTGGAAGTACCGGTTTTGGGATTCTGCACAGAAACGGTTTGCAAACCGCTGAATCCACACGTGAGTTTAACACTGTCAGTTGAATGCACACATTGACAACCATTCAGTAAGATAGCTCCGTTTTGGTTTTAGAAGCAGATATTTCTCTGTGCAGCCTATGGTCCCATTCAGTCGGGAGTATCCCAACGCAGCTTCTAGAAGAAACGTGTTTCTGACTCGCTGAATCTCAACATAGATTCAACTCTCTTAGGGGAAGTAATGCACAGCAGAGAAGTTTCAAGGAAACGTTTCTCCTGAGTTTTAGACGAAGTTACCTGCTGTTTAGTACGTATGCCGGCATTGAGCTGCAATTACCGGTTTTGGGATTCTGCACAGAAAGGGTTTGCAAACCGCTGAATACAAACGTGAGTTTAACTCTGTCAGTTGAATGCACACATTGACAACCATTCAGTTAGATAGTTCCGTTTTGGTTTTAGAAGGAGATATTTCTCTGTACAGCCTATGGTCCCATTCACTCGGGAATATCCCAACGCAGCTCCTAGAAGAAACGTGTTTCTGACTCGCTGAATCTCAACATAGATTCAACTCTCTTAGGTGAACGCACGCACAGCAGAGCAGTTTCAAGGAAACGTTTCTCCTGAGTTTTAGACGAAGTTTCCTGCTGTTTAGTACGTATGCCGGCATTGGGCTGGAAATACCGGTTTTCGGATTCTTCACAGAAAGGGTTTGCAAACCCCTGAATCCACACGTGAGTTTACCTCTGTCAGTTGAATGCACACATTGACAACCATTCAGTTAGATAGCTCCGTTTTGGTTTTAGAAGCAGATATTTCTCTGTACAGTCTATGGTCCCAGTCACTCGGGAATATCCCAACGCAGCTCCTAGAAGAAACGTGTTTCTGACTCGCTGAATCTCAACATAGATTCAACTCTCTTAGGTGAACGAACGCACAGCAGAGCAGTTTCAAGGAAACGTTTCTCCTGAGTTTTAGACGAAGTTTCCTGCTGTTTAGTACGTATGCCGGCATTGATCTGGAAGTACCGGTTTTGGGATTCTGCAGAGAAACGGTTTGCAAACCGCTGAATCCACACATGAGTTTAACTCTGTCAGTTGAATGCACACATTGACAACCATTCAGTTAGATAGCTCCGTTTTGGTTTTAGGAGCAGATATTTCTCTGTACAGCCTATGGTCCCATTCACTCTGGAATATCCCATCGCAGCTCCTAGAAGAACCGTGTTTCTGACTCGCTGAATCTCTACGTAGATTCAACTCTCTTAGCTGAATGAACGCACAGCAGAGCACTTTCAAGGAAACGTTTCTCCTGAGTTTTAGACGAAGTTTCCAGCTGTTTAGTACGTATGCCGGCATTGGGCTGGAAATACCGGTTTTGGGATTCAGCACAGAAAGGGTTTGCAAACCGCTGAATCCACACGTGAGTTTAACTCTGTCAGTTGAATACACACATTGACAACCATTCAGATAGATAGCTCCGTTTTGGTTTTAGAAGCAGATATTTCTCTGTGCAGCCTATGGTCCCATTCACTCGGGAATATCCCAACACAGCTCCTAGAAGAAACGTGTTTCTGACTCACTGAATCTCAAAATAGATTCAACTCTCTTAGGTGAACGAACGCACAGCAGAGCAGTTTCAAGGAAACGTTTCTCCTGAGTTTTAGACGAAGTTTACTGCTGTTTAGTACGCATGCCGGCATTGGGCTGGAAATACCGGTTTTGGGATTCTGCACAGAAAGGTTTTGCAAACCGCTGAATCCACACGTGAGTTTAACACTGTCAGTTGAATGCACACATTGACAACCATTCAGTTAGATAGCTCCGTTTTGGTTTTAGAAGCAGATATTTCTCTGTACAGTCTATAATCCCAGTCACTCGGGAATATCCCAACGCAGCTCCTAGAAGAAACGTGTTTCTGACTCGCTGAATCTCAACATAGATTCAACTCTCTTCGGTGAACGAAAGCACAGCAGAGCAGTTTCAAGGAAACGATTCTCCTGACTTTTAGACGAAGTTTCCTGCTATTTAGTACGTATGCCGGCATTGGGCTGGAAACACCGGTTTTGGGATTCTGCACAGAAAGGGTTTGCAAACCGCTGTATCCACACGTGAGTTTAACTCTGTCAGTTGAATGCACACATTGACAACCATTCAGTTAGATAGCTCCGTTTTGGTTTTAGGAGCAGATATTTCTCTGTACAGCCTATGGTCCCATTCACTCGGGAAAATCGCAACGCAGCTACTTGAATAAACCTGTTTCTGACTCGCTGAATCTCAACATAGATTCAACTCTCTTAGGTGAACGAACACACAGCAGAGCAGTTTCAAGGAAACGTTTCTCCTGAGTTTTAGACGAAGTTTCCTGCTGTTTAGTACGTATGCCGGCATTTGGCTGGAAATACCGGTTTTGGGATTCTGCACAGAAAGGGTTTGCAAACCGCTGTATCCAAACGTGAGTTTAACTCTGTCAGTTGAATGCACACATTGACAACCATTCAGTTAGATAGCTCCGTTTTGGTTTTAGAAGCAGATATTTCTCTGTACAGCCTATGGTCCCGTTCACTCCGGAATATCCCAACGCAGCTCCTAGAAGAAACGTTTTTCTGACTCGCTGAATCTCAACATAGATTCAACTCTCTTAGGTGAAAGCACGCACAGCAGAGAAGTTTCAAGGAAACGTGTCTCCTGAGTTTTAGACGAAGTTTCCTGCTGTTTAGTACGTATGCCGGCATTGGGCTGGAAATACCGGTTTTGGGATTCTGCACAGAAAGGGTTTGCAAACCGCTGAATCCACACGTAAGTTTAACTCTGTTAGTTGAATGCACACATTGACAACCATTCAGTTAGATAGCTCCTTTTTGGTTTTAGGAGCAGATATTTCTCTGTACAGCCTATGGTCCCATTCACTCTGGAATATCCCATCGCAGCTCCTAGAAGAAACGTGTTTCAGACTCGCTGAATCTCAACATAGATTCAACTCTCTTAGCTGAACGAACGCACCGCAGAGCAGTTTCAAGGAAACGTTTCTCCTGAGTTTTAGACGAAGTTTCCTGCTGTTTAGTACGTATGCCGGCATTGATCTGGAAGTACCGGTTTTGGGATTCTGCACAGAAACGGTTTGCAAACCGCTGAATCCACACGTGAGTTTAATTCTGTCAGTTGAATGCACACATTGACAACCATTCAGTTAGATAGCTCCGTTTTGGTTTTAGGAGCAGATATTTCTCTGTACAGCCTATGGTCCCATTCACTCTGGAATATCCCATCGCAGCTCCTAGATGAAACGTGTTTCTGACTCGCTGAATCTCAACATAGATTCAACTCTCTTAGCTGAACGAACGCACAGCAGAGCAGTTTCAAGGAAACGTTTCTCCTGAGTTTTAGACGAAGTTTCCTGCTGTTTAGTACGTATGCCGGCATTGGGCTGGAAATACCGGTTTTGGGATTCTGCACAGAAAGGGTTTGCAAACCGCTGAATCCACACGTGAGTTTAACTCTGTCAGTTGAATGCACACATTGACAACCATTCAGTTAGATAGCTCCGTTTTGGTTTTAGAAGCAGATATTTCTCTTTACACCCTATGGTCCCATTCACTCGGGAATAACCCAACACAGCTCCTAGAAGAAACGTGTTTCTGACTCGCTGAATCTCAACATAGATTCAACTCTCTTAGGTGAACGATCGCACAGCAGTGCAGTTTCAAGGAAACATTTCTCCTGAGTTTTAGACGAACTTTACTCCTGTTTAGTATACATGCCGGCATTGGGCTGGAAATACCGGTTTTGGGATTCTGCACAGAAAGGTTTTGCAAATCGCTGAATTCACACGTGAGTTTAACTCTGACATTTGAATGCACACATTGAAAACCATTCAATTAGATAGCTCCATTTTGGTTTTAGGAGCAGATATTTCTCTGTACAGCCTATGGTCCCATTCACTCGGGAATATCCCAACGCAGCTCCTAGAAGAAACCTGTTTCTGACTCGCTGAATCTCAACATAGATTCAACTCTCTTAGGTTAACGAACGCACAGCAGAGGAGTTTCAAGGAAACGTTTCTCCTGAGTTTAAGCGAAGTTTCCTGCTGTTTAGTACGTATGCCGGCATTGGGCTGGAAATACCGGTTTTCAGATTCTGCACAGAAACGGTTTGCAAACCGCTGAATCCTCACGTGAGTTCAACTCTGTCAGTTGAATGCACACATTGACAACCATTCAGTTAGATAGCTCCGTTTTGGTTTTAGGAGCAGATATTTCTCTGTACAGCCTATGGTCCCATTCACTCTGGAATATCCCATCGCAGCTCCTAGAAGAAACGTGTTTCTGACTCGCTGAATCTCAACATAGATTCAACTCTCTTAGCTGAACGAACGCACAGCAGAGCAGTTTCACGGAAACGTTTCTCCTGAGTTTTAGACGAAGTTTCCTGCTGTTTAGTACGTATGCCGGCATTGAGCTGGAAGTACCGGTTTTGGGATTCTGCACAGAAACGGTTTGCAAACCGCTGAATCCACACGTGAGTTTAACTCTGTCAGTTGAATGCACACATTGACAACCATTCAGTTAGATAGCTCCGTTTTGGTTTTAGGAGCAGATATTTCTCTGTACAGCCTAAGGTCCCATTCACTCTGGAATATCCCATCGCAGCTCCTAGAAGAAACGTGTTTCTGACTCGCTGAATCTCAACATAGATTCAACTCTCTCAGCTGAATGAACGCACAGCTGAGCACTTTCAAGGAAACGTTTCTCCTGAGTTTTAGACGAAGTTTCCAGCTGTTTAATACGTATGCCGGCATTGGGCTGGAAATACCGGTTTTGGGATTCTGCACAGAAAGGGTTTGCAAACCGCTGAATCCACACGTGAGTTTAACTCTGTCAGTTGAATGCACACATTGACAACCATTCAGTTAGATAGTTCCGTTTTGGTTTTAGAAGCAGATATTTCTCTGTACAGCCTATGGTCCCATTCACTCGGGAATATCCCAACGCAGCTCCTAGAAGAAACGTGTTTCTGACTCGCTGAATCTCAACATAGATTCAACTCTCTTAGGTGAACGAACGCACAGCAGAGCAGTTTCAAGGAAACGTTTCTCCTGAGTTTTAGACGAAGTTTCCTGCTGTTTAGTACGTATGCCGGCCTTGGGCTGGAAATACCGGTTTTGGGATTCTGCACAGAAAGGGTTTGCAAACCGCGGAATCCACACGTGAGTTTAACTCTGTCAGTTGAATGCACACATTGACAACCATTCAGTTAGATAGCTCCGTTTTGGTTTTAGAAGCAGATATTTCTCTGTACAGCCTATGGTCCCATTCACTCGGGAATATCCCATCAGAGCTCCTAGAAGAAAGGTGTTTCTGACTCGCTGAATATCAATATAGATTCAACTCTCTTAGGTGAACGAACGCACAGCAGAGCAGTTTCAAGGAAACGTTTCTCCTGAGTTTTATACGAAATTTACTGATGTTTAGTACGTATGCCGGCATTGGGATGGAAATACCGGTTTTGGGATTCTGCACAGGAAGGGTTTGCAAACCGCTGAATCCACACGTGAGTTTAGCTCTGTCAGTTGAATGCACACTTTGAAAACCATTCAGTTAGATAGCTCCGTTTTGGTTTTAGAACCAGATATTTCTCTGTACAGCCTATGGTCCCGTTCACTCCGGAATATCCCAACGCAGCTCCTAGAAGAAACGTTTTTCTGACTCGCCGAATCTCAACATAGTTTCAACTCTCTTAGGTGAACGCACGCACAGCAGAGCAGTTTCAAGGAAACGTTTCTCCTGAGTTTTAGACGAAGTTTCCTGCTGTTTAGTACGTATGCCGGCATTGGGCTGGAAATACCGGTTTTGGGATTCTGCACAGAAAGGGTTTGCAAACCGCTGAATCCACACGTAAGTTTAACTCTGTTAGTTGAATGCACACATTGACAACCATTCAGTTAGATAGCTCCGTTTTGGTTTTAGAAGCAGATATTTCTCTGTACATTCTATGGTCCCAGTCACTCGGGAATATCCCAACGCAGCTCCTAGAAGAAACGTGTTTCTGACTCGCTGAATCTCAACATAGATTCAACTCTCTTAGGTGAACGAACGCACAGCAGAGCAGTTTCAAGGAAACGTGTCTACTGAGTTTTAGACGAAGTTTCCTGCTGTTTAGTACGTATGCCGGCATTGATCTGGAAGTACCGGTTTTGGGATTCTGCACAGAAACGGTTTGCAAACCGCTGAATCCACACGTGAGTTCAACTCTGTCAGTTGAATGCACACATTGACAACCATTCAGTTAGATAGCTCCGTTTTGGTTTTAGGAGCAGATATTTCTCTGTACAGCCTATGGTCCCATTCACTCTGGAATATCCCATCGCAGCTCCTAGAAGAAACGTGTTTCAGACTCGCTGAATCTCAACATAGATTCAACTCTCTTAGCTGAATGAACGCACCGCAGAGCAGTTCAAGGAAACGTTTCTCCTGAGTTTTAGACGAAGTTTCCTGCTGTTTAGTACGTATGCCGGCATTGATCTGGAAGTACCGGTTTTGGGATTCTGCACAGAAACGGTTTGCAAACCGCTGAATCCACACGTGAGTTTAACTCTGTCAGTTGAATGCACACATTGACAACCATTCAGTTAGATAGCTCCGTTTTGGTTTTAGGAGCAGATATTTCTCTGTACAGCCTATGGTCCCATTCACTCTGGAATATCCCATCGCAGTTCCTAGAAGAAACGTGTTTCTGACTCGCTGAATCTCAACATAGATTCAACTCTCTTAGCTGAACGAACGCACAGCAGAGCAGTTTCAAGGAAACGTTTCTCCTGAGTTTTAGACGAAGTTTCCTGCTGTTTAGTACGTATGCCGGCATTGGGCTGGAAATACCGGTTTTGGGATTCTGCACAGAAAGGGTTTGCAAACCGCTGAATCCACACGTGAGTTTAACTCTGTCAGTTGAATGCACACATTGACAACCATTCAGTTAGATAGCTCCGTTTTGGTTTTAGAAGCAGATATTTCTCTTTACACCCTATGGTCCCATTCACTCGGGAATAACCCAACACAGCTCCTAGAAGAAACGTGTTTCTGACTCGCTGAATCTCAACATAGATTCAACTCTCTTAGGTGAACGAACGCACAGCAGAGCAGTTTCAAAGAAACATTTCTCCTGAGTTTTAGACGAAGTTTACTCCTGTTTAGTATACATGCCGGCATTGGGCTGGAAATACCGGTTTTGGGATTCTGCACAGAAAGGTTTTGCAAACCGCTGAATTCACACGTGAGTTCAACTCTGACATTTGAATGCACACATTGAAAACCATTCAATTAGATAGCTCCGTTTTGGTTTTAGGAGCATATATTTCTTTGTACAGCCTATGGTCCCATTCACTCGGGATAATCCCAACGCAGCTCCTAGAAGAAACCTGTTTCTGACTCGCTGAATCTCAACATAGATTCAACTCTCTTAGGTGAACGAACGCACAGCAGAGGAGTTTCAAGGAAACGTTTCTCCTGAGTTTAAGCGAAGTTTCCTGCTGTTTAGTACGTATGCCGGCATTGGGCTGGAAATACCGGTTTTGGGATTCTGCACAGAAACGGTTTGCAAACCGCTGAATCCTCACGTGAGTTCAACTCTGTCAGTTGAATGCACACATTGACAACCATTCAGTTAGATAGCTCCGTTTTGGTTTTAGGAGCATATATTTCTCTGAACAGCCTTTGTTCCCATTCACTCGGGAATATCCCATCGCAGCTCCTAGAAGAAACGTGTTTCAGACTCGCTGAATCTCAACATAGATTCAACTCTCTTAGGTGAACGAAGGCACAGCAGAGCAGTTTCAAGGAAACGTTTCTCCTGAGTTTTAGACGAAGTTTCCTGCTGTTTAGTACGTATGCCGGCATTGGGCTGGAAATACCGGTTTTGGGATTCTGCACAGAAAGGGTTTGCAAACCGCTGTATCCAAACGTGAGTTTAACTCTGTCAGTTGAATGCACACATTGACAACAATTCAGTTAGATAGCTCCGTTTTGGTTTTAGAAGCAGATATTTCTCTGTACAGCCTATGGTCCCAGTCACTCGGGAATATCCCAACGCAGCTCCTAGAAGAAACGTGTTTCTGACTCGCTGAATCTCAACATAGATTCAACTCTCTTAGGTGAACGAACGCACAGCAGAGCAGTTTCAAGGAAACGTTTCTCCTGAGTTTTAGACGAAGTTTCCAGCTGTTTAGTACGTATGCCGGCATTGGGCTGGAAATACCGGTTTTGGGATTCTGCACAGAAAGGGTTTGCAAACCGCTGTATCCACACGTGAGTTTAACTCTGTCAGTTGAATGCACACATTGACAACCATTCAGTTACATAGCTCCGTTTTGGTTTTAGAAGCAGATATTTCTCTGTACAGCCTATGGTCCCAGTCACTCGGGAATATCCCAACGCAGCTCCTAGAAGAAACGTGTTTCGGACTCGCTGAATCTCAACATAGATTCAACTCTCTTAGGTGAACGCACGCACAGCAGAGCAGTTTCAAGGAAACTTTTCTCCTGAGTTTTAGACGAAGTTTCCTGCTGTTTAGTACGTATGCTGGCATTGGGCTGGAAATACCGCTTTTGGGATTCTGCACAGAAAGGGTTTGCAAACCGCGGAATCCACACGTGAGTTTAACTGTCAGTTGAATGCACACATTGACAACCATTCAGTTAGATAGCTCCGTTTTGGTTTTAGAAGCAGAAATTTCTCTGTACAGCCCATGGTCCCAATCACTCGGGAATATCCCATCACAGCTCCTAGAAGAAAGGTGTTTCTGACTCGCTGAATATCAGTATAGATTCAACTCTCTTAGGTGAACGAACGCACAGCAGAGCAGTTTCAAGGAAACGTTTCTCCTGAGTTTTAGACGAAATTTACTGCTGTTTAGTACGTATGCCGGCATTGGGCTGGAAATACCGGTTTTGGGATTCTGCACAGAAAGGGTTTGCAAACCCCTGAATCCACACGTGAGTTTAACTCTGTCAGTTGAATGCACACATTGACAACCATTCAGTTAGATAGCTCCGTTTTGGTTTTAGAAGCAGATATTTCTCTGTACAGTCTATGGTCCCAGTCACTCGGGAATATCCCAACGCAGCTCCTAGAAGAAACGTGTTTCTGACTCGCTGAATCTCAACATAGATTCAACTCTCTTAGGTGAACGAACGCACAGCAGAGCAGTTTCAAGGAAACGTTTCTCCTGAGTTTTAGACGAAGTTTCCTGCTGTTTAGTACGTATGCCGGCATTGATCTGGAAGTACCGGTTTTGGGATTCTGCAGAGAAACGGTTTGCAAACCGCTGAATCCACACATGAGTTTAACTCTGTCAGTTGAATGCACACATTGACAACCATTCAGTTAGATAGCTCCGTTTTGGTTTTAGGAGCAGATATTTCTCTGTACAGCCTATGGTCCCATTCACTCTGGAATATCCCATCGCAGCTCCTAGAAGAACCGTGTTTCTGACTCGCTGAATCTCTACGTAGATTCAACTCTCTTAGCTGAATGAACGCACAGCAGAGCACTTTCAAGGAAACGTTTCTCCTGAGTTTTAGACGAAGTTTCCAGCTGTTTAGTACGTATGCCGGCATTGGGCTGGAAATACCGGTTTTGGGATTCAGCACAGAAAGGGTTTGCAAACCGCTGAATCCACACGTGAGTTTAACTCTGTCAGTTGAATACACACATTGACAACCATTCAGATAGATAGCTCCGTTTTGGTTTTAGAAGCAGATATTTCTCTGTGCAGCCTATGGTCCCATTCACTCGGGAATATCCCAACACAGCTCCTAGAAGAAACGTGTTTCTGACTCACTGAATCTCAAAATAGATTCAACTCTCTTAGGTGAACGAACGCACAGCAGAGCAGTTTCAAGGAAACGTTTCTCCTGAGTTTTAGACGAAGTTTACTGCTGTTTAGTACGCATGCCGGCATTGGGCTGGAAATACCGGTTTTGGGATTCTGCACAGAAAGGTTTTGCAAACCGCTGAATCCACACGTGAGTTTAACACTGTCAGTTGAATGCACACATTGACAACCATTCAGTTAGATAGCTCCGTTTTGGTTTTAGAAGCAGATATTTCTCTGTACAGTCTATAATCCCAGTCACTCGGGAATATCCCAACGCAGCTCCTAGAAGAAACGTGTTTCTGACTCGCTGAATCTCAACATAGATTCAACTCTCTTCGGTGAACGAACGCACAGCAGAGCAGTTTCAAGGAAACGATTCTCCTGACTTTTAGACGACGTTTCCTGCTATTTAGTACGTATGCCGGCATTGGGCCAGAAATACCGGTTTTGGGATTCTGCACAGAAAGGGTTTGCAAACCGCTGTATCCACACGTGAGTTTAACTCTGTCAGTTGAATGCACACATTGACAACCATTCAGTTAGATAGCTCCGTTTTGGTTTTAGGAGCAGATATTTCTCTGTACAGCCTATGGTCCCATTCACTCTGGAATATCCCATCGCAGCTCCTAGAAGAAACGTGTTTCTGACTCGCTGAATCTCAACATAGATTCAACTCTCTTAGCTGAATGAACGCACAGCAGAGCACTTTCAAGGAAACGTTTCTCCTGAGTTTTGGACGAAGTTTCCTGCTGTTTAGTACGTATGCCGGCATTGGGCTGGAAATACCGGTTTTGGGATTCTGCACAGAAAGGGTTTGCAAACCGATGAATCCACACGTGAGTTTAACTCTGTCAGTTGAATGCACACATTGACAACCATTCAGTTAGATAGCTCCGTTTTGGTTTTAGAAGCAGATATTTCTCTGTGTAGCCTATGGTTCCATTCACTCGGGAATATCCCAACACAGCTCCTAGAAGAAAGGTGTTTCTGACTCGCTGAATCTCAACATAGATTCAACTCTCTTAGGTTAACGAACGCACAGCAGAGCAGTTTCAAGGAAACTTTTCTCCTGAGTTTTAGACGAAGTTTACTGCTGTTTAGTACGCATGCCGGCATTGGGCTGGAAATACCGGTTTTGGGATTCTGCACAGAAAGGTTTTGCAAACCGCTGAATCCACACGTGACTTCAACTCTGACATTTGAATGCACACATTGAAAACCATTCAATTAGATAGCTCCGTTTTGGTTTTAGGAGCAGATATTTCTCTGTACAGCCTATGGTCCCATTCACTCGGGAAAATCGCAACGCAGCTACTTGAATAAACCTGTTTCTGACTCGCTGAATCTCAACATAGATTCAACTCTCTTAGGTGAACGAACGCACAGCAGAGCAGTTTCAAGGAAACGTTTCTCCTGAGTTTTAGACGAAGTTTCCTGCTGTTTAGTACGTATTCCGGCATTTGGCTGGAAATACCGGTTTTGGGATTCTGCACAGAAAGGGTTTGCAAACCGCTGTATCCAAACGTGAGTTTAACTCTGTCAGTTGAATGCACACATTGACAACCATTCAGTTAGATAGCTCCGTTTTGGTTTTAGAAGCAGATATTTCTCTGTACAGCCTATGGTCCCGTTCACTCCGGAATATCCCAACGCAGCTCCTAGAAGAAACGTTTTTCTGACTCGCTGAATCTCAACATAGATTCAACTCTCTTAGGTGAACGCACTCACAGCAGAGCAGTTTCAAGGAAACGTTTCTCCTGAGTTTTAGCCGAAGTTTCCTGCTGTTTAGTACATATGCCGGCATTGGGCTGGAAATACCGGTTTTCGGATTCTTCACAGAAAGGGTTTGCAAACCGCGGAATCCACACGTGAGTTTAACTCTGTCAGTTGAATGCACACATTGACAACCATTCAGTTAGATAGCTCCGTTTTGGTTTTAGAAGCAGATATTTCTCTGTACAGTCTATGGTCCCAGTCACTCGGGAATATCCCAACGCAGCTCCTAGAAGAAACGTGTTTCTGACTCGCTGAATCTCAACATAGATTCAACTCTATTAGGTGAACGAACGCACAGCAGAGCAGTTTCAAGGAAACGTTTCTCCTGACTTTTAGACGAAGTTTCCTGCTATTTAGTACGTATGCCGGCATTGGGCAGGAAATACCGGTTTTGGGATTCTGCACAGAAAGGGTTTGCAAACCGCTGTATCCACACGTGAGTTTAACTCTGTCAGTTGAATGCACACATTGACAACCATTCAGTTAGATAGATCCGTTTTGGTTTTAGGAGCAGATATTTCTCTGTACAGCCTATGGTCCCATTCACTCTGGAATATCCCATCGCAACTCCTAGAAGAAACGTGTTTCTGACTCGCTGAATCTCAACATAGTTTCAACTCTCTTAGGTGAACGCACGCACAGCAGAGCAGTTTCAAGGAAACATTTCTCCTGAGTTTTAGACGAAGTTTACTCCTGTTTAGTACACATGCCGGCATTGGGCTGGAAATACCGGTTTTGGGATTCTGCACAGAAAGGTTTTGCAAACCGCTGAATCCACACGTGAGTTCAACTCTGACATTTGAAGGCACACATTGAAAACCATTCAATTAGATAGCTCCGTTTTGGTTTTAGGAGCAGATATTCCTCTGTACAGCCTATGGTCCCATTCACTCGGGAAAATCCCAACCCAGCTCCTAGAAGAATCCTGTTTCTGACTCGCTGAATCTCAACATAGATTCAACTCTCTTAGGTGAACGAACGCACAGCAGAGGAGTTTCAAGGATACGTTTCTCCTGAGTTTTAGACGAAGTTTCCCGCTGTTTAGTACGTATGCCGGCATTGGGCTGGAAATACCGGTTTTGGGATTCTTCACAGAAAGGGTTTGCAAACCGCTGAATCCACACGTGAGTTTAACTCTGTCAGTTGAATGCACACATTGACAATCATTCAGTTAGATAGCTCCATTTTGGTTTTAGAAGCAGATATTTCTCTGTACAGTCTATGGTCCCATTGACTCGGGAATATCCCAACGCAGCTCAGAGAAGAAACGTGTTTCTGACTCGCTGAATCTCAACATAGATTCACCTCTCTTAGGGGAAGTAATGCACAGCAGAGAAGTTTCAAGGAAACGTTTCTCCTGAGTTTTAGACGAAGTTTCCTGCTGTTTAGTACGTATGCCGGCATTGAGCTGCAATTACCGGTTTTGGGATTCTGCACAGAAAGGGTTTGCAAACCGCTGAATCCAAACGTGAGTTTAACTCTGTCAGCAGAATGCACACATTGAAATCCATTCAGTTAGATAGTTCCGTTTTGGTTTTAGAAGCAGATATTTCTCTGTACAGCCTATGGTCCCATTCACTCGGGAATATCCCAACGCAGCTACTAGAAGAAACGTGTTTCTGACTCGCTGAATCTCAATATAGATTCAACTCTCTTAGGTGAACGAACGCACAGCAGAGCAGTTTCAAGGAAACGTTTCTCCTGAGTTTTAGACGAAGTTTCCTGCTGTTTAGTACGTATGCCGGCCTTGGGCTGGAAATACCGGTTTTGGGATTCTGCACAGAAAGGGTTTGCAAACCGCGGAATCCACACGTGAGTTTAGCTCTGTCAGTTGAATGCACACTTTGAAAACCATTCAGTTAGATAGCTCCGTTTTGGTTTTACAAGCAGATATTTCTCTGTACAGCCTATGGTCCAGTTCACTCCGGAATATCCCAACGCAGCTCCTAGAAGAAACGTTTTTCTGACTCGCTGAATCTCAACATAGATTCAACTCTCTTAGGTGAACGCACGCACAGCAGAGCAGTTTCAAGGAAACGTTTCTCCTGAGTTTTAGACGAAGTTTCCTGCTGTTTAGTACGTATGCCGGCATTGGGCTGGAAATACCGGTTTTCGGATTCTTCACAGAAAGGGTTTGCAAACCGCTGAATCCACACGTGAGTTTAACACTGTTAGTTGAATGCACACATTGACAACCATTCAGTTAGATAGCTCCGTTTTGGTTTTAGAAGCAGATATTTCTCTGTACAGCCTATGGTCCCAGTCACTCGGGAATATCCCATCGCAGCTACTAGAAGAAACGTGTTTCTGACTCGCTGAATCTCAACATAGATTCAACTCTCTTAGCTGAACGAACGCACAGCAGAGCAGTTTCAAGGAAACGTTTCTCCTGAGTTTTAGACGAAGTTTCCTGCTGTTTAGTATGTATGCCTGCATTGATCTGGAAGTACCGGTTTTGGGATTCTGCACAGAAACGGTTTGCAAACCGCTGAATTCACACGTGACTTTAACTCTGTCAGTTGAATGCACACATTGACAACCATTCAGTTAGATAGCTCCGTTTTGGTTTTAGGAGCAGATATTTCTCTGTACAGACTATGGTCCCATTCACTCTGGAATATCCCATCGCAGCTCCTAGAAGAAACGTGTTTCTGACTCGCTGAATCTCAACATAGATTCAACTCTCTTAGTGAATGAACGCACAGCAGAGCAGTTTCAAGGAAACGTTTCTCCTGAGTTTTAGACGAAGTTTCCTGCTGTTTAGTATGTATGCCGGCCTTGGGCTGGAAATACCGGTTTTGGGATTCTGCACAGAAAGGGTTTGCAAACCGCGGAATCCACACGTGAGTTTAACTCTGTTAGTTGAATGCACACATTGACAACCATTCAGTTAGATAGCTCCGTTTTGGTTTTAGAAGCAGATATTTCTCTGTACAGCCTATGGTCCCATTCACTCGGGAATATCCCATCACAGCTCCTAGAAGAAAGGTGTTTCTGACTCGCTGAATATCAATATAGATTCAACTCTCTTAGGTGAACGAACGCACAGCAGAGCAGTTTCAAGGAAACGTTTCTCCTGAGTTTTATACCAAATTTACTGATGTTTAGTACGTATGCCGGCATTGGGATGGAAATACCGGTTTTGGGATTCTGCACAGGAAGGGTTTGCAAACCGCTGAATCCACACGTGAGTTTAGCTCTGTCAGTTGAATGCACACTTTGAAAACCATACAGTTAGATAGCTCCGTTTTGGTTTTAGAAGCAGATATTTCTCTGTACAGCCTATGGTCCCGTTCACTCCAGAATATCCCAACGCAGCTCCTAGAAGAAACGTGTTTCTGACTCGCCGAATCTCAACATAGTTTCAACTCTCTTAGGTGAACGCACGCACAGCAGAGCAGTTTCAAGGAAACGTTTCTCCTGAGTTTTAGACGAAGTTTCCTGCTGTTTAGTACGTATGCCGGCATTGGGCTGGAAATACCGGTTTTGGGATTCTGCACAGAAAGGGTTTGCAAACCGCTGAATCCACACGTAAGTTTAACTCTGTTAGTTGAATGCACACATTGACAACCATTCAGTTAGATAGCTCCGTTTTGGTTTTAGGAGCAGATATTTCTCTGTACAGCCTATGGTCCCATTCACTCTGGAATATCCCATCGCAGCTCCTAGAAGAAACGTGTTTCAGACTCGCTGAATCTCAACATAGATTCAACTCTCTTAGCTGAAAGAACGCACCGCAGAGCAGTTTCAAGGAAACGTTTCTCCTGAGTTTTAGACGAAGTTTCCTGCTGTTTAGTACGTATGCCGGCATTGATCTAGAAGTACCGGTTTTGGGATTCTGCACAGAAACGGTTTGCAAACCGCTGAATCCACACGTGAGTTTAACTCTGTCAGTTGAATGCACACATTGACAACCATTCAGTTAGATAGCTCCGTTTTGGTTTTAGGAGCAGATATTTCTCTGTACAGCCTATGGTCCCATTCACTCTGGAATATCCCATCGCAGCTCCTAGATGAAACGTGTTTCTGACTCGCTGAATCTCAACATAGATTCAACTCTCTTAGCTGAACGAACGCACAGCAGAGCAGTTTCAAGGAAACGTTTCTCCTGAGTTTTAGACGAAGTTTCCTGCTGTTTAGTACGTATGCCGGCATTGGGCTGGAAATACCGGTTTTGGGATTCTGCACAGAAAGGGTTTGCAAACCGCTGAATCCACACGTGAGTTTAACTCTGTCAGTTGAATGCACACATTGACAACCATTCAGTTAGATAGCTCCGTTTTGGTTTTAGAAGCAGATATTTCTCTTTACAACCTATGGTCCCATTCACTCGGGAATAACCCAACACAGCTCCTAGAAGAAACGTGTTTCTGACTCGCTGAACCTCAACATAGATTCAACTCTCTTACGTGAACGCACGCACAGCAGAGCAGTTTCAAGGAAACCCTTCTCCTGAGTTTTAGACGAAGTTTCCTGCTGTTTTGTACGTATGCCGGCCTTGGGCCGGAAATACCGGTTTTGGGATTCTTCACAGAAAGGGTTTGCAAACCGCTGTATCCACACGTGAGTTTAACTCTGTCAGTTGAATGCACACATTGACAACCACTCAGTTAGATAGCTCCGTTTTGGTTTTAGGAGCAGATATTTCTCTGTACAGCCTATGGTCCCATTCACTCTGGAATATCCCATCGCAGCTCCTAGAAGAAACGTGTTTCTGACTCGCTGAATCTCAACATAGATTCAACTCTCTTAGCTGAATGAACGCACAGCAGAGCACTTTCAAGGAAACGTTTCTCCTGAGTTTTGGACGAAGTTTCCTGCTGTTTAGTACGTATGCCGGCATTGGGCTGGAAATACCGGTTTTGGGATTCTGCACAGAAAGGGTTTGCAAACCGATGAATCCACACGTGAGTTTATCTCTGTCAGTTGAATGCACACATTGACAACCATTCAGTTAGATAGCTCCGTTTTGGTTTTAGAAGCAGATATTTCTCTGTGTAGCCTATGGTTCCATTCACTCGGGAATATCCCAACACAGCTCCGAGAAGAAAGGTGTTTCTGACTCGCTGAATCTCAACATAGATTCAACTCTCTTAGGTTAACGAACGCACAGCAGAGCAGTTTCAAGGAAACTTTTCTCCTAATTTTTAGACGAAGTTTACTGCTGTTTAGTACGCATGCCGGCATTGGGCTGGAAATACCGGTTTTGGGATTCTGCACAGAAAGGTTTTGCAAACCGCTGAATCCACACGAGACTTCAACTCTGACATTTGAATGCACACATTGAAAACCATTCAATTAGATAGCTCCGTTTTGGTTTTAGGAGCAGATATTTCTCTGTACAGCCTATGGTCCCATTCACTCGGGAAAATCGCAACGCAGCTACTTGAATAAACCTGTTTCTGACTCGCTGAATCTCAACATAGATTCAACTCTCTTAGGTGAACGAACGCACAGCAGAGCAGTTTCAAGGAAACGTTTCTCCTGAGTTTTAGACGAAGTTTCCTGCTGTTTAGTACGTATGCCGGCATTTGGCTGGAAATACCGGTTTTGGGATTCTGCACAGAAAGGGTTTGCAAACCGCTGTATCCAAACGTGAGTTTAACTCTGTCAGTTGAATGCACACATTGACAACCATTCAGTTAGATAGCTCCGTTTTGGTTTTAGAAGCAGATATTTCTCTGTACAGCCTATGGTCCCGTTCACTCCGGAATATCCCAACGCAGCTCCTAGAAGAAACGTTTTTCTGACTCGCTGAATCTCAACATAGATTCAACTCTCTTAGGTGAACGCACGCACAGCAGAGCAGTTTCAAGGAAACGTTTCTCCTGAGTTTTAGACGAAGTTTCCTGCTGTTTAGTACATATGCCGGCATTGGGCTGGAAATACCGGTTTTCGGATTCTTCACAGAAAGGGTTTGCAAACCGCTGAATCCACACGTGAGTTTAACTCTGTCAGTTGAATGCACACATTGACAACCATTCAGTTAGATAGCTCCGTTTTGGTTTTAGAAGCAGATATTTCTCTGTACAGTCTATGGTCCCAGTCACTCGGGAATATCCCAACGCAGCTCCTAGAAGAAACGTGTTTCTGACTCGCTGAATCTCAACATAGATTCAACTCTATTAGGTGAACGAACGCACAGCAGAGCAGTTTCAAGGAAACGTTTCTCCTGACTTTTAGACGAAGTTTCCTGCTATTTAGTACGTATGCCGGCATTGGGCTGGAAATACCGGTTTTGGGATTCTGCACAGAAAGGGTTTGCAAACCGCTGTATCCACACGTGAGTTTAACTCTGTCAGTTGAATGCACACATTGACAACCATTCAGTTGGATAGATCCGTTTTGGTTTTAGGAGCAGATATTTCTCTGTACAGCCTATGGTCCCATTCACTCTGGAATATCCCATCGCAACTCCTAGAAGAAACGTGTTTCTGACTCGCTGAATCTCAACATAGATTCAACTCTCTTAGGTGAACGAAGGCACAGCAGAGCAGTTTCAAGGAAACATTTCTCCTGAGTTTTAGACGAAGTTTACTCCTGTTTAGTACACATGCCGGCATTGGGCTGGAAATACCGGTTTTGGGATTCTGCACAGAAAAGTTTTGCAAACCGCTGAATCCACACGTGAGTTCAACTCTGACATTTGAAGGCACACAATGAAAACCATTCAATTAGATAGCTCCGTTTTGGTTTTAGGAGCAGATATTCCTCTGTACAGCCTATGGTCCCATTCACTCGGGAAAATCCCAACCCAGCTCCTAGAAGAATCCTGTTTCTGACTCGCTGAATCTCAACATAGATTCACCTCTCTTAGGGGAAGTAATGCACAGCAGAGAAGTTTCAAGGAAACGTTTCTCCTGAGTTTTAGACGAAGTTTCCTGCTGTTTAGTACGTATGCCGGCATTGAGCTGCAATTACCGGTTTTGGGATTCTGCACAGAAAGGGTTTGCAAACCGCTGAATCCAAACGTGAGTTTAACTCTGTCAGCAGAATGCACACATTGAAATCCATTCAGTTAGATAGTTCCGTTTTGGTTTTAGAAGCAGATATTTCTCTGTACAGCCTATGGTCCCATTCACTCGGGAATATCCCAACGCAGCTACTAGAAGAAACGTGTTTCTGACTCGCTGAATCTCAACATAGATTCAACTCTCTTAGGTGAACGAACGCACAGCAGAGCAGTTTCAAGGAAACGTTTCTCCTGAGTTTTAGACGAAGTTTCCTGCTGTTTAGTACGTATGCCGGCCTTGGGCTGGAAATACCGGTTTTGGGATTCTGCACAGAAAGGGTTTGCAAACCGCGGAATCCACACGTGAGTTTAGCTCTGTCAGTTGAATGCACACTTTGAAAACCATTCAGTTAGATAGCTCCGTTTTGGTTTTAGAAGCAGATATTTCTCTGTACAGCCTATGGTCCAGTTCACTCCGGAATATCCCAACGCAGCTCCTAGAAGAAACGTTTTTCTGACTCGCTGAATCTCAACATAGATTCAACTCTCTTAGGTGAACGCACGCACAGCAGAGCAGTTTCAAGGAAACGTTTCTCCTGAGTTTTAGACGAAGTTTCCTGCTGTTTAGTACGTATGCCGGCATTGGGCTGGAAATACCGGTTTTCGGATTCTTCACAGAAAGGGTTTGCAAACCGCTGAATCCACACGTGAGTTTAACTCTGTTAGTTGAATGCACACATTGACAACCATTCAGTTAGATAGCTCCGTTTTGGTTTTAGAAGCAGATATTTCTCTGTACAGTCTATGGTCCCAGTCACTCTGGAATATCCCATCGCAGCTCCTAGAAGAAACGTGTTTCTGACTCGCTGAATCTCAACATAGATTCAACTCTCTTAGCTGAACGAACGCACAGCAGAGCAGTTTCAAGGAAACGTTTCTCCTGAGTTTTAGACGAAGTTTCCTGCTGTTTAGTATGTATGCCTGCATTGATCTGGAAGTACCGGTTTTGGGATTCTGCACAGAAACGGTTTGCAAACCGCTGAATTCACACGTGACTTTAACTCTGTCAGTTGAATGCACACATTGACAACCATTCAGTTAGATAGCTCCGTTTTGGTTTTAGGAGCAGATATTTCTCTGTACAAACTATGGTCCCATTCACTCTGGAATATCCCATCGCAGCTCCTAGAAGAAACGTGTTTCTGACTCGCTGAATCTCAACATAGATTCAACTCTCTTAGTGAATGAACGCACAGCAGAGCAGTTTCAAGGAAACGTTTCTCCTGAGTTTTAGACGAAGTTTCCTGCTGTTTAGTATGTATGCCGGCCTTGGGCTGGAAATACCGGTTTTGGGATTCTGCACAGAAAGGGTTTGCAAACCGCGGAATCCACACGTGAGTTTAACTCTGTTAGTTGAATGCACACATTGACAACCATTCAGTTAGATAGCTCCGTTTTGGTTTTAGAAGCAGATATTTCTCTGTACAGCCTATGGTCCCATTCACTCGGGAATATCCCATCACAGCTCCTAGAAGAAAGGTGTTTCTGACTCGCTGAATATCAATATAGATTCAACTCTCTTAGGTGAACGAACGCACAGCAGAGCAGTTTCAAGGAAACGTTTCTCCTGAGTTTTATACCAAATTTACTGATGTTTAGTACGTATGCCGGCATTGGGATGGAAATACCGGTTTTGGGATTCTGCACAGGAAGGGTTTGCAAACCGCTGAATCCACACGTGAGTTTAGCTCTGTCAGTTGAATGCACACTTTGAAAACCATTCAGTTAGATAGCTCCGTTTTCGTTTTAGAAGCAGATATTTCTCTGTACAGCCTATGGTCCCGTTCACTCCGGAATATCCCAACGCAGCTCCTAGAAGAAACGTGTTTCTGACTCGCTGAATCTCAACATAGATTCAACTCTCTTAGGTGAACGAACGCACAGCAGAGCAGTTTCAAGGAAACGTGTCTCCTGAGTTTTAGACGAAGTTTCCTGCTGTTTAGTACGTATGCCGGTATTGATCTGGAAGTACCGGTTTTGGGATTCTGCACAGAAACGGTTTGCAAACCGCTGAATCCACACGTGAGTTTAACTCTGTCAGTTGAATGCACACATTGACAACCATTCAGTTAGATAGCTCCGTTTTGGTTTTAGGAGCAGATATTTCTCTGTACAGCTTATGGTCCCATTCACTCTGGAATATCCCATCGCAGCTCCTAGAAGAAACGTGTTTCTGACTCGCTGAATGTCAACATAGATTCAACTCTCTTAGCTGAACGAACGCACAGCAGAGCAGTTTCAAGGAAACGTTTCTCCTGAGTTTTATACGAAGTTTACTGCTGTTTAGTACGCATGCCGGCATTGGGCTGGAAATACCGGTTTTGGGATTCTGCACAGAAAGGTTTTGCAAACCGCTGAATCCACACGTGAGTTTAACACTGTCAGTTGAATGCACACATTGACAACCATTCAGTAAGATAGCTCCGTTTTGGTTTAGAAGCAGATATTTCTCTGTACAGTCTATGATCCCAGTCACTCGGGAATATCCCAACGCAGCTCCTAGAAGAAACGTGTTTCTGACTCGCTGAATCTCAACATAGATTCAACTCTCTTAGGTGAACGAAGGCACAGCAGAGCAGTTTCAAGTAAACGTTTCTCCTGAGTTTTAGACGAAGTTTCCTGCTGTATAGTACGTATGCCGGCCTTGGGCTGGAAATACCGGATTTGGGATTCTGCACAGAAAGGGTTTGCAAACCGCTGTATCCACACGTGAGTTTAACTCTGTCAGTTTAATGCACACATTGACAACCATTCTGTTAGATAGCTCCGTTTTGGTTTTAGGAGCAGATATTTCTCTGTACAGCCTATGGTCCCATTCACTCTGGAATATCCCATCGCAACTCCTAGAAGAAACGTGTTTCTGACTCGCTGAATCTCAACATATATTCAACTCTCTTAGCTGAACGAACGCACAGCAGAGAAGTTTCAAGGAAAAGTTTCTCCTGAGTTTTAGACGAAGTTTCCTGCTGTTTAGTACGTATGCCGGCATTGGGCTGGAAATACCGGTTTTGGGATTCTGCACAGAAAGGTTTTGCAAACCGCTGAATCCTCACGTGAGTTTAACACTGTCAGTTGAATGCACACATTGACAACCAATCAGTAAGATAGCTCCGTTTTGGTTTTAGAAGCAGATATTTCTCTGTACAGTCTATGATCCCAGTCACTCGGGAATATCCCAACGCAGCTCCTAGAAGAAACGTGTTTCTGACTCGCTGAATCTCAACATAGATTCAACTCTATTAGGTGAACGAACGCACAGCAGAGCAGTTTCAAGGAAACATTTCTCCTGAGTTTTAGACGAAGTTTACTCCTGTTTAGTACACATGCCGGCATTGGGCTGGAAATACCGGTTTTGGGATTCTGCACAGAAAGGTTTTGCAAACCGCTGAATCCACACGTGAGTTCAACTCTGACATTTGAATGCACACATTGAAAACCATTCAATTAGATAGCTCCGTTTTGGTTTTAGGAGCAGATATTTCTCTGTGCATTCTATGGTCCCATTGACTCGGGAATATCCCAACGCAGCTCAGAGAAGAAACGTGTCTCTGACTCGCTGAATCTCAACATAGATTCAACTCTCTTAGCTGAACGAACGCACAGCAGAGCAGTTTCAAGGAAACGTTTCTCCTGAGTTTTAGACGAAGTTTCCTGCTGTTTAGTACGTATGCCGGCATTGATCTGGAAGTACCGGTTTTGGGATTCTGCACAGAAACGGTTTGCAAACCGCTGAATCCACACGTGAGTTTAACACTGTCAGTTGAATGCACACATTGACAACCATTCAGTAAGATAGCTCCGTTTTGGATTTAGAAGCAGATATTTCTCTGTACAGTCTATGGTCCCATTCAGTCGGGAGTATCCCAACGCAGCTCCTAGAAGAAACGTGTTTCTGACTCGCTGAATCTCAACATAGATTCAACTCTCTTAGGGGAAGTAATGCACAGCAGAGAAGTTTCACGGAAACGTTTCTCCTGAGTTTTAGACGAAGTTACCTGCTGTTTAGTACGTATGCCGGCATTGAGCTGCAATTACCGGTTTTGGGATTCTGCACAGAAAGGGTTTGCAAACCGCTGAATCCAAACGTGAGTTTAACTCTGTCAGTTGAATGCACACATTGACAACCATTCAGTTAGATAGTTCCGTTTTGGTTTTAGAAGCAGATATTTCTCTGTACAGCCTATGGTCCCATTCACTCGGGAATATCCCAACGCAGCTCCTAGAAGAAACGTGTTTCTGACTCGCTGAATCTCAACATAGATTCAACTCTCTTAGGTGAACGAACACACAGCAGAGCAGTTTCAAGGAAACGTTTCTCCTGAGTTGTAGACGAAGTTTCCTGGTGCTGAGTACGTATGCCGGCATTGATCTGGAAGTACCGGTTTTGGGATACTGCACAGAAACGGTTTGGAAACCGCTGAATCCACACGTGAGTTTAACTCTGTCAGTTGAATGCACACATTGACAACCATACTGTTAGATAGCTCCGTTTTGGTTTTAGGAGCAGATATTTCTCTGTACAGCCTATGGTCCCATTCACTCGGGAATATCCCATCGCAGCTCCTAGAAGAAACGTGTTTCTGACTCGCTGAAACTCAACATAGATTCAACTCTCTTAGCTGAATGAACGCACAGCAGAGCACTTTCAAGGAAACGTTTCTCCTGAGTTTTGGACGAAGTTTCCTGCTGTTTAGTACGTATGCCGGCATTGGGCTGGAAATACCGGTTTTGGGATTCTGCACAGAAAGGGTTTGCAAACCGATGAATCCACACGTGAGTTTAACTCTGTCAGTTGAATGCACACATTGACAACCATTCAGTTAGATAGCTCCGTTTTGGTTTTAGAAGCAGATATTTCTCTGTGCAGCCTATGGTTCCATTCACTCGGGAATATCCCAACACAGCTCCTAGAAGAAACGTGTTTCTGACTCGCTGAATCTCAACATAGATTCAACTCTCTTAGGTGAACGAACGCACAGCAGAGCAGTTTCAAGGAAACTTTTCTCCTGAGTTTTAGACGAAGTTTACTGCTGTTTAGTACGCATGCCGGCATTGGGCTGGAAATACCGGTTTTGGGATTCTGCACAGAAAGGTTTTGCAAACCGCTGAATCCACACGTGACTTCAACTCTGACATTTGAATGCACACATTGAAAACCATTCAATTAGATAGCTCCGTTTTGGTTTTAGGAGCAGATATTTCTCTGTACAGTCTATGGTCCCATTCACTCGGGAAAATCCCAACGCAGCTCCTTGAAGAAACCTGTTTCTGACTCGCTGAATCTCAACATAGATTCAACTCTCTTAGGTGAACGAACGCACAGCAGAGCAGTTTCAAGGAAACGTTTCTCCTGAGTTTTAGACGAAGTTTCCTGCTGTTTAGTACGTATGCCGGCATTGGGCTGGAAATACCGGTTTTGGGATTCTTCACAGAAAGGGTTTGCAAACCGCTGAATCCACACATGAGTTTAACTCTGTCAGTTGAATGCACACATTGACAGCCATTCAGTTAGATAGCTCCGTTTTGGTTTAAGGAGCAGATATTTCTCTGTACAGCCTATGGTCCCATTCACTCGGGAATATCCCAACGCAGCTCCTAGAAGAAACGTGTTTCTGACTCGCTGAATCTCAACATAGATTCAACTCTCTTAGGTGAACGAAGGCACAGCAGAGCAGTTTCAAGGAAACGTTTCTCCTGAGTTTTAGACGAAGTTTCCTGCTGTTTAGTACGTATGCCGGCATTGGGCTGGAAATAACGGTTTTGGGATTCTGCACAGAAAGGGTTTGCAAACCGCTGTATCCAAACGTGAGTTTAACTCTGTCAGTTGAATGCACACATTGACAACCATTCAGTTAGATAGCTCCGTTTTGGTTTTAGAAGCAGATATTTCTCTGTACAGCCTATGGTCCCAGTCACTCGGGAATATCCCAACGCAGCTCCTAGAAGAAACGTGTTTCTGACTCGCTGAATCTCAACATAGATTCAACTCTCTTAGGTGAAGGAACGCACAGCAGAGCAGTTTCAAGGAAACGTTTCTCCTGAGTTTTAGACGAAGTTTCCTGCTGTTTAGTACGTATGCCGGCATTGATCTGGAAGTACCGGTTTTGGGATTCTGCACAGAAATGGTTTGCAAACCGCTGTATCCACACGTGAGTTTAACTCTGTCAGTTGAATGCACACATTGACAACCATTCAGTTAGATAGCTCCGTTTTGGTTTTAGAAGCAGATATTTCTCTGTACAGCCTATGGTCCCATTCACTCGGGAATATCCCAACGCAGCTCCTAGAAGAAACGTGTTTCTGACTCGCTGAATCTCAACATAGATTCAACTCTCTAAGGTGAACGCACGCACAGCAGAGCAGTTTCAAGGAAACGTTTGTCCTGAGTTTTAGACGAATCTTACTGCTGTTTAGTACGCATGCCGGCATTGGGCTGGAAATACCGGTTTTGGGATTCTGCACAGAAAGGTTTTGGAAACCGCTGAATCCACACGTGAGTTTAACACTGACAGTTGAATGCACACATTGACAACCATTCAGTAAGATAGCTCCATTTTGGATTTAGACGCAGATATTTCTCTGTACAGTCTATGATCCCAGTCACTCGGGAATATCCCAACGCAGCTCCTAGAAGAAACGTGTTTCTGACTCGCTGAATCTCAACATAGATTCAACTCTCTTAGGTGAACGAACGCACAGCAGAGCAGTTTCAAGGAAACGTTTCTCCTGAGTTTTAGACGAAGTTTCCTGCTGTTTAGTACGTATGCCGGCCTTGGGCTGGAAATACCGGTTTTGGGATTCTGCACAGAAAAGGTTTGCAAACCGCTGTATCCACACGTGAGTTTAACTCTGTCAGTTCAATGCACACATTGACAACCATTCAGTTAGATAGCTCCGTTTTGGTTTTAGAAGCAGATATTTCTCTGTACAGCCTATGGTCCCTGTCACTCGGGAATATCCCAACGCAGCTCCTAGAAGAAACGTGTTTCTGACTCGCTGAACCTCAACATAGATTCAACTCTCTTAGGTGAACGCACGCACAGCAGAGCAGTTTCAAGGAAACCCTTCTCCTGAGTTTTAGACGAAGTTTCCTGCTGTTTTATACGTATGCGGCCTTGGGCTGGAAATACCGGTTTTGGAATTCTTCACAGAAAGGGTTTGCAAACCGCTGAATCCACACGTGAGTTTAACTCTGTCAGTTGAATGCACCCATTGACAACCATTCAGTTAGATAGCTCCGTTTTGGTTTTAGGAGCAGATATTTCTCTGTACACCCTATGGTCCCATTCACTCTGGAATATCCCATCGCAGCTTCTAGAAGAAACGTGTTTCTGACTCGCTGAATCTCAACATAGATTCAACTCTCTTAGCTGAACGAACGCACAGCAGAGCAGTTTCAAGGAAACGTTTCTCCTGAGTTTTAGACGAAGTTTCCTGCTGTTTAGTACGTATGCCGGCATTGGGCTGGAAATACCGGTTATGGGATTCTGCACAGAAAGGGTTTGCAAACCGCTGAATCCACACGTGAGTTTAACTCTGTCAGTTGAATGCACACTTTGACAACCATTCAGTTAGATAGCTCCGTTTTGGTTTTAGAAGCAGATATTTCTCTGTGCAGCCTATGGTCCCATTCACTCGGGAATATCCCAACACAGCTCCTAGAAGAAACGTGTTTCTGACTCGCTGAATCTCAACATAGATTCAACTCTCTTAGGTGAACGAACGCACAGCAGAGCAGTTTCAAGGAAACGTTTCTCCTGAGTTTTATACGAAGTTTACTGCTGTTTAGTACGCATGCCGGCATTGGGCTGGAAATACGGGTTTTGGGATTCTGCACAGAAAGGTTTTGCAAACCGCTGAATCCTCACGTGAGTTTAACACTGTCAGTGGAATGCACGCATTGACAACCATTCAGTAAGATAGCTCCGTTTTGGTTTTAGAAGCAGATATTTCTCTGTACAGTCTATGATCCCAGTCACTCGGGAATATCCCAACGCAGCTCCTAGATGAAACGTGTTTCTGACTCGCTGAATCTCAACATAGATTCAACTCTATTAGGTGAACGAACGCACAGCAGAGCAGTTTCAAGGAAACATTTCTCCTGAGTTTTAGACGAAGTTTCCTGCTGTTTAGTACGTATGCCGGCATTGGGCTGGAAATACCGGTTTTGGGATTCTGCACAGAAAGGGTTTGCAAACCGCTGTATCCACACGTGAGTTTAACTCTGTCAGTTGAATGCACACATTGACAACCATTCAGTTAGACAGCTCCGTTTTGGTTTTAGAAGCAGATATTTCTCTGTATAGCCTATGGTCCCAGTCACTCGGGAATATCCCAACGCAGCTCCTAGAAGAAACGTGTTTCTGACTCGCTGAATCTCAACATAGATTCAACTCTCTTAGGTGAACGAACGCACAGCAGAGCAGTTTCAAGGAAACGTTTCTCCTGAGTTTTAGACGAAGTTTCCTGCAGTTTAGTACGTATGCCGGCATTGGGCTGGAAATACCGGTTTTGGGATTCTTCACAGAAAGGGTTTGCAAACCGCTGTATCCACACGTGAGTTTAACGCTGTCAGTTGAATGCACACATTGACAACCATTCTGTTAGATAGCTCCGTTTTGGTTTTAGGAGCAGATATTTCTCTGTACAGCCTATGGTCCCATTCACTCTGGAATATCCCATCGCAATTCCTAGAAGAAACGTGTTTCTGACTCGCTGAATCTCAACATATATTCAACTCTCTTAGCTGAACGAACGAACAGCAGAGCAGTTTCAAGGAAACGTTTCTCCTGAGTTTTAGACGAAGTTTCCTGCTGTTTAGTACGTATGCCGGCATTGGGTTGGAAATACCGGTTTTGGGATTCTGCACAGAAAGTGTTTGCAAACCGCTGAATCCACACGTGAGTTTAACTCTGTCAGTTGAATGCACACATTGAAAACAATTCAGTTAGATAGCTCCGTTTTGGTTTTAGAAGCAGATATTTCTCTGTACAGCCTATGGTCCCATTCTCTCGGGAATACCCCAACACAGCTCCTAGAAGAAACGTGTTTCTGACTCGCTGAATCTCAACATAGATTCAACTCTCTTAGGTGAACGAAGGCACAGCAGAGCAGTTTCAAGGAAACATTTCTCCTGAGTTTTAGACGAAGTTTACTCCTGTTTAGCACACATGTCGGCATTGGGCTGGAAATACCGGTTTTGGGATTCTGCACAGAAAGGTTTTGCAAACCGCTGAATACACACGTGAGTTCAACTCTGACATTTGAATGCACACATTGAAAACCATTCAATTAGGTAGCTCCGTTTTGGTTTTAGGAGCAGATATTTCTCTGTGCATTCTATGGTCCCATTGACTCGGGAATATCCCAACGCAGCTCAGAGAAGAAACGTGTTTCTGACTCGCTGAATCTCAACATAGATTCAACTCTCTTAGCTGAACGAACGCACAGCAGAGCAGTTTCAAGGAAACGTTTCTCCTGAGTTTTAGACGAAGTTTCCTGCTGTTTAGTACGTATGCCGGCATTGATCTGGAAGTACCGGTTTTGGGATTCTGCACAGAAACGGTTTGCAAACCGCTGAATCCACACGTGAGTTTAACACTGTCAGTTGAATGCACACATTGACAACCATTCAGTAAGATAGCTCCGTTTTGGATTTAGAAGCAGATATTTCTCTGTACAGTCTATGGTCCCATTCAGTCGGGAGTATCCCAACGCAGCTCCTAGAAGAAACGTGTTTCTGACTCGCTGAATCTCAACATAGATTCAACTCTCTTAGGGGAAGTAATGCACAGCAGAGAAGTTTCAAGGAAACGTTTCTCCTGAGTTTTAGACGAAGTTACCTGCTGTTTAGTACGTATGCCGGCATTGAGCTGCAATTACCGGTTTTGGGATTCTGCACAGAAAGGGTTTGCAAACCGCTGAATCCAAACGTGAGTTTAACTCTGTCAGTTGAATGCACACATTGACAACCATTCAGTTAGATAGTTCCGTTTTGGTTTTAGAAGGAGATATTTCTCTGTACAGCCTATGGTCCCATTCACTCGGGAATATCCCAACGCAGCTCCTAGAAGAAACGTGTTTCTGACTCTCTGAATCTCAACATAGATTCAACTCTCTTAGGTGAACGCACGCACAGCAGAGCAGTTTCAAGGAAACGTTTCTCCTGAGTTTTAGACGAAGTTTCCTGCTGTTTAGTACGTATGCCGGCATTGGGCTGGAAATACCGGTTTTCGGATTCTTCACAGAAAGGGTTTGCAAACCGCTGAATCCACACGTGAGTTTAACTCTGTCAGTTGAATGCACACATTGACAACCATTCAGTTAGATAGCTCCGTTTTGGTTTTAGAAGCAGATATTTCTCTGTACAGTCTATGGTCCCAGTCACTCGGGAATATCCCAACGCAGCTCCTAGAAGAAACGTGTTTCTGACTCGCTGAATCTCAACATAGATTCAACTCTCTTAGGTGAACGAACACACAGCAGAGCAGTTTCAAGGAAACGTTTCTCCTGAGTTTTAGACGAAGTTTCCTGGTGCTGAGTACGTATGCCGGCATTGATCTGGAAGTACCGGTTTTGGGATACTGCACAGAAACGGTTTGCAAACCGCTGAATCCACACGTGAGTTTAACTCTGTCAGTTGAATGCACACATTGACAACCATACTGTTAGATAGCTCCGTTTTGGTTTTAGGAGCAGATATTTCTCTGTACAGCCTATGGTCCCATTCACTCGGGAATATCCCATCGCAGCTCCTAGAAGAAACGTGTTTCTGACTCGCTGAAACTCAACATAGATTCAACTCTCTTAGCTGAATGAACGCACAGCAGAGCACTTTCAAGGAAACGTTTCTCCTGAGTTTTGGACGAAGTTTCCTGCTGTTTAGTACGTATGCCGGCATTGGGCTGGAAATACCGGTTTTGGGATTCTGCACAGAAAGGGTTTGCAAACCGAAGAATCCACACGTGAGTTTAACTCTGTCAGTTGAATGCACACATTGACAACCTTTCAGTTAGATAGCTCCGTTTTGGTTTTAGAAGCAGATATTTCTCTGTGCAGCCTATGGTTCCATTCACTCGGGAATATCCCAACACAGCTCCTAGAAGAAACGTGTTTCTGACTCGCTGAATCTCAACATAGATTCAACTCTCTTAGGTGAACGAACACACAGCAGAGCAGTTTCAAGGAAACGTTTCTCCTGAGTTTTAGACGAAGTTTACTGCTGTTTAGTACGCATGCCGGCATTGGGCTGGAAATACCGGTTTTGGGATTCTGCACAGAAAGGTTTTGCAAACCGCTGAATCCACACGTGACTTCAACTCTGACATTTGAATGCACACATTGAAAACCATTCAATTAGATAGCTCCGTTTTGGTTTTAGGAGCAGATATTTCTCTGTACAGCCTATGGTCCCATTCACTCGGGAAAATCCCAACGCAGCTCCTTGAAGAAACCTGTTTCTGACTCGCTGAATCTCAACATAGATTCAACTCTCTTAGGTGAACGAACGCACAGCAGAGCAGTTTCAAGGAAACGTTTCTCCTGAGTTTTAGACGAAGTTTCCTGGTGCTGAGTACGTATGCCGGCATTGATCTGGAAGTACCGGTTTTGGGATTCTGCACAGAAACGGTTTGCAAACCGCTGAATCCACACGTGAGTTTAACTCTGTCAGTTGAATGCACACATTGACAACCATTCTGTTAGATAGCTCCGTTTTGGTTTTAGGAGCAGATATTTCTGTGTACAGCCTATGGTCCCATTCACTCGGGAATATCCCATCGCAGCTCCTAGAAGAAACGTGTTTCTGACTCGCTGAATCTCAACATAGATTCAACTCTCTTAGCTGAATGAACGCACAGCAGAGCACTTTCAAGGAAACGTTTCTCCTGAGTTTTGGACGAAGTTTCCTGCTGTTTAGTACGTATGCCGGCATTGGGCTGGAAATAACGGTTTTGGGATTCTGCACAGAAAGGGTTTGCAAACCGATGAATCCACACGTGAGTTTAACTCTGTCAGTTGAATGCACACATTGACAACCATTCAGTTAGATAGCTCCGTTTTGGTTTTAGAAGCAGATATTTCTCTGTGCAGCCTATGGTTCCATTCACTCGGGAATATCCCAACACAGCTCCTAGAAGAAACGTGCTTCTGACTCGCTGAATCTCAACATAGATTCAACTCTCTTAGGTGAACGAACGCACAGCAGAGCAGTTTCAAGGAAACTTTTCTCCTGAGTTTTAGACGAAGTTTACTGCTGTTTAGTACGCATGCCGGCATTGGGCTGGAAATACCGGTTTTGGGATTCTGCACAGAAAGGTTTTGCAAACCGCTGAATCCACACGTGACTTCAACTCTGACATTTGAATGCACACATTGAAAACCATTCAATTAGATAGCTCCGTTTTGGTTTTAGGAGCAGATATTTCTCTATACAGCCTATGGTCCCATTCACTCGGGAAAATCCCAACGCAGCTCCTTGAAGAAACCTGTTTCTGACTCTCTGAATCTCAACATAGATTCAACTCTCTTAGGTGAACGAACGCACAGCAGATCAGTTTCAAGGAAACGTTTTTCCTGAGTTTTAGACGAAGTTTCCTGCTGTTTAGTACGTATGCCGGCATTGGGCTGGAAATACCGGCTTTGGGATTCTTCACAGAAAGGGTTTGCAAACCGCTGAATCCACACGTGAGTTTAACTCTGTCAGTTGAATGCACACATTGACAACCATTCAGTTAGATAGCTCCGTTTTGGTTTTAGGAGCAGATATTTCTCTGTACAGCCTTTGATCCCATTCACTCGGGAATATCCCAACGCAGCTCCTAGAAGAAACGTGTTTCTGACTCGCTGAATCTCAACATAGATTCAACTCTGTTAGGTGAACGAAGGCACAGCAGAGCAGTTTCAAGGAAACGTTTCTCCTGAGTTTTAGACGAAGTTTCCTGCTGTTTAGTACGTATGCCGGCATTGGGCTGGAAATACCGGTTTTGGGATTCTTCACAGAAAGGGTTTGCAAACCGCTGTATCCAAACGTGAGTTTAACTCTGTCAGTTGAATGCACACATTGACAACCATTCAGTTAGATAGCTCCGCTTTGGTTTTAGGAGCAGATATTTCTCTGTACAGCCTATGGTCCCAGTCACTCGGGAATATCCCAACGCAGCTCCTAGAAGAAAGGTGTTTCTGACTCGCTGAATCTCAACATAGATTCAACTCTCTTAGGTGAACGAACGCACAGCAGAGCAGTTTCAAGGAAACGTTTCTCCTGAGTTTTAGACGAAGTTTCCAGCTGTTTAGTACGTATGCCGGCATTGGGCTGGAAATACCGGTTTTGGGATTCTGCACAGAAAGGGTTTGCAAACCGCTGTATCCACACGTGAGTTTAACTCTGTCAGTTGAATGCACACATTGACAACCATTCAGTTACATAGCTCCGTTTTGGTTTTAGAAGCAGATATTTCTCTGTACAGCCTATGGTCCCAGTCACTCGGGAATATCCCAACGCAGCTCCTAGAAGAAACGTGTTTCGGACTCGCTGAATCTCAACATAGATTCAACTCTCTTAGGTGAACGCACGCACAGCAGAGCAGTTTCAAGGAAACTTTTCTCCTGAGTTTTAGACGAAGTTTCCTGCTGTTTAGTACGTATGCTGGCATTGGGCTGGAAATACCGCTTTTGGGATTCTGCACAGAAAGGGTTTGCAAACCGCGGAATCCACACGTGAGTTTAACTGTCAGTTGAATGCACACATTGACAACCATTCAGTTAGATAGCTCCGTTTTGGTTTTAGAAGCAGAAATTTCTCTGTACAGCCCATGGTCCCAATCACTCGGGAATATCCCATCACAGCTCCTAGAAGAAAGGTGTTTCTGACTCGCTGAATATCAGTATAGATTCAACTCTCTTAGGTGAACGATCGCACAGCAGAGCAGTTTCAAGGAAACGTTTCTCCTGAGTTTTAGACGAAGTTTCCTGCTGTTTAGTACGTATGCCGGCCTTGGGCTGGAAATACCGGTTTTGGGATTCTGCACAGAAAGGGTTTGCAAACCGCGGAATCCACACGTGAGTTTAGCTCTGTCAGTTGAATGCACACTTTGAAAACCATTCAGTTAGATAGCTCCGTTTTGGTTTTAGAAGCAGATATTTCTCTGTACAGCCTATGGTCCAGTTCACTCCGGAATATCCCAACGCAGCTCCTAGAAGAAACGTTTTTCTGACTCGCTGAATCTCAACATAGATTCAACTCTCTTAGGTGAACGCACGCACAGCAGAGCAGTTTCAAGGAAACGTTTCTCCTGAGTTTTAGACGAAGTTTCCTGCTGTTTAGTACGTATGCCGGCATTGGGCTGGAAATACCGGTTTTCGGATTCTTCACAGAAAGGGTTTGCAAACCGCTGAATCCACACGTGAGTTTAACTCTGTTAGTTGAATGCACACATTGACAACCATTCAGTTAGATAGCTCCGTTTTGGTTTTAGAAGCAGATATTTCTCTGTACAGTCTATGGTCCCAGTCACTCTGGAATATCCCATCGCAGCTCCTAGAAGAAACGTGTTTCTGACTCGCTGAATCTCAACATAGATTCAACTCTCTTAGCTGAACGAACGCACAGCAGAGCAGTTTCAAGGAAACGTTTCTCCTGAGTTTTAGACGACGTTTCCTGCTGTTTAGTATGTATGCCTGCATTGATCTGGAAGTACCGGTTTTGGAATTCTGCACAGAAACGGTTTGCAAACCGCTGAATTCACACGTGACTTTAACTCTGTCAGTTGAATGCACACATTGACAACCATTCAGTTAGATAGCTCCGTTTTGGTTTTAGGAGCAGATATTTCTCTGTACAGACTATGGTCCCATTCACTCTGGAATATCCCATCGCAGCTCCTAGAAGAAACGTGTTTCTGACTCGCTGAATCTCAACATAGATTCAAATCTCTTAGTGAATGAACGCACAGCAGAGCACTTTCAAGGAAACGTTTCTCCTGAGTTTTAGACGAAGTTTCCTGCTGTTTAGTACGTATGCCGGCATTGGGCTGGAAATACCGGTTTTGGGATCCTGCACAGAAAGGGTTTGCAAACCGCTGAATCCACACGAGAGTTTAACTCTGTCAGTTGAATGCACACATTGACAACCATTCAGTTAGATAGCTCCGTTTTGTTTTTAGAAGCAGATATTTCTCTGTGCAGTCTATGGTCCCATTGACTCGGGAATATCCCAACGCAGCTCCTAGAAGAAACGTGTTTCTGACTCGCTGAATCTCAACATAGATTCAACTCTCTTAGGGGAAGTAATGCACAGCAGAGAAGTTTCAAGGAAACGTTTCTCCTGAGTTTTAGACGAAGTTACCTGCTGTTTAGTACGTATGCCGGCATTGAGCTGCAATTACCGGTTTTGGGATTCTGCACAGAAAGGGTTTGCAAACCGCTGAATCCAAACGTGAGTTTAACTCTGTCAGTTGAATGCACACATTGACAACCATTCAGTTAGATAGTTCCGTTTTGGTTTTAGAAGCAGATATTTCTCTGTACAGCCTATGGTCCCATTCACTCGGGAATATCCCAACGCAGCTCCTAGAAGAAACGTGTTTCTGACTCGCTGAATCTCAACATAGATTCAACTCTCTTAGGTGAACGAACGCACAGCAGAGCAGTTTCAAGGAAACGTTTCTCCTGAGTTTTAGACGAAGTTTCCTGCTGTTTAGTACGTATGCCGGCCTTGGGCTGGAAATACCGGTTTTGGGATTCTGCACAGAAAGGGTTTGCAAACCGCGGAATCCACACGTGAGTTTAACTCTGTCAGTTGAATGCACACATTGAAAACCATTCAGTTAGATAGCTCCGTTTTGGTTTTAGAAGCAGATATTTCTCTGTACAGCCTATGGTCCCATTCACTCGGGAATATCCCATCAGAGCTCCTAGAAGAAAGGTGTTTCTGACTCGCTGAATATCAATATAGATTCAACTCTCTTAGGTGAACGAACGCACAGCAGAGCAGTTTCAAGGAAACGTTTCTCCTGAGTTTTATACGAAATTTACTGATGTTTAGTACGTATGCCGGCATTGGGATGGAAATACCGGTTCTGGGATTCTGCACAGGAAGGGTTTGCAAACCGCTGAATCCACACGTGAGTTTAGCTCTGTCAGTTGAATGCACACTTTGAAAACCATTCAGTTAGATAGCTCCGTTTTGGTTTTAGAAGCAGATATTTCTCTGTACAGCCTATGGTCCCGTTCACTCCGGAATATCCCAACGCAGCTCCTAGAAGAAACGTGTTTCTGACTCGCTGAATCTCAACATAGATTCAACTCTCTTAGGTGAACGAACGCACAGCAGAGCAGTTTCAAGGAAACGTGTCTCCTGAGTTTTAGACGAAGTTTCCTGCTGTTTAGTACGTATGCCGGCATTGATCTGGAAGTACCGGTTTTGGGATTCTGCACAGAAACGGTTTGCAAACCGCTGAATCCACACGTGAGTTCAACTCTGTCAGTTGAATGCACACATTGACAACCATTCAGTTAGATAGCTCCGTTTTGGTTTTAGGAGCAGATATTTCTCTGTACAGCCTATGGTCCCATTCACTCTGGAATATCCCATCGCAGCTCCTAGAAGAAACGTGTTTCAGACTCGCTGAATCTCAACATAGATTCAACTCTCTTAGCTGAACGAACGCACCGCAGAGCAGTTTCAAGGAAACGTTTCTCCTGAGTTTTAGACGAAGTTTCCTGCTGTTTAGTACGTATGCCGGCATTGATCTGGAAGTACCGGTTTTGGGATTCTGCACAGAAACGGTTTGGAAACCGCTGAATCCACACGTGAGTTTAACTCTGTCAGTTGAATGCACACATTGACAACCATTCAGTTAGATAGCTCCGTTTTGGTTTTAGGAGCAGATATTTCTCTGTACAGCCTATGGTCCCATTCACTCTGGAATATCCCATCGCAGCTCCTAGAAGAAACGTGTTTCTGACTCGCTGAATCTCAACATAGATTCAACTCTCTTAGCTGAACGAACGCACAGCAGAGCAGTTTCAAGGAAACGTTTCTCCTGAGTTTTAGACGAAGTTTCCTGCTGTTTAGTACGTATGCCGGCATTGGGCTGGAAATACCGGTTTTGGGATTCTGCACAGAAAGGGTTTGCAAACCGCTGAATCCACACGTGAGTTTAACTCTGTCAGTTGAATGCACACATTGACAACCATTCAGTTAGATAGCTCCGTTTTGGTTTTAGAAGCAGATATTTCTCTTTACACCCTATGGTCCCATTCACTCGGGAATAACCCAACACAGCTTCTAGATGAAACGTGTTTCTGACTCGCTGAATCTCAACATAGATTCAACTCTCTTAGGTGAACGAACGCACAGCAGAGCAGTTTCAAGGAAACATTTCTCCGGAGTTTTAGACGAAGTTTACTCCTGTTTAGTATACATGCCGGCATTGGGCTGGAAATACCGGTTTTGGGATTCTGCACAGAAAGGTTTTGCAAACCGCTGAATTCACACGTGAGTTCAACTCTGACATTTGAATGCACACATTGAAAACCATTCAATTAGATAGCTCCGTTTTGGTTTTAGGAGCACATATTTCTCTGTACAGCCTATGGTCCCATTCACTCGGGATAATCCCAACGCAGCTCCTAGAAGAAACCTGTTTCTGACTCGCTGAATCTCAACATAGATTCAACTCTCTTAGGTGAACGAACGCACAGCAGAGGAGTTTCAAGGAAACGTTTCTCCTGAGTTTAAGCGAAGTTTCCTGCTGTTTAGTACGTATGCCGGCATTGGGCTGGAAATACCGGTTTTGGGATTCTGCACAGAAACGGTTTGCAAACCGCTGAATCCTCACGTGAGTTCAACTCTGTCAGTTGAATGCACACATTGACAACCATTCAGTTAGATAGCTCCGTTTTGGTTTTAGGAGCAGATATTTCTCTGTACAGCCTATGGTCCCATTCACTCTGGAATATCCCATCGCAGCTCCTAGAAGAAACGTGTTTCTGACTCGCTGAATCTCAACATAGATTCAACTCTCTTAGCTGAACGAACGCACAGCAGAGCAGTTTCACGGAAACGTTTCTCCTGAGTTTTAGACGAAGTTTCCTGCTGTTTAGTATGTATGCCGGCATTGAGCTGGAAGTACCGGTTTTGGGATTCTGCACAGAAAGGGTTTGCAAACCGCTGAATCCACACGTGAGTTTAACTCTGACAGTTGAATGCACACATTGACAACCATTCAGTTAGATAGCTCCGTTTTGGTTTTAGGAGCAGATATTTCTCTGTACAGCCTAAGGTCCCATTCACTCTGGAATATCCCATCGCAGCTCCTAGAAGAAACGTGTTTCTGACTCGCTGAATCTCAACATAGATTCAACTCTCTTAGCTGAATGAACGCACAGCAGAGCACTTTCAAGGAAACGTTTCTCCTGAGTTTTAGACGAAGTTTCCAGCTGTTTAGTACGTATGCCGGCATTGGGCTGGAAATACCGGTTTTGGGATTCTGCACAGAAAGGGTTTGCAAACCGCTGAATCCACACGTGAGTTTAACTCTGTCAGTTGAATGCACACATTGACAACCATTCAGTTAGATAGTTCCGTTTTGGTTTTAGAAGCAGATATTTCTCTGTACAGCCTATGGTCCCATTCACTCGGGAATATCCCAACGCAGCTCCTAGAAGAAACGAGTTTCTGACTCGCTGAATCTCAACATAGATTCAACTCTCTTAGGTGAACGAACGCACAGCAGAGCAGTTTCAAGGAAACGTTTCTCCTGAGTTTTAGACGAAGTTTCCTGCTGTTTAGTACGTATGCCGGCCTTGGGCTGGAAATACCGGTTTTGGGATTCTGCACAGAAAGGGTTTGCAAACCGCGGAATCCACACGTGAGTTTAACTCTGTCAGTTGAATGCACACATTGACAACCATTCAGTTAGATAGCTCCGTTTTGGTTTTAGAAGCAGATATTTCTCTGTACAGCCTATGGTCCCATTCACTCGGGAATATCCCATCAGAGCTCCTAGAAGAAAGGTGTTTCTGACTCGCTGAATATCAATATAGATTCAACTCTCTTAGGTGAACGAACGCACAGCAGAGCAGTTTCAAGGAAACGTTTCTCCTGAGTTTTATACGAAATTTACTGATGTTTAGTACGTATGCCAGCATTGGGATGGAAATACCGGTTTTGGGATTCTGCACAGGAAGGGTTTGCAAACCGCTGAATCCACACGTGAGTTTATCTCTGTCAGTTGAATGCACACTTTGAAAACCATTCAGTTAGATAGCTCCGTTTTGGTTTTAGAAGCAGATATTTCTCTGTACAGCCTATGGTCCCGTTCACTCCAGAATATCCCAACGCAGCTCCTAGAAGAAACGTTTTTCTGACTCGCCGAATCTCAACATAGTTTCAACTCTCTTAGGTGAACGCACGCACAGTAGAGCAGTTTCAAGGAAACGTTTCTCCTGAGTTTTAGACGATGTTTCCTGCTGTTTAGTACGTATGCCGGCATTGGGCTGGAAATTCCGGTTTTGGGATTCTGCACAGAAAGGGTTTGCAAACCGCTGAATCCACACGTGAGTTTATCTCTGTCAGTTGAATGCACACTTTGAAAACCATTCAGTTAGATAGCTCCGTTTTGGTTTTAGAAGCAGATATTTCTCTGTGCAGCCTTTGGTCCCTGTCACTCGGGAATATCCCAACGCAGCTCCTAGAAGAAACGTGTTTCTGACTCGCTGAATCTCAACATAGATTCAACTGTCTTAGGTGAACGAACGCACAGCAGAGCAGTTTCAAGGAAACATTTCTCCTGAGTTTTAGACGAAGTTTACTCCTGTTTAGTATACATGCCGGCATTGGGCTGGAAATACCGGTTTTGGGATTCTGCACAGAAAGGTTTTGCAAACCGCTGAATCCACACGTGAGTTTAACACTGACAGTTGAATGCACACATTGACAACCATTCAGTAAGATAGCTCCATTTTGGATTTAGACGCAGATATTTCTCTGTACAGTCTATGATCCCAGTCACTCGGGAATATCCCAACGCAGCTCCTAGAAGAAACGTGTTTCTGACTCGCTGAATCTCAACATAGATTCAACTCTCTTAGGTGAACGAACGCACAGCAGAGCAGTTTCAAGGAAACATTTCTCCTGAGTTTTAGACGAAGTTTACTCCTGTTTAGTACACATGCCGGCATTGGGCTGTAAATACCGGTTTTGGGATTCTGCCCAGAAAGGTTTTGCAAACCGCTGAATCCACACGTGAGTTCAACTCTGACTTTTGAATGCACACATTGAAAACCATTCAATTAGTTAGCTCTGTTTTGGTTTTAGGAGCAGATATTTCTCTGTACAGCCTATGGTCCCATTCACTCGCGAAAATCCCAACGCAGCTCCTAGAAGAAACCTGTTTCTGACTCGCTGAATCTCAACATAGATTCAACTCTCTTAGGTGAACGAACGCACAGCAGAGGAGTTTCAAGGAAACTTTCTCCTGAGTTTTAGACGAAGTTTCCTGCTGTTTAGTACGTATGCCGGAATTGGGCTGGAAATACCGGTATTGGGATTCTTCACAGAAAGGGTTTGCAAACCGCTAAATCCACACGTGAGTTTAACTCTGTCAGTTGAATGCACACATTGACAACCATTCAGTTAGATAGCTCCGTTTTGGTTTTAGGAGCAGATATTTCTCTGTACACCCTATGGTCCCATTCACTCTGGAATATCCCATCGCAGCTCCTAGAAGAAACGTGTTTCTGACTCGCTGAATCTCAAGATAGATTCAACTCTCTTAGGTGAACGAACTCACAGCAGAGCAGTTTCAAGGAAACGTTTCTCCTGAGTTTTAGACGAAGTTTCCTGCTGTTTAGTACGTATGCCGGCATTGGGCTGGAAATACCGGTTTTGGGATTCTGCACAGAAAGGGTTTGCAAACCGCTGAATCCACACGTGAGTTTAACTCTGTCACTTGAATGCACACATTGACAACCATTCAGTTAGATAGCTCCGTCTTGGTTTTAGAAGCAGATATTTCTCTGTGCAGCCTATGGTCCCATTCACTCGGGAATATCCCAACACAGCTCCTAGAAGAAACGTGTTTCTGACTCGCTGAATCTCAACATAGATTCAACTCTCTTAGCTGAACGAACGCACAGCATAGCAGTTTCAAGGAAACGTTTCTCCTGAGTTTTAGACGAAATTTCCTGCTGTTTAGTACGTATGCCGGCATTGGGCTGGAAATTCCGGTTTTGGGATTCTGCACAGAAAGGGTTTGCAAACCGCTGAATCCACACGTGAGTTTAACTCTGTCAGTTGAATGCACACATTGACAACCATTCAGTTAGATAGCTCCGTTTTGGTTTTAGAAGCAGATATTTCTCTGTACAGCCTATGGTCCCAGTCACTCGGGAATATCCCAACGCAGCTCCTAGAAGAAACGTGTTTCTGACTCGCTGAATCTCAACATAGATTCAACTCTCTTAGGTGAACGAACGCACAGCAGAGCGGTTTCAAGGAAACGTTTCTCCTGAGTTTTAGACGAAGTTTCCTGCTGTTTAGTACGTATGCCGGCATTGATCTGGAAGTACCGGTTTTGGGATTCTGCACAGAAAGGGTTTGCAAACAGCTGTATCCACACGTGAGTTTAATTCTGTCAGTTGAATGCACACATTGACAACCATTCAGTTAGATAGCTCCGTTTTGGTTTTAGAAGCAGATATTTCTCTGTACAGCCTATGGTCCCAGTCACTCCGGAATATCCCAACGCAGCTCCTAGAAGAAACGTGTTTCTGACTCGCTGAATCTCAACATAGATTCAACTCTCTTAGGTGAACGAACGCACAGCAGAGCAGTTTCAAGGAAACGTTTCTCCTGAGTTTTAGACGAAGTTTCCTGCTGTTTAGTACGTATGCCGGCATTGATCTGGAAGTACCGGTTTTGGGATTCTACACAGAAACGGTTTGCAAACCGCTGAATCCACACATGAGTTCAACTCTGTCAGTTGAATGCACACATTGACAACCATTCAGTTAGATAGCTCCGTTTTGGTTTTAGGAGCAGATATTTCTCTGTACAGCCTATGGTCCCATTCACTCTGGAATATCCCATCGCAGCTCCTAGAAGAAACGTGTTTCTGACTCGCTGAATCTCAACATAGTTTCAACTCTCTTAGATGAACGAACGCACAGCAGAGCAGTTTCAAGGAAACGTTTCTCCTGAGTTTTAGACGAAGTTTCCTGCTGTTTAGTACGTATGCCGGCATCGGGCTGGAAATACCGGTTTTGGGATTCTTCACAGAAAGGGTTTGGAAACCGCTGAATCCACACGTGAGTTTAACACTGTCAGTTGAATGCACACATTGACAACCATTCACTTAGATAGCTCCGTTTTGGTTTTAGAAGCAGATATTTCTCTGTACAGCCTATGGTCCCATTCACTCGCGAAAATCCCAACGCAGCTCCTAGAAGAAACCTGTTTCTGACTCGCTGAATCTCAACATGGATTCAACTCTCTTAGGTGAAACAACGCACAGCAGAGGAGTTTCAAGGAAACGTTTCTCCTGAGTTTTAGACGAAGTTTCCTGCTGTTTAGTACGTATGCCGGCATTGGGCTGGAAATACTGGTATTGGGATTCTTCACAGAAAGGGTTTGAAAACCGCTGAATCCACACGTGAGTTTAACTCTGTCAGTTGAATGCACACATTGACAACCATTCAGTTAGATAGCTCCGTTTTGGTTTTAGAAGCAGATATTTCTCTGTACAGTCTATGGTCCCATTCACTCGGGAATATCCCAACGCAGCTCCTAGAAGAAACGTGTTTCTGACTCGCTGAATCTCAACATAGATTCAACTCTCTTAGGTGAACGCACGCACAGCAGAGCAGTTTCAAGGAAACCCTTCTCCTGAGTTTTAGACGAAGTTTCCTGCTGTTTAGTACGTATGCCGGCCTTGGGCTGGAAATACCGGTTTTGGGATTCTTCACAGAAAGGGTTTGCAAACCGCTGAATCCACACGTGAGTTTAACTCTGTCAGTTGAATGCACACATTGACAACCATTCAGTTAGATAGCTCCGTTTTGGTTTTAGGAGCAGATATTTCTCTGTACACCCTATTGTCCCATTCACTCTGGAATTTCCATTCGCAGCTCCTAGAAGAAACGTGTTTCTGACTCGCTGAATCTCAACATAGATTCAACTGTCTTAGGTGAACGAACGCACTGCAGAGCAGTTTCAAGGAAACGTTTCTCCTGAGTTTTAGACGAATCTTACTGCTGTTTAGTACGCATGCCGGCATTGGGCTGGAAATACCGGTTTTGGGATTCTGCACAGAAAGGTTTTGCAAACCGGTGAATCCACACGTGAGTTTAACACTGTCAGTTGAATGCACACATTGACAACCATTCAGTAAGATAGCTCCGTTTTGGATTTAGAAGCAGATATTTCTCTGTACACCCTATGGTCCCATTCACTCTGGAATATCCCATCGCAGCTCCTAGAAGAAACGTGTTTCTGACTCGCTGAATCTCAACATAGATTCAACTCTCTTAGCTGAACGAACGCACAGCATAGCAGTTTCAAGGAAACGTTTCTCCTGAGTTTTAGACGAAATTTCCTGCTGTTTAGAACGTATGCCGGCATTGGGCTGGAAATACCGGTTTTGGGATTCTGCACAGAAAGGGTTTGCAAACCGCTGAATCCACACGTGAGTTTAACTCTGTCAGTTGAATGCACACATTGACAACCATTCAGTTAGATAGCTCCGTTTTGGTTTTAGAAGCAGATATTTCTGTTTACACCCTATGGTCCCATTCACTCGGGAATAACCCAACACAGCTCCTAGAAGAAACGTGTTTCTGACTCGCTGAATCTCAACATAGATTCAACTCTCTTAGGTGAACGAACGCACAGCAGAGCAGTTTCAAGGAAACATTTCTCCTGAGTTTTAGACGAAGTTTACTCCTGTTTAGTACACATGCCGGCATTGGGCTGGAAATACCGGTTTTGGGATTCTGCACAGAAAGGTTTTGCAAACCGCTGAATCCACACGTGAGTTCAACTCTGACATTTGAATGCACACATTGAAAACCATTCAATTAGATAGTTCCGTTTTGGTTTTAGGAGCTGATATTTCTCTGTACAGCCTATGGTCCCATTCACTCGGGATAATCCCAACGCAGCTCCTAGAAGAAACCTGTTTCTGACTCGCTGAATTTCAACATAGATTCAACTCTCTTAGGTGAACGAACGCACAGCAGAGCAGTTTCAAGGAAACGTTTCTCCTGAGTTTTAGACGAAATTTCCTGCTGTTTAGTACGTATGCCGGCATTGGGCTGGAAATACCGGTTTTCGGATTCTTCACAGAAAGGGTTTGCAACCGCTGATTCCACAGGTGAGTTTAACTCTGTCAGTTGAATGCACACATTGACAACCATTCAGTTAGATAGCTCCGTTTTGGTTTTAGAAGCAGATATTGCTCTGTACAGTCTATGGTCCCATTCACTCGGGAATATCCCAACGCAGCTCCTAGAAGAAACGTGTTTCTGACTCGCTGAATCTCAACATAGATTCAACTCTCTTAGGTGAACGAACGCACAGCAGAGCAGTTTCAAGGAAACGTTTCTCCTGAGTTTTAGACGAAGTTTACTGCTGTTTAGTACGCATGCCGGCATTGGGCTGGAAATACCGGTTTTGGGATTCTTCACAGAAAGGCTTTGCAAACCGCTGTATCCACACGTGAGTTTAATTCTGTCAGTTGAATGCACACATTGACAACCATTCAGTTAGATAGCTCCGTTTTGGTTTTAGAAGCAGATATTTCTCTGTACAGCCTATGGTCCCAGTCACTCGGGAATATCCCAACGCAGCTCCTAGAAGAAACGTGTTTCTGACTCGCTGAATCTCAACATAGATTCAACTCTCTTAGGTGAACGAACGCACAGCAGAGCGTTTTCAAGGAAACGTTTCTCCTGAGTTTTAGACGAAGATTCCTGCTGTTTAGTACGTATGCCGGCATTGATCTGGAAGTACCGGTTTTGGGATTCTGCACAGAAAGGGTTTGCAAACCGCTGTATCCACACGTGAGTTTAATTCTGTCAGTTGAATGCACACATTGACAACCATTCAGTTAGATAGCTCCGTTTTGGATTTAGAAGCAGATATTTCTCTGTACAGCCTATGGTCCCAGTCACTCGGGAATATCCCAACGCAGCTCCTAGAAGAAACGTGTTTCTGACTCGCTGAATCTCAACATAGATTCAACTCTCTTAGGTGAACGAACGCACAGCAGAGCAGTTTCAAGGAAACCTTTCTCCTGAGTTTTAGACGAAGTTTCCTGCTGTTTAGTACGTATGCCGGCATTGATCTGGAAGTACCGGTTTTGGGATTCTACACAGAAACGGTTTGCAAACCGCTGAATCCACACGTGAGTTCAACTCTGTCAGTTGAATGCACACATTGACAACCATTCAGTTAGATAGCTCCGTTTTGTTTTTAGGAGCAGATATTTCTCTGTACAGCCTATGGTCCCATTCACTCTGGAATATCCCATCGCAGCACCTAGAAGAAACGTGTTTCTGACTCGCTGAATCTCAACATAGATTCAACTCTCTTAGCTGAATGAACGCACAGCAGAGCACTTTCAAGGAAACGTTTCTCCTGAGTTTTAGACGAAGTTTCCAGCTGTTTAGTACGTATGCCGGCATTGGGCTGGAAATACCGGTTTTGGGATTCTGCACAGAAAGGGTTTGCAAACCGCAGAATCCACACGTGAGTTTAACTCTGTCAGTTGAATGCACACATTGACAACCATTCAGTTAGATAGCTCCGTTTTGGTTTTAGAAGCAGATATTTCTCAGTGCGGCCTATGGTCCCATTCACTCGGGAATATCCCAACACAGCTCCTAGAAGAAACGTGTTTCTGACTCGCTGAATCTCAACATAGATTCAACTGTCTTAGGTGAACGAACGCACTGCAGAGCAGTTTCAAGGAAACGTTTCTCCTGAGTTTTAGACGAATCTTACTGCTGTTTAGTACGCATGCCGGCATTGGGCTGGAAATACCGGTTTTGGGATTCTGCACAGACAGGTTTTGCAAACCGGTGAATCCACACGTGAGTTTAACACTGTCAGTTGAATGCACACATTGACAACCATTCAGTAAGATAGCTCCGTTTTGGTTTTAGAAGCAGATATTTCTCTGTACACCCTATGGTCCCACTCACTCTGGAATATCCCATCGCAGCTCCTAGAAGAAACGTGTTTCTGACTCGCTGAATCTCAACATAGATTCAACTCTCTTAGCTGAACGAACGCACAGCATAGCAGTTTCAAGGAAACGTTTCTCCTGAGTTTTAGACGAAATTTCCTGCTGTTTAGTACGTATGCCGGCATTGGGCTGGAAATACCGGTTTTGGGATTCTGCACAGAAAGGGTTTGCAAACCGCTGAATCCACACGTGAGTTTAACTCTGTCAGTTGAATGCACACATTGACAACCATTCAGTTAGATAGCTCCGTTTTGGTTTTAGAAGCAGATATTTCTCTGTGCGGCCTATGGTCCCATTCACTCGGGAATATCCCAACACAGCTCCTAGAAGAAATGTGTTTCTGACTCGCTGAATCTCAACATAGATTCAACTGTCGTAGGTGAACGAACGCACTGCAGAGCAGTTTCAAGGAAACGTTTCTCCTGAGTTTTAGACGAATCTTACTGCTGTTTAGTACGCATGCCGGCATTGGGCTGGAAATACCGGTTTTGGGATTCTGCACAGAAAGGTTTTGCAAACCGGTGAATCCACACGTGAGTTTAACACTGTCAGTTGAATGCACACATTGACAACCATTCAGTAAGATAGCTCCGTTTTGGATTTAGAAGCAGATATTTCTCTGTACACCCTATGGTCCCATTCACTCTGGAATATCCCATCGCAGCTCCTAGAAGAAACGTGTTTCTGACTCGCTGAATCTCAACATAGATTCAACTCTCTTAGCTGAACGAACGCACAGCATAGCAGTTTCAAGGAAACGTTTCTCCTGAGTTTTAGACGAAATTTCCTGCTGTTTAGAACGTATGCCGGCAATGGGCTGGAAATACCGGTTTTGGGATTCTGCACAGAAAGGGTTTGCAAACCGCTGAATCCACACGTGAGTTTAACTCTGTCAGTTGAATGCACACATTGACAGCCATTCAGTTAGATAGCTCCGTTTTGGTTTTAGAAGCAGATATTTCTGTTTACACCCTATGGTCCCATTCACTCGGGAATAACCCAACACAGCTCCTAGAAGAAACGTGTTTCTGACTCGCTGAATCTCAACATAGATTCAACTCTCTTAGGTGAACGAACGCACAGCAGAGCAGTTTCAAGGAAACATTTCTCCTGAGTTTTAGACGAAGTTTACTCCTGTTTAGTACACATGCCGGCATTGGGCTGGAAATACCGGTTTTGGGATTCTGCACAGAAAGGTTTTGCAAACCGCTGAATCCACACGTGAGTTCAACTCTGACATTTGAATGCACACATTGAAAACCATTCAATTAGATAGTTCCGTTTTGGTTTTAGGAGCAGATATTTCTCTGTACAGCCTATGGTCCCATTCACTCGGGATAATCCCAACGCAGCTCCTAGAAGAAACCTGTTTCTGACTCGCTGAATTTCAACATAGATTCAACTCTCTTAGGTGAACGAACGCACAGCAGAGCAGTTTCAAGGAAACGTTTCTCCTGAGTTTTAGACGAAATTTCCTGCTGTTTAGTACGTATGCCGGCATTGGGCTGGAAATACCGGTTTTCGGATTCTTCACAGAAAGGGTTTGCAACCGCTGATTCCACAGGTGAGTTTAACTCTGTCAGTTGAATGCACACATTGACAACCATTCAGTTAGATAGCTCCGTTTTGGTTTTAGAAGCAGATATTGCTCTGTACAGTCTATGGTCCCATTCACTCGGGAATATCCCAACGCAGCTCCTAGAAGAAACGTGTTTCTGACTCGCTGAATCTCAACATAGATTCAACTCTCTTAGGTGAACGAACGCACAGCAGAGCAGTTTCAAGGAAACGTTTCTCCTGAGTTTTATACGAAGTTTACTGCTGTTTAGTACGCATGCCGGCATTGGGCTGGAAATACCGGTTTTGGGATTCTTCACAGAAAGGGTTTGCAAACCGCTGTATCCACACGTGAGTTTAATTCTGTCAGTTGAATGCACACATTGACAACCATTCAGTCAGATAGCTCCGTTTTGGTTTTAGAAGCAGATATTTCTCTGTACAGTCTATGGTCCCAGTCACTCGGGAATATCCCAACGCAGCTCCTAGAAGAAACGTGTTTCTGACTCGCTGAATCTCAACATAGATTCAACTCTCTTAGGTGAACGAACGCACAGCAGAGCGTTTTCAAGGAAACGTTTCTCCTGAGTTTTAGACGAAGATTCCTGCTGTTTAGTACGTATGCCGGCATTGATCTGGAAGTACCGGTTTTGGGATTCTGCACAGAAAGGGTTTGCAAACCGCTGTATCCACACGTGAGTTTAATTCTGTCAGTTGAATGCACACATTGACAACCATTCAGTTAGATAGCTCCGTTTTGGATTTAGAAGCAGATATTTCTCTGTACAGCCTATGGTCCCAGTCACTCGGGAATATCCCAACGCAGCTCCTAGAAGAAACGTGTTTCTGACTCGCTGAATCTCAACATAGATTCAACTCTCTTAGGTGAACGAACGCACAGCAGAGCAGTTTCAAGGAAACCTTTCTCCTGAGTTTTAGACGAAGTTTCCTGCTGTTTAGTACGTATGCCGGCATTGATCTGGAAGTACCGGTTTTGGGATTCTACACAGAAACGGTTTGCAAACCGCTGAATCCACACGTGAGTTCAACTCTGTCAGTTGAATGCACACATTGACAACCATTCAGTTAGATAGCTCCGTTTTGGTTTTAGGAGCAGATATTTCTCTGTACAGCCTATGGTCCCATTCACTCTGGAATATCCCATCGCAGCACCTAGAAGAAACGTGTTTCTGACTCGCTGAATCTCAACATAGATTCAACTCTCTTAGCTGAATGAACGCACAGCAGAGCACTTTCAAGGAAACGTTTCTCCTGAGTTTTAGACGAAGTTTCCAGCTGTTTAGTACGTATGCCGGCATTGGGCTGGAAATACCGGTTTTGGGATTCTGCACAGAAAGGGTTTGCAAACCGCAGAATCCACACGTGAGTCTAACTCTGTCAGTTGAATGCACACATTGACAACCATTCAGTTAGATAGCTCCGTTTTGGTTTTAGAAGCAGATATTTCTCTGTGCGGCCTATGGTCCCATTCACTCGGGAATATCCCAACACAGCTCCTAGAAGAAACGTGTTTCTGACTCGCTGAATCTCAACATAGATTCAACTGTCTTAGGTGAACGAACGCACTGCAGAGCAGTTTCAAGGAAACGTTTCTCCTGAGTTTTAGACGAATCTTACTGCTGTTTAGTACGCATGCCGGCATTGGGCTGGAAATACCGGTTTTGGGATTCTGCACAGAAAGGTTTTGCAAACCGGTGAGTCCACACGTGAGTTTAACACTGTCAGTTGAATGCACACATTGACAACCATTCAGTAAGATAGCTCCGTTTTGGTTTTAGAAGCAGATATTTCTCTGTACACCCTATGGTCCCATTCACTCTAGAATATCCCATCGCAGCTCCTAGAAGAAACGTGTTTCTGACTCGCTGAATCTCAACATAGATTCAACTCTCTTAGCTGAACGAACGCACAGCATAGCAGTTTCAAGGAAACGTTTCTCCTGAGTTTTAGACGAAATTTCCTGCTGTTTAGTACGTATGCCGGCATTGGGCTGGAAATACCGGTTTTGGGATTCTGCACAGAAAGGGTTTGCAAACCGCTGAATCCACACGTGAGTTTAACTCTGTCAGTTGAATGCACACATTGACAACCATTCAGTTAGATAGCTCCGTTTTGGTTTTAGAAGCAGATATTTCTCTGTACAGCCCATGGTCCCAGTCACTCGGGAATATCCCAACGCAGCTCCTAGAAGAAACGTGTTTCTGACTCGCTGAATCTCAACATAGATTCAACTCTCTTAGGTGAACGAACGCACAGCAGAGCGTTTTCAAGGAAACGTTTCTCCTGAGTTTTAGACGAAGTTTCCTGCTGTTTAGTACGTATGCCAGCATTGATCTGGAAGTACCGGTTTTGGGATTCTGCACAGAAAGGGTTTGCAAACCGCTGTATCCACACGTGAGTTTAATTCTGTCAGTTGAATGCACACATTGACAACCATTCAGTTAGATAGCTCCGTTTTGGTTTTAGAAGCAGATATTTCTCTGTACAGCCTATGGTCCCAGTCACTCGGGAATATCCCAACGCAGCTCCTAGAAGAAACGTGTTTCTGACTCGCTGAATCTCAACATAGATTCAACTCTGTTAGGTGAACGAACGCACAGCAGAGGACTTTCAAGGAAACGTTTCTCCTGAGTTTTAGACGAAGTTTCCTGCTGTTTAGTACGTATGCCGGCATTGATCTGGAAGTACCGGTTTTGGGATTCTACACAGAAACGGTTTGCAAACCGCTGACTCCACACGTGAGTTCAACTCTGTCAGTTGAATGCACACATTGACAACCATTCAGTTAGATAGCTCCGTTTTGGTTTTAGGAGCAGATATTTCTCTGTACAGCCTATGGTCCCATTCACTCTGGAATATCCCATCGCAGCACCTAGAAGAAACGTGTTTCTGACTCGCTGAATCTCAACATAGATTCAACTCTCTTAGCTGAATGATCGCACAGCAGAGCACTTTCAAGGAAACGTTTCTCCTGAGTTTTAGACGAAGTTTCCAGCTGTTTAGTACGTATGCCGGCATTGGGCTGGAAATACCGGTTTTGGGATTCTGCACAGAAAGGGTTTGCAAACCGCAGAATCCACACGTGAGTTTAACTCTGTCAGTTGAATGCACACATTGACAACCATTCAGTTAGATAGCTCCGTTTTGGTTTTAGAAGCAGATATTTCTCTGTGCGGCCTATGGTCCCATTCACTCGGGAATATCCCAACACAGCTCCTAGAAGAAACGTGTTTCTGACTCGCTGAATCTCAACATAGATTCAACTGTCTTAGGTGAACGAACGCACTGCAGAGCAGTTTCAAGGAAACGTTTCTCCTGAGTTTTAGACGAATCTTACTGCTGTTTAGTACGCATGCCGGCATTGGGCTGGAAATACCGGTTTTGGGATTCTGCACAGAAAGGTTTTGCAAACCGGTGAATCCACACGTGAGTTTAACACTGTCAGTTGAATGCACACATTGACAACCATTCAGTAAGATAGCTCCGTTTTGGATTTAGAAGCAGATATTTCTCTGTACACCCTATGGTCCCATTCACTCTGGAATATCCCATCGCAGCTCCTAGAAGAAACGTGTTTCTGACTCGCTGAATCTCAACATAGATTCAACTCTCTTAGCTGAACGAACGCACAGCATAGCAGTTTCAAGGAAACGTTTCTCCTGAGTTTTAGACGAAATTTCCTGCTGTTTAGAACGTATGCCGGCATTGGGCTGGAAATACCGGTTTTGGGATTCTGCACAGAAAGGGTTTGCAAACCGCTGAATCCACACGTGAGTTTAACTCTGTCAGTTGAATGCACACATTGACAACCATTCAGTTAGATAGCTCCGTTTTGGTTTTAGAAGCAGATATTTCTGTTTACACCCTATGGTCCCATTCACTCGGGAATAACCCAACACAGCTCCTAGAAGAAACGTGTTTCTGACTCGCTGAATCTCAACATAGATTCAACTCTCTTAGGTGAACGAACGCACAGCAGAGCAGTTTCAAGGAAACATTTCTCCTGAGTTTTAGACGAAGTTTACTCCTGTTTAGTACACATGCCGGCATTGGGCTGGAAATACCGGTTTTGGGATTCTGCACAGAAAGGTTTTGCAAACCGCTGAATCCACACGTGAGTTCAACTCTGACATTTGAATGCACACATTGAAAACCATTCAATTAGATAGTTCCGTTTTGGTTTTAGGAGCTGATATTTCTCTGTACAGCCTATGGTCCCATTCACTCGGGATAATCCCAACGCAGCTCCTAGAAGAAACCTGTTTCTGACTCGCTGAATTTCAACATAGATTCAACTCTCTTAGGTGAACGAACGCACAGCAGAGCAGTTTCAAGGAAACGTTTCTCCTGAGTTTTAGACGAAATTTCCTGCTGTTTAGTACGTATGCCGGCATTGGGCTGGAAATACCGGTTTTCGGATTCTTCACAGAAAGGGTTTGCAACCGCTGATTCCACAGGTGAGTTTAACTCTGTCAGTTGAATGCACACATTGACAACCATTCAGTTAGATAGCTCCGTTTTGGTTTTAGAAGCAGATATTGCTCTGTACAGTCTATGGTCCCATTCACTCGGGAATATCCCAACGCAGCTCCTAGAAGAAACGTGTTTCTGACTCGCTGAATCTCAACATAGATTCAACTCTCTTAGGTGAACGAACGCACAGCAGAGCAGTTTCAAGGAAACGTTTCTCCTGAGTTTTAGACGAAGTTTACTGCTGTTTAGTACGCATGCCGGCATTGGGCTGGAAATACCGGTTTTGGGATTCTTCACAGAAAGGCTTTGCAAACCGCTGTATCCACACGTGAGTTTAATTCTGTCAGTTGAATGCACACATTGACAACCATTCAGTTAGATAGCTCCGTTTTGGTTTTAGAAGCAGATATTTCTCTGTACAGCCTATGGTCCCAGTCACTCGGGAATATCCCAACGCAGCTCCTAGAAGAAACGTGTTTCTGACTCGCTGAATCTCAACATAGATTCAACTCTCTTAGGTGAACGAACGCACAGCAGAGCGTTTTCAAGGAAACGTTTCTCCTGAGTTTTAGACGAAGATTCCTGCTGTTTAGTACGTATGCCGGCATTGATCTGGAAGTACCGGTTTTGGGATTCTGCACAGAAAGGGTTTGCAAACCGCTGTATCCACACGTGAGTTTAATTCTGTCAGTTGAATGCACACATTGACAACCATTCAGTTAGATAGCTCCGTTTTGGATTTAGAAGCAGATATTTCTCTGTACAGCCTATGGTCCCAGTCACTCGGGAATATCCCAACGCAGCTCCTAGAAGAAACGTGTTTCTGACTCGCTGAATCTCAACATAGATTCAACTCTCTTAGGTGAACGAACGCACAGCAGAGCAGTTTCAAGGAAACCTTTCTCCTGAGTTTTAGACGAAGTTTCCTGCTGTTTAGTACGTATGCCGGCATTGATCTGGAAGTACCGGTTTTGGGATTCTACACAGAAACGGTTTGCAAACCGCTGAATCCACACGTGAGTTCAACTCTGTCAGTTGAATGCACACATTGACAACCATTCAGTTAGATAGCTCCGTTTTGGTTTTAGGAGCAGATATTTCTCTGTACAGCCTATGGTCCCATTCACTCTGGAATATCCCATCGCAGCACCTAGAAGAAACGTGTTTCTGACTCGCTGAATCTCAACATAGATTCAACTCTCTTAGCTGAATGAACGCACAGCAGAGCACTTTCAAGGAAACGTTTCTCCTGAGTTTTAGACGAAGTTTCCAGCTGTTTAGTACGTATGCCGGCATTGGGCTGGAAATACCGGTTTTGGGATTCTGCACAGAAAGGGTTTGCAAACCGCAGAATCCACACGTGAGTTTAACTCTGTCAGTTGAATGCACACATTGACAACCATTCAGTTAGATAGCTCCGTTTTGGTTTTAGAAGCAGATATTTCTCAGTGCGGCCTATGGTCCCATTCACTCGGGAATATCCCAACACAGCTCCTAGAAGAAACGTGTTTCTGACTCGCTGAATCTCAACATAGATTCAACTGTCTTAGGTGAACGAACGCACTGCAGAGCAGTTTCAAGGAAACGTTTCTCCTGAGTTTTAGACGAATCTTACTGCTGTTTAGTACGCATGCCGGCATTGGGCTGGAAATACCGGTTTTGGGATTCTGCACAGAAAGGTTTTGCAAACCGGTGAATCCACACGTGAGTTTAACACTGTCAGTTGAATGCACACATTGACAACCATTCAGTAAGATAGCTCCGTTTTGGTTTTAGAAGCAGATATTTCTCTGTACACCCTATGGTCCCACTCACTCTGGAATATCCCATCGCAGCTCCTAGAAGAAACGTGTTTCTGACTCGCTGAATCTCAACATAGATTCAACTCTCTTAGCTGAACGAACGCACAGCATAGCAGTTTCAAGGAAACGTTTCTCCTGAGTTTTAGACGAAATTTCCTGCTGTTTAGTACGTATGCCGGCATTGGGCTGGAAATACCGGTTTTGGGATTCTGCACAGAAAGGGTTTGCAAACCGCTGAATCCACACGTGAGTTTAACTCTGTCAGTTGAATGCACACATTGACAACCATTCAGTTAGATAGCTCCGTTTTGGTTTTAGAAGCAGATATTTCTCTGTGCGGCCTATGGTCCCATTCACTCGGGAATATCCCAACACAGCTCCTAGAAGAAATGTGTTTCTGACTCGCTGAATCTCAACATAGATTCAACTGTCGTAGGTGAACGAACGCACTGCAGAGCAGTTTCAAGGAAACGTTTCTCCTGAGTTTTAGACGAATCTTACTGCTGTTTAGTACGCATGCCGGCATTGGGCTGGAAATACCGGTTTTGGGATTCTGCACAGAAAGGTTTTGCAAACCGGTGAATCCACACGTGAGTTTAACACTGTCAGTTGAATGCACACATTGACAACCATTCAGTAAGATAGCTCCGTTTTGGATTTAGAAGCAGATATTTCTCTGTACACCCTATGGTCCCATTCACTCTGGAATATCCCATCGCAGCTCCTAGAAGAAACGTGTTTCTGACTCGCTGAATCTCAACATAGATTCAACTCTCTTAGCTGAACGAACGCACAGCACAGCAGTTTCAAGGAAACGTTTCTCCTGAGTTTTAGACGAAATTTCCTGCTGTTTAGAACGTATGCCGGCATTGGGCTGGAAATACCGGTTTTGGGATTCTGCACAGAAAGGGTTTGCAAACCGCTGAATCCACACGTGAGTTTAACTCTGTCAGTTGAATGCACACATTGACAACCATTCAGTTAGATAGCTCCGTTTTGGTTTTAGAAGCAGATATTTCTGTTTACACCCTATGGTCCCATTCACTCGGGAATAACCCAACACAGCTCCTAGAAGAAACGTGTTTCTGACTCGCTGAATCTCAACATAGATTCAACTCTCTTAGGTGAACGAACGCACAGCAGAGCAGTTTCAAGGAAACATTTCTCCTGAGTTTTAGACGAAGTTTACTCCTGTTTAGTACACATGCCGGCATTGGGCTGGAAATACCGGTTTTGGGATTCTGCACAGAAAGGTTTTGCAAACCGCTGAATCCACACGTGAGTTCAACTCTGACATTTGAATGCACACATTGAAAACCATTCAATTAGATAGTTCCGTTTTGGTTTTAGGAGCAGATATTTCTCTGTACAGCCTATGGTCCCATTCACTCGGGATAATCCCAACGCAGCTCCTAGAAGAAACCTGTTTCTGACTCGCTGAATTTCAACATAGATTCAACTCTCTTAGGTGAACGAACGCACAGCAGAGCAGTTTCAAGGAAACGTTTCTCCTGAGTTTTAGACGAAATTTCCTGCTGTTTAGTACGTATGCCGGCATTGGGCTGGAAATACCGGTTTTCGGATTCTTCACAGAAAGGGTATGCAACCGCTGATTCCACAGGTGAGTTTAACTCTGTCAGTTGAATGCACACATTGACAACCATTCAGTTAGATAGCTCCGTTTTGGTTTTAGAAGCAGATATTGCTCTGTACAGTCTATGGTCCCATTCACTCGGGAATATCCCAACGCAGCTCCTAGAAGAAACGTGTTTCTGACTCGCTGAATCTCAACATAGATTCAACTCTCTTAGGTGAACGAACGCACAGCAGAGCAGTTTCAAGGAAACGTTTCTCCTGAGTTTTAGACGAAGTTTACTGCTGTTTAGTACGCATGCCGGCATTGGGCTGGAAATACCGGTTTTGGGATTCTTCACAGAAAGGGTTTGCAAACCGCTGTATCCACACGTGAGTTTAATTCTGTCAGTTGAATGCACACATTGACAACCATTCAGTCAGATAGCTCCGTTTTGGTTTTAGAAGCAGATATTTCTCTGTACAGTCTATGGTCCCAGTCACTCGGGAATATCCCAACGCAGCTCCTAGAAGAAACGTGTTTCTGACTCGCTGAATCTCAACATAGATTCAACTCTCTTAGGTGAACGAACGCACAGCAGAGCGTTTTCAAGGAAACGTTTCTCCTGAGTTTTAGACGAAGATTCCTGCTGTTTAGTACGTATGCCGGCATTGATCTGGAAGTACCGGTTTTGGGATTCTGCACAGAAAGGGTTTGCAAACCGCTGTATCCACACGTGAGTTTAATTCTGTCAGTTGAATGCACACATTGACAACCATTCAGTTAGATAGCTCCGTTTTGGATTTAGAAGCAGATATTTCTCTGTACAGCCTATGGTCCCAGTCACTCGGGAATATCCCAACGCAGCTCCTAGAAGAAACGTGTTTCTGACTCGCTGAATCTCAACATAGATTCAACTCTCTTAGGTGAACGAACGCACAGCAGAGCAGTTTCAAGGAAACCTTTCTCCTGAGTTTTAGACGAAGTTTCCTGCTGTTTAGTACGTATGCCGGCATTGATCTGGAAGTACCGGTTTTGGGATTCTACACAGAAACGGTTTGCAAACCGCTGAATCCACACGTGAGTTCAACTCTGTCAGTTGAATGCACACATTGACAACCATTCAGTTAGATAGCTCCGTTTTGGTTTTAGGAGCAGATATTTCTCTGTACAGCCTATGGTCCCATTCACTCTGGAATATCCCATCGCAGCACCTAGAAGAAACGTGTTTCTGACTCGCTGAATCTCAACATAGATTCAACTCTCTTAGCTGAATGAACGCACAGCAGAGCACTTTCAAGGAAACGTTTCTCCTGAGTTTTAGACGAAGTTTCCAGCTGTTTAGTACGTATGCCGGCATTGGGCTGGAAATACCGGTTTTGGGATTCTGCACAGAAAGGGTTTGCAAACCGCAGAATCCACACGTGAGTTTAACTCTGTCAGTTGAATGCACACATTGACAACCATTCAGTTAGATAGCTCCGTTTTGGTTTTAGAAGCAGATATTTCTCTGTGCGGCCTATGGTCCCATTCACTCGGGAATATCCCAACACAGCTCCTAGAAGAAACGTGTTTCTGACTCGCTGAATCTCAACATAGATTCAACTGTCTTAGGTGAACGAACGCACTGCAGAGCAGTTTCAAGGAAACGTTTCTCCTGAGTTTTAGACGAATCTTACTGCTGTTTAGTACGCATGCCGGCATTGGGCTGGAAATACCGGTTTTGGGATTCTGCACAGAAAGGTTTTGCAAACCGGTGAATCCACACGTGAGTTTAACACTGTCAGTTGAATGCACACATTGACAACCATTCAGTAAGATAGCTCCGTTTTGGTTTTAGAAGCAGATATTTCTCTGTACACCCTATGGTCCCATTCACTCTAGAATATCCCATCGCAGCTCCTAGAAGAAACGTGTTTCTGACTCGCTGAATCTCAACATAGATTCAACTCTCTTAGCTGAACGAACGCACAGCATAGCAGTTTCAAGGAAACGTTTCTCCTGAGTTTTAGACGAAATTTCCTGCTGTTTAGTACGTATGCCGGCATTGGGCTGGAAATACCGGTTTTGGGATTCTGCACAGAAAGGGTTTGCAAACCGCTGAATCCACACGTGAGTTTAACTCTGTCAGTTGAATGCACACATTGACAACCATTCAGTTAGATAGCTCCGTTTTGGTTTTAGAAGCAGATATTTCTCTTTACACCCTATGGTCCCATTCACTCGGGAATAACCCAACACAGCTCCTAGAAGAAACGTGTTTCTGACTCGCTGAATCTCAACATAGATTCAACTCTCTTAGGTGAACGAACGCACAGCAGAGCAGTTTCAAGGAAACGTTTCTCCTGAGTTTTAGACGAAGTTTCCTGCTGTTTAGTACGTATGCCGGCATTGGGCTGGAAATACCGGTTTTGGGATTCTTCACAGAAAGGGTTTGCAACCGCTGATTCCACAGGTCAGTTTAACTCTGTCAGTTGAATGCACACATTGACAACCATTCAGTTAGATAGCTCCGTTTTGGTTTTAGAAGCAGATGTTGCTCTGTACAGTCTATGGTCCCATTCACTCGGGAATATCCCAACGCAGCTCCTAGAAGAAACGTGTTTCTGACTCGCTGAATCTCAACATAGATTCAACTCTCTTAGGTGAACGAACGCACAGCAGAGCAGTTTCAAGGAAACGTTTCTCCTGAGTTTTAGACGAAGTTTACTGCTGTTTAGTACGCATGCCGGCATTGGGCTGGAAATACCGGTTTTGGGATTCTGCACAGAAAGGGTTTGGAAACCGCTGAATCCACACGTGAGTTTAACACTGTCAGTTGAATGCACACATTGACAACCATTCACTTAGATAGCTCCGTTTTGGTTTTAGAAGCAGATATTTCTCTGTACAGTCTATGGTCCCAGTCACTCGGGAATATCCCAACGCAGCTCCTAGAAGAAACGTGTTTCTGACTCGCTGAATCTCAACATAGATTCAACTCTCTTAGGTGAACGAACACACAGCAGAGCAGTTTCAAGGAAACGTTTCTCCTGAGTTTTAGACGAAGTTTCCTGCTGTTTAGTACGTATGCCGGCCTTGGGCTGGAAATACCGGTTTTGGGATTCTGCACAGAAAGGGTTTGCAAACAGCTGTATCCACACGTGAGTTTAATTCTGTCAGTTGAATGCACACATTGACAACCATTCAGTTAGATAGCTCCGTTTTGGTTTTAGAAGCAGATATTTCTCTGTACAGCCTATGGTCCCAGTCACTCGGGAATATCCCAACGCAGCTCCTAGAAGAAACGTGTTTCTGACTCGCAGAATCTCAGCATAGATTCAACTCTCTTAGGTGAACGAACGCACAGCAGAGCAGTTTCAAGGAAACGTTTCTCCTGAGTTTTAGACGAAGTTTCCTGCTGTTTAGTACGTATGCCGGCATTGATCTGGAAGTACCGGTTTTGGGATTCTACACAGAAACGGTTTGCAAACCGCTGAATCCACACGTGAGTTCAACTCTGTCAGTTGAATGCACACATTGACAACCATTCAGTTAGATAGCTCCGTTTTGGTTTTAGGAGCAGATATTTCTCTGTACAGCCTAAGGTCCCATTCACTCTGGAATATCCCATCGCAGCTCCTAGAAGAAACGTGTTTCTGACTCGCTGAATCTCAACATAGATTCAACTCTCTTAGCTGAATGAACGCACAGCAGAGCACTTTCAAGGAAACGTTTCTCCTGAGTTTTAGACGAAGTTTCCAGCTGTTTAGTACGTATGCCGGCATTGGGCTGGAAATACCGGTTTTGGGATTCTGCACAGAAAGGGTTTGCAAACCGCAGAATCCACACGTGAGTTTTACTCTGTCAGTTGAATGCACACATTGACAACCATTCAGTTAGATAGCTCCGTTTTGGTTTTAGAAGCAGATATTTCTCTGTGCAGCCTACGGTCCCATTCACTCGGGAATATCCCAACACAGCTCCTAGAAGAAACGTGTTTCTGACTCGCTGAATCTCAACATAGATTCAACTGTCTTAGGTGAACGAACGCACAGCAGAGCAGTTTCAAGGAAACGTTTCTCCTGAGTTTTAGACGAATCTTACTGCTGTTTAGTACGCATGCCGGCATTGGGCTGGAAATACCGGTTTTGGGATTCTGCACAGAAAGGTTTTGCAAACCGCTGAATCCACACGTGAGTTTAACCCTGTCAGTTGAATGCACACATTGACAACCATTCAGTAAGATAGCTCCGTTTTGGATTTAGAAGCAGATATTTCTCTGTACAGCCTATGGTCCCATTCACTCTGGAATATCCCATCGCAGCTCCTAGAGGAAACGTGTTTCTGACTCGCTGAATCTCAACATAGATTCAACTCTCTTAGCTGAACGAACGCACAGCATAGCAGTTTCAAGGAAACGTTTCTCCTGGGTTTTAGACGAAATTTCCTGCTGTTTAGTACGTATGCCGGCATTGGGCTGGAAATACCGGTTTTGGGATTCTGCACAGAAAGGGTTTGCAAACCGCTGAATCCACACGTGAGTTTAACTCTGTCAGTTGAATGCACACATTGACAACCATTCAGTTAGATAGCTCCATTTTGGTTTTAGAAGCAGATATTTCTCTGTAAACCCTATGGTCCCATTCACTCGGGAATAACCCAACACAGCTCCTAGAAGAAACGTGTTTCTGACTCGCTGAATCTCAACATAGATTCAACTCTCTTAGGTGAACGAACGCACAGCAGAGCAGTTTCAAGGAAACATTTCTCCTGAGTTTTAGACGAAGTTTACTCCTGTTTAGTACACATGCCGGCATTGGGCTGCAAATACCGGTTTTGGGATTCTGCACAGAAAGGTTTTGCAAACCGCTGAATCCACACGTGAGTTCAACTCTGACATTTGAATGCACACATTGAAAACCATTCAATTAGATAGCTCCGTTTTGGTTTTAGGAGCAGATATTTCTCTGTACAGCCTATGGTCCCATTCACTCGGGATAATCCCAACGCAGCTCTTAGAAGAAACCTGTTTCTGACTCGCTGAATTTCAACATAGATTCAACTCTCTTAGGTGAACGAACGCACAGCAGAGCAGTTTCAAGGAAACGTTTCTCCTGAGTTTTAGACGAAGTTTCCTGCTGTTTAGTACGTATGCCGGCATTGGGCTGGAAATACCGGTTTTGGGATTCTTCACAGAAAGGGTTTGCAACCGCTGATTCCACAGGTGAGTTTAACTCTGTCAGTTGAATGCACACATTGACAACCATTTAGTTAGATAGCTCCGTTTTGGTTTTAGAAGCAGATATTGCTCTGTACAGTCTATGGTCCCATTCACTCGGGAATATCCCAACGCAGCTCCTAGAAGAAACGTGTTTCTGACTCGCTGAATCTCAACATAGATTCAACTCTCTTAGTTGAACGAACGCACAGCAGAGCAGTTTCAAGGAAACGTTTCTCCTGAGTTTTAGACGAAGTTTACTGCTGTTTAGTACGCATTCCGGCATTGTCCTGGAAATACCGGTTTTGGGATTCTTCACAGAAAGGGTTTGCAAACCGCTGTATCCACACGTGAGTTTAATTCTGTCAGTTGAATGCACACATTGACAACCATTCAGTTAGATAGCTCCGTTTTGGTTTTAGAAGCAGATATTTCTCTGTACAGCCTATGGTCCCAGTCACTCGGGAATATCCCAACGCAGCTCCTAGAAGAAACGTGTTTCTGACTCGCTGAATCTCAACATAGATTCAACTCTCTTAGGTGAACGAACGCACAGCAGAGCGTTTTCAAGGAAACGTTTCTCCTGAGTTTTAGACGAAGTTTCCTGCTGTTTAGTACGTATGCCGGCATTGATCTGGAAGTACCGGTTTTGGGATTCTGCACAGAAAGGGTTTGCAAACCGCTGTATCCACACGTGAGTTTAATTCTGCCAGTTGAATGCACACATTGACAACCATTCAGTTAGATAGCTCCGTTTTGGTTTTAGAAGCAGATATTTCTCTGTACAGCCTATGGTCCCAGACACTCGGGAATATCCCAACGCAGCTCCTAGAAGAAACGTGTTTCTGACTCGCTGAATCTCAACATAGATTCATCTCTCTTAGGTGAACGAACGCACAGCAGAGCAGTTTCAAGGAAACGTTTCTCCTGAGTTTTAGACGAAGTTTCCTGCTGTTTAGTACGTATGCCGGCAATGATCTGGAAGTACCGGTTTTGGGATTCTGCACAGAAACGGTTTGCAAACCGCTGAATCCACACGTGAGTTCAACTCTGTCAGTTGAATGCACATATTGACAATCATTCAGTTAGATAGCTCGGTTTTGGTTTTAGGAGCACATATTTCTCTGTACAGCCTATGGTCCCATTCACTCGGGAATAACCCAACACAGCTCCTAGAAGAAACGTGTTTCTGACTCGCTGAATCTCAACATAGATTCAACTCTCTTAGGTGAACGAATGCACAGCAGAGCAGTTTCAAGGAAACATTTCTCCTGAGTTTTAGACGAAGTTTACTCCTGTTTAGTAGACATGCCGGCATTGGGCTGGAAATACCGGTTTTGGGATTCTGCACAGAAAGGTTTTGCAAACCGCTGAATCCACACGTGAGTTGAACTCTGACATTTGAATGCACACATTGAAAGCCATTCAATTAGATAGCTCCGTTTTGGTTTTAGGAGCAGATATTTCTCTGTACAGTCTATGGTCCCATTCACTCGGGATAATCCCAACGTAGCTCCTAGAAGAAACCTGTTTCTGACTCGCTGAATCTCAACATAGATTCAACTCTCTTAGGTGAACGAACGCACAGCAGAGGAGTTTCAAGGAAACGTTTCTCCTAAGTTTTAGACGAAGTTTCCTGCTGTTTAGTACGTATGCCGGCATTTGGCTGGAAATACCGGTTTTGGGATTCTTCACAGAGAAGGTTTGCAAACCGCTGAATCCACACTTGAGTTTAACTCTGTCAATTGAATGCACACATTGACAACCATTCAGTTAGATAGCTCCGTTTTGGTTTTAGAAGCAGATATTTCTCTGTACAGCCTATGGTCCCAGTCACTCGGGAATATCCCAACGCAGCTCCTAGAAGACACGTGTTTCTGACTCGCTGAATCTCAACATAGATTCAACTCTATTAGGTGAACGAACGCACAGCAGAGCAGTTTCAAGGAAACGTTTCTCCTGAGTTTTAGACGAAGTTTCCTGCTGTTTAGTACGTATGCCGGCATTGATCTGGAAGTACCGGTTTTGGGATTCTGCACAGAAAGGGTTTGCAAACCGCTGAATCCACACGTGAGTTCAACTCTGTCAGTTGAATGCACACATTGACAACCATTCAGTTAGATAGCTCCGTTTTGGTTTTAGGAGCAGATATTTCTCTGTACAGCCTATGGTCCCATTCACTCTGGAATATCCCATCGCAGCTCCTAGAAGAAACCTGTTTCTGACTCGCTGAATCTCAACATAGATTCAACTCTCTTAGGTGAACGAACACACAGCAGAGCAGTTTCAAGGAAACGTTTCTCCTGAGTTTTAGACGAAGTTTCCTGCTGTTTAGTACGTATGCCGGCCTTGGGCTGGAAATACCGGTTTTGGGATTCTGCACAGAAAGGGTTTGCAAACAGCTGTATCCACACGTGAGTTTAATTCTGTCAGTTGAATGCACACATTGACAACCATTCAGTTAGATAGCTCCGTTTTGGTTTTAGAAGCAGATATTTCTCTGTGCAGCCTATGGTCCCATTCACTCGGGAATATCCCAACACAGTTCCTAGAAGAAACGTGTTTCTGACTCGCTGAATCTCAACATAGATTCAACTGTCTTAGGTGAACGAACGCACAGCAGAGCAGTTTCAAGGAAACGTTGCTCCTGAGTTTTAGACGAATCTTACTGCTGTTTAGTACGCATGCCGGCATTGGGCTGGAAATACCGGTTTTGGGATTCTGCACAGAAAGGTTTTGCAAACCGCTGAATCCACACGTGAGTTTAACACTGTCAGTTGAATGCACACATTGACAACCATTCAGTAAGATAGCTCCGTTTTGGATTTAGAAGCAGATATTTCTCTGTACAGCCTATGGTCCCATTCACTCTGGAATATCCCATCGCAGCTCCTAGAAGAAACGTGTTTCTGACTCGCTGAATCTCAACATAGATTCAACTCTCTTAGCTGAACGAACGCACAGCATAGCAGTTTCAAGGAAACGTTTCTCCTGAGTTTTAGACGAAATATCCTGCTGTTTAGTACGTATGCCGGCACTGGGCTGGAAATACCGGTTTTGGGATTCTGCACAGAAAGGGTTTGCAAACCGCTGAATCCACACGTGAGTTTAACTCTGTCAGTTGAATGCACACATTGACAACCATTCAGTTAAATAGCTCCGTTTTGGTTTTAGAAGCAGATATTTCTCTTTACACCCTATGGTCCCATTCACTCGGGAATAACCCAACACAGCTCCTAGAAGAATCGAGTTTCTGACTCGCTGAATCTCAACATAGATTCAACTCTCTTAGGTGAACGAACGCACAGCAGAGCAGTTTCAAGGAAACATTTCTCCTGAGTTTTAGACGAAGTTTACTGCTGTTTAGTATACATGCCGGCATTGGGCTGGAAATACCGGTTTTGGGATTCTGCACAGAAAGGTTTTGCAAACCGCTGAAACCACACGGGAGTTCAACTCTGACATTTGAATGCACACATTGAAAACCATTCAATTAGATAGCTCCGTTTTGGTTTTAGGAGCAGATATTTCTCTGTACAGCCTATGGTCCCATTCTCTCGGGATAATCCCAACGCAGCTCCTAGAAGAAACCTGTTTCTGACTCGCTGAATTTCAACATAGATTCAACTCTCTTAGTTGAACGAACGCACAGCAGAGCAGTTTCAAGGAAACGTTTCTCCTGAGTTTTAGACGAAGTTTCCTGCTGTTCAGTACGTATGCCGGCATTGGGCTGGAAATACCGGTTTTGGGATTCTTCACAGAAAGGGTTTGCAACCGCTGATTCCACAGGTGAGTTTAACACTGTCAGTTGAATGCACACATTGACAACCATTCAGTTAGATAGCTCCGTTTTGGTTTTAGAAGCAGATATTGCTCTGTACAGTCTATGGTCCCATTCACTCGGGAATATCCCAACGCAGCTCCTAGAAGAAACGTGTTTCTGACTCGCTGAATCTCAACATAGATTCAACTCTCTTAGGTGAACGAACGCACAGCAGAGCAGTTTCAAGGAAACGTTTCTCCTGAGTTTTAGACGAAGTTTACTGCTGTTTAGTACGCATGCCGGCATTGGGCTGGAAATATCGGTTTTGGGATTCTTCACAGAAAGGGTTTGCAAACCGCTGTATCCACACGTGAGTTTAATTCTGTCAGTTGAATGCACACATTGACAACCATTCAGTTAGATAGCTCCGTTTTGGTTTTAGAAGCAGATATTTCTCTGTACAGCCTATGGTCCCAGTCACTCGGGAATATCCCAACGCAGCTCCTAGAAGAAACGTGTTTCTGACTCGCTGAATCTCAACATAGATTCAACTCTCTTAGGTGAACGAACGCACAGCAGAGCGTTTTCAAGGAAACGTTTCTCCTGAGTTTTAGACGAAGTTTCCTGCTGTTTAGTATGTATGCCAGCATTGATCTGGAAGTACCGGTTTTGGGATTCTGCACAGAAAGGGTTTGCAAACCGCTGTATCCACACGTGAGTTTAATTCTGTCAGTTGAATGCACACATTGACAACCATTCAGTTAGATAGCTCCGTTTTGGTTTTAGAAGCAGATATTTCTCTGTACAGCCTATGGTCCCAGTCACTCGGGAATATCCCAACGCAGCTCCTAGAAGAAACGTGTTTCTGACTCGCTGAATCTCAACATAGATTCAACTCTCTTAGGTGAACGAACGCACAGCAGAGGACTTTCAAGGAAACGTTTCTCCTGAGTTTTAGACGAAGTTTCCTGCTGTTTAGTACGTATGCCGGCATTGATCTGGAAGTACCGGTTTTGGGATTCTACACAGAAACGGTTTGCAAACCGCTGACTCCACACGTGAGTTCAACTCTGTCAGTTGAATGCACACATTGACAACCATTCAGTTAGATAGCTCCGTTTTGGTTTTAGGAGCAGATATTTCTCTGTACAGCCTATGGTCCCATTCACTCTGGAATATCCCATCGCAGCACCTAGAAGAAACGTGTTTCTGACTCGCTGAATCTCAACATAGATTCAACTCTCTTAGCTGAATGAACGCACAGCAGAGCACTTTCAAGGAAACGTTTCTCCTGAGTTTTAGACGAAGTTTCCAGCTGTTTAGTACGTATGCCGGCATTGGGCTGGAAATACCGGTTTTGGGATTCTGCACAGAAAGGGTTTGCAAACCGCAGAATCCACACGTGAGTTTAACTCTGTCAGTTGAATGCACACATTGACAACCATTCAGTTAGATAGCTCCGTTTTGGTTTTAGAAGCAGATATTTCTCTGTGCGGCCTATGGTCCCATTCACTCGGGAATATCCCAACACAGCTCCTAGAAGAAACGTGTTTCTGACTCGCTGAATCTCAACATAGATTCAACTGTCTTAGGTGAACGAACGCACTGCAGAGCAGTTTCAAGGAAACGTTTCTCCTGAGTTTTAGACGAATCTTACTGCTGTTTAGTACGCATGCCGGCATTGGGCTGGAAATACCGGTTTTGGGATTCTGCACAGAAAGGTTTTGCAAACCGGTGAATCCACACGTGAGTTTAACACTGTCAGTTGAATGCACACATTGACAACCATTCAGTAAGATAGCTCCGTTTTGGATTTAGAAGCAGATATTTCTCTGTACACCCTATGGTCCCATTCACTCTGGAATATCCCATCGCAGCTCCTAGAAGAAACGTGTTTCTGACTCGCTGAATCTCAACATAGATTCAACTCTCTTAGCTGAACGAACGCAGAGCATAGCAGTTTCAAGGAAACGTTTCTCCTGAGTTTTAGACGAAATTTCCTGCTGTTTAGAACGTATGCCGGCATTGGGCTGGAAATACCGGTTTTGGGATTCTGCACAGAAAGGGTTTGCAAACCGCTGAATCCACACGTGAGTTTAACTCTGTCAGTTGAATGCACACATTGACAACCATTCAGTTAGATAGCTCCGTTTTGGTTTTAGAAGCAGATATTTCTGTTTACACCCTATGGTCCCATTCACTCGGGAATAACCCAACACAGCTCCTAGAAGAAACGTGTTTCTGACTCGCTGAATCTCAACATAGATTCAACTCTCTTAGGTGAACGAACGCACAGCAGAGCAGTTTCAAGGAAACATTTCTCCTGAGTTTTAGACGAAGTTTACTCCTGTTTAGTACACATGCCGGCATTGGGCTGGAAATACCGGTTTTGGGATTCTGCACAGAAAGGTTTTGCAAACCGCTGAATCCACACGTGAGTTCAACTCTGACATTTGAATGCACACATTGAAAACCATTCAATTAGATAGTTCCGTTTTGGTTTTAGGAGCAGATATTTCGCTGTACAGCCTATGGTCCCATTCACTCGGGATAATCCCAACGCAGCTCCTAGAAGAAACCTGTTTCTGACTCGCTGAATTTCAACATAGATTCAACTCTCTTAGGTGAACGAACGCACAGCAGAGCAGTTTCAAGGAAACGTTTCTCCTGAGTTTTAGACGAAATTTCCTGCTGTTTAGTACGTATGCCGGCATTGGGCTGGAAATACCGGTTTTCGGATTCTTCACAGAAAGGGTTTGCAACCGCTGATTCCACAGGTGAGTTTAACTCTGTCAGTTGAATGCACACATTGACAACCATTCAGTTAGATAGCTCCGTTTTGGTTTTAGAAGCAGATATTGCTCTGTACAGTCTATGGTCCCATTCACTCGGGAATATCCCAACGCAGCTCCTAGAAGAAACGTGTTTCTGACTCGATGAATCTCAACATAGATTCAACTCTCTTAGGTGAACGAACGCACAGCAGAGCAGTTTCAAGGAAACGTTTCTCCTGAGTTTTAGACGAAGTTTACTGCTGTTTAGTACGCATGCCGGCATTGGGCTGGAAATACCGGTTTTGGGATTCTTCACAGAAAGGGTTTGCAAACCGCTGTATCCACACGTGAGTTTAATTATGTCAGTTGAATGCACACATTGACAACCATTCAGTTAGATAGCTCCGTTTTGGTTTTAGAAGCAGATATTTCTCTGTACAGCCTATGATCCCAGTCACTCGGGAATATCCCAACGCAGCTCCTAGAAGAAACGTGTTTCTGACTCGCTGAATCTCAACATAGATTCAACTCTCTTAGGTGAACGAACGCACAGCAGAGCGTTTTCAAGGAAACGTTTCTCCTGAGTTTTAGACGAAGATTCCTGCTGTTTAGTACGTATGCCGGCATTGATCTGGAAGTACCGGTTTTGGGATTCTGCACAGAAAGGGTTTGCAAACCGATGTATCCACACGTGAGTTTAATTCTGTCAGTTGAATGCACACATTGACAACCATTCAGTTAGATAGCTCCGTTTTGGATTTAGAAGCAGATATTTCTCTGTACAGCCTATGGTCCCAGTCACTCGGGAATATCCCAACGCAGCTCCTAGAAGAAACGTGTTTCTGACTCGCTGAATCTCAACATAGATTCAACTCTCTTAGGTGAACGAACGCACAGCAGAGCAGTTTCAAGGAAACCTTTCTCCTGAGTTTTAGACGAAGTTTCCTGCTGTTTAGTACGTATGCCGGCATTGATCTGGAAGTACCGGTTTTGGGATTCTACACAGAAACGGTTTGCAAACCGCTGAATCCACACGTGAGTTCAACTCTGTCAGTTGAATGCACACATTGACAACCATTCAGTTAGATAGCTCCGTTTTGGTTTTAGGAGCAGATATTTCTCTGTACAGCCTATGGTCCCATTCACTCTGGAATATCCCATCGCAGCACCTAGAAGAAACGTGTTTCTGACTCGCTGAATCTCAACATAGATTCAACTCTCTTAGCTGAATAAACGCACAGCAGAGCACTTTCAAGGAAACGTTTCTCCTGAGTTTTAGACGAAGTTTCCAGCTGTTTAGTACGTATGCCGGCATTGGGCTGGAAATACCGGATTTGGGATTCTGCACAGAAAGGGTTTGCAAACCGCAGAATCCACACGTGAGTTTAACTCTGTCAGTTGAATGCACACATTGACAACCATTCAGTTAGATAGCTCCGTTTTGGTTTTAGAAGCAGATATTTCTCAGTGCGGCCTATGGTCCCATTCACTCGGGAATATCCCAACACAGCTCCTAGAAGAAACGTGTTTCTGACTCGCTGAATCTCAACATAGATTCAACTGTCTTAGGTGAACGAACGCACTGCAGAGCAGTTTCAAGGAAACGTTTCTCCTGAGTTTTAGACGAATCTTACTGCTGTTTAGTACGCATGCCGGCATTGGGCTGGAAATACCGGTTTTGGGATTCTGCACAGAAAGGTTCTGCAAACCGGTGAATCCACACGTGAGTTTAACACTGTCAGTTGAATGCACACATTGACAACCATTCAGTAAGATAGCTCCGTTTTGGTTTTAGAAGCAGATATTTCTCTGTACACCCTATGGTCCCATTCACTCTGGAATATCCCATCGCAGCTCCTAGAAGAAACGTGTTTCTGACTCGCTGAATCTCAACATAGATTCAACTCTCTTAGCTGAACGAACGCACAGCATAGCAGTTTCAAGGAAACGTTTCTCCTGAGTTTTAGACGAAATTTCCTGCTGTTTAGTACGTATGCCGGCATTTGGCTGGAAATACCGGTTTTGGGATTCTGCACAGAAAGGGTTTGCAAACCGCTGAATCCACACGTGAGTTTAACTCTGTCAGTTGAATGCACACATTGACAACCATTCAGTTAGATAGCTCCGTTTTGGTTTTAGAAGCAGATATTTCTCTGTGCGGCCTATGGTCCCATTCACTCGGGAATATCCCAACACAGCTCCTAGAAGAAACGTGTTTCTGACTCGCTGAATCTCAACATAGATTCAACTGTCGTAGGTGAACGAACGCACTGCAGAGCAGTTTCAAGGAAACGTTTCTCCTGAGTTTTAGACGAATCTTACTGCTGTTTAGTACGCATGCCGGCATTGGGCTGGAAATACCGGTTTTGGGATTCTGCACAGAAAGGTTTTGCAAACCGGTGAATCCACACGTGAGTTTAACACTGTCAGTTGAATGCACACATTGACAACCATTCAGTAAGATAGCTCCGTTTTGGATTTAGAAGCAGATATTTCTCTGTACACCCTATGGTCCCATTCACTCTGGAATATCCCATCGCAGCTCCTAGAAGAAACGTGTTTCTGACTCGCTGAATCTCAACATAGATTCAACTCTCTTAGCTGAACGAACGCACAGCATAGCAGTTTCAAGGAAACGTTTCTCCTGAGTTTTAGACGAAATTTCCTGCTGTTTAGAACGTATGCCGGCATTGATCTGGAAGTACCGGTTTTGGGATTCTGCACAGAAACGGTTTGCAAACCGCTGAATCCACACGTGAGTTCAACTCTGACATTTGAATGCACACATTGAAAACCATTCAATTAGATAGTTCCGTTTTGGTTTTAGGAGCAGATATTTCTCTGTACAGCCTATGGTCCCATTCACTCGGGATAATCCCAACGCAGCTCCTAGAAGAAACCTGTTTCTGACTCGCTGAATTTCAACATAGATTCAACTCTCTTAGGTGAACGAACGCACAGCAGAGCAGTTTCAAGGAAACGTTTCTCCTGAGTTTTAGACGAAATTTCCTGCTGTTTAGTACGTATGCCGGCATTGGGCTGGAAATACCGGTTTTCGGATTCTTCACAGAAAGGGTTTGCAACCGCTGATTCCACAGGTGAGTTTAACTCTGTCAGTTGAATGCACACATTGACAACCATTCAGTTAGATAGCTCCGTTTTGGTTTTAGAAGCAGATATTGCTCTGTACAGTCTATGGTCCCATTCACTCGGGAATATCCCAACGCAGCTCCTAGAAGAAACGTGTTTCTGACTCGCTGAATCTCAACATAGATTCAACTCTCTTAGGTGAACGAACGCACAGCAGAGCAGTTTCAAGGAAACGTTTCTCCTGAGTTTTAGACGAAGTTTACTGCTGTTTAGTACGCATGCCGGCATTGGGCTGGAAATACCGGTTTTGGGATTCTTCACAGAAAGGGTTTGCAAACCGCTGTATCCACACGTGAGTTTAATTCTGTCAGTTGAATGCACACATTGACAACCATTCAGTTAGATAGCTCCGTTTTGGTTTTAGAAGCAGATATTTCTCTGTACAGCCTATGGTCCCATTCACTCTGGAATATCCCATCGCAGCACCTAGAAGAAACGTGTTTCTGACTCGCTGAATCTCAACATAGATTCAACTCTCTTAGCTGAATGAACGCACAGCAGAGCACTTTCAAGGAAACGTTTCTCCTGAGTTTTAGACGAAGTTTCCAGCTGTTTAGTACGTATGCCGGCATTGGGCTGGAAATACCGGTTTTGGGATTCTGCACAGAAAGGGTTTGCAAACCGCAGAATCCACACGTGAGTTTAACTCTGTCAGTTGAATGCACACATTGACAACCATTCAGTTAGATAGCTCCGTTTTGGTTTTAGAAGCAGATATTTCTCTGTGCGGCCTATGGTCCCATTCACTCGGGAATATCCCAACACATCTCCTAGAAGAAACGTGTTTCTGACTCGCTGAATCTCAACATAGATTCAACTGTCTTAGGTGAACGAACGCACTGCAGAGCAGTTTCAAGGAAACGTTTCTCCTGAGTTTTAGACGAATCTTACTGCTGTTTAGTACGCATGCCGGCATTGGGCTGGAAATACCGGTTTTGGGATTCTGCACAGAAAGGTTTTGCAAACCGGTGAATCCACACGTGAGTTTAACACTGTCAGTTGAATGCACACATTGACAACCATTCAGTAAGATAGCTCCGTTTTGGTTTTAGAAGCAGATATTTCTCTGTACACCCTATGGTCCCATTCACTCTGGAATATCCCATCGCAGCTCCTAGAAGAAACGTGTTTCTGACTCGCTGAATCTCAACATAGATTCAACTCTCTTAGCTGAACGAACGCACAGCATAGCAGTTTCAAGGAAACGTTTCTCCTGAGTTTTAGACGAAATTTCCTGCTGTTTAGTACGTATGCCGGCATTGGGCTGGAAATACCGGTTTTGGGATTCTGCACAGAAAGGGTTTGCAAACCGCTGAATCCACACGTGAGTTTAACTCTGTCAGTTGAATGCACACATTGACAACCATTCAGTTAGATAGCTCCGTTTTGGTTTTAGAAGCAGATATTTCTGTTTACACCCTATGGTCCCATTCACTCGGGAATAACCCAACACAGCTCCTAGAAGAAACGTGTTTCTGACTCGCTGAATCTCAACATAGATTCAACTCTCTTAGGTGAACGAACGCACAGCAGAGCAGTTTCAAGGAAACGTTTCTCCTGAGTTTTAGACGAAGTTTCCTGCTGTTTAGTACGTATGCCGGCATTGGGCTGGAAATACCGGTTTTGGGATTCTTCACAGAAAGGGTTTGCAACCGCTGATTCCACAGGTCAGTTTAACTCTGTCAGTTGAATGCACACATTGACAACCATTCAGTTAGATAGCTCCGTTTTGGTTTTAGAAGCAGATGTTGCTCTGTACAGTCTATGGTCCCATTCACTCGGGAATATCCCAACGCAGCTCCTAGAAGAAACGTGTTTCTGACTCGCTGAATCTCAACATAGATTCAACTCTCTTAGGTGAACGAACGCACAGCAGAGCAGTTTCAAGGAAACGTTTCTCCTGAGTTTTAGACGAAGTTTACTGCTGTTTAGTACGCATGCCGGCATTGGGCTGGAAATACCGGTTTTGGGATTCTGCACAGAAAGGGTTTGGAAACCGCTGAATCCACACGTGAGTTTAACACTGTCAGTTGAATGCACACATTGACAACCATTCACTTAGATAGCTCCGTTTTGGTTTTAGAAGCAGATATTTCTCTGTACAGTCTATGGTCCCAGTCACTCGGGAATATCCCAACGCAGCTCCTAGAAGAAACGTGTTTCTGACTCGCTGAATCTCAACATAGATTCAACTCTCTTAGGTGAACGAACACACAGCAGAGCAGTTTCAAGGAAACGTTTCTCCTGAGTTTTAGACGAAGTTTCCTGCTGTTTAGTACGTATGCCGGCCTTGGGCTGGAAATACCGGTTTTGGGATTCTGCACAGAAAGGGTTTGCAAACAGCTGTATCCACACGTGAGTTTAATTCTGTCAGTTGAATGCACACATTGACAACCATTCAGTTAGATAGCTCCGTTTTGGTTTTAGAAGCAGATATTTCTCTGTACAGCCTATGGTCCCAGTCACTCGGGAATATCCCAACGCAGCTCCTAGAAGAAACGTGTTTCTGACTCGCAGAATCTCAGCATAGATTCAACTCTCTTAGGTGAACGAACGCACAGCAGAGCAGTTTCAAGGAAACGTTTCTCCTGAGTTTTAGACGAAGTTTCCTGCTGTTTAGTACGTATGCCGGCATTGATCTGGAAGTACCGGTTTTGGGATTCTACACAGAAACGGTTTGCAAACCGCTGAATCCACACGTGAGTTCAACTCTGTCAGTTGAATGCACACATTGACAACCATTCAGTTAGATAGCTCCGTTTTGGTTTTAGGAGCAGATATTTCTCTGTACAGCCTAAGGTCCCATTCACTCTGGAATATCCCATCGCAGCTCCTAGAAGAAACGTGTTTCTGACTCGCTGAATCTCAACATAGATTCAACTCTCTTAGCTGAATGAACGCACAGCAGAGCACTTTCAAGGAAACGTTTCTCCTGAGTTTTAGACGAAGTTTCCAGCTGTTTAGTACGTATGCCGGCATTGGGCTGGAAATACCGGTTTTGGGATTCTGCACAGAAAGGGTTTGCAAACCGCAGAATCCACACGTGAGTTTTACTCTGTCAGTTGAATGCACACATTGACAACCATTCAGTTAGATAGCTCCGTTTTGGTTTTAGAAGCAGATATTTCTCTGTGCGGCCTATGGTCCCATTCACTCGGGAATATCCCAACACATCTCCTAGAAGAAACGTGTTTCTGACTCGCTGAATCTCAACATAGATTCAACTGTCTTAGGTGAACGAACGCACTGCAGAGCAGTTTCAAGGAAACGTTTCTCCTGAGTTTTAGACGAATCTTACTGCTGTTTAGTACGCATGCCGGCATTGGGCTGGAAATACCGGTTTTGGGATTCTGCACAGAAAGGTTTTGCAAACCGGTGAATCCACACGTGAGTTTAACACTGTCAGTTGAATGCACACATTGACAACCATTCAGTAAGATAGCTCCGTTTTGGTTTTAGAAGCAGATATTTCTCTGTACACCCTATGGTCCCATTCACTCTGGAATATCCCATCGCAGCTCCTAGAAGAAACGTGTTTCTGACTCGCTGAATCTCAACATAGATTCAACTCTCTTAGCTGAACGAACGCACAGCATAGCAGTTTCAAGGAAACGTTTCTCCTGAGTTTTAGACGAAATTTCCTGCTGTTTAGTACGTATGCCGGCATTGGGCTGGAAATACCGGTTTTGGGATTCTGCACAGAAAGGGTTTGCAAACCGCTGAATCCACACGTGAGTTTAACTCTGTCAGTTGAATGCACACATTGACAACCATTCAGTTAGATAGCTCCGTTTTGGTTTTAGAAGCAGATATTTCTGTTTACACCCTATGGTCCCATTCACTCGGGAATAACCCAACACAGCTCCTAGAAGAAACGTGTTTCTGACTCGCTGAATCTCAACATAGATTCAACTCTCTTAGGTGAACGAACGCACAGCAGAGCAGTTTCAAGGAAACGTTTCTCCTGAGTTTTAGACGAAGTTTCCTGCTGTTTAGTACGTATGCCGGCATTGGGCTGGAAATACCGGTTTTGGGATTCTTCACAGAAAGGGTTTGCAACCGCTGATTCCACAGGTCAGTTTAACTCTGTCAGTTGAATGCACACATTGACAACCATTCAGTTAGATAGCTCCGTTTTGGTTTTAGAAGCAGATGTTGCTCTGTACAGTCTATGGTCCCATTCACTCGGGAATATCCCAACGCAGCTCCTAGAAGAAACGTGTTTCTGACTCGCTGAATCTCAACATAGATTCAACTCTCTTAGGTGAACGAACGCACAGCAGAGCAGTTTCAAGGAAACGTTTCTCCTGAGTTTTAGACGAAGTTTACTGCTGTTTAGTACGCATGCCGGCATTGGGCTGGAAATACCGGTTTTGGGATTCTGCACAGAAAGGGTTTGGAAACCGCTGAATCCACACGTGAGTTTAACACTGTCAGTTGAATGCACACATTGACAACCATTCACTTAGATAGCTCCGTTTTGGTTTTAGAAGCAGATATTTCTCTGTACAGTCTATGGTCCCAGTCACTCGGGAATATCCCAACGCAGCTCCTAGAAGAAACGTGTTTCTGACTCGCTGAATCTCAACATAGATTCAACTCTCTTAGGTGAACGAACACACAGCAGAGCAGTTTCAAGGAAACGTTTCTCCTGAGTTTTAGACGAAGTTTCCTGCTGTTTAGTACGTATGCCGGCCTTGGGCTGGAAATACCGGTTTTGGGATTCTGCACAGAAAGGGTTTGCAAACAGCTGTATCCACACGTGAGTTTAATTCTGTCAGTTGAATGCACACATTGACAACCATTCAGTTAGATAGCTCCGTTTTGGTTTTAGAAGCAGATATTTCTCTGTACAGCCTATGGTCCCAGTCACTCGGGAATATCCCAACGCAGCTCCTAGAAGAAACGTGTTTCTGACTCGCAGAATCTCAGCATAGATTCAACTCTCTTAGGTGAACGAACGCACAGCAGAGCAGTTTCAAGGAAACGTTTCTCCTGAGTTTTAGACGAAGTTTCCTGCTGTTTAGTACGTATGCCGGCATTGATCTGGAAGTACCGGTTTTGGGATTCTACACAGAAACGGTTTGCAAACCGCTGAATCCACACGTGAGTTCAACTCTGTCAGTTGAATGCACACATTGACAACCATTCAGTTAGATAGCTCCGTTTTGGTTTTAGGAGCAGATATTTCTCTGTACAGCCTAAGGTCCCATTCACTCTGGAATATCCCATCGCAGCTCCTAGAAGAAACGTGTTTCTGACTCGCTGAATCTCAACATAGATTCAACTCTCTTAGCTGAATGAACGCAAAGCAGAGCACTTTCAAGGAAACGTTTCTCCTGAGTTTTAGACGAAGTTTCCAGCTGTTTAGTACGTATGCCGGCATTGGGCTGGAAATACCGGTTTTGGGATTCTGCACAGAAAGGGTTTGCAAACCGCAGAATCCACACGTGAGTTTTACTCTGTCAGTTGAATGCACACATTGACAACCATTCAGTTAGATAGCTCCGTTTTGGTTTTAGAAGCAGATATTTCTCTGTGCAGCCTACGGTCCCATTCACTCGGGAATATCCCAACACAGCTCCTAGAAGAAACGTGTTTCTGACTCGCTGAATCTCAACATAGATTCAACTGTCTTAGGTGAACGAACGCACAGCAGAGCAGTTTCAAGGAAACGTTTCTCCTGAGTTTTAGACGAATCTTACTGCTGTTTAGTACGCATGCCGGCATTGGGCTGGAAATACCGGTTTTGGGATTCTGCACAGAAAGGTTTTGCAAACCGCTGAATCCACACGTGAGTTTAACACTGTCAGTTGAATGCACACATTGACAACCATTCAGTAAGATAGCTCCGTTTTGGATTTAGAAGCAGATATTTCTCTGTACAGCCTATGGTCCCATTCACTCTGGAATATCCCATCGCAGCTCCTAGAGGAAACGTGTTTCTGACTCGCTGAATCTCAACATAGATTCAACTCTCTTAGCTGAACGAACGCACAGCATAGCAGTTTCAAGGAAACGTTTCTCCTGGGTTTTAGACGAAATTTCCTGCTGTTTAGTACATATGCCGGCATTGGGCTGGAAATACCGGTTTTGGGATTCTGCACAGAAAGGGTTTGCAAACCGCTGAATCCACACGTGAGTTTAACTCTGTCAGTTGAATGCACACATTGACAACCATTCAGTTAGATAGCTCCGTTTTGGTTTTAGAAGCAGATATTTCTCTGTAAACCCTATGGTCCCATTCACTCGGGAATAACCCAACACAGCTCCTAGAAGAAACGTGTTTCTGACTCGCTGAATCTCAACATAGATTCAACTCTCTTAGGTGAACGAACGCACAGCAGAGCAGTTTCAAGGAAACATTTCTCCTGAGTTTTAGACGAAGTTTACTCCTGTTTAGTACACATGCCGGCATTGGGCTGCAAATACCGGTTTTGGGATTCTGCACAGAAAGGTTTTCAAACCGCTGAATCCACACGTGAGTTCAACTCTGACATTTGAATGCACACATTGAAAACCATTCAATTAGATAGTTCCGTTTTGGTTTTAGGAGCAGATATTTCTCTGTACAGCCTATGGTCCCATTCACTCGGGATAATCCCAACGCAGCTCCTAGAAGAAACCTGTTTCTGACTCGCTGAATTTCAACATAGATTCAACTCTCTTAGGTGAACGAACGCACAGCAGAGCAGTTTCAAGGAAACGTTTCTCCTGAGTTTTAGACGAAATTTCCTGCTGTTTAGTACGTATGCCGGCATTGGGCTGGAAATACCGGTTTTCGGATTCTTCACAGAAAGGGTTTGCAACCGCTGATTCCACAGGTGAGTTTAACTCTGTCAGTTGAATGCACACATTGACAACCATTCAGTTAGATAGCTCCGTTTTGGTTTTAGAAGCAGATATTGCTCTGTACAGTCTATGGTCCCATTCACTCGGGAATATCCCAACGCAGCTCCTAGAAGAAACGTGTTTCTGACTCGCTGAATCTCAACATAGATTCAACTCTCTTAGGTGAACGAACGCACAGCAGAGCAGTTTCAAGGAAACGTTTCTCCTGAGTTTTAGACGAAGTTTACTGCTGTTTAGTACGCATGCCGGCATTGGGCTGGAAATACCGGTTTTGGGATTCTTCACAGAAAGGGTTTGCAAACCGCTGTATCCACACGTGAGTTTAATTCTGTCAGTTGAATGCACACATTGACAACCATTCAGTTAGATAGCTCCGTTTTGGTTTTAGAAGCAGATATTTCTCTGTACAGCCTATGGTCCCAGTCACTCGGGAATATCCCAACGCAGTTCCTAGAAGAAACGTGTTTCTGACTCGCTGAATCTCAACATAGATTCAACTCTCTTAGGTGAACGAACGCACAGCAGAGCGTTTTCAAGGAAACCTTTCTCCTGAGTTTTAGACGAAGTTTCCTGCTGTTTAGTACGTATGCCGGCATTGATCTGGAAGTACCGGTTTTGGGATTCTACACAGAAACGGTTTGCAAACCGCTGAATCCACACGTGAGTTCAACTCTGTCAGTTGAATGCACACATTGACAACCATTCAGTTAGATAGCTCCGTTTTGGTTTTAGGAGCAGATATTTCTCTGTACAGCCTATGGTCCCATTCACTCTGGAATATCCCATCGCAGCACCTAGAAGAAACGTGTTTCTGACTCGCTGAATCTCAACATAGATTCAACTCTCTTAGCTGAATGAACGCACAGCAGAGCACTTTCAAGGAAACGTTTCTCCTGAGTTTTAGACGAAGTTTCCAGCTGTTTAGTACGTATGCCGGCATTGGGCTGGAAATACCGGTTTTGGGATTCTGCACAGAAAGGGTTTGCAAACCGCAGAATCCACACGTGAGTTTAACTCTGTCAGTTGAATGCACACATTGACAACCATTCAGTTAGATAGCTCCGTTTTGGTTTTAGAAGCAGATATTTCTCTGTGTGGCCTATGGTCCCATTCACTCGGGAATATCCCAACACAGCTCCTAGAAGAAACGTGTTTCTGACTCGCTGAATCTCAACATAGATTCAACTGTCTTAGGTGAACGAACGCACTGCAGAGCAGTTTCAAGGAAACGTTTCTCCTGAGTTTTAGACGAATCTTACTGCTGTTTAGTACGCATGCCGGCATTGGGCTGGAAATACTGGTTTTGGGATTCTGCACAGAAAGGTTTTGCAAACCGGTGAATCCACACGTGAGTTTAACACTGTCAGTTGAATGCACACATTGACAACCATTCAGTAAGATAGCTCCGTTTTGGTTTTAGAAGCAGATATTTCTCTGTACACCCTATGGTCCCATTCACTCTGGAATATCCCATCGCAGCTCCTAGAAGAAACGTGTTTCTGACTCGCTGAATCTCAACATAGATTCAACTCTCTTAGCTGAACGAACGCACAGCATAGCAGTTTCAAGGAAACGTTTCTCCTGAGTTTTAGACGAAATTTCCTGCTGTTTAGTACGTATGCCGGCATTGGGCTGGAAATACCGGTTTTGGGATTCTGCACAGAAAGGGTTTGCAAACCGCTGAATCCACACGTGAGTTTAACTCTGTCAGTTGAATGCACACATTGACAACCATTCAGTTAGATAGCTCCGTTTTGGTTTTAGAAGCAGATATTTCTCTTTACACCCTATGGTCCCATTCACTCGGGAATAACCCAACACAGCTCCTAGAAGAAACGTGTTTCTGACTCGCTGAATCTCAACATAGATTCAACTCTCTTAGGTGAACGAACGCACAGCAGAGCAGTTTCAAGGAAACGTTTCTCCTGAGTTTTAGACGAAGTTTCCTGCTGTTTAGTACGTATGCCGGCATTGGGCTGGAAATACCGGTTTTGGGATTCTTCACAGAAAGGGTTTGCAACCGCTGATTCCACAGGTCAGTTTAACTCTGTCAGTTGAATGCACACATTGACAACCATTCAGGTAGATAGCTCCGTTTTGGTTTTAGAAGCAGATGTTGCTCTGTACAGTCTATGGTCCCATTCACTCGGGAATATCCCAACGCAGCTCCTAGAAGAAACGTGTTTCTGACTCGCTGAATCTCAACATAGATTCAACTCTCTTAGGTGAACGAACGCACAGCAGAGCAGTTTCAAGGAAACGTTTCTCCTGAGTTTTAGACGAAGTTTACTGCTGTTTAGTACGCATGCCGGCATTGGGCTGGAAATACCGGTTTTGGGATTCTGCACAGAAAGGGTTTGGAAACCGCTGAATCCACACGTGAGTTTAACACTGTCAGTTGAATGCACACATTGACAACCATTCACTTAGATAGCTCCGTTTTGGTTTTAGAAGCAGATATTTCTCTGTACAGTCTATGGTCCCAGTCACTCGGGAATATCCCAACGCAGCTCCTAGAAGAAACGTGTTTCTGACTCGCTGAATCTCAACATAGATTCAACTCTCTTAGGTGAACGAACACACAGCAGAGCAGTTTCAAGGAAACGTTTCTCCTGAGTTTTAGACGAAGTTTCCTGCTGTTTAGTACGTATGCCGGCCTTGGGCTGGAAATACCGGTTTTGGGATTCTGCACAGAAAGGGTTTGCAAACAGCTGTATCCACACGTGAGTTTAATTCTGTCAGTTGAATGCACACATTGACAACCATTCAGTTAGATAGCTCCGTTTTGGTTTTAGAAGCAGATATTTCTCTGTACAGCCTATGGTCCCAGTCACTCGGGAATATCCCAACGCAGCTCCTAGAAGAAACGTGTTTCTGACTCGCAGAATCTCAGCATAGATTCAACTCTCTTAGGTGAACGAACGCACAGCAGAGCAGTTTCAAGGAAACGTTTCTCCTGAGTTTTAGACGAAGTTTCCTGCTGTTTAGTACGTATGCCGGCATTGATCTGGAAGTACCGGTTTAGGGATTCTACACAGAAACGGTTTGCAAACCGCTGAATCCACACGTGAGTTCAACTCTGTCAGTTGAATGCACACATTGACAACCATTCAGTTAGATAGCTCCGTTTTGGTTTTAGGAGCAGATATTTCTCTGTACAGCCTAAGGTCCCATTCACTCTGGAATATCCCATCGCAGCTCCTAGAAGAAACGTGTTTCTGACTCGCTGAATCTCAACATAGATTCAACTCTCTTAGCTGAATGAACGCACAGCAGAGCACTTTCAAGGAAACGTTTCTCCTGAGTTTTAGACGAAGTTTCCAGCTGTTTAGTACGAATGCCGGCATTGGGCTGGAAATACCGGTTTTGGGATTCTGCACAGAAAGGGTTTGCAAACCGCAGAATCCACACGTGAGTTTTACTCTGTCAGTTGAATGCACACATTGACAACCATTCAGTTAGATAGCTCCGTTTTGGTTTTAGAAGCAGATATTTCTCTGTGCAGCCTACGGTCCCATTCACTCGGGAATATCCCAACACAGCTCCTAGAAGAAACGTGTTTCTGACTCGCTGAATCTCAACATAGATTCAACTGTCTTAGGTGAACGAACGCACAGCAGAGCAGTTTCAAGGAAACGTTTCTCCTGAGTTTTAGACGAATCTTACTGCTGTTTAGTACGCATGCCGGCATTGGGCTGGAAATACCGGTTTTGGGATTCTGCACAGAAAGGTTTTGCAAACCGCTGAATCCACACGTGAGTTTAACACTGTCAGTTGAATGCACACATTGACAACCATTCAGTAAGATAGCTCCGTTTTGGATTTAGAAGCAGATATTTCTCTGTACAGCCTATGGTCCCATTCACTCTGGAATATCCCATCGCAGCTCCTAGAGGAAACGTGTTTCTGACTCGCTGAATCTCAACATAGATTCAACTCTCTTAGCTGAACGAACGCACAGCATAGCAGTTTCAAGGAAACGTTTCTCCTGGGTTTTAGACGAAATTTCCTGCTGTTTAGTACGTATGCCGGCATTGGGCTGGAAATACCGGTTTTGGGATTCTGCACAGAAAGGGTTTGCAAACCGCTGAATCCACACGTGAGTTTAACTCTGTCAGTTGAATGCACACATTGACAACCATTCAGTTAGATAGCTCCGTTTTGGTTTTAGAAGCAGATATTTCTCTGTAAACCCTATGGTCCCATTCACTCGGGAATAACCCAACACAGCTCCTAGAAGAAACGTGTTTCTGACTCGCTGAATCTCAACATAGATTCAACTCTCTTAGGTGAACGAACGCACAGCAGAGCGTTTTCAAGGAAACGTTTCTCCTGAGTTTTAGACGAAGTTTCCTGCTGTTTAGTACGTATGCCGGCATTGATCTGGAAGTACCGGTTTTGGGATTCTGCACAGAAAGGGTTTGCAAACCGCTGTATCCACACGTGAGTTTAATTCTGCCAGTTGAATGCACACATTGACAACCATTCAGTTAGATAGCTCCGTTTTGGTTTTAGAAGCAGATATTTCTCTGTACAGCCTATGGTCCCAGACACTCGGGAATATCCCAACGCAGCTCCTAGAAGAAACGTGTTTCTGACTCGCTGAATCTCAACATAGATTCATCTCTCTTAGGTGAACGAACGCACAGCAGAGCAGTTTCAAGGAAACGTTTCTCCTGAGTTTTAGACGAAGTTTCCTGCTGTTTAGTACGTATGCCGGCAATGATCTGGAAGTACCGGTTTTGGGATTCTGCACAGAAACGGTTTGCAAACCGCTGAATCCACACGTGAGTTCAACTCTGTCAGTTGAATGCACATATTGACAATCATTCAGTTAGATAGCTCGGTTTTGGTTTTAGGAGCACATATTTCTCTGTACAGCCTATGGTCCCATTCACTCGGGAATAACCCAACACAGCTCCTAGAAGAAACGTGTTTCTGACTCGCTGAATCTCAACATAGATTCAACTCTCTTAGGTGAACGAATGCACAGCAGAGCAGTTTCAAGGAAACATTTCTCCTGAGTTTTAGACGAAGTTTACTCCTGTTTAGTACACATGCCGGCATTGGGCTGGAAATACCGGTTTTGGGATTCTGCACAGAAAGGTTGTACAAACCGCTGAATCCACACGTGAGTTGAACTCTGACATTTGAATGCACACATTGAAAACCATTCAATTAGATAGTTCCGTTTTGGTTTTAGGAGCAGATATTTCTCTGTACAGTCTATGGTCCCATTCACTCGGGATAATCCCAACGTAGCTCCTAGAAGAAACCTGTTTCTGACTCGCTGAATCTCAACATAGATTCAACTCTCTTAGGTGAACGAACGCACAGCAGAGGAGTTTCAAGGAAACGTTTCTCCTAAGTTTTAGTCGAAGTTTCCTGCTGTTTAGTACGTATGCCGGCATTTGGCTGGAAATACCGGTTTTGGGATTCTTCACAGAGAAGGTTTGCAAACCGCTGAATCCACACTTGAGTTTAACTCTGTCAATTGAATGCACACATTGACAACCATTCAGTTAGATAGCTCCGTTTTGGTTTTAGGAGCAGATATTTCTCTGTACAGCCTATGGTCCCATTCACTCTGGAATATCCCATCGCAGCTCCTAGAAGAAACCTGTTTCTGACTCGCTGAATCTCAACATAGATTCAACTCTCTTAGGTGAACGAACACACAGCAGAGCAGTTTCAAGGAAACGTTTCTCCTGAGTTTTAGACGAAGTTTCCTGCTGTTTAGTACGTATGCCGGCCTTGGGCTGGAAATACCGGTTTTGGGATTCTGCACAGAAAGGGTTTGCAAACAGCTGTATCCACACGTGAGTTTAATTCTGTCAGTTGAATGCACACATTGACAACCATTCAGTTAGATAGCTCCGTTTTGGTTTTAGAAGCAGATATTTCTCTGTGCAGCCTATGGTCCCATTCACTCGGGAATATCCCAACACAGTTCCTAGAAGAAACGTGTTTCTGACTCGCTGAATCTCAACATAGATTCAACTGTCTTAGGTGAACGAACGCACAGCAGAGCAGTTTCAAGGAAACGTTGCTCCTGAGTTTTAGACGAATCTTACTGCTGTTTAGTACGCATGCCGGCATTGGGCTGGAAATACCGGTTTTGGGATTCTGCACAGAAAGGTTTTGCAAACCGCTGAATCCACACGTGAGTTTAACACTGTCAGTTGAATGCACACATTGACAACCATTCAGTAAGATAGCTCCGTTTTGGATTTAGAAGCAGATATTTCTCTGTACAGTCTATGATCCCATTCACTCGCGAAAATCCCAACGCAGCTCCTAGAAGAAACCTGTTTCTGACTCGCTGAATCTCGACATAGATTCAACTCTCTTAGGTGAACGAACGCACAGCAGAAGAGTTTCAAGGAAACGTTTCTCCTGAGTTTTAGACGAAGTTTCCTGCCGTTTAGTACGTATGCCGGCATTGGGCTGGAAATACCGGTATTGGGATTCTTCAGAGAAAGGGTTTGCAAAGCGCTGAATCCACACGTGAGTTTAACTCTGTCAGTTGAATGCACACATTGACAACCATTCAGTTAGATAGCTCCGTTTTGATTTTAGAAGCAGATATTTCTCTGTACAGTCTATGGTCCCATTCACTCGGGAATATCCCAACGCAGCTCCTAGAAGAAACGTGTTTCTGACTCGCTGAATCGCAACATAGATTCAACTCTCTTAGGTGAACGAACGCACAGCAGAGCAGTTTCAAGGAAACGTTTCTCCTGAGTTTTAGACGAAGTTTACTGCTGTTTAGTACGTATGCCGGCATTGATCTGGAAGTACCGGTTTTGGGATTCTGCACAGAAAGGGTTTGCAAACCGCTGAATCCACACGTGAGTTCAACTCTGTCAGTTGAATGCACACATTGACAACCATTCAGTTAGATAGCTCCGTTTTGGTTTTAGGAGCAGATATTTCTCTGTACAGCCTATGGTCCCAGTCACTCGGGAATATCCCAACGCAGCTCCTAGAAGAAACGTGTTTCTGACTCGCTGAATCTCAACATAGATTCAACTCTCTTAGGTGAACGAACGCACAGCAGAGCAGTTTCAAGGAAACGTTTCTCCTGAGTTTTAGACGAAGTTTCCTGCTGTTTAGTACGTATGCCGGCCTTGGGCTGGAAATACCGGTTTTGGGATTCTGCACAGAACGGGTTTGCAAACCGCTGTATCCACACGTGAGTTTAATTCTGTCAGTTGAATGCACACATTGACAACCATTCAGTTAGATAGCTCCGTTTTGGTTTTAGAAGCAGATATTTCTCTGTACAGCCTATGGTCCCAGTCACTTGGGAATATCCCAACGCAGCTCCTAGAAGAAACGTGTTTCTGACTCGCTGAATCTCAACATAGATTCAACTCTCTTAGGTGAACGAACGCACAGCAGAGCAGTTTCAAGGAAACGTTTCTCCTGAGTTTTAGACGAAGTTTCCTGCTGTTTAGTACGTATGCCGGCATTGATCTGGAAGTACCGGTTTTGGGATTCTGCACAGAAAGGGTTTGCAAAGGGCTGAATCCATACGTGAGTTCAACTCTGTCAGTTGAATGCCCACATTGACAACCATTCAGTTAGATAGCTCCGTTTTGGTTTTAGGAGCAGATATTTCTCTGTACAGCCTATGGTCCCATTCACTCTGGAATATCCCATCGCAGCTCCTAGAATAAACGTGTTTCTGACTCGCTGAATCTCAACATAGATTCAACTCTCTTAGCTGAATGAACGCACAGCAGAGCACTTTTAAGGAAACGTTTCTCCTGAGTTTTAGACGAAGTTTCCAGCTGTTCAGTACGTATGCCGGCATTGGGCTGGAAATACCGGTTTTGGGATTCTGCACAGAAAGGGTTTGCAAACCGCTGAATCCACACGTGAGTTTAACTCTGTCAGTTGAATGCACACATTGACAACCATTCAGTTAGATAGCTCCGTTTTGGTTTTAGAAGCAGATATTTCTCTGTGCAGCCTATGGTCCCATTCACTCGGGAATATCCCAACACAGCTCCTAGTAGAAACGTGTTTCTTACTCGCTGAATCTCAACATAGATTCAACTCTCTTAGGTGAACGAACGCACAGCAGAGCAGTTTCAAGGAAACGTTTCTCCTGAGATTTAGACGAAGTTTACTGCTGTTTAGTACGCATGCCGGCATTGGGCTGGAAATACCGGTTTTGGGATTCTTCACAGAAAGGGTTTGCAAACCGCTGAATCCACACGTGAGTTTAACTCTGTCAGTTGAATGCACACATTGACAACCATTCAGTTAGATAGCTCCGTTTTGGTTTTAGAAGCAGATATTTCTCTGTACAGCCTATGGTCCCAGTCACTCGGGAATATCCCAACGCAGCTCCTAGAAGAAACGTGTTTCTGACTCGCTGAATCTCAACATAGATTCAACTCTCTTAGGTGAACGAAAGCACAGCAGAGCAGTTTCAAGGAAACGTTTCTCCTGAGTTTTAGACGAAGTTTGCTGCTGTTTAGTACGCATGTCGGCATTGGGCTGGAAATACCGGTTTTCGGATTCTTCACAAAAAGGGTTTGCAAACCGCTGAATCCACACGTGAGTTTAACACTCTCAGTTGAATGCACACATTGACAACCATTCAGTAAGATAGCTCCGTTTTGGATTTAGAATCAGATATTTCTCTGTACAGCCTATGGTCCCATTCACTCTGGAATATCCCATCGCAGCTCCTGGAAGAAACGTGTTTCTTACTCGCTGAATCTCAACATAGATTCAACTCTCTTAGCTGAACGAACGCACAGCAGAGCAGTTTCAAGGAAACGTTTCTCCTGAGTTTTAGACGAAGTTTCCTGCTGTTTAGTACGCATGCCGGCATTGATCTGGAAGTACCGGTTTTGGGATTCTGCACAGAAAGGGTTTCCAAACCGCTGAATCCACACGTGAGTTTAACTCTGTCAGTTGAATGCACACATTGACAACCATTCAGATAGATAGCTCCGTTTTGGTTTTAGAAGCAATTATTTCTCTGTGCAGCCTATGGTCCCATTCACTCGGGAATATCCCAACACAGCTCCTAGAAGAAACGTGTTTCTGACTCGCTGAATCTCAACATAGATTCAACTCTCTTAGGTGAACGAACGCACAGCAGAACAGTTTTAAGGAAACGTTTCTCCTGAGTTTTAGACGAAGTTTACTGCTGTTTAGTACGCATGCCAGCATTGGGCTGGAAATACCGGTTTTGGGATTCTGCACAGAAAGGTTTTGCAAACCGCTGAATCCACACGTGAGTTTAACACTGTCAGTTGAATGCACACATTGAAAACCATTCAGTAAGATAGCTCCGTTTTGGATTTAGAAGCAGATATTTCTCTGTACAGTCTATGATCCCAGTCACTCGGGAATATCCCAACGCAGCTCCTAGAAGAAACGTGTTTCTGACTCGCTGAATCTCAACATAGATTCAACTCTCTTAGGTGAACGAACGCACAGCAGAGCAGTTTCAAGGAAACGTTTCTCCTGAGTTTTAGACGAAGTTTCCTGCTGTTTAGTACGTATGCCGGCCTTTGGCTGGAAATACCGGTTTTGGGATTCTGCACAGAAAGGGTTTGCAAACCGCTGTATCCACACGTGAGTTTAATTCTGTCAGTTGAATGCACACATTGACAACCATTCAGTTAGATAGCTCCGTTTTGGTTTTAGAAGCAGATATTTCTCTGTACAGCCTATGGTCCCAGTCACTCGGGAATATCCCAACGCAGCTCCTAGAAGAAACGTGTTTCTGACTCGCTGAATCTCAACATAGATTCAACTCTCTTAGGTGAACGAACGCACAGCAGAGCAGTTTCAAGGAAACGTTTCTCCTGAGTTTTAGACGAAGTTTCCTGCTGTTTAGTACGTATGCCGGCATTGATCTGGAAGTACCGGTTTTGGGATTCTGCACAGAAGCGGTTTGCAAACCGCTGAATCCACACGTGAGTTCAACTCTGTCAGTTGAATGCGCACATTGACAACCATTCAGTTAGATAGCTCCGTTTTGGTTTTAGTAGCAGATATTTCTCTGGACAGCCTATGGTCCCATTCACTCTGGAATATCCCATCGCAGCTCCTAGAAGAAACGTGTTTCTGACTCGCTGAATCTCAACATAGATTCAACTCTCTTAGTTGAACGAACGCACAGCAGAGCAGTTTCAAGGAAACGTTTCTCCTGAGTTTTAGACGAAGTTTCCTGCTGTTTAGTACGTATGCCGGAATTGATCTGGAAGTACCGGTTTTGGGATTCTGCACAGAAACGGTTTGCAAACCGCTGAATCCACACGTGAGTTTAACTCTGTCAGTTGAATGCACACATTGACAACCATTCAGTTAGATAGCTCCGTTTTTGTTTTAGGAGCAGATATTTCTCTGTACAGCCTATGGTCCCATTCACTCTGGAATATCCCATCGCAGCTCCTAGAAGAAACGTGTTTCTGACTCGCTGAATCTCAACATAGATTCAACTCTCTTAGCTGAATGAAGGCACAGCAGAGCACTTTCAAGGAAACGTTTCTCCTGAGTTTTAGACGAAGTTTACTGCTGTTTAGTACGCATGCTGGCATTGGGCTGGAAATACCGGTTTTGGGATTCTGCACAGAAAGGTTTTGCGAAGCGCTGAATCCACACGTGAGTTTAACACTGTCAGATGAATGCACACATTGACAACCATTCAGTAAGATAGCTCCGTTTTGGATTTAGAAGCAGATATTTCTCTGTACAGTCTATGATCCCAGTCACTCGGGAATATCCCAACGCAGCTCCTAGAAGAAACGTGTTTCTGACTCGCTGAATCTCAACATAGATTCAACTCTCTTAGGTGAACGAACGCACAGCAGAGCAGTTTCAAGGAAACGTTTCTCCTGAGTTTTAGACGAAGTTTCCTGCTGTTTAGTACGTATGCCGGCATTGGGCTGGAAATACCGGTTTTGGGATTCTGCACAGAAAGAGTTTGCAAACCGCTGTATCCACACGTGAGTTTAACTCTGTCAGTTGAATGCACAGATTGACAACCATTCAGTTAGATAGCTCCGTTTTGGTTTTAGAAGCAGATATTTCTCTGTACAGTCTATGATCCCAGTCACTCGGGAATATCCCAACGCAGCTCCTAGAAGAAACGTGTTTCTGACTCGCTGAATCTCAACATAGATTCAACTCTCTTAGGTGAAGTAATGCACAGTAGAGAAGTTTCAAGGAAACGTTTCTCCTGAGTTTTAGACGAAGTTTCCTGCTGTTTAGTACGTATGCCGGCATTGGGCTGGAAATACCGGTTTTGGGATTCTGCACAGAAAGGGTTTGCAAACCGCCTCATCCACACGTGAGTTTAACTCTGTCAGTTGAATGCACACATTGACAACCATTCAGTTAGATAGCTCCGTTTTGGTTTTAGAAGAAGATATTTCTCTGTACAGCCTATGGTCCCAGTCACTCGGGAATATCCCAACGCAGCTCCTAGAAGAAATGTGTTTCTGACTCGCTGAATCTCAACATAGATTCAACTCTCTTAGGTGAACGCACGCACAGCAGAACAGTTTCAAGGAAACCTTTCTCCTGAGTTTTAGACGAAGTTTCCTGCTGTTTAGTACGTATGCCGGCATTGGGCTGGAAATACCGGTTTTCAGATTCTTCACAGAAAGGGTTTGCAAACCGCAGAATCCTCACGTGAGTATAACTCTGTCAGTTGAATGCACACATTGACAACCATTCAGTTAGATACCTCCGTTTTGGTTTTAGAAGCAGGTATTTCTCTGTACAGTCTATGGTCCCAGTCACTCGGGAATATCCCAACGCAGCTCCTAGAAGAAACGTGTTTCTGACTCGCTGAATCTCAACATAGATTCAACTCTCTTAGGTGAACGAACACACAGCAGAGCAGTTTCAAGGAAACGTTTCTCCTGAGTTTTAGACGAAGTTTCCTGCTGTTTAGTACTTATGCCAGCATTGATCTGGAAGTACCGGTTTTGGGATTCTGCACAGAAACGGTTTGCAAACCGCTGAATTCACACGTGAGTTTAACTCTGTCAGTTGAATGCACACATTGACAACCATTCAGTTAGATAGCTCCGTTTTGGTTTTAGAAGCAGATATTTCTCTGTGCAGCCTATGGTCCCATTCACTCGGGAATATCCCAACACAGCTCCTAGTAGAAACGTGTTTCTTACTCGCTGAATCTCAACATAGATTCAACTCTCTTAGGTGAACGAACGCACAGCAGAGCAGTTTCAAGGAAACGTTTCTCCTGAGATTTAGACGAAGTTTACTGCTGTTTAGTACGCATGCCGGCATTGGGCTGGAAATACCGGTTTTGGGATTCTTCACAGAAAGGGTTTGCAAACCGCTGAATCCACACGTGAGTTTAACTCTGTCAGTTGAATGCACACATTGACAACCATTCAGTTAGATAGCTCCGTTTTGGTTTTAGAAGAAGATATTTCTCTGTACAGCCTATGGTCCCAGTCACTCAGGAATATCCCAACGCAGCTCCTAGAAGAAATGTGTTTCTGACTCGCTGAATCTCAACATAGATTCAACTCTCTTAGGTGAACGCACGCACAGCAGAGCAGTTTCAAGGAAACCTTTCTCCTGAGTTTTAGACGAAGTTTCCTGCTGTTTAGTACGTATGCCGGCATTGGGCTGGAAATACCGGTTTTGGGATTCTTCACAGAAAGGGTTTGGAAACCGCTGAATCCACACGTGAGTTTAACTCTGTCAGTTGAATGCACACATTGACAACCATTCAGTTAGATAGCTCCGTTTTGGTTTTAGAAGCAGATATTTCTCTGTCCAGCCTATGGTCCCGTTCACTCCGGAATATCCCAACGCAGCTCCTAGAAGAAACGTTTTTCTGACTCGCTGAATATCAACATAGATTCAACTCTCTTAGGTGAACGCACGCACAGCAGAGCAGTTTCGAGGAAACGTTTCTCCTGAGTTTTAGACGAAGTTTCCTGCTGTTTAGTACGTATGCCGGCATTGGGCTGGAAATACCGGTTTTCAGATTCTTCACAGAAAGGGTTTGCAAACCGCAGAATCCACACGTGAGTATAACTCTGTCAGTTGAATGCACACATTGACAACCATTCAGTTAGATACCTCCGTTTTGGTTTTAGAAGCAGGTATTTCTCTGTACAGTCTATGGTCCCAGTCACTCGGGAATATCCCAACGCAGCTCCTAGAAGAAACGTGTTTCTGACTCGCTGAATCTCAACATAGATTCAACTCTCTTAGGTGAACGAACACACAGCAGAGCAGTTTCAAGGAAACCTTTCTCCTGAGTTTTAGACGAAGTTTCCTGCTGTTTAGTACGTATGCCGGCATTGGGCTGGAAATACCGGATTTGGGATTCTGCACAGAAAGGGTTTGCAAACCGCTGAATCCACACGTGAATTCAACTCTGACATTTGAATGCACACATTGAAAACCATTCAATTAGATAGCTCCGTTTTGGTTTTAGAAGCAGATATTTCTCTGTACAGCCTATGGTCCCATTCACTCGGGAAAATCCCAACGCAGCTCCTAGAAGAAACCTGTTTCTGACTCGCTGAATCTCAACATAGATTCAACTCTCTTAGGTGAAGTAATGTACAGTAGAGAAGTTTCAAGGAAACGTTTCTCCTGAGTTTTAGACGAAGTTTCCTGCTGTTTAGTACATATGCCGGCCTTGGGCTGGAAATACCGGTTTTGGGATTCTGCACAGAAAGGGTTTGCAAACCGCTGTATCCACACGTGAGTTTAATTCTGTCAGTTGAATGCTCACATTGACAACCATTCAGCTAGATAGCTCCGTTTTGGTTTTAGAAGCAGATATTTCTCTGTGCAGCCTATTGTCCCATTCACTCAGGAATATCCCAACACAGCTCCTAGAAGAAACGTGTTTCTGACTCGCTGAATCTCAACATAGATTCAACTCTCTTAGGTGAACGAACGCACAGCAGAGCAGTTTCAAGGAAACGTTTCTCCTGAGTTTTAGACGAAGTTTCCTGCTGTTTAGTACGTATGCCGGAATTGATCTGGAAGTACCGGTTTTGGGATTCTGCACAGAAACGGTTTGCAAACCGCTGAATCCACACGTGAGTTTAACTCTGTCAGTTGAATGCACACATTGACAACCATTCAGTTAGATAGCTCCGTTTTTGTTTTAGGAGCAGATATTTCTCTGTACAGCCTATGGTCCCATTCACTCTGGAATATCCCATCGCAACTCCTAGAAGAAACGTGTTTCTGACTCGCTGAATCTCAACATAGATTCAACTCTCTTAGCTGAATGAAGGCACAGCAGAGCACTTTCAAGGAAACGTTTCTCCTGAGTTTTAGACGAAGTTTACTGCTGTTTAGTACGCATGCTGGCATTGGGCTGGAAATACCGGTTTTGGGATTCTGCACAGAAAGGTTTTGCGAAGCGCTGAATCCACACGTGAGTTTAACACTGTCAGATGAATGCACACATTGACAACCATTCAGTAAGATAGTTCCGTTTTGGATTTAGAAGCAGATATTTCTCTGTACAGTCTATGATCCCAGTCACTCGGGAATATCCCAACGCAGCTCCTAGAAGAAACGTGTTTCTGACTCGCTGAATCTCAACATAGACTCAACTCTCTTAGGTGAACGAACGCACAGCAGAGCAGTTTCAAGGAAACGTTTCTCCTGAGTTTTAGACGAAGTTTCCTGCTGTTTAGTACGTATGCCGGCATTGGGCTGGAAATACCGGTTTTGGGATTCTGCACAGAAAGAGTTTGCAAACCGCTGTATCCACACGTGAGTTTAACTCTGTCAGTTGAATGCACAGATTGACAACCATTCAGTTAGATAGCTCCGTTTTGGTTTTAGAAGCAGATATTTCTCTGTACAGTCTATGATCCCAGTCACTCGGGAATATCCCAACGCAGCTCCTAGAAGAAACGTGTTTCTGACTCGCTGAATCTCAACATAGATTCAACTCTCTTAGGTGAAGTAATGCACAGTAGAGAAGTTTCAAGGAAACGTTTCTCCTGAGTTTTAGACGAAGTTTCCTGCTGTTTAGTACGTATGCCGGCATTGGGCTGGAAATACCGGTTTTGGGATTCTGCACAGAAAGGGTTTGCAAACCGCCTCATCCACACGTGAGTTTAACTCTGTCAGTTGAATGCACACATTGACAACCATTCAGTTAGATAGCTCCGTTTTGGTTTTAGAAGAAGATATTTCTCTGTACAGCCTATGGTCCCAGTCACTCGGGAATATCCCAACGCAGCTCCTAGAAGAAATGTGTTTCTGACTCGCTGAATCTCAACATAGATTCAACTCTCTTAGGTGAACGCACGCACAGCAGAGCAGTTTCAAGGAAACCTTTCTCCTGAGTTTTAGACGAAGGTTCCTGCTGTTTAGTACGTATGCCGGCATTGGGCTGGAAATACCGGTTTTCAGATTCTTCACAGAAAGGGTTTGCAAACCGCAGAATCCACACGTGAGTATAACTCTGTCAGTTGAATGCACACATTGACAACCATTCAGTTAGATACCTCCGTTTTGGTTTTAGAAGCAGGTATTTCTCTGTACAGTCTATGGTCCCAGTCACTCGGGAATATCCCAACGCAGCTCCTAGAAGAAACGTGTTTCTGACTCGCTGAATCTCAACATAGATTCAACTCTCTTAGGTGAACGAACACACAGCAGAGCAGTTTCAAGGAAACGTTTCTCCTGAGTTTTAGACGAAGTTTCCTGCTGTTTAGTACTTATGCCGGCATTGATCTGGAAGTACCGGTTTTGGGATTCTGCACAGAAACGGTTTGCAAACCGCTGAATTCACACGTGAGTTTAACTCTGTCAGTTGAATGCACACATTGACAACCATTCAGTTAGATAGCTCCGTTTTGGTTTTAGAAGCAGATATTTCTCTGTGCAGCCTATGGTCCCATTCACTCGGGAATATCCCAACACAGCTCCTAGTAGAAACGTGTTTCTTACTCGCTGAATCTCAACATAGATTCAACTCTCTTAGGTGAACGAACGCACAGCAGAGCAGTTTCAAGGAAACGTTTCTCCTGAGATTTAGACGAAGTTTACTGCTGTTTAGTACGCATGCCGGCATTGGGCTGGAAATACCGGTTTTGGGATTCTTCACAGAAAGGGTTTGCAAACCGCTGAATCCACACGTGAGTTTAACTCTGTCAGTTGAATGCACACATTGACAACCATTCAGTTAGATAGCTCCGTTTTGGTTTTAGAAGAAGATATTTCTCTGTACAGCCTATGGTCCCAGTCACTCGGGAATATCCCAACGCAGCTCCTAGAAGAAATGTGTTTCTGACTCGCTGAATCTCAACATAGATTCAACTCTCTTAGGTGAACGCACGCACAGCAGAGCAGTTTCAAGGAAACCTTTCTCCTGAGTTTTAGACGAAGTTTCCTGCTGTTTAGTACGTATGCCGGCATTGGGCTGGAAATACCGGTTTTGGGATTCTTCACAGAAAGGGTTTGGAAACCGCTGAATCCACACGTGAGTTTAACTCTGTCAGTTGAATGCACACATTGACAACCATTCAGTTAGATAGCTCCGTTTTGGTTTTAGAAGCAGATATTTCTCTGTCCAGCCTATGGTCCCGTTCACTCCGGAATATCCCAACGCAGCTCCTAGAAGAAACGTTTTTCTGACTCGCTGAATATCAACATAGATTCAACTCTCTTAGGTGAACGCACGCACAGCAGAGCAGTTTCGAGGAAACGTTTCTCCTGAGTTTTAGACGAAGTTTCCTGCTGTTTAGTACGTATGCCGGCATTGGGCTGGAAATACCGGTTTTCAGATTCTTCACAGAAAGGGTTTGCAAACCGCAGAATCCACACGTGAGTATAACTCTGTCAGTTGAATGCACACATTGACAACCATTCAGTTAGATACCTCCGTTTTGGTTTTAGAAGCAGGTATTTCTCTGTACAGTCTATGGTCCCAGTCACTCGGGAATATCCCAACGCAGCTCCTAGAAGAAACGTGTTTCTGACTCGCTGAATCTCAACATAGATTCAACTCTCTTAGGTGAACGAACACACAGCAGAGCAGTTTCAAGGAAACGTTTCTCCTGAGTTTTAGACGAAGTTTCCTGCTGTTTAGTACTTATGCCGGCATTGATCTGGAAGTACCGGTTTTGGGATTCTGCACAGAAACGGTTTGCAAACCGCTGAATTCACACGTGAGTTTAACTCTGTCAGTTGAATGCACACATTGACAACCATTCAGTTAGATAGCTCCGTTTTGGTTTTAGAAGCAGATATTTCTCTGTGCAGCCTATGGTCCCATTCACTCGGGAATATCCCAACACAGCTCCTAGTAGAAACGTGTTTCTTACTCGCTGAATCTCAACATAGATTCAACTCTCTTAGGTGAACGAACGCACAGCAGAGCAGTTTCAAGGAAACGTTTCTCCTGAGATTTAGACGAAGTTTACTGCTGTTTAGTACGCATGCCGGCATTGGGCTGGAAATACCGGTTTTGGGATTCTTCACAGAAAGGGTTTGCAAACCGCTGAATCCACACGTGAGTTTAACTCTGTCAGTTGAATGCACACATTGACAACCATTCAGTTAGATAGCTCCGTTTTGGTTTTAGAAGCAGATATTTCTCTGTACAGCCTATGGTCCCAGTCACTCGGGAATATCCCAACGCAGCTCCTAGAAGAAACGTGTTTCTGACTCGATGAATCTCAATATAGATTCAACTCTCTTAGGTGAACGAACGCACAGCAGAGCAGTTTCAAGGAAACCTTTCTCCTGAGTTTTAGACGAAGTTTCCTGCTGTTTAGTACGTATGCCGGCATTGGGCTGGAAATACCGGATTTGGGATTCTGCACAGAAAGTGTTTGCAAACCGCTGAATCCACACGTGAATTCAACTCTGACATTTGAATGCACACATTGAAAACCATTCAATTAGATAGCTCCGTTTTGGTTTTAGGAGCAGATATTTCTCTGTACAGCCTATGGTCCCATTCACTCGGGAAAATCCCAACGCAGCTCCTTGAAGAAACCTGTTTCTGACTCGCTGAATCTCAACATAGATTCAACTCTCTTAGGTGAAGTAATGTACAGTAGAGAAGTTTCAAGGAAACTTTACTCCTGAGTTTTAGACGAAGTTTACTGCTGTTTAGTACGTATGCCGGCCTTGGGCTGGAAATACCGGTTTTGGGATTCTGCACAGAAAGGGTTTGCAAACCGCTGTATCCACACGTGAGTTTAATTCTGTCAGTTGAATGCTCACATTGACAACCATTCAGCTAGATAGCTCCGTTTTGGTTTTAGAAGCAGATATTTCTTTGTGCAGCCTATTGTCCCATTCACTCAGGAATATCCCAACACAGCTCCTAGAAGAAACGTGTTTCTGACTCGCTGAATCTCAACATAGATTCAACTCTCTTAGGTGAACGAACGCACAGCAGAGCAGTTTCAAGGAAACGTTTCTCCTGAGTTTTAGACGAAGTTTCCTGCTGTTTAGTACGTATGCCGGCATTGTGCTGGAAATACCGGTTTTGGGATTCTGCACAGAAAGGGTTTGCAAACCGCAGTATCTACACGTGAGTTTAACTCTGTCAGTTGAATGCACACATTGACAACCATTCAGTTAGATAGCTCCGTTTTTGTTTTAGAAGCAGATATTTCTCTGTACAGCCTATGGTCCCGTTCACTCGGGAATATCCCATCACAGCTCCTAGAAGAAAGGTGTTTCTGACTCGCTGAATATCAATATAGATTCAACTCTCTTAGGTGAAGGAACGCACAGCAGAGCAGTTTCAAGGAAACTTTACTCCTGAGTTTTAGACGAAGTTTACTGCTGTTTAGTACGTATGCCGGCATTGGGCTGGAAATACCGGTTTTGGGATTCTGTACAGGAATGGTTTGCAAACCGCTGAATCCACACGTGAGTTTAGCTCTGTCAGTTGAATGCACACTTTGAAAACCATTCAGTTAGATAGCTCCGTTTTGGTTTTAGAAGCAGATATTTCTCTGTACAGCCTATGGTCCCGTTCACTCCGGAATATCCCAACGCAGCTCCTAGAAGAGACGTGCTTCTGACTCGCTGAAAATCAACATAGATTCAACTCTCTTACGTGAATGAACGCACAGCAGAGCAGTTTCGAGGAAACGTTTCTCCTGAGTTTTAGACGAAGTTTCCTGCTGTTTAATACGTATGCCGGCATTGGGCTGGAAATACCGGTTTTCAGATTCTTCACAGAAAGGGTTTGCAAATCGCAGAATCCACACGTGAGTATAACTCTGTCAGTTGAATGCACACATTGACAACCATTCAGTTAAATAGCTCCGTTTTGTTTTAGAAGCAGATATTTCTCTGTACAGTCTATGGTCCCAGTCACTCGGGAATATCCCAACGCAGCTCCTAGAAGAAATGTGTTTCTGACTCGCTGAATCTCAACATAGATTCAACTCTCTTAGGTGAACGAACACACAGCAGAGCAGTTTCAAGGAAACGTTTCTCCTGAGTTTTAGACGAAGTTTCCTGCTGTTTAGTACATATGCCGGCAATGATCTGGAAGTACCGGTTTTGGGATTCTGCACAGAAACGGTTTGCAAACCGCTGAATCCACACGTGAGTTTAACTCTGTCAGTTGAATGCACACATTGACAACCATTCAGTTAGATAGCTCCGTTTTGATTTTAGGAGCAGATATTTCTCTGTACAGCCTATGGTCCCATTCACTCGCGAAAATCCCATCGCAGCTCCTAGAAGAAACGTGTTTCTGACTCGCTGAATCTCAACATAGATTCAACTCTCTTAGCTGAACGAACGCACAGCAGAGCAGTTTCAAGGAAACGTTTCTCCTGAGTTTTAGACGAAGTTTCCAGCTGTTTAGTACGTATGCCGGCATTGGGCTGGAAATACCGGTTTTGGCATTCTGCACAGAAAGGGTTTGCAAACCGCTGTATCCACACGTGAGTTTAATTCTGTCAGTTGAATGCACACATTGACAACCATTCAGTTAGATAGCTCCGTTTTGGTTTTAGAAGAAGATATTTCTCTGTACAGCCTATGGTCCCAGTCACTCGGGAATATCCCAACACAGCTCCTAGAAGAAACGTGTTTCTGACTCGCTGAATCTGAACATAGATTCAACTCTCTTAGGTGAACGAACGCACAGCAGAGGAGTTTCAAGGAAACGTTTCTCCTGAGATTTAGACGAAGTTTACTGCTGTTTAGTACGCATGCCGGCATTGGGCTGGAAATACCGGTTTTGGGATTCTTCACAGAGAGGGTTTGCAAACCGCTGAATCCACACGTGAGCTTAACTCTGTCAGTTGAATGCACACATTGAGAACCATTCAGTTAGATAGCTCCGTTTTGGTTTTAGGAGCAGATATTTCTCTGTACAGCCTATGGTCCCAGTCACTCGGGAATATCCCAACGCAGCTCCTAGAAGAAACGTGTTTCTGACTCGATGAATCTCAACATAGATTCAACTCTCTTAGGTGAACGAACGCACAGCCGAGCAGTTTCAAGGAAACGTTTCTCCTGAGTTTTAGACGAAGTTTCCTGCTGTTTAGTACGTATGCCGGCATTGGGCTGGAAATACCGGTTTTGGGATTCTGCACAGAAAGGGTTTGCAAACCGCTGAATCCACACGTGAGTTTAACTCTGTCAGTTGAATGCACACATTGACAACAATTCAGTTAGATAGCTCCGTTTTGGTTTTAGAAGCAGATATTTCTCTGTACAGCCTATGGTCCCATTCACTCGGGAATACCCCAACACAGCTCCTAGAAGAAACGTGTTTCTGACTCGCTGAATCTCAACATAGATTCAACTCTATTAGGTGAACGAACGCACAGCAGAGCAGTTTCAAGGAAACATTTCTCCTGAGTTTTAGACGAAGTTTACTCCTGTTTAGTACACATTCCAGCATTGGGCTGGAAATACCGGTTTTGGGATTCTGCACAGAAAGGTTTTGCAAACCGCTGAATCCACACGTGAGTTCAACTCTGACATTTGAATGCACACATTGAAAACCATTCAATTAGATAGCTACGTTTTGGTTTTAGGAGCAGATATTTCTCTGTACAGCCTATGGTCCCATTCACTCGGGAAAATCCCAACGGAGCTCCTAGAAGAAACCTGTTTCTGACTCGCTGAATCTCAACATAGATTCAACTCTCTTAGGTGAACGAACGCACAGCAGAGGACTTTCAAGGAAACGTTTCTCCTGAGTTTTAGGCGAAGTTTCCTGCTGTTTAGTACGTATGCCGGCATTGGGCTGGAAATACCGGTTTTGGGATTCTGCACAGAAAGGGTTTGCAAACCGCTGTATCCACACGTGAGTTTAACTCTGTCAGTTGAATGCACACATTGACAACCATTCAGTTAGATAGCTCCGTTTTGGTTTTAGAAGCAGATATCTCTCTGTACAGCCTATGGTCCCAGTCACTCGGGAATATCCCAACGCAGCTCCTAGAAGAAACGTGTTTCTGACTCGCTGAATCTCAACATAGATTCAACTCTCTTAGGTGAACGCACGCACAGCAGAGCAGTTTCAAGGAAACCTTTCTCCTGAGTTTTAGACGAAGTTTCCTGCTGTTTAGTACGCATGCCGGCATTGGGCTGGAAATACCGGTTTTGGGATTCTTCACAGAAAGGGTTTGGAAACCGCTGAATCCACACGTGAGTTTAACACTGTCAGTTGAATGCACACGTTGACAACCATTCAGTTAGATACCTCCGTTTTGGTTTTAGGAGCAGATATTTCTCTGTACAGTCTATGGTCCCAGTCACTCGGGAATATCCCAACGCAGCTCCTAGAAGAAACGTGTTCCTGACTCGCTGAATCTCAACATAGATTCAACTCTCTTAGGTGAACGAAGGCACAGCAGAGCAGTTTCAAGGAAACGTTTCTCCAGAGTTTTAGACGAAGTTTCCTGCTGTTTAGTACGTATGCCGGCATTGGGCTGGAAATACCGGCTTTGGGATTCTACACAGAAAGGGTTTGCAAACCGCTGAATCCACAAGTGAGTTTAACTCTGTCAGTTGAATACACACATTGACAAACATTCAGTTAGATAGCTCCGTTTTGGTTTTAGGAGCATATATTTCTCTGTACAGCCTATGGTCCCATTCACTCTGGAATATCCCATCGCAGCTCCTAGAAGACACGTGTTTCTGACTCGCTGAATCTCAACATAGATTAAACTCTCTTAGGTGAACGAACGCACAGCAGAGCAGTTTCAAGGAAACGTTTCTCATGAGTTTTAGACGAAGTTTCCTGCTGTTTAGTACGTATGCCGGCATTGGGCTGGAAATACCGGTTTTGGGATTCTGCACAGAAAGGGTTTGCAAACCGCTGGATCCACACGTGAGTTTAACTCTGTCAGTTGAATGCACACATTGACAACAATTCAGTCAGATAGCTCCGTTTTGGTTTTAGAAGCAGATATTTCTCTGTGCAGCCTATGGTCCCATTCTCTCGGGAATACCCCAACACAGCTCCTAGAAGAAACGTGTTTCTGACTCGCTGAATCTCAACATAGATTCAACTCTATTAGGTGAACGAACGCACAGCAGAGCAGTTTCAAGGAAACATTTCTCCTGAGTTTTAGACGAAGTTTACTCCTGTTTAGTACACATGCCGTCATTGGGCTGGAAATACCGGTTTTGGGATTCTGCACAGAAAGGTTTTGCAAACCGCTGAATCCACACGTGAGTTCAACTCTGACATTTGAATGCACACATTGACAACCATTCAGTTAGATAGTTCCGTTTTGGTTTTAGAAGCAGATATTTCTCTGTACAGCCTATGGTCCCATTCACTCGGGAATATCCCAACGCAGCTCCTAGAAGAAACGAGTTTCTGACTCGCTGAATCTCAACATAGATTCAACTCTCTTAGGTGAACGAACGCACAGCAGAGCAGTTTCAAGGAAACGTTTCTCCTGAGTTTTAGACGAAGTTTCCTGCTGTTTAGTACGTATGCCGGCCTTGGGCTGGAAATACCGGTTTTGGGATTCTGCACAGAAAGGGTTTGCAAACCGCGGAATCCACACGTGAGTTTAACTCTGTCAGTTGAATGCACACATTGACAACCATTCAGTTAGATAGCTCCGTTTTGGTTTTAGAAGCAGATATTTCTCTGTACAGCCTATGGTCCCATTCACTCGGGAAAATCCCAACGGAGCTCCTAGAAGAAACCTGTTTCCGACTCGCTGAATCTCAATATAGATTCAACTCTCTTAGGTGAACGAACGCACAGAAGAGCAGTTTCAACGAAACGTTTCTCCTGAGTTTTAGACGAAGTTTCCTGCTGTTTAGTACGTATGCCGGCATTGGGCTGGAAATACCGGTTTTGGGATTCTTCACAGAAAGGGTTTGGAAACCGCTGAATCCACACGTGAGTTTAACACTGTCAGTTGAATGCACACATTGACAACCATTCGGTTAGATAGCTCCGTTTTGGTTTTAGAAGCAGATATTTCTCTGTACAGCCTATGGTCCTGTTCACTCCGGAATATCCCAACGCAGCTCCTGGAAGAAACGTTTTTCTGACTCGATGAATCTCAACATAGATTCAACTCTCTTAGGTGAACGCACGAACAGCAGAGCAGTTTCGAGGAAACGATTCTCCTGAGTTTCAGACGAAGTTTCCTGCTGTTTAGTACGTATGCCGGCATTGGGCTGGAAATACCGGTTTTCGGATTCTTCACAGAAAGGGTTTGCAAACCACAGAAGCCACACGAGAGTATAACTCTGTCAGTTGAATGCACACATTGACAACCATTCAGTTAGATACATCCGTTTTGGTTTTAGAAGCAGATATTTCTCTGTACAGTCTATGGTCCCAGTCACTCGGGAATATCCCAACGCAGCTCCTAGAAGAAACGTGTTTCTGACTCGCTGAATCTCTACATAGATTCAACTCTCTTAGGTGAACGAACGCACAGCAGAGCAGTTTCAAGGAAACGTTTCTCCTGAGTTTTAGACGAAGTTTCCTGCTGTTTAGTACGTATGCCGGCATTGATCTGGAAGTACCGGTTTTGGGATTCTGCACAGAAACGGTTTGCAAACCGCTGAATCCACACGTGAGTTTAACTCTGTCAGTTGAATGCACACATTGACAACCATTCAGTTAGATAGCTCCGTTTTGGTTTTAGGAGCAGATATTTCTCTGTACAGCCTATGGTCCCATTCACTCTGGAATATCCCATCGCAGCTCCTAGAAGAAACGTGTTTCTGACTCGCTGAATCTCAACATAGATTCAACTCTCTTAGCTGAACGAACGCACAGCAGAGCACTTTCAAGGAAACGTTTCTCCTGAGTTTTAGACGAAGTTTCGAGCTGTTTAGTACGTATGCCGGCATTGGGCTGGAAATACCGGTTTTGGGATTCTGCACAGAAAGGGTTTGCAAACCGCAGAATCCACACGTGAGTTTAACTCTGTCAGTTGAATGCACACATTGACAACCATTCAGTTAGATAGCTCCGCTTTGGTTTTAGAAGCAGATATTTCTCTCTGCAGCCTATGGTCCCATTCACTCGGGAAAATCCCAACGGAGCTCCTAGAAGAAACGTGTTTCTGACTCGCTGAATCTCAACATAGATTCAACTCTCTTAGGTGAACGAACGCACAGCAGAGCAGTTTCAAGGAAACGTTTCTCCTGAGTTTTAGACGAAGTTTACTGCTGTTTAGTACGCATGCCGGCATTGGGCTGGAAGTACCGGTTTTCGGATTCTTCACAGAAAGGGTTTGCAAACCGCAGAATCCACACGTGAGTATAACTCTGTCAGTTGAATGCAAATATTGACAACCATTCAGTTAGATACCTCCGTTTTGGTTTCAGAAGCAGATATTTCTCTGTACAGTCTATGGTCCCAGTCACTCGGGAATATCCCAACGCAGCTCCTAGAAGAAACGTGTTTCTGACTCGCTGAATCTCAACATAGATTCAACTCTCGTAGGCGAATGAACGCACAGCAGAGCAGTTTCAAGGAAACGTTTCTCCTGAGTTTTAGACGAAGTTTCCTGCTGTTTAGTACGTATGCCGGCATTGATCTGGAAGTACCGGTTTTGGGATTCTGCACAGAAACGGTTTGCAAACCGCTGAATCCACACGTGAGTTTAACTCTGTCAGTTGAATGCACACATTGACAACCATTCAGTTAGATAGCTCCGTTTTGGTTTTAGAAGCAGATATTTCTCTCTGCAGCCTATGGTCCCATTCACTCGGGAATATCCCTTCGCAGCTCCTAGAAGAAACGTGTTTCTGACTCGCTGAATCTCAACATAGATTCAAGTCTCTTAGGTGAACGAACGCACAGCAGAGCAGTTTGAAGCAAAGCTTTCTCCTGAGTTTTAGACGAAGTTTACTGCTGTTTAGTACGTATGCCGGCATTGGGCTGGAAATACCAGTTTTGGGATTCTTCACAGAAAGGGTTTGCAAACCGCTGAATCCACACGTGAGTTTAACTCTGTCAGTTGAATGCACACATTGACAACCATTCAGTTAGATAGCTCCGTTTTGGTTTTAGGAGCAGATATTTCTCTGTACAGCCTATGGTCCCAGTCACTCGGGAATATCCCAACGTAGCTCCTAGAAGAAACGTGTTTCTGACTCGATGAATCTCAACATAGATTCAACTCTCTTAGGTGAACGAACGCACAGCAGAGCAGTTTGAAGCAAAGCTTTCTCCTGAGTTTTAGACGAAGTTTACTGCTGTTTAGTACGTATGCCGGCATTGGGCTGGAAATACCGGCTTTGGGATTCTTCAAAGAAAGGGTTTGCAAACCGCTGAATCCACACGTGAGTTTAACTCTGTCAGTTGAATGCACACATTGACAACCATTCAGTTAGATAGCTCCGTTTTGGTTTTAGAAGCAGATATTTCTCTGTACAGCCTATGGTCCCATTCACTCGGGAAAATCCCAACGGACCTCCTAGAAGAAACCTGTTTCTGACTCGCTGAATCTCAACATAGATTCAACTCTCTTAGGTGAACGAACGCACAGCAGAGCAGTTTCAAGGAAACATTTCTCCTGAGTTTTAGACGAAGTTTACTCCTGTTTAGTACACATTTCGGCATTGGGCTGGAAATACCGGTTTTGGGATTCTGCACAGAAAGGTTTTGCAAACCGCTGAATCCACACGTGAGTTCAACTCTGACATTTGACTGCACACATTGAAAACCATTCAATTAGATAGTTCCGTTTTGGTTTTAGGAGCAGATATTTCTCTGTACAGCCTATGGTCCCATTCACTCGGGAAAATCCCAACGGAGCTCCTAGAAGAAACCTGTTTCTGACTCGCTGAATCTCAACATAGATTCAACTCTCTTAGGTGAACGAACGCACAGCAGAGGACTTTCAAGGAAACGTTTCTCCTGAGTTTTAGACGAAGTTTCCTGCTGTTTAGTACGTATGCCGGCATTGGGCTGGAAATACCGGTTTTGGGATTCTGCACAGAAAGGGTTTGCAAACCGCTGTATCCACACGTGAGTTTAACTCTGTCAGTTGAATGCACACATTGACAACCATTCAGTTAGATAGCTCCGTTTTGGTTTTAGAAGCAGATATCTCTCTGTACAGCCTATGGTCCCAGTCACTCGGGAATATCCGAACGCAGCTCCTAGAAGAAACGTGTTTCTGACTCGCTGAATCTCAACATAGATTCAACTCTCTTAGGTGAACGCAGGCACAGCAGAGCAGTTTCAAGGAAACCTTTCTCCTGAGTTTTAGACGAAGTTTCCTGCTGTTTAGTACGCATGCCGGCATTGGGCTGGAAATACCGGTTTTGGGATTCTTCACAGAAAGGGTTTGGAAACCGCTGAATCCACACGTGAGTTTAACACTGTCAGTTGAATGCACACGTTGACAACCATTCAGTTAGATACCTCCGTTTTGGTTTTAGAAGCAGATATTTCTCTGTACAGTCTATGGTCCCAGTCACTCGGGAATATCCCAACGCAGCTCCTAGAAGAAACGTGTTTCTGACTCGCTGAATCTCAACATAGATTCAACTCTCTTAGGTGAACGAAGGCACAGCAGAGCAGTTTCAAGGAAACGTTTCTCCAGAGTTTTAGACGAAGTTTCCTGCTGTTTAGTACGTATGCCGGCATTGGGCTGGAAATACCGGCTTTGGGATTCTTCACAGAAAGGGTTTGCAAACCGCTGAATCCACAAGTGAGTTTAACTCTGTCAGTTGAATACACACATTGACAAACATTCAGTTAGATAGCTCCGTTTTGGTTTTAGGAGCATATATTTCTCTGTACAGCCTATGGTCCCATTCACTCTGGAATATCCCATCGCAGCTCCTAGAAGACACGTGTTTCTGACTCGCTGAATCTCAACATAGATTAAACTCTCTTAGGTGAACGAACGCACAGCAGAGCAGTTTCAAGGAAACGTTTCTCCTGAGTTTTATACGAAGTTTCCTGCTGTTTAGTACGTATGCCGGCATTGGGCTGGAAATACCGGTTTTGGGATTCTGCACAGAAAGGGTTTGCAAACCGCTGGATCCACACGTGAGTTTAACTCTGTCAGTTGAATGCACACATTGACAACAATTCAGTCAGATAGCTCCGTTTTGGTTTTAGAAGCAGATATTTCTCTGTACAGCCTATGGTCCCATTCACTCGGGAATACCCCAACACAGCTCCTAGAAGAAACGTGTTTCTGACTCGCTGAATCTCAACATAGATTCAACTCTATTATGTGAACGAACGCACAGCAGAGCAGTTTCAAGGAAACATTTCTCCTGAGTTTTAGACGAAGTTTACTCCTGTTTAGTACACATGCCGGCATTGGGCTGGAAATACCGGTTTTGGGATTCTGCACAGAAAGGTTTTGCAAACCGCTGAATCCACACGTGAGTTCAACTCTGACATTTGAATGCACACATTGAAAACCATTCAATTAGATAGCTCCGTTTTGGTTTTAGGAGCAGATATTTCTCTGTACAGCCTCTGGTCCCATTCACTCGGGAAAATCCCAACGGAGATCCTAGAAGAAACCTGTTTCTGACTCGCTGAATCTCAACATAGATTCAACTCTCTTAGGTGAACGAACGCACAGCAGAGGACTTTCAAGGAAACGTTTCTCCTGAGTTTTAGACGAAGTTTCCTGCTGTTTAGTACGTATGCCGGCATTGGGCTGAAAATACCGGTTTTGGGATTCTGCACAGAAAGGGTTTGCAAACCGCTGTATCCACACGTGAGTTTAACTCTGTCAGTTGAATGCACACATTGACAACCATTCAGTTAGATAGCTCCGTTTTGGTTTTAGAAGCAGATATCTCTCTGTACAGCCTATGGTCCCAGTCACTCGGGAATATCCGAACGCAGCTCCTAGAAGAAACGTGTTTCTGACTCGCTGAATCTCAACATAGATTCAACTCTCTTAGGTGAACGCACGCACAGCAGAGCAGTTTCAACGAAACGTTTCTCCTGAGTTTTAGACGAAGTTTCCTGCTGTTTAGTACGTATGCCGGCATTGGGCTGGAAATACCGGTTTTGGGATTCTTCACAGAAAGGGTTTGGAAACCGCTGAATCCACACGTGAGTTTAACACTGTCAGTTGAATGCACACATTGACAACCATTCGGTTAGATAGCTCCGTTTTGGTTTTAGAAGCAGATATTTCTCTGTACAGCCTATGGTCCTGTTCACTCCGGAATATCCCAACGCAGCTCCTGGAAGAAACGTTTTTCTGACTCGATGAATCTCAACATAGATTCAACTCTCTTAGGTGAACGCACGAACAGCAGAGCAGTTTCGAGGAAACGATTCTCCTGAGTTTCAGACGAAGTTTCCTGCTGTTTAGTACGTATGCCGGCATTGGGCTGGAAATACCGGTTTTCGGATTCTTCACAGAAAGGGTTTGCAAACCACAGAAGCCACACGAGAGTATAACTCTGTCAGTTGAATGCACACATTGACAACCATTCAGTTAGATACATCCGTTTTGGTTTTAGAAGCAGATATTTCTCTGTACAGTCTATGGTCCCAGTCACTCGGGAATATCCCAACGCAGCTCCTAGAAGAAACGTGTTTCTGACTCGCTGAATCTCTACATAGATTCAACTCTCTTAGGTGAACGAACGCACAGCAGAGCAGTTTCAAGGAAACGTTTCTCCCGAGTTTTAGACGAAGTTTCCTGCTGTTTAGTACGTATGCCGGCATTGATCTGGAAGTACCGGTTTTGGGATTCTGCACAGAAACGGTTTGCAAACCGCTGAATCCACACGTGAGTTTAACTCTGTCAGTTGAATGCACACATTGACAACCATTCAGTTAGATAGCTCCGTTTTGGTTTTAGGAGCAGATATTTCTCTGTACAGCCTATGGTCCCATTCACTCTGGAATATCCCATCGCAGCTCCTAGAAGAAACGTGTTTCTGACTCGCTGAATCTCAACATAGATTCAACTCTCTTAGCTGAACGAACGCACAGCAGAGCACTTTCAAGGAAACGTTTCTCCTGAGTTTTAGACGAAGTTTCGAGCTGTTTAGTACGTATGCCGGCATTGGGCTGGAAATACCGGTTTTGGGATTCTGCACAGAAAGGGTTTGCAAACCGCAGAATCCACACGTGAGTTTAACTCTGTCAGTTGAATGCACACATTGACAACCATTCAGTTAGATAGCTCCGCTTTGGTTTTAGAAGCAGATATTTCTCTCTGCAGCCTATGGTCCCATTCACTCGGGAAAATCCCAACGGAGCTCCTAGAAGAAACGTGTTTCTGACTCGCTGAATCTCAACATAGATTCAACTCTCTTAGGTGAACGAACGCACAGCAGAGCAGTTTCAAGGAAACGTTTCTCCTGAGTTTTAGACGAAGTTTACTGCTGTTTAGTACGCATGCCGGCATTGGGCTGGAAGTACCGGTTTTCGGATTCTTCACAGAAAGGGTTTGCAAACCGCAGAATCCACACGTGAGTATAACTCTGTCAGTTGAATGCAAATATTGACAACCATTCAGTTAGATACCTCCGTTTTGGTTTCAGAAGCAGATATTTCTCTGTACAGTCTATGGTCCCAGTCACTCGGGAATATCCCAACGCAGCTCCTAGAAGAAACGTGTTTCTGACTCGCTGAATCTCAACATAGATTCAACTCTCGTAGGCGAATGAACGCACAGCAGAGCAGTTTCAAGGAAACGTTTCTCCTGAGTTTTAGACGAAGTTTCCTGCTGTTTAGTACGTATGCCGGCATTGATCTGGAAGTACCGGTTTTGGGATTCTGCACAGAAACGGTTTGCAAACCGCTGAATCCACACGTGAGTTTAACTCTGTCAGTTGAATGCACACATTGACAACCATTCAGTTAGATAGCTCCGTTTTGGTTTTAGAAGCAGATATTTCTCTCTGCAGCCTATGGTCCCATTCACTCGGGAATATCCCTTCGCAGCTCCTAGAAGAAACGTGTTTCTGACTCGCTGAATCTCAACATAGATTCAAGTCTCTTAGGTGAACGAACGCACAGCAGAGCAGTTTCAAGGAAACGTTTCTCCTCAGTTTTAGACGAAGTTTTCTGCTGTTTAGTACGCATGCCGGCATTGGGCTGGAAATACCAGTTTTGGGATTCTTCACAGAAAGGGTTTGCAAACCGCTGAATCCACACGTGAGTTTAACTCTGTCAGTTGAATGCACACATTGACAACCATTCAGTTAGATAGCTCCGTTTTGGTTTTAGGAGCAGATATTTCTCTGTACAGCCTATGGTCCCAGTCACTCGGGAATATCCCAACGTAGCTCCTAGAAGAAACGTGTTTCTGACTCGATGAATCTCAACATAGATTCAACTCTCTTAGGTGAACGAACGCACAGCAGAGCAGTTTGAAGCAAAGCTTTCTCCTGAGTTTTAGACGAAGTTTACTGCTGTTTAGTACGTATGCCGGCATTGGGCTGGAAATACCGGCTTTGGGATTCTTCAAAGAAAGGGTTTGCAAACCGCTGAATCCACACGTGAGTTTAACTCTGTCAGTTGAATGCACACATTGACAACCATTCAGTTAGATAGCTCCGTTTTGGTTTTAGAAGCAGATATTTCTCTGTACAGCCTATGGTCCCATTCACTCGGGAAAATCCCAACGGACCTCCTAGAAGAAACCTGTTTCTGACTCGCTGAATCTCAACATAGATTCAACTCTCTTAGGTGAACGAACGCACAGCAGAGCAGTTTCAAGGAAACATTTCTCCTGAGTTTTAGACGAAGTTTACTCCTGTTTAGTACACATTTCGGCATTGGGCTGGAAATACCGGTTTTGGGATTCTGCACAGAAAGGTTTTGCAAACCGCTGAATCCACACGTGAGTTCAACTCTGACATTTGAATGCACACATTGAAAACCATTCAATTAGATAGTTCCGTTTTGGTTTTAGGAGCAGATATTTCTCTGTACAGCCTATGGTCCCATTCACTCGGGAAAATCCCAACGGAGCTCCTAGAAGAAACCTGTTTCTGACTCGCTGAATCTCAACATAGATTCAACTCTCTTAGGTGAACGAACGCACAGCAGAGGACTTTCAAGGAAACGTTTCTCCTGAGTTTTAGACGAAGTTTCCTGCTGTTTAGTACGTATGCCGGCATTGGGCTGGAAATACCGGTTTTGGGATTCTGCACAGAAAGGGTTTGCAAACCGCTGTATCCACACGTGAGTTTAACTCTGTCAGTTGAATGCACACATTGACAACCATTCAGTTAGATAGCTCCGTTTTGGTTTTAGAAGCAGATATCTCTCTGTACAGCCTATGGTCCCAGTCACTCGGGAATATCCGAACGCAGCTCCTAGAAGAAACGTGTTTCTGACTCGCTGAATCTCAACATAGATTCAACTCTCTTAGGTGAACGCACGCACAGCAGAGCAGTTTCAAGGAAACCTTTCTCCTGAGTTTTAGACGAAGTTTCCTGCTGTTTAGTACGCATGCCGGCATTGGGCTGGAAATACCGGTTTTGGGATTCTTCACAGAAAGGGTTTGGAAACCGCTGAATCCACACGTGAGTTTAACACTGTCAGTTGAATGCACACGTTGACAACCATTCAGTTAGATACCTCCGTTTTGGTTTTAGAAGCAGATATTTCTCTGTACAGTCTATGGTCCCAGTCACTCGGGAATATCCCAACGCAGCTCCTAGAAGAAACGTGTTTCTGACTCGCTGAATCTCAACATAGATTCAACTCTCTTAGGTGAACGAAGGCACAGCAGAGCAGTTTCAAGGAAACGTTTCTCCAGAGTTTTAGACGAAGTTTCCTGCTGTTTAGTACGTATGCCGGCATTGGGCTGGAAATACCGGCTTTGGGATTCTTCACAGAAAGGGTTTGCAAACCGCTGAATCCACAAGTGAGTTTAACTCTGTCAGTTGAATACACACATTGACAAACATTCAGTTAGATAGCTCCGTTTTGGTTTTAGGAGCATATATTTCTCTGTACAGCCTATGGTCCCATTCACTCTGGAATATCCCATCGCAGCTCCTAGAAGACACGTGTTTCTGACTCGCTGAATCTCAACATAGATTAAACTCTCTTAGGTGAACGAACGCACAGCAGAGCAGTTTCAAGGAAACGTTTCTCCTGAGTTTTATACGAAGTTTCCTGCTGTTTAGTACGTATGCCGGCATTGGGCTGGAAATACCGGTTTTGGGATTCTGCACAGAAAGGGTTTGCAAACCGCTGGATCCACACGTGAGTTTAACTCTGTCAGTTGAATGCACACATTGACAACAATTCAGTCAGATAGCTCCGTTTTGGTTTTAGAAGCAGATATTTCTCTGTACAGCCTATGGTCCCATTCACTCGGGAATACCCCAACACAGCTCCTAGAAGAAACGTGTTTCTGACTCGCTGAATCTCAACATAGATTCAACTCTATTAGGTGAACGAACGCACAGCAGAGCAGTTTCAAGGAAACATTTCTCCTGAGTTTTAGACGAAGTTTACTCCTGTTTAGTACACATGCCGGCATTGGGCTGGAAATACCGGTTTTGGGATTCTGCACAGAAAGGTTTTGCAAACCGCTGAATCCACACGTGAGTTCAACTCTGACATTTGAATGCACACATTGAAAACCATTCAATTAGATAGCTCCGTTTTGGTTTTAGGAGCAGATATTTCTCTGTACAGCCTATGGTCCCATTCACTCGGGAAAATCCCAACGGAGATCCTAGAAGAAACCTGTTTCTGACTCGCTGAATCTCAACATAGATTCAACTCTCTTAGGTGAACGAACGCACAGCAGAGGACTTTCAAGGAAACGTTTCTCCTGAGTTTTAGACGAAGTTTCCTGCTGTTTAGTACGTATGCCGGCATTGGGCTGAAAATACCGGTTTTGGGATTCTGCACAGAAAGGGTTTGCAAACCGCTGTATCCACACGTGAGTTTAACTCTGTCAGTTGAATGCACACATTGACAACCATTCAGTTAGATAGCTCCGTTTTGGTTTTAGAAGCAGATATCTCTCTGTACAGCCTATGGTCCCAGTCACTCGGGAATATCCGAACGCAGCTCCTAGAAGAAACGTGTTTCTGACTCGCTGAATCTCAACATAGATTCAACTCTCTTAGGTGAACGCACGCACAGCAGAGCAGTTTCAAGGAAACCTTTCTCCTGAGTTTTAGACGAAGTTTCCTGCTGTTTAGTACGCATGCCGGCATTGGGCTGGAAATACCGGTTTTGGGATTCTTCACAGAAAGGGTTTGGAAACCGCTGAATCCACACGTGAGTTTAACACTGTCAGTTGAATGCACACGTTGACAACCATTCAGTTAGATACCTCCGTTTTGGTTTTAGAAGCAGATATTTCTCTGTACAGTCTATGGTCCCAGTCACTCGGGAATATCCCAACGCAGCTCCTAGAAGAAACGTGTTTCTGACTCGCTGAATCTCAACATAGATTCAACTCTCTTAGGTGAACGAAGGCACAGCAGAGCAGTTTCAAGGAAACGTTTCTCCAGAGTTTTAGACGAAGTTTCCTGCTGTTTAGTACGTATGCCGGCATTGGGCTGGAAATACCGGCTTTGGGATTCTTCACAGAAAGGGTTTGCAAACCGCTGAATCCACAAGTGAGTTTAACTCTGTCAGTTGAATACACACATTGACAAACATTCAGTTAGATAGCTCCGTTTTGGTTTTAGGAGCATATATTTCTCTGTACAGCCTATGGTCCCATTCACTCTGGAATATCCCATCGCAGCTCCTAGAAGACACGTGTTTCTGACTCGCTGAATCTCAACATAGATTAAACTCTCTTAGGTGAACGAACGCACAGCAGAGCAGTTTCAAGGAAACGTTTCTCCTGAGTTTTATACGAAGTTTCCTGCTGTTTAGTACGTATGCCGGCATTGGGCTGGAAATACCGGTTTTGGGATTCTGCACAGAAAGGGTTTGCAAACCGCTGGATCCACACGTGAGTTTAACTCTGTCAGTTGAATGCACACATTGACAACAATTCAGTCAGATAGCTCCGTTTTGGTTTTAGAAGCAGATATTTCTCTGTACAGCCTATGGTCCCATTCACTCGGGAATACCCCAACACAGCTCCTAGAAGAAACGTGTTTCTGACTCGCTGAATCTCAACATAGATTCAACTCTATTAGGTGAACGAACGCACAGCAGAGCAGTTTCAAGGAAACATTTCTCCTGAGTTTTAGACGAAGTTTACTCCTGTTTAGTACACATGCCGGCATTGGGCTGGAAATACCGGTTTTGGGATTCTGCACAGAAAGGTTTTGCAAACCGCTGAATCCACACGTGAGTTCAACTCTGACATTTGAATGCACACATTGAAAACCATTCAATTAGATAGCTCCGTTTTGGTTTTAGGAGCAGATATTTCTCTGTACAGCCTATGGTCCCATTCACTCGGGAAAATCCCAACGGAGATCCTAGAAGAAACCTGTTTCTGACTCGCTGAACCTCAACATAGATTCAACTCTCTTAGGTGAACGAACGCACAGCAGAGGACTTTCAAGGAAACGTTTCTCCTGAGTTTTAGACGAAGTTTCCTGCTGTTTAGTACGTATGCCGGCATTGGGCTGAAAATACCGGTTTTGGGATTCTGCACAGAAAGGGTTTGCAAACCGCTGTATCCACACGTGAGTTTAACTCTGTCAGTTGAATGCACACATTGACAACCATTCAGTTAGATAGCTCCGTTTTGGTTTTAGAAGCAGATATTTCTCTGTACAGCCTATGGTCCCATTCACTCGGGAAAATCCCAACGGACCTCCTAGAAGAAACCTGTTTCTGACTCGCTGAATCTCAACATAGATTCAACTCTCTTAGGTGAACGAACGCACAGCAGAGCAGTTTCAAGGAAACATTTCTCCTGAGTTTTAGACGAAGTTTACTCCTGTTTAGTACACATGCCGGCATTGGGCTGGAAATACCGGTTTTGGGATTCTGCACAGAAAGGTTTTGCAAACCGGTGATTCCACACGTGAGTTCAACTCTGACATTTGAATGCACACATTGAAAACCATTCAATTAGATAGCTCCGTTTTGGTTTTAGGAGCAGATATTTCTCTGTACAGCCTATGGTCCCATTCACTCGGGAAAATCCCAACGCAGCTCCTAGAAGAAACCTGTTTCTGACTCGCTGAATCTCAACATAGATTCAACTCTCTTAGGTGAAGTAATGCACAGCAGAGAAGTTTCAAGGAAACGTTTCTCCTGAGTTTTAGACGAAGTTTCCTGCTGTTTAGTACGTATGCCGGCCTTGGGCTGGAAATACCGGTTTTGGGATTCTGCACAGAAAGGGTTTGCAAACCGCTGTATCCACACGTGAGTTTAATTCTGTCTGTTGAATGCACACATTGACAACCATTCAGTTAGATAGCTCCGTTTTGGTTTTAGAAGCAGATATTTCTCTGTACAGCCTATGGTCCCATTCACTCGGGAATATCCCAACACAGCTCCTAGAAGAAACGTGTTTCTGACTCGCTGAATCTCAACATAGATTCAACTCTCTTAGGTGAACGCACGCACAGCAGAGCAGTTTCGAGGAAACGATTCTCCTGAGTTTCAGACGAAGTTTCCTGCTGTTTAGTACGTATGCCGGCATTGGGCTGGAAATACCGGTTTTCGGATTCTTCACAGAAAGGGTTTGCAAACCGCAGAATCCACACGAGAGTATAACTCTGTCAGTTGAATGCACACATTGACAACCATTCAGTTAGATACCTCCGTTTTGGTTTTAGAAGCAGATATTTCTCTGTACAGTCTATGGTCCCAGTCACTCGCAAATATCCCAACGCAGCTCCTAGAAGAAACCTGTTTCTGACTCGCTGAATCTCAACATAGATTCAACTCTCTTAGGTGAACGAACGCACAGCAGAGCAGTTTCAAGGAAACGTTTCTCCTGAGTTTTAGACGAAGTTTCCTGCTGTTTAGTACGTATGCCGGCATTGATCTGGAAGTACCGGTTTTGGGATTCTGCACAGAAACGGTTTGCAAACCGCTGAATCCACACGTGAGTTTAACTCTGTCAGTTGAATGCACACATTGACAACCATTCAGTTAGATAGCTCCGTTTTGGTTTTAGAAGCAGATATTTCTCTGTACAGCCTATGGTCCCATTCACTCGGGAATACCCCAACACAGCTCCTAGAAGAAACGTGTTTCTGACTCGCTGAATCTCAACATAGATTCAACTCTCTTAGGTGAACGAACGCACAGCAGAGCAGTTTCAAGGAAACATTTCTCCTGAGTTTTAGACGAAGTTTACTCCTGTTTGGTACTTGCGGGCATTGGGCTGGAAATACCGGTTTCGGGATTCTGCACAGAAAGGTTTTGCAAACCGCTGAATCCACACGTGAGTTCAACTCTGACATTTGAATGCACACATTGAAAACCATTCAATTACATAGCTCCGTTTTGGTTTTATTAGCAGATATTTCTCTGTACAGCCTATGGTCCCATTCACTCGGGAAAATCCCAACGCAGCTCCTTGAAGAAACCTGTTTCTGACTCGCTGAATCTCAACATAGATTCAACTCTCTTAGGTGAACGAACGCACAGCAGAGGACTTTCAAGGAAACGTTTCTCCTGAGTTTTAGACGAAGTTTCCTGCTGTTTAGTACGTATGCCGACATTGGGCTGGAAATATCGGTTTTGGGATTCTTCACAGAAAGGGTTTGCAAACCGCTGAATCCACACGTGAGTTTAACTCTGTCAGTTGAATGCACACATTGACAACCATTCAGTTAGATAGCTCCGTTTTGGCTTTAGAAGCAGATATTTCTCTGTACAGTCTATGGTCCCAGTCACTCGGGAATATCCCAACGCAGCTCCTAGAAGAAACGTGTTTCTGACTCGCTGAATCTCAACATAGATTCAACTCTCTTAGGTGAACGAACGCACAGCAGAGCAGTTTCAAGGAAACGTTTCTCCTGAGTTTTAGACGAAGTTTCCTGCTGTTTAGTACGTATGCCGGCATTGGGCTGGAAATACCGGTTTTGGGATTCTGCACAGAAAGGTTTTGCAAACCGCTGTATGCACACGTGAGTTTAACTCTGTCAGTTGAATGCACACATTGACAACCATTCAGTTAGATAGCTCCGTTTTGGTTTTAGGAGCAGATATTTCTCTGTACAGCCTATGGTCCCATTCACTCTGGAATATCCCATCGCAGCTCCTAGAAGAACCGTGTTTCTGACTCGCTGAATCTCAACATAGATTCAACTCTCTTAGCTGAACGAACGCACAGCAGAGCAGTTTCAAGGAAACGTTTCTCCTGAGTTTTAGACGAAGTTTCCTGCTGTTTAGTACGTATGCCGGCATTGGGCTGGAAATACCGGTTTTGGGATTCTGCACAGAAAGGGTTTGCAAACCGCTGAATCCACACGTGAGTTTAACTCTGTCAGTTGAATGCACATATTGACAACAATTCAGTTAGATAGCTCCGTTTTGGTTTTAGAAGCAGATATTTCTCTGTACAGCCTATGGTCCCATTCACTCGGGAATACCCCAACACAGCTACTAGAAGAAACGTGTTTCTGACTCGCTGAATCTCAACATAGATTCAACTCTCTTAGCTGAACGAACGCACAGCAGAGCAGTTTCAAGGAAACATTTCTCCTGAGTTTTAGACGAAGTTTACTCCTGTTTAGTACACATGCCGACATTGGGCTGGAAATACCGGTTTTGGGATTCTGCACAGAAAGGTTTTGCAAACCGCTGAATCCACACGTGAGTTCAACTCTGACATTTGGATGCACACATTGAAAACCATTCAATTAGATAGCTCCGTTTTGGTTTTTGGAGCAGATATTTCTCTGTACAGCCTATGGTCCCATTCACTCGGGAAAATCGCAACGCAGTTCCTAGAAGAAACCTGTTTCTGACTCACTGAATCTCAACATAGATTCAACTCTCTTAGGTGAACGAACGCACAGCAGAGGACTTTCAAGGAAACCTTTCTCCTGAGATTTAGACGAAGTTTCCTGCTGTTTAGTACGTATGCCGGCATTGGGCTGTAAATACCGGTTTTGGGATTCTTCACAGAAAGGGTTTGCAAACCGCTGAATCCACACGTGAGTTTAACTCTGTCAGTTGAATGCACACATTGACAACCATACAGTTAGATAGCTCCGTTTTTGTTTTAGAAGCAGATATTTCTCTGTACAGCGTATGGTTCCGTTCACTCCGGAATATCCCATCACAGCTCCTAGAAGAAAGGTGTTTCTGACTCGCTGAATATCAATATAGATTCAACTCTCTTAGGTGAACGAACGCACAGCAGAGCAGTTTCAAGGAAACGTTTCTCCTGAGTTTTATACGAAGTTTCCTGCTGTTTAGTACGTATGCCGGCATTGGGCTGGAAATACCGGCTTTGGGATTCTTCACAGAAAGGGTTTGCAAACCGCTGAATCCACACGTGAGTTTAACTCTGTCAGTTGAATACACACATTGACAACCATTCAGTTAGATAGCTCCGTTTTGGTTTTAGGAGCAGATATTTCTCTGTACAGCCTATGGTCCCATTCACTCTGGAATATCCCATCGCAGCTCCAAGAAGAAACGTGTTTCTGACTCGCTGAATCTCAACATAGATTCAACTCTCTTAGGTGAACGAACGCACAGCAGAGCAGTTTCAAGGAAACGTTTCTCCTGAGTTTTAGACGAAGTTTCCTGCTGTTTAGTACGTATGCCGGCATTGGGCTGGAAATACCGGTTTTGGGATTCTGCACAGAAAGGGTTTGCAAACCGCTGAATCCACACCTGAGTTTAACTCTGTCAGTTGAATGCACACATTGACAACCATTCAGTTAGATTGCTCCGTTTTGGTTTTAGAAGCAGATATTTCTCTGTACAGCCTATGGTCCCATTCACTCGGGAATACCCCAACACAGGTCCTAGAAGAAACGTGTTTCTGACTCGCTGAATCTCAACATAGATTCAACTCTCTTAGGTGAACGAACGCACAGCAGAGCAGTTTCAAGGAAACATTTCTCCTGAGTTTTATACGAAGTTTACTCCTGTTTAGTACACATGCCGGCAATGGGCTGGAAATACCGGATTTGGGATTCTGCACAGAAAGGTTTTGCAAACCGCTGAATCCACACGTGAGTTCAACTCTGACATTTGAATGCACACATTGAAAACCATTCAATTACATAGCTCCGTTTTGGTTTTAGGAGCAGATATTTCTCTGTACAACCTATGGTCCCATTCACTCTGGAATATCCCAACGCAGCTCCCAGAAGAAACCTGTTTCTGACTCGCTGAATCTCAACATAGATTCAACTCTCTTAGGTGAACGAACGCACAGCAGAGGACTTTCAAGGAATCGTTTCTCCTGAGTTTTAGACGAAGTTTCCTGCTGTTTAGTACGTATGCCGGCATTGGGCTGGAAATACCGGTTTTGGGATTCTGCACAGAAAGGGTTTGCAAACCGCTGTATCCACACGTGAGTTTAACTCTGTCAGCTGAATGCACACATTGACAACCATTCAGTTAGATAGCTCCGTTTTGGTTTTAGGAGCAGATATTTCTCTGTACAGCCTATGGTCCCATTCACTCTGGAATATCCCATCTCAGCTCCTAGAAGAACCGTGTTTCTGACTCGCTGAATCTCAACATAGATTCAACTCTCTTAGCTGAACGAACGCACAGCAGAGCAGTTTCAAGGAAACGTTTCTCCTGAGTTTTAGACGAAGTTTACTGCTGTTTAGTACGCATGCCGGCATTGGGCTGGAAATACCGGTTTTGGGATTCTTCACAGAAATGGTTTGGAAACCGCTGAATCCACACGTGAGTTTAACACTGTCAGTTGAATGCACACATTGACAACCATTCAGTTAGATAGCTCCGTTTTGGTTTTAGAAGCAGATATTTCTCTGTGCAGCCTATGGTCCCATTCACTCGGGAATATCCCAACACAGCTCCTAGAAGAAACGTGTTTCTGACTCGCTGAATCTCAACATAGATTCAATTCTCTTAGGTGAACGAACGCACAGCAGAGCAGTTTCAAGGAAACGTTTCTCCTGAGTTTTAGACGAAGTTTCCTGCTGTTTAGTACGTATGCCGGCCTTGGGCTGGAAATACCGGTTTTGGGATTCTGCACAGAAAGGGTTTGCAAACCGCTGAATCCACACGTGAGTTTAACTCTGTCAGTTGAATGCACACATTGACAACCATTCAGTTAGATAGCTCCGTTTTGGTTTTAGGAGCAGATATTTCTCTGTACAGCCTATGGTCTCATTCACTCTGGAATATCCCATCGCAGCTCCTAGAAGAACCGTGTTTCTGACTCGCTGAATCTCAACATAGATTCAACTCTCTTAGCTGAACGAACGCACAGCAGAGCAGTTTCAAGGAAACGTTTCTCCTGAGTTTTAGACGAAGTTTCCTGCTGTTTAGTACGTATGCCAGCATTGGGCTGGAAATACCGGTTTTGGGATTCTGCACAGAAAGGGTTTGCAAACCGCTGAATCCACACGTGAGTTTAACTCTGTCAGTTGAATGCACACATTGACAACAATTCAGTTAGATAGCTCCGTTTTGGTTTTAGAAGCAGATATTTCTCTGTACAGCCTATGGTCCCATTCACTCGGGAATACCCCAACACAGCTACTAGAAGAAACGTGTTTCTGACTCGCTGAATCTCAACATAGATTCAACTCTCTTAGCTGAACGAACGCACAGCAGAGCAGTTTCAAGGAAACATTTCTCCTGAGTTTTAGACGAAGTTTACTCCTGTTTAGTACACATGCCGGCATTGGGCTGGAAATACCGGTTTTGGGATTCTGCACAGAAAGGTTTTGCAAACCGCTGAATCCACACGTGAGTTCAACTCTGACATTTGGATGCACACATTGAAAACCATTCAATTAGATAGCTCCGTTTTGGTTTTTGGAGCAGATATTTCTCTGTACAGCCTATGGTCCCATTCACTCGGGAAAATCGCAACGCAGTTCCTAGAAGAAACCTGTTTCTGACTCACTGAATCTCAACATAGATTCAACTCTCTTAGGTGAACGAACGCACAGCAGAGGACTTTCAAGGAAACCTTTCTCCTGAGATTTAGACGAAGTTTCCTGCTGTTTAGTACGTATGCCGGCATTGGGCTGTAAATACCGGTTTTGGGATTCTTCACAGAAAGGGTTTGCAAACCGCTGAATCCACACGTGAGTTTAACTCTGTCAGTTGAATGCACACATTGACAACCATACAGTTAGATAGCTCCGTTTTTGTTTTAGAAGCAGATATTTCTCTGTACAGCGTATGGTTCCGTTCACTCCGGAATATCCCATCACAGCTCCTAGAAGAAAGGTGTTTCTGACTCGCTGAATCTCAACATAGATTCAACTCTCTTAGGTGAACGAACGCACAGCAGAGGACTTTCAAGGAAACCTTTCTCCTGAGTTTTAGACGAAGTTTCCTGCTGTTTAGCACGTATGCCGGAATTGGGCTGGAAATATCGGTTTTGGGATTCTTCACAGAAAGGGTTTGCAAACCGCTGAATCCACACGTGAGTTTAACTCTGTCAGTTGAACGCACACATTGACAACCATTCAGTTAGATAGCTCCGTTTTGGTTTTAGAAGAAGATATTTCTCTGTACAGTCTATGGTCCCAGTCACTCGGGAATATCCCAACGCAGTTCCTAGAAGAAACGTGTTTCTGACTCGCTGAATCTCAACATAGATTCAACTCTATTAGGTGAACGAACGCACAGCAGAGCAGTTTCAAGGAAACGTTTCTCCTGAGTTTTAGACGAAGTTTCCTGCTGTTTAGTACGTATGCCGGCATTGGGCTGGAAATACCGGTTTTGGGATTCTGCACAGAAAGGTTTTGCAAACCGCTGTATCCACACGTGAGTTTAACTCTGTCAGTTGAATGCACACATTGACAACCATTCAGTTAGATAGCTCCGTTTTGGTTTTAGGAGCAGATATTTCTCTGTACAGCCTATGGTCCCATTCACTCTGGAATATCCCATCGCAGCTCCTAGAAGAACCGTGTTTCTGACTCGCTGAATCTCAACATAGATTCAACTCTCTTAGCTGAACGAACGCACAGCAGATCAGTTTCAAGGAAACGTTTCTCCTGAGTTTTAGACGAAGTTTCCTGCTGTTTAGTACGTATGCCGGCATTGGGCTGGAAATACCGGTTTTGGGATTCTGCACAGAAAGGGTTTGCAAACCGCTGAATCCACACGTGAGTTTAACTCTGTCAGTTGAATGCACACATTGACAACAATTCAGTTAGATAGCTCCGTTGTGGTTTTAGAAGCAGATATTTCTCTGTACAGCCTATGGTCCCATTCACTCGGGAATACCCCAACACAGCTCCTAGAAGAAACGTGTTTCTGACTCGCTGAATCTCAACATAGATTCAACTCTCTTAGGTGAACGAACGCACAGCAGAGCAGTTTCAAGGAAACATTTCTCCTGAGTTTTAGACGAAGTTTACTCCTGTTTAGTACACATGCCGGCATTGGGCTGGAAATACCGGTTTTGGGATTCTGCACAGAAAGGTTTTGCAAATCGCTGAATCCACACGTGAGTTTAACTCTACCAGTTGAATGCACACATTGAAAATCATTCAATTAGATAGCTCCGTTTTGGTTTTAGGAGCAGATATTTCTCTGTACAGCCTATGGTCCCATTCACTCGGGAAAATCGCAACACAGTTCCTAGAAGAAACCTGTTTCTGACTCACTGAATCTCAACATAGATTCAACTCTCTTAGGTGAACGAACGCACAGCAGAGGACTTTCAAGGAAACGTTTCTCCTGAGATTTAGACGAAGTTTCCTGCTGTTTAGTTCGTATGGCGGCATTGGGCTGGAAATACCGGTTTTGGGATTCTTCACAGAAAGGGTTTGCAAACCGCTGAATCCACACGTGAGTTTAACTCTGTCAGTTGAATGCACACATTGACAACCATTCAGTTAGATAGCTCCGGTTTGGTTTTAGAAGCAGATATTTCTCTGTACAGTCTATGGTCCCATTCACTCGGGAATATCCCAACGCAGCTCCTAGAAGACACGTGTTTCTGACTCGCTGAATCTCAACATAGAATCAACTCTCTTAGGTGAAGTAATGCACAGCAGAGAAGTTTCAAGGAAACGTTTCTCCTGAGTTTTAGACGAAGTTTCCTACTGTTTAGTACATATGCCGGCCTTGGGCTGGAAATACCGGTTTTGGGATTCTGCACAGAAATGGTTTGCAAACCACGGAATCCACAAGTGAGTTTAACTATGTCAGTTGAATGCACACATTGACAACCATTCAGTTAGAAAGCTCCGTTTTGGTTTTAGAAGCAGATATTTCTCTGTACAGCCTATGGTCCCATTCACTCGGGAATATCCCATCACAGCTCCTAGAAGAAAGGTGTTTCTGACTCGCTGAATATCAATATAGATTCAACTCTCTTCGGTGAACGAACGCACAGCAGAGAAGTTTCAATGAAACTTTTCTCCTGAGTTTTAGACGAAGTTTACTGCTGTTTAGTACGTATGCCGGCAATGGGCTGGAAATACCGGTTTTCGGATTCTTCACAGAAAGGGTTTGCAAACCGCTGCATCCACACGTGAGTTTTGCTCTGTCAGTTGAATGCACAGTTTGAAAACCATTCTGTTAGATAGCTCCGTTTTGGTTTTAGAAGCAGATATTTCTCTGTACAGCCTATGGTCCCGTTCACTCCGGAATATCCCAACGCAGCTCCTAGAAGAAACGTTTTTCTGACTCGCTGAATCTCAACATAGATTCAACTCTCTTAGGTGAACGAACGCACAGCAGAGAAGTTTCAAGGAAACGTTTCTCCTGAGTTTTAGACGAAGTTTCCTGCTGTTTAGTAAGTATGCCGGCATTGATCTGGAAGTACCGGTTTTGGGATTCTGCACAGAAACGGTTTGCAAACCGCTGAATCCACACGTGAGTTTAACTCTGTCAGTTGAATGCACACATTGACAGCCATTCAGTTAGATAGCTCCGTTTTGGTTTTAGAAGCAGATATTTCTCTGTACAGCCTATGGTCCCATTCACTCTGGAATATCCCATCGCAGCTCCTAGAAGAAACGTGTTTCTGACTCGCTGAATCTCAACATAGATTCAACTCTCTTAGCTGAATGAACGCACAGCAGAGCAGTTTCAAGGAAACGTTTCTCCTGAGTTTTAGACGAAGTTTCCTGCTGTTTAGTACGTATGCCGGCATTGGGCTGGAAATACCGGTTTTGGGATTCTGCACAGAAAGGGTTTGCAAACCGCTGTATCCACACGTGAGTTTAACTCTGTCAGTTGAATGCACACATTGACAACCATTCAGTTAGATAGCTCCGTTTTGGTTTTAGGAGCAGATATTTCTCTGTACAGCCTATGGTCCCATTCACTCTGGAATATCCCATCTCAGCTCCTAGAAGAACCGTGTTTCTGACTCGCTGAATCTCAACATAGATTCAACTCTCTTAGCTGAACGAACGCACAGCAGAGCAGTTTCAAGGAAACGTTTCTCCTGAGTTTTAGACGAAGTTTACTGCTGTTTAGTACGCATGCCGGCATTGGGCTGGAAATACCGGTTTTGGGATTCTTCACAGAAATGGTTTGGAAACCGCTGAATCCACACGTGAGTTTAACACTGTCAGTTGAATGCACACATTGACAACCATTCAGTTAGATACCTCCGTTTTGGTTTTAGGAGCAGATATTTCTCTGTACAGTCTATGGTCCCAGTCACTCGGGAATATCCCAACGCAGCTCCTAGAAGAAACGTGTTTCTGACTCGCTGAATCTCAACATAGATTCAACTCTCTTAGGTGAACGAACGCACAGCAGAGCCGTTTCAAGGAAACGTTTCTCCTGAGTTTTAGACGAAGTTTCCTGCTGTTTAGTACGTATGCCGGCCTTGGGCTGGAAATACCGGTTTTGGGATTCTGCACAGAAAGGGTTTGCAAACCGCTGAATCCACACGTGAGTTTAACTCTGTCAGTTGAATGCACACATTGACAACCATTCAGTTAGATAGCTCCGTTTTGGTTTTAGAAGCAGATATTTCTCTGTACAGTCTATGGTCCCAGTCACTTGGGAATATCCCAACGCAGCTCCTAGAAGAAACGTGTTTCTGACTCGCTGAATCTCAACATAGATTCAACTCTCTTAGGTGAACGAACGCACAGCAGAGCAGTTTCAAGGAAACGTTTCTCCTGAGTTTTAGACGAAGTTTCCTGCTGTTTAGTACGTATGCCGGCATTGGGCTGGAAATACCGGTTTTGGGATTCTGCACAGAAAGTGTTTGCAAACCGCTGTTTCCACACGTGAGTTTAACTCTGTCAGTTGAATGCACACATTGACAACCATTCAGTTAGATAGCTCCGTTTTGGTTTTAGAAGCAGATATTTCTCTGTACAGCCTATGGTCCCAGTCACTCGGGAATATCCCAACGCAGCTCCTATAAGAAACGTGTTTCTGACTCGCTGAATCTCAACATAGATTCAACTCTCTTAAGTGAACGAACGCACAGCAGAGCAGTTTCAAGGAAACGTTTCTCCTGAGTTTTAGACGAAGTTTCCTGCTGTTTAGTACGTATGCCGGCATTGGGCTGGAAATACCGGTTTTGGGATTCTGCACAGAAAGGGTTTGCAAACCGCTGTATCCACACGTGAGTTTAACTCTGTCAGTTGAATGAACACATTGACAACCATTCAGTTAGATAGCTCCGTTTTGGTTTTAGAAGCAGATATTTCTCTGTACAGCCTATGGTCCCAGTCACTCGGGAATATCCCAACGCAGCTCCTAGAAGAAACGTGTTTCTGACTCGCTGAATCTCAACATAGATTCAACTCTCTTAAGTGAACGAACGCACAGCAGAGCAGTTTCAAGGAAACGTTTCTCCTGAGTTTTAGACGAAGTTTCCTGCTGTTTAGTACGTATGCCGGCATTGGGCTGGAAATACCGGCTTTGGGATTCTTCACAGAAAGGGTTTGCAAACCGCTGATTCCACACGTGAGTTTAACTCTGTCAGTTGAATACACACATTGACAAACATTCAGTTAGATAGCTCCGTTTTGGTTTTAGGAGCAGATATTTCTCTGTACAGCCTATGGTCCCGTTCACTCCGGAATATCCCAACGCAGCTCCTAGAAGAAACGTGTTTCTGACTCGCTGAATCTCAACATAGATTCAACTCTCTTAGCTGAACGAATGCACAGCAGAGCAGTTTCAAGGAAACGTTTCTCCTGAGTTTTAGACGAAGTTTCCTGCTGTTTAGTACGTATGCCAGCATTAGGCTGGAAATACCGGTTTTGGGATTCTGCACAGAAAGGGTTTGCAAACCGCTGAATCCACACTTGAGTTTAACTCTATCAGTTGAATGCACACATTGACAACAATTAAGTTAGATAGCTCCGTTTTGGTTTTAGAAGCAGATATTTCTCTGTACAGCCTATGGTCCCATTCACTCGGGAATACCCCAACACAGCTCCTAGAAAAAACGTGTTTCTGACTCGCTGAATCTCAACATAGATTCAACTCTCTTAGGTGAACGAACGCACAGCAGAGCAGTTTCAAGGAAAATTTCTCCTGAGTTTTAGACGAAGTTTACTCCTGTTTAGTATACATGCCGGCATTGGGCTGGAAATACCGGTTTTGGGATTCTTCACAGAAAGGGTTTGCAAACCGCTGAATCCACACATGAGTTTAACTCTGTCAGTTGAATGCACACATTGACAATCATTCAGTTAGATAGCTCCGTTTTGGTTTTAGAAGCGGATATTTCTCTGTACAGTCTATGGTCCCATTCACTCGGGAATATCCCAACGTAGCTCCTAGAAGAAACGTGTTTCTGACTCGCTGAATCTCAACATAGAATCAACTCTCTTAGGTGAAGTAATGCACAGCAGAGAAGTTTCAAGGAAACGTTTCTCCTGAGTTTTAGACGAAGTTTCCTACTGTTTAGTACGTATGCCGGCCTTGGGCTGGAAATACCGGTTTTGGGATTCTGCACAGAAATGGTTTGCAAACCACGGAATCCACACGTGAGTTTAACTCTGTCAGTTGAATGCACACATTGACAACCATTCAGTTAGAAAGCTCCGTTTTGGTTTTAGAAGCAGATATTTCTCTGTGCAGCCTATGGTCCCATTCACTCGGGAATATCCCATCACAGCTCCTAGAAGAAAGGTGTTTCTGACTCGCTGAATATCAATATAGATTCAACTCTCTTCGGTGAACGAACGAACAGCAGAGCAGTTTCAATGAAACTTTTCTCCTGAGTTTTAGACGGAGTTTACTACTGTTTAGTACGTATGCCGGCATTGGGCTGGAAATACCGTTTTTCGGATTCTTCACAGAAAGGGTTTGCAAACCGCTGAATCCACACGTGAGTTTTGCTCTGTCAGTTGAATGCACACATTGACAACCATTCAGTTAGATAGCTCCGTTTTGATTTTAGAAGCAGATATTTCTCTGTGCAGCCTATGGTCCCATTCACTCGGGAATATCCCAACACAGCTCCTAGAAGAAACGTGTTTCTGACTCGCTGAATCTCAACATAGATTCAACTCTCTTAGGTGAACGAACGCACAGCAGAGCAGTTTCAAGGAAACGTTTCTCCTGAGTTTTAGACAAAGTTTACTGTTGTTTAGTACGCATGCCGGCATTGGGCTGGAAATACCGGTTTTGGGATTCTTCACAGAAAGGGTTTGGAAACCGATGAATCCACACGTGAGTTTAACACTGTCAGTTGAATGCACACATTGACAACCATTCAGTTAGATAGCTCCGTTTTGGTTTTAGAAGCAGATATTTCTCTGTACAGCCTATGGTCCCATTCACTCGGGAATATCCCAACGCAGCTCCTAGAAGAAACGTTTTTCTGACTCGCTGAATCTCAACATAGATTCAACTCTCTTAGGTGAACGAACGCACAGCAGAGCAGTTTCAAGGAAACGTTTCTCCTGAGTTTTAGACGAAGTTTCCTGCTGTTTAGTACGTATGCCGGCCTTGGGCTGGAAATACCGGTTTTGGGATTCTGCACAGAAATGTTTTGCAAACCGCGTAATCCACACATGAGTTTAACTCTGTCAGTTGAATGCACACATTGACAACCATTCAGTTAGATAGCTCCGTTTTGGTTTTAGAAGCAGATATTTCTCTGTACAGCCTATGGTCCCATTCACTCGGGAATATCCCATCACAGCTCCTAGAAGAAAGGTGTTTCTGACTCGCTGAATATCAATATAGATTCAACTCTCTTAGGTGAACGAACGCACAGCAGAGCAGTTTCAATGAAACTTTTCTCCTGAGTTTTAGACGAAGTTTACTGCTGTTTAGTACGTATGCCGGCATTGGGCTGGAAATACCGGTTTTGGGATTCTGCACAGGAAGGGTTTGCAAACCGCTGAATCCACACGTGAGTTTAGCTCTGTCAGTTGAATGCACACTTTGAAAACCATTCACTTAGATAGCTCCGTTTTGGTTTTAGAAGCAGATATTTCTCTGTACAGTCTATGGTCCCAGTCACTCGGGAATATCCCAACGCAGCTCCTAGAAGAAACGTGTTTCTGACTCGCTGAATCTCAAAATAGATTCAACTCTCTTAGGAGAACGAACGCACAGCAGAGCAGTTTCAAGGAAACGTTTCTCCTGAGTTTTAGACGAAGTTGCCTGCTGTTTAGTACATATGCCGGCATTGATCTGGAAGTACCGGTTTTGGGATTCTGCACAGAAACGGTTTGCAAACCGCTGAATCCACACGTGAGTTTAACTCTGTCAGTTGAATGCACACATTGACAACCATTCAGTTAGATAGCTCCGTTTTGGTTTTAGAAGCAGATATTTCTCTGTACAGCCTATGGACCCATACACTCTGGAATATCCCATCGCGGCTCCTAGAAGAAACGTGTTTCTGACTCGCTGAATCTCAACATAGATTCAACTCTCTTAGCTGAACGAATGCACAGCAGAGCAGTTTCAAGGAAACGTTTCTCCTGAGTTTTAGACGAAGTTTCCTGCTGTTTAGTACGTATGCCAGCATTAGGCTGGAAATACCGGTTTTGGGATTCTGCACAGAAAGGGTTTGCAAACCGCTGAATCCACACGTGAGTTTAACTCTATCAGTTGAATGCACACATTGACAACAATTCAGTTAGATAGCTCCGTTTTGGTTTTAGAAGCAGATATTTCTCTGTACAGCCTATGGTCCCATTCACTCGGGAATACCCCAACACAGCTCCTAGAAAAAACGTGTTTCTGACTCGCTGAATCTCAACATAGATTCAACTCTCTTAGGTGAACGAACGCACAGCAGAGCAGTTTCAAGGAAAATTTCTCCTGAGTTTTAGACGAAGTTTACTCCTGTTTAGTATACATGCCGGCATTGGGCTGGAAATACCGGTTTTGGGATTCTTCACAGAAAGGGTTTGCAAACCGCTGAATCCACACATGAGTTTAACTCTGTCAGTTGAATGCACACATTGACAACCATTCAGTTAGATAGCTCCGTTTTGGTTTTAGAAGCAGATATTTCTCTGTACAGTCTATGGTCCCATTCACTCGGGAATATCCCAACGCAGCTCCTAGAAGAAACGTGTTTCTGACTCGCTGAATCTCAACATAGAATCAACTCTCTTAGGTGAAGTAATGCACAGCAGAGAAGTTTCAAGGAAACGTTTCTCCTGAGTTTTAGACGAAGTTTCCTACTGTTTAGTACGTATGCCGGCCTTGGGCTGGAAATACCGGTTTTGGGATTCTGCACAGAAATGGTTTGCAAACCACGGAATCCACAAGTGAGTTTAACTCTGTCAGTTGAATGCACACATTGACAACCATTCAGTTAGAAAGCTCCGTTTTGGTTTTAGAAGCAGATATTTCTCTGTGCAGCCTATGGTCCCATTCACTCGGGAATATCCCATCACAGCTCCTAGAAGAAAGGTGTTTCTGACTCGCTGAATATCAATATAGATTCAACTCTCTTCGGTGAACGAACGAACAGCAGAGTAGTTTCAATGAAACTTTTCTCCTGAGTTTTAGACGGAGTTTACTACTGTTTAGTACGTATGCCGGCATTGGGCTGGAAATACCGTTTTTCGGATTCTTCACAGAAAGGGTTTGCAAACCGCTGAATCCACACGTGAGTTTTGCTCTGTCAGTTGAATGCACACATTGACAACCATTCAGTTAGATAGCTCCGTTTTGATTTTAGAAGCAGATATTTCTCTGTGCAGCCTATGGTCCCATTCACTCGGGAATATCCCAACACAGCTCCTAGAAGAAACGTGTTTCTGACTCGCTGAATCTCAACATAGATTCAACTCTCTTAGGTGAACGAACGCACAGCAGAGCAGTTTCAAGGAAACGTTTCTCCTGAGTTTTAGACAAAGTTTACTGTTGTTTAGTACGCATGCCGGCATTGGGCTGGAAATACCGGTTTTGGGATTCTTCACAGAAAGGGTTTGGAAACCGATGAATCCACTCGTGAGTTTAACACTGTCAGTTGAATGCACACATTGACAACCATTCAGTTAGATAGCTCCGTTTTGGTTTTAGAAGCAGATATTTCTCTGTACAGCCTATGGTCCCATTCACTCGGGAATATCCCAACGCAGCTCCTAGAAGAAACGTTTTTCTGACTCGCTGAATCTCAACATAGATTCAACTCTCTTAGGTGAACGAACGCACAGCAGAGCAGTTTCAAGGAAACGTTTCTCCTGAGTTTTAGACGAAGTTTCCTGCTGTTTAGTACGTATGCCGGCCTTGGGCTGGAAATACCGGTTTTGGGATTCTGCACAGAAATGTTTTGCAAACCGCGTAATCCACACATGAGTTTAACTCTGTCAGTTGAATGCACACATTGACAACCATTCAGTTAGATAGCTCCGTTTTGGTTTTAGAAGCAGATATTTCTCTGTACAGCCTATGGTCCCATTCACTCGGGAATATCCCATCACAGCTCCTAGAAGAAAGGTGTTTCTGACTCGCTGAATATCAATATAGATTCAACTCTCTTAGGTGAACGAACGCACAGCAGAGCAGTTTCAATGAAACTTTTCTCCTGAGTTTTAGACGAAGTTTACTGCTGTTTAGTACGTATGCCGGCATTGGGCTGGAAATACCGGTTTTGGGATTCTGCACAGGAAGGGTTTGCAAACCGCTGAATCCACACGTGAGTTTAGCTCTGTCAGTTGAATGCACACTTTGAAAACCATTCACTTAGATAGCTCCGTTTTGGTTTTAGAAGCAGATATTTCTCTGTACAGTCTATGGTCCCAGTCCCTCGGGAATATCCCAACGCAGCTCCTAGAAGAAACGTGTTTCTGACTCGCTGAATCTCAAAATAGATTCAACTCTCTTAGGAGAACGAACGCACAGCAGAGCAGTTTCAAGGAAACGTTTCTCCTGAGTTTTAGACGAAGTTGCCTGCTGTTTAGTACATATGCCGGCATTGATCTGGAAGTACCGGTTTTGGGATTCTGCACAGAAACGGTTTGCAAACCGCTGAATCCACACGTGAGTTTAACTCTGTCAGTTGAATGCACACATTGACAACCATTCAGTTAGATAGCTCCGTTTTGGTTTTAGAAGCAGATATTTCTCTGTACAGCCTATGGACCCATTCACTCTGGAATATCCCATCGCGGCTCCTAGAAGAAACGTGTTTCTGACTCGCTGAATCTCAACATAGATTCAACTCTCTTAGCTGAACGAATGCACAGCAGAGCAGTTTCAAGGAAACGTTTCTCCTGAGTTTTAGACGAAGTTTCCTGCTGTTTAGTACGTATGCCAGCATTAGGCTGGAAATACCGGTTTTGGGATTCTGCACAGAAAGGGTTTGCAAACCGCTGAATCCACACGTGAGTTTAACTCTATCAGTTGAATGCACACAATGACAACAATTCAGTTAGATAGCTCCGTTTTGGTTTTAGAAGCAGATATTTCTCTGTACAGCCTATGGTCCCATTCACTCGGGAATACCCCAACACAGCTCCTAGAAAAAACGTGTTTCTGACTCGCTGAATCTCAACATAGATTCAACTCTCTTAGGTGAACGAACGCACAGCAGAGCAGTTTCAAGGAAAATTTCTCCTGAGTTTTAGACGAAGTTTACTCCTGTTTAGTATACATGCCGGCATTGGGCTGGAAATACTGGTTTTGGGATTCTTCACAGAAAGGGTTTGCAAACCGCTGAATCCACACATGAGTTTAACTCTGTCAGTTGAATGCACACATTGACAACCATTCAGTTAGATAGCTCCGTTTTGGTTTTAGAAGCAGATATTTCTCTGTACAGTCTATGGTCCCATTCACTCGGGAATATCCCAACGCAGCTCCTAGAAGAAACGTGTTTCTGACTCGCTGAATCTCAACATAGAATCAACTCTCTTAGGTGAAGTAATGCACAGCAGAGAAGTTTCAAGGAAACGTTTCTCCTGAGTTTTAGACGAAGTTTCCTACTGTTTAGTACGTATGCCGGCCTTGGGCTGGAAATACCGGTTTTGGGATTCTGCACAGAAATGGTTTGCAAACCACGGAATCCACACGTGAGTTTAACTCTGTCAGTTGAATGCACACATTGACAACCATTCAGTTAGAAAGCTCCGTTTTGGTTTTAGAAGCAGATATTTCTCTGTGCAGACTATGGTCCCATTCACTCTGGAATATCCCATCACAGCTCCTAGAAGAAAGGTGTTTCTGACTCGCTGAATATCAATATAGATTCAACTCTCTTCGGTGAACGAACGAACAGCAGAGCAGTTTCAATGAAACTTTTCTCCTGAGTTTTAGACGGAGTTTACTACTGTTTAGTACGTATGCCGGCATTGGGCTGGAAATACCGTTTTTCGGATTCTTCACAGAAAGGGTTTGCAAACCGCTGAATCCACACGTGAGTTTACCTCTGTCAGTTGAATGCACACATTGACAACCATTCAGTTAGATAGCTCCGTTTTGGTTTTAGAAGCAGATATTTCTCTGTACAGCCTATGGTCCCATTCACTCGGGAATACCCCAACACAGGTCCTAGAAGAAACGTGTTTCTGACTCGCTGAATCTCAACATAGATTCAACTCTATTAGGTGAACGAACGCACAGCAGAGCAGTTTCAAGGAAACATTTCTCCTGAGTTTTATACGAAGTTTACTCCTGTTTAGTACACATGCCGGCAATGGGCTGGAAATACCGGATTTGGGATTCTGCACAGAAAGGTTTTGCAAACCGCTGAATCCACACGTGAGTTCAACTCTGACGTTTGAATGCACACATTGAAAACCATTCAATTACATAGCTCCGTTTTGGTTTTAGGAGCAGATATTTCTCTGTACAGCCTATGGTCCCATTCACTCTGGAATATCCCAACGCAGCTCCCAGAAGAAACCTGTTTCTGACTCGCTGAATCTCAACATAGATTCAACTCTCTTAGGTGAACGAACGCACAGCAGAGGACTTTCAAGGAATCGTTTCTCCTGAGTTTTAGACGAAGTTTCCTGCTGTTTAGTACGTATGCCGGCATTGGGCTGGAAATACCGGTTTTGGGATTCTGCACAGAAAGGGTTTGCAAACCGCTGTATCCACACGTGAGTTTAACTCTGTCAGCTGAATGCACACATTGACAACCATTCAGTTAGATAGCTCCGTTTTGGTTTTAGGAGCAGATATTTCTCTGTACAGCCTATGGTCCCATTCACTCTGGAATATCCCATCTCAGCTCCTAGAAGAACCGTGTTTCTGACTCGCTGAATGTCAACATAGATTCAACTCTCTTAGCTGAACGAACGCACAGCAGAGCAGTTTCAAGGAAACGTTTCTCCTGAGTTTTAGACGAAGTTTACTGCTGTTTAGTACGCATGCCGGCATTGGGCTGGAAATACCGGTTTTGGGATTCTTCACAGAAATGGTTTGGAAACCGCTGAATCCACACGTGAGTTTAACACTGTCAGTTGAATGCACACATTGACAACCATTCAGTTAGATAGCTCCGTTTTGGTTTTAGAAGCAGATATTTCTCTGTGCAGCCTATGGTCCCATTCACTCGGGAATATCCCAACACAGCTCCTAGAAGAAACGTGTTTCTGACTCGCTGAATCTCAACATAGATTCAATTCTCTTAGGTGAACGAACGCACAGCAGAGCAGTTTCAAGGAAACGTTTCTCCTGAGTTTTAGACGAAGTTTCCTGCTGTTTAGTACGTATGCCGGCCTTGGGCTGGAAATACCGGTTTTGGGATTCTGCACAGAAAGGGTTTGCAAACCGCTGAATCCACACGTGAGTTTAACTCTGTCAGTTGAATGCACACATTGACAACAATTCAGTTAGATAGCTCCGTTTTGGTTTTAGAAGCAGATATTTCTCTGTACAGCCTATGGTCCCATTCAATCGGGAATACCCCAACACAGTTCCTAGAAGAAACGTGTTTCTGACTCGCTGAATCTCAACATAGATTCAACACTCTTAGGTGAACGAACGCACAGCAGAGCAGTTTCAAGGAAACATTTCTCCTGAGTTTTAGACGAAGTTTACTCCTGTTTGGTACACATGCCGGCATTGGGCTGGAAATACCGGTTTTGGGATTCTGCACAGAAAGGTTTTGCAAACCGCTGAATCCACACGTGAGTTCAACTCTGACATTTGAATGCACACATTGAAAACCATTCAATTACATAGCTCCGTTTTGGTTTTAGGAGCAGATATTTCTCTGTACAGTCTATGGTCCCATTCACTCGGGAAAATCCCAACGCAGCTCCTAGAAGAAACCTGTTTCTGACTCGCTGAATCTCAACATAGATTCAACTCTCTTAGGTGAACGAACGCACAGCAGAGTACTTTCAAGGAAACCTTTCTCCTGAGTTTTAGACGAAGTTTCCTGCTGTTTAGCACGTATGCCGGAATTGGGCTGGAAATATCGGTTTTGGGATTCTTCACAGAAAGGGTTTGCAAACCGCTGAATCCACACGTGAGTTTAACTCTGTCAGTTGAATGCACACATTGACCACCATTCAGTTAGATAGCTCCGTTTTGGTTTTAGGAGCAGATATTTCTCTGTACAGCCTAAGGTCCCATTCACTCTGGAATATCCCATCTCAGCTCCTAGAAGAACCGTGTTTCTGACTCGCTGAATCTCAACATAGATTCAACTCTCTTAGCTGAACGAACGCACAGCAGAGCAGTTTCAAGGAAACGTTTCTCCTGAGTTTTAGACGAAGTTTACTGCTGTTTAGTACGCATGCCTGCATTGGGCTGGAAATACCGGTTTTGGGATTCTTCACAGAAATGGTTTGGAAACCGCTGAATCCACACGTGAGTTTAACACTGTCAGTTGAATGCACACATTGACAACCATTCAGTTAGATAGCTCCGTTTTGGTTTTAGAAGCAGATATTTCTCTGTGCAGCCTATGGTCCCATTCACTCGGGAATATCCCAACACAGCTCCTAGAAGAAACGTGTTTCTGACTCGCTGAATCTCAACATAGATTCAATTCTCTTAGGTGAACGAACGCACAGCAGAGCAGTTTCAAGGAAACGTTTCTCCTGAGTTTTAGACGAAGTTTCCTGCTGTTTAGTACGTATGCCGGCCTTGGGCTGGAAATACCGGTTTTGGGATTCTGCACAGAAAGGGTTTGCAAACCGCTGAATCCACACGTGAGTTTAACTCTGTCAGTTGAATGCACACATTGACAACAATTCAGTTAGATAGCTCCGTTTTGGTTTTAGAAGCAGATATTTCTCTGTACAGCCTATGGTCCCATTCAATCGGGAATACCCCAACACAGCTCCTAGAAGAAACGTGTTTCTGACTCGCTGAATCTCAACATAGATTCAACTCTCTTAGGTGAACGAACGCACAGCAGAGCAGTTTCAAGGAAACAGTTCTCCTGAGTTTTAGACGAAGTTTACTCCTGTTTGGTACACATGCCGGCATTGGGCTGGAAATACCGGTTTTCGGATTCTGCACAGAAAGGTTTTGCAAACCGCTGAATCCACACGTGAGTTCAACTCTTACATTTGAATGCACACATTGAAAACCATTCAATTACATAGATCCGTTTTGGTTTTAGGAGCAGATATTTCTCTGTACAGCCTATGTTCCCATTCACTCGGGAAAATCCCAACGCAGCTCCTAGAAGAAACCTGTTTCTGACTCGCTGAATCTCAACATAGATTCAACTCTCTTAGGTGAACGAACGCACAGCAGAGGACTTTCAAGGAAACGTTTCTCCTGAGTTTTAGACGAAGTTTCCTGCTGTTTAGTACGTATGCCGACATTGGGCTGGAAATATCGGTTTTGGGATTCTTCACAGAAAGGGTTTGCAAACCGCTGAATCCACACGTGAGTTTAACTCTGTCAGTTGAATGCACACATTGACAACCATTCAGTTAGATAGCTCCGTTTTGGTTTTAGAAGCAGATATTTCTCTGTACAGTCTATGGTCCCAGTCACTCGGGAATATCCCAACGCAGTTCCTAGAAGAAACGTGTTTCTGACTCGCTGAATCTCAACATAGATTCAACTCTCTTAGGTGAACGAACGCACAGCAGAGCAGTTTCAAGGAAACGTTTCTCCTCAGTTTTAGACGAAGTTTCCTGCTGTTTAGTACGTATGCCGGCATTGGGCTGGAAATACCGGTTTTGGGATTCTGCACAGAAAGGTTTTGCAAACCGCTGTATCCACACGTGAGTTTAACTCTGTCAGTTGAATGCACACATTGACAACCATTCAGTTAGATAGCTCCGTTTTGGTTTTAGGAGCAGATATTTCTCTGTACAGCCTATGGTCCCATTCACTCTGGAATATCCCATCGCAGCTCCTAGAAGAACCGTGTTTCTGACTCGCTGAATCTCAACATAGATTCAACTCTCTTAGCTGAACGAACGCACAGCAGAGCAGTTTCAAGGAAACGTTTCTCCTGAGTTTTAGACGAAGTTTCCTGCTGTTTAGTACGTATGCCGGCATTGGGCTGGAAATACCGGTTTTGGGATTCTGCACAGAAAGGGTTTGCAAACCGCTGAATCCACACGTGAGTTTAACTCTGTCAGTTGAATGCACACATTGACAACAATTCAGTTAGATAGCTCCGTTTTGGTTTTAGAAGCAGATATTTCTCTGTACAGCCTATGGTCCCATTCACTCGGGAATACCCCAACACAGCTCCTAGAAGAAACGTGTTTCTGACTCGCTGAATCTCAACATAGATTCAACTCTCTTAGGTGAACGAACGCACAGCAGAGCAGTTTCAAGGAAACATTTCTCCTGAGTTTTAGACGAAGTTTACTCCTGTTTAGTACACATGCCGGCATTGGGCTGGAAATACCGGTTTTGGGATTCTGCACAGAAATGTTTTGCAAATCGCTGAATCCACACGTGAGTTTAACTCTACCAGTTGAATGCACACATTGAAAATCATTCAATTAGATAGCTCCGTTTTGGTTTTAGGAGCAGATATTTCTCTGTACAGCCTATGGTCCCATTCACTCGGGAAAATCGCAACGCAGTTCCTAGAAGAAACCTGTTTCTGACTCACTGAATCTCAACATAGATTCAACTCTCTTAGGTGAACGAACGCACAGCAGAGGACTTTCAAGGAAACGTTTCTCCTGAGATTTAGACGAAGTTTCCTGCTGTTTAGTTCGTATGGCGGCATTGGGCTGGAAATACCGGTTTTGGGATTCTTCACAGAAAGGGTTTGCAAACCGCTGAATCCACACGTGAGTTTAACTCTGTCAGTTGAATGCACACATTGACAACCATTCAGTTAGATAGCTCCGGTTTGGTTTTAGAAGCAGATATTTCTCTGTACAGTCTATGGTCCCATTCACTCGGGAATATCCCAACGCAGCTCCTAGAAGACACGTGTTTCTGACTCGCTGAATCTCAACATAGAATCAACTCTCTTAGGTGAAGTAATGCACAGCAGAGAAGTTTCAAGGAAACGTTTCTCCTGAGTTTTAGACGAAGTTTCCTACTGTTTAGTACGTATGCCGGCCTTGGGCTGGAAATACCGGTTTTGGGATTCTGCACAGAAATGGTTTGCAAACCACGGAATCCACAAGTGAGTTTAACTATGTCAGTTGAATGCACACATTGACAACCATTCAGTTAGAAAGCTCCGTTTTGGTTTTAGAAGCAGATATTTCTCTGTACAGCCTATGGTCCCATTCACTCGGGAATATCCCATCACAGCTCCTAGAAGAAAGGTGTTTCTGACTCGCTGAATATCAATATAGATTCAACTCTCTTCGGTGAACGAACGCACAGCAGAGAAGTTTCAATGAAACTTTTCTCCTGAGTTTTAGACGAAGTTTACTGCTGTTTAGTACGTATGCCGGCAATGGGCTGGAAATACCGGTTTTCGGATTCTTCACAGAAAGGGTTTGCAAACCGCTGAATCCACACGTGAGTTTTGCTCTGTCAGTTGAATGCACAGTTTGAAAACCATTCTGTTAGATAGCTCCGTTTTGGTTTTAGAAGCAGATATTTCTCTGTACAGCCTATGGTCCCGTTCACTCCGGAATATCCCAACGCAGCTCCTAGAAGAAACGTTTTTCTGACTCGCTGAATCTCAACATAGATTCAACTCTCTTAGGTGAACGAACGCACAGCAGAGCAGTTTCAAGGAAACGTTTCTCCTGAGTTTTAGACGAAGTTTCCTGCTGTTTAGTAAGTATGCCGGCATTGATCTGGAAGTACCGGTTTTGGGATTCTGCACAGAAACGGTTTGCAAACCGCTGAATCCACACGTGAGTTTAACTCTGTCAGTTGAATGCACACATTGACAGCCATTCAGTTAGATAGCTCCGTTTTGGTTTTAGAAGCAGATATTTCTCTGTACAGCCTATGGTCCCATTCACTCTGGAATATCCCATCGCAGCTCCTAGAAGAAACGTGTTTCTGACTCGCTGAATCTCAACATAGATTCAACTCTCTTAGCTGAATGAACGCACAGCAGAGCAGTTTCAAGGAAACGTTTCTCCTGAGTTTTAGACGAAGTTTCCTGCTGTTTAGTACGTATGCTGGCATTGGGCTGGAAATACCGGTTTTGGGATTCTGCACAGAAAGGGTTTGCAAACCGCTGTATCCACACGTGAGTTTAACTCTGTCAGTTGAATGCACACATTGACAACCATTCAGTTAGAAAGCTCCGTTTTGGTTTTAGAAGAAGATATTTCTCTGTGCAGCCTATGGTCCCATTCACTCGGGAATATCCCATCACAGCTCCTAGAAGAAAGGTGTTTCTGACTCGCTGAATATCAATATAGATTCAACTCTCTTCGGTGAACGAACGAACAGCAGAGCAGTTTCAATGAAACTTTTCTCCTGAGTTTTAGACGGAGTTTACTACTGTTTAGTACGTATGCCGGCATTGGGCTGGAAATACCGTTTTTCGGATTCTTCACAGAAAGGGTTTGCAAACCGCTGAATCCACACGTGAGTTTTGCTCTGTCAGTTGAATGCACACATTGACAACCATTCAGTTAGATAGCTCCGTTTTGATTTTAGAAGCAGATATTTCTCTGTGCAGCCTATGGTCCCATTCACTCGGGAATATCCCAACACAGCTCCTAGAAGAAACGTGTTTCTGACTCGCTGAATCTCAACATAGATTCAACTCTCTTAGGTGAACGAACGCACAGCAGAGCAGTTTCAAGGAAACGTTTCTCCTGAGTTTTAGACAAAGTTTACTGTTGTTTAGTACGCATGCCGGCATTGGGCTGGAAATACCGGTTTTGGGATTCTTCACAGAAAGGGTTTGGAAACCGATGAATCCACACGTGAGTTTAACACTGTCAGTTGAATGCACACATTGACAACCATTCAGTTAGATAGCTCCGTTTTGGTTTTAGAAGCAGATATTTCTCTGTACAGCCTATGGTCCCATTCACTCGGGAATATCCCAACGCAGCTCCTAGAAGAAACGTTTTTCTGACTCGCTGAATCTCAACATAGATTCAACTCTCTTAGGTGAACGAACGCACAGCAGAGCCGTTTCAAGGAATCGTTTCTCCTGAGTTTTAGACGAAGTTTCCTGCTGTTTAGTACGTATGCCGGCCTTGGGCTGGAAATACCGGTTTTGGGATTCTGCACAGAAATGTTTTGCAAACCACGTAATCCACACATGAGTTTAACTCTGTCAGTTGAATGCACACATTGACAACCATTCAGTTAGATAGCTCCGTTTTGGTTTTAGAAGCAGATATTTCTCTGTACAGCCTATGGTCCCAGTCACTCGGGAATATCCCAACGCAGCTCCTAGAAGAAACGTGTTTCTGACTCGATGAATCTCAACATAGTTTCAACTCTCTTAAGTGAACGAACGCACAGCAGAGCAGTTTCAAGGAAACCGTTCTCCTGAGTTTTAGACGAAGTTTCCTGCTGTTTAGTACGTATGCCGGCATTGGGCTGGAAATACCGGCTTTGGGATTCTTCACAGAAAGGGTTTGCCAACCGCTGAATCCACACGTGAGTTTAACTCTGTCAGTTGAATACACACATTGACAACCATTCAGTTAGATAGCTCCGTTTTGGTTTTAGAAGCAGATATTTCTCTGTACAGCCTATGGTCCCATTCACTCTGGAATATCCCATCGCAGCTCCTAGAAGAAACGTGTTTCTGACTCGCTGAATCGCAACATAGATTCAACTCTCTTAGGTGAACGAACGCACAGCACAGCCGTTTCAAGGAAACGTTTCTCCTGAGTTTTAAACGAAGTTTCCTGCTGTTTAGTACGTATGCCGGTCTTGGGCTGGAAATACCGGTTTTGGGATTCTGCACAGAAAGTGTTTGCAAACCGCTGTATCCACACGTGAGTTTAATTCTGTCAGTTGAATGCACACATTGACAACCATTCAGTTAGATAGCTCCGTTTTGGTTTTAGAAGCAGATATTTCTCTGTACAGCCGATGGTCCCAGTCACTCGGGAATATCCCAACGCAGCTCCTAGAAGAAACGTGTTTCTGACTCGCTGAATCTCAACATAGATTCAACTCTCTTAGGTGAACGAACGCACAGCAGAGCAGTTTCAAGGAAACCATTCTCCTGAGTTTTAGACGAAGTTTCCTGCTGTTTAGTACGTATGCCGGCCTTGGGCTGGAAATACCGGTTTTGGAATTCTGCACAGAAAGGGTTTGCAAACCGCTGTATCCACCCGTGAGTTTAACTCTGTCAGTTGAATGCACACATTGACAACCATTCAGTTAGATAGCTCCGTTTTGGTTTTAGAAGCAGATACTTCTCTGTACAGCGTATGGTCCCGTTCACTTGGGAATATCCCATCACAGCTCCTAGAAGAAAGGTGTTTCTGACTCGCTGAATATCAATATAGATTCAACTCTCTTAGGTGAACGAACGCACAGCAGAGCAGTTTCAAGGAAAGTTTTCTCCTGAGTTTTAGACGAAGTTTACTGCTGTTTAGTACGTATGCCGGCATTGGGCTGGAAATACCGGTTTTGGGATTCTGTACAGTAATGGTTTGCAAACCGCTGAATCCATACGTGATTTTAGCTCTGTCAGTTGAATGCACACTTTGAAAACCATTCAGTTAGATAGCTCCGTTTTGGTTTTAGAAGCAGATATTTCTCTGTACAGCCTATGGTCCCGTTCACTCCGGAATATCCCAAGGCAGCTCCTAGAAGAAACGTTTTTCTGACTCGCTGAATCTCAACATAGATTGAACTCTCTTAGGTGAACGCACGCACAGCAGAGCAGTTTCGAGGAAACGTTTCTCCTGAGTTTTAGACGAAGTTTCCTGCTGTTTAGTACGTATGCCGGCATTGGGTTGGAAATACCGGTTTTCGGATTCTTCACAGAAAGGGTTTGCAAACCGCAGAATCCACACGTGAGTATAACTCTGTCAGTTGAATGCACACATTGACAGCCATTCAGTTAGATACCTCCGTTTTGGTTTTAGAAGCAGATATTTCTCTGTACAGTCTATGGTCCCAGTCACTCGGGAATATCCCAACGCAGCTCCTAGAAGAAACGTGTTTCTGACTCACTGAATCTCAACATAGATTCAACTCTCTTAGGTGAACGAACGCACAGCAGAGCAGTTTCAAGGAAACGTTTCTCCTGAGTTTTAGACGAAGTTTCCTGCTGTTTAGTACGTATGCCGGAATTGATCTGGAAGTACCGGTTTGGGATTCTGCACAGAAACGGTTTGCAAACCGCTGAATCCACACGTGAGTTTAACTCTGTCAGTTGAATGCACACATTGACAACCATTCAGTTAGATAGCTCCGTTTTGGTTTTAGGAGCAGATATTTCTCTGTACAGCCTATGGTCCCATTCACTCTGGAATATCCCATCGCAGCTCCTAGAAGAAACGTGTTTCTGACTCGCTGAATCTCAACATAGATTCAACTGTCTTAGCTGAACGAACGCACAGCAGAGCACTTTAAAGGAAACGTTTCTCCTGAGTTTTAGACGAAGTTTCCTGCTGTTTAGTACGTAGGCCGGCATTGGGCTGGAAATACCGGTTTTGGGATTCTGCACAGAAAGGGTTTGCAAACCGCTGAATCCACACGTGAGTTTAACTCTGTCAGTTGAATGCACACATTGACAACAATTCAGTTAGATACCTCCGTTTTGGTTTTAGAAACAGATATTTCTCTGTACAGCCTATGGTCCCATTCACTCGGGAATACCCCAACACAGCTCCTAGAAGAAACGTGTTTCTGACTCGCTGAATCTCAACATAGATTCAAATCTCTTAGGTGAACGAACGCACAGCAGAGCAGTTTCAAGGAAACATTTCTCCTGAGTTTTAGACGAAGTTTACTCCTGTTTAGTACACATGCCGGCATTGGGCTGGAAATACCGGTTTTGGGATTCTGCACAGAAAGGTTTTGCAAACCGCTGAATCCACACTTGAGTTCAACTCTGACATTTGAATGCACACATTGAAAACCATTCAATTACATAGCTCCGTTTTGGTTTTAGGAGCAGGTATTTCTCTGTACAGTCTATGGTCCCATTCACTCGGGAAAATCCCAACGCAGCTCCTAGAAGAAACCTGTTTCTGACTCAGTGAATCTCAACATAGATTCAACTCTCTTAGGTGAACGATCGCACAGCAGAGGACTTTCAAGGAATCGTTTCTCCTGAGTTTTAGACGAAGTTTCCTGCTGTTTAGTACGTATGCCGGCATTGGGCTGGAAATACCGGTTTTGGTATACTTCACAGAAAGGGTTTGCAAACCGCTGAATCCACACGTGAGTTTAACTCTGTCAGTTGAATGCACACATTTACAACCATTCAGTTAGATAGCTCCGTTTTGGTTTTAGGAGCAGATATTTCTCTGTACAACCTATGGTCCCATTCACTCTGGAATATCCCATCGCAGCTCCTAGAAGAAACGTGTTTCTGACTCGCTGAATCTCAACATAGATTCAACTCTCTTAGGTGAACGAACGCACAGCAGAGCAGTTTCAAGGAAACGTTTCTCCTGAGTTTTAGACGAAGTTTCCTGCTGTTTAGTACGTATGCCGGCATTGGGCTGGAAATACCGGTTTTGGGATTCTGCACAGAAAGGGTTTGCAAACCGCTGAATCCACACGTGAGTTTAACTCTGTCAGTTGAATGCACACATTGACAACAATTCAGTTAGATAGCTCCGTTTTGGTTTTATAAGCAGATATTTCTCTGTACAGCCTATGGTCCCATTCACTCGGGAATACCCCAACACAGCTCCTAGAAGAAACGTGTTTCTGACTCGCTGAATCTCAACATAGATTCAACTCTCTTAGGTGAACGAACGCACAGCAGAGCAGTTTCAAGGAAACATTTCTCCTGAGTTTTAGACGAAGTTTACTCCTGTTTGGTACATATGCCGGCATTGGGCTGGAAATACCGGTTTTGGGATTCTGCACAGAAAGGTTTTGCAAACTGCTGAATCCACACGTGAGTTCAACTCTGACATTTGAATGCACACATTGAAAACCATTCAATTACATAGCTCCGTTTTGGTTTTAGGAGCAGATATTTCTCTGTACAGCCTATGGTCCCATTCACTCGGGAAAATCCCAACGCAGCTCCTAGAAGAAACCTGTTTCTGACTCGCTGAACCTCAACATAGATTCAACTCTCTTAGGTGAACGAACGCACAGCAGAGGACTTTCAAGGAAACGTTTCTCCTGAATTTTAGACAAAGTTTCCTGCTGTTTAGTACGTATGCCGGCATTGGGCTGGAAATACCGGTTTTGGGATTCTTCACAGAAAGGGTTTGCAAACCGCTGAATCCACACGTGAGTTTAACTCTGTCAGTTGAATGCACACATTGACAACCATTCAGTTAGATAGCTCCGTTTTGGTTTTAGAAGCAGATATTTCTCTGTAGAGTCTATGGTCCCATTCACTCGGGAATATCCCAACGCAGCTCCTAGAAGAAACGTGTTTCTGACTCGCTGAATCTCAACATAGATTCAACTCTCTTAGGTGAAGTAATGCACAGCAGAGAAGTTTCAAGGAAACGTTTCTCCTGAATTTTAGACGAAGTTTCTTGCTCTTTAGTACGTATGCCGGCCTTGGGCTGGAAATACCGGTTTTGGGATTCTGCACAGAAATGGTTTGCAAACCACGGAATCCACACGTGAGTTTAACTCTGTCAGTTGAATGCACACATTGACAACCATTCAGTTAGATAGCTCCGTTTTGGTTTTAGAAGCAGATATTTCTCTGTACAGCTTATGGTCCCATTCACTCGGGAATATCCCATCACAGCTCCTAGAAGAAAGGTGTTTCTGACTCGCTGAATCTCAACATAGATTCAACTCTCTTAGGTGAAGTAATGCACAGCAGAGCAGTTTCAATGAAACTTTTCTCCTGAGTTTTAGACGAAGTTTACTGCTGTTTAGTAAGTATGCCGGCATTGGGCTGGAAATACCGGTTTTCGGATTCTTCACAGAAAGGGTTTGCAAACCGCTGAATCCACACCTGAGTTTAGCTGTGTCAGTTGAATGCACACTTTGAAAACCATTCTGTTAGATAGCTCCGTTTTGGTTTTAGAAGCAGATATTTCTCTGTACAGCCTATGGTCCCGTTCACTCCGGAATATCCCAACGCAGCTCCTAGAAGAAACGTTTTTCTGACTCGCTGAATCTCAACATAGATTCAGCTCTCTTAGGTGAACGCACGCACAGCAGAGCAGTTTCAAGGAAACGTTTCTCCTGAGTTTTGGACGAAGTTTCCTGCTGTTTAGTACGTATGCCGGCATTGGGCTGGAAATACCGGTTTTCGGATTCTTCACAGAAAGGGTTTGCAAACCGCTGAATCCACACGTGAGTTTAACTCTGTCAGTTGAATGCACACATCGACAACCATTCAGTTAGATAGCTCCGTTTTGGTTTTAGAAGCAGATATTTCTCTGTACAGTCTATGGTCCCAGTCACTCGGGAATATCCCAACGCAGCTCCTAGAAGAAACGTGTTTCTGACTCGCTGAATCTCAACATAGATTCAACTCTCTTAGGTGAACGAACGCACAGCAGAGCAGTTTCAAGGAAACGTTTCTCCTGAGTTGTAGACGAAGTTTCCTGCTGTTTAGTATGTATGCCGGCATTGGGCTGGAAATACCGGTTTTGGGATTCTGCACAGAAAGGGTTTGCAAACCGCTGTATCCACACGTGAGTTTAACTCTGTCAGTTGAATGCACACATTGACAACCATTCAGTTAGATAGCTCCGTTTTGGTTTTAGGAGCAGATATTTCTCTGTACAGCCTATGGTCCCATTCACTCTGGAATATCCCATCGCAGCTCCTAGAAGAAACGTGTTTCTGACTCGCTGAATCTCAACATAAATTCAACTCTCTTACGTGAACGAACGCACAGCAGAGCAGTTTCAAGGAAACGTTTCTCCTGAGTTTCAGACGAAGTTTCCTGCTGTTTAGTACGTATGCCGGCATTGGGCTGGAAATACCGGTTTTGGGATTCTGCACAGAAAGGGTTTGCAAACCGCTGAATCCACACGTGAGTTTAACTCTCTCAGTTGAATGCACACATTGACAAACATTCAGTTAGATAGCTCCGTTTTGGTTTTAGAAGCAGATATTTCTCTGTACAACCTATGGTCCCATTCACTCTGGAATATCCCATCGCAGCTCCTAGAAGAAACGTGTTTCTGACTCGCTGAATCTCAACATAGATTCAACTCTCTTAGGTGAACGAACGCACAGCAGAGCAGTTTCAAGGAAACGTTTCTCCTGAGTTTTAGACGAAGTTTCCTGCTGTTTAGTACGTATGCCGGCATTGGGCTGGAAATACCGGTTTTGGGATTCTGCACAGAAGGGGTTTGCAAACCGCTGAATCCACACGTGAGTTTAACTCTGTCAGTTGAATGCACACATTGACAACCATTCAGTTAGATAGCTCCGTTTTGGTTTTAGGAGCAGATATTTCTCTGTACAGCCTATGGTCCCATTCACTCTGGAATATCCCATCGCAGCTCCTAGAAGAAACGTGTTTCTGACTCGCTGAATCTCAACATAGATTCAACTGTCTTAGCTGAACGAACGCACAGCAGAGCACTTTAAAGGAAACGTTTCTCCTGAGTTTTAGACGAAGTTTCCTGCTGTTTAGTACGTAGGCCGGCATTGGGCTGGAAATACCGGTTTTGGGATTCTGCACAGAAAGGGTTTGCAAACCGCTGAATCCACACGTGAGTTTAACTCTGTCAGTTGAATGCACACATTGACAACAATTCAGTTAGATACCTCCGTTTTGGTTTTAGAAACAGATATTTCTCTGTACAGCCTATGGTCCCATTCACTCGGGAATACCCCAACACAGCTCCTAGAAGAAACGTGTTTCTGACTCGCTGAATCTCAACATAGATTCAAATCTCTTAGGTGAACGAACGCACAGCAGAGCAGTTTCAAGGAAACATTTCTCCTGAGTTTTAGACGAAGTTTACTCCTGTTTAGTACACATGCCGGCATTGGGCTGGAAATACCGGTTTTGGGATTCTGCACAGAAAGGTTTTGCAAACCGCTGAATCCACACTTGAGTTCAACTCTGACATTTGAATGCACACATTGAAAACCATTCAATTACATAGCTCCGTTTTGGTTTTAGGAGCAGGTATTTCTCTGTACAGTCTATGGTCCCATTCACTCGGGAAAATCCCAACGCAGCTCCTAGAAGAAACCTGTTTCTGACTCAGTGAATCTCAACATAGATTCAACTCTCTTAGGTGAACGATCGCACAGCAGAGGACTTTCAAGGAATCGTTTCTCCTGAGTTTTAGACGAAGTTTCCTGCTGTTTAGTACGTATGCCGGCATTGGGCTGGAAATACCGGTTTTGGTATACTTCACAGAAAGGGTTTGCAAACCGCTGAATCCACACGTGAGTTTAACTCTGTCAGTTGAATGCACACATTGACAACCATTCAGTTAGATAGCTCCGTTTTGGTTTTAGAAGCAGATATTTCTCTGTACAGTCTATGGTCCCAGTCACTCGGGAAAATCCCAACGCAGCTCCTAGAAGAAACGTGTTTCTGACTCGCTGAATCTCAACATAGATTCAACTCTCTTAGGTGAACGAACGCACAGCAGAGCAGTTTCAAGGAAACGTTTCTCCTGAGTTGTAGACGAAGTTTCCTGCTGTTTAGTATGTATGCCGGCATTGGGCTGGAAATACCGGTTTTGGGATTCTGCACAGAAAGGGTTTGCAAACCGCTGTATCCACACGTGAGTTTAACTCTGTCAGTTGAATGCACACATTGACAACCATTCAGTTAGATAGCTCCGTTTTGGTTTTAGGAGCAGATATTTCTCTGTACAGCCTATGGTCCCATTCACTCTGGAATATCCCATGGCAGCTCCTAGAAGAAACGTGTTTCTGACTCGCTGAATCTCAACATAGATTCAACTCTCTTACGTGAACGAACGCACAGCAGAGCATTTTCAAGGAAACGTTTCTCCTGAGTTTCAGACGAAGTTTCCTGCTGTTTAGTACGTATGCCGGCATTGGGCTGGAAATACCGGTTTTGGGATTCTGCACAGAAAGGGTTTGCAAACCGCTGAATCCACACGTGAGTTTAACTCTGTCAGTTGAATGCACACATTGACAACCATTCAGTTAGATAGCTCCGTTTTGGTTTTAGAAGCAGATATTTCTCTGTACAACCTATGGTCCCATTCACTCTGGAATATCCCATCGCAGCTCCTAGAAGAAACGTGTTTCTGACTCGCTGAATCTCAACATAGATTCAACTCTCTTAGGTGAACGAACGCACAGCAGAGCAGTTTCAAGGAAACGTTTCTCCTGAGTTTTAGACGAAGTTTCCTGCTTTTTAGTACGTATGCCGGCATTGGGCTGGAAATACCGGTTTTGGGATTCTGCACAGAAAGGGTTTGCAAACCGCTGAATCCACACGTGGGTTTAACTCTGTCAGTTGAATGCACACATTGACAACAATTCAGTTAGATAGCTCCGTTTTGGTTTTATAAGCAGATATTTCTCTGTACAGCCTATGGTCCCATTCACTCGGGAATACCCCAACACATCTCCTAGAAGAAACGTGTTTCTGACTCGCTGAATCTCAACATAGATTCAACTCTCTTAGGTGAACGAACGCACAGCAGAGCAGTTTCAAGGAAACATTTCTCCTGAGTTTTAGACGAAGTTTACTCCTGTTTGGTACATATGCCGGCATTGGGCTGGAAATACCGGTTTTGGGATTCTGCACAGAAAGGTTTTGCAAACTGCTGAATCCACACGTGAGTTCAACTCTGACATTTGAATGCACACATTGAAAACCATTCAATTACATAGCTCCGTTTTGGTTTTAGGAGCAGATATTTCTCTGTACAGCCTATGGTCCCATTCACTCGGGAAAATCCCAACGCAGCTCCTAGAAGAAACCTGTTTCTGACTCGCTGAACCTCAACATAGATTCAACTCTCTTAGGTGAACGAACGCACAGCAGAGGACTTTCAAGGAAACGTTTCTCCTGAATTTTAGACGAAGTTTCCTGCTGTTTAGTACGTATGCCGGCATTGGGCTGGAAATACCGGTTTTGGGATTCTTCACAGAAAGGGTTTGCAAACCGCTGAATCCACACGTGAGTTTAACTCTGTCAGTTGAATGCACACATTTACAACCATTCAGTTAGATAGCTCCGTTTTGGTTTTAGAAGCAGATATTTCTCTGTAGAGTCTATGGTCCCATTCACTCGGGAATATCCCAACGCAGCTCCTAGAAGAAACGTGTTTCTGACTCGCTGAATCTCAACATAGATTCAACTCTCTTAGGTGAAGTAATGCACAGCAGAGAAGTTTCAAGGAAACGTTTCTCCTGAATTTTAGACGAAGTTTCTTGCTCTTTAGTACGTATGCCGGCCTTGGGCTGGAAATACCGGTTTTGGGATTCTGCACAGAAATGGTTTGCAAACCACGGAATCCACACGTGAGTTTAACTCTGTCAGTTGAATGCACACATTGACAACCATTCAGTTAGATAGCTCCGTTTTGGTTTTAGAAGCAGATATTTCTCTGTACAGCTTATGGTCCCATTCACTCGGGAATATCCCATCACAGCTCCTAGAAGAAAGGTGTTTCTGACTCGCTGAATCTCAACATAGATTCAACTCTCTTAGGTGAAGTAATGCACAGCAGAGCAGTTTCAATGAAACTTTTCTCCTGAGTTTTAGACGAAGTTTACTGCTGTTTAGTAAGTATGCCGGCATTGGGCTGGAAATACCGGTTTTCGGATTCTTCACAGAAAGGGTTTGCAAACCGCTGAATCCACACCTGAGTTTAGCTGTGTCAGTTGAATGCACACTTTGAAAACCATTCTGTTAGATAGCTCCGTTTTGGTTTTAGAAGCAGATATTTCTCTGTACAGCCTATGGTCCCGTTCACTCCGGAATATCCCAACGCAGCTCCTAGAAGAAACGTTTTTCTGACTCGCTGAATCTCAACATAGATTCAGCTCTCTTAGGTGAACGCACGCACAGCAGAGCAGTTTCAAGGAAACGTTTCTCCTGAGTTTTGGACGAAGTTTCCTGCTGTTTAGTACGTATGCCGGCATTGGGCTGGAAATACCGGTTTTGGGATTCTTCACAGAAAGGGTTTGCAAACCGCTGAATCCACACGTGAGTTTAACTCTGTCAGTTGAATGCACACATCGACAACCATTCAGTTAGATAGCTCCGTTTTGGTTTTAGAAGCAGATATTTCTCTGTACAGTCTATGGTCCCAGTCACTCGGGAATATCCCAACGCAGCTCCTAGAAGAAACGTGTTTCTGACTCGCTGAATCTCAACATAGATTCAACTCTCTTAGGTGAACGAACGCACAGCAGAGCAGTTTCAAGGAAACGTTTCTCCTGAGTTGTAGACGAAGTTTCCTGCTGTTTAGTATGTATGCCGGCATTGGGCTGGAAATACCGGTTTTGGGATTCTGCACAGAAAGGGTTTGCAAACCGCTGTATCCACACGTGAGTTTAACTCTGTCAGTTGAATGCACACATTGACAACCATTCAGTTAGATAGCTCCGTTTTGGTTTTAGGAGCAGATATTTCTCTGTACAGCCTATGGTCCCATTCACTCTGGAATATCCCATCGCAGCTCCTAGAAGAAACGTGTTTCTGACTCGCTGAATCTCAACATAAATTCAACTCTCTTACGTGAACGAACGCACAGCAGAGCAGTTTCAAGGAAACGTTTCTCCTGAGTTTCAGACGAAGTTTCCTGCTGTTTAGTACGTATGCCGGCATTGGGCTGGAAATACCGGTTTTGGGATTCTGCACAGAAAGGGTTTGCAAACCGCTGAATCCACACGTGAGTTTAACTCTCTCAGTTGAATGCACACATTGACAACCATTCAGTTAGATAGCTCCGTTTTGGTTTTAGAAGCAGATATTTCTCTGTACAACCTATGGTCCCATTCACTCTGGAATATCCCATCGCAGCTCCTAGAAGAAACGTGTTTCTGACTCGCTGAATCTCAACATAGATTCAACTCTCTTAGGTGAACGAACGCACAGCAGAGCAGTTTCAAGGAAACGTTTCTCCTGAGTTTTAGACGAAGTTTCCTGCTGTTTAGTACGTATGCCGGCATTGGGCTGGAAATACCGGTTTTGGGATTCTGCACAGAAAGGGTTTGCAAACCGCTGAATCCACACGTGAGTTTAACTCTGTCAGTTGAATGCACACATTGACAACCATTCAGTTAGATAGCTCCGTTTTGGTTTTAGGAGCAGATATTTCTCTGTACAGCCTATGGTCCCATTCACTCTGGAATATCCCATCGCAGCTCCTAGAAGAAACGTGTTTCTGACTCGCTGAATCTCAACATAGATTCAACTGTCTTAGCTGAACGAACGCACAGCAGAGCACTTTAAAGGAAACGTTTCTCCTGAGTTTTAGACGAAGTTTCCTGCTGTTTAGTACGTAGGCCGGCATTGGGCTGGAAATACCGGTTTTGGGATTCTGCACAGAAAGGGTTTGCAAACCGCTGAATCCACACGTGAGTTTAACTCTGTCAGTTGAATGCACACATTGACAACAATTCAGTTAGATAGCTCCGTTTTGGTTTTATAAGCAGATATTTCTCTGTACAGCCTATGGTCCCATTCACTCGGGAATACCCCAACACAGCTCCTAGAAGAAACGTGTTTCTGACTCGCTGAATCTCAACATAGATTCAACTCTCTTAGGTGAACGAACGCACAGCAGAGCAGTTTCAAGGAAACATTTCTCCTGAGTTTTAGACGAAGTTTACTCCTGTTTGGTACATATGCCGGCATTGGGCTGGAAATACCGGTTTTGGGATTCTGCACAGAAAGGTTTTGCAAACTGCTGAATCCACACGTGAGTTCAACTCTGACATTTGAATGCACACATTGAAAACCATTCAATTACATAGCTCCGTTTTGGTTTTAGGAGCAGATATTTCTCTGTACAGCCTATGGTCCCATTCACTCGGGAAAATCCCAACGCAGCTCCTAGAAGAAACCTGTTTCTGACTCGCTGAACCTCAACATAGATTCAACTCTCTTAGGTGAACGAACGCACAGCAGAGGACTTTCAAGGAAACGTTTCTCCTGAATTTTAGACGAAGTTTCCTGCTGTTTAGTACGTATGCCGGCATTGGGCTGGAAATACCGGTTTTGGGATTCTTCACAGAAAGGGTTTGCAAACCGCTGAATCCACACGTGAGTTTAACTCTGTCAGTTGAATGCACACATTGACAACCATTCAGTTAGATAGCTCCGTTTTGGTTTTAGAAGCAGATATTTCTCTGTAGAGTCTATGGTCCCATTCACTCGGGAATATCCCAACGCAGCTCCTAGAAGAAACGTGTTTCTGACTCGCTGAATCTCAACATAGATTCAACTCTCTTAGGTGAAGTAATGCACAGCAGAGAAGTTTCAAGGAAACGTTTCTCCTGAATTTTAGACGAAGTTTCTTGCTCTTTAGTACGTATGCCGGCCTTGGGCTGGAAATACCGGTTTTGGGATTCTGCACAGAAATGGTTTGCAAACCACGGAATCCACACGTGAGTTTAACTCTGTCAGTTGAATGCACACATTGACAACCATTCAGTTAGATAGCTCCGTTTTGGTTTTAGAAGCAGATATTTCTCTGTACAGCTTATGGTCCCATTCACTCGGGAATATCCCATCACAGCTCCTAGAAGAAAGGTGTTTCTGACTCGCTGAATCTCAACATAGATTCAACTCTCTTAGGTGAAGTAATGCACAGCAGAGCAGTTTCAATGAAACTTTTCTCCTGAGTTTTAGACGAAGTTTACTGCTGTTTAGTAAGTATGCCGGCATTGGGCTGGAAATACCGGTTTTCGGATTCTTCACAGAAAGGGTTTGCAAACCGCTGAATCCACACCTGAGTTTAGCTGTGTCAGTTGAATGCACACTTTGAAAACCATTCTGTTAGATAGCTCCGTTTTGGTTTTAGAAGCAGATATTTCTCTGTACAGCCTATGGTCCCGTTCACTCCGGAATATCCCAACGCAGCTCCTAGAAGAAACGTTTTTCTGACTCGCTGAATCTCAACATAGATTCAGCTCTCTTAGGTGAACGCACGCACAGCAGAGCAGTTTCAAGGAAACGTTTCTCCTGAGTTTTGGACGAAGTTTCCTGCTGTTTAGTACGTATGCCGGCATTGGGCTGGAAATACCGGTTTTCGGATTCTTCACAGAAAGGGTTTGCAAACCGCTGAATCCACACGTGAGTTTAACTCTGTCAGTTGAATGCACACATCGACAACCATTCAGTTAGATAGCTCCGTTTTGGTTTTAGAAGCAGATATTTCTCTGTACAGTCTATGGTCCCAGTCACTCGGGAATATCCCAACGCAGCTCCTAGAAGAAACGTGTTTCTGACTCGCTGAATCTCAACATAGATTCAACTCTCTTAGGTGAACGAACGCACAGCAGAGCAGTTTCAAGGAAACGTTTCTCCTGAGTTGTAGACGAAGTTTCCTGCTGTTTAGTATGTATGCCGGCATTGGGCTGGAAATACCGGTTTTGGGATTCTGCACAGAAAGGGTTTGCAAACCGCTGTATCCACACGTGAGTTTAACTCTGTCAGTTGAATGCACACATTGACAACCATTCAGTTAGATAGCTCCGTTTTGGTTTTAGGAGCAGATATTTCTCTGTACAGCCTATGGTCCCATTCACTCTGGAATATCCCATCGCAGCTCCTAGAAGAAACGTGTTTCTGACTCGCTGAATCTCAACATAAATTCAACTCTCTTACGTGAACGAACGCACAGCAGAGCAGTTTCAAGGAAACGTTTCTCCTGAGTTTCAGACGAAGTTTCCTGCTGTTTAGTACGTATGCCGGCATTGGGCTGGAAATACCGGTTTTGGGATTCTGCACAGAAAGGGTTTGCAAACCGCTGAATCCACACGTGAGTTTAACTCTCTCAGTTGAATGCACACATTGACAACCATTCAGTTAGATAGCTCCGTTTTGGTTTTAGAAGCAGATATTTCTCTGTACAACCTATGGTCCCATTCACTCTGGAATATCCCATCGCAGCTCCTAGAAGAAACGTGTTTCTGACTCGCTGAATCTCAACATAGATTCAACTCTCTTAGGTGAACGAACGCACAGCAGAGCAGTTTCAAGGAAGCGTTTCTCCTGAGTTTTAGACGAAGTTTCCTGCTGTTTAGTACGTATGCCGGCATTGGGCTGGAAATACCGGTTTTGGGATTCTGCACAGAAAGGGTTTGCAAACCGCTGAATCCACACGTGAGTTTAACTCTGTCAGTTGAATGCACACATTGACAACAATTCAGTTAGATAGCTCCGTTTTGGTTTTATAAGCAGATATTTCTCTGTACAGCCTATGGTCCCATTCACTCGGGAATACCCCAACACAGCTCCTAGAAGAAACGTGTTTCTGACTCGCTGAATCTCAACATAGATTCAACTCTCTTAGGTGAACGAACGCACAGCAGAGCAGTTTCAAGGAAACATATCTCCTGAGTTTTAGACGAAGTTTACTCCTGTTTGGTACATATGCCGGCATTGGGCTGGAAATACCGGTTTTGGGATTCTGCACAGAAATGTTTTGCAAACTGCTGAATCCACACGTGAGTTCAACTCTGACATTTGAATGCACACATTGAAAACCATTCAATTACATAGCTCCGTTTTGGTTTTAGGAGCAGATATTTCTCTGTACAGCCTATGGTCCCATTCACTCGGGAAAATCCCAACGCAGCTCCTAGAAGAAACCTGTTTCTGACTCGCTGAACCTCAACATAGATTCAACTCTCTTAGGTGAACGAACGCACAGCAGAGGACTTTCAAGGAAACGTTACTCCTGAATTTTAGACGAAGTTTCCTGCTGTTTAGAACGTATGCCGGCATTGGGCTGGAAATACCGGTTTTGGGATTCTTCACAGAAAGGGTTTGGAAACCGCTGAATCCACACGTGAGTTTAACTCTGTCAGTTGAATGCACACATTGACAACCATTCAGTTAGATAGCACGTTTTGGTTTTAGAAGCAGATATTTCTCTGTAGAGTCTATAGTCCCATTCACTCGGGAATATCCCAACGCAGCTCCTAGAAGAAACGTGTTTCTGACTCGCTGAATCTCAACATAGATTCAACTCTCTTAGGTGAAGTAATGCACAGCAGAGAAGTTTCAAGGAAACGTTTCTCCTGAGTTTTAGACGAAGTTTCTTGCTCTTTAGTACGTATGCCGGCCTTGGGCTGGAAATACCGGTTTTGGGATTCTGCACAGAAATGGTTTGCATACCACGGAATCCACACGTGAGTTTAACTCTGTCAGTTGAATGCACACATTGACAACCATTCAGTTAGATAGCTCCGTTTTGGTTTTAGAAGCAGATATTTCTCTGTACAGCCTATGGTCCCATACACTCGGGAATATCCCATCACAGCTCCTAGAAGAAAGGTGTTTCTGACTCGCTGAATCTCAACATAGATTCAACTCTCTTAGGTGAAGTAATGCACAGCAGAGCAGTTTCAATGAAACTTTTCTCCTGAGTTTTAGACGAAGTTTACTGCTGTTTAGTACGTATGCCGGCATTGGGCTGGAAATACCGGTTTTCGGATTCTTCACAGAAAGGGTTTGCAAACCGCTGAATCCACACCTGAGTTTAGCTGTGTCAGTTGAATGCACACTTTGAAAACCATTCTGTTAGATAGCTCCGTTTTGGTTTTAGAAGCAGATATTTCTCTGTACAGCCTATGGTCCCGTTCACTCCGGAATATCCCAACGCAGCTCCTAGAAGAAACGTTTTTCTGACTCGCTGAATCTCAACATAGATTCAGCTCTCTTAGGTGAACGAACGCACAGCAGAGCAGTTTCAAGGAAACGTTTCTCCTGAGTTTTAGACGAAGTTTCCTGCTGTTTAGTACGTATGCCGGCATTGGGCTGGAAATACCGGTTTTCGGATTCTTCACAGAAAGGGTTTGCAAACCGCTGAATCCACACGTGAGTTTAACTCTGTCAGTTGAATGCACACATTGACAACCATTCAGTTAGATAGCTCCGTTTTGGTTTTAGAAGCAGATATTTCTCTGTATAGTCTATGGTCCCATTCACTCTGGAATATCCCAACGCAGCTCCTAGAAGAAACGTGTTTCTGACTCGCTGAATCTCAACATAGATTCAAATCTCTTAGGTGAACGAACGCACAGCAGAGCAGTTTCAAGGAAACGTTTCTCCTGAGTTTTAGACGAAGTTTCCTGCTGTTTATTACGTATGCCGGCATTGATCTGGAAGTACCGGTTTTGGGATTCTGCACAGAAACGGTTTGCAAACCGCTGAATCCACACGTGAGTTTAACTCTGTCAGTTGAATGCACACATTGGCAACCATTCAGTTAGATAGCTCCGTTTTGGTTTTAGGAGCAGATATTTCTCTGTACAGCCTATGTTCCCATTCACTCTGGAATATCCCATCGCAGATCCTAGAAGAAACGTGTTTCTGACTCGGTGAATCTCAACATAGATTGAACTCTCTTAGCTGAATGAACGCACAGCAGAGCACTTTCAAGGAAACGTTTCTCCTGAGTTTTAGACGAAGTTTCCAGCTGTTTAGTACGTATTCCGGAATTGGGCTGGAAATACCGGTTTTGGGATTCTGCACAGAAAGGGTTTGGAAACCGCTGAATCCACACGTGAGTTTAACTCTGTCAGTTGAATGCACACATTGACAACCATTCAGTTAGATAGCTCCGTTTTGGTTTTAGAAGCAGATATTTCCCTGTGCAGCCTATGGTCCCATTCACTCGGGAATATCCCAACACAGCTCCTAGAAGAAACGTATTTCTGACTCGCTGAATCTCAACATAGATTCAACTCTCTTAGGTGAACGAACGCACAGCAGAGCAGTTTCAAGGAAACGTTTCTCCTGAGTTTTAGACGAAGTTTACTGCTGTTTAGTACGCATGCCGGCATTGGGCTGGAAATACCGGTTTTGGGATTCTTCACAGAAAGGGTTTGGAAACCGATGAATCCACACGTGAGTTTAACACTGTCAGTTGAATGCACACATTGACAACCATTCAGTTAGATAGCTCCGTTTTGGTTTTAGAAGCAGATATTTCTCTGTACAGCCTATGGTACCATTCACTCGGGAATATCCCATCACAGCTCCTAGAAGAAAGGTGTTTCTGACTCGCTGAATATCAATATAGATTCAACTCTCTTAGGTGAACGAACGCACAGCAGAGCAATTTCAATGAAACTTTTCTCCTGAGTTTTAGACGAAGTTTACTGCTGTTTAGTACGTATGCCGGCATTGCGCTGGAAATACCGGTTTTGGGATTCTGCACAGGAAGGGTTTGCAAACCGCTGAATCCACACGTGAGTTTAGCTCTGTCAGTTGAATGCACACTTTGAAAACCATTCACTTAGATAGCTCCGTTTTGGTTTTAGAAGCAGATATTTCTCTGTACAGCCTATGGTCCCGTTCACTCCGGAATATCCCAACACAGCTCCTAGAAGAAACGTTTTTCTGACTCGCTGAATCTCAACATAGATTCAACTCTCTTAGGTGAACGCACGCACAGCAGAGCAGTTTCAAGGAAACGTTTCTCCTGAGTTTTAGACGAAGTTTCCTGCTGTTTAGTACGTATGCCGGCATAGGGCTGGAAATACCGGTTTTCGGATTCTTCACAGAAAGGGTTTGCAAACCGCTGAATCCACACGTGAGTTTAACTCTGTCAGTTGAATGCACACATTGACAACCATTCAGTTAGATAGCTCCGTTTTGGTTTTAGAAGCAGATATTTCTCTGTACAGTCTATGGTCCCAGTCACTCGGGAATATCCCAACGCAGCTCCTAGAAGAAACGTGTTTCTGACTCACTGAATCTCAACATAGATTCAACTCTCTTAGGTGAACGAACGCACAGCAGAGCAGTTTCAAGGAAACGTTTCTCCTGAGTTTTAGACGAAGTTGCCTGCTGTTTAGTACGTATGCCGACATTGATCTGGAAGTACCGGTTTTGAGATTCTGCACAGAAACAGTTTGCAAACCGCTGAATCCACACGTGAGTTTAACTCTGTCAGTTGAATGCACACATTGACAACCATTCAGTTAGATAGCTCCGTTTTGGTTTTAGAAGCAGATATTTCTCTGTACATCCTATGGTCCCTTTCACTCGGGATTACCCCAACACAGCTCCTAGAAGAAACGTGATTCTGACTCGCTGAATCTCAACATAGATTCAACTCTCTTAGGTGAACGAACGCACAGCAGAGCAGTTTCAAGGAAACCTTTCTCCTGAGTTTTAGAAGAAGTTTCCTGCTGTTTAGTACATATGCCGGCATTGGGCTGGAAATACCGGCTTTGGGATTCTTCACAGAAAGGGTTTGCAAACCGCTGAATCCACACGTGAGTTTAACTCTGTCAGTTGAATGCACACATTGACAACCATTCAGTTAGATAGCTCCGTTTTGGTTTTAGAATCAGATATTTCTCTGTACAGCCTATGGTCCCAGTCACTCGGGAATATCCCAACGCAGCTCCTAGAAGAAACGTGTTTCTGACTCGATGAATCTCAACATAGATTCAACTCTCTTAAGTGAACGAACGCACAGCAGAGCAGTTTCAAGGAAACCGTTCTCCTGAGTTTTAGACGAAGTTTCCTGCTGTTTAGTACGTATGCCGGCATTGGGCTGGAAATACCGGCTTTGGGATTCTTCACAGAAAGGGTTTGCAAACCGCTGAATCCACACGTGAGTTTAACTCTGTCAGTTGAATACACACATTGACAACCATTCAGTTAGAGAGCTCCGTTTTGGTTTTAGGAGCAGATATTTCTCTGTACAGCCTATGGTCCCATTCACTCTGGAATATCCCATCGCAGCTCCTAGAAGAAACGTGTTTCTGACTCGCTGAATCTCAACATAGATTCAACTCTCTTAGGTGAACGAACGCACAGCAGAGCAGTTTCAAGGAAACATATCTCCTGAGTTTTAGACGAAGTTTACTCCTGTTTGGTACATATGCCGGCATTGGGCTGGAAATACCGGTTTTGGGATTCTGCACAGAAATGTTTTGCAAACTGCTGAATCCACACGTGAGTTCAACTCTGACATTTGAATGCACACATTGAAAACCATTCAATTACATAGCTCCGTTTTGGTTTTAGGAGCAGATATTTCTCTGTACAGCCTATGGTCCCATTCACTCGGGAAAATCCCAACGCAGCTCCTAGAAGAAACCTGTTTCTGACTCGCTGAACCTCAACATAGATTCAACTCTCTTAGGTGAACGAACGCACAGCAGAGGACTTTCAAGGAAACGTTACTCCTGAATTTTAGACGAAGTTTCCTGCTGTTTAGTACGTATGCCGGCATTGGGCTGGAAATACCGGTTTTGGGATTCTTCACAGAAAGGGTTTGGAAACCGCTGAATCCACACGTGAGTTTAACTCTGTCAGTTGAATGCACACATTGACAACCATTCAGTTAGATAGCACGTTTTGGTTTTAGAAGCAGATATTTCTCTGTAGAGTCTATAGTCCCATTCACTCGGGAATATCCCAACGCAGCTCCTAGAAGAAACGTGTTTCTGACTCGCTGAATCTCAACATAGATTCAACTCTCTTAGGTGAAGTAATGCACAGCAGAGAAGTTTCAAGGAAACGTTTCTCCTGAGTTTTAGACGAAGTTTCTTGCTCTTTAGTACGTATGCCGGCCTTGGGCTGGAAATACCGGTTTTGGGATTCTGCACAGAAATGGTTTGCATACCACGGAATCCACACGTGAGTTTAACTCTGTCAGTTGAATGCACACATTGACAACCATTCAGTTAGATAGCTCCGTTTTGGTTTTAGAAGCAGATATTTCTCTGTACAGCCTATGGTCCCATACACTCGGGAATATCCCATCACAGCTCCTAGAAGAAAGGTGTTTCTGACTCGCTGAATCTCAACATAGATTCAACTCTCTTAGGTGAAGTAATGCACAGCAGAGCAGTTTCAATGAAACTTTTCTCCTGAGTTTTAGACGAAGTTTACTGCTGTTTAGTACGTATGCCGGCATTGGGCTGGAAATACCGGTTTTCGGATTCTTCACAGAAAGGGTTTGCAAACCGCTGAATCCACACCTGAGTTTAGCTGTGTCAGTTGAATGCACACTTTGAAAACCATTCTGTTAGATAGCTCCGTTTTGGTTTTAGAAGCAGATATTTCTCTGTACAGCCTATGGTCCCGTTCACTCCGGAATATCCCAACGCAGCTCCTAGAAGAAACGTTTTTCTGACTCGCTGAATCTCAACATAGATTCAGCTCTCTTAGGTGAACGAACGCACAGCAGAGCAGTTTCAAGGAAACGTTTCTCCTGAGTTTTAGACGAAGTTTCCTGCTGTTTAGTACGTATGCCGGCATTGGGCTGGAAATACCGGTTTTCGGATTCTTCACAGAAAGGGTTTGCAAACCGCTGAATCCACACGTGAGTTTAACTCTGTCAGTTGAATGCACACATTGACAACCATTCAGTTAGATAGCTCCGTTTTGGTTTTAGAAGCAGATATTTCTCTGTATAGTCTATGGTCCCATTCACTCTGGAATATCCCAACGCAGCTCCTAGAAGAAACGTGTTTCTGACTCGCTGAATCTCAACATAGATTCAAATCTCTTAGGTGAACGAACGCACAGCAGAGCAGTTTCAAGGAAACGTTTCTCCTGAGTTTTAGACGAAGTTTCCTGCTGTTTATTACGTATGCCGGCATTGATCTGGAAGTACCGGTTTTGGGATTCTGCACAGAAACGGTTTGCAAACCGCTGAATCCACACGTGAGTTTAACTCTGTCAGTTGAATGCACACATTGGCAACCATTCAGTTAGATAGCTCCGTTTTGGTTTTAGGAGCAGATATTTCTCTGTACAGCCTATGTTCCCATTCACTCTGGAATATCCCATCGCAGATCCTAGAAGAAACGTGTTTCTGACTCGGTGAATCTCAACATAGATTGAACTCTCTTAGCTGAATGAACGCACAGCAGAGCACTTTCAAGGAAACGTTTCTCCTGAATTTTAGACGAAGTTTCCAGCTGTTTAGTACGTATTCCGGAATTGGGCTGGAAATACCGGTTTTGGGATTCTGCACAGAAAGGGTTTGGAAACCGCTGAATCCACACGTGAGTTTAACTCTGTCAGTTGAATGCACACATTGACAACCATTCAGTTAGATAGCTCCGTTTTGGTTTTAGAAGCAGATATTTCCCTGTGCAGCCTATGGTCCCATTCACTCGGGAATATCCCAACACAGCTCCTAGAAGAAACGTATTTCTGACTCGCTGAATCTCAACATAGATTCAACTCTCTTAGGTGAACGAACGCACAGCAGAGCAGTTTCAAGGAAACGTTTCTCCTGAGTTTTAGACGAAGTTTACTGCTGTTTAGTACGCATGCCGGCATTGGGCTGGAAATACCGGTTTTGGGATTCTTCACAGAAAGGGTTTGGAAACCGATGAATCCACACGTGAGTTTAACACTGTCAGTTGAATGCACACATTGACAACCATTCAGTTAGATAGCTCCGTTTTGGTTTTAGAAGCAGATATTTCTCTGTACAGCCTATGGTACCATTCACTCGGGAATATCCCATCACAGCTCCTAGAAGAAAGGTGTTTCTGACTCGCTGAATATCAATATAGATTCAACTCTCTTAGGTGAACGAACGCACAGCAGAGCAATTTCAATGAAACTTTTCTCCTGAGTTTTAGACGAAGTTTACTGCTGTTTAGTACGTATGCCGGCATTGCGCTGGAAATACCGGTTTTGGGATTCTGCACAGGAAGGGTTTGCAAACCGCTGAATCCACACGTGAGTTTAGCTCTGTCAGTTGAATGCACACTTTGAAAACCATTCACTTAGATAGCTCCGTTTTGGTTTTAGAAGCAGATATTTCTCTGTACAGCCTATGGTCCCGTTCACTCCGGAATATCCCAACACAGCTCCTAGAAGAAACGTTTTTCTGACTCGCTGAATCTCAACATAGATTCAACTCTCTTAGGTGAACGCACGCACAGCAGAGCAGTTTCAAGGAAACGTTTCTCCTGAGTTTTAGACGAAGTTTCCTGCTGTTTAGTACGTATGCCGGCATAGGGCTGGAAATACCGGTTTTCGGATTCTTCACAGAAAGGGTTTGCAAACCGCTGAATCCACACGTGAGTTTAACTCTGTCAGTTGAATGCACACATTGACAACCATTCAGTTAGATAGCTCCGTTTTGGTTTTAGAAGCAGATATTTCTCTGTACAGTCTATGGTCCCAGTCACTCGGGAATATCCCAACGCAGCTCCTAGAAGAAACGTGTTTCTGACTCACTGAATCTCAACATAGATTCAACTCTCTTAGGTGAACGAACGCACAGCAGAGCAGTTTCAAGGAAACGTTTCTCCTGAGTTTTAGACGAAGTTGCCTGCTGTTTAGTACGTATGCCGACATTGATCTGGAAGTACCGGTTTTGAGATTCTGCACAGAAACAGTTTGCAAACCGCTGAATCCACACGTGAGTTTAACTCTGTCAGTTGAATGCACACATTGACAACCATTCAGTTAGATAGCTCCGTTTTGGTTTTAGAAGCAGATATTTCTCTGTACATCCTATGGTCCCTTTCACTCGGGATTACCCCAACACAGCTCCTAGAAGAAACGTGATTCTGACTCGCTGAATCTCAACATAGATTCAACTCTCTTAGGTGAACGAACGCACAGCAGAGCAGTTTCAAGGAAACCTTTCTCCTGAGTTTTAGAAGAAGTTTCCTGCTGTTTAGTACATATGCCGGCATTGGGCTGGAAATACCGGCTTTGGGATTCTTCACAGAAAGGGTTTGCAAACCGCTGAATCCACACGTGAGTTTAACTCTGTCAGTTGAATGCACACATTGACAACCATTCAGTTAGATAGCTCCGTTTTGGTTTTAGAAGCAGATATTTCTCTGTACAGCCTACGGTCCCAGTCACTCGGGAATATCCCAACGCAGCTCCTAGAAGAAACGTGTTTCTGACTCGATGAATCTCAACATAGATTCAACTCTCTTAAGTGAACGAACGCACAGCAGAGCAGTTTCAAGGAAACCGTTCTCCTGAGTTTTAGACGAAGTTTCCTGCTGTTTAGTACGTATGCCGGCATTGGGCTGGAAATACCGGCTTTGGGATTCTTCACAGAAAGGGTTTGCAAACCGCTGAATCCACACGTGAGTTTAACTCTGTCAGTTGAATACACACATTGACAACCATTCAGTTAGAGAGCTCCGTTTTGGTTTTAGGAGCAGATATTTCTCTGTACAGCCTATGGTCCCATTCACTCTGGAATATCCCATCGCAGCTCCTAGAAGAAACGTGTTTCTGACTCGCTGAATCTCAACATAGATTCAACTCTCTTACGTGAACGAACGCACAGCAGAGCAGTTTCAAGGAAACGTTTCTCCTGAGTTTCAGACGAAGTTTCCTGCTGTTTAGTACATATGCTGGCATTGGGCTGGAAATACCAGTTTTGGGATTCTGCACAGAAAGGGTTTGCAAACCGCTGAATCCACACGTGAGTTTAACTCTGTCAGTTGAAAGCACACATTGACATCAATTCAGTTAGATAGCTCCGTTTTGGTTTTAGAAGCAGATATTTCTCTGTACAGCCTATGGTCCCATTCACTCGGGAAAATCCCAACGCAGCTCCTAGAAGAAACGTGTTTCTGACTCGCTGAATCTCAACATAGATTCAACTCTCTTAGGTGAACGAACGCACAGCAGAGCCGTTTCAAGGAAACGTTTCTCCTGAGTTTTAGACGAAGTTTCCTGCTGTTTAGTACGTATGCCGGCCTTGGGCTGGAAATACCGGTTTTGGGATTCTGCACAGAAAGGGTTTGCAAACCGCTGTCTCCACACGTGAGTTTAATTCTGTCAGTTGAATGCACACATTGACAACCATTCAGTTAGATAGCTCCGTTTTGGTTTTAGAAGCAGATATTTCTCTGTACAGCCTATGGTCCCAGTCACTGGGGAATATCCCAACGCAGCTCCTAGAAGAAACGTGTTTCTGACTCGCTGAATCTCAACATAGATTCAACTCTCTTAGGTGAACGAACGCACAGCAGAGCAGTTTCAAGGAAACGTTTCTCCTGAGTTTTAGACGAAGTTTCCTGCTGTTTACTACGCATGCCTGCCTTGGGCTGGAAATACCGGTTTTGGAATTCTGCACAGAAAGGGTTTGCAAACCGCTGTATCCACACGTGAGTTTAACTCTGTCAGTTGAATGCACACATTGACAACCATTCAGTTAGATAGCTCCGTTTTGGTTTTAGAAGCAGATACTTCTCTGTACAGCGTATGGTCCCGTTCACTTGGGAATATCCCATCACAGCTCCTAGAAGAAAGGTGTTTCTGACTCGCTGAATATCAATATATATTCAACTCTCTTAGGTGAACGAACGCACAGCAGAGCAGTTTCAAGGAAAGTTTTCTCCTGAGTTTTAGACGAAGTTTACTGCTGTTTAGTACGTATGCCGGCATTGGGCTGGAAATACCGGTTTTGGGATTCTGTACAGTAATGGTTTGCAAACCGCTGAATCCACACGTGATTTTAGCTCTGTCAGTTGAATGCACACTTTGAAAACCATTCAGTTAGATAGCTCCGTTTTGGTTTTAGAAGCAGGTATTTCTCTGTACAGCCTATGGTCCCGTTCACTCCGGAATATCCCAACGCATCTCCTAGAAGAAACGTTTTTCTGACTCGCTGAAACTCAACATAGATTCAACTCTCTTAGGTGAACGCACGCACAGCAGAGCAGTTTCGAGGAAACGTTTCTCCTGAGTTTTAGACGAAGTTTCCTGCTGTTTAGAACGTATGCCGGCATTGGGTTGGAAATACCGGTTTTCGTATTCTTCACAGAAAGGGTTTGCAAACCGCAGAATCCACACGTGAGTATAACTCTGTCAGTTGAATGCACACATTGACAGCCATTCAGTTAGATACATCCGTTTTGGTTTTAGAAGCAGATATTTCTCTGTACAGTCTGTGGTCCCAGTCACTCGGGAATATCCCAACGCAGCTCCTAGAAGAAACGTGTTTCTGACTCACTGAATCTCAACATAGATTCAACTCTCTTAGGTGAACGAACCCACAGCAGAGCAGTTTCAAGGAAACGTTTCTCCTGAGTTTTAGACGAAGTTTCCTGCTGTTTAGTACGAATGCCGGCATTGGGCTGGAAATACCGGTTTTGGTATACTTCACAGAAAGGGTTTGCAAACCGCTGAATCCACACTTGAGTTCAACTCTGACATTTGAATGCACACATTGAAAACCATTCAATTACATAGCTCCGTTTTGGTTTTAGGAGCAGATATTTCTCTGTACAGCCTACGGTCCCATTCACTCGGGAAAATCCCAACGCAGCTCCTAGAAGAAACCTGTTTCTGACTCGCTGAATCTCAACATAGATTCAACTCTCTTAGGTGAACGATCGCACAGCAGAGGACTTTCAAGGAATCGTTTCTCCTGAGTTTTAGACGAAGTTTCCTGCTGTTTAGTACGTATGCCGGCATTGGGCTGGAAATACCGGTTTTGGTATACTTCACAGAAAGGGTTTGCAAACCGCTGAATCCACACGTGAGTTTAACTCTGTCAGTTGAATGCACACATTGACAACCATTCAGTTAGATAGCTCCGTTTTGGTTTTAGAAGCAGATATTTCTCTGTACAGTCTATGGTCCCAGTCACTCGGGAATATCCCAACGCAGCTCCTAGAAGAAACGTGTTTCTGACTCGCTGAATCTCAACATAGATTCAACTCTCTTAGGTGAACGAACGCACAGCAGAGCAGTTTCAAGGAAACGTTTCTCCTGAGTTTTAGACGAAGTTTCCTGCTGTTTAGTATGTATGCCGGCATTGGGCTGGAAATACCGGTTTTGGGATTCTGCACAGAAAGGATTTGCAAACCGCTGTATCCACACGTGAGTTTAACTCTGTCAGTTGAATGCACACATTGACAACCATTCAGTTAGATAGCTCCGTTTTGGTTTTAGGAGCAGATATTTCTCTGTACAGCCTATGGTCCCATTCACTCTGGAATATCCCATCGCAGCTCCTAGAAGAACCGTGTTTCTGACTCGCTGAATCTCAACATAGATTCAATTCTCTTAGCTGAACGAACGCACAGCAGAGCAGTTTCAAGGAAACGTTTCTCCTGAGTTTTAGACGAAGTTTCCTGCTGTTTAGTACGTATGCCGGCATTGGGCTGGAAATACCGGCTTTGGGATTCTTCACAGAAAGGGTTTGCAAACCGCTGAATCCACACGTGAGTTTAACACTGTCAGTTGAATACACACATTGACAACCATTCAGTTAGATAGCTCCGTTTTGGTTTTAGAAGCAGATATTTCTCTGTACAGCCTATGGTCCCATTCACTCGGGAATACCCCAACACTGCTCCTAGAAGAAACGTGTTTCTGACTCGCTGAATCTCAACATAGATTCAACTCTCTTAGGTGAACGAACGCACAGCAGAGCAGTTTCAAGGAAACATTTCTCCTGAGTTTTAGACGAAGTTTACTCCTGTTTAGTACACATGCCGGCATTGGGCTGGAAATACCGGTTTTGGGATTCTGCACAGAAAGGTTTTGCAAACCGCTGCATCCACACGTGAGTTCAACTCTGACATTTGAATGCACACATTGAAAACCATTCAATTACATAGCTCCGTTTTGGTTTTAGGAGCAGATATTTCTCTGTACAGCCTATGATCCCATTCACTCTGGAATATCCCATCGCAGCTCCTAGAAGAAACGTGTTTCTGACTCGCTGAATCTCAATATAGATTCAACTCTCTTAGGTGAACGAACGCACAGCAGAGCAGTTTCAAGGAAACATTTCTCGTGAGTTTTAGACGAAGTTTACTCCTGTTTAGTACACATGCCGGCATTGGGCTGGAAATACCGGTTTTGGGATTCTGCACAGAAAGGTTTTGCAGACCGCTGAATCCACACGTGAGTTCAACTCTGACATTTGAATGCACACATTGAAAACCATTCAGTTAGATAGCTCCGTTTTGGTTTTAGGAGCAGATATTTCTCTGTGCAGCCTATGGTCCCATTCACTCGGGAAAATCCCAACGCAGCTCCTAGAAGAAACCTGTTTCTGACTCGCTGAATCTCAACATAGATTCAACTCTCTTAGGTGAACGAACGCACAGCAGAGGACTTTCAAGGAATCGTTTCTCCTGCGTTTTAGACGAAGTTTCCTGCTGTTTAGTACGTATGCCGGCATTGGGCTGGAAATACCGGCTTTGGGATTCTTCACAGAAAGGGTTTGCAAACCGCTGAATCCACACGTGAGTTTAACTCTGTCAGTTGAATACACACATTGACAACCATTCAGTTAGATAGCTCCGTTTTGGTTTTAGAAGCAGATATTTCTCTGTACAGCCTATGGTCCCATTCACTCTGGAATATCCCATCGCAGCTCCTAGAAGAAACGTGTTTCTGACTCGCTGAATCTCAACATAGATTCAACTCTCTTAGGTGAACGAACGCACAGCAGAGCCGTTTCAAGGAAACGTTTCTCCTCAGTTTTAGACGAAGTTTCCTGCTGTTTAGTACGTATGCCGGTCTTGGGCTGGAAATACCGGTTTTGGGATTCTGCACAGAAAGTGTTTGCAAACCGCTGTATCCACACGTGAGTTTAATTCTGTCAGTTGAATGCACACATTGACAACCATTCAGTTAGATAGCTCCGTTTTGGTTTTAGAAGCAGATATTTCTCTGCACAGCCTATGGTCCCAGTCACTCGGGAATATCCCAACGCAGCTCCTAGAAGAAACGTGTTTCTGACTCGCTGAATCTCAACATAGATTCAACTCTCTTAGGTGAACGAACGCACAGCAGAGCAGTTTCAAGGAAACCTTTCTCCTGAGTTTTAGACGAAGTTTCCTGCTGTTTAGTACGTATGCCGGCCTTGGGCTGGAAATACCGGTTTTGGAATTCTGCACAGAAAGGGTTTGCAAACCGCTGTATCCACCCGTGAGTTTAACTCTGTCAGTTGAATGCACACATTGACAACCATTCAGTTAGATAGCTCCGTTTTGGTTTTAGAAGCAGATACTTCTCTGTACAGCGTATGGTCCCGTTCACTTGGGAATATCCCATCACAGCTCCTAGAAGAAAGGTGTTTCTGACTCGGTGAATATCAATATAGATTCAACTCTCTTAGGTGAACGAACGCACAGCAGAGCAGTTTCAAGGAAAGTTTTCTCCTGAGTTTTAGACGAAGTTTCCTGCTGTTTAGTACGTATGCCGGCATTGGGCTGGAAATACCGGTTTTGGGATTCTGTACAGTAATGGTTTGCAAACCGCTGAATCCACACGTGATTTTAGCTCTGTCAGTTGAATGCACACTTTGAAAACCATTCAGTTAGATAGCTCCGTTTTGGTTTTAGAAGCAGATATTTCTCTGTACAGCCTATGGTCCCGTTCACTCCGGAATATCCCAACGCAGCTCCTAGAAGAAACGTTTTTCTGACTCGCTGAATCTCAACATAGATTGAACTCTCTTAGGTGAACGCACGCACAGCAGAGCAGTTTCGAGGAAACGTTTCTCCTGAGTTTTAGACGAAGTTTCCTGCTGTTTAGTACGTATGCCGGCATTGGGTTGGAAATACCGGTTTTCAGATTCTTCACAGAAAGGGTTTGCAAACCGCAGAATCCACACGTGAGTATAACTCTGTCAGTTGAATGCACACATTGACAGCCATTCAGTTAGATACCTCCGTTTTGGTTTTAGAAGCAGATATTTCTCTGTACAGTCTATGGTCCCAGTCACTCGGGAATATCCCAACGCAGCTCCTAGAAGAAACGTGTTTCTGACTCACTGAATCTCAACATAGATTCAACTCTCTTAGGTGAACGAACGCACAGCAGAGCAGTTTCAAGGAAACGTTTCTCCTGAGTTTTAGACGAAGTTTCCTGCTGTTTAGTACGTATGCCGGAATTGATCTGGAAGTACCGGTTTGGGATTCTGCACAGAAACGGTTTGCAAACCGCTGAATCCACACGTGAGTTTAACTCTGTCAGTTGAATGCACACATTGACAACCATTCAGTTAGATAGCTCCGTTTTGGTTTTAGGAGCAGATATTTCTCTGTACAACCTATGGTCCCATTCACTCTGGAATATCCCATCGCAGCTCCTAGAAGAAACGTGTTTCTGACTCGCTGAATCTCAACATAGATTCAACTGTCTTAGCTGAACGAACGCACAGCAGAGCACTTTAAAGGAAACGTTTCTCCTGAGTTTTAGACGAAGTTTCCTGCTGTTTAGTACGTATGCCGTCATTGGGCTGGAAATACCGGTTTTGGGATTCTGCACAGAAAGGGTTTGCAAACCGCTGAATCCACACGTGAGTTTAACTCTGTCAGTTGAATGCACACATTGACAACCATTCAGTTAGATAGCTCCGTTTTGGTTTTAGAAGCAGATACTTCTCTGTACAGCGTATGGTCCCGTTCACTTGGGAATATCCCATCACAGCTCCTAGAAGAAAGGTGTTTCTGACTCGCTGAATCTCAACATAGATTCAACTCTCTTAGGTGAAGTAATGCACAGCAGAGCAGTTTCAATGAAACTTTTCTCCTGAGTTTTAGACGAAGTTTACTGCTGTTTAGTACGTATGCCGGCATTGGGCTGGAAATACCGGTTTTCGGATTCTTCACAGAAAGGGTTTGCAAACCGCTGAATCCACACCTGAGTTTAGCTGTGTCAGTTGAATGCACACTTTGAAAACCATTCTGTTAGATAGCTCCGTTTTGGTTTTAGAAGCAGATATTTCTCTGTACAGCCTATGGTCCCGTTCACTCCGGAATATCCCAACGCAGCTCCTAGAAGAAACGTTTTTCTGACTCGCTGAATCTCAACATAGATTCAGCTCTCTTAGGTGAACGCACGCACAGCAGAGCAGTTTCAAGGAAACGTTTCTCCTGAGTTTTAGACGAAGTTTCCTGCTGTTTAGTACGTATGCCGGCATTGGGCTGGAAATACCGGTTTTCGGATTCTTCACAGAAAGGGTTTGCAAACCGCTGAATCCACACGTGAGTTTAACTCTGTCAGTTGAATGCACACATTGACAACCATTCAGTTAGATAGCTCCGTTTTGGTTTTAGAAGCAGATATTTATCTGTATAGTCTATGGTCCCATTCACTCTGGAATATCCCAACGCAGCTCCTAGAAGAAACGTGTTTCTGACTCGCTGAATCTCAACATAGATTCAAATCTCTTAGGTGAACGAACGCACAGCAGAGCAGTTTCAAGGAAACGTTTCTCCTGAGTTTTAGACGAAGTTTCCTGCTGTTTATTACGTATGCCGGCATTGATCTGGAAGTACCGGTTTTGGGATTCTGCACAGAAACGGTTTGCAAACCGCTGAATCCACACGTGAGTTTAACTCTGTCAGTTGAATGCACACATTGGCAACCATTCAGTTAGATAGCTCCGTTTTGGTTTTAGGAGCAGATATTTCTCTGTACAGCCTATGTTCCCATTCACTCTGGAATATCCCATCGCAGCTCCTAGAAGAAACGTGTTTCTGACTCGGTGAATCTCAACATAGATTGAACTCTCTTAGCTGAATGAACGCACAGCAGAGCACTTTCAAGGAAACGTTTCTCCTGAGTTTTAGACGAAGTTTCCAGCTGTTTAGTACGTATTCCGGAATTGGGCTGGAAATACCGGTTTTGGGATTCTGCACAGAAAGGGTTTGGAAACCGCTGAATCCACACGTGAGTTTAACTCTGTCAGTTGAATGCACACATTGACAACCATTCAGTTAGATAGCTCCGTTTTGGTTTTAGAAGCAGATATTTCTCTGTACATACTATGGTCCCTTTCACTCGGGAATACCCCAACACAGCTCCTAGAAGAAACGTGATTCTGACTCGCTGAATCTCAACATAGATTCAACTCTCTTAGGTGAACGAACGCACAGCAGAGCAGTTTCAAGGAAACCTTTCTCCTGAGTTTTAGACGAAGTTTCCTGCTGTTTAGTACATATGCCGGCATTGGGCTGGAAATACCGGCTTTGGGATTCTTCACAGAAAGGGTTTGCAAACCGCTGAATCCACACGTGAGTTTAACTCTGTCAGTTGAATGCACACATTGACAACCATTCAGTTAGATAGCTCCGTTTTGGTTTTAGAAGCAGATATTTCTCTGTACAGCCTATGGTCCCAGTCACTCGGGAATATCCCAACGCAGCTCCTAGAAGAAACGTGTTTCTGACTCGATGAATCTCAACATAGATTCAACTCTCTTAAGTGAACGAACGCACAGCAGAGCAGTTTCAAGGAAACCGTTCTCTTGAGTTTTAGACGAAGTTTCCTGCTGTTTAGTACGTATGCCGGCATTGGGCTGGAAATACCGGCTTTGGGATTCTTCACAGAAAGGGTTTGCAAACCGCTGAATCCACACGTGAGTTTAACTCTGTCAGTTGAATACACACATTGACAACCATTCAGTTAGAGAGCTCCGTTTTGGTTTTAGGAGCAGATATTTCTCTGTACAGCCTATGGTCCCATTCACTCTGGAATATCCCATCGCAGCTCCTACAAGAAACGTGTTTCTGACTCGCTGAATCTCAACATAGATTCAACTCTCTTACGTGAACGAACGCACAGCAGAGCAGTTTCAAGGAAACGTTTCTCCTGAGTTTCAGACGAAGTTTCCTGCTGTTTAGTACATATGCTGGCATTGGGCTGGAAATACCAGGTTTGGGATTCTGCACAGAAAGGGTTTGCAAACCGCTGAATCCACACGTGAGTTTAACTCTGTCAGTTGAATGCACACATTGACAACAATTCAGTTAGATAGCTCCGTTTTGGTTTTAGAAGCAGATATTTCTCTGTACAGCCTATGGTCCCATTCACTCGGGAAAATCCCAACGCAGCTCCTAGAAGAAACGTGTTTCTGACTCGCTGAATCTCAACATAGATTCAACTCTCTTAGGTGAACGAACGCACAGCAGAGCCGTTTCAAGGAAACGTTTCTCCTGAGTTTTAGACGAAGTTTCCTGCTGTTTAGTACGTATGCCGGCCTTGGGCTGGAAATACCGGTTTTGGGATTCTGCACAGAAAGGGTTTGCAAACCGCTGTATCCACACGTGAGTTTAATTCTGTCAGTTGAATGCACACATTGACAACCATTCAGTTAGATAGCTCCGTTTTGGTTTTAGAAGCAGATATTTCTCTGTACAGCCTATGGTCCCAGTCACTGGGGAATATCCCAACGCAGCTCCTAGAAGAAACGTGTTTCTGACTCGCTGAATCTCAACATAGATTCAACTCTCTTAGGTGAACGAACGCACAGCAGAGCAGTTTCAAGGAAACCTTTCTCCTGAGTTTTAGACGAAGTTTCCTGCTGTTTACTACGCATGCCTGCCTTGGGCTGGAAATACCGGTTTTGGAATTCTGCACAGAAAGGGTTTGCAAACCGCTGTATCCACACGTGAGTTTAACTCTGTCAGTTGAATGCACACATTGACAACCATTCAGTTAGATAGCTCCGTTTTGGTTTTAGAAGCAGATACTTCTCTGTACAGCGTATGGTCCCGTTCACTTGGGAATATCCCATCACAGCTCCTAGAAGAAAGGTGTTTCTGACTCGCTGAATATCAATATATATTCAACTCTCTTAGGTGAACGAACGCACAGCAGAGCAGTTTCAAGGAAAGTTTTCTCCTGAGTTTTAGACGAAGTTTACTGCTGTTTAGTACGTATGCCGGCATTGGGCTGGAAATACCGGTTTTGGGATTCTGTACAGTAATGGTTTGCAAACCGCTGAATCCACACGTGATTTTAGCTCTGTCAGTTGAATGCACACTTTGAAAACCATTCAGTTAGATAGCTCCGTTTTGGTTTTAGAAGCAGATATTTCTCTGTACAGCCTATGGTCCCGTTCACTCCGGAATATCCCAACGCATCTCCTAGAAGAAACGTTTTTCTGACTCGCTGAAACTCAACATAGATTCAACTCTCTTAGGTGAACGCACGCACAGCAGAGCAGTTTCGAGGAAACGTTTCTCCTGAGTTTTAGACGAAGTTTCCTGCTGTTTAGAACGTATGCCGGCATTGGGTTGGAAATACCGGTTTTCGGATTCTTCACAGAAAGGGTTTGCAAACCGCAGAATCCACACGTGAGTATAACTCTGTCAGTTGAATGCACACATTGACAGCCATTCAGTTAGATACCTCCGTTTTGGTTTTAGAAGCAGATATTTCTCTGTACAGTCTATGGTCCCAGTCACTCGGGAATATCCCAACGCAGCTCCTAGAAGAAACGTGTTTCTGACTCACTGAATCTCAACATAGATTCAACTCTCTTAGGTGAACGAACCCACAGCAGAGCAGTTTCAAGGAAACGTTTCTCCTGAGTTTTAGACGAAGTTTCCTGCTGTTTAGTACGAATGCCGGCATTGGGCTGGAAATACCGGTTTTGGTATACTTCACAGAAAGGGTTTGCAAACCGCTGAATCCACACTTGAGTTCAACTCTGACATTTTAATGCACACATTGAAAACCATTCAATTACATAGCTCCGTTTTGGTTTTAGGAGCAGATATTTCTCTGTACAGCCTACGGTCCCATTCACTCGGGAAAATCCCAACGCAGCTCCTAGAAGAAACCTGTTTCTGACTCGCTGAATCTCAACATAGATTCAACTCTCTTAGGTGAACGATCGCACAGCAGAGGACTTTCAAGGAATCGTTTCTCCTGAGTTTTAGACGAAGTTTCCTGCTGTTTAGTACGTATGCCGGCATTGGGCTGGAAATACCGGTTTTGGTATACTTCACAGAAAGGGTTTGCAAACCGCTGAATCCACACGTGAGTTTAACTCTGTCAGTTGAATGCACACATTGACAACCATTCAGTTAGATAGCTCCGTTTTGGTTTTAGAAGCAGATATTTCTCTGTACAGTATATGGTCCCAGTCACTCGGGAATATCCCAACGCAGCTCCTAGAAGAAACGTGTTTCTGACTCGCTGAATCTCAACATAGATTCAACTCTCTTAGGTGAACGAACGCACAGCAGAGCAGTTTCAAGGAAACGTTTCTCCTGAGTTTTAGACGAAGTTTCCTGCTGTTTAGTATGTATGCCGGCATTGGGCTGGAAATACCGGTTTTGGGATTCTGCACAGAAAGGGTTTGCAAACCGCTGTATCCACACGTGAGTTTAACTCTGTCAGTTGAATGCACACATTGACAACCATTCAGTTAGATAGCTCCGTTTTGGTTTTAGGAGCAGATATTTCTCTGTACAGCCTATGGTCCCATTCACTCTGGAATATCCCATCGCAGCTCCTAGAAGAACCGTGTTTCTGACTCGCTGAATCTCAACATAGATTCAATTCTCTTAGCTGAACGAACGCACAGCAGAGCAGTTTCAAGGAAACGTTTCTCCTGAGTTTTAGACGAAGTTTCCTGCTGTTTAGTACGTATGCCGGCATTGGGCTGGAAATACCGGCTTTGGGATTCTTCACAGAAAGGGTTTGCAAACCGCTGAATCCACACGTGAGTTTAACTCTGTCAGTTGAATACACACATTGACAACCATTCAGTTAGATAGCTCCGTTTTGGTTTTAGAAGCAGATATTTCTCTGTACAGCCTATGGTCCCATTCACTCGGGAATACCCCAACACAGCTCCTAGAAGAAACGTGTTTCTGACTCGCTGAATCTCAACATAGATTCAACTCTCTTAGGTGAACGAACGCACAGCAGAGCAGTTTCAAGGAAACATTTCTCCTGAGTTTTAGACGAAGTTTACTCCTGTTTAGTACACATGCCGGCATTGGGCTGGAAATACCGGTTTTGGGATTCTGCACAGAAAGGTTTTGCAAACCGCTGAATCCACACGTGAGTTCAACTCTGACATTTGAATGCACACATTGAAAACCATTCAATTAGATAGCTCCGTTTTGGTTTTAGGAGCAGATATTTCTCTGTACAGCCTATGGTCCCATTCACTCTGGAATATCCCATCGCAGCTCCTAGAAGAAACGTGTTTCTGACTCGCTGAATCTCAACATAGATTCAACTCTCTTAGGTGAACGAACGCACAGCAGAGCAGTTTCAAGGAAACATTTCTCGTGAGTTTTAGACGAAGTTTACTCCTGTTTAGTACACATGCCGGCATTGGGCTGGAAATACCGGTTTTGGGACTCTGCACAGAAAGGTTTTGCAGACCGCTGAATCCACACGTGAGTTCAACTCTGACATTTGAATGCACACATTGAAAACCATTCAGTTAGATAGCTCCGTTTTGGTTTTAGGAGCAGATATTTCTCTGTGCAGCCTATGGTCCCATTCACTCGGGAAAATCCCAACGCAGCTCCTAGAAGAAACCTGTTTCTGACTCGCTGAATCTCAACATAGATTCAACTCTCTTAGGTGAACGAACGCACAGCAGAGGACTTTCAAGGAATCGTTTCTCCTGAGTTTTAGACGAAGTTTCCTGCTCTTTAGTACGTATGCCGGCATTGGGCTGGAAATACCGGCTTTGGGATTCTTCACAGAAAGGGTTTGCAAACCGCTGAATCCACACGTGAGTTTAACTCTGTCAGTTGAATACACACATTGACAACCATTCAGTTAGATAGCTCCGTTTTGGTTTTAGAAGCAGATATTTCTCTGTACAGCCTATGGTCCTATTCACTCTGGAATATCCCATCGCAGCTCCTAGAAGAAACGTGTTTCTGACTCGCTGAATCTCAACATAGATTCAACTCTCTTAGGTGAACGAACGCACAGCAGAGCCGTTTCAAGGAAACGTTTCTCCTCAGTTTTAGACGAAGTTTCCTGTTGTTTAGTACGAATGCCGGTCTTGGGCTGGAAATACCGGTTTTGGGATTCTGCACAGAAAGTGTTTGCAAACCGCTGTATCCACACGTGAGTTTAATTCTGTCAGTTGAATGCACACATTGACAACCATTCAGTTAGATAGCTCCGTTTTGGTTTTAGAAGCAGATATTTCTCTGTACAGCCTATGGTCCCAGTCACTCGGGAATATCCCAACGCAGCTCCTAGAAGAAACGTGTTTCTGACTCGCTGAATCTCAACATAGATTCAACTCTCTTAGGTGAACGAACGCACAGCAGAGCAGTTTCAAGGAAACCTTTCTCCTGAGTTTTAGACGAAGTTTCCTGCTGTTTAGTACGTATGCCGGCCTTGGGCTGGAAATACCGGTTTTGGAATTCTGCACAGAAAGGGTTTGCAAACCGCTGTATCCACCCGTGAGTTTAACTCTGTCAGTTGAATGCACACATTGACAACCATTCAGTTAGATAGCTCCGTTTTGGTTTTAGAAGCAGATACTTCTCTGTACAGCGTATGGTCCCGTTCACTTGGGAATATCCCATCACAGCTCCTAGAAGAAAGGTGTTTCTGACTCGGTGAATATCAATATAGATTCAACTCTCTTAGGTGAACGAACGCACAGCAGAGCAGTTTCAAGGAAAGTTTTCTCCTGAGTTTTAGACGAAGTTTACTGCTGTTTAGTACGTATGCCGGCATTGGGCTGGAAATACCGGTTTTGGGATTCTGTACAGTAATGGTTTGCAAACTGCTGAATCCACACGTGATTTTAGCTCTGTCAGTTGAATGCACACTTTGAAAACCATTCAGTTAGATAGCTCCGTTTTGGTTTTAGAAGCAGATATTTCTCTGTACAGCCTATGGTCCCGTTCACTCCGGAATATCCCAACGCATCTCCTAGAAGAAACGTTTTTCTGACTCGCTGAAACTCAACATAGATTCAACTCTCTTAGGTGAACGCACGCACAGCAGAGCAGTTTCGAGGAAACGTTTCTCCTGAGTTTTAGACGAAGTTTCCTGCTGTTTAGAACGTATGCCGGCATTGGGTTGGAAATACCGGTTTTCGGATTCTTCACAGAAAGGGTTTGCAAACCGCAGAATCCACACGTGAGTATAACTCTGTCAGTTGAATGCACACATTGACAGCCATTCAGTTAGATACCTCCGTTTTGGTTTTAGAAGCAGATATTTCTCTGTACAGTCTGTGGTCCCAGTCACTCGGGAATATCCCAACGCAGCTCCTAGAAGAAACGTGTTTCTGACTCACTGAATCTCAACATAGATTCAACTCTCTTAGGTGAACGAACCCACAGCAGAGCAGTTTCAAGGAAACGTTTCTCCTGAGTTTTAGACGAAGTTTCCTGCTGTTTAGTACGAATGCCGGCATTGGGCTGGAAATACCGGTTTTGGTATACTTCACAGAAAGGGTTTGCAAACCGCTGAATCCACACTTGAGTTCAACTCTGACATTTTAATGCACACATTGAAAACCATTCAATTACATAGCTCCGTTTTGGTTTTAGGAGCAGATATTTCTCTGTACAGCCTACGGTCCCATTCACTCGGGAAAATCCCAACGCAGCTCCTAGAAGAAACCTGTTTCTGACTCGCTGAATCTCAACATAGATTCAACTCTCTTAGGTGAACGATCGCACAGCAGAGGACTTTCAAGGAATCGTTTCTCCTGAGTTTTAGACGAAGTTTCCTGCTGTTTAGTACGTATGCCGGCATTGGGCTGGAAATACCGGTTTTGGTATACTTCACAGAAAGGGTTTGCAAACCGCTGAATCCACACGTGAGTTTAACTCTGTCAGTTGAATGCACACATTGACAACCATTCAGTTAGATAGCTCCGTTTTGGTTTTAGAAGCAGATATTTCTCTGTACAGTATATGGTCCCAGTCACTCGGGAATATCCCAACGCAGCTCCTAGAAGAAACGTGTTTCTGACTCGCTGAATCTCAACATAGATTCAACTCTCTTAGGTGAACGAACGCACAGCAGAGCAGTTTCAAGGAAACGTTTCTCCTGAGTTTTAGACGAAGTTTCCTGCTGTTTAGTATGTATGCCGGCATTGGGCTGGAAATACCGGTTTTGGGATTCTGCACAGAAAGGGTTTGCAAACCGCTGTATCCACACGTGAGTTTAACTCTGTCAGTTGAAAGCACACATTGACAACCATTCAGTTAGATAGCTCCGTTTTGGTTTTAGGAGCAGATATTTCTCTGTACAGCCTATGGTCCCATTCACTCTGGAATATCCCATCGCAGCTCCTAGAAGAACCGTGTTTCTGACTCGCTGAATCTCAACATAGATTCAATTCTCTTAGCTGAACGAACGCACAGCAGAGCAGTTTCAAGGAAACGTTTCTCCTGAGTTGTAGACGAAGTTTCCTGCTGTTTAGTACGTATGCCGGCATTGGGCTGGAAATACCGGCTTTGGGATTCTTCACAGAAAGGGTTTGCAAACCGCTGAATCCACACGTGAGTTTAACTCTGTCAGTTGAATACACACATTGACAACCATTCAGTTAGATAGCTCCGTTTTGGTTTTAGAAGCAGATATTTCTCTGTACAGCCTATGGTCCCATTCACTCGGGAATACCCCAACACAGCTCCTAGAAGAAACGTGTTTCTGACTCGCTGAATCTCAACATAGATTCAACTCTCTTAGGTGAACGAACGCACAGCAGAGCAGTTTCAAGGAAACATTTCTCCTGAGTTTTAGACGAAGTTTACTCCTGTTTAGTACACATGCCGGCATTGGGCTGGAAATACCGGTTTTGGGATTCTGCACAGAAAGGTTTTGCAAACCGCTGAATCCACACGTGAGTTCAACTCTGACATTTGAATGCACACATTGAAAACCATTCAATTAGATAGCTCCGTTTTGGTTTTAGGAGCAGATATTTCTCTGTACAGCCTATGGTCCCATTCACTCTGGAATATCCCATCGCAGCTCCTAGAAGAAACGTGTTTCTGACTCGCTGAATCTCAACATAGATTCAACTCTCTTAGGTGAACGAACGCACAGCAGAGCAGTTTCAAGGAAACATTTCTCGTGAGTTTTAGACGAAGTTTACTCCTGTTTAGTACACATGCCGGCATTGGGCTGGAAATACCGGTTTTGGGATTCTGCACAGAAAGGTTTTGCAGACCGCTGAATCCACACGTGAGTTCAACTCTGACATTTGAATGCACACATTGAAAACCATTCAGTTAGATAGCTCCGTTTTGGTTTTAGGAGCAGATATTTCTCTGTGCAGCCTATGGTCCCATTCACTCGGGAAAATCCCAACGCAGCTCCTAGAAGAAACCTGTTTCTGACTCGCTGAATCTCAACATAGATTCAACTCTCTTAGGTGAACGAACGCACAGCAGAGGACTTTCAAGGAATCGTTTCTCCTGAGTTTTAGACGAAGTTTCCTGCTCTTTAGTACGTATGCCGGCATTGGGCTGGAAATACCGGCTTTGGGATTCTTCACAGAAAGGGTTTGCAAACCGCTGAATCCACACGTGAGTTTAACTCTGTCAGTTGAATACACACATTGACAACCATTCAGTTAGATAGCTCCGTTTTGGTTTTAGAAGCAGATATTTCTCTGTACAGCCTATGGTCCCATTCACTCTGGAATATCCCATCGCAGCTCCTAGAAGAAACGTGTTTCTGACTCGCTGAATCTCAACATAGATTCAACTCTCTTAGGTGAACGAACGCACAGCAGAGCCGTTTCAAGGAAACGTTTCTCCTCAGTTTTAGACGAAGTTTCCTGCTGTTTAGTACGTATGCCGGTCTTGGGCTGGAAATACCGGTTTTGGGATTCTGCACAGAAAGTGTTTGCAAACCGCTGTATCCACACGTGAGTTTAATTCTGTCAGTTGAATGCACACATTGACAACCATTCAGTTAGATAGCTCCGTTTTGGTTTTAGAAGCAGATATTTCTCTGTACAGCCTATGGTCCCAGTCACTCGGGAATATCCCAACACAGCTCCTAGAAGAAACGTGTTTCTGACTCGCTGAATCTCAACATAGATTCAACTCTCTTAGGTGAACGAACGCACAGCAGAGCAGTTTCAAGGAAACCTTTCTCCTGAGTTTTAGACGAAGTTTCCTGCTGTTTAGTACGTATGCCGGCCTTGGGCTGGAAATACCGGTTTTGGAATTCTGCACAGAAAGGGTTTGCAAACCGCTGTATCCACCCGTGAGTTTAACTCTGTCAGTTGAATGCACACATTGACAACCATTCAGTTAGATAGCTCCGTTTTGGTTTTAGAAGCAGATACTTCTCTGTACAGCGTATGGTCCCGTTCACTTGGGAATATCCCATCACAGCTCCTAGAAGAAAGGTGTTTCTGACTCGGTGAATATCAATATAGATTCAACTCTCTTAGGTGAACGAACGCACAGCAGAGCAGTTTCAAGGAAAGTTTTCTCCTGAGTTTTAGACGAAGTTTACTGCTGTTTAGTACGTATGCCGGCATTGGGCTGGAATTACCGGTTTTGGGATTCTGTACAGTAATGGTTTGCAAACTGCTGAATCCACACGTGATTTTAGCTCTGTCAGTTGAATGCACACTTTGAAAACCATTCAGTTAGATAGCTCCGTTTTGGTTTTAGAAGCAGATATTTCTCTGTACAGCCTATGGTCCCGTTCACTCCGGAATATCCCAACGCAGCTCCTAGAAGAAACGTTTTTCTGACTCGCTGAATCTCAACATAGATTGAACTCTCTTAGGTGAACGCACGCACAGCAGAGCAGTTTGGAGGAAACGTTTCTCCTGAGTTTTAGACGAAGTTTCCTGCTGTTTAGTACGTATGCCGGCATTGGGTTGGAAATACCGGTTTTCAGATTCTTCACAGAAAGGGTTTGCAAACCGCAGAATCCACACGTGAGTATAACTCTGTCAGTTGAATGCACACATTGACAGCCATTCAGTTAGATACCTCCGTTTTGGTTTTAGAAGCAGATAATTCTCTGTACAGTCTATGGTCCCAGTCACTCGGGAATATCCCAACGCAGCTCCTAGAAGAAACGTGTTTCTGACTCACTGAATCTCAACATAGATTCAACTCTCTTAGGTGAACGAACGCACAGCAGAGCAGTTTCAAGGAAACGTTTCTCCTGAGTTTTAGACGAAGTTTCCTGCTGTTTAGTATGTATGCCGGCATTGGGCTGGAAATACCGGTTTTGGGATTCTGCACAGAAAGGGTTTGCAAACCGCTGTATCCACACGTGAGTTTAACTCTGTCAGTTGAATGCACACATTGACAACCATTCAGTTAGATAGCTCCGTTTTGGTTTTAGGAGCAGATATTTCTCTGTACAGCCTATGGTCCCATTCACTCTGGAATATCCCATCGCAGCTCCTAGAAGAACCGTGTTTCTGACTCGCTGAATCTCAACATAGATTCAATTCTCTTAGCTGAACGAACGCACAGCAGAGCAGTTTCAAGGAAACGTTTCTCCTGAGTTTTAGACGAAGTTTCCTGCTGTTTAGTACGTATGCCGGCATTGGGCTGGAAATACCGGCTTTGGGATTCTTCACAGAAAGGGTTTGCAAACCGCTGAATCCACACGTGAGTTTAACTCTGTCAGTTGAATACACACATTGACAACCATTCAGTTAGATAGCTCCGTTTTGGTTTTAGAAGCAGATATTTCTCTGTACAGCCTATGGTCCCATTCACTCGGGAATACCCCAACACAGCTCCTAGAAGAAACGTGTTTCTGACTCGCTGAATCTCAACATAGATTCAACTCTCTTAGGTGAACGAACGCACAGCAGAGCAGTTTCAAGGAAACATTTCTCCTGAGTTTTAGACGAAGTTTACTCCTGTTTAGTACACATGCCGGCATTGGGCTGGAAATACCGGTTTTGGGATTCTGCACAGAAAGGTTTTGCAAACCGCTGCATCCACACGTGAGTTCAACTCTGACATTTGAATGCACACATTGAAAACCATTCAATTACATAGCTCCGTTTTGGTTTTAGGAGCAGATATTTCTCTGTACAGCCTATGATCCCATTCACTCTGGAATATCCCATCGCAGCTCCTAGAAGAAACGTGTTTCTGACTCGCTGAATCTCAATATAGATTCAACTCTCTTAGGTGAACGAACGCACAGCAGAGCAGTTTCAAGGAAACATTTCTCGTGAGTTTTAGACGAAGTTTACTCCTGTTTAGTACACATGCCGGCATTGGGCTGGAAATACCGGTTTTGGGATTCTGCACAGAAAGGTTTTGCAGACCGCTGAATCCACACGTGAGTTCAACTCTGACATTTGAATGCACACATTGAAAACCATTCAGTTAGATAGCTCCGTTTTGGTTTTAGGAGCAGATATTTCACTGTGCAGCCTATGGTCCCATTCACTCGGGAAAATCCCAACGCAGCTCCTAGAAGAAACCTGTTTCTGACTCGCTGAATCTCAACATAGATTCAACTCTCTTAGGTGAACGAACGCACAGCAGAGGACTTTCAAGGAATCGTTTCTCCTGCGTTTTAGACGAAGTTTCCTGCTGTTTAGTACGTATGCCGGCATTGGGCTGGAAATACCGGCTTTGGGATTCTTCACAGAAAGGGTTTGCAAACCGCTGAATCCACACGTGAGTTTAACTCTGTCAGTTGAATACACACATTGACAACCATTCAGTTAGATAGCTCCGTTTTGGTTTTAGAAGCAGATATTTCTCTGTACAGCCTATGGTCCCATTCACTCTGGAATATCCCATCGCAGCTCCTAGAAGAAACGTGTTTCTGACTCGCTGAATCTCAACATAGATTCAACTCTCTTAGGTGAACGAACGCACAGCAGAGCCGTTTCAAGGAAACGTTTCTCCTCAGTTTTAGACGAAGTTTCCTGCTGTTTAGTACGTATGCCGGTCTTGGGCTGGAAATACCGGTTTTGGGATTCTGCACAGAAAGTGTTTGCAAACCGCTGTATCCACCCGTGAGTTTAACTCTGTCAGTTGAATGCACACATTGACAACCATTCAGTTAGATAGCTCCGTTTTGGTTTTAGAAGCAGATACTTCTCTGTACAGCGTATGGTCCCGTTCACTTGGGAATATCCCATCACAGCTCCTAGAAGAAAGGTGTTTCTGACTCGGTGAATATCAATATAGATTCAACTCTCTTAGGTGAACGAACGCACAGCAGAGCAGTTTCAAGGAAAGTTTTCTCCTGAGTTTTAGACGAAGTTTCCTGCTGTTTAGTACGTATGCCGGCATTGGGCTGGAAATACCGGTTTTGGGATTCTGTACAGTAATGGTTTGCAAACCGCTGAATCCACACGTGATTTTAGCTCTGTCAGTTGAATGCACACTTTGAAAACCATTCAGTTAGATAGCTCCGTTTTGGTTTTAGAAGCAGATATTTCTCTGTACAGCCTATGGTCCCGTTCACTCCGGAATATCCCAACGCAGCTCCTAGAAGAAACGTTTTTCTGACTCGCTGAATCTCAACATAGATTGAACTCTCTTAGGTGAACGCACGCACAGCAGAGCAGTTTCGAGGAAACGTTTCTCCTGAGTTTTAGACGAAGTTTCCTGCTGTTTAGTACGTATGCCGGCATTGGGTTGGAAATACCGGTTTTCAGATTCTTCACAGAAAGGGTTTGCAAACCGCAGAATCCACACGTGAGTATAACTCTGTCAGTTGAATGCACACATTGACAGCCATTCAGTTAGATACCTCCGTTTTGGTTTTAGAAGCAGATATTTCTCTGTACAGTCTATGGTCCCAGTCACTCGGGAATATCCCAACGCAGCTCCTAGAAGAAACGTGTTTCTGACTCACTGAATCTCAACATAGATTCAAATCTCTTAGGTGAACGAACGCACAGCAGAGCAGTTTCAAGGAAACGTTTCTCCTGAGTTTTAGACGAAGTTTCCTGCTGTTTATTACGTATGCCGGCATTGATCTGGAAGTACCGGTTTTGGGATTCTGCACAGAAACGGTTTGCAAACCGCTGAATCCACACGTGAGTTTAACTCTGTCAGTTGAATGCACACATTGGCAACCATTCAGTTAGATAGCTCCGTTTTGGTTTTAGGAGCAGATATTTCTCTGTACAGCCTATGTTCCCATTCACTCTGGAATATCCCATCGCAGCTCCTAGAAGAAACGTGTTTCTGACTCGGTGAATCTCAACATAGATTGAACTCTCTTAGCTGAATGAACGCACAGCAGAGCACTTTCAAGGAAACGTTTCTCCTGAGTTTTAGACGAAGTTTCCAGCTGTTTAGTACGTATTCCGGAATTGGGCTGGAAATACCGGTTTTGGGATTCTGCACAGAAAGGGTTTGGAAACCGCTGAATCCACACGTGAGTTTAACTCTGTCAGTTGAATGCACACATTGACAACCATTCAGTTAGATAGCTCCGTTTTGGTTTTAGAAGCAGATATTTCTCTGTACATACTATGGTCCCTTTCACTCGGGAATACCCCAACACAGCTCCTAGAAGAAACGTGATTCTGACTCGCTGAATCTCAACATAGATTCAACTCTCTTAGGTGAACGAACGCACAGCAGAGCAGTTTCAAGGAAACCTTTCTCCTGAGTTTTAGACGAAGTTTCCTGCTGTTTAGTACATATGCCGGCATTGGGCTGGAAATACCGGCTTTGGGATTCTTCACAGAAAGGGTTTGCAAACCGCTGAATCCACACGTGAGTTTAACTCTGTCAGTTGAATGCACACATTGACAACCATTCAGTTAGATAGCTCCGTTTTGGTTTTAGAAGCAGATATTTCTCTGTACAGCCTATGGTCCCAGTCACTCGGGAATATCCCAACGCAGCTCCTAGAAGAAACGTGTTTCTGACTCGATGAATCTCAACATAGATTCAACTCTCTTAAGTGAACGAACGCACAGCAGAGCAGTTTCAAGGAAACCGTTCTCCTGAGTTTTAGACGAAGTTTCCTGCTGTTTAGTACGTATGCCGGCATTGGGCTGGAAATACCGGCTTTGGGATTCTTCACAGAAAGGGTTTGCAAACCGCTGAATCCACACGTGAGTTTAACTCTGTCAGTTGAATACACACATTGACAACCATTCAGTTAGAGAGCTCCGTTTTGGTTTTAGGAGCAGATATTTCTCTGTACAGCCTATGGTCCCATTCACTCTGGAATATCCCATCGCAGCTCCTACAAGAAACGTGTTTCTGACTCGCTGAATCTCAACATAGATTCAACTCTCTTACGTGAACGAACGCACAGCAGAGCAGTTTCAAGGAAACGTTTCTCCTGAGTTTCAGACGAAGTTTCCTGCTGTTTAGTACATATGCTGGCATTGGGCTGGAAATACCAGGTTTGGGATTCTGCACAGAAAGGGTTTGCAAACCGCTGAATCCACACGTGAGTTTAACTCTGTCAGTTGAATGCACACATTGACAACAATTCAGTTAGATAGCTCCGTTTTGGTTTTAGAAGCAGATATTTCTCTGTACAGCCTATGGTCCCATTCACTCGGGAAAATCCCAACGCAGCTCCTAGAAGAAACGTGTTTCTGACTCGCTGAATCTCAACATAGATTCAACTCTCTTAGGTGAACGAACGCACAGCAGAGCCGTTTCAAGGAAACGTTTCTCCTGAGTTTTAGACGAAGTTTCCTGCTGTTTAGTACGTATGCCGGCCTTGGGCTGGAAATACCGGTTTTGGGATTCTGCACAGAAAGGGTTTGCAAACCGCTGTATCCACACGTGAGTTTAATTCTGTCAGTTGAATGCACACATTGACAACCATTCAGTTAGATAGCTCCGTTTTGGTTTTAGAAGCAGATATTTCTCTGTACAGCCTATGGTCCCAGTCACTGGGGAATATCCCAACGCAGCTCCTAGAAGAAACGTGTTTCTGACTCGCTGAATCTCAACATAGATTCAACTCTCTTAGGTGAACGAACGCACAGCAGAGCAGTTTCAAGGAAACCTTTCTCCTGAGTTTTAGACGAAGTTTCCTGCTGTTTACTACGCATGCCTGCCTTGGGCTGGAAATACCGGTTTTGGAATTCTGCACAGAAAGGGTTTGCAAACCGCTGTATCCACACGTGAGTTTAACTCTGTCAGTTGAATGCACACATTGACAACCATTCAGTTAGATAGCTCCGTTTTGGTTTTAGAAGCAGATACTTCTCTGTACAGCGTATGGTCCCGTTCACTTGGGAATATCCCATCACAGCTCCTAGAAGAAAGGTGTTTCTGACTCGCTGAATATCAATATATATTCAACTCTCTTAGGTGAACGAACGCACAGCAGAGCAGTTTCAAGGAAAGTTTTCTCCTGAGTTTTAGACGAAGTTTACTGCTGTTTAGTACGTATGCCGGCATTGGGCTGGAAATACCGGTTTTGGGATTCTGTACAGTAATGGTTTGCAAACCGCTGAATCCACACGTGATTTTAGCTCTGTCAGTTGAATGCACACTTTGAAAACCATTCAGTTAGATAGCTCCGTTTTGGTTTTAGAAGCAGATATTTCTCTGTACAGCCTATGGTCCCGTTCACTCCGGAATATCCCAACGCATCTCCTAGAAGAAACGTTTTTCTGACTCGCTGAAACTCAACATAGATTCAACTCTCTTAGGTGAACGCACGCACAGCAGAGCAGTTTCGAGGAAACGTTTCTCCTGAGTTTTAGACGAAGTTTCCTGCTGTTTAGAACGTATGCCGGCATTGGGTTGGAAATACCGGTTTTCGGATTCTTCACAGAAAGGGTTTGCAAACCGCAGAATCCACACGTGAGTATAACTCTGTCAGTTGAATGCACACATTGACAGCCATTCAGTTAGATACCTCCGTTTTGGTTTTAGAAGCAGATATTTCTCTGTACAGTCTATGGTCCCAGTCACTCGGGAATATCCCAACGCAGCTCCTAGAAGAAACGTGTTTCTGACTCACTGAATCTCAACATAGATTCAACTCTCTTAGGTGAACGAACCCACAGCAGAGCAGTTTCAAGGAAACGTTTCTCCTGAGTTTTAGACGAAGTTTCCTGCTGTTTAGTACGAATGCCGGCATTGGGCTGGAAATACCGGTTTTGGTATACTTCACAGAAAGGGTTTGCAAACCGCTGAATCCACACTTGAGTTCAACTCTGACATTTTAATGCACACATTGAAAACCATTCAATTACATAGCTCCGTTTTGGTTTTAGGAGCAGATATTTCTCTGTACAGCCTACGGTCCCATTCACTCGGGAAAATCCCAACGCAGCTCCTAGAAGAAACCTGTTTCTGACTCGCTGAATCTCAACATAGATTCAACTCTCTTAGGTGAACGATCGCACAGCAGAGGACTTTCAAGGAATCGTTTCTCCTGAGTTTTAGACGAAGTTTCCTGCTGTTTAGTACGTATGCCGGCATTGGGCTGGAAATACCGGTTTTGGTATACTTCACAGAAAGGGTTTGCAAACGGCTGAATCCTCACGTGAGTTTAACTCTGTCAGTTGAATGCACACATTGACAACCATTCAGTTAGATAGCTCCGTTTTGGTTTTAGAAGCAGATATTTCTCTGTACAGTATATGGTCCCAGTCACTCGGGAATATCCCAACGCAGCTCCTAGAAGAAACGTGTTTCTGACTCGCTGAATCTCAACATAGATTCAACTCTCTTAGGTGAACGAACGCACAGCAGAGCAGTTTCAAGGAAACGTTTCTCCTGAGTTTTAGACGAAGTTTCCTGCTGTTTAGTATGTATGCCGGCATTGGGCTGGAAATACCGGTTTTGGGATTCTGCACAGAAAGGGTTTGCAAACCGCTGTATCCACACGTGAGTTTAACTCTGTCAGTTGAATGCACACATTGACAACCATTCAGTTAGATAGCTCCGTTTTGGTTTTAGGAGCAGATATTTCTCTGTACAGCCTATGGTCCCATTCACTCTGGAATATCCCATCGCAGCTCCTAGAAGAACCGTGTTTCTGACTCGCTGAATCTCAACATAGATTCAATTCTCTTAGCTGAACGAACGCACAGCAGAGCAGTTTCAAGGAAACGTTTCTCCTGAGTTTTAGACGAAGTTTCCTGCTGTTTAGTACGTATGCCGGCATTGGGCTGGAAATACCGGCTTTGGGATTCTTCACAGAAAGGGTTTGCAAACCGCTGAATCCACACGTGAGTTTAACTCTGTCAGTTGAATACACACATTGACAACCATTCAGTTAGATAGCTCCGTTTTGGTTTTAGAAGCAGATATTTCTCTGTACAGCCTATGGTCCCATTCACTCGGGAATACCCCAACACAGCTCCTAGAAGAAACGTGTTTCTGACTCGCTGAATCTCAACATAGATTCAACTCTCTTAGGTGAACGAACGCACAGCAGAGCAGTTTCAAGGAAACATTTCTCCTGAGTTTTAGACGAAGTTTACTCCTGTTTAGTACACATGCCGGCATTGGGCTGGAAATACCGGTTTTGGGATTCTGCACAGAAAGGTTTTGCAAACCGCTGAATCCACACGTGAGTTCAACTCTGACATTTGAATGCACACATTGAAAACCATTCAATTAGATAGCTCCGTTTTGGTTTTAGGAGCAGATATTTCTCTGTACAGCCTATGGTCCCATTCACTCTGGAATATCCCATCGCAGCTCCTAGAAGAAACGTGTTTCTGACTCGCTGAATCTCAACATAGATTCAACTCTCTTAGGTGAACGAACGCACAGCAGAGCAGTTTCAAGGAAACATTTCTCGTGAGTTTTAGACGAAGTTTACTCCTGTTTAGTACACATGCCGGCATTGGGCTGGAAATACCGGTTTTGGGACTCTGCACAGAAAGGTTTTGCAGACCGCTGAATCCACACGTGAGTTCAACTCTGACATTTGAATGCACACATTGAAAACCATTCAGTTAGATAGCTCCGTTTTGGTTTTAGGAGCAGATATTTCTCTGTGCAGCCTATGGTCCCATTCACTCGGGAAAATCCCAACGCAGCTCCTAGAAGAAACCTGTTTCTGACTCGCTGAATCTCAACATAGATTCAACTCTCTTAGGTGAACGAACGCACAGCAGAGGACTTTCAAGGAATCGTTTCTCCTGAGTTTTAGACGAAGTTTCCTGCTCTTTAGTACGTATGCCGGCATTGGGCTGGAAATACCGGCTTTGGGATTCTTCACAGAAAGGGTTTGCAAACCGCTGAATCCACACGTGAGTTTAACTCTGTCAGTTGAATACACACATTGACAACCATTCAGTTAGATAGCTCCGTTTTGGTTTTAGAAGCAGATATTTCTCTGTACAGCCTATGGTCCCATTCACTCTGGAATATCCCATCGCAGCTCCTAGAAGAAACGTGTTTCTGACTCGCTGAATCTCAACATAGATTCAACTCTCTTAGGTGAACGAACGCACAGCAGAGCCGTTTCAAGGAAACGTTTCTCCTCAGTTTTAGACGAAGTTTCCTGCTGTTTAGTACGAATGCCGGTCTTGGGCTGGAAATACCGGTTTTGGGATTCTGCACAGAAAGTGTTTGCAAACCGCTGTATCCACACGTGAGTTTAATTCTGTCAGTTGAATGCACACATTGACAACCATTCAGTTAGATAGCTCCGTTTTGGTTTTAGAAGCAGATATTTCTCTGTACAGCCTATGGTCCCAGTCACTCGGGAATATCCCAACGCAGCTCCTAGAAGAAACGTGTTTCTGACTCGCTGAATCTCAACATAGATTCAACTCTCTTAGGTGAACGAACGCACAGCAGAGCAGTTTCAAGGAAACCTTTCTCCTGAGTTTTAGACGAAGTTTCCTGCTGTTTAGTACGTATGCCGGCCTTGGGCTGGAAATACCGGTTTTGGAATTCTGCACAGAAAGGGTTTGCAAACCGCTGTATCCACCCGTGAGTTTAACTCTGTCAGTTGAATGCACACATTGACAACCATTCAGTTAGATAGCTCCGTTTTGGTTTTAGAAGCAGATACTTCTCTGTACAGCGTATGGTCCCGTTCACTTGGGAATATCCCATCACAGCTCCTAGAAGAAAGGTGTTTCTGACTCGGTGAATATCAATATAGATTCAACTCTCTTAGGTGAACGAACGCACAGCAGAGCAGTTTCAAGGAAAGTTTTCTCCTGAGTTTTAGACGAAGTTTACTGCTGTTTAGTACGTATGCCGGCATTGGGCTGGAAATACCGGTTTTGGGATTCTGTACAGTAATGGTTTGCAAACTGCTGAATCCACACGTGATTTTAGCTCTGTCAGTTGAATGCACACTTTGAAAACCATTCAGTTAGATAGCTCCGTTTTGGTTTTAGAAGCAGATATTTCTCTGTACAGCCTATGGTCCCGTTCACTCCGGAATATCCCAACGCATCTCCTAGAAGAAACGTTTTTCTGACTCGCTGAAACTCAACATAGATTCAACTCTCTTAGGTGAACGCACGCACAGCAGAGCAGTTTCGAGGAAACGTTTCTCCTGAGTTTTAGACGAAGTTTCCTGCTGTTTAGAACGTATGCCGGCATTGGGTTGGAAATACCGGTTTTCGGATTCTTCACAGAAAGGGTTTGCAAAAAGCAGAATCCACACGTGAGTATAACTCTGTCAGTTGAATGCACACATTGACAGCCATTCAGTTAGATACCTCCGTTTTGGTTTTAGAAGCAGATATTTCTCTGTACAGTCTGTGGTCCCAGTCACTCGGGAATATCCCAACGCAGCTCCTAGAAGAAACGTGTTTCTGACTCACTGAATCTCAACATAGATTCAACTCTCTTAGGTGAACGAACCCACAGCAGAGCAGTTTCAAGGAAACGTTTCTCCTGAGTTTTAGACGAAGTTTCCTGCTGTTTAGTACGAATGCCGGCATTGGGCTGGAAATACCGGTTTTGGTATACTTCACAGAAAGGGTTTGCAAACCGCTGAATCCACACTTGAGTTCAACTCTGACATTTTAATGCACACATTGAAAACCATTCAATTACATAGCTCCGTTTTGGTTTTAGGAGCAGATATTTCTCTGTACAGCCTACGGTCCCATTCACTCGGGAAAATCCCAACGCAGCTCCTAGAAGAAACCTGTTTCTGACTCGCTGAATCTCAACATAGATTCAACTCTCTTAGGTGAACGATCGCACAGCAGAGGACTTTCAAGGAATCGTTTCTCCTGAGTTTTAGACGAAGTTTCCTGCTGTTTAGTACGTATGCCGGCATTGGGCTGGAAATACCGGTTTTGGTATACTTCACAGAAAGGGTTTGCAAACCGCTGAATCCACACGTGAGTTTAACTCTGTCAGTTGAATGCACACATTGACAACCATTCAGTTAGATAGCTCCGTTTTGGTTTTAGAAGCAGATATTTCTCTGTACAGTATATGGTCCCAGTCACTCGGGAATATCCCAACGCAGCTCCTAGAAGAAACGTGTTTCTGACTCGCTGAATCTCAACATAGATTCAACTCTCTTAGGTGAACGAACGCACAGCAGAGCAGTTTCAAGGAAACGTTTCTCCTGAGTTTTAGACGAAGTTTCCTGCTGTTTAGTACGTATGCCGGCATTGGGCTGGAAATACCGGTTTTGGGATTCTGCACAGAAAGGGTTTGCAAACCGCTGTATCCACACGTGAGTTTAACTCTGTCAGTTGAATGCACACATTGACAACCATTCAGTTAGATAGCTCCGTTTTGGTTTTAGGAGCAGATATTTCTCTGTACAGCCTATGGTCCCATTCACTCTGGAATATCCCATCGCAGCTCCTAGAAGAACCGTGTTTCTGACTCGCTGAATCTCAACATAGATTCAATTCTCTTAGCTGAACGAACGCACAGCAGAGCAGTTTCAAGGAAACGTTTCTCCTGAGTTTTAGACGAAGTTTCCTGCTGTTTAGTACGTATGCCGGCATTGGGCTGGAAATACCGGCTTTGGGATTCTTCACAGAAAGGGTTTGCAAACCGCTGAATCCACACGTGAGTTTAACTCTGTCAGTTGAATACACACATTGACAACCATTCAGTTAGATAGCTCCGTTTTGGTTTTAGAAGCAGATATTTCTCTGTACAGCCTATGGTCCCATTCACTCGGGAATACCCCAACACAGCTCCTAGAAGAAACGTGTTTCTGACTCACTGAATCTCAACATAGATTCAACTCTCTTAGGTGAACGAACGCACAGCAGAGCAGTTTCAAGGAAACATTTCTCCTGAGTTTTAGACGAAGTTTACTCCTGTTTAGTACACATGCCGGCATTGGGCTGGAAATACCGGTTTTGGGATTCTGCACTGAAAGGTTTTGCAAACCGCTGAATCCACACGTGAGTTCAACTCTGACATTTGAATGCACACATTGAAAACCATTCAATTAGATAGCTCCGTTTTGGTTTTAGGAGCAGATATTTCTCTGTACAGCCTATGGTCCCATTCACTCTGGAATATCCCATCGCAGCTCCTAGAAGAAACGTGTTTCTGACTCGCTGAATCTCAACATAGATTCAACTCTCTTAGGTGAACGAACGCACAGCAGAGCAGTTTCAAGGAAACATTTCTCGTGAGTTTTAGACGAAGTTTACTCCTGTTTAGTACACATGCCGGCATTGGGCTGGAAATACCGGTTTTGGGATTCTGCACAGAAAGGTTTTGCAGACCGCTGAATCCACACGTGAGTTCAACTCTGACATTTGAATGCACACATTGAAAACCATTCAGTTAGATAGCTCCGTTTTGGTTTTAGGAGCAGATATTTCTCTGTGCAGCCTATGGTCCCATTCACTCGGGAAAATCCCAACGCAGCTCCTAGAAGAAACCTGTTTCTGACTCGCTGAATCTCAACATAGATTCAACTCTCTTAGGTGAACGAACGCACAGCAGAGGACTTTCAAGGAATCGTTTCTCCTGAGTTTTAGACGAAGTTTCCTGCTCTTTAGTACGTATGCCGGCATTGGGCTGGAAATACCGGCTTTGGGATTCTTCACAGAAAGGGTTTGCAAACCGCTGAATCCACACGTGAGTTTAACTCTGTCAGTTGAATACACACATTGACAACCATTCAGTTAGATAGCTCCGTTTTGGTTTTAGAAGCAGATATTTCTCTGTACAGCCTATGGTCCCATTCACTCTGGAATATCCCATCGCAGCTCCTAGAAGAAACGTGTTTCTGACTCGCTGAATCTCAACATAGATTCAACTCTCTTAGGTGAACGAACGCACAGCAGAGCCGTTTCAAGGAAACGTTTCTCCTCAGTTTTAGACGAAGTTTCCTGCTGTTTAGTACGTATGCCGGTCTTGGGCTGGAAATACCGGTTTTGGGATTCTGCACAGAAAGTGTTTGCAAACCGCTGTATCCACACGTGAGTTTAATTCTGTCAGTTGAATGCACACATTGACAACCATTCAGTTAGATAGCTCCGTTTTGGTTTTAGAAGCAGATATTTCTCTGTACAGCCTATGGTCCCAGTCACTCGGGAATATCCCAACGCAGCTCCTAGAAGAAACGTGTTTCTGACTCGCTGAATCTCAACATAGATTCAACTCTCTTAGGTGAACGAACGCACAGCAGAGCAGTTTCAAGGAAACCTTTCTCCTGAGTTTTAGACGAAGTTTCCTGCTGTTTAGTACGTATGCCGGCCTTGGGCTGGAAATACCGGTTTTGGAATTCTGCACAGAAAGGGTTTGCAAACCGCTGTATCCACCCGTGAGTTTAACTCTGTCAGTTGAATGCACACATTGACAACCATTCAGTTAGATAGCTCCGTTTTGGTTTTAGAAGCAGATACTTCTCTTTACAGCGTATGGTCCCGTTCACTTGGGAATATCCCATCACAGCTCGTAGAAGAAAGGTGTTTCTGACTCGGTGAATATCAATATAGATTCAACTCTCTTAGGTGAACGAACGCACAGCAGAGCAGTTTCAAGGAAAGTTTTCTCCTGAGTTTTAGACGAAGTTTACTGCTGTTTAGTACGTATGCCGGCATTGGGCTGGAAATACCGGTTTTGGGATTCTGTACAGTAATGGTTTGCAAACTGCTGAATCCACACGTGATTTTAGCTCTGTCAGTTGAATGCACACTTTGAAAACCATTCAGTTAGATAGCTCCGTTTTGGTTTTAGAAGCAGATATTTCTCTGTACAGACTATGGTCCCGTTCACTCCGGAATATCCCAACGCAGCTCCTAGAAGAAACGTTTTTCTGACTCGCTGAATCTCAACATAGATTGAACTCTCTTAGGTGAACGCACGCACAGCAGAGCAGTTTGGAGGAAACGTTTCTCCTGAGTTTTAGACGAAGTTTCCTGCTGTTTAGTACGTATGCCGGCATTGGGTTGGAAATACCGGTTTTCAGATTCTTCACAGAAAGGGTTTGCAAACCGCAGAATCCACACGTGAGTATAACTCTGTCAGTTGAATGCACACATTGACAGCCATTCAGTTAGATACCTCCGTTTTGGTTTTAGAAGCAGATAATTCTCTGTACAGTCTATGGTCCCAGTCACTCGGGAATATCCCAACGCAGCTCCTAGAAGAAACGTGTTTCTGACTCACTGAATCTCAACATAGATTCAACTCTCTTAGGTGAACGAACGCACAGCAGAGCAGTTTCAAGGAAACGTTTCTCCTGAGTTTTAGACGAAGTTTCCTGCTGTTTAGTATGTATGCCGGCATTGGGCTGGAAATACCGGTTTTGGGATTCTGCACAGAAAGGGTTTGCAAACCGCTGTATCCACACGTGAGTTTAACTCTGTCAGTTGAATGCACACATTGACAACCATTCAGTTAGATAGCTCCGTTTTGGTTTTAGGAGCAGATATTTCTCTGTACAGCCTATGGTCCCATTCACTCTGGAATATCCCATCGCAGCTCCTAGAAGAACCGTGTTTCTGACTCGCTGAATCTCAACATAGATTCAATTCTCTTAGCTGAACGAACGCACAGCAGAGCAGTTTCAAGGAAACGTTTCTCCTGAGTTTTAGACGAAGTTTCCTGCTGTTTAGTACGTATGCCGGCATTGGGCTGGAAATACCGGCTTTGGGATTCTTCACAGAAAGGGTTTGCAAACCGCTGAATCCACACGTGAGTTTAACTCTGTCAGTTGAATACACACATTGACAACCATTCAGTTAGATAGCTCCGTTTTGGTTTTAGAAGCAGATATTTCTCTGTACAGCCTATGGTCCCATTCACTCGGGAATACCCCAACACAGCTCCTAGAAGAAACGTGTTTCTGACTCGCTGAATCTCAACATAGATTCAACTCTCTTAGGTGAACGAACGCACAGCAGAGCAGTTTCAAGGAAACATTTCTCCTGAGTTTTAGACGAAGTTTACTCCTGTTTAGTACACATGCCGGCATTGGGCTGGAAATACCGGTTTTGGGATTCTGCACTGAAAGGTTTTGCAAACCGCTGAATCCACACGTGAGTTCAACTCTGACATTTGAATGCACACATTGAAAACCATTCAATTAGATAGCTCCGTTTTGGTTTTAGGAGCAGATATTTCTCTGTACAGCCTATGGTCCCATTCACTCTGGAATATCCCATCGCAGCTCCTAGAAGAAACGTGTTTCTGACTCGCTGAATCTCAACATAGATTCAACTCTCTTAGGTGAACGAACGCACAGCAGAGCAGTTTCAAGGAAACATTTCTCGTGAGTTTTAGACGAAGTTTACTCCTGTTTAGTACACATGCCGGCATTGGGCTGGAAATACCGGTTTTGGGATTCTGCACAGAAAGGTTTTGCAGACCGCTGAATCCACACGTGAGTTCAACTCTGACATTTGAATGCACACATTGAAAACCATTCAGTTAGATAGCTCCGTTTTGGTTTTAGGAGCAGATATTTCTCTGTGCAGCCTATGGTCCCATTCACTCGGGAAAATCCCAACGCAGCTCCTAGAAGAAACCTGTTTCTGACTCGCTGAATCTCAACATAGATTCAACTCTCTTAGGTGAACGAACGCACAGCAGAGGACTTTCAAGGAATCGTTTCTCCTGAGTTTTAGACGAAGTTTCCTGCTGTTTAGTACGTATGCCGGCATTGGGCTGGAAATACCGGCTTTGGGATTCTTCACAGAAAGGGTTTGCAAACCGCTGAATCCACACGTGAGTTTAACTCTGTCAGTTGAATACACACATTGACAACCATTCAGTTAGATAGCTCCGTTTTGGTTTTAGAAGCAGATATTTCTCTGTACAGCCTATGGTCCCATTCACTCTGGAATATCCCATCGCAGCTCCTAGAAGAAACGTGTTTCTGACTCGCTGAATCTCAACATAGATTCAACTCTCTTAGGTGAACGAACGCACAGCAGAGCCGTTTCAAGGAAACGTTTCTCCTCAGTTTTAGACGAAGTTTCCTGCTGTTTAGTACGTATGCCGGTCTTGGGCTGGAAATACCGGTTTTGGGATTCTGCACAGAAAGTGTTTGCAAACCGCTGTATCCACACGTGAGTTTAATTCTGTCAGTTGAATGCACACATTGACAACCATTCAGTTAGATAGCTCCGTTTTGGTTTTAGAAGCAGATATTTCTCTGTACAGCCTATGGTCCCAGTCACTCGGGAATATCCCAACGCAGCTCCTAGAAGAAACGTGTTTCTGACTCGCTGAATCTCAACATAGATTCAACTCTCTTAGGTGAACGAACGCACAGCAGAGCAGTTTCAAGGAAACCTTTCTCCTGAGTTTTAGACGAAGTTTCCTGCTGTTTAGTATGTATGCCGGCCTTGGGCTGGAAATACCGGTTTTGGAATTCTGCACAGAAAGGGTTTGCAAACCGCTGTATCCACCCGTGAGTTTAACTCTGTCAGTTGAATGCACACATTGACAACCATTCAGTTAGATAGCTCCGTTTTGGTTTTAGAAGCAGATACTTCTCTGTACAGCGTATGGTCCCGTTCACTTGGGAATATCCCATCACAGCTCCTAGAAGAAAGGTGTTTCTGACTCGGTGAATATCAATATAGATTCAACTCTCTTAGGTGAACGAACGCACAGCAGAGCAGTTTCAAGGAAAGTTTTCTCCTGAGTTTTAGACGAAGTTTACTGCTGTTTAGTACGTATGCCGGCATTGGGCTGGAAATACCGGTTTTGGGATTCTGTACAGTAATGGTTTGCAAACTGCTGAATCCACACGTGATTTTAGCTCTGTCAGTTGAATGCACACTTTGAAAACCATTCAGTTAGATAGCTCCGTTTTGGTTTTAGAAGCAGATATTTCTCTGTACAGCCTATGGTCCCGTTCACTCCGGAATATCCCAACGCAGCTCCTAGAAGAAACGTTTTTCTGACTCGCTGAATCTCAACATAGATTGAACTCTCTTAGGTGAACGCACGCACAGCAGAGCAGTTTGGAGGAAACGTTTCTCCTGAGTTTTAGACGAAGTTTCCTGCTGTTTAGTACGTATGCCGGCATTGGGTTGGAAATACCGGTTTTCAGATTCTTCACAGAAAGGGTTTGCAAACCGCAGAATCCACACGTGAGTATAACTCTGTCAGTTGAATGCACACATTGACAGCCATTCAGTTAGATACCTCCGTTTTGGTTTTAGAAGCAGATAATTCTCTGTACAGTCTATGGTCCCAGTCACTCGGGAATATCCCAACGCAGCTCCTAGAAGAAACGTGTTTCTGACTCACTGAATCTCAACATAGATTCAACTCTCTTAGGTGAACGAACGCACAGCAGAGCAGTTTCAAGGAAACGTTTCTCCTGAGTTTTACACGAAGTTTCCTGCTGTTTAGTACGTATGCCGGAATTGATCTGGAAGTACCGGTTTGGGATTCTGCACAGAAACGGTTTGCAAACCGCTGAATCCACACGTGAGTTTAACTCTGTCAGTTGAATGCACACATTGACAACCATTCAGTTAGATAGCTCCGTTTTGGTTTTAGGAGCAGATATTTCTCTGTACAGCCTATGGTCCCATTCACTCTGGAATATCCCATCGCAGCTCCTAGAAGAAACGTGTTTCTGACTCGCTGAATCTCAACATAGATTCAACTGTCTTAGCTGAACGAACGCACAGCAGAGCACTTTAAAGGAAACGTTTCTCCTGAGTTTTAGACGAAGTTTCCTGCTGTTTAGTACGTATGCCGGCATTGGGCTGGAAATACCGGTTTTGGGATTCTGCACAGAAAGGGTTTGCAAACCGCTGAATCCACACGTGAGTTTAACTCTGTCAGTTGAATGCACACATTGACAACAATTCAGTTAGATACCTCCGTTTTGGTTTTAGAAGCAGATATTTCTCTGTACAGCCTATGGTCCCATTCACTCGGGAATACCCCAACACAGCTCCTAGAAGAAACGTGTTTCTGACTCGCTGAATCTCAACATAGATTCAAATCTCTTAGGTGAACGAACGCACAGCAGAGCAGTTTCAAGGAAACATTTCTCCTGAGTTTTAGACGAAGTTTACTCCTGTTTAGTACACATGCCGGCATTGGGCTGGAAATACCGGTTTTGGGATTCTGCACAGAAAGGTTTTGCAAACCGCTGAATCCACACTTGAGTTCAACTCTGACATTTGAATGCACACATTGAAAACCATTCAATTACATAGCTCCGTTTTGGTTTTAGGAGCAGGTATTTCTCTGTACAGCCTATGGTCCCATTCACTCGGGAAAATCCCAATGCAGCTCCTAGAAGAAACCTGTTTCTGACTCAGTGAATCTCAACATAGATTCAACTCTCTTAGGTGAACGATCGCACAGCAGAGGACTTTCAAGGAATCGTTTCTCCTGAGTTTTAGACGAAGTTTCCTGCTGTTTAGTACGTATGCCGGCATTGGGCTGGAAATACCGGTTTTGGTATACTTCACAGAAAGGGTTTGCAAACCGCTGAATCCACACGTGAGTTTAACTCTGTCAGTTGAATGCACACATTGACAACCATTCAGTTAGATAGCTCCGTTTTGGTTTTAGAAGCAGATATTTCTCTGTACAGTCTATGGTCCCAGTCACTCGGGAATATCCCAACGCAGCTCCTAGAAGAAACGTGTTTCTGACTCGCTGAATCTCAACATAGATTCAACTCTCTTAGGTGAACGAACGCACAGCAGAGCAGTTTCAAGGAAACGTTTCTCCTGAGTTGTAGACGAAGTTTCCTGCTGTTTAGTATGTATGCCGGCATTGGGCTGGAAATACCGGTTTTGGGATTCTGCACAGAAAGGGTTTGCAAACCGCTGTATCCACACGTGAGTTTAACTCTGTCAGTTGAATGCACACATTGACAACCATTCAGTTAGATAGCTCCGTTTTGGTTTTAGGAGCAGATATTTCTCTGTACAGCCTATGGTCCCATTCACTCTGGAATATCCCATCGCAGCTCCTAGAAGAAACGTGTTTCTGACTCGCTGAATCTCAACATAGATTCAACTCTCTTACGTGAACGAACGCACAGCAGAGCAGTTTCAAGGAAACGTTTCTCCTGAGTTTCAGACGAAGTTTCCTGCTGTTTAGTACGTATGCCGGCATTGGGCTGGAAATACCGGTTTTGGGATTCTGCACAGAAAGGGTTTGCAAACCGCTGAATCCACACGTGAGTTTAACTCTGTCAGTTGAATGCACACATTGACAACAATTCAGTTAGATAGCTCCGTTTTGGTTTTATAAGCAGATATTTCTCTGTACAGCCTATGGTCCCATTCACTCGGGAATACCCCAACACAGCTCCTAGAAGAAACGTGTTTCTGACTCGCTGAATCTCAACATAGATTCAACTCTCTTAGGTGAACGAACGCACAGCAGAGCAGTTTCAAGGAAACATTTCTCCTGAGTTTAGACGAAGTTTACTCCTGTTTGGTACATATGCCGGCATTGGGCTGGAAATACCGGTTTTGGGATTCTGCACAGAAAGGTTTTGCAAACTGCTGAATCCACACGTGAGTTCAACTCTGACATTTGAATGCACACATTGAAAACCATTCAATTACATAGCTCCGTATTGGTTTTAGGAGCAGATATTTCTCTGTACAGCCTATGGTCCCGTTCACTCCGGAATATCCCAACGCAGCTCCTAGAAGAAACGTGTTTCTGACTCGCTGAACGTCAACATAGATTCAACTCTCTTAGGTGAACGAACGCACAGCAGAGGACTTTCAAGGAAACGTTTCTCCTGAATTTTAGACGAAGTTTCCTGCTGTTTAGTACGTATGCCGGCATTGGGCTGGAAATACCGGTTTTGGGATTCTTCACAGAAAGGGTTTGCAAACCGCTGAATCCACACGTGAGTTTAACTCTGTCAGTTGAATGCACACATTGACAACCATTCAGTTAGATAGCTCCGTTTTGGTTTTAGAAGCAGATATTTCTCTGTAGAGTCTATGGTCCCATTCACTCGGGAATATCCCAACGCAGCTCCTAGAAGAAACGTGTTTCTGACTCGCTGAATCTCAACATAGATTCAACTCTCTTAGGTGAAGTAATGCACAGCAGAGAAGTTTCAAGGAAACGTTTCTCCTGAGTTTTAGACGAAGTTTCTTGCTCTTTAGTACGTATGCCGGCCTTGGGCTGGAAATACCGGTTTTGGGATTCTGCACAGAAATGGTTTGCAAACCACGGAATCCACACGTGAGTTTAACTCTGTCAGTTGAATGCACACATTGACAACCATTCAGTTAGATAGCTCCGTTTTGGTTTTAGAAGCAGATATTTCTCTGTACAGCCTATGGTCCCATTCACTCGGGAATATCCCATCACAGCTCCTAGAAGAAAGGTGTTTCTGACTCGCTGAATCTCAACATAGATTCAACTCTCTTAGGTGAAGTAATGCACAGCAGAGCAGTTTCAATGAAACTTTTCTCCTGAGTTTTAGACGAAGTTTACTGCTGTTTAGTACGTATGCCGGCATTGGGCTGGAAATACCGGTTTTCGGATTCTTCACAGAAAGGGTTTGCAAACCGCTGAATCCACACCTGAGTTTAGCTGTGTCAGTTGAATGCACACTTTGAAAACCATTCTGTTAGATAGCTCCGTTTTGGTTTTAGAAGCAGATATTTCTCTGTACAGCCTATGGTCCCGTTCACTCCGGAATATCCCAACGCAGCTCCTAGAAGAAACGTTTTTCTGACTCGCTGAATCTCAACATAGATTCAGCTCTCTTAGGTGAACGCACGCACAGCAGAGCAGTTTCAAGGAAACGTTTCTCCTGAGTTTTAGACGAAGTTTCCTGCTGTTTAGTACGTATGCCGGCATTGGGCTGGAAATACCGGTTTTCGGATTCTTCACAGAAAGGGTTTGCAAACCGCTGAATCCACACGTGAGTTTAACTCTGTCAGTTGAATGCACACATTGACAACCATTCAGTTAGATAGCTCCGTTTTGGTTTTAGAAGCAGATATTTCTCTGTATAGTCTATGGTCCCATTCACTCTGGAATATCCCAACGCAGCTCCTAGAAGAAACGTGTTTCTGACTCGCTGAATCTCAACATAGATTCAAATCCCTTAGGTGAACGAACGCACAGCAGAGCAGTTTCAAGGAAACGTTTCTCCTGAGTTTTAGACGAAGTTTCCTGCTGTTTATTACGTATGCCGGCATTGATCTGGAAGTACCGGTTTTGGGATTCTGCACAGAAACGGTTTGCAAACCGCTGAATCCACACGTGAGTTTAACTCTGTCAGTTGAATGCACACATTGGCAACCATTCAGTTAGATAGCTCCGTTTTGGTTTTAGGAGCAGATATTTCTCTGTACAGCCTATGTTCCCATTCACTCTGGAATATCCCATCGCAGCTCCTAGAAGAAACGTGTTTCTGACTCGGTGAATCTCAACATAGATTGAACTCTCTTAGCTGAATGAACGCACAGCAGAGCACTTTCAAGGAAACGTTTCTCCTGAGTTTTAGACGAAGTTTCCAGCTGTTTAGTACGTATTCCGGAATTGGGCTGGAAATACCGGTTTTGGGATTCTGCACAGAAAGGGTTTGGAAACCGCTGAATCCACACGTGAGTTTAACTCTGTCAGTTGAATGCACACATTGACAACCATTCAGTTAGATAGCTCCGTTTTGGTTTTAGAAGCAGATATTTCCCTGTGCAGCCTATGTTCCCATTCACTCGGGAATATCCCAACACAGCTCCTAGAAGAAACGTGTTTCTGACTCGCTGAATCTCAACATAGATTCAACTCTCTTAGGTGAACGAACGCACAGCAGAGCAGTTTCAAGGAAACGTTTCTCCTGAGTTTTAGACGAAGTTTACTGCTGTTTAGTACGCATGCCGGCATTGGGCTGGAAATACCGGTTTTGGGATTCTTCACAGAAAGGGTTTGGAAACCGATGAATCCACACGTGAGTTTAACACTGTCAGTTGAATGCACACATTGACAACCATTCAGTTAGATAGCTCCGTTTTGGTTTTAGAAGCAGATATTTCTCTGTACAGCCTATGGTACCATTCACTCGGGAATATCCCATCACAGCTCCTAGAAGAAAGGTGTTTCTGACTCGCTGAATATCAATATAGATTCAACTCTCTTAGGTGAACGAACGCACAGCAGAGCAATTTCAATGAAACTTTTCTCCTGAGTTTTAGACGAAGTTTACTGCTGTTTAGTACGTATGCCGGCATTGCGCTGGAAATACCGGTTTTGGGATTCTGCACAGGAAGGGTTTGCAAACCGCTGAATCCACACGTGAGTTTAGCTCTGTCAGTTGAATGCACACTTTGAAAACCATTCACTTAGATAGCTCCGTTTTGGTTTTAGAAGCAGATATTTCTCTGTACAGCCTATGGTCCTGTTCACTCCGGAATATCCCAACACAGCTCCTAGAAGAAAAGTTTTTCTGACTCGCTGAATCTCAACATAGATTCAACTCTCTTAGGTGAACGCACGCACAGCAGAGCAGTTTCAAGGAAACGTTTCTCCTGAGTTTTAGACGAAGTTTCCTGCTGTTTAGTACGTATGCCGGCATAGGGCTGGAAATACCGGTTTCGGATTCTTCACAGAAAGGGTTTGCAAACCGCTGAATCCACACGTGAGTTTAACTCTGTCAGTTGAATGCACACATTGACAACCATTCAGTTAGATAGCTCCGTTTTGGTTTTAGAGGCAGATATTTCTCTGTACAGTCTATGGTCCCAGTCACTCGGGAATACCCAACACAGCTCCTAGAAGAAACGTGATTCTGACTCGCTGAATCTCAACATAGATTCAACTCTCTTAGGTGAACGAACGCACAGCAGAGCAGTTTCAAGGAAACCTTTCTCCTGAGTTTTAGACGAAGTTTCCTGCTGTTTAGTACATATGCCGGCATTGGGCTGGAAATACCGGCTTTGGGATTCTTCACAGAAAGTGTTTGCAAACCGCTGAATCCACACGTGAGTTTAACTCTGTCAGTTGAATGCACACATTGACAACCATTCAGTTAGATAGCTCCGTTTTGGTTTTAGAAGCAGATATTTCTCTGTACAGCCTATGGTCCCAGTCACTCGGGAATATCCCAACGCAGCTCCTAGAAGAAACGTGTTTCTGACTCGATGAATCTCAACATAGATTCAACTCTCTTAAGTGAACGAACGCACAGCAGAGCAGTTTCAAGGAAACCGTTCTCCTGAGTTTTAGACGAAGTTTCCTGCTGTTTAGTACGTATGCCGGCATTGGGCTGGAAATACCGGCTTTGGGATTCTTCACAGAAAGGGTTTGCAAACCGCTGAATCCACACGTGAGTTTAACTCTGTCAGTTGAATACACACATTGACAACCATTCAGTTAGAGAGCTCCGTTTTGGTTTTAGGAGCAGATATTTCTCTGTACAGCCTATGGTCCCATTCACTCTGGAATATCCCATCGCAGCTCCTAGAAGAAACGTGTTTCTGACTCGCTGAATCTCAACATAGATTCAACTCTCTTACGTGAACGAACGCACAGCAGAGCAGTTTCAAGGAAACGTTTCTCCTGAGTTTCAGACGAAGTTTCCTGCTGTTTAGTACATATGCTGGCATTGGGCTGGAAATACCAGTTTTGGGATTCTGCACAGAAAGGGTTTGCAAACCGCTGAATCCACACGTGAGTTTAACTCTGTCAGTTGAATGCACACATTGACAACAATTCAGTTAGATAGCTCCATTTTGGTTTTAGAAGCAGATATTTCTCTGTACAGCCTATGGTCCCATTCACTCGGGAAAATCCCAACGCAGCTCCTAGAAGAAACGTGTTTCTGACTCGCTGAATCTCAACATAGATTCAACTCTCTTAGGTGAACGAACGCACAGCAGAGCCGTTTCAAGGAAACGTTTCTCCTGAGTTTTAGACGAAGTTTCCTGCTGTTTAGTACGTATGCCGGCCTTGGGCTGGAAATACCGGTTTTGGGATTCTGCACAGAAAGGGTTTGCAAACCGCTGTATCCACACGTGAGTTTAATTCTGTCAGTTGAATGCACACATTGACAACCATTCAGTTAGATAGCTCCGTTTTGGTTTTAGAAGCAGATATTTCTCTGTACAGCCTATGGTCCCAGTCACTGGGGAATATCCCAACGCAGCTCCTAGAAGAAACGTGTTTCTGACTCGCTGAATCTCAACATAGATTCAACTCTCTTAGGTGAACGAACGCACAGCAGAGCAGTTTCAAGGAAACCTTTCTCCTGAGTTTTAGACGAAGTTTCCTGCTGTTTACTACGCATGCCTGCCTTGGGCTGGAAATACCGGTTTTGGAATTCTGCACAGAAAGGGTTTGCAAACCGCTGTATCCACCCGTGAGTTTAACTCTGTCAGTTGAATGCACACATTGACAACCATTCAGTTAGATAGCTCCGTTTTGGTTTTAGAAGCAGATACTTCTCTGTACAGCGTATGGTCCCGTTCACTTGGGAATATCCCATCACAGCTCCTAGAAGAAAGGTGTTTCTGACTCGCTGAATATCAATATAGATTCAACTCTCTTAGGTGAACGAACGCACAGCAGAGCAGTTTCAAGGAAAGTTTTCTCCTGAGTTTTAGACGAAGTTTACTGCTGTTTAGTACGTATGCCGGCATTGGGCTGGAAATACCGGTTTTGGGATTCTGTACAGTAATGGTTTGCAAACCGCTGAATCCACACGTGATTTTAGCTCTGTCAGTTGAATGCACACTTTGAAAACCATTCAGTTAGATAGCTCCGTTTTGGTTTTAGAAGCAGATATTTCTCTGTACAGCCTATGGTCCCGTTCACTCCGGAATATCCCAACGCATCTCCTAGAAGAAACGTTTTTCTGACTCGCTGAAACTCAACATAGATTCAACTCTCTTAGGTGAACGCACGCAAAGCAGAGCAGTTTCGAGGAAACGTTTCTCCTGAGTTTTAGACGAAGTTTCCTGCTGTTTAGAACGTATGCCGGCATTGGGTTGGAAATACCGGTTTTCGGATTCTTCACAGAAAGGGTTTGCAAACCGCAGAATCCACACGTGAGTATAACTCTGTCAGTTGAATGCACACATTGACAGCCATTCAGTTAGATACCTCCGTTTTGGTTTTAGAAGCAGATATTTCTCTGTACAGTCTGTGATCCCAGTCACTCGGGAATATCCCAACGCAGCTCCTAGAAGAAACGTGTTTCTGACTCACTGAATCTCAACATAGATTCAACTCTCTTAGGTGAACGAACCCACAGCAGAGCAGTTTCAAGGAAACGTTTCTCCTGAGTTTTAGACGAAGTTTCCTGCTGTTTAGTACGAATGCCGGCATTGGGCTGGAAATACCGGTTTTGGTATACTTCACAGAAAGGGTTTGCAAACCGCTGAATCCACACTTGAGTTCAACTCTGACATTTGAATGCACACATTGAAAACCATTCAATTACATAGCTCCGCTTTGGTTTTAGGAGCAGATATTTCTCTGTACAGCCTACGGTCCCATTCACTCGGGAAAATCCCAACGCAGCTCCTAGAAGAAACCTGTTTCTGACTCGCTGAATCTCAACATAGATTCAACTCTCTTAGGTGAACGATCGCACAGCAGAGGACTTTCAAGGAATCGTTTCTCCTGAGTTTTAGACGAAGTTTCCTGCTGTTTAGTACGTATGCCGGCATTGGGCTGGAAATACCGGTTTTGGTATACTTCACAGAAAGGGTTTGCAAACCGCTGAATCCACACGTGAGTTTAACTCTGTCAGTTGAATGCACACATTGACAACCATTCAGTTAGATAGCTCCGTTTTGGTTTTAGAAGCAGATATTTCTCTGTACAGTATATGGTCCCAGTCACTCGGGAATATCCCAACGCAGCTCCTAGAAGAAACGTGTTTCTGACTCGCTGAATCTCAACATAGATTCAACTCTCTTAGGTGAACGAACGCACAGCAGAGCAGTTTCAAGGAAACGTTTCTCCTGAGTTTTAGACGAAGTTTCCTGCTGTTTAGTATGTATGCCGGCATTGGGCTGGAAATACCGGTTTTGGGATTCTGCACAGAAAGGGTTTGCAAACCGCTGTATCCACACGTGAGTTTAACTCTGTCAGTTGAATGCACACATTGACAACCATTCAGTTAGATAGCTCCGTTTTGGTTTTAGGAGCAGATATTTCTCTGTACAGCCTATGGTCCCATTCACTCTGGAATATCCCATCGCAGCTCCTAGAAGAACCGTGTTTCTGACTCGCTGAATCTCAACATAGATTCAATTCTCTTAGCTGAACGAACGCACAGCAGAGCAGTTTCAAGGAAACGTTTCTCCTGAGTTTTAGACGAAGTTTCCTGCTGTTTAGTACGTATGCCGGCATTGGGCTGGAAATACCGGCTTTGGGATTCTTCACAGAAAGGGTTTGCAAACCGCTGAATCCACACGTGAGTTTAACTCTATCAGTTGAATACACACATTGACAACCATTCAGTTAGATAGCTCCGTTTTGGTTTTAGAAGCAGATATTTCTCTGTACAGCCTATGGTCCCATTCACTCGGGAATACCCCAACACAGCTCCTAGAAGAAACGTGTTTCTGACTCGCTGAATCTCAACATAGATTCAAATCTCTTAGGTGAACGAACGCACAGCAGAGCAGTTTCAAGGAAACATTTCTCCTGAGTTTTAGACGAAGTTTACTCCTGTTTAGTACACATGCCGGCATTGGGCTGGAAATACCGGTTTTGGGATTCTGCACAGAAAGGTTTTGCAAACCGCTGAATCCACACGTGAGTTCAACTCTGACATTTGAATGCACACATTGAAAACCATTCAATTACATAGCTCCGTTTTGGTTTTAGGAGCAGATATTTCTCTGTACAGCCTATGGTCCCATTCACTCTGGAATATCCCATCGCAGCTCCTAGAAGAAACGTGTTTCTGACTCGCTGAATCTCAACATAGATTCAACTCTCTTAGGTGAACGAACGCACAGCAGAGCAGTTTCAAGGAAACATTTCTCGTGAGTTTTAGACGAAGTTTACTCCTGTTTAGTACACATGCCGGCATTGGGCTGGAAATACCGGTTTTGGGATTCTTCACAGAAAGGTTTTGCAGACCGCTGAATCCACACGTGAGTTCAACTCTGACATTTGAATGCACACATTGAAAACCATTCAGTTAGATAGCTCCGTTTTGGTTTTAGGAGCAGATATTTCTCTGTGCAGCCTATGGTCCCATTCACTCGGGAAAATCCCAACGCAGCTCCTAGAAGAAACCTGTTTCTGACTCGCTGAATCTCAACATAGATTCAACTCTCTTAGGTGAACGAACGCACAGCAGAGGACTTTCAAGGAATCGTTTCTCCTGACTTTTAGACGAAGTTTCCTGCTGTTTAGTACGTATGCCGGCATTGGGCTGGAAATACCGGCTTTGGGATTCTTCACAGAAAGGGTTTGCAAACCGCTGAATCCACACGTGAGTTTAACTCTGTCAGTTGAATACACACATTGACAACCATTCAGTTAGATAGCTCCGTTTTGGTTTTAGAAGCAGATATTTCTCTGTACAGCCTATGGTCCCAGTCACTCGGGAATATCCCAACGCAGCTCCTAGAAGAAACGTGTTTCTGACTCGCTGAATCTCAACATAGATTCAACTCTCTTAGGTGAACGAACGCACAGCAGAGCAGTTTCAAGGAAACCTTTCTCCTGAGTTTTAGACGAAGTTTCCTGCTGTTTAGTACGTATGCCGGCCTTGGGCTGGAAATACCGGTTTTGGAATTCTGCACAGAAAGGGTTTGCAAACCGCTGTATCCACCCGTGAGTTTAACTCTGTCAGTTGAATGCACACATTGACAACCATTCAGTTAGATAGCTCCGTTTTGGTTTTAGAAGCAGATACTTCTCTGTACAGCGTATGGTCCCGTTCACTTGGGAATATCCCATCACAGCTCCTAGAAGAAAGGTGTTTCTGACTCGGTGAATATCAATATAGATTCAACTCTCTTAGGTGAACGAACGCACAGCAGAGCAGTTTCAAGGAAAGTTTTCTCCTGAGTTTTAGACGAAGTTTACTGCTGTTTAGTACGTATGCCGGCATTGGGCTGGAAATACCGGTTTTGGGATTCTGTACAGTAATGGTTTGCAAACTGCTGAATCCACACGTGATTTTAGCTCTGTCAGTTGAATGCACACTTTGAAAACCATTCAGTTAGATAGCTCCGTTTTGGTTTTAGAAGCAGATATTTCTCTGTACAGCCTATGGTCCCGTTCACTCCGGAATATCCCAACGCAGCTCCTAGAAGAAACGTTTTTCTGACTCGCTGAATCTCAAGATAGATTGAACTCTCTTAGGTGAACGCACGCACAGCAGAGCAGTTTGGAGGAAACGTTTCTCCTGAGTTTTAGACGAAGTTTCCTGCTGTTTAGTACGTATGCCGGCATTGGGTTGGAAATACCGGTTTTCAGATTCTTCACAGAAAGGGTTTGCAAACCGCAGAATCCACACGTGAGTATAACTCTGTCAGTTGAATGCACACATTGACAGCCATTCAGTTAGATACCTCCGTTTTGGTTTTAGAAGCAGATAATTCTCTGTACAGTCTATGGTCCCAGTCACTCGGGAATATCCCAACGCAGCTCCTAGAAGAAACGTGTTTCTGACTCACTGAATCTCAACATAGATTCAACTCTCTTAGGTGAACGAACGCACAGCAGAGCAGTTTCAAGGAAACGTTTCTCCTGAGTTTTACACGAAGTTTCCTGCTGTTTAGTACGTATGCCGGAATTGATCTGGAAGTACCGGTTTGGGATTCTGCACAGAAACGGTTTGCAAACCGCTGAATCCACACGTGAGTTTAACTCTGTCAGTTGAATGCACACATTGACAACCATTCAGTTAGATAGCTCCGTTTTGGTTTTAGGAGCAGATATTTCTCTGTACAGCCTATGGTCCCATTCACTCTGGAATATCCCATCGCAGCTCCTAGAAGAAACGTGTTTCTGACTCGCTGAATCTCAACATAGATTCAACTGTCTTAGCTGAACGAACGCACAGCAGAGCACTTTAAAGGAAACGTTTCTCCTGAGTTTTAGACGAAGTTTCCTGCTGTTTAGTACGTATGCCGGCATTGGGCTGGAAATACCGGTTTTGGGATTCTGCACCGAAAGGGTTTGCAAACCGCTGAATCCACACGTGAGTTTATCTCTGTCAGTTGAATGCACACATTGACAACAATTCAGTTAGATACCTCCGTTTTGGTTTTAGAAGCAGATATTTCTCTGTACAGCCTATGGTCCCATTCACTCGGGAATACCCCAACACAGCTCCTAGAAGAAACGTGTTTCTGACTCGCTGAATCTCAACATAGATTCAAATCTCTTAGGTGAACGAACGCACAGCAGAGCAGTTTCAAGGAAACATTTCTCCTGAGTTTTAGACGAAGTTTACTCCTGTTTAGTACACATGCCGGCATTGGGCTGGAAATACCGGTTTTGGGATTCTGCACAGAAAGGTTTTGTAAACCGCTGAATCCACACTTGAGTTCAACTCTGACATTTGAATGCACACATTGAAAACCATTCAATTACATAGCTCCGTTTTGGTTTTAGGAGCAGGTATTTCTCTGTACAGCCTATGGTCCCATTCACTCGGGAAAATCCCAATGCAGCTCCTAGAAGAAACCTGTTTCTGACTCAGTGAATCTCAACATAGATTCAACTCTCTTAGGTGAACGATCGCACAGCAGAGGACTTTCAAGGAATCGTTTCTCCTGAGTTTTAGACGAAGTTTCCTGCTGTTTAGTACGTATGCCGGCATTGGGCTGGAAATACCGGTTTTGGTATACTTCACAGAAAGGGTTTGCAAACCGCTGAATCCACACGTGAGTTTAACTCTGTCAGTTGAATGCACACATTGACAACCATTCAGTTAGATAGCTCCGTTTTGGTTTCAGAAGCAGATATTTCTCTGTACAGTCTATGGTCCCAGTCACTCGGGAATATCCCAACGCAGCTCCTAAAAGAAACGTGTTTCTGACTCGCTGAATCTCAACATAGATTCAACTCTCTTAGGTGAACGAACGCACAGCAGAGCAGTTTCAAGGAAACGTTTCTCCTGAGTTATAGACGAAGTTTCCTGCTGTTTAGTATGTATGCCGGCATTGGGCTGGAAATACCGGTTTTGGGATTCTGCACAGAAAGGGTTTGCAAACCGCTGTATCCACACGTGAGTTTAACTCTGTCAGTTGAATGCACACATTGACAACCATTCAGTTAGATAGCTCCGTTTTGGTTTTAGGAGCAGATATTTCTCTGTACAGCCTATGGTCCCATTCACTCTGGAATATCCCATCGCAGCTCCTAGAAGAAACGTGTTTCTGACTCGCTGAATCTCAACATAGATTCAACTCTCTTACGTGAACGAACGCACAGCAGAGCAGTTTCAAGGAAACGTTTCTCCTGAGTTTCAGACGAAGTTTCCTGCTGTTTAGTACGTATGCCGGCATTGGGCTGGAAATACCGGTTTTGGGATTCTGCACAGAAAGGGTTTGCAAACCGCTGAATCCACAAGTGAGTTTAACTCTCTCAGTTGAATGCACACATTGACAACCATTCAGTTAGATAGCTCCGTTTTGGTTTTAGAAGCAGATATTTCTCTGTACACCCTATGGTCCCATTCACTCTGGAATATCCCATCGCAGCTCCTAGAAGAAACGTGTTTCTGACTCGCTGAATCTCAACATAGATTCAACTCTCTGAGGTGAACGAACGCACAGCAGAGCAGTTTCAAGGAAACGTTTCTCCTGAGTTTTAGACGAAGTTTCCTGCTGTTTAGTACGTATGCCGGCATTGGGCTGGAAATACCGGTTTTGGGATTCTGCACAGAAAGGGTTTGCAAACCGCTGAATCCACACGTGAGTTTAACTCTGTCAGTTGAATGCACACATTGACAACAATTCAGTTAGATAGCTCCGTTTTGGTTTTATAAGCAGATATTTCTCTGTACAGCCTATGGTCCCATTCACTCGGGAATACCCCAACACAGCTCCTAGAAGAAACGTGTTTCTGACTCGCTGAATCTCAACATAGATTCAACTCTCTTAGGTGAACGAACGCACAGCAGAGCAGTTTCAAGGAAACATTTCTCCTGAGTTTTAGACGAAGTTTACTCCTGTTTGGTACATATGCCGGCATTGGGCTGGAAATACCGGTTTTGGGATTCTGCACAGAAAGGTTTTGCAAACTGCTGAATCCACACGTGAGTTCAACTCTGACATTTGAATGCACACATTGAAAACCATTCAATTACATAGCTCCGTATTGGTTTTAGGAGCAGATATTTCTCTGTACAGCCTATGGTCCCATTCACTCGGGAAAATCCCAACGCAGCTCCTAGAAGAAACCTGTTTCTGACTCGCTGAACCTCAACATAGATTCAACTCTCTTAGGTGAACGAACGCACAGCAGAGGACTTTCAAGGAAACGTTTCTCCTGAATTTTAGACGAAGTTTCCTGCTGTTTAGTACGTATGCCGGCATTGGGCTGGAAATACCGGTTTTGGGATTCTTCACAGAAAGGGTTTGCAAACCGCTGAATCCACACGTGAGTTTAACTCTGTCAGTTGAATGCACACATTGACAACCATTCAGTTAGATAGCTCCGTTTTGGTTTTAGAAGCAGATATTTCTCTGTAGAGTCTATGGTCCCATTCACTCGGGAATATCCCAACGCAGCTCCTAGAAGAAACGTGTTTCTGACTCGCTGAATCTCAACATAGATTCAACTCTCTTAGGTGAAGTAATGCACAGCAGAGAAGTTTCAAGGAAACGTTTCTCCTGAGTTTTAGACGAAGTTTCTTGCTCTTTAGTACGTATGCCGGCCTTGGGCTGGAAATACCGGTTTTGGGATTCTGCACAGAAATGGTTTGCAAACCACGGAATCCACACGTGAGTTTAACTCTGTCAGTTGAATGCACACATTGACAACCATTCAGTTAGATAGCTCCGTTTTGGTTTTAGAAGCAGATATTTCTCTGTACAGCCTATGGTCCCATTCACTCGGGAATATCCCATCACAGCTCCTAGAAGAAAGGTGTTTCTGACTCGCTGAATCTCAACATAGATTCAACTCTCTTAGGTGAAGTAATGCACAGCAGAGCAGTTTCAATGAAACTTTTCTCCTGAGTTTTAGACGAAGTTTACTGCTGTTTAGTACGTATGCCGGCATTGGGCTGGAAATACCGGTTTTCGGATTCTTCACAGAAAGGGTTTGCAAACCGCTGAATCCACACCTGAGTTTAGCTGTGTCAGTTGAATGCACACTTTGAAAACCATTCTGTTAGATAGCTCCGTTTTGGTTTTAGAAGCAGATATTTCTCTGTACAGCCTATGGTCCCGTTCACTCCGGAATATCCCAACGCAGCTCCTAGAAGAAACGTTTTTCTGACTCGCTGAATCTCAACATAGATTCAGCTCTCTTAGGTGAACGCACGCACAGCAGAGCAGTTTCAAGGAAACGTTTCTCCTGAGTTTTAGACGAAGTTTCCTGCTGTTTAGTACGTATGCCGGCATTGGGCTGGAAATACCGGTTTTCGGATTCTTCACAGAAAGGGTTTGCAAACCGCTGAATCCACACGTGAGTTTAACTCTGTCAGTTGAATGCACACATTGACAACCATTCAGTTAGATAGCTCCGTTTTGGTTTTAGAAGCAGATATTTCTCTGTATAGTCTATGGTCCCATTCATTCTGGAATATCCCAACGCAGCTCCTAGAAGAAACGTGTTTCTGACTCGCTGAATCTCAACATAGATTCAAATCTCTTAGGTGAACGAACGCACAGCAGAGCAGTTTCAAGGAAACGTTTCTCCTGAGTTTTAGACGAAGTTTCCTGCTGTTTATTACGTATGCCGGCATTGATCTGGAAGTACCGGTTTTGGGATTCTGCACAGAAACGGTTTGCAAACCGCTGAATCCACACGTGAGTTTAACTCTGTCAGTTGAATGCACACATTGGCAACCATTCAGTTAGATAGCTCCGTTTTGGTTTTAGGAGCAGATATTTCTCTGTACAGCCTATGGTCCCATTCACTCTGGAATATCCCATCGCAGCTCCTAGAAGAAACGTGTTTCTGACTCGGTGAATCTCAACATAGATTGAACTCTCTTAGCTGAATGAACGCACAGCAGAGCACTTTCAAGGAAACGTTTCTCCTGAGTTTTAGACGAAGTTTCCAGCTGTTTAGTACGTATTCCGGAATTGGGCTGGAAATACCGGTTTTGGGATTCTGCACAGAAAGGGTTTGGAATCCGCTGAATCCACACGTGAGTTTAACTCTGTCAGTTGAATGCACACATTGACAACCATTCAGTTAGATAGCTCCGTTTTGGTTTTAGAAGCAGATATTTCCCTGTGCAGCCTATGGTCCCATTCACTCGGGAATATCCCAACACAGCTCCTAGAAGAAACGTGTTTCTGACTCGCTGAATCTCAACATAGATTCAACTCTCTTAGGTGAACGAACGCACAGCAGAGCAGTTTCAAGGAAACGTTTCTCCTGAGTTTTAGACGAAGTTTACTGCTGTTTAGTACGCATGCCGGCATTGGGCTGGAAATACCGGTTTTGGGATTCTTCACAGAAAGGGTTTGGAAACCGATGAATCCACACGTGAGTTTAACACTGTCAGTTGAATGCACACATTGACCACCATTCAGTTAGATAGCTCCGTTTTGGTTTTAGAAGCAGATATTTCTCTGTACATCCTATGGTCCCATTCACTCGGGAATACCCCAACACAGCTCCTAGAAGAAACGTGTTTCTGATTCGCTGAATCTCAACATAGATTCAACTCTCTTAGGTGAACGAACGCACAGCAGAGCAGTTTCAAGGAAACCTTTCTCCTGAGTTTTAGACTAAGTTTCCTGCTGTTTAGTACGTATGCCGGCATTGGGCTGGAAATACCGGCTTTGGGATTCTTCACAGAAAGGGTTTGCAAACCGCTGAATCCACACGTGAGTTTAACTCTGTCAGTTGAATACACACATTGACAAACATTCAGTTAGATAGCTCCGTTTTGGTTTTAGGAGCAGATATTGCTCTGTACAGCCTATGGTCCCATTCACTCGGGAATATCCCATCGCAGCTCCTAGAAGAAACGTGTTTCTGACTCGCTGAATCTCAACATAGATTCAACTCTCTTAGGTGAAGTAATGCACAGCAGAGCATTTTCAATGAAATTTTTCTCCTGAGTTTTAGACGAAGTTTACTGCTGTTTAGTATGTAACTAAATTTCCGGCATTGGGCTGGAAATACCGGTTTTCGGATTCTTCACAGAAAGGGTTTGCAAACCGCTGAATCCACACGTGAGTTTAGCTGTGTCAGTTGAATGCACACTTTGAAAACCAATCTGTTAGATAGCTCCGTTTTGGTTTTAGAAGCAGATATTTCTCTGTACAGCCTATGGTCCCGTTCACTCCGGAATATCCCAACGCAGCTCCTAGAAGAAACGTGTTTCTGACTCGCTGAATCTCAACATAGATTCAACTCTATTAGGTGAACGAACGCACAGCAGAGCAGTTTCAAGGAAACATTTCTCCTGAGTTTTAGACGAAGTTTACTCCTGTTTAGTACACATGCCGGCATTGGGCTGGAAATACCGGTTTTGGGATTCTTCACAGAAAGGTTTTGCAAACCGCTGAATCCACACGTGAGTTCAACTCTGACATTTGAATGCACACATTGAAAACCATTCTAATAGATAGCTCCGTTTTGGTTTTAGGAGCAGATATTTCTCTGTACAGCCTATGGTCCCATTCACTCGGGAAAATCCCAACGGAGCTCCTAGAAGAAACCTGTTTCTGACTCGCTGAATCTCAACATAGATTCAACTCTCTTAGGTGAACGAACGCACAGCAGAGGACTTTCAAGGAAACGTTTCTCCTGAGTTTTAGACGAAGTTTACTGCTGTTTAGTACGTATGCCGGCATTGGGCTGGAAATACCGGTTTTGGGATTCTGCACAGAAAGGGTTTGCAAACCGCTGTATCCACACGTGAGTTTAACTCTGTCAGTTGAATGCACACATTGACAACCATTCAGTTAGATAGCTCCGTTTTGGTTTTAGAAGCAGATATTTCTCTGTACAGCCTATGGTCCCATTCACTCGGGAAAATCCAAACGGAGCTCCTAGAAGAAACCTGTTTCTGACTCGCTGAATCTCAACATAGATTCAACTCTCTTAGGTGAACGAACGCACAGAAGAGCAGTTTCAAGGAAACGTTTCTCCTGAGTTTTAGACGAAGTTTCCTGCTGTTTAGTACGTATGCCGGCATTGGGCTGGAAATACCAGTTTTGGGATTCTGCAAAGAAAGGGTTTGCAAACCGCTGTATCCACACGTGAGTTTAACTCTGTCAGTTGAATGCACACATTGACAACCATTCAGTTAGATAGCTCCGTTTTGGTTTTAGGAGCAGATATTTCTCTGTACAGCCTATGGTCCCATTCACTCTGGAATATCCCATCGCAGCTCCTAGAAGAAACGTGTTTCTGACTCGCTGAATCTCAACATAGATTCAACTCTCTTAGCTGAACGAACGCACAGCAGAGCAGTTTCAAGGAAACATTTCTCCTGAGTTTTAGACGAAGTTTACTCCTGTTTAGTACACATGCCGGCATTGGGCTGGAAATACCGGTTTTGGGATTCTGCACAGAAAGGTTTTGCAAACCGCTGATTCCACACGTGAGTTCAACTCTGACATTTGAATGCACACATTGAAAACCATTCAATTAGATAGCTCCGTTTTGGTTTTAGGAGCAGATATTTTTCTGTACACCCTATGGTCCCATTCACTCGGGAAAATCCCAACGCAGCTCCTAGAAGAAACCTATTTCTGACTCGCTGAATCTCAACATAGATTCAACTCTCTTAGGTGAAGTAATGCACAGTAGAGAAGTTTCAAGGAAAGGTTTCTCCTGAGTTTTAGACGAAGTTTCCTGCTGTTTAGTACGTATGCCGGCCTTGGGCTGGAAATACCGGTTTTGGGATTCTGCACAGAAAGGGTTTGCAAACCGCTGTATCCACACGTGAGTTTAATTCTGTCAGTTGAATGCACACATTGACAACCATTCAGTTAGATAGCTCCGTTTTGGTTTTAGAAGCAGATATTTCTCTGTACAGCCTATGATCCCATTCACTCTGGAATATCCCATCGCAGCTCCTAGAAGAAACGTGTTTCTGACTCGCTGAATCTCAACATAGATTGTACTCTCTTAGCTGAACGAATGCACAGCAGAGCAGATTGAAGGAAACGTTTCTCCTGAGTTTTAGACGAAGTTTCCTGCTGTTTAGTACGTATGCCGGCATTAGGCAGGAAATACCGGTTTTGGGATTCTGCACAGAAAGGGTTTGCAAACCGCTGAATCCACACGTGAGTTTAACTCTGTCAGTTGAATGCACACATTGACAACAATTCAGCTGGATAGTTCCGTTTTGGTTTTAGAAGCAGATATTTCTCTGTACAGCCTATGGTCCCATTCACTCGGGAATACCCCAACACAGCTCCTAGAAAAAACGTGTTTCTGACTCGCTGAATCTCAACATAGATTCAACTCTCTTAGGTGAACGAACGCACAGCAGAGCAGTTTCAAGGAAAATTTCTCCTGAGTTTTAGACGAAGTTTCCTCCTGTTTAGTATACATGCCGGCATTGGGCTGGAAATACCGGTTTTGGGATTCTGCACAGAAAGGTTTTGCAAACCGCTGAATCCACACGTGAGTTTAACTCTGTCAGTTGAATGCACACATTGACAACCATTCAGTTAGATAGCTCCGTTTTGGTTTTAGAAGCAGATATTTCTGTGTAGAGTCTATGGTCCCATTCACTCGGGAATATCCCAACGCAGCTCCTAGAAGAAACGTGTTTCTGACTCGCTGAATCTCAACATAGATTCAACTCTCTTAGGTGAAGTAATGCTCAGCAGAGCAGTTTCAAGGAAACGTTTCTCCTGAGTTTTAGACGAAGTTTCCTGCTCTTTAGTACGTATGCCGGCCTTGGGCTGGAAATACCGGTTTTGGGATTCTGCACAGAAATGGTTTGCAAACCACGGAATCCACACGTGTGTTTAACTCTGTCAGTTGAATGCACACATTGACAACCATTCAGTTAGATAGCTCCGTTTTGGTTTTAGAAGCAGATATTTCTCTGTACAGCCTATGGTCCCATTCACTCGGGAATATCCCATCACAGCTCCTAGAAGAAAGGTGTTTCTGACTCGCTGAATCTCAACATAGATTCAACTCTCTTAGGTGAAGTAATGCACAGCAGAGCAGTTTCAATGAAACTTTTCTCCTGAGTTTTAGACGAAGTTTACTGCTGTTTAGTATGTATGCCGGCATTGGGCTGGAAATACCGGTTTTCGGATTCTTCACAGAAAGGGTTTGCAAACCGCTGAATCCACACGTGAATTTAGCTGTGTCAGTTGAATGCACACTTTGAAAACCATTCTGTTAGATAGCTCCGTTTTGGTTTTAGAAGCAGATATTTCTCTGTACAGCCTATGGTCCCGTTCACTCCGGAATATCCCAACGCAGCTCCTAGAAGAAACGTGTTTCTGACTCGCTGAATCTCAACATAGATTCAACTCTATTAGGTGAACGAACGCACAGCAGAGCAGTTTCAAGGAAACATTTCTCCTGAGTTTTAGACGAAGTTTACTCCTGTTTAGTACACATGCCGGCATTGGGATGGAAATACCGGTTTTGGGATTCTTCACAGAAAGGTTTTGCAAACCGCTGAATCCACACGTGAGTTCAACTCTGACATTTGAATGCACACATTGAAAACCATTCTATTAGATAGCTCCGTTTTGGTTTTAGGAGCAGATATTTCTCTGTACAGCCTATGGTCCCATTCACTCGGGAAAATCCCAACGGAGCTCCTAGAAGAAACCTGTTTCTGACTCGCTGAATCTCACCATAGATTCAACTCTCTTAGGTGAACGAACGCACAGCAGAGGACTTTCAAGGAAACGTTTCTCCTGAGTTTTAGACGAAGTTTACTGCTGTTTAGTACGTATGCCGGCATTGGGCTGGAAATACCGGTTTTGGGATTCTGCACAGAAAGGGTTTGCAAACCGCTGTATCCACACGTGAGTTTAACTCTGTCAGTTGAATGCACACATTGACAACCATTCAGTTAGATAGCTCCGTTTTGGTTTTAGAAGCAGATATTTCTCTGTACAGCCTATGGTCCCATTCACTCGGGAAAATCCAAACGGAGCTCCTAGAAGAAACCTGTTTCTGACTCGCTGAATCTCAACATAGATTCAACTCTCTTAGGTGAACGAACGCACAGAACAGCAGTTTCAAGGAAACGTTTCTCCTGAGTTTTAGACGAAGTTTCCTGCTGTTTAGTACGTATGCCGGCATTGGGCTGGAAATACCAGTTTTGGGATTCTGCAAAGAAAGGGTTTGCAAACCGCTGTATCCACACGTGAGTTTAACTCTGTCAGTTGAATGCACACATTGACAACCATTCAGTTAGATAGCTCCGTTTTGGTTTTAGGAGCAGATATTTCTCTGTACAGCCTATGGTCCCGTTCACTCCGGAATATCCCAACGCAGCTCCTAGAAGAAACGTTTTTCTGACTCGCTGAATCTCAACATAGATTCAACTCTCTTAGGTGAACGAACCCACAGCAGAGCAGTTTCACGGAAACGTTTCTCCTGAGTTTTAGACGAAGTTTCCTGCTGTTTAGTACGTATGCCGGCTTTGGGCTGGAAATACCGGTTTTGGGATTCTGCACAGAAATGGTTTGCAAACCGCGGAATCCACACATGAGTTTAACTCTGTCAGTTGAATGCACACATTGACAACCATTCAGTTAGATAGCTCCGTTTTGGTTTTAGAAGCAGATATTTCTCTGTACAGCCTATGGTACCATTCACTCGGGAATATCCCATCATAGCTCCTAGAAGAAAGGTGTTTCTGACTCGCTGAATATCAATATAGATTCAACTCTCTTAGGTGAACGAACGCACAGCAGAGCAGTTTCAATGAAACTTTTCTCCTGAGTTTTAGACGAAGTTTACTGCTGTTTAGTACGTATGCCGGCATTGGGCTGGAAATACCGGTTTTGGGATTCTGCACAGGAAGGGTTTGCAAACCGCTGAATCACAGGTAAGTTTAGCTCTGTCAGTTGAATGCACACTTTGAAAACCATTCACTTAGATAGATCCGTTTTGGTTTTAGAAGCAGATATTTCTCTGTACAGCCTATGGTCCCGTTCACTCCGGAATATCCCAACGCAGCTCCTAGTAGAAACGTTGTTCTGACTCGCTGAATCTCAACATAGATTCAACTCTCTTAGGTGAACGCACGCACAGCAGAGCAGTTTCAAGGAAACGTTTCTCCTGAGTTTTAGACGAAGTTTCCTGCTGTTTAGTACGTATGCCGGCATTGGGCTGGAAATACCGGTTTTCGGATTCTTCACAGAAAGGGTTTGCAAACCGCTGAATCCACACGTGAGTTTAACTCTGTCAGTTGAATGCACACATTGACAACCATTCAGTTAGATAGCTCCGTTTTGGTTTTAGGAGCAGATATTTCTCTGTACAGTCTATGGTCCCAGTAACTCGGGAATATCCCAACGCAGCTCCTAGAAGAAACGTGTTTCTGACTCGCTGAATCTCAACATAGATTCAACTCTCTTAGGTGAACGAACGCACAGCAGAGCAGTTTCAAGGAAACGTTTCTCCTGAGTTTTAGACGAAGTTTCCTGCTGTTTAGTACGTATGCCGGCATTGGGCTGGAAATACCGGTTTTGGGATTCTGCACAGAAAGGGTTTGCAAACCGCTGTATCCACACGTGAGTTTAACTCTGTCAGTTGAATGCACACATTGACAACCATTCAGTTAGATAGCTCCGTTTTGGTTTTAGAAGCAGATATTTCTCTGTACAGCGTATGGTCCCATTCACTCTGGAATATCCCATCGCAGCTCCTAGAAGAACCGTGTTTCTGACTCGCTGAATCTCAACATAGATTCAACTCTCTTAGCTGAACGAACGCACAGCAGAGCAGTTTCAAGGAAACGTTTCTCCTGTGTTTTAGACAAAGTTTCCTGCTGTTTAGTACGTATGCCGGCATTGGGCTGGAAATACCGGTTTTGGGATTCTGCACAGAAAGGGTTTGCAAACCGTTGAATCCACACGTGAGTTTAGCTGTGTCAGTTGAATGCAAACATTGACAACCATTCAGTTAAATAGCTCCGTTTTGGTTTTAGGAGCAGATATTTCTCTGTACAGCCTATGGTCCCATTCACTCTGGAATATCCCATCGCAGCTCCTAGAAGAACCGTGTTTCTGACTCGCTGAATCTCAACATAGATTCAACTCTCTTAGCTGAACGAACGCACAGCAGAGCAGTTTCAAGGAAACGTTTCTCCTGAGTTTTAGACGAAGTTTACTGTTGTTTAGTACGCATGCCGGCATTCGGCTGGAATTACCGGTTTTGGGAATCTGCACAGAAATGGTTTGGAAACCGCTGAATCCACACGTGAGTTTAACACTGTCAGTTGAATGCACACATTGACAACCATTCAGGTAGATAGCTCCGTTTTGGTTTTAGAAGCAGATATTTTTCTGTACAGTCTATGGTCCCAGTCACTCGGGAATATCCCAACGCAGCTCCTAGAAGAAACGTGTTTCTGACTCGCTGAATCTCAACATAGATTCAACTCTCTTAGTTGAACGAACGCACAGCAGAGCCGTTTCAAGGAAACGTTTCTCCTGAGTTTTAGACGAAGTTTCCTGCTGTTTAGTACGTATGCCGGCCTTGGGCTGGAAATACCGGTTTTGGGATTCTGCACAGAAAGGGTTTGCAAACTGCTGTATCCACACGTGAGTTTAATTCTGTCAGTTGAATGCACACATTGACAACCATTCAGTTAGATTGCTCCGTTTTGGTTTTAGAAGCAGATATATCTCTGTAGAGCCTATGGTCCCATTCACTCGGGAAAATCCCAACACAGCTCCTAGAAGAAACCTGTTTCTGACTCGCTGAATCTCAACATAGATTCAACTCTCTTAGGTGAACGAACGCACAGCTGAGGACTTTCAAGGAAACGTTTCTCCTGAATTTTAGACGAAGTTTCCTGCTGTTTAGTACGTATGCCGGCATTGGGCTGGAAATACCGGTTTTGGGATTCTTCACAGAAAGGGTTTGCAAACCGCTGAATCCACACGTGAGTTTAACTCTGTCAGTTGAATGCACACATTGACAACCATTCAGTTAGATTGCTCCGTTTTGGTTTTAGAAGCAGATATTTCTCTTTACAGTCTATGGTCCCAGTCCCTCGGGAATATCCCAACGCAGCTCCTAGAAGAAACGTGTTTCTGACTCGCTGAATCTCAACATAGATTCAACTCTCTTAGGTGAACGAACCCACAGCAGAGCAGTTTCAAGGAAACGTTTCTCCTGAGTTTTAGACGAAGTTTCCTGCTGTTTAGTACGTATGCCGGCATTGGGCTGGAAATACCGGTTTTGGGATTCTGCACAGAAAGGGTTTGCAAACCGCTGAATCCACACGTGAGTTTAACTCTGTCAGTTGAATGCACACATTGACAACCATTCAGTTAGATAGCTCCGTTTTGGTTTTAGAAGCAGATAGTTCTCTTTACAGTCTATGGTCCCAGTCACTCGGGAATATCCCAACGCAGCTCCTAGAAGAAACGTGTTTCTGACTCGCTGAATCTCAACATAGATTCAACTCTCTTAGGTGAACGAACGCACAGCAGAGCAGTTTCAAGGAAACGTTTCTCCTGAGTTTTAGACGAAGTTTCCTGCTGTTTAGTATGTATGCCGGCATTGGACTGGAAATACCGGTTTTGGGATTCTGCACAGAAAGGGTTTGCAAACCGCTGTATCCACACGTGAGTTTAACTCTGTCAGTTGAATGCACACATTGACAACCATTCAGTTAGATAGCTCCGTTTTGGTTTTAGGAGCAGATATTTCTCTGTACAGCCTATGGTCCCATTCACTCTGGAATATCCCATCGCAGCTCCTAGAAGAACCGTGTTTCTGACTCGCTGAATCTCAACATAGATTCAACTCTCTTAGCTGAACGAACGCACAGCAGAGCAGTTTCAAGGAAACGTTTCTCCTGAGTTTTAGACGAAGTTTCCTGTAGTTTAGGACGTATGCCTGCATTGGGCTGGAAATACCGGTTTTGGGATTCTGTACAGAAAGGTTTTGCAAACCGCTGAATCCACACGTGAGTTCAACTCTGACATTTGAATGCACACATTGAATACCATTCAATTAAATAGCTCCGTTTTGGTTTTAGGAGCAGATATTTCTCTGTACAGCCTATGGTCCCATTCACTCGGGAAAATCGCAACGCAGTTCCTAGAAGAAACCTGTTTCTGACTAACTGAATCTCAACATAGATTCAACTCTCTTAGGTGAACGAACGCACAGCAGAGGACTTTCAAGGAAACGTTTCTCCTGAGTTTTAGACGAAGTTTCCTGCTGTTTAGTACGTATGCCGGCATTGGGCTGGAAATACCGGTTTTGGGATTCTTCACAGAAAGGGTTTGCAAACCGCTGAATCCACACGTGAGTTTAACTCTGTCAGTTGAATGCACACTTTGAAAACCACTCACTTAGATAGCTCCGTTTTGGTTTTAGGAGCAGATATTTCTCTGTACAGTCTATGGTCCCAGTCACTTGGGAATATACCAACGCAGCTCCTAGAAGAAACGTGTTTCTGACTCGCTGAATCTCAACATAGATTCAACTCTCTTAGGTGAGCGAACGCACAGCAGTGCATTTTCAAGGAAACGTTTCTCCTGAGTTTTAGACGAAGTTTCCTGCTGTTTAGTACGTATGCCGGCATTGGGCTGGAAATACCGGTTTTGGGATTCTGCACAGAAAGGGTTTGCAAACCGCTGTATCCACACGTGAGTTTAACTCTGTCAGTTGAATGCACACATTGACAACCATTCAGTTAGATAGCTCCGTTTTGGTTTTAGAAGCAGATATTTCTCTGTACAGCCTATGGTCCCAGTCACTCGGGAATATCCCAACGCAGCTCCTAGAAGAAACGTGTTTCTGACTCGCTGAATCTCAACATAGATTCAACTCTCTTAGGTGAACGAACGCACAGCAGAGCAGTTTCAAGGAAACGTTTCTCCTGAGTTTTAGACTAAGTTTCCTGCTGTTTAGTACGTATGCCGGCATTGGGCTGGAAATACCGGCTTTGGGATTCTTCACAGAAAGGGTTTGCAAACCGCTGAATCCACACGTGAGTTTAACTCTGTCAGTTGAATACACACATTGACAAACATTCAGTTAGATAGCTCCGTTTTGGTTTTAGGAGCAGATATTTCTCTGTACAGCCTATGGTCCCATTCACTCTGGAATATCCCATCGCAGCTCCTAGAAGAAACGTGTTTCTGACTCGCTGAATCTCAACATAGATTGTACTCTCTTAGCTGAACGAACGCACAGCAGAGCAGTTTCAAGGAAACGTTTCTCCTGAGTTTTAGACGAAGTTTCCTGTAGTTTAGTACGTATGCCTGCATTGGGCTGGAAATACCGGTTTTGGGATTCTGCACAGAAAGGTTTTACAAACCGCTGAATCCACACGTGAGTTCAACTCTGTCAGTTGAATGCACACATTGACAACCATTCAGTTAGATAGCTCCGTTTTGGTTTTAGAAGCAGATATTTCTCTGTACAGCCTATGGTCCCATTCACTCGGGAAAATCCAAACGGAGCTCCTAGAAGAAACCTGTTTCTGACTCGCTGAATCTCAACATAGATTCAACTCTCTTAGGTGAACGAACGCACAGAAGAGCAGTTTCAAGGAAACGTTTCTCCTGAGTTTTAGACGAAGTTTCCTGCTGTTTAGTACGTATGCCGGCATTGGGCTGGAAATACCAGTTTTGGGATTCTGCAAAGAAAGGGTTTGCAAACCGCTGTATCCACACGTGAGTTTAACTCTGTCAGTTGAATGCACACATTGACAACCATTCAGTTAGATAGCTCCGTTTTGGTTTTAGGAGCAGATATTTCTCTGTACAGCCTATGGTCCCATTCACTCTGGAATATCCCATCGCAGCTCCTAGAAGAAACGTGTTTCTGACTCGCTGAATCTCAACATAGATTCAACTCTCTTAGCTGAACGAACGCACAGCAGAGCAGTTTCAAGGAAACATTTCTCCTGAGTTTTAGACGAAGTTTACTCCTGTTTAGTACACATGCCGGCATTGGGCTGGAAATACCGGTTTTGGGATTCTGCACAGAAAGGTTTTGCAAACCGCTGATTCCACACGTGAGTTCAACTCTGACATTTGAATGCACACATTGAAAACCATTCAATTAGATAGCTCCTTTTTGGTTTTAGGAGCAGATATTTTTCTGTACACCCTATGGTCCCATTCACTCGGGAAAATCCCAACGCAGCTCCTAGAAGAAACCTATTTCTGACTCGCTGAATCTCAACATAGATTCAACTCTCTTAGGTGAAGTAATGCACAGTAGAGAAGTTTCAAGGAAAGGTTTCTCCTGAGTTTTAGACGAAGTTTCCTGCTGTTTAGTACGTATGCCGGCCTTGGGCTGGAAATACCGGTTTTGGGATTCTGCACAGAAAGGGTTTGCAAACCGCTGTATCCACACGTGAGTTTAATTCTGTCAGTTGAATGCACACATTGACAACCATTCAGTTAGATAGCTCCGTTTTGGTTTTAGAAGCAGATATTTCTCTGTACAGCCTATGATCCCATTCACTCTGGAATATCCCATCGCAGCTCCTAGAAGAAACGTGTTTCTGACTCGCTGAATCTCAACATAGATTGTACTCTCTTAGCTGAACGAATGCACAGCAGAGCAGATTGAAGGAAACGTTTCTCCTGAGTTTTAGACGAAGTTTCCTGCTGTTTAGTACGTATGCCGGCATTAGGCAGGAAATACCGGTTTTGGGATTCTGCACAGAAAGGGTTTGCAAACCGCTGAATCCACACGTGAGTTTAACTCTGTCAGTTGAATGCACACATTGACAACAATTCAGCTGGATAGTTCCGTTTTGGTTTTAGAAGCAGATATTTCTCTGTACAGCCTATGGTCCCATTCACTCGGGAATACCCCAACACAGCTCCTAGAAAAAACGTGTTTCTGACTCGCTGAATCTCAACATAGATTCAACTCTCTTAGGTGAACGAACGCACAGCAGAGCAGTTTCAAGGAAAATTTCTCCTGAGTTTTAGACGAAGTTTCCTCCTGTTTAGTATACATGCCGGCATTGGGCTGGAAATACCGGTTTTGGGATTCTGCACAGAAAGGTTTTGCAAACCGCTGAATCCACACGTGAGTTTAACTCTGTCAGTTGAATGCACACATTGACAACCATTCAGTTAGATAGCTCCGTTTTGGTTTTAGAAGCAGATATTTCTGTGTAGAGTCTATGGTCCCATTCACTCGGGAATATCCCAACGCAGCTCCTAGAAGAAACGTGTTTCTGACTCGCTGAATCTCAACATAGATTCAACTCTCTTAGGTGAAGTAATGCACAGCAGAGCAGTTTCAAGGAAACGTTTCTCCTGAGTTTTAGACGAAGTTTCCTGCTCTTTAGTACGTATGCCGGCCTTGGGCTGGAAATACCGGTTTTGGGATTCTGCACAGAAATGGTTTGCAAACCACGGAATCCACACGTGTGTTTAACTCTGTCAGTTGAATGCACACATTGACAACCATTCAGTTAGATAGCTCCGTTTTGGTTTTAGAAGCAGATATTTCTCTGTACAGCCTATGGTCCCATTCACTCGGGAATATCCCATCACAGCTCCTAGAAGAAAGGTGTTTCTGACTCGCTGAATCTCAACATAGATTCAACTCTCTTAGGTGAAGTAATGCACAGCAGAGCAGTTTCAATGAAACTTTTCTCCTGAGTTTTAGACGAAGTTTACTGCTGTTTAGTATGTATGCCGGCATTGGGCTGGAAATACCGGTTTTCGGATTCTTCACAGAAAGGGTTTGCAAACCGCTGAATCCACACGTGAATTTAGCTGTGTCAGTTGAATGCACACTTTGAAAACCATTCTGTTAGATAGCTCCGTTTTGGTTTTAGAAGCAGATATTTCTCTGTACAGCCTATGGTCCCGTTCACTCCGGAATATCCCAACGCAGCTCCTAGAAGAAACGTGTTTCTGACTCGCTGAATCTCAACATAGATTCAACTCTATTAGGTGAACGAACGCACAGCAGAGCAGTTTCAAGGAAACATTTCTCCTGAGTTTTAGACGAAGTTTACTCCTGTTTAGTACACATGCCGGCATTGGGCTGGAAATACCGGTTTTGGGATTCTGCACAGAAAGGGTTTGCAAACCGCTGTATCCACACGTGAGTTTAACTCTGTCAGTTGAATGCACACATTGACAACCATTCAGTTAGATAGCTCCGTTTTGGTTTTAGAAGCAGATATTTCTCTGTACAGCCTATGGTCCCATTCACTCGGGAAAATCCAAACGGAGCTCCTAGAAGAAACCTGTTTCTGACTCGCTGAATCTCAACATAGATTCAACTCTCTTAGGTGAACGAACGCACAGAACAGCAGTTTCAAGGAAACGTTTCTCCTGAGTTTTAGACGAAGTTTCCTGCTGTTTAGTACGTATGCCGGCATTGGGCTGGAAATACCAGTTTTGGGATTCTGCAAAGAAAGGGTTTGCAAACCGCTGTATCCACACGTGAGTTTAACTCTGTCAGTTGAATGCACACATTGACAACCATTCAGTTAGATAGCTCCGTTTTGGTTTTAGGAGCAGATATTTCTCTGTACAGCCTATGGTCCCATTCACTCTGGAATATCCCATCGCAGCTCCTAGAAGAAACGTGTTTCTGACTCGCTGAATCTCAACATAGATTCAACTCTCTTAGCTGAACGAACGCACAGCAGAGCAGTTTCAAGGAAACATTTCTCCTGAGTTTTAGACGAAGTTTACTCCTGTTTAGTACACATGCCGGCATTGGGCTGGAAATACCGGTTTTGGGATTCTGCACAGAAAGGTTTTGCAAACCGCTGATTCCACACGTGAGTTCAACTCTGACATTTGAATGCACACATTGAAAACCATTCAATTAGATAGCTCCGTTTTGGTTTTAGGAGCAGATATTTTTCTGTACAGCCTATGGTCCCATTCACTCGGGAAAATCCCAACGCAGCTCCTAGAAGAAACCTATTTCTGACTCGCTGAATCTCAACATAGATTCAACTCTCTTAGGTGAAGTAATGCACAGCAGAGAAGTTTCAAGGAAACGTTTCTCCTGAGTTTTAGACGAAGTTTCCTGCTGTTTAGTACGTATGCCGGCCTTGGGCTGGAAATACCGGTTTTGGGATTCTGCACAGAAAGGGTTTGCAAACCGCTGTATCCACACGTGAGTTTAATTCTGTCACTTGAATGCACACATTGACAACCATTCAGTTAGATAGCTCCGTTTTGGTTTTAGAAGCAGATATTTCTCTGTACAGCCTATGGTCCCATTCACTCGGGAATATCCCAACACAGCTCCTAGAAGAAACGTGTTTCTGACTCGCTGAATCTCAACATAGATTCAACTCTCTTAGGTGAACGAACGCACAGCCGAGCAGTTTCAAGGAAACGTTTCTCCTGAGTTTTAGACGAAGTTTACTGCTGTTTAGTATGCATGCCGTCATTGGCCTGGAAATACCGGTTTTGGGATTCTTCACAGAAATGGTTTGGAAACCGCTGAATCCACACGTCAGTTTAACACTGTCAGTTGAATGCACACATTGACAACCATTCAGTTAGATAGCTCCGTTTTGGTTTTAGAAGCAGACATTTCTCTGTACAGCCTATGGTCCCGTTCACTCCGGAATATCCCAACGCAGCTCCTAGAAGAAACGTTTTTCTGACTCGCTGAATCTCAACATAGATTCAACTCTCTTAGGTGAACGAACCCACAGCAGAGCAGTTTCACGGAAACGTTTCTCCTGAGTTTTAGACGAAGTTTCCTGCTGTTTAGTACGTATGCCGGCCTTGGGCTGGAAATACCGGTTTTGGGATTCTGCACAGAAATGGTTTGCAAACCGCGGAATCCACACATGAGTTTAACTCTGTCAGTTGAATGCACACATTGACAACCATTCAGTTAGATAGCTCCGTTTTGGTTTTAGAAGCAGATATTTCTCTGTACAGCCTATGGTACCATTCACTCGGGAATATCCCATCATAGCTCCTAGAAGAAAGGTGTTTCTGACTCGCTGAATATCAATATAGATTCAACTCTCTTAGGTGAACGAACGCACAGCTGAGGACTTTCAAGGAAACGTTTCTCCTGAATTTTAGACGAAGTTTCCTGCTGTTTAGTACGTATGCCGGCATTGGGCTGGAAATACCGGTTTTGGGATTCTTCACAGAAAGGGTTTGCAAACCGCTGAATCCACACGTGAGTTTAACTCTGTCAGTTGAATGCACACATTGACAACCATTCAGTTAGATTGCTCCGTTTTGGTTTTAGAAGCAGATATTTCTCTTTACAGTCTATGGTCCCAGTCCCTCGGGAATATCCCAACGCAGCTCCTAGAAGAAACGTGTTTCTGACTCGCTGAATCTCAACATAGATTCAACTCTCTTAGGTGAACGAACCCACAGCAGAGCAGTTTCAAGGAAACGTTTCTCCTGAGTTTTAGACGAAGTTTCCTGCTGTTTAGTACGTATGCCGGCATTGGGCTGGAAATACCGGTTTTGGGATTCTGCACAGAAAGGGTTTGCAAACCGCTGAATCCACACGTGAGTTTAACTCTGTCAGTTGAATGCACACATTGACAACCATTCAGTTAGATAGCTCCGTTTTGGTTTTAGAAGCAGATAGTTCTCTTTACAGTCTATGGTCCCAGTCACTCGGGAATATCCCAACGCAGCTCCTAGAAGAAACGTGTTTCTGACTCGCTGAATCTCAACATAGATTCAACTCTCTTAGGTGAACGAACGCACAGCAGAGCAGTTTCAAGGAAACGTTTCTCCTGAGTTTTAGACGAAGTTTCCTGCTGTTTAGTATGTATGCCGGCATTGGACTGGAAATACCGGTTTTGGGATTCTGCACAGAAAGGGTTTGCAAACCGCTGTATCCACACGTGAGTTTAACTCTGTCAGTTGAATGCACACATTGACAACCATTCAGTTAGATAGCTCCGTTTTGGTTTTAGGAGCAGATATTTCTCTGTACAGCCTATGGTCCCATTCACTCTGGAATATCCCATCGCAGCTCCTAGAAGAACCGTGTTTCTGACTCGCTGAATCTCAACATAGATTCAACTCTCTTAGCTGAACGAACGCACAGCAGAGCAGTTTCAAGGAAACGTTTCTCCTGAGTTTTAGACGAAGTTTCCTGTAGTTTAGGACGTATGCCTGCATTGGGCTGGAAATACCGGTTTTGGGATTCTGTACAGAAAGGTTTTGCAAACCGCTGAATCCACACGTGAGTTCAACTCTGACATTTGAATGCACACATTGAATACCATTCAATTAAATAGCTCCGTTTTGGTTTTAGGAGCAGATATTTCTCTGTACAGCCTATGGTCCCATTCACTCGGGAAAATCGCAACGCAGTTCCTAGAAGAAACCTGTTTCTGACTCACTGAATCTCAACATAGATTCAACTCTCTTAGGTGAACGAACGCACAGCAGAGGACTTTCAAGGAAACGTTTCTCCTGAGTTTTAGACGAAGTTTCCTGCTGTTTAGTACGTATGCCGGCATTGGGCTGGAAATACCGGTTTTGGGATTCTTCACAGAAAGGGTTTGCAAACCGCTGAATCCACACGTGAGTTTAACTCTGTCAGTTGAATGCACACTTTGAAAACCACTCACTTAGATAGCTCCGTTTTGGTTTTAGGAGCAGATATTTCTCTGTACAGTCTATGGTCCCAGTCACTTGGGAATATACCAACGCAGCTCCTAGAAGAAACGTGTTTCTGACTCGCTGAATCTCAACATAGATTCAACTCTCTTAGGTGAGCGAACGCACAGCAGTGCATTTTCAAGGAAACGTTTCTCCTGAGTTTTAGACGAAGTTTCCTGCTGTTTAGTACGTATGCCGGCATTGGGCTGGAAATACCGGTTTTGGGATTCTGCACAGAAAGGGTTTGCAAACCGCTGTATCCACACGTGAGTTTAACTCTGTCAGTTGAATGCACACATTGACAACCATTCAGTTAGATAGCTCCGTTTTGGTTTTAGAAGCAGATATTTCTCTGTACAGCCTATGGTCCCAGTCACTCGGGAATATCCCAACGCAGCTCCTAGAAGAAACGTGTTTCTGACTCGCTGAATCTCAACATAGATTCAACTCTCTTAGGTGAACGAACGCACAGCAGAGCAGTTTCAAGGAAACGTTTCTCCTGAGTTTTAGACTAAGTTTCCTGCTGTTTAGTACGTATGCCGGCATTGGGCTGGAAATACCGGCTTTGGGATTCTTCACAGAAAGGGTTTGCAAACCGCTGAATCCACACGTGAGTTTAACTCTGTCAGTTGAATACACACATTGACAAACATTCAGTTAGATAGCTCCGTTTTGGTTTTAGGAGCAGATATTTCTCTGTACAGCCTATGGTCCCATTCACTCTGGAATATCCCATCGCAGCTCCTAGAAGAAACGTGTTTCTGACTCGCTGAATCTCAACATAGATTGTACTCTCTTAGCTGAACGAACGCACAGCAGAGCAGTTTCAAGGAAACGTTTCTCCTGAGTTTTAGACGAAGTTTCCTGTAGTTTAGTACGTATGCCTGCATTGGGCTGGAAATACCGGTTTTGGGATTCTGCACAGAAAGGTTTTACAAACCGCTGAATCCACACGTGAGTTCAACTCTGTCAGTTGAATGCACACATTGACAACCATTCAGTTAGATAGCTCCGTTTTGGTTTTAGAAGCAGATATTTCTCTGTACAGCCTATGGTCCCATTCACTCGGGAAAATCCAAACGGAGCTCCTAGAAGAAACCTGTTTCTGACTCGCTGAATCTCAACATAGATTCAACTCTCTTAGGTGAACGAACGCACAGAAGAGCAGTTTCAAGGAAACGTTTCTCCTGAGTTTTAGACGAAGTTTCCTGCTGTTTAGTACGTATGCCGGCATTGGGCTGGAAATACCAGTTTTGGGATTCTGCAAAGAAAGGGTTTGCAAACCGCTGTATCCACACGTGAGTTTAACTCTGTCAGTTGAATGCACACATTGACAACCATTCAGTTAGATAGCTCCGTTTTGGTTTTAGGAGCAGATATTTCTCTGTACAGCCTATGGTCCCATTCACTCTGGAATATCCCATCGCAGCTCCTAGAAGAAACGTGTTTCTGACTCGCTGAATCTCAACATAGATTCAACTCTCTTAGCTGAACGAACGCACAGCAGAGCAGTTTCAAGGAAACATTTCTCCTGAGTTTTAGACGAAGTTTACTCCTGTTTAGTACACATGCCGGCATTGGGCTGGAAATACCGGTTTTGGGATTCTGCACAGAAAGGTTTTGCAAACCGCTGATTCCACACGTGAGTTCAACTCTGACATTTGAATGCACACATTGAAAACCATTCAATTAGATAGCTCCTTTTTGGTTTTAGGAGCAGATATTTTTCTGTACACCCTATGGTCCCATTCACTCGGGAAAATCCCAACGCAGCTCCTAGAAGAAACCTATTTCTGACTCGCTGAATCTCAACATAGATTCAACTCTCTTAGGTGAAGTAATGCACAGTAGAGAAGTTTCAAGGAAAGGTTTCTCCTGAGTTTTAGACGAAGTTTCCTGCTGTTTAGTACGTATGCCGGCCTTGGGCTGGAAATACCGGTTTTGGGATTCTGCACAGAAAGGGTTTGCAAACCGCTGTATCCACACGTGAGTTTAATTCTGTCAGTTGAATGCACACATTGACAACCATTCAGTTAGATAGCTCCGTTTTGGTTTTAGAAGCAGATATTTCTCTGTACAGCCTATGATCCCATTCACTCTGGAATATCCCATCGCAGCTCCTAGAAGAAACGTGTTTCTGACTCGCTGAATCTCAACATAGATTGTACTCTCTTAGCTGAACGAATGCACAGCAGAGCAGATTGAAGGAAACGTTTCTCCTGAGTTTTAGACGAAGTTTCCTGCTGTTTAGTACGTATGCCGGCATTAGGCAGGAAATACCGGTTTTGGGATTCTGCACAGAAAGGGTTTGCAAACCGCTGAATCCACACGTGAGTTTAACTCTGTCAGTTGAATGCACACATTGACAACAATTCAGCTGGATAGTTCCGTTTTGGTTTTAGAAGCAGATATTTCTCTGTACAGCCTATGGTCCCATTCACTCGGGAATACCCCAACACAGCTCCTAGAAAAAACGTGTTTCTGACTCGCTGAATCTCAACATAGATTCAACTCTCTTAGGTGAACGAACGCACAGCAGAGCAGTTTCAAGGAAAATTTCTCCTGAGTTTTAGACGAAGTTTCCTCCTGTTTAGTATACATGCCGGCATTGGGCTGGAAATACCGGTTTTGGGATTCTGCACAGAAAGGTTTTGCAAACCGCTGAATCCACACGTGAGTTTAACTCTGTCAGTTGAATGCACACATTGACAACCATTCAGTTAGATAGCTCCGTTTTGGTTTTAGAAGCAGATATTTCTGTGTAGAGTCTATGGTCCCATTCACTCGGGAATATCCCAACGCAGCTCCTAGAAGAAACGTGTTTCTGACTCGCTGAATCTCAACATAGATTCAACTCTCTTAGGTGAAGTAATGCACAGCAGAGCAGTTTCAAGGAAACGTTTCTCCTGAGTTTTAGACGAAGTTTCCTGCTCTTTAGTACGTATGCCGGCCTTGGGCTGGAAATACCGGTTTTGGGATTCTGCACAGAAATGGTTTGCAAACCACGGAATCCACACGTGTGTTTAACTCTGTCAGTTGAATGCACACATTGACAACCATTCAGTTAGATAGCTCCGTTTTGGTTTTAGAAGCAGATATTTCTCTGTACAGCCTATGGTCCCATTCACTCGGGAATATCCCATCACAGCTCCTAGAAGAAAGGTGTTTCTGACTCGCTGAATCTCAACATAGATTCAACTCTCTTAGGTGAAGTAATGCACAGCAGAGCAGTTTCAATGAAACTTTTCTCCTGAGTTTTAGACGAAGTTTACTGCTGTTTAGTATGTATGCCGGCATTGGGCTGGAAATACCGGTTTTCGGATTCTTCACAGAAAGGGTTTGCAAACCGCTGAATCCACACGTGAATTTAGCTGTGTCAGTTGAATGCACACTTTGAAAACCATTCTGTTAGATAGCTCCGTTTTGGTTTTAGAAGCAGATATTTCTCTGTACAGCCTATGGTCCCGTTCACTCCGGAATATCCCAACGCAGCTCCTAGAAGAAACGTGTTTCTGACTCGCTGAATCTCAACATAGATTCAACTCTATTAGGTGAACGAACGCACAGCAGAGCAGTTTCAAGGAAACATTTCTCCTGAGTTTTAGACGAAGTTTACTCCTGTTTAGTACACATGCCGGCATTGGGCTGGAAATACCGGTTTTGGGATTCTGCACAGAAAGGGTTTGCAAACCGCTGTATCCACACGTGAGTTTAACTCTGTCAGTTGAATGCACACATTGACAACCATTCAGTTAGATAGCTCCGTTTTGGTTTTAGAAGCAGATATTTCTCTGTACAGCCTATGGTCCCATTCACTCGGGAAAATCCAAACGGAGCTCCTAGAAGAAACCTGTTTCTGACTCGCTGAATCTCAACATAGATTCAACTCTCTTAGGTGAACGAACGCACAGAACAGCAGTTTCAAGGAAACGTTTCTCCTGAGTTTTAGACGAAGTTTCCTGCTGTTTAGTACGTATGCCGGCATTGGGCTGGAAATACCAGTTTTGGGATTCTGCAAAGAAAGGGTTTGCAAACCGCTGTATCCACACGTGAGTTTAACTCTGTCAGTTGAATGCACACATTGACAACCATTCAGTTAGATAGCTCCGTTTTGGTTTTAGGAGCAGATATTTCTCTGTACAGCCTATGGTCCCATTCACTCTGGAATATCCCATCGCAGCTCCTAGAAGAAACGTGTTTCTGACTCGCTGAATCTCAACATAGATTCAACTCTCTTAGCTGAACGAACGCACAGCAGAGCAGTTTCAAGGAAACATTTCTCCTGAGTTTTAGACGAAGTTTACTCCTGTTTAGTACACATGCCGGCATTGGGCTGGAAATACCGGTTTTGGGATTCTGCACAGAAAGGTTTTGCAAACCGCTGATTCCACACGTGAGTTCAACTCTGACATTTGAATGCACACATTGAAAACCATTCAATTAGATAGCTCCGTTTTGGTTTTAGGAGCAGATATTTTTCTGTACAGCCTATGGTCCCATTCACTCGGGAAAATCCCAACGCAGCTCCTAGAAGAAACCTATTTCTGACTCGCTGAATCTCAACATAGATTCAACTCTCTTAGGTGAAGTAATGCACAGCAGAGAAGTTTCAAGGAAACGTTTCTCCTGAGTTTTAGACGAAGTTTCCTGCTGTTTAGTACGTATGCCGGCCTTGGGCTGGAAATACCGGTTTTGGGATTCTGCACAGAAAGGGTTTGCAAACCGCTGTATCCACACGTGAGTTTAATTCTGTCACTTGAATGCACACATTGACAACCATTCAGTTAGATAGCTCCGTTTTGGTTTTAGAAGCAGATATTTCTCTGTACAGCCTATGGTCCCATTCACTCGGGAATATCCCAACACAGCTCCTAGAAGAAACGTGTTTCTGACTCGCTGAATCTCAACATAGATTCAACTCTCTTAGGTGAACGAACGCACAGCCGAGCAGTTTCAAGGAAACGTTTCTCCTGAGTTTTAGACGAAGTTTACTGCTGTTTAGTATGCATGCCGTCATTGGCCTGGAAATACCGGTTTTGGGATTCTTCACAGAAATGGTTTGGAAACCGCTGAATCCACACGTCAGTTTAACACTGTCAGTTGAATGCACACATTGACAACCATTCAGTTAGATAGCTCCGTTTTGGTTTTAGAAGCAGACATTTCTCTGTACAGCCTATGGTCCCGTTCACTCCGGAATATCCCAACGCAGCTCCTAGAAGAAACGTTTTTCTGACTCGCTGAATCTCAACATAGATTCAACTCTCTTAGGTGAACGAACCCACAGCAGAGCAGTTTCACGGAAACGTTTCTCCTGAGTTTTAGACGAAGTTTCCTGCTGTTTAGTACGTATGCCGGCCTTGGGCTGGAAATACCGGTTTTGGGATTCTGCACAGAAATGGTTTGCAAACCGCGGAATCCACACATGAGTTTAACTCTGTCAGTTGAATGCACACATTGACAACCATTCAGTTAGATAGCTCCGTTTTGGTTTTAGAAGCAGATATTTCTCTGTACAGCCTATGGTACCATTCACTCGGGAATATCCCATCATAGCTCCTAGAAGAAAGGTGTTTCTGACTCGCTGAATATCAATATAGATTCAACTCTCTTAGGTGAACGAACGCACAGCAGAGCAGTTTCAATGAAACTTTTCTCCTGAGTTTTAGACGAAGTTTACTGCTGTTTAGTACGTATGCCGGCATTGGGCTGGAAATACCGGTTTTGGGATTCTGCACAGGAAGGGTTTGCAAACCGCTGAATCACAGGTAAGTTTAGCTCTGTCAGTTGAATGCACACTTTGAAAACCATTCACTTAGATAGATCCGTTTTGGTTTTAGAAGCAGATATTTCTCTGTACAGCCTATGGTCCCGTTCACTCCGGAATATCCCAACGCAGCTCCTAGTAGAAACGTTGTTCTGACTCGCTGAATCTCAACATAGATTCAACTCTCTTAGGTGAACGCACGCACAGCAGAGCAGTTTCAAGGAAACGTTTCTCCTGAGTTTTAGACGAAGTTTCCTGCTGTTTAGTACGTATGCCGGCATTGGGCTGGAAATACCGGTTTTCGGATTCTTCACAGAAAGGGTTTGCAAACCGCTGAATCCACACGTGAGTTTAACTCTGTCAGTTGAATGCACACATTGACAACCATTCAGTTAGATAGCTCCGTTTTGGTTTTAGGAGCAGATATTTCTCTGTACAGTCTATGGTCCCAGTAACTCGGGAATATCCCAACGCAGCTCCTAGAAGAAACGTGTTTCTGACTCGCTGAATCTCAACATAGATTCAACTCTCTTAGGTGAACGAACGCACAGCAGAGCAGTTTCAAGGAAACGTTTCTCCTGAGTTTTAGACGAAGTTTCCTGCTGTTTAGTACGTATGCCGGCATTGGGCTGGAAATACCGGTTTTGGGATTCTGCACAGAAAGGGTTTGCAAACCGCTGTATCCACACGTGAGTTTAACTCTGTCAGTTGAATGCACACATTGAAAACCATTCAGTTAGATAGCTCCGTTTTGGTTTTAGAAGCAGATATTTCTCTGTACAGCGTATGGTCCCATTCACTCTGGAATATCCCATCGCAGCTCCTAGAAGAACCGTGTTTCTGACTCGCTGAATCTCAACATAGATTCAACTCTCTTAGCTGAACGAACGCACAGCAGAGCAGTTTCAAGGAAACGTTTCTCCTGTGTTTTAGACAAAGTTTCCTGCTGTTTAGTACGTATGCCGGCATTGGGCTGGAAATACCGGTTTTGGGATTCTGCACAGAAAGGGTTTGCAAACCGTTGAATCCACACGTGAGTTTAGCTGTGTCAGTTGAATGCAAACATTGACAACCATTCAGTTAAATAGCTCCGTTTTGGTTTTAGGAGCAGATATTTCTCTGTACAGCCTATGGTCCCATTCACTCTGGAATATCCCATCGCAGCTCCTAGAAGAACCGTGTTTCTGACTCGCTGAATCTCAACATAGATTCAACTCTCTTAGCTGAACGAACGCACAGCAGAGCAGTTTCAAGGAAACGTTTCTCCTGAGTTTTAGACGAAGTTTACTGTTGTTTAATACGCATGCCGGCATTCGGCTGGAATTACCGGTTTTGGGAATCTGCACAGAAATGGTTTGGAAACCGCTGAATCCACACGTGAGTTTAACACTGTCAGTTGAATGCACACATTGACAACCATTCAGGTAGATAGCTCCGTTTTGGTTTTAGAAGCAGATATTTTTCTGTACAGTCTATGGTCCCAGTCACTCGGGAATATCCCAACGCAGCTCCTAGAAGAAACGTGTTTCTGACTCGCTGAATCTCAACATAGATTCAACTCTCTTAGTTGAACGAACGCACAGCAGAGCCGTTTCAAGGAAACGTTTCTCCTGAGTTTTAGACGAAGTTTCCTGCTGTTTAGTACGTATGCCGGCCTTGGGCTGGAAATACCGGTTTTGGGATTCTGCACAGAAAGGGTTTGCAAACTGCTGTATCCACACGTGAGTTTAATTCTGTCAGTTGAATGCACACATTGACAACCATTCAGTTAGATTGCTCCGTTTTGGTTTTAGAAGCAGATATATCTCTGTACAGCCTATGGTCCCATTCACTCGGGAAAATCCCAACACAGCTCCTAGAAGAAACCTGTTTCTGACTCGCTGAATCTCAACATAGATTCAACTCTCTTAGGTGAACGAACGCACAGCTGAGGACTTTCAAGGAAACGTTTCTCCTGAATTTTAGACGAAGTTTCCTGCTGTTTAGTACGTATGCCGGCATTGGGCTGGAAATACCGGTTTTGGGATTCTTCACAGAAAGGGTTTGCAAACCGCTGAATCCACACGTGAGTTTAACTCTGTCAGTTGAATGCACACATTGACAACCATTCAGTTAGATAGCTCCGTTTTGGTTTTAGAAGCAGATATTTCTCTTTACAGTCTATGGTCCCAGTCCCTCGGGAATATCCCAACGCAGCTCCTAGAAGAAACGTGTTTCTGACTCGCTGAATCTCAACATAGATTCAACTCTCTTAGGTGAACGAACCCACAGCAGAGCAGTTTCAAGGAAACGTTTCTCCTGAGTTTTAGACGAAGTTTCCTGCTGTTTAGTACGTATGCCGGCATTGGGCTGGAAATACCGGTTTTGGGATTCTGCACAGAAAGGGTTTGCAAACCGCTGAATCCACACGTGAGTTTAACTCTGTCAGTTGAATGCACACATTGACAACCATTCAGTTAGATAGCTCCGTTTTGGTTTTAGAAGCAGATAGTTCTCTTTACAGTCTATGGTCCCAGTCACTCGGGAATATCCCAACGGAGCTCCTAGAAGAAACGTGTTTCTGACTCGCTGAATCTCAACATAGATTCAACTCTCTTAGGTGAACGAACGCACAGCAGAGCAGTTTCAAGGAAACGTTTCTCCTGAGTTTTAGACGAAGTTTCCTGCTGTTTAGTATGTATGCCGGCATTGGACTGGAAATACCGGTTTTGGGATTCTGCACAGAAAGGGTTTGCAAACCGCTGTATCCACACGTGAGTTTAACTCTGTCAGTTGAATGCACACATTGACAACCATTCAGTTAGATAGCTCCGTTTTGGTTTTAGGAGCAGATATTTCTCTGTACAGCCTATGGTCCCATTCACTCTGGAATATCCCATCGCAGCTCCTAGAAGAACCGTGTTTCTGACTCGCTGAATCTCAACATAGATTCAACTCTCTTAGCTGAACGAACGCACAGCAGAGCAGTTTCAAGGAAACGTTTCTCCTGAGTTTTAGACGAAGTTTCCTGTAGTTTAGGACGTATGCCTGCATTGGGCTGGAAATACCGGTTTTGGGATTCTGTACAGAAAGGTTTTGCAAACCGCTGAATCCACACGTGAGTTCAACTCTGACATTTGAATGCACACATTGAATACCATTCAATTAAATAGCTCCGTTTTGGTTTTAGGAGCAGATATTTCTCTGTACAGCCTATGGTCCCATTCACTCGGGAAAATCGCAACGCAGTTCCTAGAAGAAACCTGTTTCTGACTCACTGAATCTCAACATAGATTCAACTCTCTTAGGTGAACGAACGCACAGCAGAGGACTTTCAAGGAAACGTTTCTCCTGAGTTTTAGACGAAGTTTCCTGCTGTTTAGTACGTATGCCGGCATTGGGCTGGAAATACCGGTTTTGGGATACTTCACAGAAAGGGTTTGCAAACCGCTGAATCCACACGTGAGTTTAACTCTGTCAGTTGAATGCACACTTTGAAAACCACTCACTTAGATAGCTCCGTTTTGGTTTTAGGAGCAGATATTTCTCTGTACAGTCTATGGTCCCAGTCACTTGGGAATATACCAACGCAGCTCCTAGAAGAAACGTGTTTCTGACTCGCTGAATCTCAACATAGATTCAACTCTCTTAGGTGAGCGAACGCACAGCAGTGCATTTTCAAGGAAACGTTTCTCCTGAGTTTTAGACGAAGTTTCCTGCTGTTTAGTACGTATGCCGGCATTGGGCTGGAAATACCGGTTTTGGGATTCTGCACAGAAAGGGTTTGCAAACCGCTGTATCCACACGTGAGTTTAACTCTGTCAGTTGAATGCACACATTGACAACCATTCAGTTAGATAGCTCCGTTTTGGTTTTAGAAGCAGATATTTCTCTGTACAGCCTATGGTCCCAGTCACTCGGGAATATCCCAACGCAGCTCCTAGAAGAAACGTGTTTCTGACTCGCTGAATCTCAACATAGATTCAACTCTCTTAGGTGAACGAACGCACAGCAGAGCAGTTTCAAGGAAACGTTTCTCCTGAGTTTTAGACTAAGTTTCCTGCTGTTTAGTACGTATGCCGGCATTGGGCTGGAAATACCGGCTTTGGGATTCTTCACAGAAAGGGTTTGCAAACCGCTGAATCCACACGTGAGTTTAACTCTGTCAGTTGAATACACACATTGACAAACATTCAGTTAGATAGCTCCGTTTTGGTTTTAGGAGCAGATATTTCTCTGTACAGCCTATGGTCCCATTCACTCTGGAATATCCCATCGCAGCTCCTAGAAGAAACGTGTTTCTGACTCGCTGAATCTCAACATAGATTGTACTCTCTTAGCTGAACGAACGCACAGCAGAGCAGTTTCAAGGAAACGTTTCTCCTGAGTTTTAGACGAAGTTTCCTGTAGTTTAGTACGTATGCCTGCATTGGGCTGGAAATACCGGTTTTGGGATTCTGCACAGAAAGGTTTTACAAACCGCTGAATCCACACGTGAGTTCAACTCTGACATTTGAATGCACACATTGAAAACCATTCAATTAGATAGCTCCGTTTTGGTTTTAGGAGCAGATATTTCTCTGTACAGCCTATGGTCCCATTCACTCGGGAAAATCGCAACGCAGTTCCTAGAAGAAACCTGTTTCTGACTCACTGAATCTCAACATAGATTCAACTCTCTTAGGTGAACGAACGCACAGCAGAGGACTTTCAAGGAAACGTTTCTCCTGAGTTTTAGACGAAGTTTCCTGCTGTTTAGTACGTATGCCGGCATTGGGCTGGAAATACCGGTTTTGGGATTCTTCACAGAAAGGGTTTGCAAACCGCTGAATCCACACGTGAGTTTAACTCTGTCAGTTGAATGCACACTTTGAAAACCATTCACTTAGATAGCTCCGTTTTGGTTTTAGGAGCAGATATTTCTCTGTACAGTCTATGGTCCCAGTCACTTGGGAATATACCAACGCAGCTCCTAGAAGAAACGTGTTTCTGACTCGCTGAATCTCAACATAGATTCAACTCTCTTAGGTGAACGAACGCACAGCAGAGCAGTTTCAAGGAAACGTTTCTCCTGAGTTTTAGACGAAGTTTCCTGCTGTTTAGTACGTATGCCGGCATTGGGCTGGAAATACCGGCTTTGGGATTCTTCACAGAAAGGGTTTGCAAACCGCTGAATCCACACGTGAGTTTAACTCTGTCAGTTGAATACACACATTGACAAACATTCAGTTAGATAGCTCCGTTTTGGTTTTAGAAGCAGATATTTCTCTGTACAGCCTATGGTCCCATTCACTCTGGAATATCCCATCGCAGCTCCTAGAAGAAACGTGTTTCTGACTCGCTGAATCTCAACATAGATTGTACTCTCTTAGCTGAACGAATGCACAGCAGAGCAGATTCAAGGAAACGTTTCTCCTGAGTTTTAGACGAAGTTTCCTGCTGTTTAGTACGTATGCCGGCATTAGGCAGGAAATACCGGTTTGGGATTCTGCACAGAAAGGGTTTGCAAACCGCTGAATCCACACGTGAGTTTAACTCTGTCAGTTGAATGCACACATTGACAACAATTCAGCTGGATAGCTCCGTTTTGGTTTTAGAAGCAGATATTTCTCTGTACAGCCTATGGTCCCATTCACTCGGGAATACCCCAACACAGCTCCTAGAAAAAACGTGTTTCTGACTCGCTGAATCTCAACATAGATTCAACTCTCTTAGGTGAACGAACGCACAGCAGAGCAGTTTCAAGGAAAATTTCTCCTGAGTTTTAGACGAAGTTTCCTCCTGTTTAGTATACATGCCGGCATTGGGCTGGAAATACCGGTTTTGGGATTCTGCACAGAAAGGGTTTGCAAACCGCTGAATCCACACGTGAGTTTAACTCTGTCAGTTGAATGCACACATTGACAACCATTCAGTTAGATAGCTCCGTTTTGGTTTTAGAAGCAGATATTTCTCTGTAGAGTCTATGGTCCCATTCACTCGGGAATATCCCAACGCAGCTCCTAGAAGAAACGTGTTTCTGACTCGCTGAATCTCAACATAGATTCAACTCTCTTAGGTGAAGTAATGCACAGCAGAGCAGTTTCAAGGAAACGTTTCTCCTGAGTTTTAGACGAAGTTTCCTGCTCTTTAGTACGTATGCCGGCCTTGGGCTGGAAATACCGGTTTTGGGATTCTGCACAGAAATGGTTTGCAAACCACGGAATCCACACGTGTGATTAACTCTGTCAGTTGAATGCACACATTGACAACCATTCAGTTAGATAGCTCCGTTTTGGTTTTAGAAGCAGATATTTCTCTGTACAGCCTATGGTCCCATTCACTCGGGAATATCCCATCACAGCTCCTAGAAGAAAGGTGTTTCTGACTCGCTGAATCTCAACATAGATTCAACTCTCTTAGGTGAAGTAATGCACAGCAGAGCAGTTTCAATGAATCTTTTCTCCTGAGTTTTAGACGAAGTTTACTGCTGTTTAGTATGTATGCCGGCATTGGGCTGGAAATATCGGTTTTCGGATTCTTCACAGAAAGGGTTTGCAAACCGCTGAATCCACACGTGAGTTTAGCTGTGTCAGTTGAATGCACACTTTGAAAACCATTCTGTTAGATAGCTCCGTTTTGGTTTTAGAAGCAGATATTTCTCTGTACAGCCTATGGTCCCGTTCACTCCGGAATATCCCAACGCAGCTCCTAGAAGAAACGTGTTTCTGACTCGCTGAATCTCAACATAGATTCAACTCTATTAGGTGAATGAACGCACAGCAGAGCAGTTTCAAGGAAACATTTCTCCTGAGTTTTAGACGAAGTTTACTCCTGTTTAGTACACATGCCGGCATTGGGCTGGAAATACCGGTTTTGGGATTCTTCACAGAAAGGTTTTGCAAACCGCTGAATCCACACGTGAGTTCAACTCTGACATTTGAATGCACACATTGAAAACCATTCTATTAGATAGCTCCGTTTTGGTTTTAGGAGCAGATATTTCTCTGTACAGCCTATGGTCCCATTCACTCGGGAAAATCCCAACGGAGCTCCTAGAAGAAACGTGTTTCTGACTCGCTGAATCTCAACATAGATTCAACTCTCTTAGGTGAACGAACGCACAGCAGAGGACTTTCAAGGAAACTTTTCTCCTGAGTTTTAGACGAAGTTTACTGCTGTTTAGTACCTATGCCGGCATTGGGCTGGAAATACCGGTTTTGGGATTCTGCACAGAAAGGGTTTGCAAACCGCTGTATCCACACGTGAGTTTAACTCTGTCAGTTGAATGCACACATTGAAAACCATTCAGTTAGATAGCTCCGTTTTGGTTTTAGAAGCAGATATTTCTCTGTACAGCCTATGGTCCCATTCACTCGGGAAAATCCAAACGGAGCTCCTAGAAGAAACCTGTTTCTGACTCGCTGAATCTCAACATAGATTCAACTCTCTTAGGTGAACGAACGCACAGAAGAGCAGTTTCAAGGAAACGTTTCTCCTGAGTTTTAGACGAAGTTTCCTGCTGTTTAGTACGTATGCCGGCATTGGGCTGGAAATACCAGTTTTGGGATTCTGCAAAGAAAGGGTTTGCAAACCGCTGTATCCACACGTCAGTTTAACTCTGTCAGTTGAATGCACACATTGACAACCATTCAGTTAGATAGCTCCGTTTTGGTTTTAGGAGCAGATATTTCTCTGTACAGCCTATGGTCCCATTCACTCTGGAATATCCCATCGCAGCTCCTAGAAGAAACGTGTTTCTGACTCGCTGAATCTCAACATAGATTCAACTCTCTTAGCTGAACGAACGCACAGCAGAGCAGTTTCAAGGAAACATTTCTCCTGAGTTTTAGACGAAGTTTACTCCTGTTTAGTACACATGCCGGCATTGGGCTGGAAATACCGGTTTTGGGATTCTGCACAGAAAGGTTTTGCAAACCGCTGATTCCACACGTGAGTTCAACTCTGACATTTGAATGGACACATTGAAAACCATTCAATTAGATAGCTCCGTTTTGGTTTTAGGAGCAGATATTTCTCTGTACAGGCTATGGTCCCATTCACTCGGGAAAATCCCAACGCAGCTCCTAGAAGAAACCTATTTCTGACTCGCTGAATCTCAACATAGATTCAACTCTCTTAGGTGAAGTAATGCACAGCAGAGAAGTTTCAAGGAAACGTTTCTCCTGAGTTTTAGACGAAGTTTCCTGCTGTTTAGTACGTATGCCGGCCTTGGGCTGGAAATACCGGTTTTGGGATTCTGCACAGAAAGGGTTTGCAAACCGCTGTATCCACACGTGATTTTAATTCTGTCAGTTGAATGCACACATTGACAACCATTCAGTTAGATAGCTCCGTTTTGGTTTTAGAAGCAGATATTTCTCTGTACAGCCTATGGTCCCATTCACTCGGGAATATCCCAACACAGCTCCTAGAAGAAACGTGTTTCTGACTCGCTGAATCTCAACATAGATTCAACTCTCTTAGGTGAACGAACGCACAGCAGAGCAGTTTCAAGGAAACGTTTCTCCTGAGTTTTAGACGAAGTTTACTGCTGTTTAGTATGCATGCCGTCATTGGCCTGGAAATACCGGTTTTGGGATTCTTCATAGAAATGGTTTGGAAACCGCTGAATCCACACGTGAGTTTAACACTGTCAGTTGAATGCACACATTGACAACCATTCAGTTAGATAGCTCCGTTTTGGTTTTAGAGGCAGACATTTCTCTGTACAGGCTATGGTCCCGTTCACTCCGGAATATCCCAACGCAGCTCCTAGAAGAAACGTGTTTCTGACTCGCTGAATCTCAACATAGATTCAACTCTCTTAGGTGAACGAACGCGCAGCAGAGCAGTTTCACGGAAACGTTTCTCCTGAGTTTTAGACGAAGTTTCCTGCTGTTTAGTACGTATGCCGGCCTTGGGCTGGAAATACCGGTTTTAGGATTCTGCACAGAAATGGTTTGCAAACCGCGGAATCCACACATGAGTTTAACTCTGTCAGTTGAATGCACACATTGACAACCATTCAGTTAGATAGCTCCGTTTTGGTTTTAGAAGCAGATATTTCTCTGTACAGCCTATGGTACCATTCACTCGGGAATATCCCATCATAGCTCCTAGAAGAAAGGTGTTTCTGACTCGCTGAATATCAATATAGATTCAACTCTCTTAGGTGAACGAACGCACAGCAGAGCAGTTTCAATGAAACTTTTCTCCTGAGTTTTAGACGAAGTTTACTGCTGTTTAGTACGTATGCCGGCATTGGGCTGGAAATACCGGTTTTGGGATTCTGCACAGGAAGGGTTTGCAAACCGCTGAATCACACGTAAGTTTAGCTCTGTCAGTTGAATGCACACTTTGAAAACCATTCACTTAGATAGCTCCGTTTTGGTTTTAGAAGCAGATATTTCTCTGTACAGCCTATGGTCCCGTTCACTCCGGAATATCCCAACGCAGCTCCTAGTAGAAACGTTGTTCTGACTCGCTGAATCTCAACATAGATTCAACTCTCTTAGGTGAACGCACGCACAGCAGAGCAGTTTCAAGGAAACGTTTCTCCTGAGTTTTAGACGAAGTTTCCTGCTGTTTAGTACGTATGCCGGCATTGGGCTGGAAATACCGGTTTTCGGATTCTTCACAGAAAGGGTTTGCAAACCGCTGAATCCACACGTGAGTTTAACTCTGTCAGTTGAATGCACACATTGACAACCATTCAGTTAGATAGCTCCGTTTTGGTTTTAGAAGCAGATATTTCTCTGTACAGTCTATGGTCCCAGTCACTCGGGAATATCCCAACGCAGCTCCCAGAAGAAACGTGTTTCTGACTCACTGAATCTCAACATAGATTCAACTCTCTTAGGTGAACGAACGCACAGCAGAGCAGATTCAAGGAAACGTTTCTCCTGAGTTTTAGACGAAGTTGCCTGCTGTTTAGTACGTATGCCGACATTGATCTGGAAGTACCGGTTTTGAGATTCTGCACAGAAACGGTGTGCAAACCGCTGAATCCACACGTGAGTTTAACTCTGTCAGTTGAATGCACACATTGACAAACATTCAGTTAGATAGCTCCGTTTTGGTTTCGGAAGCAGATATTTCTCTGTACATCCTATGGTCCCATTCACTCGGGAATACCCCAACACAGCTCCTAGAAGAAACGTGTTTCTGACTCGCTGAATCTCAATATAGATTCAACTCTCTTAGGTGAACGAACGCACAGCAGAGCAGTTTCAAGGAAACATTTCTCCTGAGTTTTAGACGAAGTTTCCTGCTGTTTAGTACGTATGCCGGCATTGGGCTGGAAATACCGGTTTTGGGATTCTTCACAGAAAGGGTTTGCAAACCGCTGAATCCACACGTGAGTTTAACTCTGTCAGTTGAATGCACACATTGACAACCATTCAGTTAGATAGCTCCGTTTTGGTTTTAGGAGCAGATATTTCTCTGTACAGTCTATGGTCCCAGTAACTCGGGAATATCCCAACGCAGCTCCTAGAAGAAACGTGTTTCTGACTCGCTGAATCTCAACATAGATTCAACTCTCTTAGGTGAACGAACGCACAGCAGAGCAGTTTCAAGGAAACGTTTCTCCTGAGTTTTAGACGAAGTTTCCTGCTGTTTAGTACGTATGCCGGCATTGGGCTGGAAATACCGGTTTTGGGATTCTGCACAGAAAGGGTTTGCAAACCGCTGTATCCACACGTAAGCTTAACTCTGTCAGTTGAATGCACACATTGACAACCATTCAGTTAGGTAGCTCCGTTTTGGTTTTAGAAGCAGATATTTCTCTGTACAGCGTATGGTCCCATTCACTCTGGAATATCCCATCGCAGCTCCTAGAAGAACCGTGTTTCTGACTCGCTGAATCTCAACATAGATTCAACTCTCTTAGCTGAACGAACGCACAGCAGAGCAGTTTCAAGGAAACTTTTATCCTGTGTTTTAGACAAAGTTTCCTGCTGTTTAGTACGTATGCCGGCATTGGGCTGGAAATACCGGTTTTGGGATTCTGCACAGAAAGGGTTTGCAAACCGCTGAATCCACACGTGAGTTTAACTCTGTCAGTTGAATGCACACATTGACAACAATTCAGTTAGATAGCTCCGTTTTGGTTTTAGAAGCAGATATTTCTCTGTACAGCCTATGGTCCCATTCACTCGGGAATACCCCAACACAGCTCCTAGAAAAACGTGTTTCTGACTCGCTGAATCTCAACATAGATTCAACTCTCTTAGGTGAAGTAATGCACAGCACAGTAGTTTCAAGGAAACGTTTCTCCTGAGTTTTAGACGAAGTTTCCTGCTGTTTAGTACGTATGCCGGCGTTGGGCTGGAAATACCGGTTTTGGGATTCTGCACAGAAATGGTTTGCAAACCACGGAATCCACAGGTGAGTTTAACTCTGTCAGTTGAATGCACACATTGACAAACATTCAGTTAGGTAGCTCCGTTTTGGTTTTAGAAGCAGATATTTCTCTGTACAGCCTATGATCCCATTCACTCGGGAATATCCCATCACAGCTCCTAGAAGAAAGGTGTTTCTGACTCGCTGAATATCAATATAGATTCAACTCTCTTAGGTGAACGAACGCACAGCAGAGCAGTTTCAATGAATCTTTTCTCCTGAGTTTTAGACAAAGTTTACTGTTGTTTAGTACATATGCCGGCATTGGGCTGGAAATACCGGTTTTGGGATTCTGCACAGGAAGGGTTTGCAAACCCCTGAATCCACACGTGAGTTTAGCTCTGTCAGTTGAATGCACACTTTGAAAACCATTCAGTTAGAAAGCTCCGTTTTGGTTTTAGAAGCAGATATTTCTCTGTTCAGCCTATGGTCCCGTTCACTCCGGAATATCCCAACGCAGCTCCTAGAAGAAACGTTTTTCTGACTCGCTGAATCTCAACATAGATTCAACTCTCTTAGGTGAACGCACGCACAGCAGAGCAGTTTCAAGGAAACGTTTCTCCTGAGTTTTAGACGAAATTTCCTGCTGTTTAGTACGTATGCCGGCATTGGGCTGGAAATACCGGTTTTGGGATTCTGCACAGAAATGGTTTGCAAACCGCGGAATCCACACGTGAGTTTAACTCTGTCAGTTGAATGCACACATTGACAACCATTCGGTTAGATAGCTCCGTTTTGGTTTTAGAAGCAGATATTTCTCTGTACAGCCTATGGTACCATTCACTCGGGAATATCCCAACGCAGCTCCTAGAAGAAACGTGTTTCTGACTCACTGAATCTCAACATAGATTCAACTCTCTTAGGTGAATGAACGCACAGCAGAGCAGTTTCAAGGAAACGTTTCTCCTGAGTTTTAGACGAAGTTTACTGCTGTTTAGTACGCATGCCGGCATTGGGCTGGAAATACCGGTTTTGGGATTCTGCAGAGAAAGGTTTTGCAAACCGCTGAATCCACACGTGAGTTTAACTCTGTCAGTTGAATGCACACATTGACAACCATTCAGTTAGATAGCTCCGTTTTGGTTTTAGAAGCAGATATTTCTCTGTACAGTCTATGATCCCAGTCACTCGGGAATATCCCAACGCAGCTCCTAGAAGAAACGTGTTTCTGACTCGCTGAATCTCAACATAGACTCAACTCTCTTTGGTGAACGAACGCACAGCAGCGCAGTTTCAAAGAAACTTTTCTCCTGAGTTTTAGACGAAGTTTCCTGCTGTTTAGTACGTATGCCAGCATTGGGCTGGAAATACCGGTTTTGGGATTCTGCACAGAAAGGGTTTGCAAACCGCTGTATCCACAAGTGAGTTTAACTCTGTCAGTTGAATGCACACATTGACAACCATTCAGTTAGATAGCTCCGTTTTGGTTTTAGAAGCAGATATTTCTCTGTACAGCCTATGGTCCCAGTCACTCGGGAATATCCCATCGCAGCTCCTAGAGGAAACGTATTTCTGACTCGCTGAATCTCAACATAGATTCAACTCTCTTAGGTGAACGAACGCACAGCAGAGCAGTTTCAAGGAAACCTTTCTCCTGAGTTTTAGACGAAGTTTCCTGCTGTTTAGTACGTATGCCGGCATTGGGCTGGAAATACCGGCTTTGGGATTCTTCACAGAAAGGGTTTGCAAACCGCTGAATCCACACGTGAGTTTAACTCTGTCAGCTCAATACACACATTGACAAACATTCAGTTAGATAGCTCCGTTTTGGTTTTAGGAGCAGATATTTCTCTGTACAGCCTATGGTCCCATTCACTCGGGAATATCCCATCGCAGCTCCTAGAATAAACGTGTTTCTGACTCGCTGAATCTCAACATAGATTCAACTCTCTTAGGTGAACGAACGCACAGCAGAGCAGTTTCAAGGAAACATTTCTCCTGAGTTTTAGACGAAGTTTACTCCTGTTTAGTACACATGCCGGCATTGGGCTGGAAATACCGGTTTTGGGATTCTGCACAGAAAGGTTTTGCAAACCGCTGATTCCACACGTGAGTTCAACTCTGACATTTGAATGCACACATTGAAAACCATTCAATTAGATAGCTCCGTTTTGGTTTTAGGAGCAGATATTTCTCTGTACAGCCTATGGTCCCATTCACTCGGGAATATCCCAACGCAGCTCCTATAAGAAACCTGTTTCTGACTCGCTGAATCTCAACATAGATTCAACTCTCTTAGGTGAAGTAATGCCCAGCAGAGAAGTTTCAAGGAAACGTTTCTCCTGAGTTTTAGACGAAGTTTCCTGCTGTTTAGTACGTATGCTGACCTTGGGCTGGAAATACCGGTTTTGGGATTCTGCACAGAAAGGGTTTGCAAACGCTGTATCCACACGTGAGTTTAATTCTGTCAGTTGAATGCACACATTGACAACCATTCAGTTAGATAGCTCCGTTTTGGTTTTAGAAGCAGATATTTCTCTGTACAGCCTATGGTCCCATTCACTCGGGAATATCCCAACACAGCTCCTAGAAGAAACGTGTTTCTGACTCGCTGAATCTCAACATAGATTCAACTCTCTTAGGTGAACGAACGCACAGCAGAGCAGTTTCAAGGAAACGTTTCTCCTGAGTTTTAGACGAAGTTTACTGCTGTTTAGTATGCATGCCGGCATTGGCCTGGAAATACCGGTTTTGGGATTCTTCACAGAAATGGTTTGGAAACCGCTGAATCCACAGGTGAGTTTAACACTGTCAGTTGAATGCACACATTGACAACCATTCAGTTAGATAGCTCCGTTTTGGTTTTAGAAGCAGATATTTCTCTGTACAGCCTATGGTCCCGTTCACTCCGGAGTATCCCAACGCAGCTCCTAGAAGAAACGTTTTTCTGACTCGCTGAATCTCAACATAGATTCAACTCTCTTAGGTGAACGCACGCACAGCAGAGCAGTTTCAAGGAAACGTTTCTCCTGAGTTTTAGACGAAGTTTCCTGCTGTTTAGTACGTATGCCGGCATTGGGCTGGAAATACCGGTTTTCGGATTCTTCACAGAAAGGGTTTGCAAACCGCTGAATCCACACGTGAGTTTAACTCTGTCAGTTGAATGCACACATTGACAACCATTCAGTTAGATAGCTCCGTTTTGGTTTTAGAAGCAGATATTTCTCTGTACAGTCTATGGTCCCAGTCACTCGGGAATATCCCAACGCAGCTCCTAAAAGAAACGTGTTTCTGACTCACTGAATCTCAACATAGATTCAAGTCTCTTAGGTGAACGAACGCACAGCAGAGCAGTTTCAAGGAAACGTTTCTCCTGAGTTTTAGACGAAGTTGCCTGCTGTTTAGTACGTATGCCGACATTGATCTGGAAGTACCGGTTTTGAGATTCTGCACAGAAACGGTTTGCAAACCGCTGAATCCACACGTGAGTTTAACTCTGTCAGTTGAATGCACACATTGACAAACATTCAGTTAGATAGCTCCGTTTTGGTTTCAGAAGCAGATATTTCTCTGTACATCCTATGGTCCCATTCACTCGGGAATACCCCAACACAGCTCCTAGAAGAAACGTGTTTCTGACTCGCTGAATCTCAACATAGATTCAACTCTCTTAGGTGAAGTAATGCACAGCAGAGAAGTTTCAAGGAAACGTTTCTCCTGAGTTTTAGACGAAGTTTCCTGCTGTTTAGTACGTATGCCGGCCTTGGGCTGGAAATACTGGTTTTGGGATTCTGCACAGAAATGGTTTGCAAACCACGGAATCCACACGTGAGTTTAACTCTGTCAGTTGAATGCACACATTGACAACCATTCAGTTAGGTAGCTCCGTTTTGGTTTTAGAAGCAGATATTTCTCTGTACAGCCTATGATCCCATTCACTCGGGAATATCCCATCACAGCTCCTAGAAGAAAGGTGTTTCTGACTCGCTGAATATCAATATAGATTCAGCTCTCTAAGGTGAACGAACGCACAGCAGAGCAGTTTCAATGAAACTTTTCTCCTGTGTTTTAGACGAAGTTTACTGCTGTTTAGTACATATGCCGGCATTGGGCTGGAAATACAGGTTTTGGGATTCTGCACAGGAAGGGTTTGCAAACCCCTGAATCCACACGTGAGTTTAGCTCTGTCAGTTGAATGCACACTTTGAAAACCATTCAGTTAGATAGCTCCGTTTTGGTTTTAGAAGCAGATATTTCTCTGTACAGCCTATGGTCCCAGTCACTCGGGAATATCCCAACGCAGCTCCTAGAGGAAACGTATTTCTGACTCGCTGAATCTCAACATAGATTCAACTCTCTTAGGTGAACGAACGCACAGCAGAGCAGTTTCAAGGAAACCTTTCTCCTGAGTTTTAGACGAAGTTTCCTGCTGTTTAGTACGTATGCCGGCATTGGGCTGGAAATACCGGCTTTGGGATTCTTCACAGAAAGGGTTTGCAAACCGCTGAATCCACACGTGAGTTTAACTCTGTCAGCTCACTACACACATTGACAAACATTCAGTTAGATAGCTCCGTTTTGGTTTTAGGAGCAGATATTTCTCTGTACAGCCTATGGTCCCATTCACTCTGGAATATCCCATCGCAGCTCCTAGAAGAAACGTGTTTCTGACTCACTGAATCTCAACATAGGCTCAACTCTCTTAGCTGAACGATCGCACAGCAGAGCAGTTTCGAGGAAACATTTCTCCAGAGTTTTAGACGAAGTTTACTCCTGTTTAGTACACATGCCGGCATTGGGCCGGAAATACTGGATTTGGGATTCTGCACAGAAAGGTTTTGCAAACCGCTGAATCCACACTTGAGTTCAACTCTGATATTTGAATGCACACATTGAAAACCATTCAATTAGATAGCTCCGTTTTGGTTTTAGGAGCAGATATTTCTCTGTACAGCCTATGGTCCCATTCACTCGCGAAAATCCCAACGCAGCTCCTAGAAGAAGCCTGTTTCTGACTCGCTGAATCTCAACATAGATTCAACTCTCTTAGGTGAACGAACGCACAGCAGAGGAGTTTCAAGGAAACGTTTCTCCTGAGTTTTAGACGAAGTTTCCTGCTGTTTAGTACGTATGCCGGCATTGGGCTGGAAATACCGGTTTTGGGATTCTTCACAGAAAGGGTTTGGAAACCGCTGAATCCACACGTGATTTTAACTCTGTCAGTTGAATGCACACATTGACAACCATTCAGTTAGATAGCTCCGTTTTGGTTTTAGAAGCAGATATTTCTCTGTACAGTCTATGGTCCCATTCACTCGGGAATATCCCAACGCAGCTCCTAGAAGAAACGTGTTTCTGACTCGCTGAATCTCAACATAGATTCAACTCTCTTAGGTGAAGTAATGCACAGCAGAGAAGTTTCAAGGAAACGTTTCTCCTGAGTTTTTGACGAAGTTTCCTGCTGTTTAGTACGTATGCCGGCCTTGGGCTGGAAATACCGGTTTTGGGATTCTGCACAGAAATGGTTTGCAAACCGCGGAATCCACACGTGAGTTTAACTCTATCAGTTGAATGCACACATTGACAACCATTCAGTTAGATAGCTCCGTTTTGGTTTTAGAAGCAGATATTTCTCTGTACAGCCTATGGTCTCATTCACTCGGGAATATCCCATCACAGCTCCTAGAAGAAAGGTGTTTCTGACTCGCTGAATATCAATATAGATTCAACTCTCTTAGGTGAACGAACGCACAGCACAGCAGTTTCAATGAAACTTTTCTCCTGAGTTTTAGACGAAGTTTACTGCTGTTTAGTACGTATGCCGGCATTGGGCTGGAAATACCGGTTTTGGGATTCTGCACAGGAAGGGTTTGCAAACCGCTGAATCCACACGTGAGTTTAGCTCTGTCAGTTGAATGCACACTTTGAAAACCATTCAGTTAGATAGCTCCGTTTTGGTTTTAGAAGCAGATTCTTCTCTGTACAGCCTATGGTCCCGTTCACTCCGGAATATCCCAACGCAGCTCCTAGAAGAAACGTGTTTCTGACTTGCTGAATCTCAACATAGATTCAACTCTCTTAGGTGAACGAACGCACAGCAGAGCAGTTTCAAGGAAACGTTTCTCCTGAGTTTTAGACGAAGTTTCCTGCTGTTTAGTACGTATGCAGGCATTGGGCTGGAAATACCGGTTTTCGGATTCTTCACAGAAAGGGTTTGCAAACCGCTGAATCCACAAGTGAGTTTAGCTCTGTCAGTTGAATGCACACATTGACAACCATTCAGTTAGATAGCTCCGTTTTGGTTTTAGAAGCAGATATTTCTCTGTACAGCCTATGGTCCCAGTCACTCGGGAATATCCCAACGCAGCTCCTAGAGGAAACGTATTTCTGACTCGCTGAATCTCAACATAGATTCAACTCTCTTAGGTGAACGAACGCACAGCAGAGCAGTTTCAAGGAAACCTTTCTCCTGAGTTTTAGACGAAGTTTCCTGCTGTTTAGTACGTATGCCGGCATTGGGCTGGAAATACCGGCTTTGGGATTCTTCACAGAAAGGGTTTGCAAACCGCTGAATCCACACGTGAGTTTAACTCTGTCAGCTCAATACACACATTGACAAACATTCAGTTAGATAGCTCCGTTTTGGTTTTAGGAGCAGATATTTCTCTGTACAGCCTATGGTCCCATTCACTCTGGAATATCCCATCGCAGCTCCTAGAAGAAACGTGTTTCTGACTCACTGAATCTCAACATAGATTCAACTCTCTTAGCTGAACGATCGCACAGCAGAGCAGTTTCGAGGAAACATTTCTCCAGAGTTTTAGACGAAGTTTACTCCTGTTTAGTACACATGCCGGCATTGGGCCGGAAATACTGGATTTGGGATTCTGCACAGAAAGGTTTTGCAAACCGCTGAATCCACACTTGAGTTCAACTCTGACATTTGAATGCACACATTGAAAACCATTCAATTAGATAGCTCCGTTTTGGTTTTAGGAGCAGATATTTCTCTGTACAGCCTATGGTCCCATTCACTCGTGAAAATCGCAACGCAGCTCCTAGAAGAAACCTGTTTCTGACTCGCTGAATCTCAACATAGATTCAACTCTCTTAGGTGAACGAACGCACAGCAGAGGAGTTTCAAGGAAACGTTTCTCCTGAGTTTTAGATGAAGTTTCCTGCTGTTTAGTACGTATGCCGGCATTGGGCTGGAAATACCGGTTTTGGGATTCTTCACAGAAAGGGTTTGCAAACCGCTGAATCCACACGTGATTTTAACTCTGTCAGTTGAATGCACACATTGACAACCATTCAGTTAGATAGCTCCGTTTTGGTTTTAGAAGCAGATATTTCTCTGTACAGTCTATGGTCCCATTCACTCGGGAATATCCCAACGCAGCTCCTAGAAGAAACGTGTTTCTGACTCGCTGAATCTCAACATAGATTCAACTCTCTTAGGTGAAGTAATGCACAGCAGAGAAGTTTCAAGGAAACGTTTCTCCTGAGTTTTTGACGAAGTTTCCTGCTGTTTAGTACGTATGCCGGCCTTGGGCTGGAAATACCGGTTTTGGGATTCTGCACAGAAATGGTTTGCAAACCGCGGAATCCACACGTGAGTTTAACTCTGACATTTGAATGCACACATTGAAAACCATTCAATTAGATAGCTCCGTTTTGGTTTTAGGAGCAGATATTTCTCTGTACAGCCTATGGTCCCATTCACTCGGGAAAATCCCAACGGAGCTCCTAGAAGAAACCTGTTTCTGACTCGCTGAATCTCAACATAGATTCAACTCTCTTAGGTGAACGAACGCACAGCAGAGGACTTTCAAGGAAACGTTTCTCCTGAGTTTTAGACGAAGTTTCCTGCTGTTTAGTACGTATGCCGGCATTGGGCTGGAAATACCGGTTTTGGGATTCTGCACAGAAAGGGTTTGCAAACCGCTGTATCCACACGTGAGTTTAACTCTGTCAGTTGAATGCACACATTGACAACCATTCAGTTAGATAGCTCCGTTTTGGTTTTAGAAGCAGATATTTCTCTGTACAGCCTATGGTCCCATTCACTCGGGAAAATCCAAACGGAGCTCCTAGAAGAAACCTGTTTCTGACTCGCTGAATCTCAACATAGATTCAACTCTCTTAGGTGAACGAGCGCACAGAAGAGCAGTTTCAAGGAAACGTTTCTCCTGAGTTTTAGACGAAGTTTCCTGCTGTTTAGTACGTATGCCGGCATTGGGCTGGAAATACCAGTTTTGGGATTCTGCAAAGAAAGGGTTTGCAAACCGCTGTATCCACACGTGAGTTTAACTCTGTCAGTTGAATGCACAGATTGACAACCATTCAGTTAGATAGCTCCGTTTTGGTTTTAGGAGCAGATATTTCTCTGTACAGCCTATGGCCCCATTCACTCTGAAATATCCCATCGCAGCTCCTAGAAGAAACGTGTTTCTGACTCGCTGAATCTCAACATAGATTCAACTCTCTTAGCTGAACGAACGCACAGCAGAGCAGTTTCAAGGAAACGTTTCTCCTGAGTATTAGACGAAGTTTCCTGCTGTTTAGTACGTATGCCAGCATTGGGCTGGAAATACCGGTTTTGGAATTCTGCACAGAAAGGGTTTGCAAACCGCTGAATCCACACGTGAGTTTAACTCTGTCAGTTGAATGCACACATTGACAACAATTCAGTTAGATAGCTCCGTTTTGGTTTTAGAAGCAGATATTTCTCTGTACAGCCTATGGTCCCATTCACTCGGGAATACCCCAACACAGCTCCTAGAAGAAACGTGTTTCTGACTCGCTGAATCTCAACATAGATTCAACTCTCTTAGGTGAACGAACGCACAGCAGAGCAGTTTCAAGGAAACATTTCTCCTGAGTTTTAGACGAAGTTTACTCCTGTTTAGTACACATGCCGGCATTGGGCTGGAAATACCGGTTTTGGGATTCTGCACAGAAAGATTTTGCAAACCTCTGATTCCACACGTGAGTTCAACTCTGACATTTGAATGCACACATTGAAAACCATTCAATTAGATAGCTCCGTTTTGGTTTTAGGAGCAGATATTTCTCTGTACAGCCTATGGTCCCATTCACTCGGGAAAATCCCAACGCAGCTCCTATAAGAAACCTGTTTCTGACTCGCTGAATCTCAACATAGATTCAACTCTCTTAGGTGAAGTAATGCCCAGCAGAGAAGTTTCAAGGAAACGTTTCTCCTGAGTTTTAGACGAAGTTTCCTGCTGTTTAGTACGTATGCTGAACTTGGGCTGGAAATACCGGTTTTGGGATTCTGCACAGAAAGGGTTTGCAAACGCTGTATCCACACGTGAGTTTAATTCTGTCAGTTGAATGCACACAATGACAACCATTCAGTTAGATAGCTCCGTTTTGGTTTTAGAAGCAGATATTTCTCTGTACAGCCTATGGTCCCATTCACTCGGGAATATCCCAACACAGCTCCTAGAAGAAACGTGTTTCTGACTCGCTGAATCTCAACATAGATTCAACTCTCTTAGGTGAACGAACGCACAGCAGAGCAGTTTCAAGGAAACGTTTCTCCTGAGTTTTAGACGAAGTTTACTGCTGTTTAGTATGCATGCCGGCATTGGCCTGGAAATACCGGTTTTGGGATTCTTCACAGAAATGGTTTGGAAACCGCTGAATCCACACGTGAGTTTAACACTGTCAGTTGAATGCACACATTGACAACCATTCAGTTAGATAGCTCCGTTTTGGTTTTAGAAGCAGATATTTCTCTGTACAGCCTATGGTCCCGTTAACTCCGGAGTATCCCAACGCAGCTCCTAGAAGAAACGTTTTTCTGACTCGCTGAATCTCAACATAGATTCAACTGTCTTAGGTGAACGCACGCACAGCAGAGCAGTTTCAAGGAAACCTTTCTCCTGTGTTTTAGACGAAGTTTCCTGCTGTTTAGTACGTATGCCGGCATTGGGCTGGAAATACCGGTTTTCGGATTCTTCACAGAAAGCGTTTGCAAACCGCTGAATCCACACGTGAGTTTAACTCTGTCAGTTGAATGCACACATTGACAACCATTCAGTTAGATAGCTCCGTTTTGGTTTTAGAAGCAGATATTTCTCTGTACAGTCTATGGTCCCAGTCACTCGGGAATATCCCAACGCAGCTCCTAAAAGAAACGTGTTTCTGACTCACTGAATCTCAACATAGATTCAAGTCTCTTAGGTGAACGAACGCACAGCAGAGCAGTTTCAAGGAAACGTTTCTCCTGAGTTTTATACGAAGTTGCCTGCTGTTTAGTACGTATGCCGACATTGATCTGGAAGTACCGGTTTTGAGATTCTGCACAGAAACGGTTTGCAAACCGCTGAATCCACACGTGAGTTTAACTCTGTCAGTTGAATGCACACATTGACAAACATTCAGTTAGATAGCTCCGTTTTGGTTTCAAAAGCAGATATTTCTCTGTACATCCTATGGTCCCATTCACTCGGGAAGACCCCAACACAGCTCCTAGAAGAAACGTGTTTCTGACTCGCTGAATCTCAACATAGATTCAACTCTCTTAGGTGAAGTAATGCACAGCAGAGAAGTTTCAAGGAAACGTTTCTCCTGAGTTTTAGACGAAGTTTCCTGCTGTTTAGTACGTATGCCGGCCTTGGGCTGGAAATACTGGTTTTGGGATTCTGCACAGAAATGGTTTGCAAACCACGGAATCCACACGTGAGTTTAACTCTGTCAGTTGAATGCACACATTGACAACCATTCAGTTAGGTAGCTCCGTTTTGGTTTTAGAAGCAGATATTTCTCTGTACAGCCTATGATCCCATTCACTCGGGAATATCCCATCACAGCTCCTAGAAGAAAGGTGTTTCTGACTCGCTGAATATCAATATAGATTCAGCTCTCTAAGGTGAACGAACGCACAGCAGAGCAGTTTCAATGAAACTTTTCTCCTGTGTTTTAGACGAAGTTTACTGCTGTTTAGTACATATGCCGGCATTGGGCTGGAAATACCGGTTTTGGGATTCTGCACAGGAAGGGTTTGCAAACCCCTGAATCCACACGTGAGTTTAGCTCTGTCAGTTGAATGCACACTTTGAAAACCATTCAGTTAGATAGCTCCGTTTTGGTTTTAGAAGCAGATATTTCTCTGTACAGCCTATGGTCCCAGTCACTCGGGAATATCCCAACGCAGCTCCTAGAGGAAACGTATTTCTGACTCGCTGAATCTCAACATAGATTCAACTCTCTTAGGTGAACGAACGCACAGCAGAGCAGTTTCAAGGAAACCTTTCTCCTGAGTTTTAGACGAAGTTTCCTGCTGTTTAGTACGTATGCCGGCATTGGGCTGGAAATACCGGCTTTGGGATTCTTCACAGAAAGGGTTTGCAAACCGCTGAATCCACACGTGAGTTTAACTCTGTCAGCTCAATACACACATTGACAAACATTCAGTTAGATAGCTCCGTTTTGGTTTTAGGAGCAGATATTTCTCTGTACAGCCTATGGTCCCATTCACTCTGGAATATCCCATCGCAGCTCCTAGAAGAAACGTGTTTCTGACTCACTGAATCTCAACATAGACTCAACTCTCTTAGCTGAACGATCGCACAGCAGAGCAGTTTCGAGGAAACATTTCTCCAGAGTTTTAGACGAAGTTTACTCCTGTTTAGTACACATGCCGGCATTGGGCCGGAAATACTGGATTTGGGATTCTGCACAGAAAGGTTTTGCAAACCGCTGAATCCACACTTGAGTTCAACTCTGATATTTGAATGCACACATTGAAAACCATTCAATTAGATAGCTCCGTTTTGGTTTTAGGAGCAGATATTTCTCTGTACAGCCTATGGTCCCATTCACTCGCGAAAATCCCAACGCAGCTCCTAGAAGAAACCTGTTTCTGACTCGCTGAATCTCAACATAGATTCAACTCTCTTAGGTGAACGAACGCACAGCAGAGGAGTTTCAAGGAAACGTTTCTCCTGAGTTTTAGACGAAGTTTCCTGCTGTTTAGTACGTATGCCGGCATTGGGCTGGAAATACCGGTTTTGGGATTCTTCACAGAAAGGGTTTGGAAACCGCTGAATCCACACGTGATTTTAACTCTGTCAGTTGAATGCACACATTGACAACCATTCAGTTAGATAGCTCCGTTTTGGTTTTAGAAGCAGATATTTCTCTGTACAGTCTATGGTCCCATTCACTCGGGAATATCCCAACGCAGCTCCTAGAAGAAACGTGTTTCTGACTCGCTGAATCTCAACATAGATTCAACTCTCTTAGGTGAAGTAATGCACAGCAGAGAAGTTTCAAGGAAACGTTTCTCCTGAGTTTTTGACGAAGTTTCCTGCTGTTTAGTACGTATGCCGGCCTTGGGCTGGAAATACCGGTTTTGGGATTCTGCACAGAAATGGTTTGCAAACCGCGGAATCCACACGTGAGTTTAACTCTGTCAGTTGAATGCACACATTGACAACCATTCAGTTAGATAGCTCCGTTTTGGTTTTAGAAGCAGATATTTCTCTGTACAGCCTATGGTCTCATTCACTCGGGAATATCCCATCACAGCTCCTAAAAGAAAGGTGTTTCTGACTCGCTGAATATCAATATAGATTCAACTCTCTTAGGTGAACGAACGCACAGCACAGCAGTTTCAATGAAACTTTTCTCCTGAGTTTTAGACGAAGTTTACTGCTGTTTAGTACGTATGCCGGCATTGGGCTGGAAATACCGGTTTTGTGATTCTGCACAGGAAGGGTTTGCAAACCGCTGAATCCACACGTGAGTTTAGCTCTGTCAGTTGAATGCACACTTTGAAAACCATTCAGTTAGATAGCTCCGTTTTGGTTTTAGAAGCAGATTCTTCTCTGTACAGCCTATGGTCCCGTTCACTCCGGAATATCCCAACGCAGCTCCTAGAAGAAACGTGTTTCTGACTTGCTGAATCTCAACATAGATTCAACTCTCTTAGGTGAACGAACGCACAGCAGAGCAGTTTCAAGGAAACGTTTCTCCTGAGTTTTAGACGAAGTTTCCTGCTGTTTAGTACGTATGCAGGCATTGGGCTGGAAATACCGGTTTTCGGATTCTTCACAGAAAGGGTTTGCAAACCGCTGAATCCACAAGTGAGTTTAGCTCTGTCAGTTGAATGCACACATTGACAACCATTCAGTTAGATAGCTCCGTTTTGGTTTTAGAAGCAGATATTTCTCTGTACAGCCTATGGTCCCAGTCACTCGGGAATATCCCAACGCAGCTCCTAGAGGAAACGTATTTCTGACTCGCTGAATCTCAACATAGATTCAACTCTCTTAGGTGAACGAACGCACAGCAGAGCAGTTTCAAGGAAACCTTTCTCCTGAGTTTTAGACGAAGTTTCCTGCTGTTTAGTACGTATGCCGGCATTGGGCTGGAAATACCGGCTTTGGGATTCTTCACAGAAAGGGTTTGCAAACCGCTGAATCCACACGTGAGTTTAACTCTGTCAGCTCAATACACACATTGACAAACATTCAGTTAGATAGCTCCGTTTTGGTTTTAGGAGCAGATATTTCTCTGTACAGCCTATGGTCCCATTCACTCTGGAATATCCCATCGCAGCTCCTAGAAGAAACGTGTTTCTGACTCACTGAATCTCAACATAGATTCAACTCTCTTAGCTGAACGATCGCACAGCAGAGCAGTTTCGAGGAAACATTTCTCCAGAGTTTTAGACGAAGTTTACTCCTGTTTAGTACACATGCCGGCATTGGGCCGGAAATACTGGATTTGGGATTCTGCACAGAAAGGTTTTGCAAACCGCTGAATCCACACTTGAGTTCAACTCTGACATTTGAATGCACACATTGAAAACCATTCAATTAGATAGCTCCGTTTTGGTTTTAGGAGCAGATATTTCTCTGTACAGCCTATGGTCCCATTCACTCGTGAAAATCGCAACGCAGCTCCTAGAAGAAACCTGTTTCTGACTCGCTGAATCTCAACATAGATTCAACTCTCTTAGGTGAACGAACGCACAGCAGAGGAGTTTCAAGGAAACGTTTCTCCTGAGTTTTAGACGAAGTTTCCTGCTGTTTAGTACGTATGCCGGCATTGGGCTGGAAATACCGGTTTTGGGATTCTGCACAGAAATGGTTTGCAAACCGCGGAATCCACACGTGAGTTTAACTCTGACATTTGAATGCACACATTGAAAACCATTCAATTAGATAGCTCCGTTTTGGTTTTAGGAGCAGATATTTCTCTGTACAGCCTATGGTCCCATTCACTCGGGAAAATCCCAACGGAGCTCCTAGAAGAAACCTGTTTCTGACTCGCTGAATCTCAACATAGATTCAACTCTCTTAGGTGAACGAACGCACAGCAGAGGACTTTCAAGGAAACCTTTCTCCTGAGTTTTAGACGAAGTTTCCTGCTGTTTAGTACGTATGCCGGCATTGGGCTGGAAATACCGGTTTTCGGATTCTTCACAGAAAGGGTTTGCAAACCGCTGAATCCACACGTGAGTTTAACTCTGTCAGTTGAATGCACACATTGACAACCATTCAGTTAGATAGCTCCGTTTTGGTTTTAGAAGCAGATATTTCTCTGTACAGTCTATGGTCCCAGTCACTCGGGAAAATCCCAACGCACCTCCTAAAAGAAACGTGTTTCTGACTCACTGAATCTCAACATAGATTCAACTCTCTTAGGTGAACGAACGCACAGCAGAGCAGTTTCAAGGAAACGTTTCTCCTGAGTTTTAGACGAAGTTGCCTGCTGTTTAGTACGTATGCCGACATTGATCTGGAAGTACCGGTTTTGAGATTCTGCACAGAAACGGTTTGCAAACCGCTGAATCCACACGTGAGTTTAACTCTGTCAGTTGAATGCACACATTGACAAACATTCAGTTAGATAGCTCCGTTTTGGTTTCAGAAGCAGATATTTCTCTGTACATCCTATGGTCCCATTCACTCGGGAATACCCCAACACAGCTCCTAGAAGAAACGTGTTTCTGACTCGCTGAATCTCAACATAGATTCAACTCTCTTAGGTGAAGTAATGCACAGCAGAGAAGTTTCAAGGAAACGTTTCTCCTGAGTTTTAGAGGAAGTTTCCTGCTGTTTAGTACGTATGCCGGCCTTGGGCTGGAAATACTGGTTTTGGGATTCTGCACAGAAATGGTTTGCAAACCACGGAATCCACACGTGAGTTTAACTCTGTCAGTTGAATGCACACATTGACAACCATTCAGTTAGGTAGCTCCGTTTTGGTTTTAGAAGCAGATATTTCTCTGTACAGCCTATGATCCCATTCACTCGGGAATATTCCATCACAGCTCCTAGAAGAAAGGTGTTTCTGACTCGCTGAATATCAATATAGATTCAACTCTCTAAGGTGAACGAACGCACAGCAGAGCAGTTTCAAGGAAACTTTTCTCCTGTGTTTTAGACGAAGTTTAATGCTGTTTAGTACATATGCCGGCATTGGGCTGGAAATATCGGTTTTGGGATTCTGCACAGGAAGGGTTTGCAAACCCCTGAATCCACACGTGAGTTTAGCTCTGTCAGTTGAATGCACACTTTGAAAACCATTCAGTTAGATAGCTCCGTTTTGGTTTTAGAAGCAGATATTTCTCTGTTCAGCCTATGGTCCCGTTCATTCCGGAATATCCCAACGCAGCTCCTAGAAGAAACGTGTTTCTGACTCGCTGAATCTCAACTTAGATTCAACTCTCTTAGGTGAACGAACGCACAGCAGAGCAGTTTCAAGGAAACCTTTCTCCTGAGTTTTAGACGAAGTTTCCTGCTGTTTAGTACGTATGCCGGCATTGATCTGGAAGTACCGGTTTCGGGATTCTTCACAGAAACGGTTTGCAAACGGCTGAATCCACACGTGAGTTTAACTCTGTCAGTTGAATGCACACATTGACAACCATTCAGTTAGATAGCTCCGTTTTGGTTTTAGGAGCAGATATTTCTCTGTACAGCCTATGGTCCCATTCACTCGCGAAAATCCCAACGCAGCTCCTAGAAGAAACCTGTTTCTGACTCGCTGAATCTCAACATAGATTCAACTCTCTTAGGTGAACGATCGCACAGCAGAGGACTTTCAAGGAATCGTTTCTCCTGAGTTTTAGACAAAGTTTCCTGCTGTTTAGTACGTATGCCGGCATTGGGCTGGAAATACCGGTTTTGGTAAACTTCACAGAAAGGGTTTGCAAACCGCTGAATCCACACGTGAGTTTAACTCTGTCAGTTGAATGCACACATTGACAACCATTCAGTTAGATAGCTCCGTTTTGGTTTTAGAAGCAGATATTTCTCTGTACAGTCTATGGCCCCGGCCACTCGGGAATATCCCAACGCAGCTCCTAGAAGAAACGTCTTTCTGACTCGCTGAATCTCAACATAGATTCAACTCTCTTAGGTGAACGAACGCACAGCAGAGCAGTTTCAAGGAAACGTTTCTCCTGAGTTTTAGACGAAGTTTACTGCTGTTTAGTACGCATGCCGGCATTGGGCTGGAAATACCGGTTTTGGGATTCTTCACAGAAAGGGTTTGCAAACCGCTGAATCCACACGTGAGTTTAACTCTGTCAGTTGAATGCACACATTGACAACCATTCAGTTAGATAGCTCCGTTTTGGTTTTAGAAGCAGATATTTCTCTGTACAGCCTATGGTCCCGTTCACTCCGGATTATCCCAACGCAGCTCCTAGAAGAAACGTGTTTCTGACTCGATGAAACTCAACATAGATTCAACTCTCTTAGGTGAACGAACGCACAGCAGAGCAGTTACAAGGAAACCTTTCTCCTGAGTTTTAGACGAAGTTTCCTGCTGTTTAGTACGTATGCCGGCATTGGGCTGGAAATACCGGCTTTGGGATTCTTCACAGAAAGGGTTTGCAAACCGCTGAATCCACACGTGAGTTTAACTCTGTTAGTTGAATACACACATTGACAACGACTCAGTTAGATAGCTCCGTTTTGGTTTTAGGAGCAGATATTTCTCTTTACAGCCTATGGTCCCATTCACTCTGGAATATCCCATCGCAGCTCCTAGAAGAAACGTGTTTCTGACTCGCTGAATCTCAACATAGATTCAACTCTCTTACGTGAACGAACGCACAGCAGAGCAGTTTCAAGGAAACGTTTCTCCTGAGTTTTAGACGAAGTTTCCTGCAGTTTAGTACGTATGCCGGCATTGGGCTGGAAATACCGGTTTTGGGATTCTGCACAGAAAGGGTTTGCAAACCGCTGAATCCATACTTGAGTTTAACTCTGTCAGTTGAATGCACACATTGACTACAATTCAGTTAGATAGCTCCGTTTTGGTTTTAGAAGCAGATATTTCTCTGTACAGCCTATGGTCCCATTCACTCGGGAATACCCCAACACAGCTCCTAGAAGAAACGTGTTTCTGACTCGCTGAATCTCAACATAGATTCAACTCTCTTAGGTGAACGAACGCACAGCAGAGCAGTTTCAAGGAAACATTTCTTCTGAGTTTTAGACGAAGTTTACTCCTGTTTAGTACACATGCCGGCATTGGGCTGGAAATACCGGTTTTGGGATTCTGCACAGAAAGGTTTTGCAAACCGCTGAATCCACACGTGAGTTCAACTCTGACATTTGAATGCACACATTGAAAACCATTCAATTACATAGCTCCATTTTGGTTTTAGGAGCAGATATTTCTCTGTACAGCCTATGGTCCCATTCACTCGGGAAAATCCCAACGCAGCTCCTAGAAGAAACCTGTTTCTGACTCGCTGAATCTCAACATAGATTCAACTCTCTTAGGTGAACGAACGCACAGCAGAGGACTTTCAAGGAATCGTTTCTCCTGAGTTTTAGACGAAGTTTCCTGCTGTTTAGTACGTATGCCGGCATTGGGCTGGAAATACCGGTTTTGGTATACTTCACAGAAAGGGTTTGCAAACCGCTGAATCCTCACGTGAGTTTAACTCTGTCAGTTGAATGCACACATTGACAACCATTCAGTTAGATAGCTCCGTTTTGGTTTTAGAAGCAGATATTTCTCTGTACAGTCTATGGTCCCAGTCACTCGGGAATATCCCAACACAGCTCCTAGAAGAAACATGTTTCTGACTCGCTGAATCTCAACATAGATTCAACTCTCTTAGGTGAACGAACGCACAGCAGAGCAGTTTCAAGGAAACCTTTCTCCTGAGTTTTAGACGAAGTTTCCTGCTGTTTAGTACGTATGCCGGCATTGGGCTGGAAATACCGGTTTTGGGATTCTGCACAGAAAGGGTTTGCAAACCGCTGTATCCACACGTGAGTTTAACTCTGTCAGTTGAATGCACACATTGACAACCATTCAGTTAGATAGCTCCGTTTTGGTTTTAGTAGCAGATATTTCTCTGTACAGCCTATGGTCCCATTCACTCTGGAATATCCCATCGCAGCTACTAGAAGAACCGTGTTTCTGACTCGCTGAATCTCAACATAGATTCAACTCTCTTAGCTGAACGAACGCACAGCAGAGCAGTTTCAAGGAAACGTTTCTCCTGAGTTTTAGACGAAGTTTACTGCTGTTTAGTACGCATGCCAGCATTGGGCTGGAAATACCGGTTTTGGGATTCTTCACAGAAAGGGTTTGCAAAGCGCTGAATCCACACGTGAGTTTAACTCTGTCCGTTGAATGCACACATTGACAACCATTCAGTTAGATAGTTCCGTTTTGGTTTTAGAAGCAGATATTTCTCTGTACAGCCTATGGTCCCAGTCACTCGGGAATATCCCAACGCAGCTCCTAGAAGAAACGTGTTTCTGACTCGATGAATCTCAACATAGATTCAACTGTCTTAAGTGAACGAACGCACAGCAGAGCAGTTTCAAGGAAACCTTTCTCCTGAGTTTTAGACGAAGTTTCCTGCTGTTTAGTACGTATGCCGGCATTGGGCTGGAAATACCGGCTTTGGGATTCTTCACAGAAAGGGTTTGCAAACCGCTGAATCCACACGTGAGTTTAACTCTGTCAGTTGAATACACACATTGACAACCATTCAGTTAGATAGCTCCGTTTTGGTATTAGGAGCAGATATTTCTCTGTACAGCCTATGGTCCCATTCACTCTGGAATATCCCATCGCAGCTCCTAGAAGAAACGTGTTTCTGACTCGCTGAATCTCAACATAGATTCAACTCTCTTACGTGAACGAACGCACAGCAGAGCAGTTTCAAGGAAACGTTTCTCCTGAGTTTCAGACGAAGTTTCCTGCTGTTTAGTACGTATGCCGGCATTGGGCTGGAAATACCGGTTTTGGGATTCTGCACAGAAAGGGTTTGCAAACCGCTGAATCCACACGTGAGTTTAACTCTGTCAGTTGAATGCACACATTGACAACCATTCAGTTAGATAGCTCCGTTCTGGTTTTAGGAGCAGATATTTCTCTGTACAGCCTATGGTTCCATTCACTCTGGAATATCCCATCGCAGCTCCTAGAAGAAACGTGTTTCTGACTCGCTGAATCTCAACATAGATTCAACTGTCTTAGCTGAACGAACGCACAGCAGAGCACTTTAAAGGAAACGTTTCTCCTGAGTTTTTGACGAAGTTTCCTGCTGTTTAGTACGTAAGCCGGCATTGGGCTGGAAATACCGGCTTTGGGATTCTTCACAGAAAGGGTTTGCAAACCGCTGAATCCACACGTGAGTTTAACTCTGTTAGTTGAATACACACATTGACAACCATTCAGTTAGATAGCTCCGTTTTGGTTTTAGGAGCAGATATTTCTCTGTACAGCCTATGGTCCCATTCACTCTGGAATATCCCATCGCAGCTCCTAGAAGAAACGTGTTTCTGACTCGCTGAATCTCAACATAGATTCAACTCTCTTAGGTGAACGAACGCACAGCAGAGCAGTTTCAAGGAAACATTTCTCCTGAGTTTTAGACGAAGTTTACTCCTGTTTAGTACACATGCCGGCATTGGGCTGGAAATACCGGTTTTGGGATTCTGCACGGAAAGGTTTTGCAGACCGCTGAATCCACACATGAGTTCAACTCTGACATTTGAATGCACACATTGAAAACCATTCAGTTAGATAGCTCCGTTTTGGTTTTAGGAGCAGATATTTCTCTGTGCAGCCTATGGTCCCATTCACTCGGGAAAATCCCAACGCAGCTCCTAGAAGAAAACTGTTTCTGACTCGCTGAATCTCAACATAGATTCAACTCTCTTAGGTGAACGAACGCACAGCAGAGGACTTTCAAGGAATCGTTTCTCCTGAGTTTTAGACGAAGTTTCCTGCTGTTTAGTATGTATGCCGGCATTGGGCTGGAAATACCGGCTTTGGGATTCTTCACAGAGAGGGTTTGCAAACCGCTGAATCCACACGTGAGTTTAACTCTGTCAGTTGAATACACACATTGACAACCATTCAGTTAGATAGCTCCGTTTTGGTTTTAGGAGCAGATATTTCTCTGTACAGCCTATGGTCCCATTCACTCGGGAATATCCCATCGCAGCTCCTAGAAGAAACGTGTTTCTGACTCGCTGAATCTCAACATAGATTCAACTCTCTTAGGTGAACGAACGCACAGCAGAGCCGTTTCAAGGAAACGTTTCTCCTGAGTTTTAGACGAAGTTTACTGCTGTTTAGTACGTATGCCGGCCTTGGGCTGGAAATACCGGTTTTGGGATTCTGCACAGAAAGGGTTTGCAAACCGCTGTATCCACACGTGAGTTTAATTCTGTCAGTTGAATGCACACATTGAAAACCATTCAGTTAGATAGCTCCGTTTTGGTTTTAGAAGCAGATATTTCTCTGTACAGCCTATGGTCCCATTCACTCGGGAATATCCCAACGCAGCTCCTAGAAGAAACGTGTTTCTGACTCGCTGAATCTCAACTTAGATTCAACTCTCTTAGGTGAACGAACGCACAGCAGAGCAGTTTCAAGGAAACCTTTCTCCTGAGTTTTAGACGAAGTTTCCTGCTGTTTAGTACGTATGCCGGCCTTGGGCTGGAAATACCGGTTTTGGAATTCTGCACAGAAAGGGTTTGCAAACCGCTGTATCCACACGTGAGTTTAACTCTGTCAGTTGAATGCACACATTGACAACCATTCAGTTAGATAGCTCCGTTTTGGTTTTAGAAGCAGATATTTCTCTGTACAGCCTATGGTCCCGTTCACTTGGGAATATCCCATCACAGCTCCTAGAAGAAAGGTGTTTCTGACTCGCGGAATATCAATATAGATTCAACTCTCTTAGGTGAACGAACGCACAGCAGAGCAGTTTCAAGGAAAGTTTTCTCCTGAGTTTTAGACGAAGTTTCCTGCTGTTTAGTACGTATGCCGGCATTGATCTGGAAGTACCGGTTTTGGGATTCTGCACAGAAACGGTTTGCAAACCGCTGAATCCACACGTGAGTTTAACTCTGTCAGTTGAATGCACACATTGACAACCATTCAGTTAGATAGCTCCGTTTTGGTTTTAGGAGCAGATATTTCTCTGTACAGCCTATGGTCCCATTCACTCGGGAAAATCCCAACGCAGCTCCTAGAAGAAACCTGTTTCTGACTCGCTGAATCTCAACATAGATTCAACTCTCTTAGGTGAACGATCGCACAGCAGAGGACTTTCAAGGAATCGTTTCTCCTGAGTTTTAGACAAAGTTTCCTGCTGTTTAGTACGTATGCCGGCATTGGGCTGGAAATACCGGTTTTGGGATTCTTCACAGAAAGGGTTTGCAAACCGCTGAATCCACACGTGAGTTTAACTCTGTCAGTTGAATGCACACATTGACAACCATTCAGTTAGATAGCTCCGTTTCTGTTTTAGAAGCAGATATTTCTCTGTACAGTCTATGGCCCCGGCCACTCGGGAATATCCCAACGCAGCTCCTAGAAGAAACGTGTTTCTGACTCGCTGAATCTCATCATAGATTCAACTCTCTTAGGTGAACGAACGCACAGCAGAGCAGTTTCAAGGAAACGTTTCTCCTGAGTTTTAGACGAAGTTTACTGCTGTTTAGTACGCATGCCGGCATTGGGCTGGAAATACCGGTTTTGGGATTCTTCACAGAAAGGGTTTGCAAACCGCTGAATCCACACGTGAGTTTAACTCTGTCAGTTGAATGCACACATTGACAACCATTCAGTTAGATAGCTCCGTTTTGGTTTTAGAAGCAGATATTTCTCTGTACAGCCTATGGTCCCAGTCACTCGGGAATATCCCAACGCAGCTCCTAGATGAAACGTGTTTCTGACTCGATGAAACTCAACATAGATTCAACTCTCTTAGGTGAACGAACGCACAGCAGAGCAGTTTCAAGGAAACCTTTCTCCTGAGTTTTAGACGAAGTTTCCTGCTGTTTAGTACGTATGCCGGCATTGGGCTGGAAATACCGGTTTTGGGATTCTGCACAGAAAGGGTTTGCAAACCGCTGAATCCACACGTGAGTTTAACTCTGTCAGTTGAATACACACATTGACAACCATTCAGTTAGATTGCTCCGTTTTGGTTTTAGGAGCAGATATTTCTCTGTACAGCCTATGGTCCCATTCACTCTGGAATATCCCATCGCAGCTCCTAGAAGAAACGTGTTTCTGACTCGCTGAATCTCAACATAGATTCAACTCTCTTACGTGAACGAACGCACAGCAGAGCAGTTTCAAGGAAACGTTTCTCCTGAGTTTCAGACGAAGTTTCCTGCTGTTTAGTACGTATGCCGGCATTGGGCTGGAAATACCGGTTTTGGGATTCTGCACAGAAAGGGTTTGCAAACCGCTGAATCCACACGTGAGTTTAACTCTGTCAGTTGAATGCACACATTGACAACCATTCAGTTAGATAGCTCCGTTCTGGTTTTAGGAGCAGATATTTCTCTGTACAGCCTATGGTTCCATTCACTCTGGAATATCCCATCGCAGCTCCTAGAAGAAACGTGTTTCTGACTCGCTGAATCTCAACATAGATTCAACTGTCTTAGCTGAACGAACGCACAGCAGAGCACTTTAAAGGAAACGTTTCTCCTGAGTTTTTGACGAAGTTTCCTGCTGTTTAGTACGTAAGCCGGCATTGGGCTGGAAATACCGGCTTTGGGATTCTTCACAGAAAGGGTTTGCAAACCGCTGAATCCACACGTGAGTTTAACTCTGTTAGTTGAATACACACATTGACAACCATTCAGTTAGATAGCTCCGTTTTGGTTTTAGGAGCAGATATTTCTCTGTACAGCCTATGGTCCCATTCACTCTGGAATATCCCATCGCAACTCCTAGAGAAACGTGTTTCTGACTCGCTGAATCTCAACATAGATTCAACTCTCTTAGGTGAACGAACGCACAGCAGAGCAGTTTCAAGGAAACATTTCTCCTGAGTTTTAGACGAAGTTTACTCCTGTTTAGTACACATGCCGGCATTGGGCTGGAAATACCGGTTTTGGGATTCTGCACAGAAAGGTTTTGCAGACCGCTGAATCCACACATGAGTTCAACTCTGACATTTGAATGCACACATTGAAAACCATTCAGTTAGATAGCACCGTTTTGGTTTTAGGAGCAGATATTTCTCTGTGCAGCCTATGGTCCCATTCACTCGGGAAAATCCCAACGCAGCTCCTAGAAGAAAACTGATTCTGACTCGCTGAATCTCAACATAGATTCAACTCTCTTAGGTGAACGAACGCACAGCAGAGGACTTTCAAGGAATCGTTTCTCCTGAGTTTTAGACGAAGTTTCCTGCTGTTTAGTACGTATGCCGGCATTGGGCTGGAAATACCGGCTTTGGGATTCTTCACAGAAAGGGTTTGCAAACCGCTGAATCCACACGTGAGTTTAACTCTGTCAGTTGAATACACACATTGACAACCATTCAGTTAGATAGCTCCGTTTTGGTTTTAGGAGCAGATATTTCTCTGTACAGCCTATGGTCCCATTCACTCGGGAATATCCCATCGCAGCTCCTAGAAGAAACGTGTTTCTGACTCGCTGAATCTCAACATAGATTCAACTCTCTTAGGTGAACGAACGCACAGCAGAGCCGTTTCAAGGAAACGTTTCTCCTGAGTTTTAGACGAAGTTTCCTGCTGTTTAGTACGTATGCCGGCCTTGGGCTGGAAATACCGTTTTTGGGATTCTGCACAGAAAGGGTTTGCAAACCGCTGTATCCACACGTGAGTTTAATTCTGTCAGTTGAATGCACACATTGACAACCATTCAGTTAGATAGCTCCGTTTTGGTTTTAGAAGCAGATATTTGTCTGTACAGCCTATGGTCCCAGTCACTCGGGAATATCCCAACGCAGCTCCTAGAAGAAACGTGTTTCTGACTCGCTGAATCTCAACTTAGATTCAACTCTCTTAGGTGAACGAACGCACAGCAGAGCAGTTTCAAGGAAACCTTTCTCCTGAGTTTTAGACGAAGTTTCCTGCTGTTTAGTACGTATGCCGGCATTGGGCTGGAAATACCGGCTTTGGGATTCTTCACAGAAAGGGTTTGCAAACCGCTGAATCCACACGTGAGTTTAACTCTGTCAGCTCAATACACACATTGACAAACATTCAGTTAGATAGCTCCGTTTTGGTTTTAGGAGCAGATATTTCTCTGTACAGCCTATGGTCCCATTCACTCTGGAATATCCCATCGCAGCTCCTAGAAGAAACGTGTTTCTGACTCACTGAATCTCAACATAGATTCAACTCTCTTAGCTGAACGATCGCACAGCAGAGCAGTTTCGAGGAAACATTTCTCCAGAGTTTTAGACGAAGTTTACTCCTGTTTAGTACACATGCCGGCATTGGGCCGGAAATACTGGATTTGGGATTCTGCACAGAAAGGTTTTGCAAACCGCTGAATCCACACTTGAGTTCAACTCTGACATTTGAATGCACACATTGAAAACCATTCAATTAGATAGCTCCGTTTTGGTTTTAGGAGCAGATATTTCTCTGTACAGCCTATGGTCCCATTCACTCGTGAAAATCGCAACGCAGCTCCTAGAAGAAACCTGTTTCTGACTCGCTGAATCTCAACATAGATTCAACTCTCTTAGGTGAACGAACGCACAGCAGAGGAGTTTCAAGGAAACGTTTCTCCTGAGTTTTAGACGAAGTTTCCTGCTGCTTAGTACGTATGCCGGCATTGGGCTGGAAATACCGGTTTTGGGATTCTTCACAGAAAGGGTTTGCAAACCGCTGAATCCACACGTGATTTTAACTCTGTCAGTTGAATGCACACATTGACAACCATTCAGTTAGATAGCTCCGTTTTGGTTTTAGAAGCAGATATTTCTCTGTACAGTCTATGGTCCCATTCACTCGGGAATATCCCAACGCAGCTCCTAGAAGAAACGTGTTTCTGACTCGCTGAATATCAACATAGATTCAACTCTCTTAGGTGAAGTAATGCACAGCAGAGAAGTTTCAAGGAAACGTTTCTCCTGAGTTTTTGACGAAGTTTCCTGCTGTTTAGTACGTATGCCGGCCTTGGGCTGGAAATACCGGTTTTGGGATTCTGCACAGAAATGGTTTGCAAACCGCGGAATCCACACGTGAGTTTAACTCTGACATTTGAATGCACACATTGAAAACCATTCAATTAGATAGCTCCGTTTTGGTTTTAGGAGCAGATATTTCTCTGTACACCCTATGGGCCCATTCACTCGGGAAAATCCCAACGGAGCTCCTAGAAGAAACCTGTTTCTGACTCGCTGAATCTCAACATAGATTCAACTCTCTTAGGTGAACGAACGCACAGCAGAGGACTTTCAAGGAAACGTTTCTCCTGAGTTTTAGACGAAGTTTCCTGCTGTTTAGTACGTATGCCGGCATTGGGCTGGAAATACCGGTTTTGGGATTCTGCACAGAAAGGGTTTGCAAACCGCTGTATCCACACGTGAGTTTAACTCTGTCAGTTGAATGCACACATTGACAACCATTCAGTTAGATAGCTCCGTTTTGGTTTTAGAAGCAGATATTTCTCTGTACAGCCTATGGTCCCATTCACTCGGGAAAATCCAAACGGAGGTCCTAGAAGAAACCTGTTTCTGACTCGCTGAATCTCAACATAGATTCAACTCTCTTAGGTGAACGAGCGCACAGAAGACCAGTATCAAGGAAACGTTTCTCCTGAGTTTTAGACGAAGTTTCCTGCTGTTTAGTACGTATGCCGGCATTGGGCTGGAAATACCAGTTTTGGGATTCTGCAAAGAAAGGGTTTGCAAACCGCTGTATCCACACGTGAGTTTAACTCTGTCAGTTGAATGCACAGATTGACAACCATTCAGTTAGATAGCTCCGTTTTGGTTTTAGGAGCAGATATTTCTCTGTACAGCCTATGGTCCCATTCACTCTGAAATATCCCATCGCAGCTCCTAGAAGAAACGTGTTTCTGACTCGCTGAATCTCAACATAGATTCAACTCTCTTAGCTGAACGAACGCACAGCAGAGCAGTTTCAAGGAAACGTTTCTCCTGAGTATTAGACGAAGTTTCCTGCTGTTTAGTACGTATGCCAGCATTGGGCTGGAAATACCGGTTTTGGAATTCTGCACAGAAAGGGTTTGCAAACCGCTGAATCCACACGTGAGTTTAACTCTGTCAGTTGAATGCACACATTGACAACAATTCAGTTAGATAGCTCCGTTTTGGTTTTAGAAGCAGATATTTCTCTGTACAGCCTATGGTCCCATTCACTCGGGAATACCCCAACACAGCTCCTAGAAGAAACGTGTTTCTGACTCGCTGAATCTCAACATAGATTCAACTCTCTTAGGTGAACGAACGCACAGCAGAGCAGTTTCAAGGAAACATTTCTCCTGAGTTTTAGACGAAGTTTACTCCTGTTTAGTATACATGCCGGCATTGGGCTGGAAATACCGGTTTTGGGATTCTGCACAGAAAGGTTTTGCAAACCGCTGATTCCACACGTGAGTTCAACTCTGACATTTGAATGCACACATTGAAAACCATTCAATTAGATAGCTCCGTTTTGGTTTTAGGAGCAGATATTTCTCTGTACAGCCTATGGTCCCATTCACTCGGGAATATCCCAACGCAGCTCCTATAAGAAACCTGTTTCTGACTCGCTGAATCTCAACATAGATTCAACTCTCTTAGGTGAAGTAATGCCCAGCAGAGAAGTTTCAAGGAAACGTTTCTCCTGAGTTTTAGACGAAGTTTCCTGCTGTTTAGTACGTATGCTGACCTTGGGCTGGAAATACCGGTTTTGGGATTCTGCACAGAAAGGGTTTGCAAACGCTGTATCCACACGTGAGTTTAATTCTGTCAGTTGAATGCACACATTGACAATCATTCAGTTAGATAGCTCCGTTTTGGTTTTAGAAGCAGATATTTCTCTGTACAGCCTATGGTCCCATTCACTCGGGAATATCCCAACACAGCTCCTAGAAGAAACGTGTTTCTGACTCGCTGAATCTCAACATAGATTCAACTCTCTTAGGTGAACGAACGCACAGCAGAGCAGTTTCAAGGAAACGTTTCTCCTGAGTTTTAGACGAAGTTTACTGCTGTTTAGTATGCATGCCGGCATTGGCCTGGAAATACCGGTTTTGGGATTCTTCACAGAAATGGTTTGGAAACCGCTGAATCCACACGTGAGTTTAACACTGTCAGTTGAATGCACACATTGACAACCATTCAGTTAGATAGCTCCGTTTTGGTTTTAGAAGCAGATATTTCTCTGTACAGCCTATGGTCCCGTTCACTCCGGAGTATCCCAACGCAGCTCCTAGAAGAAACGTTTTTCTGACTCGCTGAATCTCAACATAGATTCAACTCTCTTAGGTGAACGCACGCACAGCAGAGCAGTTTCAAGGAAACGTTTCTCCTGAGTTTTAGACGAAGTTGCCTGCTGTTTAGTACGTATGCCGGCATTAGGCTGGAAATACCGGTTTTCGGATTCTTCACAGAAAGGGTTTGCAAACCGCTGAATCCACACGTGAGTTTAACTCTGTCAGTTGAATGCACACATTGACAACCATTCAGTTAGATAGCTCCGTTTTGGTTTTAGAAGCAGATATTTCTCTGTACAGTCTATGGTCCCAGTCACTCGGGAATATCCCAACGCAGCTCCTAAAAGAAACGTGTTTCTGACTCACTGAATCTCAACATAGATTCAACTCTCTTAGGTGAACGAACGCACAGCAGAGCAGTTTCAAGGAAACGTTTCTCCTGAGTTTTAGACGAAGTTGCCTGCTGTTTAGTACGTATGCCGACATTGATCTGGAAGTACCGGTTTTGAGATTCTGCACAGAAAGGGTTTGCAAACCGCTGAATCCACACGTGAGTTTAACTCTGTCAGTTGAATGCACACATTGACAACCATTCAGTTAGATAGCTCCGTTTTGGTTTCAGAAGCAGATATTTCTCTGTACATCCTATGGTCCCATTCACTCGGGAATACCCCAACACAGCTCCTAGAAGAAACGTGTTTCTGACTCGCTGAATCTCAACATAGATTCAACTCTCTTAGGTGAAGTAATGCACAGCAGAGAAGTTTCAAGGAAACGTTTCTCCTGAGTTTTAGACGAAGTTTCCTGCTGTTTAGTACGTATGCCGGCCTTGGGCTGGAAATACTGGTTTTGGGATTCTGCACAGAAATGGTTTGCAAACCACGGAATCCACACGTGAGTTTAACTCTGTCAGTTGAATGCACACATTGACAACCATTCAGTTAGGTAGCTCCGTTTTGGTTTTAGAAGCAGATATTTCTCTGTACAGCCTATGATCCCATTCACTCGGGAATATCCCATCACAGCTCCTAGAAGAAAGGTGTTTCTGACTCGCTGAATATCAATATAGATTCAGCTCTCTAAGGTGAACGAACGCACAGCAGAGCAGTTTCAATGAAACTTTTCTCCTGTGTTTTACACGAAGTTTACTGCTGTTTAGTACATATGCCGGCATTGGGCTGGAAATACCGGTTTTGGGATTCTGCACAGGAAGGGTTTGCAAATCCCTGAATCCACACGTGAGTTTAGCTCTGTCAGTTGAATGCACACTTTGAAAACCATTCAGTTAGATAGCTCCGTTTTGGTTTTAGAAGCAGATATTTCTCTGTACAGCCTATGGTCCCAGTCACTCGGGAATATCCCAACGCAACTCCTAGAGGAAACGTATTTCTGACTCGCTGAATCTCAACATAGATTCAACTCTCTTAGGTGAACGAACGCACAGCAGAGCAGTTTCAAGGAAACCTTTCTCCTGAGTTTTAGACGAAGTTTCCTGCTGTTTAGTACGTATGCCGGCATTGGGCTGGAAATACCGGCTTTGGGATTCTTCACAGAAAGGGTTTGCAAACCGCTGAATCCACACGTGAGTTTAACTCTGTCAGCTCAATACACACATTGACAAACATTCAGTTAGATGGCTCCGTTTTGGTGTTAGGAGCAGATATTTCTCTGTACAGCCTATGGTCCCATTCACTCTGGAATATCCCATCGCAGCTCCTAGAAGAAACGTGTTTCTGACTCACTGAATCTCAACATAGATTCAACTCTCTTAGCTGAACGATCGCACAGCAGAGCAGTTTCGAGGAAACATTTCTCCAGAATTTTAGACGAAGTTTACTCCTGTTTAGTACACATGCCGGCATTGGGCCGGAAATACTGGATTTGGGATTCTGCACAGAAAGGTTTTGCAAACCGCTGAATCCACACTTGAGTTCAACTCTGACATTTGAATGCACACATTGAAAACCATACAATTAGATAGCTCCGTTTTGGTTTTAGGAGCAGATATTTCTCTGTACAGCCTATGGTCCCATTCACTCGTGAAAATCCCAACGCAGCTCCTAGAAGAAACCTGTTTCTGACTCGCTGAATCTCAACATAGATTCAACTCTCTTAGGTGAACGAACGCACAGCAGAGGAGTTTCAAGGAAACGTTTCTCCTGAGTTTTAGACGAAGTTTCCTGCTGTTTAGTACGTATGCCGGCATTGGGCTGGAAATACCGGTTTTGGGATTCTTCACAGAAAGGGTTTGCAAACCGCTGAATCCACACGTGATTTTAACTCTGTCAGTTGAATGCACACATTGACAACCATTCAGTTAGATAGCTCCGTTTTGGTTTTAGAAGCAGATATTTCTCTGTACAGTCTATGGTCCCATTCACTCGGGAATATCCCAACGCAGCTCCTAGAAGAAACGTGTTTCTGACTCGCTGAATCTCAACATAGATTCAACTCTCTTAGGTGAAGTAATGCACAGCAGAGAAGTTTCAAGGAAACGTTTCTCCTGAGTTTTTGACGAAGTTTCCTGCTGTTTAGTACGTATGCCGGCCTTGGGCTGGAAATACCGGTTTTGGGATTCTGCACAGAAATGGTTTGCAAACCGCGGAATCCACACGTGAGTTTAACTCTGACATTTGAATGCACACATTGACAACCATTCAATTAGATAGCTCCGTTTTGGTTTTAGAAGCAGATATTTCTCTGTACAGCCTATGGTCCCATTCACTCGGGAAAATCCAAACGGAGCTCCTAGAAGAAACCTGTTTCTGACTCGCTGAATCTCAACATAGATTCAACTCTCTTAGGTGAACGAGCGCACAGAAGAGCAGTTTCAAGGAAACGTTTCTCCTGAGTTTTAGACGAAGTTTCCTGCTGTTTAGTACGTATGCCGGCATTGGGCTGGAAATACCAGTTTTGGGATTCTGCAAAGAAAGGGTTTGCAAACCGCTGTATCCACACGTGAGTTTAACTCTGTCAGTTGAATGCACAGATTGACAACCATTCAGTTAGATAGCTCCGTTTTGGTTTTAGGAGCAGATATTTCTCTGTACAGCCTATGGTCCCATTCACTCTGAAATATCCCATCGCAGCTCCTAGAAGAAACGTGTTTCTGACTCGCTGAATCTCAACATAGATTCAACTCTCTTAGCTGAACGAACGCACAGCAGAGCAGTTTCAAGGAAACGTTTCTCCTGAGTATTAGACGAAGTTTCCTGCTGTTTAGTACGTATGCCAGCATTGGGCTGGAAATACCGGTTTTGGAATTCTGCACAGAAAGGGTTTGCAAACCGCTGAATCCACACGTGAGTTTAACTCTGTCAGTTGAATGCACACATTGACAACAATTCAGTTAGATAGCTCCGTTTTGGTTTTAGAAGCAGATATTTCTCTGTACAGCCTATGGTCCCATTCACTCGGGAATACCCCAACACAGCTCCTAGAAGAAACGTGTTTCTGACTCGCTGAATCTCAACATAGATTCAACTCTCTTAGGTGAACGAACGCACAGCAGAGCAGTTTCAAGGAAACATTTCTCCTGAGTTTTAGACGAAGTTTACTCCTGTTTAGTACACATGACGGCATTGGGCTGGAAATACCGGTTTTGGGATTCTGCACAGAAAGGTTTTGCAAACCGCTGATTCCACACGTGAGTTCAACTCTGACATTTGAATGCACACATTGAAAACCATTCAATTAGATAGCTCCGTTTTGGTTTTAGGAGCAGATATTTCTCTGTACAGCCTATGGTCCCATTCACTCGGGAAAATCCCAACGCAGCTCCTATAAGAAACCTGTTTCTGACTCGCTGAATCTCAACATAGATTCAACTCTCTTAGGTGAAGTAATGCCCAGCAGAGAAGTTTCAAGGAAACGTTTCTCCTGAGTTTTAGACGAAGTTTCCTGCTATTTAGTACGTATGCTGAACTTGGGCTGGAAATACCGGTTTTGGGATTCTGCACAGAAAGGGTTTGCAAACGCTGTATCCACACGTGAGTTTAATTCTGTCAGTTGAATGCACACAATGACAACCATTCAGTTAGATAGCTCCGTTTTGGTTTTAGAAGCAGATATTTCTCTGTACAGCCTATGGTCCCATTCACTCGGGAATATCCCAACACAGCTCCTAGAAGAAACGTGTTTCTGACTCGCTGAATCTCAACATAGATTCAACTCTCTTAGGTGAACGAACGCACAGCAGAGCAGTTTCAAGGAAACGTTTCTCCTGAGTTTTAGACGAAGTTTACTGCTGTTTAGTATGCATGCCGGCATTGGCCTGGAAATACCGGTTTTGGGATTCTTCACAGAAATGGTTTGGAAACCGCTGAATCCACACGTGAGTTTAACACTGTCAGTTGAATGCACACATTGACAACCATTCAGTTAGATAGCTCCGTTTTGGTTTTAGAAGCAGATATTTCTCTGTACAGCCTATGGTCCCGTTCACTCCGGAGTATCCCAACGCAGCTCCTAGAAGAAACGTTTTTCTGACTCGCTGAATCTCAACATAGATTCAACTCTCTTAGGTGAACGCACGCACAGCAGAGCAGTTTCAAGGAAACCTTTCTCCTGAGTTTTAGACGAAGTTTCCTGCTGTTTAGTACGTATGCCGGCATTGGGCTGGAAATACCGGTTTTCGGATTCTTCACAGAAAGGGTTTGCAAACCGCTGAATCCACACGTGAGTTTAACTCTGTCAGTTGAATGCACACATTGACAACCATTCAGTTAGATAGCTCCGTTTTGGTTTTAGAAGCAGATATTTCTCTGTACAGTCTATGGTCCCAGTCACTCGGGAATATCCCAACGCAGCTCCTAAAAGAAACGTGTTTCTGACTCACTGAATCTCAACATAGATTCAACTCTCTTAGGTGAACGAACGCACAGCAGAGCAGTTTCAAGGAAACGTTTCTCCTGAGTTTTAGACGAAGTTGCCTGCTGTTTAGTACGTATGCCGACATTGATCTGGAAGTACCGGTTTTGAGATTCTGCACAGAAACGGTTTGCAAACCGCTGAATCCACACGTGAGTTTAACTCTGTCAGTTGAATGCACACATTGACAAACATTCAGTTAGATAGCTCCGTTTTGGTTTCAGAAGCAGATATTTCTCTGTACATCCTATGGTCCCATTCACTCGGGAATACCCCAACACAGCTCCTAGAAGAAACGTGTTTCTGACTCGCTGAATCTCAACATAGATTCAACTCTCTTAGGTGAAGTCATGCACAGCAGAGAAGTTTCAAGGAAACGTTTCTCCTGAGTTTTAGACGAAGTTTCCTGCTGTTTAGTACGTATGCCGGCCTTGGGCTGGAAATACCGGCTTTGGGATTCTTCACAGAAAGGGTTTGCAAACCGCTGAATCCACACGTGATTTTAACTCTGTCAGTTGAATGCACACATTGACAACCATTCAGTTAGATAGCTCCGTTTTGGTTTTAGAAGCAGATATTTCTCTGTACAGTCTATGGTCCCATTCACTCGGGAATATGCCAACGCAGCTCCTAGAAGAAACGTGTTTCTGACTCGCTGAATCTCAACATAGATTCAACTCTCTTAGGTGAAGTAATGCACAGCAGAGAAGTTTCAAGGAAACGTTTCTCCTGAGTTTTTGACGAAGTTTCCTGCTGTTTAGTACGTATGCCGGCCTTGGGCTGGAAATACCGGTTTTGGGATTCTGCACAGAAATGGTTTGCAAACCGCGGAATCCACACGTGAGTTTAACTCTGACATTTGAATGCACACATTGAAAACCATTCAATTAGATAGCTCCGTTTTGGTTTTAGGAGCAGATATTTCTCTGTACAGCCTATGGTCCCATTCACTCGGGAAAATCCCAACGGAGCTCCTAGAAGAAACCTGTTTCTGACTCGCTGAATCTCAACATAGATTCAACTCTCTTAGGTGAACGAACGCACAGCAGAGGACTTTCAAGGAAACGTTTCTCCTGAGTTTTAGACGAAGTTTCCTGCTGTTTAGTACGTATGCCGGCATTGGGCTGGAAATACCGGTTTTGGGATTCTGCACAGAAAGGGTTTGCAAACCGCTGTATCCACACGTGAGTTTAACTCTGTCAGTTGAATGCACACATTGACAACCATTCAGTTAGATAGCTCCGTTTTGGTTTTAGAAGCAGATATTTCTCTGTACAGCCTATGGTCCCATTCACTCGGGAAAATCCAAACGGAGCTCCTAGAAGAAACCTGTTTCTGACTCGCTGAATCTCAACATAGATTCAACTCTCTTAGGTGAACGAGCGCACAGAAGAGCAGTTTCAAGGAAACGTTTCTCCTGAGTTTTAGACGAAGTTTCCTGCTGTTTAGTACGTATGCCGACATTGGGCTGGAAATACCAGTTTTGGGATTCTGCAAAGAAAGGGTTTGCAAACCGCTGTATCCACACGTGAGTTTAACTCTGTCAGTTGAATGCACAGATTGACAACCATTCAGTTAGATAGCTCCGTTTTGGTTTTAGGAGCAGATATTTCTCTGTACAGCCTATGGTCCCATTCACTCTGACATATCCCATCGCAGCTCCTAGAAGAAACGTGTTTCTGACTCGCTGAATCTCAACATAGATTCAACTCTCTTAGCTGAACGAACGCACAGCAGAGCAGTTTCAAGGAAACGTTTCTCCTGAGTATTAGACGAAGTTTCCTGCTGTTTAGTACGTATGCCAGCATTGGGCTGGAAATACCGGTTTTGGAATTCTGCACAGAAAGGGTTTGCAAACCGCTGAATCCACACGTGAGTTTAACTCTGTCAGTTGAATGCACACATTGACAACAATTCAGTTAGATAGCTCCGTTTTGGTTTTAGAAGCAGATATTTCTCTGTACAGCCTATGGTCCCATTCACTCGGGAATACCCCAACACAGCTCCTAGAAGAAACGTGTTTCTGACTCGCTGAATCTCAACATAGATTCAACTCTCTTAGGTGAACGAACGCACAGCAGAGCAGTTTCAAGGAAACATTTCTCCTGAGTTTTAGACGAAGTTTACTCCTGTTTAGTACACATGCCGGCATTGGGCTGGAAATACCGGTTTTGGGATTCTGCACAGAAAGGTTTTGCAAACCGCTGATTCCACACGTGAGTTCAACTCTGACATTTGAATGCACACATTGAAAACCATTCAATTAGATAGCTCCGTTTTGGTTTTAGGAGCAGATATTTCTCTGTACAGCCTATGGTCCCATTCACTCGGGAAAATCCCAACGCAGCTCCTATAAGAAACCTGTTTCTGACTCGCTGAATCTCAACATAGATTCAACTCTCTTAGGTGAAGTAATGCCCAGCAGAGAAGTTTCAAGGAAACGTTTCTCCTGAGTTTTAGACGAAGTTTCCTGCTGTTTAGTACGTATGCTGAACTTGGGCTGGAAATACCGGTTTTGGGATTCTGCACAGAAAGGGTTTGCAAACGCTGTATCCACACGTGAGTTTAATTCTGTCAGTTGAATGCACACAATGACAACCATTCAGTTAGATAGCTCCGTTTTGGTTTTAGAAGCAGATATTTCTCTGTACAGCCTATGGTCCCATTCACTCGGGAATATCCCAACACAGCTCCTAGAAGAAACGTGTTTCTGACTCGCTGAATCTCAACATAGATTCAACTCTCTTAGGTGAACGAACGCACAGCAGAGCAGTTTCAAGGAAACGTTTCTCCTGAGTTTTAGACGAAGTTTACTGCTGTTTAGTATGCATGCCGGCATTGGCCTGGAAATACCGGTTTTGGGATTCTTCACAGAAATGGTTTGGAAACCGCTGAATCCACACGTGAGTTTAACACTGTCGGTTGAATGCACACATTGACAACCATTCAGTTAGATAGCTCCGTTTTGGTTTTAGAAGCAGATATTTCTCTGTACAGCCTATGGTCCCGTTCACTCCGGAGTATCCCAACGCAGCTCCTAGAAGAAACGTTTTTCTGACTCGCTGAATCTCAACATAGATTCAACTCTCTTAGGTGAACGCACGCACAGCAGAGCAGTTTCAAGGAAACCTTTCTCCTGAGTTTTAGACGAAGTTTCCTGCTGTTTAGTACGTATGCCGGCATTGGGCTGGAAATACCGGTTTTCGGATTCTTCACAGAAAGGGTTTGCAAACCGCTGAATCCACACGTGAGTTTAACTCTGTCAGTTGAATGCACACATTGACAACCATTCAGTTAGATAGCTCCGTTTTGGTTTTAGAAGCAGATATTTCTCTGTACAGTCTATGGTCCCAGTCACTCGGGAATATCCCAACGCAGCTCCTAAAAGAAACGTGTTTCTGACTCACTGAATCTCAACATAGATTCAACTCTCTTAGGTGAACGAACGCACAGCAGAGCAGTTTCAAGGAAACGTTTCTCCTGAGTTTTAGACGAAGTTGCCTGCTGTTTAGTACGTATGCCGACATTGATCTGGAAGTACCGGTTTTGAGATTCTGCACAGAAACGGTTTGCAAACCGCTGAATCCACACGTGAGTTTAACTCTGTCAGTTGAATGCACACATTGACAAACATTCAGTTAGATAGCTCCGTTTTGGTTTCAGAAGCAGATATTTCTCTGTACATCCTATGGTCCCATTCACTCGGGAATACCCCAACACAGCTCCTAGAAGAAACGTGTTTCTGACTCGCTGAATCTCAACATAGATTCAACTCTCTTAGGTGAAGTAATGCACAGCAGAGAAGTTTCAAGGAAACGTTTCTCCTGAGTTTTAGACGAAGTTTCCTGCTGTTTAGTACGTATGCCGGCCTTGGGCTGGAAATACCGGTTTTGGGATTCTTCACAGAAAGGGTTTGCAAACCGCTGAATCCACACGTGATTTTAACTCTGTCAGTTGAATGCACACATTGACAACCATTCAGTTAGATAGCTCCGTTTTGGTTTTAGAAGCAGATATTTCTCTGTACAGTCTATGGTCCCATTCACTCGGGAATATCCCAACGCAGCTCCTAGAAGAAACGTGTTTCTGACTCGCTGAATCTCAACATAGATTCAACTCTCTTAGGTGAAGTAATGCACAGCAGAGAAGTTTCAAGGAAACGTTTCTCCTGAGTTTTTGGCGAAGTTTCCTGCTGTTTAGTACGTATGCCGGCCTTGGGCTGGAAATACCGGTTTTGGGATTCTGCACAGAAATGGTTTGCAAACCGCGGAATCCACACGTGAGTTTAACTCTGACATTTGAATGCACACATTGAAAAGCATTCAATTAGATAGCTCCGTTTTGGTTTTAGGAGCAGATATTTCTCTGTACAGCCTATGGTCCCATTCACTCGGGAAAATCCCAACGGAGCTCCTAGAAGAAACCTGTTTCTGACTCGCTGAATCTCAACATAGATTCAACTCTCTTAGGTGAACGAACGCACAGCAGAGGACTTTCAAGGAAACGTTTCTCCTGAGTTTTAGACGAAGTTTCCTGCTGTTTAGTACGTATGCCGGCATTGGGCTGGAAATACCGGTTTTGGGATTCTGCACAGAAAGGGTTTGCAAACCGCTGTATCCACACGTGAGTTTAACTCTGTCAGTTGAATGCACACATTGACAACCATTCAGTTAGATAGCTCCGTTTTGGTTTTAGAAGCAGATATTTCTCTGTAGAGCCTATGGTCCCATTCACTCGGGAAAATCCAAACGGAGCTCCTAGAAGAAACCTGTTTCTGACTCGCTGAATCTCAACATAGATTCAACTCTCTTAGGTGAACGAGCGCACAGAAGAGCAGTTTCAAGGAAACGTTTCTCCTGAGTTTTAGACGAAGTTTCCTGCTGTTTAGTACGTATGCCGGCATTGGGCTGGAAATACCAGTTTTGGGATTCTGCAAAGAAAGGGTTTGCAAACCGCTGTATCCACACGTGTGTTTAACTCTGTCAGTTGAATGCACAGATTGACAACCATTCAGTTAGATAGCTCCGTTTTGGTTTTAGGAGCAGATATTTCTCTGTACAGCCTATGGTCCCATTCACTCTGAAATATCCCATCGCAGCTCCTAGAAGAAACGTGTTTCTGACTCGCTGAATCTCAACATAGATTCAACTCTCTTAGCTGAACGAACGCACAGCAGAGCAGTTTCAAGGAAACGTTTCTCCTGAGTATTAGACGAAGTTTCCTGCTGTTTAGTACGTATGCCAGCATTGGGCTGGAAATACCGGTTTTGGAATTCTGCACAGAAAGGGTTTGCAAACCGCTGAATCCACACGTGAGTTTAACTCTGTCAGTTGAATGCACACATTGACAACAATTCAGTTAGATAGCTCCGTTTTGGTTTTAGAAGCAGATATTTCTCTGTACAGCCTATGGTCCCATTCACTCGGGAATACCCCAACACAGCTCCTAGAAGAAACGTGTTTCTGACTCGCTGAATCTCAACATAGATTCAACTCTCTTAGGTGAACGAACGCACAGCAGAGCAGTTTCAAGGAAACATTTCTCCTGAGTTTTAGACGAAGTTTACTCCTGTTTAGTACACATGCCGGCATTGGGCTGGAAATACCGGTTTTGGGATTCTTCACAGAAAGGTTTTGCAAACCGCTGATTCCACACGTGAGTTCAACTCTGACATTTGAATGCACACATTGAAAACCATTCAATTAGATAGCTCCGTTTTGGTTTTAGGAGCAGATATTTCTCTGTACAGCCTATGGTCCCATTCACTCGGGAAAATCCCAACGCAGCTCCTATAAGAAACCTGTTTCTGACTCGCTGAATCTCAACATAGATTCAACTCTCTTAGGTGAAGTAATGCCCAGCAGAGAAGTTTCAAGGAAACGTTTCTCCTGAGTTTTAGACGAAGTTTCCTGCTGTTTAGTACGTATGCTGAACTTGGGCTGGAAATACCGGTTTTGGGATTCTGCACAGAAAGGGTTTGCAAACGCTGTATCCACACGTGAGTTTAATTCTGTCAGTTGAATGCACACAATGACAACCATTCAGTTAGATAGCTCCGTTTTGGTTTTAGAAGCAGATATTTCTCTGTACAGCCTATGGTCCCATTCACTCGGGAATATCCCAACACAGCTCCTAGAAGAAACGTGTTTCTGACTCGCTGAATCTCAACATAGATTCAACTCTCTTAGGTGAACGAACGCACAGCAGAGCAGTTTCAAGGAAACGCTTCTCCTGAGTTTTAGACGAAGTTTACTGCTGTTTAGTATGCATGCCGGCGTTGGCCTGGAAATACCGGTTTTGGGATTCTTCACAGAAATGGTTTGGAAACCGCTGAATCCACACGTGAGTTTAACACTGTCAGTTGAATGCACACATTGACAACCATTCAGTTAGATAGCTCCGTTTTGGTTTTAGAAGCAGATATTTCTCTGTACAGCCTATGGTCCCGTTCACTCCGGAGTATCCCAACGCAGCTCCTAGAAGAAACGTTTTTCTGACTCGCTGAATCTCAACATAGATTCAACTCTCTTAGGTGAACGCACGCACAGCAGAGCAGTTTCAAGGAAACCTTTCTCCTGAGTTTTAGACGAAGTTTCCTGCTGTTTAGTACGTATGCCGGCATTGGGCTGGAAATACCGGTTTTCGGATTCTTCACAGAAAGGGTTTGCAAACCGCTGAATCCACACGTGAGTTTAACTCTGTCAGTTGAATGCACACATTGACAACCATTCAGTTAGATAGCTCCGTTTTGGTTTTAGAAGCAGATATTTCTCTGTACAGTCTATGGTCCCAGTCACTCGGGAAAATCCCAACGCACCTCCTAAAAGAAACGTGTTTCTGACTCACTGAATCTCAACATAGATTCAACTCTCTTAGGTGAACGAACGCACAGCAGAGCAGTTTCAAGGAAACGTTTCTCCTGAGTTTTAGACGAAGTTGCCTGCTGTTTAGTACGTATGCCGACATTGATCTGGAAGTACCGGTTTTGAGATTCTGCACAGAAACGGTTTGCAAACCGCTGAATCCACACGTGAGTTTAACTCTGTCAGTTGAATGCACACATTGACAAACATTCAGTTAGATAGCTCCGTTTTGGTTTCAGAAGCAGATATTTCTCTGTACATCCTATGGTCCCATTCACTCGGGAATACCCCAACACAGCTCCTAGAAGAAACGTGTTTCTGACTCGCTGAATCTCAACATAGATTCAACTCTCTTAGGTGAAGTAATGCACAGCAGAGAAGTTTCAAGGAAACGTTTCTCCTGAGTTTTAGACGAAGTTTCCTGCTGTTTAGTACGTATGCCGGCCTTGGGCTGGAAATACTGGTTTTGGGATTCTGCACAGAAATGGTTTGCAAACCACGGAATCCACACGTGAGTTTAACTCTGTCAGTTGAATGCACACATTGACAACCATTCAGTTAGGTAGCTCCGTTTTGGTTTTAGAAGCAGATATTTCTCTGTACAGCCTATGATCCCATTCACTCGGGAATATCCCATCACAGCTCCTAGAAGAAAGGTGTTTCTGACTCGCTGAATATCAATATAGATTCAACTCTCTAAGGTGAACGAACGCACAGCAGAGCAGTTTCAATGAAACTTTTCTCCTGTGTTTTAGACGAAGTTTAATGCTGTTTAGTACATATGCCGTCATTGGGCTGGAAATACCGGTTTTGGGATTCTGCACAGGAAGGGTTTGCAAACCCCTGAATCCACACGTGAGTTTAGCTCTGTCAGTTGAATGCACACTTTGAAAACCATTCAGTTAGATAGCTCCGTTTTGGTTTTAGAAGCAGATATTTCTCTGTTCAGCCTATGGTCCCGTTCACTCCGGAATATCCCAACGCAGCTCCTAGAAGAAACGTGTTTCTGACTCGCTGAATCTCAACTTAGATTCAACTCTCTTAGGTGAACGAACGCACAGCAGAGCAGTTTCAAGGAAACCTTTCTCCTGAGTTTTAGACGAAGTTTCCTGCTGTTTAGTACGTATGCCGGCATTGATCTGGAAGTACCGGTTTCGGGATTCTTCACAGAAACGGTTTGCAAACCGCTGAATCCACACGTGAGTTTAACTCTGTCAGTTGAATGCACACATTGACAACCATTCAGTTAGATAGCTCCGTTTTGGTTTTAGGAGCAGATATTTCTCTGTACAGCCTATGGTCCCATTCACTCGGGAAAATCCCAACGCAGCTCCTAGAAGAAACCTGTTTCTGACTCGCTGAATCTCAACATAGATTCAACTCTCTTAGGTGAACGATCGCACAGCAGAGGACTTTCAAGGAATCGTTTCTCCTGAGTTTTAGACGAAGTTTCCTGCTGTTTAGTACGTATGCCGGCATTGGGCTGGAAATACCGGTTTTGGTAAACTTCACAGAAAGGGTTTGCAAACCGCTGAATCCACACGTGAGTTTAACTCTGTCAGTTGAATGCACACATTGACAACCATTCAGTTAGATAGCTCCGTTTTGGTTTTAGAAGCAGATATTTCTCTGTACAGTCTATGGCCCCGGCCACTCGGCAATATCCCAACGCAGCTCCTAGAAGAAACGTGTTTCTGACTCGCTGAATCTCAACATAGATTCAACTCTCTTAGGTGAACGAACGCACAGCAGAGCAGTTTCAAGGAAACGTTTCTCCTGAGTTTTAGACGAAGTTTACTGCTGTTTAGTACGCATGCCGGCATTGGGCTGGAAATACCGGTTTTGGGATTCTTCACAGAAAGGGTTTGCAAACCGCTGAATCCACACGTGAGTTTAACTCTGTCAGTTGAATGCACACATTGACAACCATTCAGTTAGATAGCTCCGTTTTGGTTTTAGAAGCAGATATTTCTCTGTACAGCCTATGGTCCCAGTCACTCGGGATTATCCCAACGCAGCTCCTAGAAGAAACGTGTTTCTGACTCGATGAAACTCAACATAGATTCAACTCTCTTAGGTGAACGAACGCACAGCAGAGCAGTTACAAGGAAACCTTTCTCCTGAGTTTTAGACGAAGTTTCCTGCTGTTTAGTACGTATGCCGGCATTGGGCTGGAAATACCGGCTTTGGGATTCTTCACAGAAAGGGTTTGCAAACCGCTGAATCCACACGTGAGTTTAACTCTGTTAGTTGAATACACACATTGACAACGACTCAGTTAGATAGCTCCGTTTTGGTTTTAGGAGCAGATATTTCTCTGTACAGCCTATGGTCCCATTCACTCTGGAATATCCCATCGCAGCTCCTAGAAGAAACGTGTTTCTGACTCGCTGAATCTCAACATAGATTCAACTCTCTTACGTGAACGAACGCACAGCAGAGCAGTTTCAAGGAAACGTTTCTCCTGAGTTTTAGACGAAGTTTCCTGCAGTTTAGTACGTATGCCGGCATTGGGCTGGAAATACCGGTTTTGGGATTCTGCACAGAAAGGGTTTGCAAACCGCTGAATCCACACTTGAGTTTAACTCTGTCAGTTGAATGCACACATTGACTACAATTCAGTTAGATAGTTCCGTTTTGGTTTTAGAAGCAGATATTTCTCTGTACAGCCTATGGTTCCATTCACTCTGGAATATCCCATCGCAGCTCCTAGAAGAAACGTGTTTCTGACTCGCTGAATCTCAACATAGATTCAACTCTCTTAGGTGAACGAACGCACAGCAGAGGACTTTCAAGGAATCGTTTCTCCTGAGTTTTAGACGAAGTTTACTCCTGTTTAGTACACATGCCGGCATTGGGCTGGAAATACCGGTTTTGGGATTCTGCACAGAAAGGTTTTGCAGACCGCTGAATCCACACATGAGTTCAACTCTGACATTTGAATGCACACATTGAAAACCATTCAGTTAGATAGCTCCGTTTTGGTTTTAGGAGCAGATATTTCTCTGTGCAGCCTATGGTCCCATTCACTCGGGAAAATCCCAACGCAGCTCCTAGAAGAAAACTGTTTCTGACTCGCTGAATCTCAACATAGATTCAACTCTCTTAGGTGAACGAACGCACAGCAGAGGACTTTCAAGGAATCGTTTGTCCTGAGTTTTAGACGAAGTTTCCTGCTGTTTAGTACGTATGCCGGCATTGGGCTGGAAATACCGGCTTTGGGATTCTTCACAGAAAGGGTTTGCAAACCGCTGAATCCACACGTGAGTTTAACTCTGTCAGTTGAATACACACATTGACAACCATTCAGTTAGATAGCTCCGTTTTGGTTTTAGGAGCAGATATTTCTCTGTACAGCCTATGGTCCCATTCACTCGGGAATATCCCATCGCAGCTCCTAGAAGAAACGTGTTTCTGACTCGCTGAATCTCAACATAGATTCAACTCTCTTAGGTGAACGAACGCACAGCAGAGCCGTTTCAAGGAAACGTTTCTCCTGAGTTTTAGACGAAGTTTCCTGCTGTTTAGTACGTATGCCGGCCTTGGGCTGGAAATACCGGTTTTGGGATTCTGCACAGAAAGGGTTTGCAAACCGCTGTATCCACACGTGAGTTTAATTCTGTCAGTTGAATGCACACATTGACAACCATTCAGTTAGATAGCTCCGTTTTGGTTTTAGAAGCAGATATTTCTCTGTACAGCCTATGGTCCCAGTCACTCGGGAATATCCCAACGCAGCTCCTAGAAGAAACGTGTTTCTGACTCGCTGAATCTCAACTTAGATTCAACTCTCTTAAGTGAACGAACGCACAGCAGAGCAGTTTCAAGGAAACCTTTCTCCTGAGTTTTAGACGAAGTTTCCTGCTGTTTAGTACGTATGCCGGCCTTGGGCTGGAAATACCGGTTTTGGAATTCTGCACAGAAAGGGTTTGCAAACCGCTGTATCCACACGTGAGTTTAACTCTGTCAGTTGAATGCACACATTGACAACCATTCAGTTAGATAGCTCCGTTTTGGTTTTAGAAGCAGATATTTCTCTGTACAGCCTATGGTCCCGTTCACTTGGGAATATCCCATCACAGCTCCTAGAAGAAAGGTGTTTCTGACTCGCGGAATATCAATATAGATTCAACTCTCTTAGGTGAACGAACGCACAGCAGAGCAGTTTCAAGGAAAGTTTTCTCCTGAGTTTTAGACGAAGTTTCCTGCTGTTTAGTACGTATGCCGGCATTGATCTGGAAGTACCGGTTTTGGGATTCTGCACAGAAACGGTTTGCAAACCGCTGAATCCACACGTGAGTTTAACTCTGTCAGTTGAATGCACACATTGACAACCATTCAGTTAGATAGCTCCGTTTTGGTTTTAGGAGCAGATATTTCTCTGTACAGCCTATGGTCCCATTCACTCGGGAAAATCCCAACGCAGCTCCTAGAAGAAACCTGTTTCTGACTCGCTGAATCTCAACATAGATTCAACTCTCTTAGGTGAACGATCGCACAGCAGAGGACTTTCAAGGAATCGTTTCTCCTGAGTTTTAGACGAAGTTTCCTGCTGTTTAGTACGTATGCCGGCATTGGGCTGGAAATACCGGCTTTGGGATTCTTCACAGAAAGGTTTTGCAAACCGCTGAATCCACACGTGAGTTTAACTCTGTTAGTTGAATACACACATTGACAACCATTCAGTTAGATAGCTCCGTTTTGGTTTTAGGAGCAGATATTTCTCTGTACAGCCTATGGTCCCATTCACTCTGGAATATCCCATCGCAGCTCCTAGAGAAACGTGTTTCTGACTCGCTGAATCTCAACATAGACTCAACTCTCTTAGGTGAACGAACGCACAGCAGAGCAGTTTCAAGGAAACATTTCTCCTGAGTTTTAGACGAAGTTTACTCCTGTTTAGTACACATGCCGGCATTGGGCTGGAAATACCGGTTTTGGGATTCTGCACAGAAAGGTTTTGCAGACCGCTGAATCCACACATGAGTTCAACTCTGACATTTGAATGCACACATTGAAAACCATTCAGTTAGATAGCACCGTTTTGGTTTTAGGAGCAGATATTTCTCTGTGCAGCCTATGGTCCCATTCACTCGGGAAAATCCCAACGCAGCTCCTAGAAGAAAACTGTTTCTGACTCGCTGAATCTCAACATAGATTCAACTCTCTTAGTTGAACGAACGCACAGCAGAGGACTTTCAAGGAATCGTTTCTCCTGAGTTTTAGACGAAGTTTCCTGCTGTTTAGTACGTATGCCGGCATTGGGCTGGAAATACCGGCTTTGGGATTCTTCAAAGAAAGGGTTTGCAAACCGCTGAATCCACACGTGAGTTTAACTCTGTCAGTTGAATACACACATTGACAACCATTCAGTTAGATAGCTCCGTTTTGGTTTTAGGAGCAGATATTTCTCTGTACAGCCTATGGTCCCATTCACTCGGGAATATCCCATCGCAGCTCCTAGAAGAAACGTGTTTCTGACTCGCTGAATCTCAACATAGATTCAACTCTCTTAGGTGAACGAACGCACAGCAGAGCCGTTTCAAGGAAACGTTTCTCCTGAGTTTTAGACGAAGTTTCCTGCTGTTTAGTACGTATGCCGGCCTTGGGCTGGAAATACCGGTTTTGGGATTCTGCACAGAAAGGGTTTGCAAACCGCTGTATCCACACGTGAGTTTAATTCTGTCAGTTGAATGCACACATTGACAACCATTCAGTTAGATAGCTCCGTTTTGGTTTTAGAAGCAGATATTTCTCTGTACAGCCTATGGTCCCAGTCACTCGGGAATATCCCAACGCAGCTCCTAGAAGAAAGGTGTTTCTGACTCGCTGAATCTCAACTTAGATTCAACTCTCTTAGGTGAACGAACGCACAGCAGAGCAGTTTCAAGGAAACCTTTCTCCTGAGTTTTAGACGAAGTTTCCTGCTGTTTAGTACGTATGCCGGCCTTGGGCTGGAAATACCGGTTTTGGAATTCTGCACAGAAAGGGTTTGCAAACCGCTGTATCCACACGTGAGTTTAACTCTGTCAGTTGAATGCACACATTGACAACCATTCAGTTAGATAGCTCCGTTTTGGTTTTAGAAGCAGATATTTCTCTGTACAGCCTATGGTCCCGTTCACTTGGGAATATCCCATCACAGCTCCTAGAAGAAAGGTGTTTCTGACTCGCGGAATATCAATATAGATTCAACTCTCTTAGGTGAACGAACGCACAGCAGAGCAGTTTCAAGGAAAGTTTTCTCCTGAGTTTTAGACGAAGTTTTCTGCTGTTTAGTACGTATGCCGGCATTGATCTGGAAGTACCGGTTTTGGGATTCTGCACAGAAACGGTTTGCAAACCGCTGAATCCACACGTGAGTTTAACTCTGTCAGTTGAATGCACACATTGACAACCATTCAGTTAGATAGCTCCGTTTTGGTTTTAGGAGCAGATATTTCTCTGTACAGCCTATGGTCCCATTCACTCGGGAAAATCCCAACGCAGCTCCTAGAAGAAACCTGTTTCTGACTCGCTGAATCTCAACATAGATTCAACTCTCTTAGGTGAACGATCGCACAACAGAGGACTTTCAAGGAATCGTTTCTCCTGAGTTTTAGACGAAGTTTCCTGCTGTTTAGTACGTATGCCGGCATTGGGCTGGAAATACCGGTTTTGGTATACTTCACAGAAAGGGTTTGCAAACCGCTGAATCCACACGTGAGTTTAACTCTGTCAGTTGAATGCACACATTGACAACCATTCAGTTAGATAGCTCCGTTTTGGTTTTAGAAGCAGATATTTCTCTGTACAGTCTATGGCCCCGGCCACTCGGGAATATCCCAACGCAGCTCCTAGAAGAAACGTGTTTCTGACTCGCTGAATCTCAACATAGATTCAACTCTCTTAGGTGAACGAACGCACAGCAGAGCAGTTTCAAGGAAACGTTTCTCCTGAGTTTTAGACGAAGTTTACTGCTGTTTAGTACGCATGCCGGCATTGGGCTGGAATTACCGGTTTTGGGATTCTTCACAGAAAGGGTTTGCAAACCGCTGAATCCACACGTGAGTTTAACTCTGTCAGTTGAATGCACACATTGACAACCATTCAGTTAGATAGCTCCGTTTTGGTTTTAGAAGCAGATATTTCTCTGTACAGCCTATGGTCCCATTCACTCTGGAATATCCCATCGCAGCTCCTAGAAGAAACGTGTTTCTGATTCGCTGAATCTCAACATAGATTCAACTCTCTTACGTGAACGAACGCATAGCAGAGCAGTTTCAAGGAAACGTTTCTCCTGAGTTTTAGACGAAGTTTCCTGCAGTTTAGTACGTATGCCGGCATTGGGCTGGAAATACCGGTTTTGGGATTCTGCACAGAAAGGGTTTGCAAACCGCTGAATCCACACTTGAGTTTAACTCTGTCAGTTGAATGCACACATTGACTACAATTCAGTTAGATAGCTCCGTTTTGGTTTTAGAAGCAGATATTTCTCTGTACAGCCTATGGTCCCATTCACTCGGGAATACCCGAACACAGCTCCTAGAAGAAACGTGTTTCTGACTCGCTGAATCTCAACATAGATTCAACTCTCTTAGGTGAACGAACGCACAGCAGAGCAGTTTCAAGGAAACATTTCTCCTGAGTTTTAGACGAAGTTTACTCCTGTTTAGTACACATGCCGGCATTGGGCTGGAAATACCGGTTTTGGGATTCTGCACAGAAAGGTTTTGCAAACCGCTGAATCCACACGTGAGTTCAACTCTGACATTTGAATGCACACATTGAAAACCATTCAATTACATAGCTCCGTTTTGGTTTTAGGAGCAGATATTTCTCTGTACAGCCTATGGTCCCATTCACTAGGGAAAATCCCAACGCAGCTCCTAGAAGAAACCTGTTTCTGACTCGCTGAATCTCAACATAGATTCAACTCTCTTAGGTGAACGATCGCACAGCAGAGGACTTTCAAGGAATCGTTTCTCCTGAGTTTTAGACGAAGTTTCCTGCTGTTTAGTACGTATGCCGGCATTGGGCTGGAAATACCTGTTTTGGGATTCTGCACAGAAAGGGTTTGCAAACAGCTGTATCCACACGTGAGTTTAACTCTGTCAGTTGAATGCACACATTGACAACCATTCAGTTAGATAGCTCCGTTTTGGTTTTAGGAGCAGATATTTCTCTGTACAGCCTATGGTCCCATTCACTCTGGAATATCCCATCGCAGCTCTTAGAAGAACCGTGTTTCTGACTCGCTGAATCTCAACATAGATTCAACTCTCTTAGCTGAACGAACGCACAGCAGAGCAGTTTCAAGGAAACGTTTCTCCTGAGTTTTAGACGAAGTTTACTGCTGTTTAGCACGCATGCCGGCATTGGGCTGGAAATACCGGTTTTGGGATTCTTCACAGAAAGGGTTTGCAAACCGCTGAATCCACACGTGAGTTTAACTCTGTCAGTTGAATGCACACATTGACAACCATTCAGTTAGATAGCTCCGTTTTGGTTTTAAAAGCAGATATTTCTCTGTACAGCCTATGGTCCCAGTCACTCGGGAATATCCCAACGCAGCTCCTAGAAGAAACGTGTTTCTGACTCGATGAATCTCAACATAGATTCAACTGTCTTAAGTGAACGAACGCACAGCAGAGCAGTTTCAAGGAAACCTTTCTCCTGAGTTTTAGACGAAGTTTCCTGCTGTTTAGTACGTATGCCGGCATTGGGCTGGAAATACCGTTTTTGGGATTCTGCACAGAAAGGTTTTGCAAACCGCTGAATCCACACGTGAGTTCAACTCTGACATTTGAATGCACACATTGAAAACCATTCAATTACATAGCTCCGTTTTGGTTTTAGGAGCAGATATTTCTCTGTACAGCCTATGGTCCCATTCACTAGGGAAAATCCCAACGCAGCTCCTAGAAGAAACCTGTTTCTGACTCGCTGAATCTCAACATAGATTCAACTCTCTTACGTGAACGAACGCACAGCAGAGCAGTTTCAAGGAAACGTTTCTCCTGAGTTTCAGACGAAGTTTCCTGCTGTTTAGTACGTATGCCGGCATTGGGCTGGAAATACCGGTTTTGGGATTCTGCACAGAAAGGGTTTGCAAACCGCTGAATCCACACGTGAGTTTAACTCTGTCAGTTGAATGCACACATTGACAACCATTCAGTTAGATAGCTCCGTTTTGGTTTTAGGAGCAGATATTTCTCTGTACAGCCTATGGTCCCATTCACTCTGGAATATCCCATCGCAGCTCCTAGAAGAAACGTGTTTCTGACTCGCTGAATCTCAACATAGATTCAACTGTCTTAGCTGAACGAACGCACAGCAGAGCACTTTAAAGGAAACGTTTCTCCTGAGTTTTTGACGAAGTTTCCTGCTGTTTAGTACGTATGCCGGCATTGGGCTGGAAATACCGGTTTTGGGATTCTGCACAGAAAGGGTTTGCAAACCGCTGAATCCACACGTGAGTTTAACTCTGTCAGTTGAATGCACACATTGACAACCATTCAGTTAGATAGCTCCGTTTTGGTTTTAGAAGCAGATATTTCTCTGTACAGCCTATGGTCCCAGTCACTCGGGAATATCCCAACGCAGCTCCTAGAAGAAACGTGTTTCTGACTCGATGAAACTCAACATAGATTCAACTCTCTTAGGTGAACGAACGCACAGCAGAGCAGTTTCAAGGAAGCGTTTCTCCTGAGTTTCACACGAAGTTTCCTGCTGTTTAGTACGTATGCCGGCATTGGGCTGAAAATACCGGCTTTGGGATTCTTCACAGAAAGGGTTTGCAAACCGCTGAATCCACACTTGAGTTTAACTCTGTTAGTTGAATACACACATTGACAACCATTCAGTTAGATAGCTCCGTTTTGGTTTTAGGAGCAGATATTTCTCTGTACAGCCTATGGTCCCATTCACTCTGGAATATCCCATCGCAGCTCCTAGAAGAAACGTGTTTCTGACTCGCTGAATCTCAAAATAGATTCAACGCTCTTACGTGAACGAACGCACAGCAGAGCAGTTTCAAGGAAACGTTTCTCCTGAGTTTTAGACGAAGTTTCCTGCAGTTTAGTACGTATGCCGGCATTGGGCTGGAAATACCGGTTTTGGGATTCTGCACAGAAAGGGTTTGCAAACCGCTGAATCCACACTTGAGTTTAACTCTGTCAGTTGAATGCACACATTGACTACAATTCAGTTAGATAGCTCCGTTTTGGTTTTAGAAGCAGATATTTCTCTGTACAGCCTATGGTCCCATTCACTCGGGAATACCCCAACACAGCTCCTAGAAGAAACGTGTTTCTGACTCGCTGAATCTCAACATAGATTCAACTCTCTTAGGTGAACGAACGCACAGCAGAGCAGTTTCAAGGAAATATTTCTCCTGAGTTTTAGACGAAGTTTACTCCTGTTTAGTACACATGCCGGCATTGGGCTGGAAATACCGGTTTTGGGATTCTGCACAGAAAGGTTTTGCAAACCGCTGAATCCACACGTGAGTTCAACTCTGACATTTGAATGCACACATTGAAAACCATTCAATTACATAGCTCCGTTTTGGTTTTAGGAGCAGATATTTCTCTGTACAGACTATGGTCCCATTCACTCGGGAAAATCCCAACGCAGCTCCTAGAAGAAACCTGTTTCTGACTCGCTGAATCTCAACATAGATTCAACTCTCTTAGGTGAACGATCGCACAGCAGAGGACTTTCAAGGAATCGTTTCTCCTGAGTTTTAGACGAAGTTTCCTGCTGTTTAGTACGTATGCCGGCATTGGGCTGGAAATACCGGTTTTGGTATACTTCACAGAAAGGGTTTGCAAACCGCTGAATCCACACGTGAGTTTAACTCTGTCAGTTGAATGCACACATTGACAACCATTCAGTTAGATAGCTCCGTTTTGGTTTTAGAAGCAGATATTTCTCTGTACAGTCTATGGTCCCAGTCACTCGGGAAAATCCCAACACAGCTCCTAGAAGAAACGTGTTTCTGACTCGCTGAATCTCAACATAGATTCAACTCTCTTAGGTGAACGAACGCACAGCAGAGCAGTTTCAAGGAAACGTTTCTCCTGAGTTTTAGACGAAGTTTCCTGCTGTTTAGTACGTATGCCGGCATTGGGCTGGAAATACCGGTTTTGGGATTCTGCACAGAAATGGTTTGCAAACCGCTGTATCCACACGTGAGTTTAACCCTGTCAGTTGAATGCACACATTGACAACCATTCAGTTAGATAGCTCCGTTTTGGTTTTAGGAGCAGATATTTCTCTGTACAGCCTATGGTCCCATTCACTCTGGAATATCCCATCGCAGCTCCTAGAAGAAACGTGTTTCTGACTCGCTGAATCTCAACATAGATTCAACTCTCTTACGTGAACGAACGCACAGCAGAGCAGTTTCAAGGAAACGTTTCTCCTGAGTTTCAGACGAAGTTTCCTGCTGTTTAGTACGTATGCCGGCATTGGGCTGGAAATACCGGTTTTGGGATTCTGCACAGAAAGGGTTTGCAAACCGCTGAATCCACACTTGAGTTTAACTCTGTCAGTTGAATGCACACATTGACTACAATTCAGTTACATAGCTCCGTTTTGGTTTTAGAAGCAGATATTTCTCTGTACAGCCTATGGTCCCATTCACTCGGGAATACCCCAACAGAGCTCCTAGAAGAAACGTGTTTCTGACTCGCTGAATCTCAACATAGATTCAACTCTCTTAGGTGAACGAACGCACAGCAGAGCAGTTTCAAGGAAACACTTCTCCTGAGTTTTAGACGAAGTTTACTCCTGTTTAGTACACATGCCGGCATTGGGCTGGAAATACCGGTTTTGGGATTCTGCAAAGAAAGGTTTTGCAAACCGCTGAATCCACACGTGAGTTCAACTCTGACATTTGAATGCACACATTGAAAACCATTCAATTACATAGCTCCGTTTTGGTTTTAGGAGCAGATATTTCTCTATACAGCCTATGGTCCCATTCACTCGGGAAAATCCCAACGCAGCTCCTAGAAGAAACCTGTTTCTGACTCGCTGAATCTCAACATAGATTCAACTCTCTTAGGTGAACGATCGCACAGCAGAGGACTTTCAAGGAATCGTTTCTCCTGAGTTTTAGACGAAGTTTCCTGCTGTTTAGTACGTATGCCGGCATTGGGCTGGAAATACCGGTTTTGGTATACTTCACAGAAAGGGTTTGCAAACCGCTGAATCCACACGTGAGTTTAACTCTGTCAGTTGAATGCACACATTGACAACCACTCAGTTAGATAGCTCCGTTTTGGTTTTAGAAGCAGATATTTCTCTGTACAGCCTATGGTCCCAGTCACTCGGGAATATCCCAACGCAGCTCCTAGAAGAAACGTGTTTCTGACTCGATGAATCTCAACATAGATTCAACTCTCTTAAGTGAACGAACGCACAGCAGAGCAGTTTCAAGGAAACCGTTCTCCTGAGTTTTAGACGAAGTTTCCTGCTGTTTAGTACGTATGCCGGCATTGGGGTGGAAATACCGGCTTTGGGATTCTTCACAGAAAGGGTTTGCAAACCGCTGAATCCACACGTGAGTTTAACTCTGTCAGTTGAATACACACATTGACAACCATTCAGTTAGATAGCTCCGTTTTGGTTTTAGGAGCAGATATTTCTCTGTACAGCCTATGGTCCCATTCACTCTGGAATATCCCATCGCAGCTCCTAGAAGAAACGTGTTTCTGACTCGCTGAATCTCAACATAGATTCAACTCTCTTACGTGAACGAACGCACAGCAGAGCAGTTTCAATGAAACGTTTCTCCTGAGTTTCAGACGAAGTTTCCTGCCGTTTAGTACATATGCCGGCATTGGGCTGGAAATACCAGTTTTGGGATTCTGCACAGAAAGGGTTTGCAAACCGCTGAATCCACACGTGAGTTTAACTCTGTCAGTTGAATGCACACATTGACAACAATTCAGTTAGATAGCTCCGTTTTGGTTTTAGAAGCAGATATTTCTCTGTACAGCCTATGGTCCCATTCACTCGGGAAAATCCCAACGCAGCTCCTAGAAGAAACGTGTTTCTGACTCGCTGAATCTCAACATAGATTCAACTCTCTTAGGTGAACGAACGCACAGCAGAGCCGTTTCAAGGAAACGTTTCTCCTGAGTTTTAGACGAAGTTTCCTGCTGTTTAGTACGTATGCCGGCCTTGGGCTGGAAATACCGGTTTTGGGATTCTGCACAGAAAGGGTTTGCAAACCGCTGTATCCACACGTGAGTTTAATTCTGTCAGTTGAATGCACACATTGACAACCATTCAGTTAGATAGCTCCGTTTTGGTTTTAGAAGCAGATATTTCTCTGTACAGCCTATGGTCCCAGTCACTGGGGAATATCCCAACGCAGCTCCTAGAAGAAACGTGTTTCTGACTCGCTGAATCTCAACATAGATTCAACTCTCTTAGGTGAACGAACGCACAGCAGAGCAGTTTCAAGGAAACCTTTCTCCTGAGTTTTAGACGAAGTTTCCTGCTGTTTAGTACGCATGCCTGCCTTGGGCTGGAAATACCGGTTTTGGAATTCTGCACAGAAAGGGTTTGCAAACCGCTGTATCCACACGTGAGTTTAACTCTGTCAGTTGAATGCACACATTGACAACCATTCAGATAGATAGCTCCGTTTTGGTTTTAGAAGCAGATACTTCTCTTTACAGCGTATGGTCCCGTTCACTTGGGAATATCCCATCACAGCTCCTAGAAGAAAGGTGTTTCTGACTCGCTGAATATCAATATATATTCAACTCTCTTAGGTGAACGAACGCACAGCAGAGCAGTTTCAAGGAAAGTTTTCTCCTGAGTTTTAGACGAAGTTTACTGCTGTTTAGTACGTATGCCGGCATTGGGCTGGAAATACCGGTTTTGGGATTCTGTACAGTAATGGTTTCCAGCCGCTGAATCCACACGTCATTTTAGCTCTGTCAGTTGAATGCACACTTTGAAAACCATTCAGTTAGATAGCTCCGTTTTGGTTTTAGAAGCAGATATTTCTCTGTACAGCCTATGGTCCCGTTCACTCCGGAATATCCCAACGCAGCTCCTAGAAGAAACGTTTTTCTGACTCGCTGAAAGTCAACATAGATTCAACTCTCTTAGGTGAACGCACCCACAGCAGAGCAGTTTCGAGGAAACGTTTCTCCTGAGTTTTAGACGAAGTTTCCTGCTGTTTAGAACGTATTCCGGCATTGGGTTGGAAATACCGGTTTTCGGATTCTTCACAGAAAGGGTTTGCAAACCGCAGAATCCACACGTGAGTTTAACTCTGTCAGTTGAATACACACATTGACAACCATTCAGTTAGATAGCTCCGTTTTGGTTTTAGAAGCAGATATTTCTCTGTACAGCCTATGATCCCATTCACTCGGGAATACCCCAACACAGCTCCTAGAAGAAACGTGTTTCTGTCTCGCTGAATCTCAACATAGATTCAACTCTCTTAGGTGAACGAACGCACAGCAGAGCAGTTTCAAGGAAACATTTCTCCTGAGTTTTAGACGAAGTTTACTCCTGTTTAGTACACATGCCGGCATTGGGCTGGAAATACCGGTTTTGGGATTCTGCACAGAAAGGTTTTGCAAACCGCTGAATCCACACGTGAGTTCAACTCTGACATTTGAATGCACACATTGAAAACCATTCAATTACATAGCTCCGTTTTGGTTTCAGGAGCAGATATTTCTCTGTACAGCCTATGGTCCCATTCACTAGGGAAAATCCCAACGCAGCTCCTAGAAGAAACCTGTTTCTGACTCGCTGAATCTCAACATAGATTCAACTCTCTTAGGTGAACGATCGCACAGCAGAGGACTTTCAAGGAATCGTTTCTCCTGAGTTTTAGACGAAGTTTCCTGCTGTTTAGTACGTATGCCGGCATTGGGCTGGAAATACCTGTTTTGGGATTCTGCACAGTAAGGGTTTGCAAACAGCTGTATCCACACGTGAGTTTAACTCTGTCAGTTGAATGCACACATTGACAACCATTCAGTTAGATAGCTCCGTTTTGGTTTTAGGAGCAGATATTTCTCTGTACAGCCTATGGTCCCATTCACTCTGGAATATCCCATCGCAGCTCTTAGAAGAACCGTGTTTCTGACTCGCTGAATCTCAACATAGATTCAACTCTCTTAGCTGAACGAACGCACAGCAGAGCAGTTTCAAGGAAACGTTTCTCCTGAGTTTTAGACGAAGTTTACTGCTGTTTAGTACGCATGCCGGCATTGGGCTGGAAATACCGGTTTTGGGATTCTGCACAGAAACGGTTTGCAAACCGCTGAATCCACACGTGAGTTTAACTCTGTCAGTTGAATGCACACATTGACAACCATTCAGTTAGATAGCTCCGTTTTGGTTTTAAAAGCAGATATTTCTCTGTACAGCCTATGGTCCCAGTCACTCGGGAATATCCCAACGCAGCTCCTAGAAGAAACGTGTTTCTGACTCGATGAATCTCAACATAGATTCAACTGTCTTAAGTGAACGAACGCACAGCAGAGCAGTTTCAAGGAAACCTTTCTCCTGAGTTTTAGACGAAGTTTCCTGCTGTTTAGTACGTATGCCGGCATTGGGCTGGAAATACCGTTTTTGGGATTCTGCACAGAAAGGTTTTGCAAACCGCTGAATCCACACGTGAGTTCAACTCTGACATTTGAATGCACACATTGAAAACCATTCAATTACATAGCTCCGTTTTGGTTTTAGGAGCAGATATTTCTCTGTACAGCCTATGGTCCCATTCACTAGGGAAAATCCCAACGCAGCTCCTAGAAGAAACCTGTTTCTGACTCGCTGAATCTCAACATAGATTCAACTCTCTTAGGTGAACGATCGCACAGCAGAGGACTTTCAAGGAATCGTTTCTCCTGAGTTTTAGACGAAGTTTCCTGCTGTTTAGTACGTATGCCGGCATTGGGCTGGAAATACCGGTTTTGGGATTCTGCACAGAAAGGGTTTGCAAACCGCTGTATCCACACGTGAGTTTAACTCTGTCAGTTGAATGCACACATTGACAACCATTCAGTTAGATAGCTCCGTTTTGGTTTTAGGAGCAGATATTTCTCTGTACAGCCTATGGTCCCATTCACTCTGGAATATCCCATCGCAGCTCTTAGAAGAACCGTGTTTCTGACTCGCTGAATCTCAACATAGATTCAACTCTCTTAGGTGAACGAACGCACAGCAGAGCAGTTTCAAGGAAACGTTTCTCCTGAGTTTTAGACGAAGTTTACTGCTGTTTAGTACGCATGCCGGCATTGGGCTGGAAATACCGGTTTTGGGATTCTTCACAGAAAGGGTTTGCAAACCGCTGAATCCACACGTGAGTTTAACTCTGTCAGTTGAATGCACACATTGACAACCATTCAGTTAGATAGCTCCGTTTTGGTTTTAGAAGCAGATATTTCTCTGTACAGCCTATGGTCCCAGTCACTCGGGAATATCCCAACGCAGCTCCTAGAAGAAACGTGTTTCTGACTCGATGAATCTCAGCATAGATTCAACTCTCTTAAGTGAACGAACGCACAGCAGAGCAGTTTCAAGGAAACCTTTCTCCTGAGTTTTAGACGAAGTTTCCTGCTGTTTAGTACGTATGCTGGCATTGGGCTGGAAATACCGGCTTTGGGATTCTTCACAGAAAGGGTTTGCAAACCGCTGAATCCACACGTGAGTTTAACTCTCTCAGTTGAATACACACATTGACAACCATTCAGTTAGATAGCTCCGTTTTGGTTTTAGGAGCAGATATTTCTCTGTACAGCCTATGGTCCCATTCACTCTGGAATATCCCATCGCAGCTCCTAGAAGAAACGTGTTTCTGACTCGCTGAATCTCAACATAGATTCAACTCTCTTACGTGAACGAACGCACAGCAGAGCAGTTTCAAGGAAACGTTTCTCCTGAGTTTCAGACGAAGTTTCCTGCTGTTTAGTACGTATGCCGGCATTGGGCTGGAAATACCGGTTTTGGGATTCTGCACAGAAAGGGTTTGCAAACCGCTGAATCCACACGTGAGTTCAACTCTGACATTTGAATGCACACATTGAAAACCATTCAATTACATAGCTCCGTTTTGGTTTTAGGAGCAGATATTTCTCTGTACAGACTATGGTCCCATTCACTCGGGAAAATCCCAACGCAGCTCCTAGAAGAAACCTGTTTCTGACTCGCTGAATCTCAACATAGATTCAACTCTCTTAGGTGAACGATCGCACAGCAGAGGACTTTCAAGGAATCGTTTCTCCTGAGTTTTAGACGAAGTTTCCTGCTGTTTAGTACGTATGCCGGCATTGGGCTGGAAATACCGGTTTTGGTATACTTCACAGAAAGGGTTTGCAAACCGCTGAATCCACACGTGAGTTTAACTCTGTCAGTTGAATGCACACATTGACAACCATTCAGTTAGATAGCTCCGTTTTGGTTTTAGAAGCAGATATTTCTCTGTACAGTCTATGGTCCCAGTCACTCGGGAAAATCCCAACACAGCTCCTAGAAGAAACGTGTTTCTGACTCGCTGAATCTCAACATAGATTCAACTCTCTTAGGTGAACGAACGCACAGCAGAGCAGTTTCAAGGAAACGTTTCTCCTGAGTTTTAGACGAAGTTTCCTGCTGTTTAGTACGTATGCCGGCATTGGGCTGGAAATACCGGTTTTGGGATTCTTCACAGAAATGGTTTGCAAACCGCTGTATCCACACGTGAGTTTAACTCTGTCAGTTGAATGCACACATTGACAACCATTCAGTTAGATAGCTCCGTTTTGGTTTTAGGAGCAGATATTTCTCTGTACAGCCTATGGTCCCATTCACTCTGGAATATCCCATCGCAGCTCCTAGAAGAAACGTGTTTCTGACTCGCTGAATCTCAACATAGATTCAACTCTCTTACGTGAACGAACGCACAGCAGAGCAGTTTCAAGGAAACGTTTCTCCTGAGTTTCAGACGAAGTTTCCTGCTGTTTAGTACGTATGCCGGCATTGGGCTGGAAATACCGGTTTTGGGATTCTGCACAGAAAGGGTTTGCAAACCGCTGAATCCACACTTGAGTTTAACTCTGTCAGTTGAATGCACACATTGACTACAATTCAGTTACATAGCTCCGTTTTGGTTTTAGAAGCAGATATTTCTCTGTACAGCCTATGGTCCCATTCACTCGGGAATACCCCAACACAGCTCCTAGAAGAAACGTGTTTCTGACTCGCTGAATCTCAACATAGATTCAACTCTCTTAGGTGAACGAACGCACAGCAGAGCAGTTTCAAGGAAACATTTCTCCTGAGTTTTAGACGAAGTTTACTCCTGTTTAGTACACATGCCGGCATTGGGCTGGAAATACCGGTTTTGGGATTCTGCACAGAAAGGTTTTGCAAACCGCTGAATCCACACGTGAGTTCAACTCTGACATTTGAATGCACACATTGAAAACCATTCAATTACATAGCTCCGTTTTGGTTTTAGGAGCAGATATTTCTCTATACAGCCTATGGTCCCATTCACTCGGGAAAATCCCAACGCAGCTCCTAGAAGAAACCTGTTTCTGACTCGCTGAATCTCAACATAGATACAACTCTCTTAGGTGAACGATCGCACAGCAGAGGACTTTCAAGGAATCGTTTCTCCTGAGTTTTAGACGAAGTTTCCTGCTGTTTAGTACGTATGCCGGCATTGGGCTGGAAATACCGGTTTTGGTATACTTCACAGAAAGGGTTTGCAAACCGCTGAATCCACACGTGAGTTTAACTCTGTCAGTTGAATGCACACATTGACAACCACTCAGTTAGATAGCTCCGTTTTGGTTTTAGAAGCAGATATTTCTCTGTACAGCCTATGGTCCCAGTCACTCGGGAATATCTCAACGCAGCTCCTAGAAGAAACGTGTTTCTGACTCGATGAATCTCAACATAGATCCAACTCTCTTAAGTGAACGAACGCACAGCAGAGCAGTTTCAAGGAAACCGTTCTCCTGAGTTTTAGACGAAGTTTCCTGCTGTTTAGTACGTATGCCGGCATTGGGGTGGAAATACCGGCTTTGGGATTCTTCACAGAAAGGGTTTGCAAACCGCTGAATCCACACGTGAGTTTAACTCTGTCAGTTGAATACACACATTGACAACCATTCAGTTAGATAGCTCCGTTTTGGTTTTAGGAGCAGATATTTCTCTGTACAGCCTATGGTCCCATTCACTCTGGAATATCCCATCGCAGCTCCTAGAAGAAACGTGTTTCTGACTCGCTGAATCTCAACATAGATTCAACTCTCTTACGTGAACGAACGCACAGCAGAGCAGTTTCAAGGAAACGTTTCTCCTGAGTTTCAGACGAAGTTTCCTGCCGTTTAGTACATATGCCGGCATTGGGCTGGAAATACCAGTTTTGGGATTCTGCACAGAAAGGGTTTGCAAACCGCTGAATCCACACGTGAGTTTAACTCTGTCAGTTGAATGCACACATTGACAACAATTCAGTTAGATAGCTCCGTTTTGGTTTTAGAAGCAGATATTTCTCTGTACAGCCTATGGTCCCATTCACTCGGGAACATCCCAACGCAGCTCCTAGAAGAAACGTGTTTCTGACTCGCTGAATCTCAACATAGATTCAACTCTCTTAGGTGAACGAACGCACAGCAGAGCCGTTTCAAGGAAACGTTTCTCCTGAGTTTTAGACGAAGTTTCCTGCTGTTTAGTACGTATGCCGGCCTTGGGCTGGAAATACCGGTTTTGGGATTCTGCACAGAAAGGGTTTGCAAACCGCTGTATCCACACGTGAGTTTAATTCTGTCAGTTGAATGCACACATTGACAACCATTCAGTTAGATAGCTCCGTTTTGGTTTTAGAAGCAGATATTTCTCTGTACAGCCTATGGTCCCAGTCACTGGGGAATATCCCAACGCAGCTCCTAGAAGAAACGTGTTTCTGACTCGCTGAATCTCAACATAGATTCAACTCTCTTAGGTGAACGAACGCACAGCAGAGCAGTTTCAAGGAAACCTTTCTCCTGAGTTTTAGACGAAGTTTCCTGCTGTTTAGTACGCATGCCTGCCTTCGGCTGGAAATACCGGTTTTGGACTTCTGCACAGAAAGGGTTTGCAAACCGCTGTATCCACACGTGAGTTTAACTCTGTCAGTTGAATGCCCACATTGACAACCATTCAGTTAGATAGCTCCGTTTTGGTTTTAGAAGCAGATACTTCTCTGTACAGCGTATGGTCCCGTTCACTTGGGAATATCCCATCACAGCTCCTAGAAGAAAGGTGTTTCTGACTCGCTGAACATCAATATATATTCAACTCTCTTAGGTGAACGAACGCACAGCAGAGCAGTTTCAAGGAAAGTTTTCTCCTGAGTTTTAGACGAAGTTTACTGCTGTTTAGTACGTATGCCGGCATTGGGCTGGAAATACCGGTTTTGGGATTCTGTACAGTAATGGTTTCCAGCCGCTGAATCCACACGTCATTTTAGCTCTGTCAGTTGAATGCACACTTTGAAAACCATTCAGTTAGATAGCTCCGTTTTGGTTTTAGAAGCAGATATTTCTCTGTACAGCCTATGGTCCCGTTCACTCCGGAATATCCCAACGCAGCTCCTAGAAGAAACGTTTTTCTGACTCGCTGAAAGTCAACATAGATTCAACTCTCTTAGGTGAACGCACCCACAGCAGAGCAGTTTCGAGGAATCGTTTCTCCTGAGTTTTAGACGAAGTTTCCTGCTGTTTAGAACGTATGCCGGCATTGGGTTGGAAATACCGGTTTTCGGATTCTTCACAGAAACGGTTTGCAAACCGCTGAATCCACACGTGAGTTTAACTCTGTCAGTTGAATGCACACATTGACAACCATTCAGTTAGATAGCTCCGTTTTGGTTTTAGAAGCAGATATTTCTCTGTACAGCCTATGGTCCCATTCACTCTGGAATATCCCATCGCAGCTCCTAGAAGAAACGTGTTTCTGACTCGCTGAATCTCAACATAGATTCAACTGTCTTAGCTGAACGAACGCACAGCAGAGCACTTTAAAGGAAACGTTTCTCCTGAGTTTTAGACGAAGTTTCCTGCTGTTTAGTACGTATGCCGTCATTGGACTGGAAATACCGGTTTTGGGATTCTGCACAGAAAGGGTTTGCAAACCGCTGAATCCACACGTGAGTTTAACTCTGTCAGTTGAATGCACACATTGACAACAATTCAGTTAGATACCTCCGTTTTGGTTTTAGAAGCAGATATTTCTCTGTACAGCCTATGGTCCCATTCACTCGGGAATACAACAACACAGCTCCTAGAAGAAACGTGTTTCTGACTCGCTGAATCTCAACATAGATTCAAATCTCTTAGATGAACGAACGCACAGCAGAGCAGTTTCAAGGAAACATTTCTCCTGAGTTTTAGACGAAGTTTACTCCTGTTTAGTACACATGCCGGCATTGGGCTGGAAATACCGGTTCTGGGATTCTGCACAGAAAGGTTTTGCAAACCGCTGAATCCACACTTGAGTTCAACTCTGACATTTGAATGCACACATTAAAAACCATTCAATTACATAGCTCCGTTTTGGTTTTAGGAGCAGGTATTTCTCTGTACAGCCTATGGTCCCATTCACTCGGGAAAATCCCAACGCAGCTCCTAGAAGAAACCTGTTTCTGACTCAGTGAATCTCAACATAGATTCAACTCTCTTAGGTGAACGATCGCACAGCAGAGGACTTTCAAGGAATCGTTTCTCCTGAGTTTTAGACGAAGTTTCCTGCTGTTTAGCACGTATGCCGGCATTGGGCTGGAAATACCGGTTTTGGTATACTTCACAGAAAGGGTTTGCAAACCGCTGAATCCACACGTGAGTTTAACTCTGTCAGTTGAATGCACACATTGACAACCATTCAGTTAGATAGCTCCGTTTTGGTTTTAGAAGCAGATATTTCTCTGTACAGTCTATGGTCCCAGTCACTCGGGAATATCCCAACGCAGCTCCTAGAAGAAACGTGTTTCTGACTCGCTGAATCTCAACATAGATTCAACTCTCTTAGGTGAACGAACGCACAGCAGAGCAGTTTCAAGGAAACGTTTCTCCTGAGTTGTAGACGAAGTTTCCTGCTGTTTAGTATGTATGCCGGCATTGGGCTGGAAATACCGGTTTTGGGATTCTGCACAGAAAGGGTTTGCAAACCGCTGTATCCACACGTGAGTTTAACTCTGTCAGTTGAATGCACACATTGGCAACCATTCAGTTAGATAGCTCCGTTTTGGTTTTAGGAGCAGATATTTCTCTGTACAGCCTATGTTCCCATTCACTCTGGAATATCCCATCGCAGCTCCTAGAAGAAACGTGTTTCTGACTCGGTGAATCTCAACATAGATTGAACTCTCTTAGCTGAATGAACGGACAGCAGAGCACTTTCAAGGAAACGTTTCTCCTGAGTTTTAGACGAAGTTTCCAGCTGTTTAGTACGTATGCCGGTCTTGGGCTGGAAATACCGGTTTTGGGATTCTGCACAGAAAGTGTTTGCAAACCGCTGTATCCACACGTGAGTTTAATTCTGTCAGTTGAATGCACACATTGACAACCATTCAGTTAGATAGCTCCGTTTTGGTTTTAGAAGCAGATATTTCCCTGTGCAGCCTATGGTCCCATTCACTCGGGAATATCCCAACACAGCTCCTAGAAGAAACGTGTTTCTGACTCGCTGAATCTCAACATAGATTCAACTCTCTTAGGTGAACGAACGCACAGCAGAGCAGTTTCAAGGAAACGTTTCTCCTGAGTTTTAGACGAAGTTTACTGCTGTTTAGTACGCATGCCGGCATTGGGCTGGAAATACCGGTTTTGGGATTCTTCACAGAAAGGGTTTGGAAACCGATGAATCCACACGTGAGTTTAACACTGTCAGTTGAATGCACACATTGACAACCATTCAGTTAGATAGCTCCGTTTTGGTTTTAGAAGCAGATATTTCTCTGTACAGCCTATGGTACCATTCACTCGGGAATATCCCATCACAGCTCCTAGAAGATAGGTGTTTCTGACTCGCTGAATATCAATATAGATTCAACTCTCTTAGGTGAATGAACGCACAGCAGAGCAATTTCAATGAAACTTTTCTCCTGAGTTTTAGACGAAGTTTACTGCTGTTTAGTACGTATGCCGGCATTGCGCTGGAAATACCGGTTTTGGGATTCTGCACAGGAAGGGTTTGCAAACCGCTGAATCCACACGTGAGTTTAGCTCTGTCAGTTGAATGCACACTTTGAAAACCATTCACTTAGATAGCTCCGTTTTGGTTTTAGAAGCAGATATTTCTCTGTACAGCCTATGGTCCCGTTCACTCCGGAATATCCCAACACAGCTCCTAGAAGAAACGTTTTTCTGACTCGCTGAATCTCAACATAGATTCAACTCTCTTAGGTGAACGCACGCACAGCAGAGCAGTTTCAAGGAAACGTTTCTCCTGAGTTTTAGACGAAGTTTCCTGCTGTTTAGTACGTATGCCGGCATAGGGCTGGAAATACCGGTTTCGGATTCTTCACAGAAAGGGTTTGCAAACCGCTGAATCCACACGTGAGTTTAACTCTGTCAGTTGAATGCACACATTGACAACCATTCAGTTAGATAGCTCCGTTTTGGTTTTAGAAGCAGATATTTCTCTGTACAGTCTATGGTCCCAGTCACTCGGGAATATCCCAACGCAGCTCCTAGAAGAAACGTGTTTCTGACTCACTGAATCTCAACATAGATTCAACTCTCTTAGGTGAACGAACGCACAGCAGAGCAGTTTCAAGGAAACGTTTCTCCTGAGTTTTAGACGAAGTTGCCTGCTGTTTAGTACGTATGCTGACATTGATCTGGAAGTACCGGTTTTGAGATTCTGCACAGAAACAGTTTGCAAACCGCTGAATCCACACGTGAGTTTAACTCTGTCAGTTGAATGCACACATTGACAACCATTCAGTTAGATAGCTCCGTTTTGGTTTTAGAAGCAGATATTTCTCTGTACATCCTATGGTCCCATTCACTCGGGAATACCCCAACACAGCTCCTAGAAGAAACGTGTTTCTGACTCGCTGAATCTCAACATAGATTCAACTCTCTTAGGTGAACGAACGCACAGCAGAGCAGTTTCAAGGAAAACTTTCTCCTGAGTTTTAGACGAAGTTTCCTGCTGTTTAGTACATATGCCGGCATTGGGCTGGAAATACCGGCTTTGGGATTCTTCACAGAAAGGGTTTGCAAACCGCTGAATCCACACGTGAGTTTAACTCTGTCAGTTGAATGCACACATTGACAACCATTCAGTTAGATAGCTCCGTTTTGGTTTTAGAAGCAGATATTTCTCTGTACAGCCTATGGTCCCAGTCACTCGGGAATATCCCAACGCAGCTCCTAGAAGAAACGTGTTTCTGACTCGATGAATCTCAACATAGATTCAACTCTCTTAAGTGAACGAACGCACAGCAGAGCAGTTTCAAGGAAACCGTTCTCCTGAGTTTTAGACGAAGTTTCCTGCTGTTTAGTACGTATGCCGGCATTGGGCTGGAAATACCGGCTTTGGGATTCTTCACAGAAAGGGTTTGCAAACCGCTGAATCCACACGTGAGTTTAACTCTGTCAGTTGAATACACACATTGACAACCATTCAGTTAGATAGCTCCGTTTTGGTTTTAGGAGCAGATATTTCTCTGTACAGCCTATGGTCCCATTCACTCTGGAATATCCCATCGCAGCTCCTAGAAGAAACGTGTTTCTGACTCGCTGAATCTCAACATAGATTCAACTCTCTTACGTGAACGAACGCACAGCAGAGCAGTTTCAAGGAAACGTTTCTCCTGAGTTTCAGACGAAGTTTCCTGCTGTTTAGTACATATGCTGGCATTGGGCTGGAAATACCAGTTTTGGGATTCTGCACAGAAAGGGTTTGCAAACCGCTGAATCCACACGTGAGTTTAACTCTGTCAGTTGAATGCACACATTGACAACAATTCAGTTAGATAGCTCCGTTTTGGTTTTAGAAGCAGATATTTCTCTGTACAGCCTATGGTCCCATTCACTCGGGAAAATCGCAACGCAGCTCCTAGAAGAAACGTGTTTCTGACTCGCTGAATCTCAACATAGATTCAACTCTCTTAGGTGAACGAACGCACAGCAGAGCCGTTTCAAGGAAACGTTTCTCCTGAGTTTTAGACGAAGTTTCCTGCTGTTTAGTACGTATGCCGGCCTTGGGCTGGAAATACCGGTTTTGGGATTCTGCACAGAAAGGGTTTGCAAACCGCTGTATCCACACGTGAGTTTAATTCTGTCAGTTGAATGCACACATTGACAACCATTCAGTTAGATAGCTCCGTTTTGGTTTTAGAAGCAGATATTTCTCTGTACAGCCTATGGTCCCAGTCACTGGGGAATATCCCAACGCAGCTCCTAGAAGAAACGTGTTTCTGACTCGCTGAATCTCAACATAGATTCAACTCTCTTAGGTGAACGAACGCACAGCAGAGCAGTTTCAAGGAAACCTTTCTCCTGAGTTTTAGACGAAGTTTCCTGCTGTTTAGTACGCATGCCTGCCTTGGGCTGGAAATACCGGTTTTGGAATTCTGCACAGAAAGGGTTTGCAAACCGCTGTATCCACACGTGAGTTTAACTCTGTCAGTTGAATGCACACATTGACAACCATTCAGTTAGATAGCTCCGTTTTGGTTTTAGAAGCAGATACTTCTCTGTACAGCGTATGGTCCCGTTCACTTGGGAATATCCCATCACAGCTCCTAGAAGAAAGGTGTTTCTGACTCGCTGAATATCAATATATATTCAACTCTCTTAGGTGAACGAACGCACAGCAGAGCAGTTTCAAGGAAAGTTTTCTCCTGAGTTTTAGACGAAGTTTACTGCTGTTTAGTACGTATGCCGGCATTGGGCTGGAAATACCGGTTTTGGGATTCTGTACAGTAATGGTTTGCAAACCGCTGAATCCACACGTGATTTTAGCTCTGTCAGTTGAATGCACACTTTGAAAACCATTCAGTTAGATAGCTCCGTTTTGGTTTTAGAAGCAGATATTTCTCTGTACAGCCTATGGTCCCGTTCACTCCGGAATATCCCAACGCATCTCCTAGAAGAAACGTTTTTCTGACTCGCTGAAACTCAACATAGATTCAACTCTCTTAGGTGAACGCACGCACAGCAGAGCAGTTTCGAGGAAACGTTTCTCCTGAGTTTTAGACGAAGTTTCCTGCTGTTTAGAACGTATGCCGGCATTGGGTTGGAAATACCGGTTTTCGGATTCTTCACAGAAAGGGTTTGCAAACCGCAGAATCCACACGTGAGTATAACTCTGTCAGTTGAATGCACACATTGACAGCCATTCAGTTAGATACCTCCGTTTTGGTTTTAGAAGCAGATATTTCTCTGTACAGTCTGTGGTCCCAGTCACTCGGGAATATCCCAACGCAGTTCCTAGAAGAAACGTGTTTCTGACTCACTGAATCTCAACATCGATTCAACTCTCTTAGGTGAACGAACGCACAGCAGAGCAGTTTCAAGGAAACGTTTCTCCTGAGTTTTAGACGAAGTTTCCTGCTGTTTAGTACGAATGCCGGCATTGGGCTGGAAATACCGGTTTTGGTATACTTCACAGAAAGGGTTTGCAAACCGCTGAATCCACACTTGAGTTCAACTCTGACATTTGAATGCACACATTGAAAACCATTCACTTACATAGCTCCGTTTTGGTTTTAAGAGCAGATATTTCTCTGTACAGCCTACGGTCCCATTCACTCGGGAAAATCCCAACGCAGCTCCTAGAAGAAACCTGTTTCTGACTCGCTGAATCTCAACATAGATTCAACTCTCTTAGGTGAACGATCGCACAGCAGAGGACTTTCAAGGAATCGTTTCTCCTGAGTTTTAGACGAAGTTTCCTGCTGTTTAGTACGTATGCCGGCATTGGGCTGGAAATACCGGTTTTGGTATACTTCACAGAAAGGGTTTGCAAACCGCTGAATCCACACGTGAGTTTAACTCTGTCAGTTGAATGCACACATTGACAACCATTCAGTTAGATAGCTCCGTTTTGGTTTTAGAAGCAGATATTTCTCTGTACAGTATATGGTCCCAGTCACTCGGGAATATCCCAACGCAGCTCCTAGAAGAAACCTGTTTCTGACTCGCTGAATCTCAACATAGATTCAACTCTCTTAGGTGAACGAAAGCACAGCAGAGCAGTTTCAAGGAAACGTTTCTCCTGAGTTTTAGACGAAGTTTCCTGCTGTTTAGTACGTATGCCGGCATTGGGCTGGAAATACCGGTTTTGGGATTCTGCACAGAAAGGGTTTGCAAACCGCTGTATCCACACGTGAGTTTAACTCTGTCATTTTAATGCACACATTGACAACCATTCACTTAGATAGCTCCGTTTTGGTTTTAGGAGCAGATATTTCTCTGTACAGCCTATGGTCCCAGTCACTCGGGAATATCCCAACGCAGCTCCTAGAAGAAACGTGTTTCTGACTCGCTGAATCTCAACATAGATTCAACTCTCTTAGGTGAACGAACGCACAGCAGAGCAGTTTCAAGGAAACCATTCTCCTGAGTTTTAGACGAAGTTTCCTGCTGTTTAGTACGTATGCCGGCCTTGGGCTGGAAATACCGGTTTTGGAATTCTGCACAGAAAGGGTTTTCAAACCGCTGTATCCACCCGTGAGTTTAACTCTGTCAGTTGAAAGCACACATTGACAACCATTCAGTTAGATAGCTCCGTTTTGGTTTTAGAAGCAGATACTTCTCTGTACAGCGTATGGTCCCGTTCACTTGGGAATATCCCATCACAGCTCCTAGAAGAAAGGTGTTTCTGACTCGCTGAATATCAATATAGATTCAACTCTCTTAGGTGAACGAACGCACAGCAGAGCAGTTTCAAGGAAAGTTTTCTCCTGAGTTTTAGACGAAGTTTACTGCTGTTTAGTACGTATGCCGGCATTGGGCTGGAAATACCGGTTTTGGGATTCTGTACAGTAATGGTTTGCAAACCGCTGAATCCATACGTGATTTTAGCTCTGTCAGTTGAATGCACACTTTGAAAACCATTCAGTTAGATAGCTCCGTTTTGGTTTTAGAAGCAGATATTTCTCTGTACAGCCTATGGTCCCGTTCACTCCGGAATATCCCAACGCAGCTCCTAGAAGAAACGTTTTTCTGACTCGCTGAATCTCAACATAGATTGAACTCTCTTAGGTGAACGCACGCACAGCAGAGCAGTTTCGAGGAAACGTTTCTCCTGAGTTTTAGACGAAGTTTCCTGCTGTTTAGTACGTATGCCGGCATTGGGTTGGAAATACCGGTTTTCGGATTCTTCACAGAAAGGGTTTGCAAACCGCAGAATCCACACGTGAGTATAACTCTGTCAGTTGAATGCACACATTGACAGCCATTCAGTTAGATACCTCCGTTTTGGTTTTAGAAGCAGATATTTCTCCTTACAGTCTATGGTCCCAGTCACTCGGGAATATCCCAACGCAGCTCCTAGAAGAAACGTGTTTCTGACTCACTGAATCTCAACATAGATTCAACTCTCTTAGGTGAACGAACGCACAGCAGAGCAGTTTCAAGGAAACGTTTCTCCTGAGTTTTAGACGAAGTTTCCTGCTGTTTAGTACGTATGCCGGAATTGATCTGGAAGTACCGGTTTGGGATTCTGCACAGAAACGGTTTGCAAACCGCTGAATCCACACGTGAGTTTAACTCTGTCAGTTGAATGCACACATTGACAACCATTCAGTTAGATAGCTCCGTTTTGGTTTTAGGAGCAGATATTTCTCTGTACAGCCTATGGTCCCATTCACTCTGGAATATCCCATCGCAGCTCCTAGAAGAAACGTGTTTCTGACTCGCTGAATCTCAACATAGATTCAACTGTCTTAGCTGAACGAACGCACAGCAGAGCACTTTAAAGGAAACGTTTCTCCTGAGTTTTAGACGAAGTTTCCTGCTGTTTAGTACGTATGCCGGCATTGGGCTGGAAATACCGGTTTTGGGATTCTGCACAGAAAGGTTTTGCAAACCGCTGAATCCACACGTGAGTTTAACTCTGTCAGTTGAATGCACACATTGACAACAATTCAGTTAGATACCTCCGTTTTGGTTTTAGAAGCAGATATTTCTCTGTACAGCCTATGGTCCCATTCACTCGGGAATACCCCAACACAGCTCCTAGAAGAAACGTGTTTCTGACTCGCTGAATCTCAACATAGATTCAAATCTCTTAGATGAACGAACGCACAGCAGAGCAGTTTCAAGGAAACATTTCTCCTGAGTTTTAGACGAAGTTTACTCCTGTTTAGTACACATGCCGGCATTGGGCTGGAAATACCGGTTCTGGGATTCTGCACAGAAAGGTTTTGCAAACCGCTGAATCCACACTTGAGTTCAACTCTGACATTTGAATGCACACATTAAAAACCATTCAATTACATAGCTCCGTTTTGGTTTTAGGAGCAGGTATTTCTCTGTACAGCCTATGGTCCCATTCACTCGGGAAAATCCCAACGCAGCTCCTAGAAGAAACCTGTTTCTGACTCAGTGAATCTCAACATAGATTCAACTCTCTTAGGTGAACGATCGCACAGCAGAGGACTCTCAAGGAATCGTTTCTCCTGAGTTTTAGACGAAGTTTCCTGCTGTTTAGCACTTATGCCGGCATTGGGCTGGAAATACCGGTTTTTGTATACTTCACAGAAAGGGTTTGCAAACCGCTGAATCCACACGTGAGTTTAACTCTGTCAGTTGAATGCACACATTGACAACCATTCAGTTAGATAGCTCCGTTTTGATTTTAGAAGCAGATATTTCTCTGTACAGTCTATGGTCCCAGTCACTCGGGAATATCCCAACGCAGCTCCTAGAAGAAACGTGTTTCTGACTCGCTGAATCTCAACATAGATTCAACTCTCTTAGGTGAACGAACGCACAGCAGAGCAGTTTCAAGGAAACGTTTCTCCTGAGTTGTAGACGAAGTTTCCTGCTGTTTAGTATGTATGCCGGCATTGGGCTGGAAATACCGGTTTTGGGATTCTGCACAGAAAGGGTTTGCAAACCGCTGTATCCACACGTGAGTTTAACTCTCTCAGTTGAATGCACACATTGACAACCATTCAGTTAGATAGCTCCGTTTTGGTTTTAGGAGCAGATATTTCTCTGTACAGCCTATGGTCCCATTCACTCGGGAAAATCCCAACGCAGCTCCTAGAAGAAACCTGTTTCTGACTCGCTGAACCTCAACATAGATTCAACTCTCTTAGGTGAACGAACGCACAGCAGAGGACTTTCAAGGAAACGTTTCTCCTGAATTTTAGACGAAGTTTCCTGCTGTTTAGTACGTATGCCGGCATTGATCTGGAAGTACCGGTTTTGGGATTCTGCACAGAAACGGTTTGCAAACCGCTGAATCCACACGTGAGTTTAACTCTGTCAGTTGAATGCACACATTGGCAACCATTCAGTTAGATAGCTCCGTTTTGGTTTTAGGAGCAGATATTTCTCTGTACAGCCTATGTTCCCATTCACTCTGGAATATCCCATCGCAGCTCCTAGAAGAAACGTGTTTCTGACTCGGTGAATCTCAACATAGATTGAACTCTCTTAGCTGAATGAACGGACAGCAGAGCACTTTCAAGGAAACGTTTCTCCTGAGTTTTAGACGAAGTTTCCAGCTGTTTAGTACGTATGCCGGTCTTGGGCTGGAAATACCGGTTTTGGGATTCTGCACAGAAAGTGTTTGCAAACCGCTGTATCCACACGTGAGTTTAATTCTGTCAGTTGAATGCACACATTGACAACCATTCAGTTAGATAGCTCCGTTTTGGTTTTAGAAGCAGATATTTCTCTGTACAGCCTATGGTCCCAGTCACTCGGGAATATCCCAACGCAGCTCCTAGAAGAAACGTGTTTCTGACTCGCTGAATCTCAACATAGATTCAACTCTCTTAGGTGAACGAACGCACAGCAGAGCAGTTTCAAGGAAACCATTCTCCTGAGTTTTAGACGAAGTTTCCTGCTGTTTAGTACGTATGCCGGCCTTGGGCTTGAAATACCGGTTTTGGAATTCTGCACAGAAAGGGTTTGCAAACCGCTGTATCCACCCGTGAGTTTAACTCTGTCAGTTGAAAGCACACATTGACAACCATTCAGTTAGATAGCTCCGTTTTGGTTTTAGAAGCAGATACTTCTCTGTACAGCGTATGGTCCCATTCACTTTGGAATATCCCATCACAGCTCCTAGAAGAAAGGTGTTTCTGACTCGCTGAATATCAATATAGATTCAACTCTCTTAGGTGAACGAACGCACAGCAGAGCAGTTTCAAGGAAAGTTTTCTCCTGAGTTTTAGACGAAGTTTACTGCTGTTTAGTACGTATGCCGGCATTGGGCTGGAAATACCGGTTTTGGGATTCTGTACAGTAATGGTTTGCAAACCGCTGAATCCATACGTGATTTTAGCTCTGTCAGTTGAATGCACACTTTGAAAACCATTCAGTTAGATAGCTCCGTTTTGGTTTTAGAAGCAGATATTTCTCTGTACAGCCTATGGTCCCGTTCACTCCGGAATATCCCAACGCAGCTCCTAGAAGAAACGTTTTTCTGACTCGCTGAATCTCAACATAGATTGAACTCTCTTAGGTGAACGCACGCACAGCAGAGCAGTTTCGAGGAAACGTTTCTCCTGAGTTTTAGACGAAGTTTCCTGCTGTTTAGTACGTATGCCGGCATTGGGTTGGAAATACCGGTTTTCGGATTCTTCACAGAAAGGGTTTGCAAACCGCAGAATCCACACGTGAGTATAACTCTGTCAGTTGAATGCACACATTGACAGCCATTCAGTTAGATACCTCCGTTTTGGTTTTAGAAGCAGATATTTCTCCTTACAGTCTATGGTCCCAGTCACTCGGGAATATCCCAACGCAGCTCCTAGAAGAAACGTGTTTCTGACTCACTGAATCTCAACATAGATTCAACTCTCTTAGGTGAACGAACGCACAGCAGAGCAGTTTCAAGGAAACGTTTCTCCTGAGTTTTAGACGAAGTTTCCTGCTGTTTAGTACGTATGCCGGAATTGATCTGGAAGTACCGGTTTGGGATTCTGCACAGAAACGGTTTGCAAACCGCTGAATCCACACGTGAGTTTAACTCTGTCAGTTGAATGCACACATTGACAACCATTCAGTTAGATAGCTCCGTTTTGGTTTTAGGAGCAGATATTTCTCTGTACAGCCTATGGTCCCATTCACTCTGGAATATCCCATTGCAGCTCCTAGAAGAAACGTGTTTCTGACTCGCTGAATCTCAACATAGATTCAACTGTCTTAGCTGAACGAACGCACAGCAGAGCACTTTAAAGGAAACGTTTCTCCTGAGTTTTAGACGAAGTTTCCTGCTGTTTAGTACGTATGCCGGCATTGGGCTGGAAATACCGGTTTTGGGATTCTGCACAGAAAGGGTTTGCAAACCGCTGAATCCACACGTGAGTTTAACTCTGTCAGTTGAATGCACACATTGACAACAATTCAGTTAGATACCTCCGTTTTGGTTTTAGAAGCAGATACTTCTCTGTACAGCCTATGGTCCCATTCACTCGGGAATACCCCAACACAGCTCCTAGAAGAAACGTGTTTCTGACTCGCTGAATCTCAACATAGATTCAAATCTCTTAGGTGAACGAACGCACAGCAGAGCAGTTTCAAGGAAACATTTCTCCTGAGTTTTAGACGAAGTTTACTCCTGTTTAGTACACATGCCGGCATTGGGCTGGAAATACCGGTTTTGGGATTCTGCACAGAAAGGTTTTGCAAACCGCTGAATCCACACTTGAGTTCAACTCTGACATTTGAATGCACACATTGAAAACCATTCAATTACATAGCTCCGTTTTGGTTTTAGGAGCAGGTATTTCTCTGTACAGCCTATGGTCCCATTCACTCGGGAAAATCCCAACGCAGCTCCTAGAAGAAACCTGTTTCTGACTCAGTGAATCTCAACATAGATTCAACTCTCTTAGGTGAACGATCGCACAGCAGAGGACTTTCAAGGAATCGTTTCTCCTGAGTTTTAGACGAAGTTTCCTGCTGTTTAGCACGTATGCCGGCATTGGGCTGGAAATACCGGTTTTGGTATACTTCACAGAAAGGGTTTGCAAACCGCTGTATCCACACGTGAGTTTAACTCTGTCAGTTGAATGCACACATTGACAACCATTCAGTTAGATAGCTCCGTTTTGGTTTTAGGAGCAGATATTTCTCTGTACAGCCTATGGTCCCATTCACTCGGGAAAATCCCAACGCAGCTCCTAGAAGAAACCTGTTTCTGACTCGCTGAACCTCAACATAGATTCAACTCTCTTAGGTGAACGAACGCACAGCAGAGGACTTTCAAGGAAACGTTTCTCCTGAATTTTAGACGAAGTTTCCTGCTGTTTAGTACGTATGCCGGCATTGATCTGGAAGTACCGGTTTTGGGATTCTGCACAGAAACGGTTTGCAAACCGCTGAATCCACACGTGAGTTTAACTCTGTCAGTTGAATGCACACATTGGCAACCATTCAGTTAGATAGCTCCGTTTTGGTTTTAGAAGGAGATATTTCCCTGTGCAGCCTATGGTCCCATTCACTCGGGAATATCCCAACACAGCTCCTAGAAGAAACGTGTTTCTGACTCGCTGAATCTCAACATAGATTCAACTCTCTTAGGTGAACGAACGCACAGCAGAGCAGTTTCAAGGAAACGTTTCTCCTGAGTTTTAGACGAAGTTTACTGCTGTTTAGTACGCATGCCGGCATTGGGCTGGAAATACCGGTTTTGGGATTCTTCACAGAAAGGGTTTGGAAACCGATGAATCCACACGTGAGTTTAACACTGTCAGTTGAATGCACACATTGACAACCATTCAGTTAGATAGCTCCGTTTTGGTTTTAGAAGCAGATATTTCTCTGTACAGCCTATGGTACCATTCACTCGGGAATATCCCATCACAGCTCCTAGAAGAAAGGTGTTTCTGACTCGCTGAATATCAATATAGATTCAACTCTCTTAGGTGAACGAACGCACAGCAGAGCAATTTCAATGAAACTTTTCTCCTGAGTTTTAGACGAAGTTTACTGCTGTTTAGTACGTATGCCGGCATTGCGCTGGAAATACCGGTTTTGGGATTCTGCACAGGAAGGGTTTGCAAACCGCTGAATCCACACGTGAGTTTAGCTCTGTCAGTTGAATGCACACTTTGAAAACCATTCACTTAGATAGCTCCGTTTTGGTTTTAGAAGCAGATATTTCTCTGTACAGCCTATGGTCCCGTTCACTCCGGAATATCCCAACACAGCTCCTAGAAGAAACGTTTTTCTGACTCGCTGAATCTCAACATAGATTCAACTCTCTTAGGTGAACGCACGCACAGCAGAGCAGTTTCAAGGAAACGTTTCTCCTGAGTTTTAGACGAAGTTTCCTGCTGTTTAGTACGTATGCCGGCATAGGGCTGGAAATACCGGTTTCGGATTCTTCACAGAAAGGGTTTGCAAACCGCTGAATCCACACGTGAGTTTAACTCTGTCAGTTGAATGCACACATTGACAACCATTCAGTTAGATAGCTCCGTTTTGGTTTTAGAAGCAGATATTTCTCTGTACATCCTATGGTCCCATTCCCTCGGGAATACCCCAACACAGCTCCTAGAAGAAACGTGTTTCTGACTCGCTGAATCTCAACATAGATTCAACTCTCTTAGGTGAACGAACGCACAGCAGAGCAGTTTCAAGGAAAACTTTCTCCTGAGTTTTAGACGAAGTTTCCTGCTGTTTAGTACATATGCCGGCATTGGGCTGGAAATACCGGCTTTGGGATTCTTCACAGAAAGGGTTTGCAAACCGCTGAATCCACACGTGAGTTTAACTCTGTCAGTTGAATGCACACATTGACAACCATTCAGTTAGATAGCTCCGTTTTGGTTTTAGAAGCAGATATTTCTCTGTACAGCCTATGGTCCCAGTCACTCGGGAATATCCCAACGCAGCTCCTAGAAGAAACGTGTTTCTGACTCGATGAATCTCAACATAGATTCAACTCTCTTAAGTGAACGAACGCACAGCAGAGCAGTTTCAAGGAAACCGTTCTCCTGAGTTTTAGACGAAGTTTCCTGCTGTTTAGTACGTATGCCGGCATTGGGCTGGAAATACCGGCTTTGGGATTCTTCACAGAAAGGGTTTGCAAACCGCTGAATCCACACGTGAGTTTAACTCTGTCAGTTGAATACACACATTGACAACCATTCAGTTAGATAGCTCCGTTTTGGTTTTAGGAGCAGATATTTCTCTGTACAGCCTATGGTCCCATTCACTCTGGAATATCCCAACGCAGCTCCTAGAAGAAACGTGTTTCTGACTCGCTGAATCTCAACATAGATTCAACTCTCTTACGTGAACGAACGCACAGCAGAGCAGTTTCAAGGAAACGTTTCTCCTGAGTTTCAGACGAAGTTTCCAGCTGTTTAGTACATATGCTGGCATTGGGCTGGAAATACCAGTTTTGGGATTCTGCACAGAAAGGGTTTGCAAACCGCTGAATCCACACGTGAGTTTAACTCTGTCAGTTGAATGCACACATTGACAACAATTCAGTTAGATAGCTCCGTTTTGGTTTTAGAAGCAGATATTTCTCTGTACAGCCTATGGTCCCATTCACTCGGGAAAATCGCAACGCAGCTCCTAGAAGAAACGTGTTTCTGACTCGCTGAATCTCAACATAGATTCAACTCTCTTAGGTGAACGAACGCACAGCAGAGCCGTTTCAAGGAAACGTTTCTCCTGAGTTTTAGACGAAGTTTCCTGCTGTTTAGTACGTATGCCGGCCTTGGGCTGGAAATACCGGTTTTGGGATTCTGCACAGAAAGGGTTTGCAAACCGCTGTATCCACACGTGAGTTTAATTCTGTCAGTTGAATGCACACATTGACAACCATTCAGTTAGATAGCTCCGTTTTGGTTTTAGAAGCAGATATTTCTCTGTACAGCCTATGGTCCCAGTCACTGGGGAATATCCCAACGCAGCTCCTAGAAGAAACGTGTTTCTGACTCGCTGAATCTCAACATAGATTCAACTCTCTTAGGTGAACGAACGCACAGCAGAGCAGTTTCAAGGAAACCTTTCTCCTGAGTTTTAGACGAAGTTTCCTGCTGTTTAGTACGCATGCCTGCCTTGGGCTGGAAATACCGGTTTTGGAATTCTGCACAGAAAGGGTTTGCAAACCGCTGTATCCACACGTGAGTTTAATTCTGTCAGTTGAATGCACACATTGACAACCATTCAGTTAGATAGCTCCGTTTTGGTTTTAGAAGCAGATATTTCTCTGTACAGCCTATGGTCCCAGTCACTGGGGAATATCCCAACGCAGCTCCTAGAAGAAACGTGTTTCTGACTCGCTGAATCTCAACATAGATTCAACTCTCTTAGGTGAACGAACGCACAGCAGAGCAGTTTCAAGGAAACCTTTCTCCTGAGTTTTAGACGAAGTTTCCTGCTGTTTAGTACGCATGCCTGCCTTGGGCTGGAAATACCGGTTTTGGAATTCTGCACAGAAAGGGTTTGCAAACCGCTGTATCCACACGTGAGTTTAACTCTGTCAGTTGAATGCACACATTGACAACCATTCAGTTAGATAGCTCCGTTTTGGTTTTAGAAGCAGATACTTCTCTGTACAGCGTATGGTCCCGTTCACTTGGGAATATCCCATCACAGCTCCTAGAAGAAAGGTGTTTCTGACTCGCTGAATATCAATATATATTCAACTCTCTTAGGTGAACGAACGCACAGCAGAGCAGTTTCAAGGAAAGTTTTCTCCTGAGTTTTAGACGAAGTTTACTGCTGTTTAGTACGTATGCCGGCATTGGGCTGGAAATACCGGTTTTGGGATTCTGTACAGTAATGGTTTGCAAACCGCTGAATCCACACGTGATTTTAGCTCTGTCAGTTGAATGCACACTTTGAAAACCATTCAGTTAGATAGCTCCGTTTTGGTTTTAGAAGCAGATATTTCTCTGTACAGCCTATGGTCCCGTTCACTCCGGAATATCCCAACGCATCTCCTAGAAGAAACGTTTTCTGACTCGCTGAAACTCAACATAGATTCAACTCTCTTAGGTGAACGCACGCACAGCAGAGCAGTTTCGAGGAAACGTTTCTCCTGAGTTTTAGACGAAGTTTCCTGCTGTTTAGAACGTATGCCGGCATTGGGTTGGAAATACCGGTTTTCGGATTCTTCACAGAAAGGGTTTGCAAACCGCAGAATCCACACGTGAGTATAACTCTGTCAGTTGAATGCACACATTGACAGCCATTCAGTTAGATACCTCCGTTTTGGTTTTAGAAGCAGATATTTCTCTGTACAGTCTGTGGTCCCAGTCACTCGGGAATATCCCAACGCAGTTCCTAGAAGAAACGTGTTTCTGACTCACTGAATCTCAACATAGATTCAACTCTCTTAGGTGAACGAACCCACAGCAGAGCAGTTTCAAGGAAACGTTTCTCCTGAGTTTTAGACGAAGTTTCCTGCTGTTTAGTACGAATGCCGGCATTGGGCTGGAAATACCGGTTTTGGTATACTTCACAGAAAGGGTTTGCAAACCGCTGAATCCACACTTGAGTTCAACTCTGACATTTGAATGCACACATTGAAAACCATTCAATTACATAGCTCCGTTTTGGTTTTAAGAGCAGATATTTCTCTGTACAGCCTACGGTCCCATTCACTCGGGAAAATCCCAACGCAGCTCCTAGAAGAAACCTGTTTCTGACTCGCTGAATCTCAACATAGATTCAACTCTCTTAGGTGAACGATCGCACAGCAGAGGACTTTCAAGGAATCGTTTCTCCTGAGTTTTAGACGAAGTTTCCTGCTGTTTAGTACGTATGCCGGCATTGGGCTGGAAATACCGGTTTTGGTATACTTCACAGAAAGGGTTTGCAAACCGCTGAATCCACACGTGAGTTTAACTCTGTCAGTTGAATGCACACATTGACAACCATTCAGTTAGATAGCTCCGTTTTGGTTTTAGAAGCAGATATTTCTCTGTACAGCATATGGTCCCAGTCACTCGGGAATATCCCAACGCAGCTCCTAGAAGAAACGTGTTTCTGACTCGCTGAATCTCAACATAGATTCAACTCTCTTAGGTGAACGAACGCACAGCAGAGCAGTTTCAAGGAAACGTTTCTCCTGAGTTTTAGACGAAGTTTCCTGCTGTTTAGTACGTATGCCGGCATTGGGCTGGAAATACCGGCTTTGGGATTCTGCACAGAAAGGGTTTGCAAACCGCTGAATCCACACGTGAGTTTAACTCTGTCAGTTGAATACACACATTGACAACCATTCAGTTAGATAGCTCCGTTTTGGTTTTAGGAGCAGATATTTCTCTGTACAGCCTATGGTCCCATTCACTCTGGAATATCCCATCGCAGCTCCTAGAAGAAACGTGTTTCTGACTCGCTGAATCTCAACATAGATTCAACTCTCTTAGGTGAACGAACGCACAGCACAGCAGTTTCCAGGAAACATTTCTCGTGAGTTTTAGACGAAGTTTACTCCTGTTTAGTACACATGCCGGCATTGGGCTGGAAATACCGGTTTTGGGATTCTGCACAGAAAGGTTTTGCAGACCGCTGAATCCACACGTGAGTTCAACTCTGACATTTGAATGCACACATTGAAAACCATTCAGTTAGATAGCTCCGTTTTGGTTTTAGGAGCAGATATTTCTCTGTGCAGCCTATGGTCCCATTCACTCGGGAAAATCCCAACGCAGCTCCTAGAAGAAACCTGTTTCTGACTCGCTGAATCTCAACATAGATTCAACTCTCTTAGGTGAACGAACGCACAGCAGAGGACTTTCAAGGAATCGTTTCTCCTGACTTTTAGACGAAGTTTCCTGCTGTTTAGTACGTATGCCGGCATTGGGCTGGAAATACCGGCTTTGGGATTCTTCACAGAAAGGGTTTGCAAACCGCTGAATCCACACGTGAGTTTAACTCTGTCAGTTGAATACACACATTGACAACCATTCAGTTAGATAGCTCCGTTTTGGTTTTAGAAGCAGATATTTCTCTGTACAGCCTATGGTCCCATTCACTCTGGAATATCCCATCGCAGCTCCTAGAAGAAACGTGTTTCTGACTCGCTGAATCTCAACATAGATTCAACTCTCTTAGGTGAACGAACGCACAGCAGAGCCGTTTCAAGGAAACGTTTCTCCTGAGTTTTAGACGAAGTTTCCTGCTGTTTAGTACGTATGCCGGTCTTGGGCTGGAAATACCGGTTTTGGGATTCTGCACAGAAAGTGTTTGCAAACCGCTTTATCCACACGTGAGTTTAATTCTGTCAGTTGAATGCACACATTGACAACCATTCAGTTAGATAGCTCCGTTTTGGTTTTAGAAGCAGATATTTCTCTGTACAGCCTATGGTCCCAGTCACTCGGGAATATCCCAACGCAGCTCCTAGAAGAAACGTGTTTCTGACTCGCTGAATCTCAACATAGATTCAACTCTCTTAGGTGAACGAACGCACAGCAGAGCAGTTTCAAGGAAACCTTTCTCCTGAGTTTTAGACGAAGTTTCCTGCTGTTTAGTACGTATGCCGGCCTTGGGCTGGAAATACCGGTTTTGGAATTCTGCACAGAAAGGGTTTGCAAACCGCTGTATCCACCCGTGAGTTTAACTCTGTCAGTTGAATGCACACATTGACAACCATTCAGTTAGATAGCTCCGTTTTGGTTTTAGAAGCAGATACTTCTCTGTACAGCGTATGGTCCCGTTCACTTGGGAATATCCCATCACAGCTCCTAGAAGAAAGGTGTTTCTGACTCGCTGAATATCAATATAGATTCAACTCTCTTAGGTGAACGAACGCACAGCAGAGCAGTTTCAAGGAAAGTTTTCTCCTGAGTTTTAGACGAAGTTTACTGCTGTTTAGTACGTATGCCGGCATTGGGCTGGAAATACCGGTTTTGGGATTCTGTACAGTAATGGTTTGCAAACCGCTGAATCCACACGTGATTTTAGCTCTGTCAGTTGAATGCACACTTTGAAAACCATTCAGTTAGATAGCTCCGTTTTGGTTTTAGAAGCAGATATTTCTCTGTACAGCCTATGGTCCCGTTCACTCCGGAATATCCCAACGCAGCTCCTAGAAGAAACGTTTTTCTGACTCGCTGAATCTCAACATAGATTGAACTCTCTTAGGTGAACGCACGCACAGCAGAGCAGTTTCGAGGAAACGTTTCTCCTGAGTTTTAGACGAAGTTTCCTGCTGTTTAGTACGTATGCCGGCATTGGGTTGGAAATACCGGTTTTCGGATTCTTCACAGAAAGGTTTTGCAAACCGCAGAATCCACACGTGAGTATAACTCTGTCAGTTGAATGCACACATTGACAGCCATTCAGTTAGATACCTCCGTTTTGGTTTTAGAAGCAGATATTTCTCTGTACAGTCTATGGTCCCAGTCACTCGGGAATATCCCAACGCAGCTCCTAGAAGAAACGTGTTTCTGACTCACTGAATCTCAACATAGATTCAACTCTCTTAGGTGAACGAACGCACAGCAGAGCAGTTTCAAGGAAACGTTTCTCCTGAGTTTTAGACGAAGTTTCCTGCTGTTTAGAACGTATGCCGGAATTGATCTGGAAGTACCGGTTTGGGATTCTGCACAGAAACGGTTTGCAAACCGCTGAATCCACACGTGAGTTTAACTCTGTCAGTTGAATGCACACATTGACAACCATTCAGTTAGATAGCTCCGTTTTGGTTTTAGGAGCAGATATTTCTCTGTACAGCCTATGGTCCCATTCACTCTGGAATATCCCATCGCAGCTCCTAGAAGAAACGTGTTTCTGACTCGCTGAATCTCAACATAGATTCAAATCTCTTAGGTGAACGAACGCACAGCAGAGCAGTTTCAAGGAAACATTTCTCCTGAGTTTTAGACGAAGTTTACTCCTGTTTAGTACACATGCCGGCATTGGGCTGGAAATACCGGTTTTGGGATTCTGCACAGAAAGGTTTTGCAAACCGCTGAATCCACACTTGAGTTCAACTCTGACATTTGAATGCACACATTGAAAACCATTCAATTACATAGCTCCGTTTTGGTTTTAGGAGCAGGTATTTCTCTGTACAGCCTATGGTCCCATTCACTCGGGAAAATCCCAACGCAGCTCCTAGAAGAAACCTGTTTCTGACTCAGTGAATCTCAACATAGATTCAACTCTCTTAGGTGAACGATCGCACAGCAGAGGACTTTCAAGGAATCGTTTCTCCTGAGTTTTAGACGAAGTTTACTGCTGTTTAGTACGTATGCCGGCATTGGGCTGGAAATACCGGTTTTGGTATACTTCACAGAAAGGGTTTGCAAACCGCTGAATCCACACGTGAGTTTAACTCTGTCAGTTGAATGCACACATTGACAACCATTCAGTTAGATAGCTCCGTTTTGGTTTTAGAAGCAGATATTTCTCTGTAGAGTCTATGGTCCCATTCACTCGGGAAAATCGCAACGCAGCTCCTAGAAGAAACGTGTTTCTGACTCGCTGAATCTCAACATAGATTCAACTCTCTTAGGTGAAGTAATGCACAGCAGAGAAGTTTCAAGGAAACGTTTCTCCTGAGTTTTAGACGAAGTTTCTTGCTCTTTAGTACGTATGCCGGCCTTGGGCTGGAAATACCGGTTTTGGGATTCTGCACAGAAATGGTTTGCAAACCACGGAATCCACACGTGAGTTTAACTCTGTCAGTTGAATGCACACATTGACAACCATTCAGTTAGATAGCTCCGTTTTGATTTTAGAAGCAGATATTTCTCTGTACAGCCTATGGTCCCATTCACTCGGGAATATCCCATCACAGCTCCTAGAAGAAAGGTGTTTCTGACTCGCTGAATCTCAACATAGATTCAACTCTCTTAGGTGAAGTAATGCACAGCAGAGCAGTTTCAATGAAACTTTTCTCCTGAGTTTTAGACGAAGTTTACTGCTGTTTAATACGTATGCCGGCATTGGGCTGGAAATACCGGTTTTCGGATTCTTCACAGAAAGGGTTTGCAAACCGCTGAATCCACACCTGAGTTTAGCTGTGTCAGTTGAATGCACACTTTGAAAACCATTCTGTTAGATAGCTCCGTTTTGGTTTTAGAAGCAGATATTTCTCTGTACAGTCTATGGTCCCGTTCACTCCGGAATATCCCAACGCAGCTCCTAGAAGAAACGTTTTTCTGACTCGCTGAATCTCAACATAGATTCAGCTCTCTTAGGTGAACGCACGCACAGCAGAGCAGTTTCAAGGAAACGTTTCTCCTGAGTTTTATACGAAGTTTCCTGCTGTTTAGTACGTATGCCGGCATTGGGCTGGAAATACCGGTTTTCGGATTCTTCACAGAAAGGGTTTGCAAACCGCTGAATCCACACGTGAGTTTAACTCTGTCAGTTGAATGCACACATTGACAACCATTCAGTTAGATAGCTCCGTTTTGGTTTTAGAAGCAGATATTTCTCTGTATAGTCTATGGTCCCATTCACTCTGGAATATCCCAACGCAGCTCCTAGAAGAAACGTGTTTCTGACTCGCTGAATCTCAACATAGATTCAAATCTCTTAGGTGAACGAACGCACAGCAGAGCAGTTTCAAGGAAACGTTTCTCCTGAGTTTTAGACGAAGTTTCCTGCTGTTTATTACGTATGCCGGCATTGATCTGGAAGTACCGGTTTTGGGATTCTGCACAGAAACGGTTTGCAAACCGCTGAATCCACACGTGAGTTTAACTCTGTCAGTTGAATGCACACATTGGCAACCATTCAGTTAGATAGCTACGTTTTGGTTTTAGGAGCAGATATTTCTCTGTACAGCCTATGTTCCCATTCACTCTGGAATATCCCATCGCAGCTCCTAGAAGAAACGTGTTTCTGACTCGGTGAATCTCAACATAGATTGAACTCTCTTAGCTGAATGAACGCACAGCAGAGCACTTTCAAGGAAACGTTTCTCCTGAGTTTTAGACGAAGTTTCCAGCTGTTTAGTACGTATTCCGGAATTGGGCTGGAAATACCGGTTTTGGGATTCTGCACAGAAAGGGTTTGGAAACCGCTGAATCCACACGTGAGTTTAACTCTGTCAGTTGAATGCACACATTGACAACCATTCAGTTAGATAGCTCCGTTTTGGTTTTAGAAGCAGATATTTCCCTGTGCAGCCTATGGTCCCATTCACTCGGGAATATCCCAACACAGCTCCTAGAAGAAACGTGTTTCTGACTCGCTGAATCTCAACATAGATTCAACTCTCTTAGGTGAACGAACGCACAGCAGAGCAGTTTCAAGGAAACGTTTCTCCTGAGTTTTAGACGAAGTTTCCTGCTGTTTAGTACGTATGCCGGCATTGGGCTGGAAATACCGGTTTTGGGATTCTTCACAGAAAGGGTTTGCAAACCGCTGAATCCACACGTGAGTTTAACTCTGTCAGTTGAATGCACACTTTGAAAACCATTCACTTAGATAGCTCCGTTTTGGTTTTAGGAGCAGATATTTCTCTGTACAGTCTATGGTCCCAGTCACTTGGGAATATACCAACGCAGCTCCTAGAAGAAACGTGTTTCTGACTCGCTGAATCTCAACATAGATTCAACTCTCTTAGGTGAGCGAACGCACAGCAGTGCATTTTCAAGGAAACGTTTCTCCTGAGTTTTAGACGAAGTTTCCTGCTGTTTAGTACGTATGCCGGCATTGGGCTGGAAATACCGGTTTTGGGATTCTGCACAGAAAGGGTTTGCAAACCGCTGTATCCACACGTGAGTTTAACTCTGTCAGTTGAATGCACACATTGACAACCATTCAGTTAGATAGCTCCGTTTTGGTTTTAGAAGCAGATATTTCTCTCTACAGCCTATGGTCCCAGTCACTCGGGAATATCCCAACGCAGCTCCTAGAAGAAACGTGTTTCTGACTCGCTGAATCTCAACATAGATTCAACTCTCTTAGGTGAACGAACGCACAGCAGAGCAGTTTCAAGGAAACTTTTCTCCTGAGTTTTAGACGAAGTTTCCTGCTGTTTAGTACGTATGCCGGCATTGGGCTGGAAATACCGGCTTTGGGATTCTTCACAGAAAGGGTTTGCAAACCGCTGAATCCACACGTGAGTTTAACTCTGTCAGTTGAATACACACATTGACAAACATTCAGTTAGATAGCTCCGTTTTGGTTTTAGGAGCAGATATTTCTCTGTACAGCCTATGGTCCCATTCACTCTGGAATATCCCATCGCAGCTCCTAGAAGAAACGTGTTTCTGACTCGCTGAATCTCAACATAGATTGTACTCTCTTAGCTGAACGAACGCACAGCAGAGCAGTTTCAAGGAAACGTTTCTCCTGAGTTTTAGACGAAGTTTCCTGTAGTTTCGTACGTATGCCTGCATTGGGCTGGAAATACCGGTTTTGGGATTCTGCACAGAAAGGTTTTGCAAACCGCTGAATCCACACGTGAGTTCAACTCTGACATTTGAATGCACACATTGAAAACCATTCAATTAGATAGCTCCGTTTTGGTTTTAGGAGCAGATATTTCTCTGTACAGCCTATGGTCCCATTCACTCGGGAAAATCGCAACGCAGTTCCTAGAAGAAACCTGTTTCTGACTCACTGAATCTCAACATGGATTCAACTCTCTTAGGTGAACGAACGCACAGCAGAGGACTTTCAAGGAAACGTTTCTCCTGAGTTTTAGACGAAGTTTCCTGCTGTTTAGTACGTATGCCGGCATTGGGCTGGAAATACCGGTTTTGGGATTCTTCACAGAAAGGGTTTGCAAACCGCTGAATCCACACGTGAGTTTAACTCTGTCAGTTGAATGCACACTTTGAAAACCATTCACTTAGATAGCTCCGTTTTGGTTTTAGGAGCAGATATTTCTCTGTACAGTCTATGGTCCCAGTCACTTGGGAATATACCAACGCAGCTCCTAGAAGAAACGTGTTTCTGACTCGCTGAATCTCAACATAGATTCAACTCTCTTAGGTGAACGAACGCACAGCAGAGCAGTTTCAAGGAAACGTTTCTCCTGAGTTTTAGACGAAGTTTCCTGCTGTTTAGTACGTATGCCGGCATTGGGCTGGAAATACCGGCTTTGGGATTCTTCACAGAAAGGTTTTGCAAACCGCTGAATCCACACGTGAGTTTAACTCTGTCAGTTGAATACACACATTGACAAACATTCAGTTAGATAGCTCCGTTTTGGTTTTAGGAGCAGATATTTCTCTGTACAGCTTATGGTCCCATTCACTCTGGAATATCCCATCGCAGCTCCTAGAAGAAACGTGTTTCTGACTCGCTGAATCTCAACATAGATTGTACTCTCTTAGCTGAACGAATGCACAGCAGAGCAGATTCAAGGAAACGTTTCTCCTGAGTTTTAGACGAAGTTTCCTGCTGTTTAGTACGTATGCCGGCATTAGGCAGGAAATACCGGTTTTGGGATTCTGCACAGAAAGGGTTTGCAAACCGCTGAATCCACACGTGAGTTTAACTCTGTCAGTTGAATGCACACATTGACAACAATTCAGCTGGATAGCTCCGTTTTGGTTTTAGAAGCAGATATTTCTCTGTACAGCCTAAGGTCCCATTCACTCGGGAATACCCCAACACAGCTCCTAGAAAAAACGTGTTTCTGACTCGCTGAATCTCAACATAGATTCAACTCTCTTAGGTGAACGATCGCACAGCAGAGCAGTTTCAAGGAAAATTTCTCCTGAGTTTTAGACGAAGTTTCCTCCCGTTTAGTATACATGCCGGCATTGGGCTGGAAATACCGGTTTTGGGATTCTGCACAGAAATGGTTTGCAAACCGCTGAATCCACACGTGAGTTTAACTCTGTCAGTTGAATGCACACATTGACAACCATTCAGTTAGATAGCTCCGTTTTGGTTTTAGAAGCAGATATTTCTCTGTAGAGTCTATGGTCCCATTCACTCGGGAATATCCCAACGCAGCTCCTAGAAGAAACGTGTTTCTGACTCGCTGAATCTCAACATAGATTCAACTCTCTTAGGTGAAGTAATGCACAGCAGAGCAGTTTCAAGGAAACGTTTCTCCTGAGTTTTAGACGAAGTTTCCTGCTGTTTAGTACGTATGCCGGCCTTGGGCTGGAAATACCGGTTTTGGGATTCTGCACAGAAAGGGTTTGCAAACCGCTGTATCCACACGTGAGTTTAACTCTGTCAGTTGAATGCACACATTGACAACCATTCAGTTAGATAGCTCCGTTTTGGTTTTAGAAGCAGATATTTCTCTGTACAGCCTATGGTCCCATTCACTCGGGAAAATCCAAACGGAGCTCCTAGAAGAAACCTGTTTCTGACTCGCTGAATCTCAACATAGATTCAACTCTCTTAGGTGAACGAACGCACAGAAGAGCAGTTTCAAGTAAACGTTTCTCCTGAGTTTTAGACGAAGTTTCCTGCTGTTTAGTACGTATGCCGGCATTGGGCTGGAAATACCAGTTTTGGGATTCTGCAAAGAAAGGGTTTGCAAACCGCTGTATCCACACGTGAGTTTAACTCTGTCAGTTGAATGCACACATTGACAACCATTCAGTTAGATAGCTCCGTTTTGGTTTTAGGAGCAGATATTTCTCTGTACAGCCTATGGTCCCATTCACTCTGGAATATCCCATCGCAGCTCCTAGAAGAAACGTGTTTCTGACTCGCTGAATCTCAACATAGATTCAACTCTCTTAGCTGAACGAACGCACAGCAGAGCAGTTTGAAGGAAACATTTCTCCTGAGTTTTAGACGAAGTTTACTCCTGTTTAGTACACATGCCGGCATTGGGCTGGAAATACCGGTTTTGGGATTCTGCACAGAAAGGTTTTGCAAACCGCTGATTCCACACGTGAGTTCAACTCTGACATTTGAATGCACACATTGAAAACCATTCAATTAGATAGCTCCGTTTTGGTTTTAGGAGCAGATATTTCTCTGTACAGCCTATGGTCCCATTCACTCGGGAAAATCCCAACGCAGCTCCTAGAAGAAACCTATTTCTGACTCGCTGAATCTCAACATAGATTCAACTCTCTTAGGTGAAGTATTGCACAGCAGAGAAGTTTCAAGGAAACGTTTCTCCTGAGTTTTAGACGAAGTTTCCTGCTGTTTAGTACGTATGCCGGCCTTGGGCTGGAAATACCGGTTTTGGGATTCTGCACAGAAATGGTTTGGAAACCGCGGAATCCACACATGAGTTTAACTCTGTCAGTTGAATGCACACATTGACAACCATTCAGTTAGATAGCTCCGTTTTGGTTTTAGAAGCAGATATTTCTCTGTACAGCCTATGGTACCATTCACTCGGGAATATCCCATCATAGCTCCTAGAAGAAAGGTGTTTCTGACTCGCTGAATATCAATATAGATTCAACTCTCTTAGGTGAACGAACGCACAGCAGAGCAGTTTCAATGAAACTTTTCTCCTGAGTTTTAGACGAAGTTTACTGCTGTTTAGTACGTATGCCGGCATTGGGCTGGAAATACCGGTTTTGGGATTCTGCACAGGAAGGGTTTGCAAACCGCTGAATCACACGTAAGTTTAGCTCTGTCAGTTGAATGCACACTTTGAAAACCATTCACTTAGATAGCTCCGTTTTGGTTTTAGAAGCAGATATTTCTCTGTACAGCCTATGGTCCCGTTCACTCCGGAATATCCCAACGCAGCTCCTAGTAGAAACGTTGTTCTGACTCGCTGAATCTCAACATAGATTCAACTCTCTTAGGTGAACGCACGCACAGCAGAGCAGTTTCAAGGAAACGTTTCTCCTGAGTTTTAGACGAAGTTTCCTGCTGTTTAGTACGTATGCCGGCATTGGGCTGGAAATACCGGTTTTCGGATTCTTCACAGAAAGGGTGTGCAAACCGCTGAATCCACACGTGAGTTTAACTCTGTCAGTTGAATGCACACATTGACAACCATTCAGTTAGATAGCTCCGTTTTGGTTTTAGAAGCAGATATTTCTCTGTACAGTCTATGGTCCCAGTCACTCGGGAATATCCCAACGCAGCTCCCAGAAGAAACGTGTTTCTGACTCACTGAATCTCAACATAGATTCAACTCTCTTAGGTGAACGAACGCACAGCAGAGCAGTTTCAAGGAAACGTTTCTCCTGAGTTTTAGACGAAGTTGCCTGCTGTTTAGTACGTATGCCGACATTGATCTGGAAGTACCGGTTTTGAGATTCTGCACAGAAACGGTTTGCAAACCGCTGAATCCACACGTGAGTTTAACTCTGTCAGTTGAATGCACACATTGACAAACATTCAGTTAGATAGCTCCGTTTTGGTTTCAGAAGCAGATATTTCTCTGTACATCCTATGGTCCCATTCACTCGGGAATACCCCAACACAGCTCCTAGAAGAAACGTGTTTCTGACTCGCTGAATCTCAACATAGATTCAACTCTCTTAGGTGAACGAACGCACAGCAGAGCAGTTTCAAGGAAACATTTCTCCTGAGTTTTAGACGAAGTTTCCTGCTGTTTAGTACGTATGCCGGCATTGGGCTGGAAATACCGGTTTTGGGATTCTTCACAGAAAGGGTTTGCAAACCGCTGAATCCACACGTGAGTTTAACTCTGTCAGTTGAATGCACACATTGACAACCATTCAGTTAGATAGCTCCGTTTTGGTTTTAGGAGCAGATATTTCTCTGTACAGTCTATGGTCCCAGTAACTCGGGAATATCCCAACGCAGCTCCTAGAAGAAACGTGTTTCTGACTCGCTGAATCTCAACATAGATTCAACTCTCTTAGCTGAACGAACGCACAGCAGAGCAGTTTCAAGGAAACGTTTCTCCTGTGTTTTAGACAAAGTTTCCTGCTGTTTAGTACGTATGCCGGCATTGGGCTGGAAATACCGGTTTTGGGATTCTGCACAGAAAGGGTTTGCAAACCGCTGAATCCACACGTGAGTTTAACTCTGTCAGTTGAATGCACACATTGACAACAATTCAGTTAGATAGCTCCGTTTTGGTTTTAGAAGCAGATATTTCTCTGTACAGCCTATGGTCCCATTCACTCGGGAATACCCCAACACAGCTCCTAGAAAAACGTGTTTCTGACTCGCTGAATCTCAACATAGATTCAACTGTCTTAGGTGAAGTAATGCACAGCAGAGAAGTTTCAAGGAAACGTTTCTCCTGAGTTTTAGACGAAGTTTCCTGCTGTTTAGTACGTATGCCGGCGTTGGGCTGGAAATACTGGTTTTGGGATTCTGCACAGAAATGGTTTGCAAACCACGGAAATCACACGTGAGTTTAACTCTGTCAGTTGAATGCACACATTGACAAACATTCAGTTAGGTAGCTCCGTTTTGGTTTTAGAAGCAGATATTTCTCTGTACAGCCTATGATCCCATTCACTCGGGAATATCCCATCACAGCTCCTAGAAGAAAGGTGTTTCTGACTCGCTGAATATCAATATAGATTCAACTCTCTTAGGTGAACGAACGCACAGCAGAGCAGTTTCAATGAAACTTTTCTCCTGAGTTTTAGACAAAGTTTACTGCTGTTTAGTACATATGCCGGGATTGGGCTGGAAATACCGGTTTTGGGATTCTGCACAGGAAGGGTTTGCAAAGCCCTGAATCCACACGTGAGTTTAGCTCTGTCAGTTGAATGCACACTTTGAAAACCATTCAGTTAGATAGCTCCGTTTTGGTTTTAGAAGCAGATATTTCTCTGTTCAGCCTATGGTCCCGTTCACTCCGGAATATCCCAACGCAGCTCCTAGAAGAAACGTTTTTCTGACTCGCTGAATCTCAACATAGATTCAACTCTCTTAGGTGAACGCACGCACAGCAGAGCAGTTTCAAGGAAACGTTTCTCCTGAGTTTTAGACGAAGTTTCCTGCTGTTTAGTTCGTATGCCGGCATTGGGCTGGAAATACCGGTTTTGGGATTCTGCACAGAAATGGTTTGCAAACCGCGGAATCCACACGTGAGTTTAACTCTGTCAGTTGAATGCACACATTGACAACCAATCGGTTAGATAGCTCCGTTTTGGTTTTAGAAGCAGATATTTCTCTGTACAGCCTATGGTACCATTCACTCGGGAATATCCCAACGCAGCTCCTAGAAGAAACGTGTTTCTGACTCACTGAATCTCAACATTGATTCAACTCTCTTAGGTGAATGAACGCACAGCAGAGCAGTTTCAAGGAAACGTTTCTCCTGAGTTTTAGACGAAGTTTACTGCTGTTTAGTACGCATGCCGGCATTGGGCTGGAAATACCGGTTTTGGGATTCTGCAGAGAAAGGTTTTGCAAACCGCTGAATCCACACGTGAGTTTAACACTGTCAGTTGAATGCACACATTGACAACCATTCAGTTAGATAGCTCCGTTTTGGTTTTAGAAGCAGATATTTCTCTGTACAGTCTATGATCCCAGTCACTCGGGAATATCCCAACGCAGCTCCTAGAAGAAACGTGTTTCTGACTCGCTGAATCTCAACATAGATTCAACTCTCTTTGGTGAACGAACGCACAGCCGAGCAGTTTCAAAGAAACGTTTCTCCTGAGTTTTAGACGAAGTTTCCTGCTGTTTAGTACGTATGCCGGCATTGGGCTGGAAATACCGGTTTTGGGATTCTGCACAGAAAGGGTTTGCAAACCGCTGTATCCACAAGTGAGTTTAACTCTGTCAGTTGAATGCACACATTGACAACCATTCAGTTAGATAGCTCCGTTTTGGTTTTAGAAGCAGATATTTCTCTGTACAGCCTATGGTCCCAGTCACTCGGGAATATCCCAACGCAGCTCCTAGAGGAAACGTATTTCTGACTCGCTGAATCTCAACATAGATTCAACTCTCTTAGGTGAACGAACGCACAGCAGAGCAGTTTCAAGGAAACCTTTCTCCTGAGTTTTAGACGAAGTTTCCTGCTGTTTAGTACGTATGCCGGCATTGGGCTGGAAATACCGGCTTTGGGATTCTTCACAGAAAGGGTTTGCAAACCGCTGAATCCACACGTGAGTTTAACTCTTTCAGCTCAATACACACATTGACAAACATTCAGTTAGATAGCTCCGTTTTGGCTTTAGGAGCAGATATTTCTCTGTACAGCCTATGGTCCCATTCACTCTGGAATATCCCATCGCAGCTCCTAGAAGAAACGTGTTTCTGACTCACTGAATCTCAACATAGATTCAACTCTCTTAGCTGAATGATCGCACAGCAGAGCAGTTTCGAGGAAACATTTCTCCAGAGTTTTAGACGAAGTTTACTCCTGTTTAGTACACATGCCGGCATTGGGCCGGAAATACTGGATTTGGGATTCTGCACAGAAAGGTTTTGCAAACCGCTGAATCCACACTTGAGTTCAACTCTGACATTTGAATGCACACATTGAAAACCATTCAATTAGATAGCTCCGTTTTGGTTTTAGGAGCAGATATTTCTCTGTACAGCCTATGGTCCCATTCACTCGTGAAAATCGCAACGCAGCTCCTAGAAGAAACCTGTTTCTGACTCGCTGAATCTCAACATAGATTCAACTCTCTTAGGTGAACGAACGCACAGCAGAGGAGTTTCAAGGAAACGTTTCTCCTGAGTTTTAGACGAAGTTTCCTGCTGTTTAGTACGTATGCCGGCATTGGGCTGGAAATACCGGTTTTGGGATTCTTCACAGAAAGGGTTTGCAAACCGCTGAATCCACACGTGATTTTAACTCTGTCAGTTGAATGCACACATTGACAACCATTCAGTTAGATAGCTCCGTTTTGGTTTTAGAAGCAGATATTTCTCTGTACAGTCTATGGTCCCATTCACTCGGGAATATCCCAACGCAGCTCCTAGAAGAAACGTGTTTCTGACTCGCTGAATCTCAACATAGATTCAACTCTCTTAGGTGAAGTAATGCACAGCAGAGCAGTTTCAAGGAAACGTTTCTCCTGAGTTTTTGACGAAGTTTCCTGCTGTTTAGTACGTATGCCGGCCTTGGGCTGGAAATACCGGTTTTGGGATTCTGCACAGAAATGGTTTGCAAACCGCGGAATCCACACGTGAGTTTAACTCTGACATATGAATGCACACATTGAAAACCATTCAATTAGATAGCTCCGTTTTGGTTTTAGGAGCAGATATTTCTCTGTACAGCCTATGGTCCCATTCACTCGGAAAATCCCAACGGAGCTCCTAGAAGAAACCTGTTTCTGACTCGCTGAATCTCAACATAGATTCAACTCTCTTAGGTGAACGAACGCACAGCAGAGGACTTTCAAGGAAACGTTTCTCCTGAGTTTTAGACGAAGTTTCCTGCTGTTTAGTACGTATGCCGGCATTGGGCTGGAAATACCGGTTTTGGGATTCTGCACAGAAAGGGTTTGCAAACCGCTGAATCCACACGTGAGTTTACCTCTGTCAGTTGAATGCACACATTGACAACCATTCAGTTAGATAGCTCCGTTTTGGTTTTAGAAGCAGATATTTCTCTGTACAGCCTATGGTCCCATTCACTCGGGAAAATCCAAACGGAGCTCCTAGAAGAAACCTGTTTCTGACTCGCTGAATCTCAACATAGATTCAACTCTCTTAGGTGAACGAGCGCACAGAAGAGCAGTTTCAAGGAAACGTTTCTCCTGAGTTTTAGACGAAGTTTCCTGCTGTTTAGTACGTATGCCGGCATTGGGCTGGAAATACCAGTTTTGGGATTCTGCAAAGAAAGGGTTTGCAAACCGCTGTATCCACACGTGAGTTTAACTCTGTCAGTTGAATGCACAGATTGACAACCATTCAGTTGGATAGCTCCGTTTTGGTTTTAGGAGCAGATATTTCTCTGTACAGCCTATGGTCCCATTCACTCTGAAATATCCCATCGCAGCTCCTAGAAGAAACGTGTTTCTGACTCGCTGAATCTCAACATAGATTCAACTCTCTTAGCTGAACGAACGCACAGCAGAGCAGTTTCAAGGAAACGTTTCTCCTGAGTATTAGACGAAGTTTCCTGCTGTTTAGTACGTATGCCAGCATTGGGCTGGAAATACCGGTTTTGGAATTCTGCACAGAAAGGGTTTGCAAACCGCTGAATCCACACGTGAGTTTAACTCTGTCAGTTGAATGCACACATTGACAACAATTCAGTTAGATAGCTCCGTTTTGGTTTTAGAAGCAGATATTTCTCTGTACAGCCTATGGTCCCATTCACTCGGGAATACCCCAACACAGCTCCTAGAAGAAACGTGTTTCTGACTCGCTGAATCTCAACATAGATTCAACTCTCTTAAGTGAACGAACGCACAGCAGAGCAGTTTCAAGGAAACATTTCTCCTGAGTTTTAGACGAAGTTTACTCCTGTTTAGTACACATGCCGGCATTGGGCTGGAAATACCGGTTTTGGGATTATGCACAGAAAGGTTTTGCAAACCGCTGATTCCACACGTGAGTTCAACTCTGACATTTGAATGCACACATTGAAAACCATTCAATTAGATAGCTCCGTTTTGGTTTTAGGAGCAGATATTTCTCTGTACAGCCTATGGTCCCATTCACTCGGGAAAATCCCAACGCAGCTCCTATAAGAAACCTGTTTCTGACTCGCTGAATCTCAACATAGATTCAACTCTCTTAGGTGAAGTAATGCCCAGCAGAGAAGTTTCAAGGAAACGTTTCTCCTGAGTTTTAGACGAAGTTTCCTGCTGTTTAGTACGTATGCTGACCTTGGGCTGGAAATACCGGTTTTGGGATTCTGCACAGAAAGGGTTTGCAAACGCTGTATCCACACGTGAGTTTAATTCTGTCAGTTGAATGCACACATTGACAACCATTCAGTTAGATAGCTCCGTTTTGGTTTTAGAAGCAGATATTTCTCTGTACAGCCTATGGTCCCATTCACTCGGGAATATCCCAACACAGCTCCTAGAAGAAACGTGTTTCTGACTCGCTGAATCTCAACATAGATTCAACTCTCTTAGGTGAACGAACGCACAGCAGAGCAGTTTCAAGGAAACGTTTCTCCTGAGTCTTAGACGAAGCTTACTGCTGTTTAGTATGCATGCCGGCATTGGCCTGGAAATACCGGTTTTGGGATTCTTCACAGAAATGGTTTGGAAACCGCTGAATCCACACGTGAGTTTAACACTGTCAGTTGAATGCACACATTGACAACCATTCAGTTAGATAGCTCCGTTTTGGTTTTAGAAGCAGATATTTCTCTGTACAGCCTATGGTCCCATTCACTCGGGAATACCCCAACACAGCTCCTAGAAGAAACGTGTTTCTGACTCGCTGAATCTCAACATAGATTCAACTCTCTTAGGTGAAGTAATGCACAGCAGAGAAGTTTCAAGGAAACGTTTCTCCTGAGTTTTAGACGAAGTTTCCTGCTGTTTAGTACGTATGCCGGCCTTGGGCTGGAAATACTGGTTTTGGGATTCTGCACAGAAATGGTTTGCAAACCACGGAATCCACACGTGAGTTTAACTCTGTCAGTTGAATGCACACATTGACAACCATTCAGTTAGGTAGCTCCGTTTTGGTTTTAGAAGCAGATATTTCTCTGTACAGCCTATGATCCCATTCACTCGGGAATATCCCATCACAGCTCCTAGAAGAAAGGTGTTTCTGACTCGCTGAATATCAATATAGATTCAACTCTCTTAGGTGAACGAACGCACAGCAGAGCAGTTTCAATGAAACTTTTCTCCTGTGTTTTAGACGAAGTTTACTGCTGTTTAGTACATATGCCGGCATTGGGCTGGAAATACCGGTTTTGGGATTCTGCACAGGAAGGGTTTGCAAACCCTGAATCCACACGTGAGTTTATCTCTGTCAGTTGAATGCACACTTTGAAAACCATTCAGTTAGATAGCTCCGTTTTGGTTTTAGAAGCAGATATTTCTCTGTTCAGCCTATGGTCCCGTTCACTCCGGAATATCCCAACGCAGCTCCTAGAAGAAACGTTTTTCTGACTCGCTGAATCTCAACATAGATTCAACTCTCTTAGGTGAACGCACGCACAGCAGAGCAGTTTCAAGGAAACATTTCTCCTGAGTTTTAGACGAAGTTTCCTGCTGTTTAGTAAGTATGCCGGCATTGGGCTGGAAATACCGGTTTTCGGATTCTTCACAGAAAGGGTTTGAAAACCGCTGAATCCACACGTGAGTTTAACTCTGTCAGTTGAATGCACACATTGACAACCATACGGTTAGATAGCTCCGTTTTGGTTTTAGGAGCAGATATTTTTCTGTACAGTCTATGGTCCCAGTCACTCAGGAATATCCCAACGCAGCTCCTAGAAGAAACGTGTTTCTGACTCGCTGAATCTCAACATAGATTCAACTCTCTTAGGTGAACGAACGCACAGCAGAGCAGTTTCAAGGAAACGTTTCTCCTGAGTTTTAGACGAAGTTTCCTGCTGTTTAGTACGTATGCCGGAATTGATCTCGAAGTACCGGTTTTGGGATTCTGCACAGAAACGGTTTGCAAACCGCTGAATCCACACGTGAGTTTAACTCTGTCAGTTGAATGCACACATTGACAACCATTCAGTTAGATAGCTCCGTTTTGGTTTTAGGAGCAGATATTTCTCTGTACAGTCTATGATCCCAGTCACCCGGGAATATCCCAACGCAGCTCCAGGAGGAAACGTATTTCTGACTCGCTGAATCTCAACGTAGATTCAACTCTCTTAGGTGAACGAACGCACAGCAGAGCAGTTTCAAGGAAACCTTTCTCCTGAGTTTTAGACGAAGTTTCCTGCTGTTTAGTACGTATGCCGGCATTGGGCTGGAAATACCGGCTTTGGGATTCTTCACAGAAAGGGTTTGCAAACCGCTGAATCCACACGTGAGTTTAACTCTGTCAGCTCAATACACACATTGACAAACAGTCAGTTAGATAGCTCCGTTTTGGTTTAGGAGCAGATATTTCTCTGTACAGCCTATGGTCCCATTCACTCTGGAATATCCCATGGCAGCTCCTAGAAGAAACGTGTTTCTGACTCACTGAATCTCTACATAGATTCAACTCTCTTAGCTGAACGATCGCACAGCAGAGCAGTTTCGAGGAAACATTTCTCCAGAGTTTTAGACGAAGTTTACTCCTGTTTAGTACACATGCCGGCATTGGGCCGGAAATACTGGATTTGGGATTCTGCACAGAAATGGTTTGCAAGCCGCTGAATCCACACGTGAGTTCAACTCTGACATTTGAATGCACACATTGAAAACCATTCAATTACATAGCTCCGTTTTGGTTTTAGGAGCAGATATTTCTCTGTACAGCCTATGGTCCCATTCACTCGCGAAAATCCCAACGCAGCTCCTAGAAGAAACCTGTTTCTGACTCGCTGAATCTCAACATAGATTCAACTCTCTTAGGTGAACGAACGCACAGCAGAGGAGTTTCAAGGAAACGTTTCTCCTGAGTTTTAGACGAAGTTTCCTGCTGTTTAGTACGTATGCCGGCATTGGGCTGGAAATACCGGTTTTGGGATTCTTCACAGAAAGGGTTTGCAAACCGCTGAATCCACACGTGATTTTAACTCTGTCAGTTGAATGCACACATTGACAACCATTCAGTTAGATAGCTCCGTTTTGGTTTTAGAAGCAGATATTTCTCTGTACAGTCTATGGTCCCATTCACTCGGGAATATCCCAACGCAGCTCCTAGAAGAAACGTGTTTCTGACTCGCTGAATCTCAACATAGATTCAACTCTCTTAGGTGAAGTAATGCACAGCAGAGAAGTTTCAAGGAAACGTTTCTCCTGAGTTTTTGACGAAGTTTCCTGCTGTTTAGTACGTATGCCGGCCTTGGGCTGGAAATACCGGTTTTGGGATTCTGCACAGAAATGGTTTGCAAACCGCGGAATCCACACGTGAGTTTAACTCTGTCAGTTGAATGCACACATTGACAACCATTCAGTTAGATAGCTCCGTTTTGGTTTTAGAAGCAGATATTTATCTATACAGCCTATGGTCCCATTCACTCGGGAATATCCCATCACAGCTCCTAGAAGAAAGGTGTTTCTGACTCGCTGAATATCAATATAGATTCAACTCTCTTAGGTGAACGAACGCACAGCAGAGCAGTTTCAATGAAACTTTTCTCCTGAGTTTTAGACGAAGTTTACTGCTGTTTAGTACGTATGCCGGCATTGGGCTGGAAATACCGGTTTTGGGATTCTGCACAGGAAGGGTTTGCAAACCGCTGAATCCACACGTGAGTTTAGCTCTGTCAGTTGAATGCACACTTTGAAAACCATTCAGTTAGATAGCTCCGTTTTGGTTTTAGAAGCAGATATTTCTCTGTACAGTCTATGGTCCCAGTCCCTCGGGAATATCCCAACGCAGCTCCCAGAAGAAACGTGTTTCTGACTCGCTGAATCTCAACATAGATTCAACTCTCTTAGGTGAACGAACGCACAGCAGAGCAGTTTCAGGGAAACGTTTCTCCTGAGTTTTAGACGAAGTTTCCTGCTGTTTAGTACGTATGCCGGCATTGAGCTGGAAGTACCGGTTTTGGGATTCTGCACAGAAACGGTTTGCAAACCGCTGAATCCACACGTGAGTTTAACTCTGTCAGTTGAATGCACACATTGACAACCATTCAGTTAGACAGCTCCGTTTTGGTTTTAGGAGCAGATATTTCTCTGTACAGCCTATGATCCCATTCACTCTGGAATATCCCATCGCAGCTCCTAGAAGAAACGTGTTTCTGACTCGCTGAATCTCAACATAGATTCAACTCTCTTAGGTGAACGAACGCACAGCAGAGCAGTTTCAAGGAAACGTTTCTCCTGAGTTTTAGACGAAGTTTCCTGCTGTTTAGTACGTATGCCGGCCTTGGGCTGGAAATACCGGTTTTGGGATTCTGCACAGAAATGGTTTGCAAACCGCGGAATCCACACATGAGTTTAACTCTGTCAGTTGAATGCACACATTGACAACCATTCAGTTAGATAGCTCCGTTTTGGTTTTAGAAGCAGATATTTCTCTGTACAGCCTATGGTACCATTCACTCGGGAATATACAACGCAGCTCCTAGAAGAAACGTGTTTCTGACTCACTGAATCTCAACATAGATTCAACTCTCTTAGGTGAATGAACGCACAGCAGAGCAGTTTCAAGGAAACGTTTCTCCTGAGTTTTAGACGAAGTTTACTGCTGTTTAGTACGCATGCCGGCATTGGGCTGGAAATACCGGTTTTGGGATTCTGCAGAGAAAGGTTCTGCAAACCGCTGAATCCACACGTGAGTTTAACACTGTCAGTTGAATGCACATATTGACAACCATTCAGTTAGATAGCTCCGTTTTGGTTTTAGAAGCAGATATTTCTCTGTACAGTCTATGATCCCAGTCACTCGGGAATATCCCAACGAAGCTCCTAGAAGAAACGTGTTTCTGACTCGCTGAATCTCAACATAGATTCAACTCTCTTTGGTGAACGAACGCACAGCAGAGCAGTTTCAAAGAAACGTTTCTCCTGAGTTTTAGACGAAGTTTCCTGCTGTTTAGTACGTATGCCGGCATTGGGCTGGAAATACCGGCTTTGGGATTCTGCACAGAAAGGGTTTGCAAACCGCTGTATCCACAAGTGAGTTTAACTCTGTCAGTTGAATGCACACATTGACAACCATTCAGTTAGATAGCTCCGTTTTGGTTTTAGAAGCAGATATTTCTCTGTACAGCCTATGGTCCCAGTCACTCGGGAATATCCCAACGCAGCTCCTAGAGGAAACGTGTTTCTGACTCACTGAATCTCAACATAGATTCAACTCTCTTAGCTGAACGATCGTACAGCAGAGCAGTTTCGAGGAAACATTTCTCCAGAGTTTTAGACGAAGTTTACTCCTGTTTAGTACACATGCCGGCATTGGGCCGGAAATACTGGATTTGGGATTCTGCACAGAAAGGTTTTGCAAACCGCTGAATCCACACTTGAGTTCAACTCTGACATTTGAATGCACACATTGAAAAACATTCAATTAGATAGCTCCGTTTTGGTTTTAGGAGCAGATATTTCTCTGTACAGCCTATGGTCCCATTCACTCGCGAAAATCCCAACGCAGCTCCTAGAAGAAACCTGTTTCTGACTCGCTGAATCTCAACATAGATTCAACTCTCTTAGGGGAACGAACGCACAGCAGAGCAGTTTCAAGGAAACGTTTCTCCTGAGTTTTAGACGAAGTTTCCTGCTGTTTAGTACGTATGCCGGCATTGGGCTGGAAATACCGGTTTTGGGATTCTTCACAGAAAGGGTTTGCAAACCGCTGAATCCACACGTGATTTTAACTCTGTCAGTTGAATGCACACATTGACAACCATTCAGTTAGATAGCTCCGTTTTGGTTTTAGAAGCAGATATTTCTCTGTACAGTCTATGGTCCCATTCACTCGGGAATATCCCAACGCAGCTCCTAGAAGAAACGTGTTTCTGACTCGCTGAATCTCAACATAGATTCAAGTCTCTTAGGTGAAGTAATGCACAGCAGAGAAGTTTCAAGGAAACGTTTCTCCTGAGTTTTTGACGAAGTTTCCTGCTGTTTAGTACGTATGCCGGCCTTGGGCTGGAAATACCGGTTTTGGGATTCTGCACAGAAATGGTTTGCAAACCGCGGAATCCACACGTGAGTTTAACTCTGTCAGTTGAATGCACACATTGACAACCATTCAGTTAGATAGCTCCGTTTTGGTTTTAGAAGCAGATATTTCTCTGTACAGCCTATGGTCCCATTCACTCGGGAATATCCCATCACAGCTCCTAGAAGAAAGGTGTTTCTGACTCGCTGTATATCAATATAGATTCAACTCTCTTAGGTGAACGAACGCACAGCAGAGCAGTTTCAATGAAACTTTTCTCCTGAGTTTTAGACGAAGTTTACTGCTGTTTAGTACGTATGCCGGCATTGGGCTGGAAATACCGGTTTTGGGATTCTGCACAGGATTGGTTTGCAAACCGCTGAATCCACCCGTGAGTTTAGCTCTGTCAGTTGAATGCACACTTTGAAAACCATTCAGTTAGATAGCTCCGTTTTGGTTTTAGAAGCAGATTCTTCTCTGTACAGCCTACGGTCCCGTTCACTCCGGAATATCCCAACGCAGCTCCTAGAAGAAACGTGTTTCTGACTCGCTGAATCTCAACATAGATTCAACTCTATTAGGTGAACGAACGCACAGCAGAGCAGTTTCAAGGAAACATTTCTCCTGAGTTTTAGACGAAGTTTCCTGCTGTTTAGTACGTATGCCGGCATTGGGCTGGAAATACCGGTTTTGGGATTCTGCACAGAAAGGGTTTGCAAACCGCTGTATCCACACGTGAGTTTAACTCTGTCAGTTGAATGCACACATTGACAACCATTCAGTTAGATAGCTCCGTTTTGGTTTTAGAAGCAGATATTTCTCTGTACAGCCTATGGTCCCATTCACTCGGGAAAATCCAAACGGAGCTCCTAGAAGAAACCTGTTTCTGACTCGCTGAATCTCAACATACATTCAACTCTCTTAGGTGAACGAGCGCACAGAAGAGCAGTTTCAAGGAAACGTTTCTCCTGAGTTTTAGACGAAGTTTACTCCTGTTTAGTACACATGCCGGCATTGGGCTGGAAATACCGGTTTTGGGATTCTGCACAGAAAGGTTTTGCAAACCGCTGATTCCACACGTGAGTTCAACTCTGACATTTGAATGCACACATTGAAAACCATTCAATTAGATAGCTCCGTTTTGGTTTTAGGAGCAGATATTTCTCTGTACAGCCTATGGTCCATTCACTCGGGAAAATCCCAACGCAGCTCCTATAAGAAACCTGTTTCTGACTCGCTGAATCTCAACATAGATTCAACTCTCTTAGGTGAAGTAATGCCCAGCAGAGAAGTTTCAAGGAAACGTTTCTCCTGAGTATTAGACGAAGTTTCCTGCTGTTTAGTACGTATGCCAGCATTGGGCTGGAAATACCGGTTTTGGAATTCTGCACAGAAAGGGTTTGCAAACCGCTGAATCCACACGTGAGTTTAACTCTGTCAGTTGAATGCACACATTGACAACAATTCAGTTAGATAGCTCCGTTTTGGTTTTAGAAGCAGATATTTCTCTGTACAGCCTATGGTCCCATTCACTCGGGAATACCCCAACACAGCTCCTAGAAGAAACGTGTTTCTGACTCGCTGAATCTCAACATAGATTCAACTCTCTTAGGTGAACGAACGCACAGCAGAGCAGTTTCAAGGAAACATTTCTCCTGAGTTTTAGACGAAGTTTACTCCTGTTTAGTACACATGCCGGCATTGGGCTGGAAATACCGGTTTTGGGATTCTGCACAGAAAGGTTTTGCAAACCGCTGATTCCACACGTGAGTTCAACTCTGACATTTGAATGCACACATTGAAAACCATTCAATTAGATAGCTCCGTTTTGGTTTTAGGAGCAGATATTTCTCTGTACAGCCTATGGTCCATTCACTCGGGAAAATCCCAACGCAGCTCCTATAAGAAACCTGTTTCTGACTCGCTGAATCTCAACATAGATTCAACTCTCTTAGGTGAAGTAATGCCCAGCAGAGAAGTTTCAAGGAAACGTTTCTCCTGAGTTTTAGACGAAGTTTCCTGCTGTTTAGTACGTATGCCGGCCTTGGGCTGGAAATACTGGTTTTGGGATTCTGCACAGAAATGGTTTGCAAACCACGGAATCCACACGTGAGTTTAACTCTGTCAGTTGAATGCACACATTGACAACCATTCAGTTAGGTAGCTCCGTTTTGGTTTTAGAAGCAGATATTTCTCTGTACAGCCTATGATCCCATTCACTCGGGAATATCCCATCACAGCTCCTAGAAGAAAGGTGTTTCTGACTCGCTGAATATCAATATAGATTCAACTCTCTTAGGTGAACGAACGCACAGCAGAGCAGTTTCAATTAAACTTTTCTCCTGTGTTTTAGACGAAGTTTACTGCTGTTTAGTACATATGCCGGCATTGGGCTGGAAATACCGGTTTTGGGATTCTGCACAGGAAGGGTTTGCAAACCCCTGAATCCACACGTGAGTTTAGCTCTGTCAGTTGAATGCACACTTTGAAAACCATTCAGTTAGATAGCTCCGTTTTGGTTTTAGAAGAAGATATTTCTCTGTTCAGCCTATGGTCCCGTTCACTCCGGAATATCCCAACGCAGCTCCTAGAAGAAACGTTTTTCTGACTCGCTGAATCTCAACATAGATTCAACTCTCTTAGGTGAACGCACGCACAGCAGAGCAGTTTCAAGGAAACGTTTCTCCTGAGTTTTAGACGAAGTTTCCTGCTGTTTAGTAAGTATGCCGGCATTGGGCTGGAAATACCGGTTTTCGGATTCTTCACAGAAAGGGTTTGAAAACCGCTGAATCCACACGTGAGTTTAACTCTGTCAGTTGAATGCACACATTGACAACCATTCGGTTAGATAGCTCCGTTTTGGTTTTAGGAGCAGATATTTTTCTGTACAGTCTATGGTCCCAGTCCCTCGGGAATATCCCAACGCAGCTCCTAGAAGAAACGTGTTTCTGACTCGCTGAATCTCAACATAGATTCAACTCTCTTAGGTGAACGAACGCACAGCAGAGCAGTTTCAAGGAAACGTTTCTCCTGAGTTTTAGACGAAGTTTCCTGCTGTTTAGTACGTATGCCGGAATTGATCTCGAAGTACCGGTTTTGGGATTCTGCACAGAAACGGTTTGCAAACCGCTGAATCCACACGTGAGTTTAACTCTGTCAGTTGAATGCACACATTGACAACCATTCAGTTAGATAGCTCCGTTTTGGTTTTAGGAGCAGATATTTCTCTGTACAGTCTATGATCCCAGTCACTCGGGAATATCCCAACGCAGCTCCTAGAGGAAACGTATTTCTGACTCGCTGAATCTCAACGTAGATTCAACTCTCTTAGGTGAACGAACGCACAGCAGAGCAGTTTCAAGGAAACCTTTCTCCTGAGTTTTAGACGAAGTTTCCTGCTGTTTAGTACGTATGCCGGCATTGGGCTGGAAATACCGGCTTTGGGATTCTTCACAGAAAGGGTTTGCAAACCGCTGAATCCACACGTGAGTTTAACTCTGTCAGCTCAATACACACATTGACAAACAGTCAGTTAGATAGCTCCGTTTTGGTTTTAGGAGCAGATATTTCTCTGTACAGCCTATGGTCCCATTCACTCTGGAATATCCCATGGCAGCTCCTAGAAGAAACGTGTTTCTGACTCACTGAATCTCAACATAGATTCAACTCTCTTAGCTGAACGATCGCACAGCAGAGCAGTTTCGAGGAAACATTTCTCCAGAGTTTTAGACGAAGTTTACTCCTGTTTAGTACACATGCCGGCATTGGGCCGGAAATACTGGATTTGGGATTCTGCACAGAAATGGTTTGCAAGCCGCTGAATCCACACGTGAGTTCAACTCTGACATTTGAATGCACACATTGAAAACCATTCAATTACATAGCTCCGTTTTGGTTTTAGGAGCAGATATTTCTCTGTACAGCCTATGGTCCCATTCACTCGCGAAAATCCCAACGCAGCTCCTAGAAGAAACCTGTTTCTGACTCGCTGAATCTCAACATAGATTCAACTCTCTTAGGTGAACGAACGCACAGCAGAGGAGTTTCAAGGAAACGTTTCTCCTGAGTTTTAGACGAAGTTTACTGCTGTTTAGTACGTATGCCGGCATTGGGCTGGAAATACCGGTTTTGGGATTCTGCACAGGAAGGGTTTGCAAACCGCTGAATCCACACGTGAGTTTAGCTCTGTCAGTTGAATGCACACTTTGAAAACCATTCAGTTAGATAGCTCCGTTTTGGTTTTAGAAGCAGATATTTCTCTGTACAGTCTATGGTCCCAGTCCCTCGGGAATATCCCAACGCAGCTCCCAGAAGAAACGTGTTTCTGACTCGCTGAATCTCAACATAGATTCAACTCTCTTAGGTGAACGAACGCACAGCAGAGCAGTTTCAAGGAAACGTTTCTCCTGAGTTTTAGACGAAGTTTCCTGCTGTTTAGTACGTATGCCGGCATTGAGCTGGAAGTACCGGTTTTGGGATTCTGCACAGAAACGGTTTGCAAACCGCTGAATCCACACGTGAGTTTAACTCTGTCAGTTGAATGCACACATTGACAACCATTCAGTTAGACAGCTCCGTTTTGGTTTTAGGAGCAGATATTTCTCTGTACAGCCTATGATCCCATTCACTCTGGAATATCCCATCGCAGCTCCTAGAAGAAACGTGTTTCTGACTCGCTGAATCTCAACATAGATTCAACTCTCTTAGGTGAACGAACGCACAGCAGAGCAGTTTCAAGGAAACGTTTCTCCTGAGTTTTAGACGAAGTTTCCTGCTGTTTAGTACGTATGCCGGCCTTGGGCTGGAAATACCGGTTTTGGGATTCTGCACAGAAATGGTTTGCAAACCGCGGAATCTACACATGAGTTTAACTCTGTCAGTTGAATGCACACATTGACAACCATTCGGTTAGATAGCTCCGTTTTGGTTTTAGAAGCAGATATTTCTCTGTACAGCCTATGGTACCATTCACTCGGGAATATACAACGCAGCTCCTAGAAGAAACGTGTTTCTGACTCACTGAATCTCAACATAGATTCAACTCTCTTAGGTGAATGAACGCACAGCAGAGCAGTTTCAAGGAAACGTTTCTCCTGAGTTTTAGACGAAGTTCACTGCTGTTTAGTACGCATGCCGGCATTGGGCTGGAAATACCGGTTTTGGGATTCTGCAGAGAAAGGTTTTGCAAACCGCTGAATCCACACGTGAGTTTAACACTGTCAGTTGAATGCACACATTGACAACCATTCAGTTAGATAGCTCCGTTTTGGTTTTAGAAGCAGATATTTCTCTGTACAGTCTATGATCCCAGTCACTCGGGAATATCCCAACGAAGCTCCTAGAAGAAACGTGTTTCTGACTCGCTGAATCTCAACATAGATTCAACTCTCTTTGGTGAACGAACGCACAGCAGAGCAGTTTCAAAGAAACGTTTCTCCTGAGTTTTGGACGAAGTTTCCTGCTGTTTAGTACGTATGCCGGCATTGGGCTGGAAATACCGGTTTTGGGATTCTGCACAGAAAGGGTTTGCAAACCGCTGTATCCACAAGTGAGTTTAACTCTGTCAGTTGAATGCACACATTGACAACCATTCAGTTAGATAGCTCCGTTTTGGTTTTAGAAGCAGATATTTCTCTGTACAGCCTATGGTCCCAGTCACTCGGGAATATCCCAACGCAGCTCCTAGAGGAAACGTGTTTCTGACTCACTGAATCTCAACATAGATTCAACTCTCTTAGCTGAACGATCGTACAGCAGAGCAGTTTCGAGGAAACATTTCTCCAGAGTTTTAGACGAACTTTACTCCTGTTTAGTACACATGCCGGCATTGGGCCGGAAATACTGGATTTGGGATTCTGCACAGAAAGGTTTTGCAAACCGCTGAATCCACACTTGAGTTCAACTCTGACATTTCAATGCACACATTGAAAACCATTCAATTAGATAGCTCCGTTTTGGTTTTAGGAGCAGATATTTCTCTGTACAGCCTATGGTCCCATTCACTCGCGAAAATCCCAACGCAGCTCCTAGAAGAAACCTGTTTCTGACTCGCTGAATCTCAACATAGATTCAACTCTCTTAGGGGAACGAACGCACAGCAGAGCAGTTTCAAGGAAACGTTTCTCCTGAGTTTTAGACGAAGTTTCCTGCTGTTTAGTACGTATGCCGGCATTGGGCTGGAAATACCGGTTTTGGGATTCTTCACAGAAAGGGTTTGCAAACCGCTGAATCCACACGTGATTTTAACTCTGTCAGTTGAATGCACACATTGACAACCATTCAGTTAGATAGCTCCGTTTTGGTTTTAGAAGCAGATATTTCTCTGTACAGTCTATGGTCCCATTCACTCGGGAATATCCCAACGCAGCTCCTAGAAGAAACGTGTTTCTGACTCGCTGAATCTCAACATAGATTCAAGTCTCTTAGGTGAAGTAATGCACAGCAGAGAAGTTTCAAGGAAACGTTTCTCCTGATTTTTTGACGAAGTTTCCTGCTGTTTAGTACGTATGCCGGCCTTGGGCTGGAAATACCGGTTTTGGGATTCTGCACAGAAATGGTTTGCAAACCGCGGAATCCACACGTGAGTTTAACTCTGTCAGTTGAATGCACACATTGACAACCATTCAGTTAGATAGCTCCGTTTTGGTTTTAGAAGCAGATATTTCTCTGTACAGCCTATGGTCCCATTCACTCGGGAATATCCCATCACATCTCCTAGAAGAAAGGTGTTTCTGACTCGCTGAATATCAATATAGATTCAACTCTCTTAGGTGAACGAACGCACAGCAGAGCAGTTTCAATGAAACTTTTCTCCTGAGTTTTAGACGAAGTTTACTGCTGTTTAGTACGTATGCCGGCATTGGGCTGGAAATACCGGTTTTGGGATTCTGCACAGGATTGGTTTGCAAACCGCTGAATCCACCCGTGAGTTTAGCTCTGTCAGTTGAATGCACACTTTGAAAACCATTCAGTTAGACAGCTCCGTTTTGGTTTTAGAAGCAGATTCTTCTCTGTACAGCCTACGGTCCCGTTCACTCCGGAATATCCCAACGCAGCTCCTAGAAGAAACGTGTTTCTGACTCGCTGAATCTCAACATAGATTCAACTCTATTAGGTGAACGAACGCACAGCAGAGCAGTTTCAAGGAAACATTTCTCCTGAGTTTTAGACGAAGTTTACTCCTGTTTAGTACACATGCCGGCATTGGGCTGGAAATACCGGTTTTGGGATTCTGCACAGAAAGGTTTTGCAAACCGCTGAATCCACACGTGAGTTCAACTCTGACATTTGAATGCACACATTGAAAACCATTCAATTAGATAGCTCCGTTTTGGTTTTAGGAGCAGATATTTCTCTGTACAGCCTATGGTCCCATTCACTCGGGAAAATCCCAACGGAGCTCCTAGAAGAAACCTGTTTCTGACTCGCTGAATCTCAACATAGATTCAACTCTCTTAGGTGAACGTACGCACAGCAGAGGACTTTCAAGGAAACGTTTCTCCTGAGTTTTAGACGAAGTTTCCTGCTGTTTAGTACGTATGCCGGCATTGGGCTGGAAATACCGGTTTTGGGATTCTGCACAGAAAGGGTTTGCAAACCGCTGTATCCACAAGTGAGTTTAACTCTGTCAGTTGAATGCACACATTGACAACCATTCAGTTAGATAGCTCCGTTTTGGTTTTAGAAGCAGATATTTCTCTGTACAGCCTATGGTCCCGTTCACTCCGGAATATCCCAACGCAGCTCCTAGAAGAAACGTTTTTCTGACTCGCTGAATCTCAACATAGATTCAACTCTCTTAGGTGAACGCACGCACAGCAGAGCAGTTTCAAGGAAACGTTTCTCCTGAGTTTTAGACGAAGTTTCCTGCTGTTTAGTACGTATGCCGGCATTGGGCTGGAAATACCGGTTTTCGGATTCTTCACAGAAAGGGTTTGCAAACCGCTGAATGCACACGTGAGTTTAACTCTGTCAGTTGAATGCACACATTGACAACCATTCAGTTAGATAGCTCCGTTTTGGTTTTAGAAGCAGATATTTCTCTGTACAGTCTATGGTCCCAGTCACTCGGGAATATCCCAACGCAGCTCCTAGAAGAAACGTGTTTCTGACTCACTGAATCTCAACATAGATTCAACTCTCTTAGGTGAACGAACGCACAGCAGAGCAGTTTCAAGGAAACGTTTCTCCTGAGTTTTAGACGAAGTTGCCTGCTGTTTAGTACGTATGCCGACATTGATCTGGAAGTACCGGTTTTGAGATTCTGCACAGAAACGGTTTGCAAACCGCTGAATCCACACGTGAGTTTAACTCTGTCAGTTGAATGCACACATTGACAAACATTCAGTTAGATAGCTCCGTTTTGGTTTCAGAAGCAGATATTTCTCTGTACATCCTATGGTCCCATTCACTCGGGAATACCCCAACACAGCTCCTAGAAGAAACGTGTTTCTGACTCGCTGAATCTCAACATAGATTCAACTCTCTTAGGTGAACGAACGCACAGCAGAGCAGTTTCAAGGAAACATTTCTCCTGAGTTTTAGACGAAGTTTCCTGCTGTTTAGTACGTATGCCGGCATTGGGCTGGAAATACCGGTTTTGGGATTCTTCACAGAAAGGGTTTGCAAACCGCTGAATCCACACGTGAGTTTAACTCTGTCAGTTGAATGCACACATTGACAACCATTCAGTTAGATAGCTCCGTTTTGGTTTTAGAAGCAGATATTTCTCTGTACAGTCTATGGTCCCAGTAACTCGGGAATATCCCAACGCAGCTCCTAGAAGAAACGTGTTTCTGACTCGCTGAATCTCAACATAGATTCAACTCTCTTAGGTGAACGAACGCACAGCAGAGCAGTTTCAAGGAAACGTTTCTCCTGAGTTTTAGACGAAGTTTCCTGCTGTTTAGTACGTATGCCGGCATTGGGCTGGAAATACCGGTTTTGGGATTCTGCACAGAAAGGGTTTGCAAACCGCTGTATCCACACGTGAGTTTAACTCTGTCAGTTTAATGCACACATTGACAACCATTCAGTTAGATAGCTCGGTTTTGGTTTTAGAAGCAGATATTTCTCTGTACAGCCTATGGTCCCATTCACTCTGGAATATCCCATCGCAGCTCCTAGAAGAACCGTGTTTCTGACTCGCTGAATCTCAACATAGATTCAACTCTCTTAGGTGAAGTAATGCACAGCAGAGAAGTTTCAAGGAAACGTTTCTCCTGAGTTTTAGACGAAGTTTCCTGCTGTTTAGTACGTATGCCGGCCTTGGGCTGGAAATACTGGTTTTGGGATTCTGCACAGAAATGGTTTGCAAACCACGGAATCCACAAGTGAGTTTAACTCTGTCAGTTGAATGCACACATTGACAACCATTCAGTTAGATAGCTCCGTTTTGGTTTTAGAAGCAGATATTTCTCTGTACAGTCTATGGTCCCAGTAACTCGGGAATATCCCAACGCAGCTCCTAGAAGAAACGTTTTTCTGACTCGCTGAAACTCAACATAGATTCAACTCTCTTAGGTGAACGCACGCACAGCAGAGCAGTTTCAAGGAAACGTTTCTCCTGAGTTTTAGACGAAGTTTCCTGCTGTTTAGTACGTATGCCGGCATTGATCTCGAAGTACCGGTTTTGGGATTCTGCACAGAAACGGTTTGCAAACCGCTGAATCCACACGTGAGTTTAACTCTGTCAGTTGAATGCACACATTGACAACCATTCAGTTAGATAGCTCCGTTTTGGTTTTAGGAGCAGATATTTCTCTGTACAGCCTATGGTCCAATTCACTCTGGAATATCCCATCGCAGCTCCTAGAAGAAACCTGTTTCTGACTCGCTGAATCTCAACATAGATTCAACTCTCTTAGGTGAACGAACGCACAGCAGAGCAGTTTCAAGGAAACGTTTCTCCTGAGTTTTAGACGAAGTTTCCTGCTGTTTAGTACGTATGCCGGCCTTGGGCTGGAAATACGGGTTTTGGGATTCTGCACAGAAATGGTTTGCAAACCGCGGGATCCACACATGAGTTTAACTCTGTCAGTTGAATGCACACATTGACAACCATTCGGTTAGATAGCTCCGTTTTGGTTTTAGAAGCAGATATTTCTCTGTACAGCCTATGGTACCATTCACTCGGGAATATCCCAACGCAGCTCCTAGAAGAAACGTGTTTCTGACTCACTGAATCTCAACATAGATTCAACTCTCTTTGGTGAACGAACGCACAGCAGAGCAGTTTCAAAGAAAAGTTTCTCCTGAGTTTTAGACGAAGTTTCCTGCTGTTTAGTACGTATGCCGGCATTGGGCTGGAAATACCGGTTTTGGGATTCTGCACAGAAAGGGTTTGCAAACCGCTGTATCCACAAGTGAGTTTAACTCTGTCAGTTGAATGCACACATTGACAACCATTCAGTTAGATAGCTCCGTTTTGGTTTTAGAAGCAGATATTTCTCTGTACAGCCTATGGTCCCAGTCACTCGGGAATATCCCAACGCAGCTCCTAGAGGTAACGTATTTCTGACTCGCTGAATCTCAACGTAGATTCAACTCTCTTAGGTGAACGAACGCACAGCAGAGCAGTTTCAAGAAAACCTTTCTCCTGAGTTTTAGACGAAGTTTCCTGCTGTTTAGTACGTATGCCGGCATTGGGCTGAAATACCGGCTTTGGGATTCTTCACAGAAAGGGTTTGCAAACCGCTGAATCCACACGTGAGTTTAACTCTGTCAGCTCAATACACACATTGACAAACATTCAGTTAGATAGCTCCGTTTTGGTTTTAGGAGCAGATATTTCTCTGTACAGCCTATGGTCCCATTCACTCTGGAATATCCCATCGCAGCTCCTAGAAGAAACGTATTTCTGACTCACTGAATCTCAACATAGATTCAACTCTCTTAGCTGAACGATCGCACAGCAGAGCAGTTTCGAGGAAACATTTCTCCAGAGTTTTAGACGAAGTTTACTCCTGTTTAGTACACATGCCGGCATTGGGCCGGAAATACTGGATTTGGGATTCTGCACAGAAAGGTTTTGCAAACCGCTGAATCCACACGTGAGTTCAACTCTGACATTTGAATGCACACATTGAAAACCATTCAATTACATAGCTCCGTTTTGGTTTTAGGAGCAGATATTTCTCTGTACAGCCTATGGTCCCATTCACTCGCGAAAATCCCAACGCAGCTCCTAGAAGAAACCTGTTTCTGACTCGCTTAATCTCAACATAGATTCAACTATCTTAGGTGAACGAACGCACAGCAGAGGAGTTTCAAGGAAACGTTTCTCCTGAGTTTTAGACGAAGTTTCCTGCTGTTTAGTACGTATGCCAGCCTTGGGCTGGAAATACCGGTTTTGGGATTCTGCACAGAAATGGTTTGCAAACCACGGAATCCACACGTGAGTTTAACTCTGTCAGTTGAATGCACACATTGACAACCATTCAGTTAGATAGCTCCGTTTTGGTTTTAGAAGCAGATATTTCTCTGTACAGCCTACGGTCCCATTCACTCGGGAATATCCCGTCACAGCTCCTAGAAGAAAGGTGTTTCTGACTCGCTGAATATCAATATAGATTCAACTCTCTTAGGTGAACGAACGCACAGCAGAGCAGTTTCAATGAAACTTTTCTCCTGAGTTTTAGACGAACTTTATTGCTGTTTAGTACGTATGCCGGCATTGGGCTGGAAATACCGGTTTTGGGATTCTTCACAGAAAGGGTTTGCAAACCGCTGAATCCACACGTGAGTTTAACTCTGTCAGTTGAATGCACACATTGACAACCATTCAGTTAGATAGCTCCGTTTTGGTTTTAGAAGCAGATATTTCTCTGTACAGCCTACGGTCCCATTCACTCGGGAATATCCCGTCACAGCTCCTAGAAGAAACGTGTTTCTGACTCGCTGAATCTCAACATAGATTCAACTCTCTTAGGTGAACGAACGCACAGCAGTGCATTTTCAAGGAAACGTTTCTCCTGAGTTTTAGACGAAGTTTCCTGCTGTTTAGTACGTATGCCGGCATTGGGCTGGAAATACCGGCTTTGGGATTCTTCACAGAAAGGGTTTGCAAACCGCTGAATCCACACGTGAGTTTAACTCTGTCAGTTGAATACACACATTGACAAACATTCAGTTAGATAGCTCCGTTTTGGTTTTAGGAGCAGATATTTCTCTGTACAGCCTATGGTCCCATTTACTCTGGAATATCCCATCGCAGCTCCTAGAAGAAACGTGTTTCTGACTCGCAGAATCTCAACATAGATTGAACTCTCTTAGGTGAACGAACGCACAGCAGAGCAGTTTCAAGGAAACGTTTCTCCTGAGTTTTAGACGAAGTTTCCTGCTGTTTAGTACGTATGCCGGCCTTGGGCTGGAAATACGGGTTTTGGGATTCTGCACAGAAATGGTTTGCAAACCGCGGAATCCACACATGAGTTTAACTCTGTCAGTTGAATGCACACATTGACAACCATTCGGTTAGATAGCTCCGTTTTGGTTTTAGAAGCAGATATTTCTCTGTACAGCCTATGGTCCCAGTCACTGGGGAATATCCCAACGCAGCTCCTAGAAGAAACGTGTTTCTGACTCACTGAATCTCAACATAGATTCAACTCTCTTTGGTGAACGAACGCACAGCACAGCAGTTTCAAAGAAAAGTTTCTCCTGAGTTTTAGACGAAGTTTCCTGCTGTTTAGTACGTATGCCGGCATTGGGCTGGAAATACCGGTTTTGGGATTCTGCACAGAAAGGGTTTGCAAACCGCTGTATCCACAAGTGAGTTTAACTCTGTCAGTTGAATGCACACATTGACAACCATTCAGTTAGATAGCTCCGTTTTGGTTTTAGAAGCAGATATTTCTCTGTACAGCCTATGGTCCCAGTCACTCGGGAATATCCCAACGCAGCTCCTAGAGGAAACGTATTTCTGACTCGCTGAATCTCAACATAGATTCAACTCTCTTAGCTGAACGATCGCACAGCAGAGCAGTTTCGAGGAAACATTTCTCCAGAGTTTTAGACGAAGTTTCCTGCTGTTTAGTACACATGCCGGCATTGGGCCGGAAATACTGGATTTGGGATTCTGCACAGAAAGGTTTTGCAAACCGCTGAATCCACACGTGAGTTCAACTCTGACATTTGAATGCACACATTGAAAACCATTCAATTACATAGCTCCGTTTTGGTTTTAGGAGCAGATATTTCTCTGTACAGCCTATGGTCCCATTCACTCGCGAAAATCCCAACGCAGCTCCTAGAAGAAACCTGTTTCTGACTCGCTGAATCTCAACATAGATTCAACTATCTTAGGTGAACGAACGCACAGCAGAGGAGTTTCAAGGAAACGTTTCTCCTGAGTTTTAGACGAAGTTTCCTGCTGTTTAGTACGTATGCCGGCATTGGGCTGGAAATACCGGTTTTGGGATTCTTCACAGAAAGGGTTTGCAAACCGCTGTATCCACACGTGAGTTTAACTCTGTCAGTTGAATGCACACATTGACAACCATTCAGTTGGATAGCTCCGTTTTGGTTTTAGAAGCAGATATTTCTCTGTACAGCCTATGGTCCCAGTCACTCGGGAATACCCCATCGCAGCTCCTAGAAGAAACGTGTTTCTGACTCGCTGAATCTCAACATAGATTCAACTCTCTTAGCTGAACGAACGCACAGCAGAGCAGTTTCAAGGAAACATTTCTCCTGAGTTTTAGACGAAGTTTACTCCTGTTTAGTACACATGCCGGCATTGGGCTGGAAATACCGGTTTTGGGATTCTGCACAGAAAGGTTTTGCAAACCGCTGAATCGACACGGGAGTTCAACTCAGAAATTTGAATGCACACATTGAAAACCATTCAATTAGATAGCTCCGTTTTGGTTTTAGGAGCAGATATTTCTCTGTACAGCCTATGGTCCCATTCACTCGCGAAAATCCCAACGCAGCTCCTAGAAGAAACCTGTTTCTGACTCGCTTAGTCTCAACATAGATTCAACTCTCTTAGGTGAAGTAATGCACAGCAGAGAAGTTTCAAGGAAACGTTTCTCCTGAGTTTTAGACGAAGTTTCCTGCTGTTTAGTACGTATGCCAGCCTTGGGCTGGAAATACCGGTTTTGGGATTCTGCACAGAAATGGTTTGCAAACCACGGAATCCACACGTGAGTTTAACTCTGTCAGTTGAATGCACACATTGACAACCATTCAGTTAGATAGCTCCGTTTTGGTTTTAGAAGCAGATATTTCTCTGTACAGCCTACGGTCCCATTCACTCGGGAATATCCCGTCACAGCTCCTAGAAGAAAGGTGTTTCTGACTCGCTGAATATCAATATAGATTCAACTCTCTTAGGTGAACGAACGCACAGCAGAGCAGTTTCAATGAAACTTTTCTCCTGAGTTTTAGACGAAGTTGCCTGCTGTTTAGTACGTATGCCGACATTGATCTGGAAGTACCGGTTTTGAGATTCTGCACAGAAACGGTTTGCAAACCGCTGAATCCACACGTGAGTTTAACTCTGTCAGTTGAATGCACACATTGACAACCATTCAGTTGGATAGCTCCGTTTTGGTTTTAGAAGCAGATATATCTCTGTACAGCCTATGGTCCCAGTCACTCGGGAATATCCCATCGCAGCTCCTAGAAGAAACGTGTTTCTGACTCGCTGAATCTCAACATAGATTCAACTCTCTTAGCTGAACGAACGCACAGCAGAGCAGTTTCAAGGAAACATTTCTCCTGAGTTTTAGACGAAGTTTACTCCTGTTTAGTACACATGCCGGCATTGGGCTGGAAATACCGGTTTTGGGATTCTGCACAGAAAGGTTTTGCAAACCGCTGAATCCACACGGGAGTTCAACTCAGAAATTTGAATGCACACATTGAAAACCATTCAATTAGATAGCTCCGTTTTGGTTTTAGGAGCAGATATTTCTCTGTACAGCCTATGGTCCCATTCACTCGCGAAAATCCCAACGCAGCTCCTAGAAGAAACCTGTTTCTGACTCGCTTAATCTCAACATAGATTCAACTCTCTTAGGTGAAGTAATGCACAGCAGAGAAGTTTCAAGGAAACGTTTCTCCTGAGTTTTAGACGAAGTTTCCTGCTGTTTAGTACGTATGCCAGCCTTGGGCTGGAAATACCGGTTTTGGGATTCTGCACAGAAATGGTTTGCAAACCACGGAATCCACACGTGAGTTTAACTCTGTCAGTTGAATGCACACACTGACAACCATTCAGTTAGATAGCTCCGTTTTGGTTTTAGAAGCAGATATTTCTCTGTACAGCCTACGGTCCCATTCACTCGGGAATATCCCGTCACAGCTCCTAGAAGAAAGGTGTTTCTGACTCGCTGAATATCAATATAGATTCAACTCTCTTAGGTGAACGAACGCACAGCAGAGCAGTTTCAATGAAACGTTTCTCCTGAGTTTTAGACGAAGTTGCCTGCTGTTTAGTACGTATGCCGACATTGATCTGGAAGTACCGGTTTTGAGATTCTGCACAGAAACGGTTTGCAAACCGCTGAATCCACACGTGAGTTTAACTCTGTCAGTTGAATGCACACATTGACAAACATTCAGTTAGATAGCTCCGTTTTGGTTTCAGAAGCAGATATTTCTCTGTACATCCTATGGTCCCATTGACTCGGGAGTACCCCAACACAGCTCCTAGAAGAAACGTGTTTCTGACTCGCTGAATCTCAACATAGATTCAACTCTCTTAGGTGAACGAACGCACAGCAGAGCAGTTTCAAGGAAACATTTCTCCTGAGTTTTAGACGAAGTTTCCTGCTGTTTAGTACGTATGCCGGCATTGGGCTGGAAATACCGGTTTTGGGATTCTTCACAGAAAGGGTTTGCACACCGCTGAATCCACACGTGAGTTTAACTCTGTAAGTTGAATGCACACATTGACAACCATTCAGTTAGATAGCTCCGTTTTGGTTTTAGGAGCAGATATTTCTCTGTACAGACTATGGTTCCAGTAACTCGGGAATATCCCAACGCAGCTCCTAGAAGAAACGTGTTTCTGACTCGCTGAATCTCAACATAGATTCAACTCTCTTAGGTGAACGAACGCACAGCAGAGTAGTTTCAAGGAAACGTTTCTCCTGAGTTTTAGACGAAGTTTCCTGCTGTTTAGTACGTATGCCGGCATTGGGCTGGAAATACCGGTTTTGGGATTCTGCACAGAAAGGGTTTGCAAACCGCTGTATCCACACGTGAGTTTAACTCTGTCAGTTGAATGCACACATTGACAACCATTCAGTTAGATAGCTCCGTTTTGGTTTTAGAAGCAGATATTTCTCTGTACAGCGTATGGTCCCATTCACTTTGGAATATCCCATCGCAGCTCCTAGAAGAACCGTGTTTCTGACTCGCTGAATCTCAACATAGATTCAACTCTCTTAGCTGAACGAACGCACAGCAGAGCAGTTTCAAGGAAACGTTTCTCCTGTGTTTTAGACAAAGTTTCCTGCTGTTTAGTACGTATGCCGGCATTGGGCTGGAAATACCGGCTTTGGGATTCTTCACAGAAAGGGTTTATAAACCGCTGAATCCACACGTGAGTTTAACTCTTTCAGCTCAATACACACATTGACAAACATTCAGTTAGATAGCTCCGTTTTGGCTTTAGGAGCAGATATTTCTCTGTACAGCCTATGGTCCCATTCACTCTGGAATATCCCATCGCAGCTCCTAGAAGAAACGTGTTTCTGACTCACTGAATCTCAACATAGATTCAACTCTCTTAGCTGAACGATCGCACAGCAGAGCAGTTTCGAGGAAACATTTCTCCAGAGTTTTAGACGAAGTTTACTCCTGTTTAGTACACATGCCGGCATTGGGCCGGAAATACTGGATTTGGGATTCTGCACAGAAAGGTTTTGCAAACCGCTGAATCCACACTTGAGTTTAACTCTGACATTTGAATGCACACATTGAAAACCATTCAATTAGATAGCTCCGTTTTGGTTTTAGGAGCAGATATTTCTCTGTACAGCCTATGGTCCCATTCACTCGGGAATATCCCAACGCAGCTCCTAGAAGAAACCTGTTTCTGACTCGCTGAATCTCAACATAGATTCAACTCTCTTAGGTGAACGAACGCACAGCAGAGGAGTTTCAAGGAAACGTTTCTCCTGAGTTTTAGACGAAGTTTCCTGCTGTTTAGTACGTATGCCGGCATTGGGCTGGAAATACCGGTTTTGGGATTCTTCACAGAAAGGGTTTGCAAACCGCTGAATCCACACGTGATTTTAACTCTGTCAGTTGAATGCACACATTGACAACCATTCAGTTAGATAGCTCCGTTTTGGTTTTAGAAGCAGATATTTCTCTGTACAGTCTATGGTCCCATTCACTCGGGAATATCCCAACGCAGCTCCTATAAGAAACGTGTTTCTGACTCGCTGAATCTCAACATAGATTCAACTCTCTTAGGTGAAGTAATGCACAGCAGAGAAGTTTCAAGGAAACGTTTCTCCTGAGTTTTTGACGAAGTTTCCTGCTGTTTAGTACGTATGCCGGCCTTGGGCTGGAAATACCGGTTTTGGGATTCTGCACAGAAATGGTTTGCAAACCGCGGAATCCACACGTGAGTTTAACTCTGACATTTGAATGCACACATTGAAAACCATTCAATTAGATAGCTCCGTTTTGGTTTTAGGAGCAGATATTTCTCTGTACAGCCTATGGTCCCATTCACTCGGGAAAATCCCAACGGAGCTCCTAGAAGAAACCTGTTTCTGACTCGCTGAATCTCAACATAGATTCAACTCTCTTAGGTGAACGAACGCACAGCAGAGGACTTTCAAGGAAACGTTTCTCCTGAGTTTTAGACGAAGTTTCCTGCTGTTTAGTACGTATGCCGGCATTGGGCTGGAAATACCGGTTTTGGGATTCTGCACAGAAAGGGTTTGCAAACCGCTGTATCCACACGTGAGTTTAACTCTGTCAGTTGAATGCACACATTGACAACCATTCAGTTAGATAGCTCCGTTTTGGTTTTAGAAGCAGATATTTCTCTGTACAGCCTATGGTCCCATTCACTCGGGAAAATCCAAACGGGGCTCCTAGAAGAAACCTGTTTCTGACTCGCTGAATCTCAACATAGATTCAACTCTCTTAGGTGAACGAGCGCACAGAAGAGCAGTTTGAAGGAAACGTTTCTCCTGAGTTTTAGACGAAGTTTCCTGCTGTTTAGTACGTATGCCGGCATTGGGCTGGAAATACCAGTTTTGGGATTCTGCAAAGAAAGGGTTTGCAAACCGCTGTATCCACACGTGAGTTTAACTCTGTCAGTTGAATGCACAGATTGACAACCATTCAGTTAGATAGCTCCGTTTTGGTTTTAGGAGCAGATATTTCTCTGTACTGCCTATGGTCCCATTCACTCTGGAATATCCCATCGCAGCTCCTAGAAGAAACGTGTTTCTGACTCGCTGAATCTCAACATAGATTCAACTCTCTTAGGTGAACGAACGCACAGCAGAGCAGTTTCAAGGAAACGTTTCTCCTGAGTTTTAGACGAAGTTTCCTGCTGTTTAGTACGTATGCCGGTCTTGGGCTGAAAATACCGGTTTTGGGATTCTGCACAGAAATGGTTTGCAAACCGCGGAATCCACACATGAGTTTAACTCTGTCAGTTGAATGCACACATTGACAACCATTCAGTTAGATAGCTCCGTTTTGGTTTTAGAAGCAGATATTTCTCTGTACAGCCTATGGTACCATTCACTCGGGAATATATAACGCAGCTCCTAGAAGAAACGTGTTTCTGACTCACTGAATCTCAACATAGATTCAACTCTCTTAGGTGAATGAACGCACAGCAGAGCAGTTTCAAGGAAACGTTTCTCCTGAGTTTTAGACGAAGTTTACTGCTGTTTAGTACGCATGCCGGCATTGGGCTGGAAATACCGGTTTTGGGATTCTGCAGAGAAAGGTTTTGCAAACCGCTGAATCCACACGTGAGTTTAACACTGTCAGTTGAATGCACACATTGACAACCATTCAGTTAGATAGCTCCGTTTTGGTTTTAGAAGCAGATATTTCTCTGTACAGTCTATGATCCCAGTCACTCGGGAATATCCCAACGAAGCTCCTAGAAGAAACGTGTTTCTGACTCGCTGAATCTCAACATAGATTCAACTCTCTTTGGTGAACGAACGCACAGCAGAGCAGTTTCAAAGAAACGTTTGTCCTGAGTTTTAGACGAAGTTTCCTGCTGTTTAGTACGTATGCCGGCATTGGGCTGGAAATACCGGTTTTGGGATTCTGCACAGGATTGGTTTGCAAACCGCTGAATCCACCCGTGAGTTTAGCTCTGTCAGTTGAATGCACACTTTGAAAACCATTCAGTTAGATAGCTCCGTTTTGGTTTTAGAAGCAGATTCTTCTCTGTACAGCCTACGGTCCCGTTCACTCCGGAATATCCCAACGCAGCTCCTAGAAGAAACGTGTTTCTGACTCGCTGAATCTCAACATAGATTCAACTCTATTAGGTGAACGAACGCACAGCAGAGCAGTTTCAAGGAAACATTTCTCCTGAGTTTTAGACGAAGTTTACTCCTGTTTAGTACACATGCCGGCATTGGGCTGGAAATACCGGTTTTGGGATTCTGCACAGAAAGGTTTTGCAAACCGCTGAATCCACACGTGAGTTCAACTCTGACATTTGAATGCACACATTGAAAACCATTCAATTAGATAACTCCGTTTTGGTTTTAGGAGCAGATATTTCTCTGTACAGCCTATGGTCCCATTCACTCGGGAAAATCCCAACGGAGCTCCTAGAAGAAACCTGTTTCTGACTCGCTGAATCTCAACATAGATTCAACTCTCTTAGGTGAACGAACGCACAGCAGAGGACTTTCAAGGAAACGTTTCTCCTGAGTTTTAGACGAAGTTTCCTGCTGTTTAGTACGTATGCCGGCATTGGGCTGGAAATACCGGTTTTGGGATTCTGCACAGAAAGGGTTTGCAAACCGCTGTATCCACAAGTGAGTTTAACTCTGTCAGTTGAATGCACACATTGACAACCATTCAGTTAGATAGCTCCGTTTTGGTTTTAGAAGCAGATATTTCTCTGTACAGCCTATGGTCCCGTTCACTCCGGAATATCCCAACGCAGCTCCTAGAAGAAACGTTTTTCTGACTCGCTGAATCTCAACATAGATTCAACTCTCTTAGGTGAACGCACGCACAGCAGAGCAGTTTCAAGGAAACGTTTCTCCTGAGTTTTAGACGAAGTTTCCTGCTGTTTAGTACGTATGCCGGCATTGGGCTGGAAATACCGGTTTTGGGATTCTTCACAGAAAGGGTTTGCAAACCGCTGAATCCACACGTGATTTTAACTGTGTCAGTTGAATGCACACATTGACAACCATTCAGTTAGATAGCTCCGTTTTGGTTTTAGAAGCAGATATTTCTCTGTACAGTCTATGGTCCCATTCACTCGGGAATATCCCAACGCAGCTCCTAGAAGAAACGTGTTTCTGACTCGCTGAATCTCAACATAGATTCAAGTCTCTTAGGTGAAGTAATGCACAGCAGAGAAGTTTCAAGGAAACGTTTCTCCTGAGTTTTTGACGAAGTTTCCTGCTGTTTAGTACGTATGCCAGCCTTGGGCTGGAAATACCGGTTTTGGGATTCTGCACAGAAATGGTTTGCAAACCACGGAATCCACACGTGAGTTTAACTCTGTCAGTTGAATGCACACATTGACAACCATTCAGTTAGATAGCTCCGTTTTGGTTTTAGAAGCAGATATTTCTCTGTACAGCCTACGGTCCCATTCACTCGGGAATATCCCGTCACAGCTCCTAGAAGAAAGGTGTTTCTGACTCGCTGAATATCAATATAGATTCAACTCTCTTAGGTGAACGAACGCACAGCAGAGCAGTTTCAATGAAACTTTTCTCCTGAGTTTTAGACGAAGTTGCCTGCTGTTTAGTACGTATGCCGACATTGATCTGGAAGTACCGGTTTTGAGATTCTGCACAGAAACGGTTTGCAAACCGCTGAATCCACACGTGAGTTTAACTCTGTCAGTTGAATGCACACATTGACACCCATTCAGTTGGATGGCTCCGTTTTGGTTTTAGAAGCAGATATTTCTCTGTACAGCCTATGGTCCCAGTCACTCGGGAATATCCCATCGCAGCTCCTAGAAGAAACGTGTTTCTGACTCGCTGAATCTCAACATAGATTCAACTCTCTTAGCTGAACGAACGCACAGCAGAGCAGTTTCAAGGAAACATTTCTCCTGAGTTTTAGACGAAGTTTACTCCTGTTTAGTACACATGCCGGCATTGGGCTGGAAATACCGGTTTTGGGATTCTGCACAGAAAGGTTTTGCAAACCGCTGAATCCACACGGGAGTTCAACTCAGAAATTTGAATGCACACATTGAAAACCATTCAATTAGATAGCTCCGTTTTGGTTTTAGGAGCAGATATTTCTCTGTACAGCCTATGGTCCCATTCACTCGCGAAAATCCCAACGCAGCTCCTAGAAGAAACCTGTTTCTGACTCGCTTAATCTCAACATAGATTCAACTCTCTTAGGTGAAGTAATGCACAGCAGAGAAGTTTCAAGGAAACGTTTCTCCTGAGTTTTAGACGAAGTTTCCTGCTGTTTAGTACGTATGCCAGCCTTGGGCTGGAAATACCGGTTTTGGGATTCTGCACAGAAATGGTTTGCAAACCACGGAATCCACACGTGAGTTTAACTCTGTCAGTTGAATGCACACACTGACAACCATTCAGTTAGATAGCTCCGTTTTGGTTTTAGAAGCAGATATTTCTCTGTACAGCCTACGGTCCCATTCACTCGGGAATATCCCGTCACAGCTCCTAGAAGAAAGGTGTTTCTGACTCGCTGAATATCAATATAGATTCAACTCTCTTAGGTGAACGAACGCACAGCAGAGCAGTTTCAATGAAACTTTTCTCCTGAGTTTTAGACGAAGTTGCCTGCTGTTTAGTACGTATGCCGACATTGATCTGGAAGTACCGGTTTTGAGATTCTGCACAGAAACGGTTTGCAAACCGCTGAATCCACACGTGAGTTTAACTCTGTCAGTTGAATGCACACATTGACAAACATTCAGTTAGATAGCTCCGTTTTGGTTTCAGAAGCAGATATTTCTCTGTACATCCTATGGTCCCATTCACTCGGGAGTACCCCAACACAGCTCCTAGAAGAAACGTGTTTCTGACTCGCTGAATCTCAACATAGATTCAACTCTCTTAGGTGAACGAACGCACAGCAGAGCAGTTTCAAGGAAACATTTCTCCTGAGTTTTAGACGAAGTTTCCTGCTGTTTAGTACGTATGCCGGCATTGGGCTGGAAATACCGGTTTTGGGATTCTTCACAGAAAGGGTTTGCAAACCGCTGAATCCACACGTGAGTTTAACTCTGTCAGTTGAATGCACACATTGACAACCATTCAGTTAGATAGCTCCGTTTTGGTTTTAGGAGCAGATATTTCTCTGTACAGTCTATGGTCCCAGTAACTCGGGAATATCCCAACGCAGCTCCTAGAAGAAACGTGTTTCTGACTCGCTGAATCTCAACATAGATTCAACTCTCTTAGGTGAACGAACGCACAGCAGAGCAGTTTCAAGGAAACGTTTCTCCTGAGTTTTAGACGAAGTTTCCTGCTGTTTAGTACGTATGCCGGCATTGGGCTGGAAATACCGGTTTTGGGATTCTGCACAGAAAGGGTTTGCAAACCGCTGTATCCACACGTGAGTTTAACTCTGTCAGTTGAATGCACACATTGACAACCATTCAGTTAGATAGCTCCGTTTTGGTTTTAGAAGCAGATATTTCTCTGTACAGCGTATGGTCCCATTCACTTTGGAATATCCCATCGCAGCTCCTAGAAGAACCGTGTTTCTGACTCGCTGAATCTCAACATAGATTCAACTCTCTTAGCTGAACGAACGCACAGCAGAGCAGTTTCAAGGAAACGTTTCTCCTGTGTTTTAGACAAAGTTTCCTGCTGTTTAGTACGTATGCCGGCATTGGGCTGGAAATACCGGCTTTGGGATTCTTCACAGAAAGGGTTTGCAAACCGCTGAATCCACACGTGAGTTTAACTCTTTCAGCTCAATACACACATTGACAAACATTCAGTTAGATAGCTCCGTTTTGGCTTTAGGAGCAGATATTTCTCTGTACAGCCTATGGTCCCATTCACTCTGGAATATCCCATCGCAGCTCCTAGAAGAAACGTGTTTCTGACTCACTGAATCTCAACATAGATTCAACTCTCTTAGCTGAACGATCGCACAGCAGAGCAGTTTCGAGGAAACATTTCTCCAGAGTTTTAGACGAAGTTTACTCCTGTTTAGTACACATGCCGGCATTGGGCCGGAAATACTGGATTTGGGATTCTGCACAGAAAGGTTTTGCAAACCGCTGAATCCACACTTGAGTTCAACTCTGACATTTGAATGCACACATTGAAAACCATTCAATTAGATAGCTCCGTTTTGGTTTTAGGAGCAGATATTTCTCTGTACAGCCTATGGTCCCATTCACTCGTGAAAATCGCAACGCAGCTCCTAGAAGAAACCTGTTTCTGACTCGCTGAATCTCAACATAGATTCAACTCTCTTAGGTGAACGAACGCACAGCAGAGGAGTTTCAAGGAAACGTTTCTCCTGAGTTTTAGACGAAGTTTCCTGCTGTTTAGTACGTATGCCGGCATTGGGCTGGAAATACCGGTTTTGGGATTCTTCACAGAAAGGGTTTGCAAACCGCTGAATCCACACGTGATTTTAACTCTGTCAGTTGAATGCACACATTGACAACCATTCAGTTAGATAGCTCCGTTTTGGTTTTAGAAGCAGATATTTCTCTGTACAGTCTATGGTCCCATTCACTCGGGAATATCCCAACGCAGCTCCTATAAGAAACGTGTTTCTGACTCGCTGAATCTCAACATAGATTCAACTCTCTTAGGTGAAGTAATGCACAGCAGAGAAGTTTCCAGGAAACGTTTCTCCTGAGTTTTTGACGAAGTTTCCTGCTGTTTAGTACGTATGCCGGCCTTGGGCTGGAAATACCGGTTTTGGGATTCTGCACAGAAATGGTTTGCAAACCGCGGAATCCACACGTGAGTTTAACTCTGACATTTGAATGCACACATTGAAAACCATTCAATTAGATAGCTCCGTTTTGGTTTTAGGAGCAGATATTTCTCTGTACAGCCTATGGTCCCATTCACTCGGGAAAATCCCAACGGAGCTCCTAGAAGAAACCTGTTTCTGACTCGCTGAATCTCAACATAGATTCAACTCTCTTAGGTGAACGAACGCACAGCAGAGGACTTTCAAGGAAACGTTTCTCCTGAGTTTTAGACGAAGTTTCCTGCTGTTTAGTACGTATGCCGGCATTGGGCTGGAAATACCGGTTTTGGGATTCTGCACAGAAAGGGTTTGCAAACCGCTGTATCCACACGTGAGTTTAACTCTGTCAGTTGAATGCACACATTGACAACCATTCAGTTAGATAGCTCCGTTTTGGTTTTAGAAGCAGATATTTCTCTGTACAGCCTATGGTCCCATTCACTCGGGAAAATCCAAACGGGGCTCCTAGAAGAAACCTGTTTCTGACTCGCTGAATCTCAACATAGATTCAACTCTCTTAGGTGAACGAGCGCACAGAAGAGCAGTTTCAAGGAAACGTTTCTCCTGAGTTTTAGACGAAGTTTCCTGCTGTTTAGTACGTATGCCGGCATTGGGCTGGAAATACCAGTTTTGGGATTCTGCAAAGAAAGGGTTTGCAAACCGCTGTATCCACACGTGAGTTTAACTCTGTCAGTTGAATGCACAGATTGACAACCATTCAGTTAGATAGCTCCGTTTTGGTTTTAGGAGCAGATATTTCTCTGTACAGCCTATGGTCCCATTCACTCTGGAATATCCCATCGCAGCTCCTAGAAGAAACGTGTTTCTGACTCGCTGAATCTCAACATAGATTCAACTCTCTTAGGTGAACGAACGCACAGCAGAGCAGTTTCAAGGAAACGTTTCTCCTGAGTTTTAGACGAAGTTTCCTGCTGTTTAGTACGTATGCCGGCCTTGGGCTGGAAATACCGGTTTTGGGATTCTGCACAGAAATGGTTTGCAAACCGCGGAATCCACACATGAGTTTAACTCTGTCAGTTGAATGCACACATTGACAACCATTCGGTTAGATAGCTCCGTTTTGGTTTTAGAAGCAGATATTTCTCTGTACAGCCTATGGTACCATTCACTCGGGAATATACAACGCAGCTCCTAGAAGAAACGTGTTTCTGACTCACTGAATCTCAACATAGATTCAACTCTCTTAGGTGAATGAACGCACAGCAGAGCAGTTTCAAGGAAACGTTTCTCCTGAGTTTTAGACGAAGTTTACTGCTGTTTAGTACGCATGCCGGCATTGGGCTGGAAATACCGGTTTTGGGATTCTGCAGAGAAAGGTTTTGCAAACCGCTGAATCCACACGTGAGTTTAACACTGTCAGTTGAATGCACACATTGACAACCATTCAGTTAGATAGCTCCGTTTTGGTTTTAGAAGCAGATATTTCTCTGTACAGTCTATGATCCCAGTCACTCGGGAATATCCCAACGAAGCTCCTAGAAGAAACGTGTTTCTGACTCGCTGAATCTCAACATAGATTCAACTCTCTTTGGTGAACGAACGCACAGCAGAGCAGTTTCAAAGAAACGTTTCTCCTGAGTTTTAGACGAAGTTTCCTGCTGTTTAGTACGTATGCCGGCATTGGGCTGGAAATACCGGTTTTGGGATTCTGCACAGAAAGGGTTTGCAAACCGCTGTATCCACAAGTGAGTTTAACTCTGTCAGTTGAATGCACACATTGACAACCATTCAGTTAGATAGCTCCGTTTTGGTTTTAGAAGCAGATATTTCTCTGAACAGCCTATGGTCCCAGTCACTCGGGAATATCCCAACGCAGCTCCTAGAGGAAACGTGTTTCTGACTCACTGAATCTCAACATAGATTCAACTCTCTTAGCTGAACCATCGTACAGCAGAGCAGTTTCGAGGAAACATTTCTCCAGGGTTTTAGACGAAGTTTACTCCTGTTTAGTACATATGCCGGCATTGGGCCGGAAATACTGGATTTGGGATTCTGCACAGAAAGGTTTTGCAAACCGCTGAATCCACACTTGAGTTCAACTCTGACATTTGAATGCACACATTGAAAACCATTCAATTAGATAGCTCCGTTTTGGTTTTAGGAGCAGATATATCTCTGTACAGCCTATGGTCCCATTCACTCGCGAAAATCCCAACGCAGCTCCTAGAAGAAACCTGTTTCTGACTCGCTGAATCTCAACATAGATTCAACTCTCTTAGGGGAACGAACGCACAGCAGAGCAGTTTCAAGGAAACGTTTCTCCTGAGTTTTAGACGAAGTTTCCTGCTGTTTAGTACGTATGCCGGCATTGGGCTGGAAATACCGGTTTTGGGATTCTTCACAGAAAGGGTTTGCAAACCGCTGAATCCACACGTGATTTTAACTGTGTCAGTTGAATGCACACATTGACAACCATTCAGTTAGATAGCTCCGTTTTGGTTTTAGAAGCAGATATTTCTCTGTACAGTCTATGGTCCCTTTCACTCGGGAATATCCCAACGCAGCTCCTAGAAGAAACGTGTTTCTGACTCGCTGAATCTCAACATAGATTCAAGTCTCTTAGGTGAAGTAATGCACAGCAGAGAAGTTTCAAGGAAACGTTTCTCCTGAGTTTTTGACGAAGTTTACTGCTGTTTAGTACGTATGCCGGCCTTGGGCTGGAAATACCGGTTTTGGGATTCTGCACAGAAATGGTTTGCAAACCGCGGAATCCACACGTGAGTTTAACTCTGTCAGTTGAATGCACACATTGACAACCATTCAGTTAGATAGCTCCGTTTTGGTTTTAGAAGCAGATATTTCTCTGTACAGCCTATGGTCCCATTCACTCGGGAATATCCCATCACAGCTCCTAGAAGAAAGGTGTTTCTGACTCGCTGAATATCAATATAGATTCAACTCTCTTAGGTGAACGAACGCACAGCAGAGCAGTTTCAATGAAACTTTTCTCCTGAGTTTTAGACGAAGTTTACTGCTGTTTAGTACGTATGCCGGCATTGGGCTGGAAATACCGGTTTTGGGATTCTGCACAGGATTGGTTTGCAAACCGCTGAATCCACCCGTGAGTTTAGCTGTGTCAGTTGAATGCACACTTTGAAAACCATTCAGTTAGATAGCTCCGTTTTGGTTTTAGAAGCAGATTCTTCTCTGTACAGCCTACGGTCCCGTTCACTCCGGAATATCCCAACGCAGCTCCTAGAAGAAACGTGTTTCTGACTCGCTGAATCTCAACATAGATTCAACTCTATTAGGTGAACGAACGCACAGCAGAGCAGTTTCAAGGAAACATTTCTCCTGAGTTTTAGACGAAGTTTACTCCTGTTTAGTACACATGCCGGCATTGGGCTGGAAATACCGGTTTTGGGATTCTGCACAGAAAGGTTTTGCAAACCGCTGAATCCACACCTGAGTTCAACTCTGACATTTGAATGCACACATTGAAAACCATTCAATTAGATAACTCCGTTTTGGTTTTAGGAGCAGATATTTCTCTGTACAGCCTACGGTCCCATTCACTCGGGAAAATCCCAACGGAGCTCCTAGAAGAAACCTGTTTCTGACTCGCTGAATCTCAACATAGATTCAACTCTCTTAGGTGAACGAACGCACAGCAGAGGACTTTCAAGGAAACGTTTCTCCTGAGTTTTAGACGAAGTTTCCTGCTGTTTAGTACGTATGCCGGCATTGGGCTGGAAATACCGGTTTTGGGATTCTGCACAGAAAGGGTTTGCAAACCGCTGTATCCACAAGTGAGTTTAACTCTGTCAGTTGAATGCACACATTGACAACCATTCAGTTAGATAGCTCCGTTTTGGTTTTAGAAGCAGATATTTCTCTGTACAGCCTATGGTCCCGTTCACTCCGGAATATCCCAACGCAGCTCCTAGAAGAAACGTTTTTCTGACTCGCTGAATCTCAACATAGATTCAACTCTCTTAGGTGAACGCACGCACAGCAGAGCAGTTTCAAGGAAACGTTTCTCCTGAGTTTTAGACGAAGTTTCCTGCTGTTTAGTACGTATGCCGGCATTGGGCTGGAAATACCGGTTTTCGGATTCTTCACAGAAAGGGTTTGCAAACCGCTGAATCCACACGTGAGTTTAACTCTGTCAGTTGAATGCACACATTGACAACCATTCAGTTAGATAGCTCCGTTTTGGTTTTAGAAGCAGATATTTCTCTGTACAGACTATGGTCCCAGTCACTCGGGAATATCCCAACGCAGCTCCTAGAAGAAACGTGTTTCTGACTCACTGAATCTCAACATAGATTCAACTCTCTTAGGTGAACGAACGCACAGCAGAGTAGTTTCAAGGAAACGTTTCTCCTGAGTTTTAGACGAAGTTTGCCTGCTGTTTAGTACGTATGCCGACATTGATCTGGAAGTACCGGTTTTGAGATTCTGCACAGAAACGGTTTGCAAACCGCTGAATCCACACGTGAGTTTAACTCTGTCAGTTGAATGCACACATTGACAAACATTCAGTTAGATAGCTCCGTTTTGGTTTCAGAAGCAGATATTTCTCTGTACATCCTATGGTCCCATTCACTCGGGAATACCCCAACACAGCTCCTAGAAGAAACGTGTTTCTGACTCGCTGAATCTCAACATAGATTCAACTCTCTTAGGTGAACGAACGCACAGCAGAGCCGTTTCAAGGAAACATTTCTCCTGAGTTTTAGACGAAGTTTCCTGCTGTTTAGTACGTATGCCGGCATTGGGCTGGAAATACCGGTTTTGGGATTCTTCACAGAAAGGGTTTGCAAACCGCTGAATCCACACGTGAGTTTAACTCTGTCAGTTGAATGCACACATTGACAACCATTCAGTTAGATAGCTCCGTTTTGGTTTTAGAAGCAGATATTTCTCTGTACAGTCTATGGTCCCAGTAACTCGGGAATATCCCAACGCAGCTCCTAGAAGAAACGTGTTTCTGACTCGCTGAATCTCAACATAGATTCAACTCTCTTAGGTGAACGAACGCACAGCAGAGCAGTTTCAAGGAAACGTTTCTCCTGAGTTTTAGACGAAGTTTCCTGCTGTTTAGTACGTATGCCGGCATTGGGCTGGAAATACCGGTTTTGGGATTCTGCACAGAAAGGGTTTGCAAACCGCTGTATCCACACGTGAGTTTAACTCTGTCAGTTTAATGCACACATTGACAACCATTCAGTTAGATAGCTCCGTTTTGGTTTTAGAAGCAGATATTTCTCTGTACAGCCTAGGGTCCCATTCACTCTGGAATATCCCATCGCAGCTCCTAGAAGAACCGTGTTTCTGACTCGCTGAATCTCAACATAGATTCAACTCTCTTAGGTGAAGTAATGCACAGCAGAGAAGTTTCAAGGAAACGTTTCTCCTGAGTTTTAGACGAAGTTTCCTGCTGTTTAGTACGTATGCCGGCCTTGGGCTGGAAATACTGGTTTTGGGATTCTGCACAGAAATGGTTTGCAAACCACGGAATCCACACGTGAGTTTAACTCTGTCAGTTGAATGCACACATTGACAACCATTCAGTTAGGTAGCTCCGTTTTGGTTTTAGAAGCAGATATTTCTCTGTACAGCCTATCATCCCATTCACTCGGGAATATCCCATCACAGCTCCTAGAAGAGAGGTGTTTCTGACTCGCTGAATATCAATATAGATTCAACTCTCTTAGGTGAACGAACGCACAGCAGAGCAGTTTCAATGAAACTTTTCTCCTGAGTTTTAGACGAAGTTTACTGCTGTTTAGTACATATGCCGGCATTGGGCTGGAAATACCGGTTTTGGGATTTTGCACAGGAAGGGTTTGCAAACCCCTGAATCCACACGTGAGTTTAGCTCTGTCAGTTGAATGCACACTTTGAAAACCATTCAGTTAGATAGCTCCGTTTTGGTTTTAGAAGCAGATATTTCTCTGTTCAGCCTATGGTCCCGTTCACTCCGGAATATCCCAACGCAGCTCCTAGAAGAAACGTTTTTCTGACTCGCTGAAACTCAACATAGATTCAACTCTCTTAGGTGAACGCACGCACAGCAGAGCAGTTTCAAGGAAACGTTTCTCCTGAGTTTTAGACGAAGTTTCCTGCTGTTTAGTACGTATGCCGGCATTGATCTCGAAGTACCGGTTTTGGGATTCTGCACAGAAACGGTTTGCAAACCGCTGAATCCACACGTGAGTTTAACTCTGTCAGTTGAATGCACACATTGACAACCATTCAGTTAGATAGCTCCGTTTTGGTTTTAGGAGCAGATATTTCTCTGTACAGCCTATGCTCCAATTCACTCTGGAATATCCCATCGCAGCTCCTAGAAGAAACGTGTTTCTGACTCGCTGAATCTCAACATAGATTCAACTCTCTTAGGTGAACGAACGCACAGCAGAGCAGTTTCAAGGAAACGTTTCTCCTGAGTTTTAGACGAAGTTTCCTGCTGTTTAGTACGTATGCCGGCCTTGGGCAGGAAATACGGGTTTTGGGATTCTGCACAGAAATGGTTTGCAAACCGCGGAATCCGCACATGAGTTTAACTCTGTCAGTTGAATGCACACATTGACAACCATTCGGTTAGATAGCTCCGTTTTGGTTTTAGAAGCAGATATTTCTCTGTACAGCCTATGGTACCATTCACTCGGGAATATCCCAACGCAGCTCCTAGAAGAAACGTGTTTCTGACACACTGAATCTCAACATAGATTCAACTCTCTTAGGTGAACGAACGCACAGCAGAGCAGTTTCAAGGAAACCTTTCTCCTGAGTTTTAGACGAAGTTTCCTGCTGTTTAGTACGTATGCCGGCATTGGGCTGAAATACCGGCTTTGGGATTCTTCACAGAAAGGGTTTGCAAACCGCTGAATCCACACGTGAGTTTAACTCTGTCAGCTCAATACACACATTGACAAACATTCAGTTAGATAGCTCCGTTTTGGTTTTAGGAGCAGATATTTCTCTGTACAGCCTATGGTCCCATTCACTCTGGAATATCCCATCGCAGCTCCTAGAAGAAACGTGTTTCTGACTCACTGAATCTCAACATAGATTCAACTCTCTTAGCTGAACGATCGCACAGCAGAGCAGTTTCGAGGAAACATTTCTCCAGAGATTTAGACGAAGTTTACTCCTGTTTAGTACACATGCCGGCATTGGGCCGGAAATACTGGATTTGTGATTCTGCACAGAAAGGTTTTGCAAACCGCTGAATCCACACGTGAGTTCAACTCTGACATTTGAATGCACACATTGAAAACCATTCAATTACATAGCTCCGTTTTGGTTTTAGGAGCAGATATTTCTCTGTACAGCCTATGGTCCCATTCACTCGCGAAAATCCCAACGCAGCTCCTAGAAGAAACCTGTTTCTGACTCGCTGAATCTCAACATAGATTCAACTATCTTAGGTGAACGAACGCACAGCAGAGGAGTTTCAAGGAAACGTTTCTCCTGAGTTTTAGACGAAGTTTCCTGCTGTTTAGTACGTATGCCGGCATTGGGCTGGAAATACCGGTTTTGGGATTCTTCACAGAAAGGGTTTGCAAACCGCTGTATCCACACGTGAGTTTAACTCTGTCAGTTGAATGCACACAATGACAACCATTCAGTTGGATAGCTCCGTTTTGGTTTTAGAAGCAGATATTTCTCTGTACAGCCTATAGTCCCAGTCACTCGGGAATATCCCATCGCAGCTCCTACAAGAAACGTGTTTCTGACTCGCTGAATCTCAACATAGATTCAACTCTCTTAGCTGAACGAACGCACAGCAGAGCAGTTTCAAGGAAACATTTCTCCTGAGTTTTAGACGAAGTTTACTCCTGTTTAGTACACATGCCGGCATTGGGCTGGAAATACCGGTTTTGGGATTCTGCACAGAAAGGTTTTGCAAACCGCTGAATCCACACGGGAGTTCAACTCAGAAATTTGAATGCACCCATTGAAAACCATTCAATTAGATAGCTCCGTTTTGGTTTTAGGAGCAGATATTTCTCTGTACAGCCTATGGTCCCATTCACTCGCGAAAATCCCAACGCAGCTCCTAGAAGAAACCTGTTTCTGACTCGCTTAATCTCAACATAGATTCAACTCTCTTAGGTGAAGTAATGCACAGCAGAGAAGTTTCAAGGAAACGTTTCTCCTGAGTTTTAGACGAAGTTTCCTGCTGTTTAGTACGTATGCCAGCCTTGGGCTGGAAATACCGGTTTTGGGATTCTGCACAGAAATGGTTTGCAAACCACGGAATCCACACGTGAGTTTAACTCTGTCAGTTGAATGCACACATTGACAACCATTCAGTTAGATAGCTCCGTTTTGGTTTTAGAAGCAGATATTTCTCTGTACAGCCTACGGTCCCATTCACCCGGGAATATCCCGTCACAGCTCCTAGAAGAAAGGTGTTTCTGACTCGCTGAATATCAATATAGATTCAACTCTCTTAGGTGAACGAACGCACAGCAGAGCAGTTTCAATGAAACTTTTCTCCTGAGTTTTAGACGAAGTTTATTGCTGTTTAGTACGTATGCCGGCATTGGGCTGGAAATACCGGTTTTGGGATTCTTCACAGAAAGGGTTTGCAAACCGCTGAATCCACACGTGAGTTTAACTCTGTCAGTTGAATCCACACATTGACAACCATTCAGTTAGATAGCTCCGTTTTGGTTTTAGAAGCAGATATTTCTCTGTACAGCCTACGGTACCATTCACTCGGGAATATCCCGTCACAGCTCCTAGAAGAAACGTGTTTCTGACTCGCTGAATCTCAACATAGATTCAACTCTCTTAGGTGAACGAACGCACAGCAGTGCATTTTCAAGGAAACGTTTCTCCTGAGTTTTAGACGAAGTTTCCTGCTGTTTAGTACGTATGCCGGCATTGGGCTGGAAATACCGGTTTTGGGATTCTGCACAGAAAGGGTTTGCAAACCGCTGTATCCACACGTGGGTTTAACTCTGTCAGTTGAATGCACACATTGACAACCATTCAGTTAGATAGCTCCGTTTTGGTTTAAGAAGCAGATATTTATCTGTAGAGTCTATGGTCCCATTCACTCGGGAATATCCCAACGCACCTCCTAGAAGAAACGTGTTTCTGACTCGCTTAATCTCAACATAGATTCAACTCTCTTAGGTGAAGTAATGCACAGCAGAGAAGTTTCAAGGAAACGTTTCTCCTGAGTTTTAGGCGAAGTTTCCTGCTCTTTAGTACGTATGCCGGCCTTGGGCTGGAAATACCGGTTTTGGGATTCTGCACAGAAATGGTTTGCAAACCACAGAATCCACACGTGAGTTTAACTCTGTCAGTTGAATGCACACATTGACAACCATTCAGTTAGGTAGCTCCGTTTTGGTTTTAGAAGCAGATATTTCTCTGAACAGCCAATGGTCCCATTCACTCTGGAATATCCCATCGCAGCTCCTAGAAGAAAGGTGTTTCTGACTCGCTGAATCTCAACATAGATTCAACTCTCTTAGGTGAAGTAATGCACAGCAGAGCAGTTTCAATGAAACTTTTCTCCTGAGTTTTAGACGAAGTTTACTGCTGTTTAGTACGTATGCCGGCATTGGCCTGGAAATAACGGTATTCGGATTCTTCACAGAAAGGGTTTGCAAACCGCTGAATCCACCCGTGAGTTTAGCTGTGTCAGTTGAATGCACACTTTGAAAACCATTCTGTTAGATAGCTCCGTTTTGGTTTTAGAAGCAGATATTTCTCTGCACAGCCTATGGTCCCGTTCACCCTGGAATATCCCAACGCAGCTCCTAGATGAAACGTGTTTCTGACTCGCTGAATCTCACCATAGATTCAACTCTATTAGGTGAACGAACGCACAGCAGAGCAGTTTCAAGGAAACATTTCTCCTGAGTTTTAGACGAAGTTTACTCCTGTTTAGTAGACATGCCGGCATTGGGCTGGACATACCGGTTTTGGGATTCTGCACAGAAAGGTTTTGCAAACCGCTGAATCCACACGTGAGTTCAACTCTGACATTTGAATGCACACATTGAAAACCATTCAATTAGATAGCTCCGTTTTGGTTTTAGGAGCAGATATTTCTCTGTACAGTCTATGGTCCCATTCACTCGGGAAAATCCCAACGGAGCTCCTAGAAGAAACCTGTTTCTGACTCGCTGAATCTCAACATAGATTCAACTCTCTTAGGTGAACGAACGCACAGCAGAGGACTTTCAAGGAAACGTTTCTCCTGAGTTTTAGACGAAGTTTCCTGCTGTTTAGTACGTATGCCGGCATTGGGCTGGAAATACCGGTTTTGCGATTCTGCACAGAAAGGGTTTGCAAACCGCTGTATCCACACGTGAGTTTAACTCTGTCAGTTGAATGCACACATTGACAACCATTCAGTTAGATAGCTCCGTTTTGGTTTTAGAAGCAGATATTTCTCTGTACAGCCTATGGTCCCATTCACTCGGGAAAATCCCAACGGAGCTCCTAGAAGAAACCTGTTTCTGACTCGCTGAATCTCAACATAGATTCAACTCTCTTAGGTGAACGAACGCACAGAAGAGCAGTTTCAAGGAAACGTTTCTCCTGAGTTTTAGACGAAGTTTCCTGCTGCTTAGTACGTATGCCGGCATTGGGCCGGAAATACCAGTTTTGGGATTCTGCAAAGAAAGGTTTGCAAACCGCTGTATCCACACGTGAGTTTAACTCTGTCAGTTGAATGCACACATTGACAACCATTCAGTTAGATAGCTCCGTTTTGGTTTTAGAAGCAGATATTTCTCTGTACAGCCTATGGTCCCATTCACTCTGGAATATCCAATCGCAGCTCCTAGAAGAAACGTGTTTCTGACTCGCTGAATCTCAACATAGATTCAACTCTCTTAGCTGAACGAACGCACAGCAGAGCAGTTTCAAGGAAACGTTTCTCCTGAGTTTTAGACGAAGTTTCCTGCTGTTTAGTACGTATGCCAGCATTGGGCTGGAAATACCGGTTTTGGGATTCTGCACAGAAAGGGTTTGCAAACCGCTGAATCCACACGTGAGTTTAACTCTGTCAGTTGAATGCACACATTGACAACAATTCAGTTAGATAGCTCCGTTTTGGTTTTAGAAGCAGATATTTCTCTGTACAGCCTATGGTCCCATTCACTCGGGAATACCCCAACACAGCTCCTAGAAGAAACGTGTTTCTGACTCGCTGAATCTCAACATAGATTCAACTCTCTTAGGTGAACGAACGCACAGCAGAGCAGATTCAAGGAAACAATTCTCCTGAGTTTTTGACGAAGTTTACTCCTGTTTAGTACACATGCCGGCATTGGGCTGGAAATACCGGTTTTGGGATTCTGCACAGAAAGGTTTTGCAAACCGCTGATTCCACACGTGAGTTCAACTCTGACATTTGAATGCACACATTGAAAACCATTCAATTAGATAGCTCCGTTTTGGTTTTAGGAGCAGATATTTCTCTGTACAGCCTATGGTCCCATTCACTCGGGAAAATCCCAACCCAGCTCCTAGAAGAAACCTGTTTCTGACTCGCTGAATCTCAACATAGATTCAACTCTCATAGGTGAAGTAATGCACAGCAGAGAAGTTTCAAGGAAACGTTTCTCCTGAGTTTTAGACGAAGTTTCCTGCTGTTTAGTACGTATGCCGGCATTGGGCTGGAAATACCGGTTTTGGGATTCTGCACAGAAAGGGTTTGCAAACCGCTGTATCCACACGTGAGTTTAATTCTGTCAGTTGAATGCACACATTGACAACCATTCAGTTAGATAGCTCCGTTTTGGTTTTAGAAGCAGATATTTCTCTGTACAGCCTATGGTCCCATTCACTCGGGAATATCCCAACACAGCTCCTAGAAGAAACGTGTTTCTGACTCGCTGAATCTCAACATAGATTCAACTCTCTTAGGTGAACGAACGCACAGCAGAGCAGTTTCAAGGAAACGTTTCTCCTGAGTTTTAGACGAAGTTTACTGCTGTTTAGTATGCATGCCGGCATTGGGCTGGAAATACCGGTTTTGGGATTCTTCACAGAAATGGTTTGGAAACCGCTGAATCCACACGTGAGTTTAACACTGTCAGTTGAATGCACACATTGACAACCAATCAGTTAGATAGCTGCGTTTTGGTTTTAGAAGCAGATATTTCTCTGTACAGCCTATGGTCCCGTTCACTCCGGAATATCCCAACGCAGCTCCTAGAAGAAACGTTTTTCTGACTCGCTGAATCTCAACATAGATTCAACTCTCTTAGGTGAACGCACGCACAGCAGAGCAGTTTCGAGGAAACGATTCTCCTAAGTTTCAGACGAAGTTTCCTGCTGTTTAGTACGTATGCCGGCATTGGGCTGGAAATACCGGTTTTCGGATTCTTCACAGAAAGGGTTTGCAAACCGCAGAATCCACACGAGAGTATAACTCTGTCAGTTGAATGCACACATTGACAACCATTCAGTTAGATACCTCCGTTTTGGTTTTAGAAGCAGATATTTCTCTGTACAGTGTATGGTCCCAGTCACTCGGGAATATCCCAACGCAGCTTCTAGAAGAAACGTGTTTCTGACTCGCTGAATCTCAACATAGATTCAACTCTCTTAGGTGAACGAACGCACAGCAGAGCAGTTTCAAGGAAACGTTTCTCCTGAGTTTTAGACGAAGTTTCCTGCTGTTTAGTACGTATGCCGGCATTGGGCTGGAAATACCGGTTTTCGGATTCTTCACAGAAAGGGTTTGCAAACCGCTGAATCCACACGTGAGTTTAACTCTGTCAGTTGGATGCACACATTGACAACCATTCAGTTAGATAGCTCCGTTTTGGTTTTAGAAGCAGATATTTCTCTGTACAGTCTATGGTCCCAGTCACTCGGGAATATCCCAACGCAGCTCCTAGAAGAAACGTGTTTCTGACTCGCTGAATCTCAACATAGATTCAACTCTCTTTGGTGAACGAACGCACAGCAGAGCAGTTTCAAGGAAACGTTTCTCCTGAGTTTTAGACGAAGTTTACTGCTGTTTAGTATGCATGCCGGCTTTGGCCTGGAAATACCGGTTTTGGGATTCTTCACAGAAATGGTTTGGAAACCGCTGAATCCACACGTGAGTTTAACACTGTCAGTTGAATGCACACATTGACAACCATTCAGTTAGATAGCTCCGTTTTGGTTTTAGAAGCAGATATTTCTCTGTACAGCCTATGGTCCCGTTCACTCCGGAATATCCCAACGCAGCTCCTAGAAGAAACGTGTTTCTGACTCGCTGAATCTCAACATAGATTCAACTCTCTTAGGTGAACGCACGCACAACAGAGCAGTTTCGAGGAAACGATTCTCCTGAGTTTCAGACGAAGTTTCCTGCTGTTTAGTACGTATGCCGGCATTGGGCTGGAAATACCGGTTTTCGGATTCTTCACAGAAAGGGTTTGCAAACCGCAGAATCCACACGAGAGTATAACTCTCTCAGTTGAATGCACACATTGACAACCATTCAGTTAGATACCTCCGTTTTGGTTTTAGAAGCAGATATTTCTCTGTGCAGCCTATGGTCCCATTCACTCGGGAATATCCCAACACAGATCCCAGAAGAAACGGGTTTCTGACTCGCTGAACCTCAACATAGATTCAACTCTCTTAGGTGAACAAACGCACAGCAGAGCAGTTTCAAGGAAACGTTTCTCCTGAGTTTTAGACGAAGCTTACTGCTGTTTAGTACGCATGCCGGCATTGGGCTGGAAATACCGGTTTTGGGATTCTGCACAGAAAGGTTTTGCAAACCGCGGAATCCACACGTGATTTTAACTCTGTCAGTTGAATGCACAACTTGACAACCATTCAGTTAGATAGCTCCGTTTTGGTTTTAGAAGCAGATATTTCTCTGTACAGCCTACGGTCCCATTCACTCGGGAATATCCCATCACAGCTCCTAGAAGAAAGGTGTTTCTGACTCGCTGAATATCAATATAGATTCAACTCTCTTAGGTGAACGAACGCACAGCAGAGCAGTTTCAATGAAACTTTTCTCCTGAGTTTTAGACGAAGTTTACTGCTGTTTAGTACCTATGCCGGCATTGGGCTGGAAATACCGGTTTTGGGATTCTGCACAGGAAGGGTTTGCAAACCGCTGAATCCACACGTGAGTTTAGCTCTGTCAGTTGAATGCACACTTTGAAAACCATTCAGTTAGATAGCTCCGTTTTGGTTTTAGAAGCAGATATTTCTCTGTACAGCCTATGGTCCCGTTCACTCGGGAATATCCCAGCGCAGCTCCTAGAAGAAACGTGTTTCTGACTCGCTGAATCTCAACATAGATTCAACTCTCTTAGCTGAATGAACGCACAGCAGAGCACTTTCAAGGAAACGTTTCTCCTGAGTTTTAGACGAAGTTTCCTGCTGTTTAGTACGTATGCCGGCATTGGGCTGGAAATACCGGTTTTGGGATTCTGCACAGAAAGGGTTTGCAAACCGCTGAATCCACACGTGAGTTTAACTCTGCCAATTGAATGCACACATTGACAACCATTCAGTTAGATAGCTCCGTTTTGGTTTTTGAAGCAGATATTTCTCTGTGCAGCCTATGGTCCCATTCACTCGGGAATATCCCAACACAGCTCCCAGAAGAAACGGGTTTCTGACTCTCTGAATCTCAACATAGATTCAACTCTCTTAGGTGAACGAACGCACAGCAGAGCAGTTTCAAGGAAACGTTTCTCCTGAGTTTTAGACGAAGCTTACTGCTGTTTAGTACGCATGCAGGCATTGGGCTGGAAATACCGGTTTTGGGATTCTGCACAGAAAGGTTTTGCAAACCGCTGAATCCACACGTGAGTTTAACACTCTCAGTTGAATGCACACATTGACAACCATTCAGTTAGATAGCTCCGTTTTGGTTTTAGGAGCATATATTTCTCTGTACAGCCTATGGTCCCATTCACTCGCGAAAATCCCAACGCAGCTCCTAGAAGAAACCTGTTTCTGACTCGCTGAATCTCAACATAGATTCAACTCTCTTAGGTGAACGAACGCACAGCAGAGCAGTTTCAAGGAAACGTTTCTCCTGAGTTTTAGACGAAGTTTCCTGCTGTTTAGTACGTATGCCGGCATTGGGCTGGAAATACCCGTTTTGGGATTCTTCACAGAAAGGGTTTGCAAACCGCTGAATCCACACGTGAGTTTAACTCTGTCAGTTGAATGCACACATTGACAACCATTCAGTTAGATAGCTCCGTTTTGTTTTTAGAAGCAGATATTTCTCTGTACTGTCTATGGTCCCATTCACTCGGGAATATCCCAACGCAGCTCCTAGAAGAAACGTGTTTCTGACTCGCTTAATCTCAACATAGATTCAACTCTCTTAGGTGAAGTAATGCACAGCAGAGAAGTTTCAAGGAAACGTTTCTCCTGAGTTTTAAACGAAGTTTCCTGCTGTTTAGTACGTATGCCGGCCTTTGGGCTGGAAATACCGGTTTTGGGATTCTGCACAGAAATGGTTTGCAAACCGCGGAATCCACACGTGAGTTTAACTCTGTCAGTTGAATGCACACATTGACAACCATTCAGTTAGATAGCTCCGTTTTGGTTTTAGAAGCAGATATTTCTCTGTACAGCCTACGGTCCCATTCACTCGGGAATATCCCATCACAGCTCCTAGAAGAAAGGTGTTTCTGACTCGCTGAATATCAATATAGATTCAACTCTCTTAGGTGAACGAACGCAGAGCAGAGCAGTTTCAATGAAACTTTTCTGCTGAGTTTTAGACGAAGTTTACTGCTGTTTAGTACGTATGCCGGCATTGGGCTGGAAATACCGGTTTTGGGAATCTGCACAGGAAGGGTTTGCAAACCGCTGAATCCACACGTGAGTTTAGCTCTGTCAGTTGAATGCACACTTTGAAAACCATTCAGTTAGATAGCTCCGTTTTGGTTTTAGAAGCAGATATTTCTCTGTACAGCCTATGGTCCCGTTCACTCGGGAATATCCCAGCGCAGCTCCTAGAAGAAACGTGTTTCTGACTCGCTGAATCTCAACATAGTTTCAACTCTCTTAGGTGAACGCACGCACAGCAGAGCAGTTTCAAGGAAACGTCTCTCCTGAGTTTTAGACGAAGTTTCCTGCTGTTTAGTACGTATGCCGGCATTGGGCTGGAAATACCAGTTCTCGGATTCTTCACAGAAAGGGTTTGCAAACCGCTGAATCCACACGTGAGTTTAACTCTGTCAGTTGAATGCACACATTGACAACCATTCAGTTAGATAGCTCCGTTTTGGTTTTAGAAGCAGATATTTCTCTGTACAGTCTATGGTCCCAGTCACTCGGGAATAAACCAACGCAGCTCCTAGAAGAAACGTGTTTCTGACTCGCTGAATCTCAACATAGATTCAACTCTCTTAGGTGAACGAACGCACAGCAGAGCAGTTTCAAGGAAACGTTTCTCCTGAGTTTTAGACGAAGTTTCCTGCTGTTTAGTACGTATGCCGGCATTCAGCTGGAAGTACCGGTTTTGGGATTCTGCACAGAAACGGTTTGCAAACCGCTGAATCCACACGTGAGTTTAACTCTGTCAGTTGAATGCACACATTGACAACCATTCAGTTAGATAGCTCCGTTTTGGTTTTAGGAGCAGATATTTCTCTGTACAGCCTATGGTCCAGTTCACTCTCGAATATCCCATCGCAGCTCCTAGAAGAAACGTGTTTCTGACTCGCTGAATCTCGACATAGATTCAACTCTCTTAGCTGAATGAACGCACAGCAGAGCACTTTCAAGGAAACGTTTCTCCTGAGTTTTAGACGAAGTTTCCTGCTGTTTAGTACGTATGCCGGCATTGGGCTGGAAATACCGGTTTTGGGATTCTGCACAGAAAGGGTTTGCAAACCGCTGAATCCACACGTGAGTTTAACTCTGTCAGTTGAATGCACACATTGACAACCATTCAGTTAGATAGCTCCGTTTTGGTTTTATTAGCAGATATTTCTCTGTACAGCCTATGGTCCCGTTCACTCGGAAATATCCCAGCGCAGCTCCTAGAAGAAACGTGTTTCTGACTCGCTGAATCTCAACATAGATTCAACTCTCTTAGGTGAACGCACGCACAGCAGAGCAGTTTCAAGGAAACGTTTCTCCTGAATTTTAGACGAAGTTTCCTGCTGTTTAGTACGTATGCCGGCATTGGACTGGAAATACCGGTTCTCGGATTCTTCACAGAAAGGGTTTGCAAACCGCTGAATCCACACGTGAGTTTAACTCTGTCAGTTGAATGCACACATTGACAACTATTCAGTTAGATAGCTCCGTTTTGGTTTTAGAAGCAGATATTTCTCTGTACAGTCTATGGTCCCAGTCACTCGGGAATATCCCAACGCAGCTCCTAGAAGAAACGTGTTTCTGACTCGCTGAATCTCAACATAGATTCAACTCTCTTAGGTGAACGAACGCACAGCAGAGCAGTTTCAAGGAAACGTTTCTCCTGAGTTTTAGACGAAGTTTCCTGCTGTTTAGTACATATGCCGGCATTGAGCTGGAAGTACCGGTTTTGGGATTCTGCACAGAAACGGTTTGCAAACCGCTGAATCCACACGTGAGTTTAACTCTGTCATTTGAATGCACACATTGACAACCATTCAGTTAGATAGCTCCGTTTTGGTTTTAGGAGCAGATATTTCTCTGTACAGCCTATGGTCCCATTCACTCTGGAATATCCCATCGCAGCTCCTAGAAGAAACGTGTTTCTGACTCGCTGAATCTCAACATAGATTCAACTCTCTTAGCTGAATGAACGCACAGCAGAGCACTTTCAAGGAAAAGTTTCTCCTGAGTTTTAGACGAAGTTTCCTGCTGTTTAGTACGTATGCCGGCATTGGGCTGGAAATACCGGTTTTGGGATTCTGCACAGAAAGGGTTTGCAAACCGCTGAATCCACACGTGAGTTTAACTCTGTCAGTTGAATGCACACATTGACAACCATTCAGTTGGATAGCTCCGTTTTGGTTTTAGAAGCAGATATTTCTCTGTACAGCCTATGGTCACAGTCACTCGGGAATATCCCAACGCAGCTCCTAGAAGAAACGTGTTTCTGACTCGCTGAATCTCAACATAGATTCAACTCTCTTAGGTGAAGTAATGCACAGCAGAGAAGTTTCAAGGAAACGTTTCTCCTGAGTTTTAGACGAAGTTTCCTGCTGTTTAGTACGTATGCCGGCCTTGGGCTGGAAATACCGGTTTTGAGATTCTGCACAGAAATGGTTTGCAAACCGCGGAATCCACACGTGAGTTTAACTCTGTCAGTTGAATGCACACATTGACAACCATTCAGTAGGATAGCTCCGTTTTGGTTTTAGAAGCAGATATTTCTCTGTACAGCCTATGGTCCCATTCACTCGGGAATATCCCAACACAGCTCCCAGAAGAAACGGGTTTCTGACTCCCTGAACCTCAACATAGATTCAACTCTCTTAGGTGAACAAACGCACAGCAGAGCAGTTTCAAGGAAACGTTTCTCCTGAGTTTTAGACGAAGCTTACTGCTGTTTAGTACGCATGCCGGCATTGGGCTGGAAATACCGGTTTTGGGATTCTGCACAGAAAGGGTTTGCAAACCGCTGAAACCACACGTGAGTTTAACTCTGCCAATTGAATGCACACATTGACAACCATTCAGTTAGATAGCTCCGTTTTGGTTTTTGAAGCAGATATTTCTCTGTACAGCCTATGGTCCCATTCACTCGGGAATATCCCAACACAGCTCCCAGAAGAAACCTGTTTCTGACTCACTGAATCTCAACATAGATTCAACTCTCTTAGCTGAATGAACGCACAGCAGAGCACTTTCAAGGAAACGTTTCTCCTGAGTTTTAGACGAAGTTTCCTGCTGTTTAGTAGGTATGCCGGCCTTGGGCTGGAAATACCGGTTTTGGGATTCTGCACAGAAATGGTTTGCAAACCGCGGAATCCACACGTGAGTTTAACTCTGTCAGTTGAATGCACACATTGACAACCATTCAGTTAGATAGCTCCGTTTTGGTTTTAGAAGCAGATATTTCTCTGTACAGCCTACGGTCCCATTCACTCGGGAATATCCCATCACAGCTCCTAGAAGAAAGGTGTTTCTGACTCGCTGAATATCAATATAGATTCAACTCTCTTAGGTGAACGAACGCACAGCAGAGCAGTTTCAATGAAACTTTTCTCCTGAGTTTTAGACGAAGTTTACTGCTGTTTAGTACCTATGCCGGCATTGGGCTGGAAATACCGGTTTTCGGATTCTGCACAGGAAGGGTTTGCAAACCGCTGAATCCACACGTGAGTTTAGCTCTGTCAGTTGAATGCACACTTTGAAAACCATTCAGTTAGATAGCTCCGCTTTGGTTTTAGAAGCAGATATTTCTCTGTACAGCCTATGGTCCCGTTCACTCGGGAATATCCCAGCGCAGCTCCTAGAAGAAACGTGTTTCTGACTCGCTGAATCTCAACATAGATTCAACTCTCTTAGGTGAACGCACGCACAGCAGAGCAGTTTCAAGGAAACGTTTCTCCTGAGTTTTAGACGAAGTTTCCTGCTGTTTAGTATGTATGCCGGCATTGGGCTGGAAATACCGGTTTTGGGATTCTGCACAGAAAGGGTTTGCAAACCGCTGAATCCACACGTGAGTTTAACTCTGTCAGTTGAATGCACACATTGACAACCATTCAGTTGGAAAGCTCCGTTTTGGTTTTAGAAGCAGATATTTCTCTGTACAGCCTATGGTCCCAGTCACTCGGGAATATCCCAACGCAGCTCCTAGAAGAAACGTGTTTCTGACTCGCTGAATCTCAACATAGATTCAACTCTCTTAGGTGAAGTAATGCACAGCAGAGAAGTTTCAAGGAAACGTTTCTCCTGAGTTTTAGACGAAGTTTCCTGCTGTTTAGTACGTATGCCGGCCTTGGGCTGGAAATACCGGTTTTGAGATTCTGCACAGAAATGGTTTGCAAACCGCGGAATCTACACGTGAGTTTAACTCTGTCAGTTGAATGCACACATTGACAACCATTCAGTTGGATAGCTCCGTTTTGGTTTTAGAAGCAGATATTTCTCTGTACAGCCTATGGTCTCATTCACTCGGGAATATCCCAACACAGCTCCCAGAAGAAACGGGTTTCTGACTCGCTGAACCTCAACATAGATTCAACTCTCTTAGGTGAACGAATGCACAGCAGAGCCGTTTCAAGGAAACGTTTCTCCTGAGTTTTAGACGAAGCTTACTGCTGTTTAGTTCGCATGCCGGCATTGGGCTGGAAATACCGGTTTTGGGATTCTGCACAGAAAGGTTTTGCAAACCGCTGAATCCACACGTGAGTTTAACACTCTCAGTTGAATGCACACATTGACAACCATTCAGTTAGATAGCTCCGTTTTGGTTTTAGGAGCAGATATTTCTCTGTACTGCCTATGGTCCCATTCACTCGCGAAAATCCCAACGCAGCTCCTAGAAGAAACCTGTTTCTGACTCGCTGAATCTCAACATAGATTCAACTCTCTTAGGTGAACGAACGCACAGCAGAGCAGTTTCAAGGAAACATTTCTCCTGAGTTTTAGACGAAGTTTCCTGCTGTTTAGTACGTATGCCGGCCTTGGGCTGGAAATACCGGTTTTGGGATTCTGCACAGAAATGGTTTGCAAACCGCGGAATCCACACGTGAGTTTAACTCTGTCAGTTGAATGCACACATTGACAACCATTCAGTTAGATAGCTCCGTTTTGGTTTTTGAAGCAGATATTTCTCTGTACAGCCTACGGTCCCATTCACTCGGGAATATCCCATCACAGCTCCTGGAAGAAAGGTGTTTCTGACTCGCTGAATATCAATATAGATTCAACTCTCTTAGGTGAACGAACGCACAGCAGAGCAGTTTCAATGAAACTTTTCTCCTGAGTTTTAGACGAAGTTTACTGCTGTTTAGTACGTATGCCGGCATTGGGCTGGAAATACCGGTTTTGGGATTCTGCACAGGAAGGGTTTGCAAACCGCTGAATCCACACGTGAGTTTAGCTCTGTCAGTTGAATGCACACTTTGAAAACCATTCAGTTAGATAGCTCCGTTTTGGTTTTAGAAGCAGATATTTCTCTGTACAGCATATGGTCCCGTTCACTCGGGAATATCCCAGCGCAGCTCCTAGAAGAAACGTGTTTCTGACTCGCTGAATCTCAACATAGATTCAACTCTCTTAGGTGAACGAACCCACAGCAGAGCAGTTTCAAGGAAACGTTTCTCCTGAGTTTTAGACGAAGTTTCCTGCTGTTTAGTACGTATGCCGGCATTGGGCTGGAAATACCGGTTCTCGGATTCTTCACAGAAAGGGTTTGCAAACCGCTGAATCCACACGTGAGTTTAACTCTGTCAGTTGAATGCACACATTGACAACCATTCAGTTAGATAGCTCCGTTTTGGTTTTAGAAGCAGATATTTCTCTGTACAGTCTATGGTCCCAGTCACTCGGGAATATCCCAACGCAGCTCCTAGAAGAAACGTGTTTCTGACTCGCTGAATCTCAACATAGATTCAACTCTCTTCGGTGAACGAACGCACAGCAGAGCAGTTTCAAGGAAACGTTTCTCCTGAGTTTTAGACGAAGTTTACTGCTGTTTAGTACATATGCCGGCATTGAGCTGGAAGTACCGGTTTTGGGATTCTGCACAGAAACGGTTTGCAAACCGCTGAATCCACACGTGAGTTTAACTCTGTCAGTTGAATGCACACATTGACAACCACTCAGTTAGATAGCTCCGTTTTGGTTTTAGGAGCAGATATTTCTCTGTACAGCCTATGGTCCCATTCAATCTGGAATATCCCATCGCAGCTCCTAGAAGAAACGTGTTTCTGACTCGCTGAATCTCAACATAGATTCAACTCTCTTAGCTGAATGAACGCACAGCAGAGCACTTTCAAGGAAACGTTTCTCCTGAGTTTTAGACGAAGTTTCCTGCTGTTTAGTACGTATGCCGGCACTGGGCTGGAAATACCGGTTTTGGGATTCTGCACAGAAAGGGTTTGCAAACCGCTGTATCCACACGTGAGTTTAACTCTGTCAGTTGAATGCACACATTGACAACCATTCAGTTAGATAGCTCCGTTTTGGTTTTAGAAGCAGATATTTCTCTGTACAGCCTATGGTCCCAGTCACTCGGGAATATCCCAAAGCAGCTCCTAGAAGAAACGTGTTTCTGACTCGCTGAATCTCAACATAGATTCAACTCTCTTAGGTGAAGTAATGCACAGCAGAGCAGTTTCAAGGAAACGTTTCTCCTGAGTTTTAGACGAAGTTTCCTGCTGTTTAGTACGTATGCCGGCCTTGGGCTGGATATACCGGTTTTGGGATTCTGCACAGAAATGGTTTGCAAACCGCGGAATCCACACGTGAGTTTAACTCTGTCAGTTGAATGCACACATTGACAACCATTCAGATTGATAGCTCCGTTTTGGTTTTAGAAGCAGATATTTCTCTGTACAGCCTACGGTCCCGTTCACTCGGGAATATACCATCACAGCTCCTAGAAGAAAGGTGTTTCTTACTCGCTGAATATCAATATAGATTCAACTCTCTTAGGTGAACGAACGCACAGCAAAGCAGTTTCAATGAAACTTTTCTCCTGAGTTTTAGACGAAGTTTACTGCTGTTTAGTACGTATGCCGACATTGGGCTGGAAATACCGGTTTTGGGATTCTTCACAGGAAGGGTTTGCAAACCGCTGAATCCACACGTGAGTTTAGCTCTGTCAGTTGAATGCACACATTGACAACCATTCAGTTAGATAGATCCGTTTTGGTTTTAGGAGCAGATATTTCTCTGTACAGCCTATGGTCCCATTCACTCTGGAATATCCCATCGCAGCTCCTAGAAGAAACGTGTTTCTGACTCGCTGAATCTCAACATAGATTTAACTCTCTTAGCTGAATGAACGCACAGCAGAGCACTTTCAAGGAAACGTTTCTCCTGAGTTTTAGACGAAGTTTCCTGCTGTTTAGTACGTATGCCGGCATTGGGCTGGAAATACCGGTTTTGGGATTCTGCACAGAAAGGATTTGCAAACCGCTGAATCCACACGTGAGTTTAACTCTGCCAATTGAATGTACACATTGACAACCATTCAGTTATATAGCTCCGTTTTGGTTTTTGAAGCAGATATTTCTCTGTGCAGCCTATGGTCCCATTCACTCGGGAATATCCCAACACAGCTCCCAGAAGAAACGGGTTTCTGACTCTCTGAATCTCAACATAGATTCAACTCTCTTAGGTGAACGATCGCACAGCAGAGCCGTTTCAAGGAAACGTTTCTCCTGAGTTTTAGACGAAGCTAACTGCTGTTTAGTTCGCATGCAGGCATTGGGCTGGAAATACCGGTTTTGGGATTCTGCACAGAAAGGTTTTGCAAACCGCTGAATCCACACGTGAGTTTAACACTCTCAGTTGAATGCACACATTGACAACCATTCAGTTAGATAGCTCCGTTTTGGTTTTAGGAGCAGATATTTCTCTGTACAGCCTATGGTCCCATTCACTCGCGAAAATCCGATCGCAGCTCCTAGAAGAAACCTGTTTCTGACTCGCTGAATCTCAACATAGATTCAACTCTCTTAGGTGAACGAACGCACAGCAGAGCAGTTTCATGGAAACGTTTCTCCTGAGTTTTAGACGAAGTTTCCTGCTGTTTAGTACGTATGCCGGCATTGGGCTGGAAATACCCGTTTTGGGATTCTTCACAGAAAGGGTTTGCAAACCGCTGAATCCACACGTGAGTTTAACTCTGTCAGTTGAATGCACACATTGACAACCATTCAGTTAGATAGCTCCGTTTTGGTTTTAGAAGCAGATATTTCTCTGTACTGTCTATGGTCCCATTCACTCGGGAATATCCCAACGCAGCTCCTAGAAGAAACGTGTTTCTGACTCGCTTAATCTCAACATAGATTCAACTCTCTTAGGTGAAGTAATGCACAGCAGAGAAGTTTCAAGGAAACGTTTCTCCTGAGTTTTAGACGAAGTTTCCTGCTGTTTAGTACGTATGCCGGCCTTGGGCTGGAAATACCGGTTTTGGGATTCTGCACAGAAATGGTTTGCAAACCGCGGAATCCACCAGTGAGTTTAACTCTGTCAGTTGAATGCACACATTGACAACCATTCAGTTAGATAGCTCCGTTTTGGTTTTAGAAGCAGATATTTCTCTGTACAGCCTACGGTCCCATTCACTCGGGAATATCCCATCACAGCTCCTAGAAGAAAGGTGTTTCTGACTCGCTGAATATCAATATAGATTCAACTCTCTTAGGTGAACGAACGCACAGCAGAGCAGTTTCAATGAAACTTTTCTCCTGAGTTTTAGACGAAGTTTACTGCTGTTTAGTACCTATGCCGGCATTGGGCTGGAAATACCGGTTTTGGGATTCTGCACAGGAAGGGTTTGCAAACCGCTGAATCCACACGTGAGTTTAGCTCTGTCAGTTGAATGCACACTTTGAAAACCATTCAGTTAGATAGCTCCGTTTTGGTTTTAGAAGCAGATATTTCTCTGTACAGCATATGGTCCCGTTCACTCGGGAATATCCCAGCGCAGCTCCTAGAAGAAACGTGTTTCTGACTCGCTGAATCTCAACATAGATTCAACTCTCTTAGGTGAACGAACCCACAGCAGATCAGCTTCAAGGAAACGTTTCTCCTGAGTTTTAGACGAAGTTTCCTGCTGTTTAGTACGTATGCCGGCATTGGGCTGGAAATACCGGTTCTCGGATTCTTCACAGAAAGGGTTTGCAAACCGCTGAATCCACACGTGAGTTTAACTCTGTCAGTTGAATGCACACATTGACAACCATTCAGTTAGATATCTCCGTTTTGGTTTTAGAAGCAGATATTTCTCTGTACAGTCTATGGTCCCAGTCACTCGGGAATATCCCAACGCAGCTCCTAGAAGAAACGTGTTTCTGACTCGCTGAATCTCAACATAGATTCAACTCTCTTAGGTGAACGAACGCACAGCAGAGCAGTTTCAAGGAAACGTTTCTCCTGAGTTTTAGACGAAGTTTCCTGCTGTTTAGTACATATGCCGGCATTGAGCTGGAAGTACCGGTTTTGGGATTCTGCACAGAAACGGTTTGCAAACCGCTGAATCCACACGTGAGTTTAACTCTGTCAGTTGAATGCACACATTGACAACCACTCAGTTAGATAGCTCCGTTTTGGTTTTAGGAGCAGATATTTCTCTGTACAGCCTATGGTCCCATTCACTCTGGAATATCCCATCGCAGCTCCTAGAAGAAACGTGTTTCTGACTCGCTGAATCTCAACATAGATTCAACTCTCTTAGGTGAACGAACGCACAGCAGAGCAGTTTCAAGGAAACGTTTCTCCTGAGTTTTAGACGAAGTTTCCTGCTGTTTAGTACGTATGCCGGCCTTGGGCTGGAAATACCGGTTTTGGGATTCTGCACAGAAATGGTTTGCAAACCGCGGAATCCACACATGAGTTTAACTCTGTCAGTTGAATGCACACATTGACAACCATTCGGTTAGATAGCTCCGTTTTGGTTTTAGAAGCAGATATTTCTCTGTACAGCCTATGGTACCATTCACTCGGGAATATACAACGCAGCTCCTAGAAGAAACGTGTTTCTGACTCACTGAATCTCAACATAGATTCAACTCTCTTAGGTGAATGAACGCACAGCAGAGCAGTTTCAAGGAAACGTTTCTCCTGAGTTTTAGACGAAGTTTACTGCTGTTTAGTACGCATGCCGGCATTGGGCTGGAAATACCGGTTTTGGGATTCTGCAGAGAAAGGTTTTGCAAATCGCTGAATCCACACGTGAGTTTAACACTGTCAGTTGAATGCACACATTGACAACCATTCAGCTAGATAGCTCCGTTTTGGTTTTAGAAGCAGATATTTCTCTGTACAGTCTATGATCCCAGTCACTCGGGAATATCCCAACGAAGCTCCTAGAAGAAACGTGTTTCTGACTCGCTGAATCTCAACATAGATTCAACTCTCTTTGGTGAACGAACGCACAGCAGAGCAGTTTCAAAGAAACGTTTCTCCTGAGTTTTAGACGAAGTTTCCTGCTGTTTAGTACGTATGCCGGCATTGGGCTGGAAATACCGGTTTTGGGATTCTGCACAGAAAGGGTTTGCAAACCGCTGTATCCACAAGTGAGTTTAACTCTGTCAGTTGAATGCACACATTGACAACCATTCAGTTAGATAGCTCCGTTTTGGTTTTAGAAGCAGATATTTCTCTGAACAGCCTATGGACCCAGTCACTCGGGAATATCCCAACGCAGCTCCTAGAGGAAACGTGTTTCTGACTCACTGAATCTCAACATAGATTCAACTCTCTTAGCTGAACGATCGTACAGCAGAGCAGTTTCGAGGAAACATTTCTCCAGAGTTTTAGACGAAGTTTACTCCTGTTTAGTACATATGCCGGCATTGGGCCGGAAATACTGGATTTGGGATTCTGCACAGAAAGGTTTTGCAAACCGCTGAATCCACACTTGAGTTCAACTCTGACATTTGAATGCACACATTGAAAACCATTCAATTAGATAGCTCCGTTTTGGTTTTAGGAGCAGATATCTCTCTGTACAGCCTATGGTCCCATTCACTCGCGAAAATCCCAACGCAGCTCCTAGAAGAAACCTGTTTCTGACTCGCTGAATCTCAACATAGATTCAACTCTCTTAGGGGAACGAACGCACAGCAGAGCAGTTTCAAGGAAACGTTTCTCCTGAGTTTTAGACGAAGTTTCCTGCTGTTTAGTACGTATGCCGGCATTGGGCTGGAAATACCGGTTTTGGGATTCTTCACAGAAAGGGTTTGCAAACCGCTGAATCCACACGTGATTTTAACTGTGTCAGTTGAATGCACACATTGACAACCATTCAGTTAGATAGCTCCGTTTTGGTTTTAGAAGCAGATATTTCTCTGTACAGTCTATGGTCCCTTTCACTCGGGAATATCCCAACGCAGCTCCTAGAAGAAACGTGTTTCTGACTCGCTGAATCTCAACATAGATTCAAGTCTCTTAGGTGAAGTAATGCACAGCAGAGAAGTTTCAAGGAAACGTTTCTCCTGAGTTTTTGACGAAGTTTACTGCTGTTTAGTACGTATGCCGGCCTTGGGCTGGAAATACCGGTTTTGGGATTCTGCACAGAAATGGTTTGCAAACCGCGGAATCCACACGTGAGTTTAACTCTGTCAGTTGAATGCACACATTGACAACCATTCAGTTAGATAGCTCCGTTTTGGTTTTAGAAGCAGATATTTCTCTGTACAGCCTATGGTCCCATTCACTCGGGAATATCCCATCACAGCTCCTAGAAGAAAGGTGTTTCTGACTCGCTGAATATCAATATAGATTCAACTCTCTTAGGTGAACGAACGCACAGCAGAGCAGTTTCAATGAAACTTTTCTCCTGAGTTTTAGACGAAGTTTCCTGCTGTTTAGTAAGTATGCCGGCATTGGGCTGGAAATACCGGTTTTGGGATTCTGCACAGGATTGGTTTGCAAACCGCTGAATCCACCCGTGAGTTTAGCTCTGTCAGTTGAATGCACACTTTGAAAACCATTCAGTTAGATAGCTCCGTTTTGGTTTTAGAAGCAGATTCTTCTCTGTACAGCCTACGGTCCCGTTCACTCCGGAATATCCCAACGCAGCTCCTAGAAGAAACGTGTTTCTGACTCGCTGAATCTCAACATAGATTCAACTCTATTAGGTGAACGAACGCACAGCAGAGCAGTTTCAAGGAAACATTTCTCCTGAGTTTTAGACGAAGTTTACTCCTGTTTAGTACACATGCCGGCATTGGGCTGGAAATACCGGTTTTGGGATTCTGCACAGAAAGGTTTTGCAAACCGCTGAATCCACACGTGAGTTCAACTCTGACATTTGAATGCACACATTGAAAACCATTCAATTAGATAACTCCGTTTTGGTTTTAGGAGCAGATATTTCTCTGTACAGCCTATGGTCCCATTCACTCGGGAAAATCCCAACGGAGCTCCTAGAAGAAACCTGTTTCTGACTCGCTGAATCTCAACATAGATTCAACTCTCTTAGGTGAACGAACGCACAGCAGAGGACTTTCAAGGAAACGTTTCTCCTGAGTTTTAGACGAAGTTTCCTGCTGTTTAGTACGTATGCCGGCATTGGGCTGGAAATACCGGTTTTGGGATTCTGCACAGAAAGGGTTTGCAAACCGCTGTATCCACAAGTGAGTTTAACTCTGTCAGTTGAATGCACACATTGACAACCATTCAGTTAGATAGCTCCGTTTTGGTTTTAGAAGCAGATATTTCTCTGTACAGCCTATGGTCCCGTTCACTCCGGAATATCCCAACGCAGCTCCTAGAAGAAACGTTTTTCTGACTCGCTGAATCTCAACATAGATTCAACTCTCTTAGGTGAACGCACGCACAGCAGAGCAGTTTCAAGGAAACGTTTCTCCTGAGTTTTAGACGAAGTTTCCTGCTGTTTAGTACGTATGCCGGCATTGGGCTGGAAATACCGGTTTTGGGATTCTTCACAGAAAGGGTTTGCAAACCGCTGAATCCACACGTGATTTTAACTGTGTCAGTTGAATGCACACATTGACAACCAATCAGTTAGATAGCTCCGTTTTGGTTTTAGAAGCAGATATTTCTCTGTACAGTCTATGGTCCCATTCACTCGGGAATATCCCAACGCAGCTCCTAGAAGAAACGTGTTTCTGACTCGCTGAATCTCAACATAGATTCAAGTCTCTTAGGTGAAGTAATGCACAGCAGAGAAGTTTCAAGGAAACGTTTCTCCTGAGTTTTTGACGAAGTTTACTGCTGTTTAGTACGTATGCCGGCCTTGGGCTGGAAATACCGGTTTTGGGATTCTGCACAGAAATGGTTTGCAAACCGCGGAATCCACACGTGAGTTTAACTCTGTCAGTTGAATGCACACATTGACAACCATTCAGTTAGATAGCTCCGTTTTGGTTTTAGAAGCAGATATTTCTCTGTACAGCCTATGGTCCCGTTCACTCCGGAATATCCCAACGCAGCTCCTAGAAGAAACGTTTTTCTGACTCGCTGAATCTCAACATAGATTCAACTCTCTTAGGTGAACGCACGCACAGCAGAGCAGTTTCAAGGAAACGTTTCTCCTGAGTTTTAGACGAAGTTTCCTGCTGTTTAGTACGTATGCCGGCATTGGGCTGGAAATACCGGTTTTCGGATTCTTCACAGAAAGGGTTTGCAAACCGCTGAATCCACACGTGAGTTTAACTCTGTCAGTTGAATGCACACATTGACAACCATTCAGTTAGATAGCTCCGTTTTGGTTTTAGAAGCAGATATTTCTCTGTACAGTCTATGGTCCCAGTCACTCGGGAATATCCCAACGCAGCTCCTAGAAGAAACGTGTTTCTGACTCACTGAATCTCAACATAGATTCAACTCTCTTAGGTGAACGAACGCACAGCAGAGCAGTTTCAAGGAAACGTTTCTCCTGAGTTTTAGACGAAGTTGCCTGCTGTTTAGTACGTATGCCGACATTGATCTGGAAGTACCGGTTTTGAGATTCTGCACAGAAACGGTTTGCAAACCGCTGAATCCACACGTGAGTTTAACTCTGTCAGTTGAATGCACACATTGACAAACATTCAGTTAGATAGCTCCGTTTTGGTTTCAGAAGCAGATATTTCTCTGTACATCCTATGGTCCCATTCACTCGGGAATACCCCAACACAGCTCCTAGAAGAAACGTGTTTCTGACTCGCTGAATCTCAACATAGATTCAACTCTCTTAGGTGAAAGAACGCACAGCAGAGCAGTTTCAAGGAAACATTTCTCCTGAGTTTTAGACGAAGTTTCCTGCTGTTTAGTACGTATGCCGGCCTTGGGCTGGAAATACCGGTTTTGGGATTCTTCACAGAAAGGGTTTGCAAACCGCTGAATCCACACGTGAGTTTAACTCTGTCAGTTGAATGCACACATTGACAACCATTCAGTTAGATAGCTCCGTTTTGGTTTTAGAAGCAGATATTTCTCTGTACAGTCTATGGTCCCAGTAACTCGGGAATATCCCAACGCAGCTCCTAGAAGAAACGTGTTTCTGACTCGCTGAATCTCAACATAGATTCAACTCTCTTAGGTGAACGAACGCACAGCAGAGCAGTTTCAAGGAAACGTTTCTCCTGAGTTTTAGACGAAGTTTCCTGCTGTTTAGTACTTATGCCGGCATTGGGCTGGAAATACCGGTTTTGGGATTCTGCACAGAAAGGGTTTGCAAACCGCTGTATCCACACGTGAGTTTAACTCTGTCAGTTTAATGCACACATTGACAACCATTCAGTTAGATAGCTCCGTTTTGGTTTTAGAAGCAGATATTTCTCTGTACAGCCTATGGTCCCATTCACTCTGGAATATCCCATCGCAGCTCCTAGAAGAACCGTGTTTCTGACTCGCTGAATCTCAACATAGATTCAACTCTCTTAGGTGAAGTAATGCACAGCAGAGAAGTTTCAAGGAAACGTTTCTCCTGAGTTTTAGACGAAGTTTCCTGCTGTTTAGTACGTATGCCGGCCTTGGGCTGGAAATACTGGTTTTGGGATTCTGCACAGAAATGGTTTGCAAACCACGGAATCCACACGTGAGTTTAACTCTGTCAGTTGAATGCACACATTGACAACCATTCAGTTAGGTAGCTCCGTTTTGGTTTTAGAAGCAGATATTTCTCTGTACAGCCTATGATCCCATTCACTCGGGAATATCCCATCACAGCTCCTAGAAGAGAGGTGTTTCTGACTCGCTGAATATCAATATAGATTCAACTCTCTTAGGTGAACGAACGCACAGCAGAGCAGTTTCAATGAAACTTTTCTCCTGAGTTTTAGACGAAGTTTACTGCTGTTTAGTACATATGCCGGAATTGGGCTGGAAATACCGGTTTTGGGATTCTGCACAGAAAGGGTTTGCAAACCGCTCTATCCACAAGTGAGTTTAACTCTGTCAGTTGAATGCACACATTGACAACCATTCAGTTAGATAGCTCCGTTTTGGTTTTAGAAGCAGATATTTCTCTGTACAGCCTATGGTCCCGTTCACTCCGGAATATCCCAACGCAGCTCCTAGAAGAAACGTTTTTCTGACTCGCTGAATCTCAACATAGATTCAACTCTCTTAGGTGAACGCACGCACAGCAGAGCAGTTTCAAGGAAACGTTTCTCCTGAGTTTTAGACGAAGTTTCCTGCTGTTTAGTACGTATGCCGGCATTGGGCTGGAAATACCGGTTTTGGGATTCTTCACAGAAAGGGTTTGCAAACCGCTGAATCCACACGTGATTTTAACTGTGTCAGTTGAATGCACACATTGACAACCAATCAGTTAGATAGCTCCGTTTTGGTTTTAGAAGCAGATATTTCTCTGTACAGTCTATGGTCCCATTCACTCGGGAATATCCCAACGCAGCTCCTAGAAGAAACGTGTTTCTGACTCGCTGAATCTCAACATAGATACAAGTCTCTTAGGTGAAGTAATGCACAGCAGAGAAGTTTCAAGGAAACGTTTCTCCTGAGTTTTTGACGAAGTTTACTGCTGTTTAGTACGTATGCCGGCCTTGGGCTGGAAATACCGGTTTTGGGATTCTGCACAGAAATGGTTTGCAAACCGCGGAATCCACACGTGAGTTTAACTCTGTCAGTTGAATGCACACATTGACAACCATTCAGTTAGATAGCTCCGTTTTGGTTTTAGAAGCAGATATTTCTCTGTACAGCCTATGGTCCCATTCACTCGGGAATATCCCATCACAACTCCTAGAAGAAAGGTGTTTCTGACTCGCTGAATATCAATATAGATTCAACTCTCTTAGGTGAACGAACGCACAGCAGAGCAGTTTCAATGAAACTTTTCTCCTGAGTTTTAGACGAAGTTTACTGCTGTTTAGTACGTATGCCGGCATTGGGCTGGAAATACCGGTTTTGGTATTCTGCACAGGATTGGTTTGCAAACCGCTGAATCCACCCGTGAGTTTAGCTCTGTCAGTTGAATGCACACTTTGAAAACCATTCAGTTAGATAGCTCCGTTTTGGTTTTAGAAGCAGATTCTTCTCTGTACAGCCTACGGTCCCGTTCACTCCGGAATATCCCAACGCAGCTCCTAGAAGAAACGTGTTTCTGACTCGCTGAATCTCAACATAGATTCAACTCTATTAGGTGAACGAACGCACAGCAGAGCAGTTTCAAGGAAACATTTCTCCTGAGTTTTAGACGAAGTTTACTCCTGTTTAGTACACATGCCGGCATTGGGCTGGAAATACCGGTTTTGGGATTCTGCACAGAAAGGTTTTGCAAACCGCTGAATCCACACGTGAGTTCAACTCTGACATTTGAATGCACACATTGAAAACCATTCAATTAGATAACTCCGTTTTGGTTTTAGGAGCAGATATTTCTCTGTACAGCCTATGGTCCCATTCACTCGGGAAAATCCCAACGGAGCTCCTAGAAGAAACCTGTTTCTGACTCGCTGAATCTCAACATAGATTCAACTCTCTTAGGTGAACGAACGCACAGCAGAGGACTTTCAAGGAAACGTTTCTCCTGAGTTTTAGACGAAGTTTCCTGCTGTTTAGTACGTATGCCGGCATTGGGCTGGAAATACCGGTTTTGGGATTCTGCACAGAAAGGGTTTGCAAACCGCTGTATCCACAAGTGAGTTTAACTCTGTCAGTTGAATGCACACATTGACAACCATTCAGTTAGATAGCTCCGTTTTGGTTTTAGAAGCAGATATTTCTCTGTACAGCCTATGGTCCCGTTCACTCCGGAATATCCCAACGCAGCTCCTAGAAGAAACGTTTTTCTGACTCGCTGAATCTCAACATAGATTCAACTCTCTTAGGTGAACGCACGCACAGCAGAGCAGTTTCAAGGAAACGTTTCTCCTGAGTTTTAGACGAAGTTTCCTGCTGTTTAGTACGTATGCCGGCATTGGGCTGGAAATACCGGTTTTCGGATTCTTCACAGAAAGGGTTTGCAAACCGCTGAATCCACACGTGAGTTTAACTCTGTCAGTTGAATGCACACATTGACAACCATTCAGTTAGATAGCTCCGTTTTGGTTTTAGAAGCAGATATTTCTCTGTACAGTCTATGGTCCCAGTCACTCGGGAATATCCCAACGCAGCTCCTAGAAGAAACGTGTTTCTGACTCACTGAATCTCAACATAGATTCAACTCTCTTAGGTGAACGAACGCACAGCAGAGCAGTTTCAAGGAAACGTTTCTCCTGAGTTTTAGACGAAGTTGCCTGCTGTTTAGTACGTATGCCGACATTGATCTGGAAGTACCGGTTTTGAGATTCTGCACAGAAACGGTTTGCAAACCGCTGAATCCACACGTGAGTTTAACTCTGTCAGTTGAATGCACACATTGACAAACATTCAGTTAGATAGCTCCGTTTTGGTTTCAGAAGCAGATATTTCTCTGTACATCCTATGGTCCCATTCACTCGGGAATACCCCAACACAGCTCCTAGAAGAAACGTGTTTCTGACTCGCTGAATCTCAACATAGATTCAACTCTCTTAGGTGAAAGAACGCACAGCAGAGCAGTTTCAAGGAAACATTTCTCCTGAGTTTTAGACGAAGTTTCCTGCTGTTTAGTACGTATGCCGGCATTGGGCTGGAAATACCGGTTTTGGGATTCTTCACAGAAAGGGTTTGCAAACCGCTGAATCCACACGTGAGTTTAACTCTGTCAGTTGAATGCACACATTGACAACCATTCAGTTAGATAGCTCCGTTTTGGTTTTAGAAGCAGATATTTCTCTGTACAGTCTATGGTCCCAGTAACTCGGGAATATCCCAACGCAGCTCCTAGAAGAAACGTGTTTCTGACTCGCTGAATCTCAACATAGATTCAACTCTCTTAGGTGAACGAACGCACAGCAGAGCAGTTTCAAGGAAACGTTTCTCCTGAGTTTTAGACGAAGTTTCCTGCTGTTTAGTACTTATGCCGGCATTGGGCTGGAAATACCGGTTTTGGGATTCTGCACAGAAAGGGTTTGCAAACCGCTGTATCCACACGTGAGTTTAACTCTGTCAGTTTAATGCACACATTGACAACCATTCAGTTAGATAGCTCCGTTTTGGTTTTAGAAGCAGATATTTCTCTGTACAGCCTATGGTCCCATTCACTCTGGAATATCCCATCGCAGCTCCTAGAAGAACCGTGTTTCTGACTCGCTGAATCTCAACATAGATTCAACTCTCTTAGGTGAAGTAATGCACAGCAGAGAAGTTTCAAGGAAACGTTTCTCCTGAGTTTTAGACGAAGTTTCCTGCTGTTTAGTACGTATGCCGGCCTTGGGCTGGAAATACTGGTTTTGGGATTCTGCACAGAAATGGTTTGCAAACCACGGAATCCACACGTGAGTTTAACTCTGTCAGTTGAATGCACACATTGACAACCATTCAGTTAGGTAGCTCCGTTTTGGTTTTAGAAGCAGATATTTCTCTGTACAGCCTATGATCCCATTCACTCGGGAATATCCCATCACAGCTCCTAGAAGAGAGGTGTTTCTGACTCGCTGAATATCAATATAGATTCAACTCTCTTAGGTGAACGAACGCACAGCAGAGCAGTTTCAATGAAACTTTTCTCCTGAGTTTTAGACGAAGTTTACTGCTGTTTAGTACATATGCCGGAATTGGGCTGGAAATACCGGTTTTGGGATTCTGCACAGAAAGGGTTTGCAAACCGCTCTATCCACAAGTGAGTTTAACTCTGTCAGTTGAATGCACACATTGACAACCATTCAGTTAGATAGCTCCGTTTTGGTTTTAGAAGCAGATATTTCTCTGTACAGCCTATGGTCCCAGTCTCTCGGGAATATCCCAACGCAGCTCCTAGAGGAAACGTGTTTCTGACTCACTGAATCTCAACATAGATTCAACTCTCTTAGCTGAACGATCGTACAGCAGAGCAGTTTCGAGGAAACATTTCTCCAGAGTTTTAGACGAAGTTTACTCCTGTTTAGTACACATGCCGGCATTGGGCCGGAAATACTGGATTTGGGATTCTGCACAGAAAGGTTTTGCAAACCGCTGAATCCACACTTGAGTTCAACTCTGACATTTGAATGCACACATTGAAAACCATTCAATTAGATAGCTCCGTTTTGGTTTTAGGAGCAGATATTTCTCTGTACAGCCTATGGTCCCATTCACTCGCGAAAATCCCAACGCAGCTCCTAGAAGAAACCTGTTTCTGACTCGCTGAATCTCAACATAGATACAACTCTCTTAGGGGAACGAACGCACAGCAGAGCAGTTTCAAGGAAACGTTTCTCCTGAGTTTTAGACGAAGTTTCCTGCTGTTTAGTACGTATGCCGGCATTGGGCTGGAAATACCGGTTTTGGGATTCTTCACAGAAAGGGTTTGCAAACCGCTGAATCCACACGTGATTTTAACTCTGTCAGTTGAATGCACACATTGACAACCATTCAGTTAGATAGCTCCGTTTTGGTTTTAGAAGCAGATATTTCTCTGTACAGTCTATGGTCCCATTCACTCGGGAATATCCCAACGCAGCTCCTAGAAGAAACGTGTTTCTGACTCGCTGAATCTCAACATAGATTCAAGTCTCTTAGGTGAAGTAATGCACAGCAGAGCAGTTTCAAGGAAACGTTTCTCCTGAGTTTTAGACGAAGTTTACTCCTGTTTAGTACACATGCCGGCATTGGGCTGGAAATACCGGTTTTGGGATTCTGCACAGAAAGGTTTTGCAAACCGCTGAATCCACACGTGAGTTCAACTCTGACATTTGAATGCACACATTGAAAACCATTCAATTAGATAACTCCGTTTTGGTTTTAGGAGCAGATATTTCTCTGTACAGCCTATGGTCCCATTCACTCGGGAAAATCCCAACGGAGCTCCTAGAAGAAACCTGTTTCTGACTCGCTGAATCTCAACATAGATTCAACTCTCTTAGGTGAACGAACGCACAGCAGAGGACTTTCAAGGAAACGTTTCTCCTGAGTTTTAGACGAAGTTACCTGCTGTTTAGTACGTATGCCGGCATTGGGCTGGAAATACCGGTTTTGGAATTCTGCACAGAAAGGGTTTGCAAACCGCTGTATCCACAAGTGAGTTTAACTCTGTCAGTTGAATGCACACATTGACAACCATTCAGTTAGATAGCTCCGTTTTGGTTTTAGAAGCAGATATTTCTCTGTACAGCCTATGGTCCCGTTCACTCCGGAATATCCCAACGCAGCTCCTAGAAGAAACGTTTTTCTGACTCGCTGAATCTCAACATAGATTCAACTCTCTTAGGTGAACGCACGCACAGCAGAGCAGTTTCAAGGAAACGTTTCTCCTGAGTTTTAGACGAATTTTCCTGCTGTTTAGTACGTATGCCGGCATTGGGCTGGAAATACCGGTTTTCGGATTCTTCACAGAAAGGGTTTGCAAACCGCTGAATCCACACGTGAGTTTAACTCTGTCAGTTGAATGCACACATTGACAACCATTCAGTTAGATAGCTCCGTTTTGGTTTTAGAAGCAGATATTTCTCTGTACAGTCTATGGTCCCAGTCACTCGGGAATATCCCAACGCAGCTCCTAGAAGAAACGTGTTTCTGACTCACTGAATCTCAACATAGATTCAACTCTCTTAGGTGAACGAACGCACAGCAGAGCAGTTTCAAGGAAACGTTTCTCCTGAGTTTTAGACGAAGTTGCCTGCTGTTTAGTACGTATGCCGACATTGATCTGGAAGTACCGGTTTTGAGATTCTGCACAGAAACGGTTTGCAAACCGCTGAATCCACACGTGAGTTTAACTCTGTCAGTTGAATGCACACATTGACAAACATTCAGTTAGATAGCTCCGTTTTGGTTTCAGAAGCAGATATTTCTCTGTACATCCTATGGTCCCATTCACTCGGGAATACCCCAACACAGCTCCTAGAAGAAACGTGTTTCTGACTCGCTGAATCTCAACATAGATTCAACTCTCTTAGGTGAACGAACGCACAGCAGAGCAGTTTCAAGGAAACATTTCTCCTGAGTTTTAGACGAAGTTTCCTGCTGTTTAGTACGTATGCCGGCATTGGGCTGGAAATACCGGTTTTGGGATTCTTCACAGAAAGGGTTTGCAAACCGCTGAATCCACACGTGAGTTTAACTCTGTCAGTTGAATGCACACATTGACAACCATTCAGTTAGATAGCTCCGTTTTGGTTTTAGAAGCAGATATTTCTCTGTACAGTCTATGGTCCCAGTAACTCGGGAATATCCCAACGCAGCTCCTAGAAGAAACGTGTTTCTGACTCGCTGAATCTCAACATAGATTCAACTCTCTTAGGTGAACGAACGCACAGCAGAGCAGTTTCAAGGAAACGTTTCTCCTGAGTTTTAGACGAAGTTTCCTGCTGTTTAGTACGTATGCCGGCATTGGGCTGGAAATACCGGTTTTGGGATTCTGCACAGAAAGGGTTTGCAAACCGCTGTATCCACACGTGAGTTTAACTCTGTCAGTTTAATGCACACATTGACAACCATTCAGTTAGATAGCTCCGTTTTGGTTTTAGAAGCAGATATTTCTCTGTACATCCTATGGTCCCATTCACTCTGGAATATCCCATTGCAGCTCCTAGAAGAACCGTGTTTCTGACTCGCTGAATCTCAACATAGATTCAACTCTCTTAGGTGAAGTAATGCACAGCAGAGAAGTTTCAAGGAAACGTTTCTCCTGAGTTTTAGACGAAGTTTCCTGCTGTTTAGTACGTATGCCGGCCTTGGGCTGGAAATACTGGTTTTGGGATTCTGCACAGAAATGGTTTGCAAACCACGGAATCCACACGTGAGTTTAACTCTGTCAGTTGAATGCACACATTGACAACCATTCAGTTAGGTAGCTCCGTTTTGGTTTTAGAAGCAGATATTTCTCTGTACAGCCTATGATCCCATTCACTCGGGAATATCCCATCACAGCTCCTAGAAGAGAGGTGTTTCTGACTCGCTGAATATCAATATAGATTCAACTCTCTAAGGTGAACGAACGCACAGCAGAGCAGTTTCAATGAAACTTTTCTCCTGAGTTTTAGACGAAGTTTACTGCTGTTTAGTACGTATGCCGGCATTGGGCTGGAAATACCGGTTTTGGGATTCTGCACAGGATTGGTTTGCAAACCGCTGAATCCACCCGTGAGTTTAGCTCTGTCAGTTGAATGCACACTTTGAAAACCATTCAGTTAGATAGCTCCGTTTTGGTTTTAGAAGCAGATTCTTCTCTGTACAGCCTACGGTCCCGTTCACTCCGGAATATCCCAACGCAGCTCCTAGAAGAAACGTGTTTCTGACTCGCAGAATCTCAACATAGATTCAACTCTATTAGGTGAACGAACGCACAGCAGAGCAGTTTCAAGGAAACATTTCTCCTGAGTTTTAGACGAAGTTTACTCCTGTTTAGTACACATGCCGGCATTGGGCTGGAAATACCGGTTTTGGGATTCTGCACAGGAAGGGTTTGCAAACCGCTGAATCCACACGTGAGTTCAACTCTGACATTTGAATGCACACATTGAAAACCATTCAATTAGATACCTCCGTTTTGGTTTTAGGAGCAGATATTTCTCTGTACAGCCTATGGTCCCATTCACTCGGGAAAATCCCAACGGAGCTCCTAGAAGAAACCTGTTTCTGACTCGCTGAATCTCAACATAGATTCAACTCTCTTAGGTGAACGAACGCACAGCAGAGGACTTTCAAGGAAACGTTTCTCCTGAGTTTTAGACGAAGTTTCCTGCTGTTTAGTACGTATGCCGGCATTGGGCTGGAAATACCGCTTTTGGGATTCTGCACAGAAAGGGTTTGCAAACCGCTGTATCCACAAGTGAGTTTAACTCTGTCAGTTGAATGCACACATTGACAACCATTCAGTTAGATAGCTCCGTTTTGGTTTTAGAAGCAGATATTTCTCTGTACAGCCTATGGTCCCGTTCACTCCGGAATATCCCAACGCAGCTCCTAGAAGAAACGTTTTTCTGACTCGCTGAATCTCAACATAGATTCAACTCTCTTAGGTGAACGCACGCACAGCAGAGCAGTTTCAAGGAAACGTTTCTCCTGAGTTTTAGACGAAGTTTCCTGCTGTTTAGTACGTATGCCGGCATTGGGCTGGAAATACCGGTTTTCGGATTCTTCACAGAAAGGGTTTGCAAACCGCTGAATCCACACGTGAGTTTAACTCTGTCAGTTGAATGCACACATTGACAACCATTCAGTTAGATAGCTCCGTTTTGGTTTTAGAAGCAGATATTTCTCTGTACAGACTATGGTCCCAGTCACTCGGGAATATCCCAACGCAGCTCCTAGAAGAAACGTGTTTCTGACTCACTGAATCTCAACATAGATTCAACTCTCTTAGGTGAACGAACGCACAGCAGAGCAGTTTCAAGGAAACGTTTCTCCTGAGTTTTAGACGAAGTTGCCTGCTGTTTAGTACGTATGCCGACATTGATCTGGAAGTACCGGTTTTGAGATTCTGCACAGAAACGGTTTGCAAACCGCTGAATCCACACGTGAGTTTAACTCTGTCAGTTGAATGCACACATTGACAAACATTCAGTTAGATAGCTCCGTTTTGGTTTCAGAAGCAGATATTTCTCTGTACATCCTATGGTCCCATTCACTCGGGAATACCCCAACACAGCTCCTAGAAGAAACGTGTTTCTGACTCGCTGAATCTCAACATAGATTCAACTCTCTTAGGTGAACGAACGCACAGCAGAGCAGTTTCAAGGAAACATTTCTCCTGAGTTTTAGACGAAGTTTCCTGCTGTTTAGTACGTATGCCGGCATTGGGCTGGAAATACCGGTTTTGGGATTCTTCACAGAAAGGGTTTGCAAACCGCTGAATCCACACGTGAGTTTAACTCTGTCAGTTGAATGCACACATTGACAACCATTCAGTTAGATAGCTCCGTTTTGGTTTTAGAAGCAGATAATTCTCTGTACAGTCTATGGTCCCAGTAACTCGGGAATATCCCAACGCAGCTCCTAGAAGAAACGTGTTTCTGACTCGCTGAATCTCAACATAGATTCAACTCTCTTAGGTGAACGAACGCACAGCAGAGCAGTTTCAAGGAAACGTTTCTCCTGAGTTTTAGACGAAGTTTCCTGCTGTTTAGTACGTATGCCGGCATTGGGCTGGAAATACCGGTTTTGGGATTCTGCACAGAAAGGGTTTGCAAACCGCTGTATCCACACGTGAGTTTAACTCTGTCAGTTTAATGCACACATTGACAACCATTCAGTTAGATAGCTCCGTTTTGGTTTTAGAAGCAGATATTTCTCTGTACATCCTATGGTCCCATTCACTCTGGAATATCCCATCGCAGCTCCTAGAAGAACCGTGTTTCTGACTCGCTGAATCTCAACATAGATTCAACTCTCTTAGGTGAAGTAATGCACAGCAGAGAAGTTTCAAGGAAACGTTTCTCCTGAGTTTTAGACGAAGTTTCCTGCTGTTTAGTACGTATGCCGGCCTTGGGCTGGAAATACTGGTTTTGGGATTCTGCACAGAAATGGTTTGCAAACCACGGAATCCACACGTGAGTTTAACTCTGTCAGTTGAATGCACACATTGACAACCATTCAGTTAGGTAGCTCCGTTTTGGTTTTAGAAGCAGATATTTCTCTGTACAGCCTATGATCCCATTCACTCGGGAATATCCCATCACAGCTCCTAGAAGAGAGGTGTTTCTGACTCGCTGAATATCAATATAGATTCAACTCTCTTAGGTGAACGAACGCACAGCAGAGCAGTTTCAATGAAACTTTTCTCCTGAGTTTTAGACGAAGTTTACTGCTGTTTAGTACATATGCCGGCATTGGGCTGGAAATACCGGTTTTGGGATTTTGCACAGGAAGGGTTTGCAAACCCCTGAATCCACACGTGAGTTTAGCTCTGTCAGTTGAATGCACACTTTGAAAACCATTCAGTTAGATAGCTCCGTTTTGGTTTTAGAAGCAGATATTTCTCTGTTCAGCCTATGGTCCCGTTCACTCCGGAATATCCCAACGCAGCTCCTAGAAGAAACGTTTTTCTGACTCGCTGAAACTCAACATAGATTCAACTCTCTTAGGTGAACGCACGCACAGCAGAGCAGTTTCAAGGAAACGTTTCTCCTGAGTTTTAGACGAAGTTTCCTGCTGTTTAGTACGTATGCCGGCATTGATCTCGAAGTACCGGTTTTGGGATTCTGCACAGAAACGGTTTGCAAACCGCTGAATCCACAGGTGAGTTTAACTCTGTCAGTTGAATGCACACATTGACAACCATTCAGTTAGATAGCTCCGTTTTGGTTTTAGGAGCAGATATTTCTCTGTACAGCCTATGCTCCAATTCACTCTGGAATATCCCATCGCAGCTCCTAGAAGAAACGTGTTTCTGACTCGCTGAATCTCAACATTGATTCAACTCTCTTAGGTGAACGAACGCACAGCAGAGCAGTTTCAAGGAAACGTTTCTCCTGAGTTTTAGACGAAGTTTCCTGCTGTTTAGTACGTATGCCGGCCTTGGGCTGGAAATACGGGTTTTGGGATTCTGCACAGAAATGGTTTGCAAACCGCGGAATCCGCACATGAGTTTAACTCTGTCAGTTGAATGCACACATTGACAACCATTCGGTTAGATAGCTCCGTTTTGGTTTTAGAAGCAGATATTTCTCTGTACAGCCTATGGTACCATTCACTCGGGAATATCCCAACGCAGCTCCTAGAAGAAACGTGTTTCTGACTCACTGAATCTCAACATAGATTCAACTCTCTTAGGTGAACGAACGCACAGCAGAGCAGTTTCAAGGAAACCTTTCTCCTGAGTTTTAGACGAAGTTTCCTGCTGTTTAGTACGTATGCCGGCATTGGGCTGGAAATACCGGTTTTGGGATTCTTCACAGAAAGGGTTTGCAAACCGCTGTATCCACACGTGAGTTTAACTCTGTCAGTTGAATGCACACAATGACAACCATTCAGTTGGATAGCTCCGTTTTGGTTTTAGAAGCAGATATTTCTCTGTACAGCCTATAGTCCCAGTCACTCGGGAATATCCCATCGCAGCTCCTAGAAGAAACGTGTTTCTGACTCGCTGAATCTCAACATAGATTCAACTCTCTTAGCTGAACGAACGCACAGCAGAGCAGTTTCAAGGAAACATTTCTCCTGAGTTTTAGACGAAGTTTACTCCTGTTTAGTACACATGCCGGCATTGGGCTGGAAATACCGGTTTTGGGATTCTGCACAGAAAGGTTTTGCAAACCGCTGAATCCACACGGGAGTTCAACTCAGAAATTTGAATGCACACATTGAAAACCATTCAATTAGATAGCTCCGTTTTGGTTTTAGGAGCAGATATTTCTCTGTACAGCCTATGGTCCCATTCACTCGCGAAAATCCCAACGCAGCTCCTAGAAGAAACCTGTTTCTGACTCGCTTAATCTCAACATAGATTCAACTCTCTTAGGTGAAGTAATGCACAGCAGAGAAGTTTCATGGAAACGTTTCTCCTGAGTTTTAGACGAAGTTTCCTGCTGTTTAGTACGTATGCCAGCCTTGGGCTGGAAATACCGGTTTTGGGATTCTGCACAGAAATGGTTTGCAAACCACGGAATCCACACGTGAGTTTAACTCTGTCAGTTGAATGCACACATTGACAACCATTCAGTTAGATAGCTCCGTTTTGGTTTCAGAAGCAGATATTTCTCTGTACAGCCTACGGTCCCATTCACTCGGGAATATCCAGTCACAGCTCCTAGAAGAAAGGTGTTTCTGACTCGCTGAATATCAATATAGATTCAACTCTCTTAGGTGAACGAACGCACAGCAGAGCAGTTTCAATGAAACTTTTCTCCTGAGTTTTAGACGAAGTTTATTGCTGTTTAGTACGTATGCCGGCATTGGGCTGGAAATACCGGTTTTGGGATTCTTCACAGAAAGGGTTTGCAAACCGCTGAATCCACACGTGAGTTTAACTCTGTCAGTTGAATGCACACATTGACAACCATTCAGTTAGATAGCTCCGTTTTGGTTTTAGAAGCAGATATTTCTCTGTACAGCCTACGGTACCATTCACTCGGGAATATCCCGTCACAGCTCCTAGAAGAAACGTGTTTCTGACTCGCTGAATCTCAACATAGATTCAACTCTCTTAGGTGAACGAACGCACAGCAGTGCATTTTCAAGGAAACGTTTCTCCTGAGTTTTAGACGAAGTTTCCTGCTGTTTAGTACGTATGCCGGCATTGGGCTGGAAATACCGGTTTTGGGATTCTGCACAGAAAGGGTTTGCAAACCGCTGTATCCACACGTGGGTTTAACTCTGTCAGTTGAATGCACATATTGACAACCATTCAGTTAGATAGCTCCGTTTTGGTTTAAGAAGCAGATATTTATCTGTAGAGTCTATGGTCCCATTCACTCGGGAATATCCCAACGCACCTCCTAGAAGAAACGTGTTTCTGACTCGCTTAATCTCAACATAGATTCAACTCTCTTAGGTGAAGTAATGCACAGCAGAGAAGTTTCAAGGAAACGTTTCTCCTGAGTTTTAGGCGAAGTTTCCTGCTCTTTAGTACGTATGCCGGCCTTGGGCTGGAAATACCGGTTTTGGGATTCTGCACAGAAATGGTTTGCAAACCACAGAATCCACACGTGAGTTTAACTCTGTCAGTTGAATGCACACATTGACAACCATTCAGTTAGGTAGCTCCGTTTTGGTTTTAGAAGCAGATATTTCTCTGAACAGCCAATGGTCCCATTCACTCTGGAATATCCCATCGCAGCTCCTAGAAGAAAGGTGTTTCTGACTCGCTGAATCTCAACATAGATTCAACTCTCTTAGGTGAAGTAATGCACAGCAGAGCAGTTTCAATGAAACTTTTCTCCTGAGTTTTAGTCGAAGTTTACTGCTGTTTAGTACGTATGCCGGCATTGGGCTGGAAATAACGGTATTCGGATTCTTCACAGAAAGGGTTTGCAAACCGCTGAATCCACCCGTGAGTTTAGCTGTGTCAGTTGAATGCACACTTTGAAAACCATTCTGTTAGATAGCTCCGTTTTGGTTTTAGAAGCAGATATTTCTCTGTACAGCCTATGGTCCCGTTCACCCTGGAATATCCCAACGCAGCTCCTAGATGAAACGTGTTTCTGACTCGCTGAATCTCACCATAGATTCAACTCTATTAGGTGAACGAACGCACAGCAGAGCAGTTTCAAGGAAACATTTCTCCTGAGTTTTAGACGAAGTTTACTCCTGTTTAGTAGACATGCCGGCATTGGGCTGGACATACCGGTTTTGGGATTCTGCACAGAAAGGTTTTGCAAACCGCTGAATCCACACGTGAGTTCAACTCTGACATTTGAATGCACACATTGAAAACCATTCAATTAGATAGCTCCGTTTTGGTTTTAGGAGCAGATATTTCTCTGTACAGCCTATGGTCCCATTCACTCGGGAAAATCCCAACGGAGCTCCTAGAAGAAACCTGTTTCTGACTCGCTGAATCTCAACATAGATTCAACTCTCTTAGGTGAACGAAAGCACAGCAGAGGACTTTCAAGGAAACGTTTCTCCTGAGTTTTAGACGAAGTTTCCTGCTGTTTAGTACGTATGCCGGCATTGGGCTGGAAATACCGGTTTTGGGATTCTGCACAGAAAGGGTTTGCAAACCGCTGTATCCACTCGTGAGTTTAACTCTGTCAGTTGAATGCACACATTGACAACCATTCAGTTAGATAGCTCCGTTTTGGTTTTAGAAGCAGATATTTCTCTGTACAGCCTATGGTCCCATTCACTCGGGAAAATCCCAACGGAGCTCCCAGAAGAAACCTGTTTCTGACTCGCTGAATCTCAACATAGATTCAACTCTCTTAGGTGAACGAACGCACAGAAGAGCAGTTTCAAGGAAACGTTTCTCCTGAGTTTTAGACGAAGTTTCCTGCTGCTTAGTACGTATGCCGGCATTGGGCCGGAAATACCAGTTTTGGGATTCTGCAAAGAAAGGTTTGCAAACCGCTGTATCCACACGTGAGTTTAACTCTGTCAGTTGAATGCACACATTGACAACCATTCAGTTAGATAGCTCCGTTTTGGTTTTAGAAGCAGATATTTCTCTGTACAGCCTATGGTCCCATTCACTCTGGAATATCCAATCGCAGCTCCTAGAAGAAACGTGTTTCTGACTCGCTGAATCTCAACATAGATTCAACTCTCTTAGCTGAACGAACGCACAGCAGAGCAGTTTCAAGGAAACGTTTCTCCTGAGTTTTAGACGAAGTTTCCTGCTGTTTAGTACGTATGCCAGCATTGGGCTGGAAATACCGGTTTTGGGATTCTGCACAGAAAGGGTTTGCAAACCGCTGAATCCACACGTGAGTTTAACTCTGTCAGTTGAATGCACACATTGACAACAATTCAGTTAGATAGCTCCGTTTTGGTTTTAGAAGCAGATATTTCTCTGTACAGCCTATGGTCCCATTCACTCGGGAATACCCCAACACAGCTCCTAGAAGAAACGTGTTTCTGACTCGCTGAATCTCAACATAGATTCAACTCTCTTAGGTGAACGAACGCACAGCAGAGCAGATTCAAGGAAACAATTCTCCTGAGTTTTTGACGAAGTTTACTCCTGTTTAGTACACATGCCGGCATTGGGCTGGAAATACCGGTTTTGGGATTCTGCACAGAAAGGTTTTGCAAACCGCTGATTCCACACGTGAGTTCAACTCTGACATTTGAATGCACACATTGAAAACCATTCAATTAGATAGCTCCGTTTTGGTTTTAGGAGCAGATATTTCTCTGTACAGCCCATGGTCCCATTCACTCGGGAAAATCCCAACGCAGCTCCTAGAAGAAACCTGTTTCTGACTCGCTGAATCTCAACATATATTCAACTCTCATAGGTGAAGTAATGCACAGCAGAGAAGTTTCAAGGAAACGTTTCTCCTGAGTTTTAGACGAAGTTTCCTGCTGTTTAGTACGTATGCCGGCATTGGGCTGGAAATACCGGTTTTGGGATTCTGCACAGAAAGGGTTTGCAAACCGCTGTATCCACACGTGAGTTTAATTCTGTCAGTTGAATGCACACATTGACAACCATTCAGTTAGATAGCTCCGTTTTGGTTTTAGAAGCAGATATTTCTCTGTACAGCCTATGGTCCCATTCACTCGGGAATATCCCAACACAGCTCCTAGAAGAAACGTGTTTCTGACTCGCTGAATCTCAACATAGATTCAACTCTCTTAGGTGAACGAACGCACAGCAGAGCAGTTTCAAGGAAACGTTTCTCCTGAGTTTTAGACGAAGTTTACTGCTGTTTAGTATGCATGCCGGCATTGGCCTGGAAATACCGGTTTTGGGATTCTTCACAGAAATGGTTTGGAAACCGCTGAATCCACACGTGAGTTTAACACTGTCAGTTGAATGCACACATTGACAACCATTCAGTTAGATAGCTGCGTTTTGGTTTTAGAAGCAGATATTTCTCTGTACAGCCTATGGTCCCGTTCACTCCGGAATATCCCAACGCAGCTCCTAGAAGAAACGTTTTTCTGACTCGCTGAATCTCAACATAGATTCAACTCTCTTAGGTGAACGCACGCACAGCAGAGCAGTTTCGAGGAAACGATTCTCCTAAGTTTCAGACGAAGTTTCCTGCTGTTTAGTACGTATGCCGGCATTGGGCTGGAAATACCGGTTTTGGGATTCTGCACAGAAAGGGTTTGCAAACCGCTGAATCCACACGTGAGTTTAACTCTGCCAATTGAATGCACACATTGACAACCATTCAGTTAGATAGCTCCGTTTTGGTTTTAGAAGCAGATATTTCTCTGTGCAGCCTATGGTCCCATTCACTCGGGAATATCCCAACACAGCTCCCAGAAGAAACGGGTTTCTGACTCTCTGAATCTCAACATAGATTCAACTCTCTTAGGTGAACGAAAGCACAGCAGAGCAGTTTCAAGGAAACGTTTCTCCTGAGTTTTAGACGAAGCTTACTGCTGTTTAGTACGCATGCAGGCATTGGGCTGGAAATACCGGTTTTGGGATTCTGCACAGAAAGGTTTTGCAAACCGCTGAATCCACACGTGAGTTTAACACTCTCAGTTGAATGCACACATTGACAACCATTCAGTTAGATAGCTCCGTTTTGGTTTTAGGAGCATATATTTCTCTGTACAGCCTATGGTCCCATTCACTCGCGAAAATCCCAACGCAGCTCCTAGAAGAAACCTGTTTCTGACTCGCTGAATCTCAATATAGATTCAACTCTCTTAGGTGAACGAACGCACAGCAGAGCAGTTTCAAGGAAACGTTTCTCCTGAGTTTTAGACGAAGTTTCCTGCTGTTTAGTACGTATGCCGGCATTGGGCTGGAAATACCCGTTTTGGGATTCTTCACAGAAAGGGTTTGCAAACCGCTGAATCCACACGTGAGTTTAACTCTGTCAGTTGAATGCACACATTGACAACCATTCAGTTAGATAGCTCCGTTTTGTTTTTAGAAGCAGATATTTCTCTGTACTGTCTATGGTCCCATTCACTCGGGAATATCCCAACGCAGCTCCTAGAAGAAACGTGTTTCTGACTCGCTTAATCTCAACATAGATTCAACTCTCTTAGGTGAAGTAATGCACAGCAGAGAAGTTTCAAGGAAACGTTTCTCCTGAGTTTTAAACGAAGTTTCCTGCTGTTTAGTACGTATGCCGGCCTTTGGGCTGGAAATACCGGTTTTGGGATTCTGCACAGAAATGGTTTGCAAACCGCGGAATCCACACGTGAGTTTAACTCTGTCAGTTGAATGCACACATTGACAACCATTCAGTTAGATAGCTCCGTTTTGGTTTTAGAAGCAGATATTTCTCTGTACAGCCTACGGTCCCATTCACTCGGGAATATCCCATCACAGCTCCTAGAAGAAAGGTGTTTCTGACTCGCTGAATATCAATATAGATTCAACTCTCTTAGGTGAACGAACGCAGAGCAGAGCAGTTTCAATGAAACTTTTCTGCTGAGTTTTAGACGAAGTTTACTGCTGTTTAGTACGTATGCCGGCATTGGGCTGGAAATACCGGTTCTGGGAATCTGCACAGGAAGGGTTTGCAAACCGCTGAATCCACACGTGAGTTTAGCTCTGTCAGTTGAATGCACACTTTGAAAACCATTCAGTTAGATAGCTCCGTTTTGGTTTTAGAAGCAGATATTGCTCTGTACAGCCTATGGTCCCGTTCACTCGGGAATATCCCAGCGCAGCTCCTAGAAGAAACGTGTTTCTGACTCGCTGAATCTCAACATAGTTTCAACTCTCTTAGGTGAACGCACGCACAGCAGAGCAGTTTCAAGGAAACGTTTCTCCTGAGTTTTAGACGAAGTTTCCTGCTGTTTAGTACGTATGCCGGCATTGGGCTGGAAATACCAGTTCTCGGATTCTTCACAGAAAGGGTTTGCAAACCGCTGAATCCACACGTGAGTTTAACTCTGTCAGTTGAATGCACACATTGACAACCATTCAGTTAGATAGCTCCGTTTTGGTTTTAGAAGCAGACATTTCTCTGTACAGTCTATGGTCCCAGTCACTCGGGAATAAACCAACGCAGCTCCTAGAAGAAACGTGTTTCTGACTCGCTGAATCTCAACATAGATTCAACTCTCTTAGGTGAACGAACGCACAGCAGAGCAGTTTCAAGGAAACGTTTCTCCTGAGTTTTAGACGAAGTTTCCTGCTGTTTAGTACATATGCCGGCATTGAGCTGGAAGTACCGGTTTTGGGATTCTGCACAGAAAGGGTTTGCAAACCGCTGTATCCACAGGTGAGTTTAACTCTGTCAGTTGAATGCATACATTGACAACCATTCAGTTGGATAGCTCCGTTTTGGTTTTAGAAGCAGATATTTCTCTGTACAGTCTATGGTCCCATTCACTCGGGAATATCCCAACGCAGCTCCTAGAAGAAACGTGTTTCTGACTCGCTGAATCTCAGCATAGATTCATCTCTCTTAGGTGAACGAACGCACAGCAGAGCAGTTTCAAGGAAACGTTTCTCCTGAGTTTTAGACGAAGTTTCCTGCTGTTTAGTACGTATGCCGGCATTCAGCTGGAAGTACCGGTTTTGGGATTCTGCACAGAAACGGTTTGCAAACCGCTGAATCCACACGTGAGTTTAACTCTGTCAGTTGAATGCACACATTGACAACCATTCAGTTAGATAGCTCCGTTTTGGTTTTAGGAGCAGATATTTCTCTGTACAGCCTATGGTCCAGTTCACTCTCGAATATCCCATCGCAGCTCCTAGAAGAAACGTGTTTCTGACTCGCTGAATCTCAACATAGATTCAACTCTCTTAGCTGAATGAACGCACAGCAGAGCACTTTCAAGGAAACGTTTCTCCTGAGTTTTAGACGAAGTTTCCTGCTGTTTAGTACGTATGCCGGCATTGGGCTGGAAATACCGGTTTTGGGATTCTGCACAGAAAGGGTTTGCAAACCGCTGAATCCACACGTGAGTTTAACTCTGTCAGTTGAATGCACACATTAACAACCATTCAGTTAGATAGCTCCGTTTTGGTTTTATTAGCAGATATTTCTCTGTACAGCCTATGGTCCCGTTCACTCGGAAATATCCCAGCGCAGCTCCTAGAAGAAACGTGTTTCTGACTCGCTGAATCTCAACATAGATTCAACTCTCTTAGGTGAACGCACGCACAGCAGAGCAGTTTCAAGGAAACGTTTCTCCTGAATTTTAGACGAAGTTTCCTGCTGTTTAGTACGTATGCCGGCATTGGGCTGGAAATACCGGTTCTCGGATTCTTCACAGAAAGGGTTTGCAAACCGCTGAATCCACACGTGAGTTTAACACTGTCAGTTGAATGCACACATTGACAACTATTCAGTTAGATAGCTCCGTTTTGGTTTTAGAAGCAGATATTTCTCTGTACAGTCTATGGTCCCAGTCACTCGGGAATATCCCAACGCAGCTCCTAGAAGAAACGTGTTTCTGACTCGCTGAATCTCAACATAGATTCAACTCTCTTAGGTGAACGAACGCACAGCAGAGCAGTTTCAAGGAAACGTTTCTCCTGAGTTTTAGACGAAGTTTCCTGCTGTTTAGTACATATGCCGGCATTGAGCTGGAAGTACCGGTTTTGGGATTCTGCACAGAAACGGTTTGCAAACCGCTGAATCCACACGTGAGTTTAACTCTGTCATTTGAATGCACACATTGACAACCATTCAGTTAGATAGCTCCGTTTTGGTTTTAGGAGCAGATATTTCTCTGTACAGCCTATGGTCCCATTCACTCTGGAATATCCCATCGCAGCTCCTAGAAGAAACGTGTTTCTGACTCGCTGAATCTCAACATAGATTCAACTCTCTTAGCTGAATGAACGCACAGCAGAGCACTTTCAAGGAAAAGTTTCTCCTGAGTTTTAGACGAAGTTTCCTGCTGTTTAGTACGTATGCCGGCATTGGGCTGGAAATACCGGTTTTGGGATTCTGCACAGAAAGGGTTTGCAAACCGCTGAATCCACACGTGAGTTTAACTCTGTCAGTTGAATGCACACATTGACAACCATTCAGTTGGATAGCTCCGTTTTGGTTTTAGAAGCAGATATTTCTCTGTACAGCCTATGGTCCCAGTCACTCGGGAATATCCCAACGCAGCTCCTAGAAGAAACGTGTTTCTGACTCGCTGAATCTCAACATAGATTCAACTCTCTTAGGTGAAGTAATGCACAGCAGAGAAGTTTCAAGGAAACGTTTCTCCTGAGTTTTAGACGAAGTTTCCTGCTGTTTAGTACGTATGCCGGCCTTGGGCTGGAAATACCGGTTTTGAGATTCTGCACAGAAATGGTTTGCAAACCGCGGAATCCACACGTGAGTTTAACTCTGTCAGTTGAATGCACACATTGACAACCATTCAGTTGGATAGCTCCGTTTTGGTTTTAGAAGCAGATATTTCTCTGTACAGCCTATGGACCCATTCACTCGGGAATATCCCAACACAGCTCCCAGAAGAAACGGGTTTCTGACTCCCTGAACCTCAACATAGATTCAACTCTCTTAGGTGAACAAACGCACAGCAGAGCAGTTTCAAGGAAACGTTTCTCCTGAGTTTTAGACGAAGCTTACTGCTGTTTAGTACGCATGCCGGCATTGGGCTGGAAATACCGGTTTTGAGATTCTGCACAGAAAGGTTTTGCAACCGCTGAATCCACACGTGAGTTTAACACTCTCAGTTGAATGCACACATTGACAACCATTCAGTTAGATAGCTCCGTTTTGGTTTTAGGAGCAGATATTTCTCTGTACAGCCTATGGTCCCATTCACTCGCGAAAATCCCAACGCAGCTCCTAGAAGAAACCTGTTTCTGACTCGCTTAATCTCAACATAGTTTCAACTCTCTTAGGTGAACGAACGCACAGCAGAGCAGTTTCAAGGAAACGTTTCTCCTGAGTTTTAGACGAAGTTTCCTGCTGTTTAGTAGGTATGCCGGCCTTGGGCTGGAAATACCGGTTTTGGGATTCTGCACAGAAATGGTTTGCAAACCGCGGAATCCACACGTGAGTTTAACTCTGTCAGTTGAATGCACACATTGACAACCATTCAGTTAGATAGCTCCGTTTTGGTTTTAGAAGCAGATATTTCTCTGTACAGCCTACGGTCCCATTCACTCGGGAATATCCCATCACAGCTCCTAGAAGAAAGGTGTTTCTGACTCGCTGAATATCAATATAGATTCAACTCTCTTAGGTGAACGAACGCACAGCAGAGCAGTTTCAATGAAACTTTTCTCCTGAGTTTTAGACGAAGTTTACTGCTGTTTAGTACCTATGCCGGCATTGGGCTGGAAATACCGGTTTTGGGATTCTGCACAGGAAGGGTTTGCAGACCGCTGAATCCACACGTGAGTTTAGCTCTGTCAGTTGAATGCACACTTTGAAAACCATTCAGTTAGATAGCTCCGCTTTGGTTTTAGAAGCAGATATTTCTCTGTACAGCCTATGGTCCCGTTCACTCGGGAATATCCCAGCGCAGCTCCTAGAAGAAACGTGTTTCTGACTCGCTGAATCTCAACATAGATTCAACTCTCTTAGGTGAACGCACGCACAGCAGAGCAGTTTCAAGGAAACGTTTCTCCTGAGTTTTAGACGAAGTTTCCTGCTGTTTAGTATGTATGCCGGCATTGGGCTGGAAATACCGGTTTTGGGATACTGCACAGAAAGGGTTTGCAAACCGCTGAATCCACACGTGAGTTTAACTCTGTCAGTTGAATGCACACATTGACAACCATTCAGTTGGAAAGCTCCGTTTTGGTTTTAGAAGCAGATATTTCTCTGTACAGCCTATGGTCCCAGTCACTCGGGAATATCCCAACGCAGCTCCTAGAAGAAACGTGTTTCTGACTCGCTGAATCTCAACATAGATTCAACTCTCTTAGGTGAAGTAATGCACAGCAGAGAAGTTTCAAGGAAACGTTTCTCCTGAGTTTTAGACGAAGTTTCCTGCTGTTTAGTACGTATGCCGGCCTTGGGCTGGAAATACCGGTTTTGAGATTCTGCACAGAAATGGTTTGCAAACCGCGGAATCCACACGTGAGTTTAACTCTGTCAGTTGAATGCACACATTGACAACCATTCAGTTGGATAGCTCCGTTTTGGTTTTAGAAGCAGATATTTCTCTGTACAGCCTATGGTCCCATTCACTCGGGAATATCCCAACACAGCTCCCAGAAGAAACGGGTTTCTGACTCGCTGAACCTCAACATAGATTCAACTCTCTTAGGTGAACGAACGCACAGCAGAGCCGTTTCAAGGAAACGTTTCTCCTGAGTTTTAGACGAAGCTTACTGCTGTTTAGTTCGCATGCCGGCATTGGGCTGGAAATACCGGTTTTGGGATTCTGCACAGAAAGGTTTTGCAAACCGCTGAATCCACACGTGAGTTTAACACTCTCAGTTGAATGCACACATTGACAACCATTCAGTTAGATAGCTCCGTTTTGGTTTTAGGAGCAGATATTTCTCTGTACTGCCTATGGTCCCATTCACTCGCGAAAATCCCAACGCAGCTCCTAGAAGAAACCTGTTTCTGACTCGCTGAATCTCAACATAGATTCAACTCTCTTAGGTGAACGAACGCACAGCAGAGCAGTTTCAAGGAAACATTTCTCCTGAGTTTTAGACGAAGTTTCCTGCTGTTTAGTACGTATGCCGGCCTTGGGCTGGAAATACCGGTTTTGGGATTCTGCACAGAAATGGTTTGCAAACCGCGGAATCCACACGTGAGTTTAACTCTGTCAGTTGAATGCACACATTGACAACCATTCAGTTAGATAGCTCCGTTTTGGTTTTTGAAGCAGATATTTCTCTGTACAGCCTACGGTCCCATTCACTCGGGAATATCCCATCACAGCTCCTAGAAGAAAGGTGTTTCTGACTCGCTGAATATCAATATAGATTCAACTCTCTTAGGTGAACGAACGCACAGCAGAGCAGTTTCAATGAAACTTTTCTCCTGAGTTTTAGACGAAGTTTACTGCTGTTTAGTACCTATGCCGGCATTGGGCTGGAAATACCGGTTTTGGGATTCTGCACAGGAAGGGTTTGCAAACCGCTGAATCCACACGTGAGTTTAGCTCTGTCAGTTGAATGCACACTTTGAAAACCATTCAGTTAGATAGCTCCGTTTTGGTTTTAGAAGCAGATATTTCTCTGTACAGCATATGGTCCCGTTCACTCGGGAATATCCCAGCGCAGCTCCTAGAAGAAACGTGTTTCTGACTCGCTGAATCTCAACATAGATTCAACTCTCTTAGGTGAACGAACCCACAGCAGAGCAGTTTCAAGGAAACGTTTCTCCTGAGTTTTAGACGAAGTTTCCTGCTGTTTAGTACGTATGCCGGCATTGGGCTGGAAATACCGGTTCTCGGATTCTTCACAGAAATGGTTTGCAAACCGCTGAATCCACACGTGAGTTTAACTCTGTCAGTTGAATGCACACATTGACAACCATTCAGTTAGATATCTCCGTTTTGGTTTTAGAAGCAGATATTTCTCTGTACAGTCTATGGTCCCAGTCACTCGGGAATATCCCAACGCAGCTCCTAGAAGAAACGTGTTTCTGACTCGCTGAATCTCAACATAGATTCAACTCTCTTAGGTGAACGAACGCACAGCAGAGCAGTTTCAAGGAAACGTTTCTCCTGAGTTTTAGACGAAGTTTACTGCTGTTTAGTACATATGCCGGCATTGAGCTGGAAGTACCGGTTTTGGGATTCTGCACAGAAACGGTTTGCAAACCGCTGAATCCACACGTGAGTTTAACTCTGTCAGTTGAATGCACACATTGACAACCACTCAGTTAGATAGCTCCGTTTTGGTTTTAGGAGCAGATATTTCTCTGTACAGCCTATGGTCCCATTCAATCTGGAATATCCCATCGCAGCTCCTAGAAGAAACGTGTTTCTGACTCGCTGAATCTCAACATAGATTCAACTCTCTTAGCTGAATGAACGCACAGCAGAGCACTTTCAAGGAAACGTTTCTCCTGAGTTTTAGACGAAGTTTCCTGCTGTTTAGTACGTATGCCGGCACTGGGCTGGAAATACCGGTTTTGGGATTCTGCACAGAAAGGGTTTGCAAACCGCTGTATCCACACGTGAGTTTAACTCTGTCAGTTGAATGCACACATTGACAACCATTCAGTTGGAAAAGCTCCGTTTTGGTTTTAGAAGCAGATATTTCTCTGTACAGCCTATGGTCCCAGTCACTCGGGAATATCCCAACGCAGCTCCTAGAAGAAACGTGTTTCTGACTCGCTGAATCTCAACATAGATTCAACTCTCTTAGATGAAGTAATGCACAGCAGAGCAGTTTCAAGGAAACGTTTCTCCTGAGTTTTAGACGAAGTTTCCTGCTGTTTAGTACGTATGCCGGCCTTGGGCTGGATATACCGGTTTTGGGATTCTGCACAGAAATGGTTTGCAAACCGCGGAATCCACACGTGAGTTTAACTCTGTCAGTTGAATGCACACATTGACAACCATTCAGATTGATAGCTCCGTTTTGGTTTTAGAAGCAGATATTTCTCTGTACAGCCTACGGTCCCGTTCACTCGGGAATATACCATCACAGCTCCTAGAAGAAAGGTGTTTCTGACTCGCTGAATATCAATATAGATTCAACTCTCTTAGGTGAACGAACGCACAGCAAAGCAGTTTCAATGAAACTTTTCTCCTGAGTTTTAGACGAAGTTTACTGCTGTTTAGTACGTATGCCGACATTGGGCTGGAAATACCGGTTTTGGGATTCTTCACAGGAAGGGTTTGCAAACCGCTGAATCCACACGTGAGTTTAGCTCTGTCAGTTGAATGCACACATTGACAACCATTCAGTTAGATAGATCCGTTTTGGTTTTAGGAGCAGATATTTCTATGTACAGCCTATGGTCCCATTCACTCTGGAATATCCCATCGCAGCTCCTAGAAGAAACGTGTTTCTGACTCGCTGAATCTCAACATAGATTTAACTCTCTTAGCTGAATGAACGCACAGCAGAGCACTTTCAAGGAAACGTTTCTCCTGAGTTTTAGACGAAGTTTCCTGCTGTTTAGTACGTATGCCGGCATTGGGCTGGAAATACCGGTTTTGGGATTCTGCACAGAAAGGATTTGCAAACCGCTGAATCCACACGTGAGTTTAACTCTGCCAATTGAATGTACACATTGACAACCATTCAGTTATATAGCTCCGTTTTGGTTTTTGAAGCAGATATTTCTCTGTGCAGCCTATGGTCCCATTCACTCGGGAATATCCCAACACAGCTCCCAGAAGAAACGGGTTTCTGACTCTCTGAATCTCAACATAGATTCAACTCTCTTAGGTGAACGATCGCACAGCAGAGCCGTTTCAAGGAAACGTTTCTCCTGAGTTTTAGACGAAGCTTACTGCTGTTTAGTACGCATGCAGGCATTGGGCTGGAAATACCGGTTTTGGGATTCTGCACAGAAAGGTTTTGCAAACCGCTGAATCCACACGTGAGTTTAACACTCTCAGTTGAATGCACACATTGACAACCATTCAGTTAGATAGCTCCGTTTTGATTTTAGGAGCAGATATTTCTCTGTACAGCCTATGGTCCCATTCACTCGCGAAAATCCGATCGCAGCTCCTAGAAGAAACCTGTTTCTGACTCGCTGAATCTCAACATAGATTCAACTCTCTTAGGTGAACGAACGCACAGCAGAGCAGTTTCAAGGAAACGTTTCTCCTGAGTTTTAGACGAAGTTTCCTGCTGTTTAGTACGTATGCCGGCATTGGGCTGGAAATACCGGTTTTGGGATTCTGCACAGGAAGGGTTTGCAAACCGCTGAATCCACACGTGAGTTTAGCTCTGTCAGTTGAATGCACACTTTGAAAACCATTCAGTTAGATAGCTCCGTTTTGGTTTTAGAAGCAGATATTTCTCTGTACAGCATATGGTCCCGTTCACTCGGGAATATCCCAGCGCAGCTCCTAGAAGAAACGTGTTTCTGACTCGCTGAATCTCAACATAGATTCAACTCTCTTAGGTGAACGAACCCACAGCAGAGCAGTTTCAAGGAAACGTTTCTCCTGAGTTTTAGACGAAGTTTCCTGCTGTTTAGTACGTATGCCGGCATTGGGCTGGAAATACCGGTTCTCGGATTCTTCACAGAAAGGGTTTGCAAACCGCTGAATCCACACGTGAGTTTAACTCTGTCAGTTGAATGCACACATTGACAACCATTCAGTTAGATATCTCCGTTTTGGTTTTAGAAGCAGATATTTCTCTGTACAGTCTATGGTCCCAGTCACTCGGGAATATCCCAACGCAGCTCCTAGAAGAAACGTGTTTCTGACTCGCTGAATCTCAACATAGATTCAACTCTCTTAGGTGAACGAACGCACAGCAGAGCAGTTTCAAGGAAACGTTTCTCCTGAGTTTTAGACGAAGTTTCCTGCTGTTTAGTACATATGCCGGCATTGAGCTGGAAGTACCGGTTTTGGGATTCTGCACAGAAACGGTTTGCAAACCGCTGAATCCACACGTGAGTTTAACTCTGTCAGTTGAATGCACACATTGACAACCACTCAGTTAGATAGCTCCGTTTTGGTTTTAGGAGCAGATATTTCTCTGTACAGCCTATGGTCCCATTCAATCTGGAATATCCCATCGCAGCTCCTAGAAGAAACGTGTTTCTGACTCGCTGAATCTCAACATAGATTCAACTCTCTTAGCTGAATGAACGTACAGCAGAGCACTTTCAAGGAAACGTTTCTCCTGAGTTTTAGACGAAGTTTCCTGCTGTTTAGTACGTATGCCGGCACTGGGCTGGAAATACCGGTTTTGGGATTCTGCACAGAAATGGTTTGCAAACCGCTGTATCCACACGTGAGTTTAACTCTGTCAGTTGAATGCACACATTGACAACCATTCAGTTGGAAAAGCTCCGTTTTGGTTTTAGAAGCAGATATTTCTCTGTACAGCCTATGGTCCCAGTCACTCGGGAATATCCCAACGCAGCTCCTAGAAGAAACGTGTTTCTGACTCGCTGAATCTCAACATAGATTCAACTCTCTTAGGTGAAGTAATGCACAGCAGAGCAGTTTCAAGGAAACGTTTCTCCTGAGTTTTAGACGAAGTTTCCTGCTGTTTAGTACGTATGCCGGCCTTGGGCTGGATATACCGGTTTTGGGATTCTGCACAGAAATGGTTTGCAAACCGCGGAATCCACACGTGAGTTTAACTCTGTCAGTTGAATGCACACATTGACAACCATTCAGATTGATAGCTCCGTTTTGGTTTTAGAAGCAGATATTTCTCTGTACAGCCTACGGTCCCGTTCACTCGGGAATATACCATCACAGCTCCTAGAAGAAAGGTGTTTCTGACTCGCTGAATATCAATATAGATTCAACTCTCTTAGGTGAACGAACGCACAGCAAAGCAGTTTCAATGAAACTTTTCTCCTGAGTTTTAGACGAAGTTTACTGCTGTTTAGTACGTATGCCGACATTGGGCTGGAAATACCGGTTTTGGGATTCTTCACAGGAAGGGTTTGCAAACCGCTGAATCCACACGTGAATTTAGCTCTGTCAGTTGAATGCACACATTGACAACCATTCAGTTAGATAGATCCGTTTTGGTTTTAGGAGCAGATATTTCTCTGTACAGCCTATGGTCCCATTCACTCTGGAATATCCCATCGCAGCTCCTAGAAGAAACGTGTTTCTGACTCGCTGAATCTCAACATAGATTTAACTCTCTTAGCTGAATGAACGCACAGCAGAGCACTTTCAAGGAAACGTTTCTCCTGAGTTTTAGACGAAGTTTCCTGCTGTTTAGTACGTATGCCGACATTGGGCTGGAAATACCGGTTTTGGGATTCTGCACAGAAAGGATTTGCAAACCGCTGAATCCACACGTGAGTTTAACTCTGCCAATTGAATGTACACATTGACAACCATTCAGTTATATAGCTCCGTTTTGGTTTTTGAAGCAGATATTTCTCTGTGCAGCCTATGGTCCCATTCACTCGGGAATATCCCAACACAGCTCCCAGAAGAAACGGGTTTCTGACTCTCTGAATCTCAACATAGATTCAACTCTCGTAGGTGAACGATCGCACAGCAGAGCCGTTTCAAGGAAACGTTTCTCCTGAGTTTTAGACGAAGCTTACTGCTGTTTAGTACGCATGCAGGCATTGGGCTGGAAATACCGGTTTTGGGATTCTGCACAGAAAGGTTTTGCAAACCGCTGAATCCACACGTGAGTTTAACACTCTCAGTTGAATGCACACATTGACAACCATTCAGTTAGATAGCTCCGTTTTGGTTTTAGGAGCAGATATTTCTCTGTACAGCCTATGGTCCCATTCACTCGCGAAAATCCGATCGCAGCTCCTAGAAGAAACCTGTTTCTGACTCGCTGAATCTCAACATAGATTCAACTCTCTTAGGTGAACGAACGCACAGCAGAGCAGTTTCAAGGAAACGTTTCTCCTGAGTTTTAGACGAAGTTTCCTGCTGTTTAGTACGTATGCCGGCATTGGGCTGGAAATACCCGTTTTGGGATTCTTCACAGAAAGGGTTTGCAAACCGCTGAATCCACACGTGAGTTTAACTCTGTCAGTTGAATGCACACATTGACAACCATTCAGTTAGATAGCTCCGTTTTGGTTTTAGAAGCAGATATTTCTCTGTACAGCCTACGGTCCCATTCACTCGGGAATATCCCATCACAGCTCCTAGAAGAAAGGTGTTTCTGACTCGCTGAATATCAATATAGATTCAACTCTCTTAGGTGAACGAACGCAGAGCAGAGCAGTTTCAATGAAACTTTTCTCCTGAGTTTTAGACGAAGTTTACTGCTGTTTAGTACGTATGCCGGCATTGGGCTGGAAATACCGGTTTTGGGATTCTGCACAGGAAGGGTTTGCAAACCGCTGAATCCACACGTGAGTTTAGCTCTGTCAGTTGAATGCACACATTGACAACCATTCAGTTAGATAGCTCCGTTTTGGTTTTAGAAGCAGATATTTCTCTGTACAGCCTATGGTCCCGATCACTCGGGAATATCCCAGCGCAGCTCCTAGAAGAAACGTGTTTCTGACTCGCTGAATCTCAACATAGTTTCAACTCTCTTAGGTGAACGCACGCACAGCAGAGCAGTTTCAAGGAAACGTTTCTCCTGAGTTTTAGACGAAGTTTCCTGCTGTTTAGTACGTATGCCGGCATTGGGCTGGAAATACCGGTTCTCGGATTCTTCACAGAAAGGGTTTGCAAACCGCTGAATCCACACGTGAGTTTAACTCTGTCAGTTGAATGCAAACATTGACAACCATTCAGTTAGATAGCTCCGTTTTGGTTTTAGAAGCAGATATTTCTCTGTACAGTCTGTGGTCCCAGTCCCTCGGGAATAAACCAACGCAGTTCCTAGAAGAAACGTCTTTCTGACTCGCTGAATCTCAACATAGATTCAACTCTCTTAGGTGAACGAACGCACAGCAGAGCAGTTTCAAGGAAACGTTTCTCCTGAGTTTTAGACGAAGTTTCCTGCTGTTTAGTACATATGCCGGCATTGAGCTGGAAGTACCGGTTTTGGGATTCTGCACAGAAACGGTTTGCAAACCGCTGAATCCACACGTGAGTTTAACTCTGTCAGTTGAATGCACACATTGACAACCATTCAGTTAGATAGCTCCGTTTTGGTTTTAGAAGCAGATATTTCTCTGTACAGTCTATGATCCCAGTCACTCGGGAATATCCCAACGCAGCTCCTAGAAGAAACGTGTTTCTGACTCGCTGAATCTCAACATAGATTCAACTCTCTTAGGTGAACGAACGCACAGCAGAGCAGTTTCAAGGAAACGTTTCTCCTGAGTTTTAGACGAAGTTTCCTGCTGTTTAGTACGTATGCTGGCATTGGGCTGGAAATACCGGTTTTGGGATTCTGCACAGAAAGGGTTTGCAAACCGCTGTATCCACACGTGAGTTTAACTCTGTCAGTTGAATGCATACATTGACAACCATTCAGTTGGATAGCTCCGTTTTGGTTTTAGAAGCAGATATTTCTCTGTACAGCCTATGGTCCCATTCACTCGGGAATATCCCAACGCAGCTCCTAGAAGAAACGTGTTTCTGACTCGCTGAATCTCAACTTAGATTCATCTCTCTTAGGTGAACGAACGCACAGCAGAGCAGCTTCAAGGAAACGTTTCTCCTGAGTTTTAGACGAAGTTTCCTGCTGTTTAGTACGTATGCCGGCCTTGGGCTGGAAATACCGGTTTTGGGATTCTGCACAGAAACGGTTTGCAAACCGCTGAATCCACACGTGAGTTTAACTCTGTCAGTTGAATGCACACATTGACAACCATTCAGTTAGATAGCTCCGTTTTGGTTTTAGGAGCAGATATTTCTCTGTACAGCCTATGGTCCCATTCACTCTCGAATATCCCATTGCAGCTCCTAGAAGAAACGTGTTTCTGACTCGCTGAATCTCAACATAGATTCAACTCTCTTAGCTGTATGAACGCACAGCAGAGCACTTTCAAGGAAACGTTTCTCCTGAGTTTTAGACGAAGTTTCCTGCTGTTTAGTACGTATGCCGGCATTGGGCTGGAAATACCGGTTTTGGGATTCTGCACAGAAAGGGTTTGCAAACCGCTGAATCCACACGTGAGTTTAACTCTGTCAGTTGAATGCACACATTGACAACTATTCAGTTACATAGCTCCGTTTTGGTTTTAGAAGCAGATATTTCTCTGTGCAGCCTATGGTCCCATTCACTCGAGAATATCCCAACACAGCTCCCAGAAGAAACGGGTTTCTGACTCCCTGAATCTCAACATAGATTCAACGCTCTTAGGTGAACGAACGCACAGCAGAGCAGTTTCAAGGAAACGTTTCTCCTGAGTTTTAGTCGAAGTTTACTGCTGTTTAGTACGTATGCCGGCATTGGGCTGGAAATACCGGTTTTGGGATTCTGCACAGGAAGGGTTTGCAAACCGCTGAATCCACACGTGAGTTTAGCTCTGTCAGTTGAATGCACACTTTGAAAACCATTCAGTTAGATAGCTCCGTTTTGGTTTTAGAAGCAGATATTTCTCTGTACAGCCTATGGTCCCGTTCACTCGGGAATATCCCAGCGCAGCTCCTAGAAGAAACGTGTTTCTGACTCGCTGAATCTCAACATAGTTTCAACTCTCTTAGGTGAACGCACGCACAGCAGAGCAGTTTCAAGGAAACGTTTCTCCTGAGTTTTAGACGAAGTTTCCTGCTGTTTAGTAAGTATGCCGGCATTGGGCTGGAAATACCGGTTCTCGGATTCTTCACAGAAAGGATTTGCAAACCGCTGAATCCACACGTGAGTTTAACTCTGTCAGTTGAATGCAAACATTGACAACCATTCAGTTAGATAGCTCCGTTTTGGTTTTAGAAGCAGATATTTCTCTGTACAGTCTGTGGTCCCAGTCCCTCGGGAATAAACCAACGCAGTTCCTAGAAGAAACGTGTTTCTGACTCGCTGAATCTCAACATAGATTCAACTCTCTTAGGTGAACGAACGCACAGCAGAGCAGTTTCAAGGAAACGTTTCTCCTGAGTTTTAGACGAAGTTTCCAGCTGTTTAGTACATATGCCGGCATTGAGCTGGAAGTACCGGTTTTGGGATTCTGCACAGAAACGGTTTGCAAACCGCTGAATCCACACGTGAGTTTAACTCTGTCAGTTGAATGCACACATTGACAACCATTCAGTTAGATAGCTCCGTTTTGGTTTTAGAAGCAGATATTTCTCTGTACAGTCTATGATCCCAGTCACTCGGGAATATCCCAACGCAGCTCCTAGAAGAAACGTGTTTCTGACTCGCTGAATCTCAACATAGATTCAACTCTCTTAGCTGAACGAACGCACAGCAGAGCAGTTTCAAGGAAACGTTTCCCCTGAGTTTTAGACGAAGTTTCCTGCTGTTTAGTACGTATGCCGGCATTGGGCTGGAAATACTGGTTCTGGGATTCTGCACAGAAAGGGTTTGCAAACCGCTGAATCCACACGTGAGTTTATCTCTTTCAGTTGAATGCACACATTGACAACAATTCAGTTAGATAGCTCCGTTTTGGTTTAGAAGCAGATATTTCTCTGTACAGCCTATGGTCCCATTCACTCGGGAATATCCCAACACAGCTCGTAGAAGAAACGTGTTTCTGACTCGCTGAATCTCCACATAGATTCAACTCTCTTAGGTGAACGAACGCACAGCAGAGCAGTTTCAAGGAAACATTTCTCCTGAGTTTTAGACGAAGTTTACTCCTGTTTAGTACACATGACGGCATTGGGCTGGAAATACCGGTTTTGGGATTCTGCACAGAAAGGTTTTGCAAACCGCTGAATCCACACGTGAGTTCAACTCTGACATTCGAATGCACCCATTGAAAACCATTCAATTAGATAGCTCCGTTTTGGTTTTAGGAGCAGATATTTCTCTGTACAGCCTATGGTCCCATTCACTCGGGAAAATCCCAACGCAGCTCCTAGAAGAAACCTGTTTCTGACTCACTGAATCTCAACATAGATTCAACTCTCTTAGGTGAACGAACGCACAGCACAGGAGTTTCAAGGAAACGTTTCTCCTGAGTTTTAGACGAAGTTTCCTGCTGTTTAGTACGTATGCCGGCATTGGGCTGGAAAAACCGGTTTTGGGATTCTTCACAGAAAGGGTTTGCAAACCGCTGAATCCACACGTGAGTTTAACTCTGTCAGTTGAATGCACACATTGATAACCATTCAGTTAGATAGCTCCGTTTTGGTTTTAGAAGAAGATATTTCTCTGTACAGTCTATGGTCCCATTCACTCGGGAATATCCCAACGCAGCTCCTAGAAGAAACGTGTTTCTGACTCGCTGAATCTCAAGATAGATTCAACACTCTTAGATGAAGTAATGCACAGCAGAGCAGTTTCAAGGAAACGTTTCTCCTGAGTTTTAGACGAAGTTTCCTGTTGTTTAGTACGTATGCCGGCAGTGAGCTGGAAGTACCGGTTTTGGGATTCTCCACAGAAACGGTTTGCAAACCGCTGAATCCAAACGTGAGTTTAACTCTGTCAGTTGAATGCACACATTGACAACCATTCAGTTAGATAGCTCCGTTTTGGTTTTAGGAGCAGATATTTCTCTGTACAGCCTATGGTCCCATTCACTTGGGAATATCCCAACGCAGCTCCTAGAAGAAACGTGTTTCTGACTCGCTGAACCTCAACATAGATTGACCTCTCTTAGGTGAACGGACGCACAGCAGAGCAGTTTCAAGGAAACGTTTCTCCTGAGTTTTAGACGAAGTTTCCTGCTGTTTAGTACGTAAGCCGGCATTGGGCTGGAAATACCGGTTTTGGGATTCTGCACAGAAAGGGTTTGAAAACAGCTGAATCCACACATGAGTTTAACTCTGTCAGTTGAATGCACACAATGACAACCATTCAGTTAGATAGCTCCGTTTTGGTTTTAGAAGCAGATATTTCTCTGTACAGCCTATGGTCCCATTCACTCGGGAATATCCCAACGCAGATCCTAGAAGAAACGTGTTTCTGACTCGCTGAATCTCAACATAGATTCAACTCTCTTAGGTGAACGAACGCACAGCAGAGCAGTTTCAAGGAAACGTTTCTCCTGAGTTTTAGACGAAGTTTCCTGCTGTTTAGTACGTATGCCGGCATTGGGCTGGAAATACTGGTTTTGGGATTCTGCACAGAAAGGGATTGCAAACCGCTGAATCCACACGTCAGTTTAGCTCTGTCAGTTGAATGCACACATTGACAACCATTCAGTTAGATAGCTCCGTTTTGGTATTAGAAGCAGATATTTCTCTGTACAGCCTATGGTCCCATTCACTCGGGAATATCCCAACGCAGCTCCAGAAGAAATGTGTTTCTGACTCGCTGAATCTCAACATAGATTGAACTCTCTTAGGTGAACGAACGCACAGCAGAGCAGTTTCAAGGAAACGTTTCTCCTGAGTTTTAGACGACGTTTCCTGCTGTTTAGTACGTATGCCGGCAATGGGCTGGAAATACCGGTTTTGGGATTCTGCACAGAAAGGGTTTGCAAACCGCTGAATACACACGTGAGTTTAACTCTGTCAGTTGAATGCACACATTGACAACCATTCCGTTAGATAGCTCCGTTTTGGTTTTAGAAGCAGATATTTCTCTGTACAGCCTATGGTCCCAATCACTCAGAAATATCCCAACACAGCTCCTAGAAGACACGTGTTTCTGACTCGCTGAATCTCCACATAGATTCAACTCTCTTAGGTGAACGAACGCACAGCAGAGCAGTATCAAGGAAATGTTTCTCCTGAGTTTTAGACGAAGTTTCCTGCTGTTTAGTACGTATGCCGGCATTGGGCTGGAAATACTGGTTTTGGGATTCATCACAGAAAGGGTTTGCAAACCGCTGAATCCACACGTGAGTTTAACTCTGTCAGTTGAATGCACACATTGACAACCATTCAGTTAAATAGCACCCTTTTGGTTTTAGAAGCAGATATTTCTCTGTACAGCCTGTGGTCCCATTCACTCGGGAATATCCCAATGCAGCTCCTAGAAGAAACGTGTTTCTGACTCGCTGAATCTCAACATAGATTCAACTCTCTTAGGTGAACGAACGCACAGCAGAGCAGTTTCAAGGAAACGTTTCTCCTGAGTTTTAGACGAGGTTTCCAGCTGTTTAGTACGTATGCCGGCATTGGCTGGAAATACCGGTTTTGGGATTCTGCACAGAAAGGGTTTGCAAACCGCTGAATCCACACCTGATTTTAGCTCTGTCAGTTGAATGCACACATTGACAACCGTTCAGTTAGATAGCTCCGTTTTAATTTTAGAAGCAGATATTTCTCTGTACAGCCTATGGTCCCATTCACTAGGGAATATCCCAACGCAGCTCCTAGAAGAAACGTGTTTCTGACTCGCTGATACTCAACATAGATTCAACTCTCTTACGTAAACGAACGCACAGCAGATCAGTTTCAAGGAAACGTTTCTCCTGAGTTTTAGACGAAGTTTCCTGCTGTTTAGTACGTATGCCGGCATTGGGCTGGAAATACCGGTTTTGGGATTCTGCACAGAAAGGGTTTTCAAACCGCTGAATCCACACGTGAGTTTACCTCTGTCAGTTGAATGCACACATTGACAACCATTCAGTTAGAAAGCTCCGTTTTGGTTTTAGAAGCAGATATTTCTCTGTACAGGGTATGGTCCCATTCACTCGGGAATATCCCAACGCAGCTCCTAGAAGAAACGTGTTTCTGACTCGCTGAATCTCAACATAGATTCAACTCTCTTAGCTGAACGAACGCACAGTAGAGCAGTTTCATGGAAACGTTTCTCCTGAGTTTTAGACGAAGTTTCCTGCTGTTTAGTACGTATGCCGGCATTGGGCTGGAAATACCGGTTTTGGGATTCTTCACAGAAAGGGTTTGCAAATCGCTGAATCCACACTTGAGTTTAACTCTGTCAGTTGAATGAACACATTGACAACCATTCAGTTAGATAGCTCCGTTTTGTTTTTAGAAGCAGATATTTCTCTGTACAGCCTATGGTCCCAGTCACTCGGGAATATCCCAACGCAGCTCCTAGAAGAAACGTGTTTCTGACTCGCTGAATCTCAACATAGATTCAACTCTCTTAGGTGAACGAACGCACAGCAGAGGAGTTTCAAGGAAACGTTTCTCCTGAGTTTTAGACGAAGTTTCCTGCTGTTTAGTACGTATGCCGGCATTGGGCTGGAAATACCGGTTTTGGGATTCTGCACAGAAATGGTTTGCAAACCGCTGTATCCACACGTGAGTTTAACTCTGTCAGTTGAATGCACACATTGACAACCATTCAGTTAGATAGCTCCGTTTGGTTTTAGAAGCAGATATTTCTCTGTTCAGCCGATGGTACCATTCACTCGGAATATCCCAACACAGCTCCTAGAAGAAACATGTTTCTGACTCGCTGATACTCAACATAGATTCAACTCTCTTAGCTGAACGAACGCACAGCAGAGCAGTTTCAAGGAAACGTTTCTCCTGAGTTTTAGACGAAGTTTCCTGCTGTTTAGTACGTATGCCGGCATTGAGCTGGAAGTACCGGTTTTGGGATTCTGCACAGAAAGGGTTTGCAAAACGCTCAATCCACATGTCAGTTTAGCTCTGTCAGTTGAATGCACACATTGAGAACCATTCAGTTAGATAGCTCCGTTTTGGTTTTAGAAGCAGATATTTCTCTGAACAGCCTATGGTCCCATTCACTCGGGATTATCCCAACGCAGCTCCTAGAAGAAACGTGTTTCTGACTCGCTGAATCTCAACATAGATTCAACTCTCTTAGCTGAACGAACGCACAGCAGAGCAGTTTCAAGGAAACGTTTCTCCTGAGTTTTAGACGAAGTTTCCTGCTGTTTAGTACGTATGCCGGCATTGGGCTGGAAATACCGGTTTTAGGATTCTTCACAGAAAGGGTTTGCAAACCGCTGAATACACACGTCAGTTTAACTCTGTCAGTTGAATGCACACATTGACAACCATTCAGTTAGATAGCTCCGTTTTGGTTTTAGGAGCAGATATTTCTCTGTACAGCCTATGGTCCCTTCACTCTGGAATATCCCATCGCAGCTCCTAGAAGAAACATGTTTCTGACTCGCTGAATCTCAACATAGATTCAACTCTCCTAGGTGAACGAACGCACAGCACAGCAGTTTCAAGGAAACGTTTCTCCTGAGTTTTAGACGAAGTTTCCTGCTGTTTAGTACGTATGCCGGCATTGGGCTGGAAATACCGGCTTTGGGATTCTGCACAGAAAGGGTTTGCAAACCGCTGAATCCACACATGAGTTTAACTCTGTCAGTTGGATGCACACATTGACAACCATTCAGTTAGATAGCTCCGTTTTGGTTTTAGAAGCAGATATTTCTCTGTACAGCCTATGGTCCCATTCACTCGGGAATATCCCAACGCAGCTCCTAGAAGAAACGTGTTTCTGGCTCGCTGAATCTCAACATAGATTCAACTCTCTTAGGTGAACGTACGCACAGCAGAGCAGTTTCAAAGAAACGTTCCTCCTGAGTTTTAGACGAAGTTTCCTGCTGTTTAATACGTATGCCGGCATTGGGCTTGAAATACCAGTTTTGGGATTCTGCACAGAAAGGTTTTGCAAACCGCTGAATCCACACGTGAGTTCAATTCTGTCAGTTGAATGCACACATTGACAACCATTCAGTTAGATAGCTCCGTTTAGGTTTTAGGAGCAGATATTTCTCTGTACAGCCTATGGTCCCTTCACTCTGGAATATCCCATCGCAGCTCCTAGAAGAAACATGTTTCTGACTGCTGAATCTCAACATAGATTCAACTCTCTTAGGTGAACGAACGCACAGCAGAGCAGTTTCAAGGAAACGTTTCTCCTGAGTTTTAGACGAAGTTTCCTGCTGTTTAGTACGTATGCCGGCATTGGGCTGGAAATACCGGTTTTGGGATTCTGCACAGAAAGGGTTTGCAAACTGCTGAATCCACACGTGAGTTTAACTCTGTCAGTTGAATGCACACATTGACAACCATTCAGATAGATAGCTCCGTTTTGGTTTTAGAAGCAGATATTTCTCTGTACAGCCTATGGTCCCATTCACTCGGGAATATCCCAACGCAGCTCCTAGAAGAAACGTGTTTCTGACTCGCTGAATCTCAACATAGATTCAACTCTCTTAGGTGAACGTACGCACCGCAGAGAAGTTTCAAGGAAACGTTTCTCCTGAGTTTTAGACGAAGTTTCCTGCTGTTTAATACGTATGCCGGCATTGGGCTTGAAATACCGGTTTTGGGATTCTGCACAGGAATGTTTTGCAAACCGCTGAATCCACACGTGAGTTCAATTCTGTCAGTTGAATGCACACATTGACAACCATTCAGTTAGATAGCTCCGTTTTGGTTTTAGAAGCAGATATTTCTCTGTACAGCCTATGGTCCCGTTCACTCGGGAAAATCCCAACGCAGTTCCTAGAAGAAACGTGTTTCTGACTCGCTGAAACTCAACATAGATTCAACTCTCTTAGGTGAACGTACGCACAGCAGAGCAGTTTCAAGGAAACGTTTCTCCTGAGTTTTAGACGAAGTTTCCTGCTGTTTAATACGTATGCCGGCATTGGGCTTGAAATACCGGTTTTGTGATTCTTCACAGAAAGGGTTTGCAAACCGCTGAATCCACACGTGAGTTTAACTCTGTCAGTTGAATGAACACATTGACAACCTTTCAGTTAGATAGCTCCGTTTTGTTTTTAGAAGCAGATATTTCTCTGTACAGCCTATGGTCCCATTCACTCGGGAAAATCCCAACGCAGCTCCTAGAAGAAACCTGTTTCTGACTCGCTGAATCTCAACATAGATTCAACTCTCTTAGGTGAACGAACGCACAGCAGAGCAGTTTCAAGGAAACGTTTCTCCGGAGTTTTAGACGAAGTATCCTGCTGTTTAGTACGTATGCCGGCATTAGGCTGGAAATACCGGTTTTGGGATTCTGCACAGAAAGGGTTTGCAAACCGCTGAATCCACACGTCAGTTTAGCTCTGTCAGTTGAATGCACACATTGACAACCATTCAGTTAGATAGCTCCGTTTTGGTTTTAGAAGCAGATATTTCTCTATACAGCGTATGGTCCCGTTCACTCGGGAATATCCCATCACAGCTCCTAGAGAAAGGTGTTTCTGACTCGCTGAATATCAATATAGATTCAACTCTCTGACGTGAAGGAACGCACAGCAGAGAAGTTTCAAGGAAACGTTTCTCCTGAGTTTTAGACGAAGTTTCCTGCTGTTTAGTACGTATGCCGGCATTGGGCTGGAAATACCGGTTTTGGGATTCTGCACAGAAAGGGTTTGCAAACGCTGAATCCACACAAGAGTTTAACTCTGTCAGTTGAATGCACACAATGACAACCATGCAGTTAGATAGCTCCGTTTTGGTTTTAGAAGCAGATATTTCTCTGTACAACCTATGGTCCCATTCACTCGGGAATATCCCAACGCAGCTCCTAGAAGAAACGTGTTTCTGACTCGGTGAATCTCAACATAGATTGACCTCTCTTAGCTGAACGAACGCACAGTAGAGCAGTTTCAAGGAAACGTTTCTACTGAGTTTTAGACGAAGTTTCCTGCTGTTTAGTACGTATGCCGGCATTGGGCAGGAAATACCGGTTTTGGGATTCTGCACAGAAAGGGATTGCAAACTGCTGAATCCACACGTCAGTTTAGCTCTGTCAGTTGAATGCACACATTGACAACCATTCAGTTAGATAGCTCCGTTTTGGTTTTAGAAGCAGATATTTCTCTGAACAGTCTATGGTCCCATTCACTCGGGAATATCCCAACGCAGCTCCTAGAAGAAACGTGTTTCTGACTCGCTGAATCTCAACATAGATTCAACTCTCTTAGCTGAACGAACGCACAGCAGAGCAGTTTCAAGGAAACGTTTCTCCTGAGTTTTAGAAGAAGTTTCCTGCTGTTTAGTACGTATGCCGGCATTGGGCTGGAAATACCGGTTTTGGGATTCTGCACAGAAAGGTTTTGCCAACCGCTGAATCCACACGTGAGTTCAATTCTGTCAGTTGAATGCACACATTGACAACCATTCAGTTAGATAGCTCCGTTTTGGTTTTAGAAGCAGATATTTCTCTGTACAGCCTATGGTCCCGTTCACTCGGGAAAATCCCAACGCAGCTCCTAGAAGAAACGTGTTTCTGACTCGCTGAATCTCAACCTATATTCAATTCTCTTAGTTGAACGAACGCACAGGAGAGCAGTTTCAAGGAAACGTTTCTCCTGAGTTTTAGACGAAGTTTCCTGCTGTTTAGTACGTATGCCGGCATTGGGCTGGAAATACCGGTTTTGGGATTCTGCACAGAAAGGGTTTGAAAACGCTGAATCCACACAAGAGTTTAACTCTGTCAGTTGAATGCACACAATGACAACCATTCAGTTAGATAGCTCCGTTTTGGTTTTAGAAGCAGATATTTCTCTGTACAACCTATGGTCCCATTCACTCGGGAATATCCCAACGCAGCTCCTAGAAGAAACGTGTTTCTGACTCGGTGAATCTCAACATAGATTGACCTCTCTTAGCTGAACTAACGCACAGCAGAGCAGTTTCAAGGAAACGTTTCTACTGAGTTTTAGACGAAGTTTCCTGCTGTTTAGTATGTATGCCGGCATTGGACTGGAAATACCGGTTTTGGGATTCTGCACAGAAAGGGTTTGCAAACTGCTGAATCCACACGTCAGTTTAGCTCTGTCAGTTGAATGCACACATTGACAACCATTCAGTTAGATAGCTCCGTTTTGGTTTTAGAAGCAGATATTTCTCTGAACAGCCTATGGTCCCATTCACTCGGGAATATCCCAACGCAGCTCCTAGAAGAAACGTGTTTCTGACTCGCTGAATCTCAACATAGATTCAACTCTCTTAGCTGAACGAACGCACAGCAGAGCAGTTTCAAGGAAACGTTTCTCCTGAGTTTTAGACGAAGTTTCCTGATGTTTAGTACGTATGCCGGCATTGGGCTGGAAATACCGGTTTTGGGATTCTTCACAGAAAGGGTTTGCAAACCGCTGAATCCACACGTCAGTTTAACTCTGTCAGTTGAATGCACACATTGACAACCATTCAGTTAGAAAGCTCCGTTTTGGTTTTAGGAGCAGATATTTCTCTGTACAGCCTATGGTCCCTTCACTCTGGAATATCCCATCGCAGCTCCTAGAAGAAACATGTTTCTGACTGCTGAATCTCAACATAGATTCAACTCTCTTAGGTGAACGAACGCACAGCAGAGCAGTTTCAAGGAAACGTTTCTCCTGAGTTTTAGACGAAGTTTCCTGCTGTTTAGTACGTATGCCGGCATTGGGCTGGAAATACCGGTTTTGGGATTCTGCACAGAAAGGGTTTGCAAACCGCTGAATCCACACGTGAGTTTAACTCTGTCAGTTGAATGAACACATTGACAACCATTCAGTTAGATAGCTCCGTTTTGTTTTTAGAAGCAGATATTTCTCTGTACAGCCTATGGTCCCATTCACTCGGGAAAATCCCAACGCAGCTCCTAGAAGAAACGTGTTTCTGACTCGCTGAATCTCAACATAGATTCAACTCTCTTAGCTGAACGAACGCACAGCAGAGCAGTTTCAAGGAAACGTTTCTCCTGAGTTTTAGACGAAGTTTCCTGCTGTTTAGTACGTATGCCGGCATTGGGCTGGAAATACCGGTTTTGGGATTCTTCACAGAAAGGGTTTGCAAACCGCTGAATCCACACGTCAGTTTAACTCTGTCAGTTGAATGCACACATTGACAACCATTCAGTTAGATAGCTCCGTTTTGGTTTTAGGAGCAGATATTTCTCTGTACAGCCTATGGTCCCTTCACTCTGGAATATCCCATCGCAGCTCCTAGAAGAAACATGTTTCTGACTGCTGAATCTCAACATAGATTCAACTCTCTTAGGTGAACGAACGCACAGCAGAGCAGTTTCAAGGAAACGTTTCTCCTGAGTTTTAGACGAAGTTTCCTGCTGTTTAGTACGTATGCCGGCATTGGGCTGGAAATACCGGTTTTGGGATTCTGCACAGAAAGGGTTTGCAAACCGCTGAATCCACACGTGAGTTTAACTCTGTCAGTTGAATGAACACATTGACAACCATTCAGTTAGATAGCTCCGTTTTGGTTTTAGAAGCAGATATTTCTCTGTACAGCCTATGGTCCAATTCACTCGGGAAAATCCCAACGCAGCTCCTAGAAGAAACCTGTTTCTGACTCGCTGAATCTCAACATAGATTCAACTCTCTTAGGTGAACGAACGCACAGGAGAGCAGTTTCAAGAAAACGTTTCTCCTGAGTTTTAGACGAAGTTTCCTGCTGTTTAGTACGTATGCCGGCATTGGGCTGGAAATACCGGTTTTGGGATTCTGCACAGAAAGGGTTTGCAAACCGCTGAATCCACACAAGAGTTTAACTCTGTCAGTTGAATGCACACAATGACAACCATGCAGTTAGATAGCTCCGTTTTGATTTTAGAAGCAGATATTTCTCTGTACAGCCTATGGTCCCATTCACTCGGGAATATCCCAACGCAGCTCCTAGAAGAAACGTGTTTCTGACTCGCTGAATCTCAAAATAGATTGACCTCTCTTAGGTGAACGAACGCACAGCAGAGCAGTTTCAAGGAAACGTTTCTCCTGAGTTTTAGACGAAGTTTCCTGCTGTTTAGTACGTATGCCGGCATTGGGCTGGAAATACCGGTTTTGGGATTCTGCACAGAAAGGGTTTGCAAACGCTGAATCCACACAAGAGTTTAACTCTGTCAGTTGAATGCACACAATGACAACCATGCAGTTAGATAGCTCCGTTTTGGTTTTAGAAGCAGATATTTCTCTGTACAACCTATGGTCCCATTCACTCGGGAATATCCCAACGCAGCTCCTAGAAGAAACGTGTTTCTGACTCGGTGAATCTCAACATAGATTGACCTCTCTTAGCTGAACGAACGCACAGCAGAGCAGTTTCAAGGAAGCGTTTCTACTGAGTTTTAGACGAAGTTTCCTGCTGTTTAGTACGTATGCCGGCATTGGGCTGGAAATACCGGTTTTGGGATTCTGCACAGAAAGGGTTTGCAAACTGCTGAATCCACACGTCAGTTTAGCTCTGTCAGTTGAATGCACACATTGACAACCATTCAGTTAGATAGCTCCGTTTTGGTTTTAGAAGCAGATATTTCTCTGAACAGCCTATGGTCCCATTCACTCGGGAATATCCCAACGCAGCTCCTAGAAGAAACGTGTTTCTGACTCGCTGAATCTCAACATAGATTCAACTCTCTTAGCTGAACGAACGCACAGCAGAGCAGTTTCAAGGAAACGTTTCTCCTGAGTTTTAGACGAAGTTTCCTGCTGTTTAGTACGTATGCCGGCATTGGGCTGGAAATACCGGTTTTGGGATTCTTCACAGAAAGGGTTTGCAAACCGCTGAATCCACACGTCAGTTTAACTCTGTCAGTTGAATGCACACATTGACAACCATTCAGTTAGATAGCTCCGTTTTGGTTTTAGGAGCAGATATTTCTCTGTACAGCCTATGGTCCCTTCACTCTGGAATATCCCATCGCAGCTCCTAGAAGAAACATGTTTCTGACTGCTGAATCTCAACATAGATTCAACTCTCTTAGGTGAACGAACGCACAGCAGAGCAGTTTCAAGGAAACGTTTCTCCTGAGTTTTAGACGAAGTTTCCTGCTGTTTAGTACGTATGCCGGCATTGGGCTGGAAATACCGGATTTGGGATTCTGCACAGAAAGGGTTTGCAAACCGCTGAATCCACACGTGAGTTTAACTCTGTCAGTTGAATGAACACATTGACAACCATTCAGTTAGATAGCTCCGTTTTGGTTTTAGAAGCAGATATTTCTCTGTACAGCCTATGGTCCAATCACTCGGGAAAATCCCAACGCAGCTCCTAGAAGAAACCTGTTTCTGACTCGCTGAATCTCAACATAGATTCAACTCTCTTAGGTGAACGAACGCACAGGAGAGGAGTTTCAAGGAAACGTTTCTCCTGAGTTTTAGACGAAGTTTCCTGCTGTTTAGTACGTATGCCGGCATTGGGCTGGAAATACCGGTTTTGGGATTCTGCACAGAAAGGGTTTGCAAACCGCTGAATCCACACAAGAGTTTAACTCTGTCAGTTGAATGCACACAATGACAACCATGCAGTTAGATAGCTCCGTTTTGATTTTAGAAGCAGATATTTCTCTGTACAGACTATGGTCCCATTCACTCGGGAATATCCCAACGCAGCTCCTAGAAGAAACGTGTTTCTGACTCGCTGAATCTCAACATAGATTGACCTCTCTTAGGTGAACGAACGCACAGCAGAGCAGTTTCAAGGAAACGTTTCTCCTGAGTTTTAGACGAAGTTTCCTGCTGTTTAGTACGTATGCCGGCATTGGGCTGGAAATACCGGTTTTGGGATTCTGCACAGAAAGGGTTTGCAAACGCTGAATCCACACAAGAGTTTAACTCTGTCAGTTGAATGCACACAATGAAAACCATGCAGTTAGATAGCTCCGTTTTGGTTTCAGAAGCAGATATTTCTCTGTACAACCTATGGTCCCATTCACTCGGGAATATCCCAACGCAGCTCCTAGAAGAAACGTGTTTCTGACTCGGTGAAAATCAACATAGATTGACCTCTCTTAGCTGAACGAACGCACAGCAGAGCAGTTTCAAGGAAGCGTTTCTACTGAGTTTTAGACGAAGTTTCCTGCTGTTTAGTACGCATGCCGGCATTGGGCTGGAAATACCGGTTTTGGGATTCTGCACAGAAAGGGTTTGCAAACTGCTGAATCCACACGTCAGTTTAGCTCTGTCAATTGAATGCACACATTGACAACCATTCAGTTAGATAGCTCCGTTTTGGTTTTAGAAGCAGATATTTCTCTGAACAGCCTATGGTCCCATTCACTCGGGAATATCCCAACGCAGCTCCTAGAAGAAACGTGTTTCTGACTCGCTGAATCTCAACATAGATTCAACTCTCTTAGCTGATCGAACGCACAGCAGAGCAGTTTCAAGGAAACGTTTCTCCTGAGTTTTAGACGAAGTTTCCTGCTGTTTAGTACGTATGCCGGCATTGGGCTGGAAATACCGGTTTTGGCATTCTTCACAGAAAGGGTTTGCAAACCGCTGAATCCACACGTCAGTTTAACTCTGTCAGTTGAATGCACACATTGACAGCCATTCAGTTAGATAGCTCCGTTTTGGTTTTAGGAGCAGATATTTCTCTGTACAGCCTATGGTCCCTTCACTCTGGAATATCCCATCGCAGCTCCTAGAAGAAACACGTTTCTGACTGCTGAATCTCAACATAGATTCAACTCTCTTAGGTGAACGAACGCACAGCACAGCAGTTTCAAGGAAACATTTCTCCTGAGTTTTAGACGAAGTTTCCTGCTGTTTAGTACGTATGCCGGCATTGGGCTGGAAATACCGGTTTTGGGATTCTTCACAGAAAGGGTTTCCAAACCGCTGAATCCACACATGAGTTTAACTCTGTCAGTTGAATGCACACATTGACAGCCATTCAGTTAGATAGCTCCGTTTTGGTTTTAGAAGCAGATATTTCTCTGTACAGGCTATGGTCCCATTCACTCGGGAATATCACAACGCAGCTCCTAGAAGAAACGTGTTTCTGGCTCGCTGAATCTCAACATAGATTCAACTCTCTTAGGTGAACGTACGCACAGCAGAGCAGTTTCAAAGAAACGTTTCTCCTGAGTTTTAGACGAAGTTTCCTGCTGTTTAATACGTATGCCGGCATTGGGCTTGAAATACCGGTTTTGGGATTCTGCACAGAAAGGTTTTGCAAACCGCTGAATCCACACGTGAGTTCAATTCTGTCAGTTGAATGCACACATTGACAACCATTCAGTTAGATAGCTCCGTTTTGGTTTTAGAAGCAGATATTTCTCTGTACAGCCTATGGTCCCTTTCACTCGGGAAAATCCCAACGCAGGTCCTAGAAGAAACGTGTTTCTGACTCGCTGAATCTCAACATAGATTGACCTCTCTTAGCTGAACGAACGCACAGCAGAGCAGTTTCAAGGAAACGTTTCTACTGAGTTTTAGACGAAGTTTCCTGCTGTTTAGTACGTATGCCGGCATTGGGCTGGAAATACCGGTTTTCGGATTGTTAACAGAAAGGGTTTGCAAACCGCTGAATCCACACGTCAGTTTAACTCTGTCAGTTGAATGCACACATTGACAACCATTCAGTTAGATAGCTCCGTTTTGGTTTTAGGAGCAGATATTTCTCTGTACAGCCTATGGTCCCTTCACTCTGGAATATCCCATCGCAGCTCCTAGAAGAAACATGTTTCTGACTGCTGAATCTCAACATAGATTCAACTCTCTTAGGTGAACGAACGCACAGCAGAGCAGTTTCAAGGAAACGTTTCTCCTGAGTTTTAGACGAAGTTTCCTGCTGTTTAGTACGTATGCCGGCATTGGGCTGGAAATACCGGTTTTGGGATTCTGCACAGAAAGGGTTTGCAAACCGCTGAATCCACACGTGAGTTTAACTCTGTCAGTTGAATGCACACATTGACAACCATTCAGTTAGATAGCTCCGTTTTGGTTTTAGAAGCAGATATTTCTCTGTACAGCCTATGGTCCAATTCACTCGGGAAAATCCCAACGCAGCTCCTAGAAGAAACCTGTTTCTGACTCGCTGAATCTCAACATAGATTCAACTCTCTTAGGTGAACGAACGCACAGGAGAGCAGTTTCAAGAAAACGTTTCTCCTGAGTTTTAGACGAAGTTTCCTGCTGTTTAGTACGTATGCCGGCATTGGGCTGGAAATACCGGTTTTGGGATTCTGCACAGAAAGGGTTTGCAAACCGCTGAATCCACACAAGAGTTTAACTCTGTCAGTTGAATGCACACAATGACAACCATGCAGTTAGATAGCTCCGTTTTGATTTTAGAAGCAGATATTTCTCTGTACAGCCTATGGTCCCATTCACTCGGGAATATCCCAACGCAGCTCCTAGAAGAAACGTGTTTCTGACTCGCTGAATCTCAAAATAGATTGACCTCTCTTAGGTGAACGAACGCACAGCAGAGCAGTTTCAAGGAAACGTTTCTACTGAGTTTTAGACGAAGTTTCCTGCTGTTTAGTACGTATGCCGGCATTGGGCTGGAAATACCGGTTTTGGGATTCTGCACAGAAAGGGTTTGCAAACCGCTGAATCCACACAAGAGTTTAACCCTGTCAGTTGAATGCACACAATGACAACCATGCAGTTAGATAGCTCCGTTTTGCTTTTAGAAGCAGATATTTCTCTGTACAGCCTATGGTCCCATTCACTCGGGAATATCCCAACGCAGCTCCTAGAAGAAACGTGTTTCTGACTCGGTGAATCTCAACATAGATTGACCTCTCTTAGCTGAACGAACGCACAGCAGAGCAGTTTCAAGGAAACGTTTCTCCTGAGTTTTAGACGAAGTTTCCTGCTGTTTAGTACGTATGCCGGCTTTGGGCTGGAAATACCGGTTTTGGGATTCTGCACAGAAAGGGTTTGCAAACCGCTGAATCCACACAAGAGTTTAACTCTGTCAGTTGAATGCACACAATGACAACCATGCAGTTAGATAGCTCCGTTTTGATTTTAGAAGCAGATATTTCTCTGTACAGCCTATGGTCCCATTCACTCGGGAATATCCCAACGCAGCTCCTAGAAGAAACGTGTTTCTGACTCGCTGAATCTCAGCATAGATTGACCTCTCTTAGGTGAACGAACGCACAGCAGAGCAGTTTCAAGGAAACGTTTCTCCTGAGTTTTAGACGAAGTTTCCTGCTGTTTAGTACGTATGCCGGCATTGGGCTGGAAATACCGGTTTTGGGATTCTGCACAGAAAGGGTTTGCAAACGCTGAATCCACACAAGAGTTTAACTCTGTCAGTTGAATGCACACAATGACAACCATGCAGTTAGATAGCTCCGTTTTGGTTTTAGAAGCAGATATTTCTCTGTACAACCTATGGTCCCATTCACTCGGGAATATCCCAACGCAGCTCCTAGAAGAAACGTGTTTCTGACTCGGTGAATCTCAACATAGATTGACCTCTCTTAGCTGAACGAACGCACAGCAGAGCAGTTTCAAGGAAGCGTTTCTACTGAGTTTTAGACGAAGTTTCCTGCTGTTTAGTACGTATGCCGGCATTGGGGTGGAAATACCGGTTTTGGGATTCTGCACAGAAAGGGTTTGCAAACTGCTGAATTCACACGTCAGTTTAGCTCTGTCAGTTTAATGCACACATTGACAACCATTCAGTTAGATAGCTCCGTTTTGGTTTTAGAAGCAGATATTTCTCTGAACAGCCAATGGTCCCATTCACTGGGGAATATCCCAACGCAGCTCCTAGAAGAAACGTGTTTCTGACTCGCTGAATCTCAACATAGATTCAACTCTCTTAGCTGAACGAACGCACAGCAGAGCAGTTTCAAGGAAACGTTTCTCCTGAGTTTTAGACGAAGTTTCCTGCTGTTTAGTACGTATGCCGGCATTGGGCTGGAAATACCGGTTTTGGGATTCTTCACAGAAAGGGTTTGCAAACCGCTGAATCCACACGTCAGTTTAACTCTGTCAGTTGAATGCACACATTGACAACCATTCAGTTACATAGCTCCGTTTTGGTTTTAGGAGCAGATATTTCTCTGTACAGCCTATGGTCCCTTCACTCTGGAATATCCCATCGCAGCTCCTAGAAGAAACATGTTTCTGACTGCTGAATCTCAACATAGATTCAACTCTCTTAGGTGAACGAACGCACAGCACAGCAGTTTCAAGGAAACATTTCTCCTGAGTTTTAGACGAAGTTTCCTGCTGTTTAGTACGTATGCCGGCATTGGGCTGGAAATACCGGTTTTGGGATTCTTCACAGAAAGGGTTTGCAAACCGCTGAATCCACACATGAGTTTAACTCTGTCAGTTGAATGCACACATTGACAGCCATTCAGTTAGATAGCTCCGTTTTGGTTTTAGAAGCAGATATTTCTCTGTACAGGCTATGGTCCCATTCACTCGGGAATATCCCAACGCAGCTCCCAGAAGAAACGTGTTTCTGGCTCGCTGAATCTCAACATAGATTCAACTCTCTTAGGTGAACGTACGCACAGCAGAGCAGTTTCAAAGAAACGTTTCTCCTGAGTTTTAGACGAAGTTTCCTGCTGTTTAATACGTATGCCGGCATTGGGCTTGAAATACCGGTTTTGGGATTCTGCACAGAAAGGTTTTCAAACCGCTGAATCCACACGTGAGTTCAGTTCTGTCAGTTGAATGCACACATTGACAACCATTCAGTTAGATAGCTCCGTTTTGGTTTTAGAAGCAGATATTTCTCTGTACAGCCTATGGTCCCGTTCACTCGGGAAAATCCCAACGCAGCTCCTAGAAGAAACGTGTTTCTGACTCGCTGAATCTCAACATAGATTCAATTCTCTTAGGTGAACGAACGCACAGGAGAGCAGTTTCAAGGAAACGTTTCTCCTGAGTTTTAGACGAAGTTTCCTGCTGTTTAGTACGTATGCCGGCATTGGGCTGGAAATACCGGTTTTGGGATTCTGCACAGAAAGGGTTTGCAAACGCTGAATCCACACAAGAGTTTAACTCTGTCAGTTGAATGCACACAATGACAACCATGCAGTTAGATAGCTCCGTTTTGGTTTTAGAAGCAGATATTTCTCTGTACAACCTATGGTCCCATTCACTCGTGAATATCCCAACGCAGCTCCTAGAAGAAACGTGTTTCTGTCTCGGTGAATCTCAACATAGATTGACCTCTCTTAGCTGAACGAACGCACAGCAGAGCAGTTTCAAGGAAACGTTTCTACTGAGTTTTAGACGAAGTTTCCTGCTGTTTAGTACGTATGCCGGCATTGGGCTGGAAATACCGGTTTTGGGATTCTGCACAGAAAGGTTTTGCAAACTGCTGAATCCACACGTCAGTTTAGCTCTGTCAGTTGAATGCACACATTGACAACCATTCAGTTAGATAGCTCCGTTTTGGTTTTAGAAGCAGATATTTCTCTGAACAGCCTATGGTCCCATTCACTCGGGAATATCCCAACACAGCTCCTAGAAGAAACGTGTTTCTGACTCGCTGAATCTCAACATAGATTCAACTCTCTTAACTGAACGAACGCACAGCAGAGCAGTTTCAAGGAAACGTTTCTCCTGAGTTTTAGACGAAGTTTCCTGCTGTTTAGTACGTATGCCGGCATTGGGCTGGAAATACCGGTTTTGGGATTCTGCACAGGATTGGTTTGCAAACCGCTGAATCCACACGTCAGTTTAACTCTGTCAGTTGAATGCACACATTGACAACCATTCAGTTAGATAGCTCCGTTTTGGTTTTAGGAGCAGATATTTCTCTGTACAGCCTATGGTCCCTTCACTCTGGAATATCCCATCGCAGCTCCTAGAAGAAACATGTTTCTGACTGCTGAATCTCAACATAGATTCAACTCTCTTAGGTGAACGAACGCACAGCAGAGCAGTTTCAAGGAAACGTTTCTCCTGGGTTTTAGACGAAGTTTCCTGCTGTTTAGTACGTATGCCGGCATTGGGCTGGAAATACCGGTTTTGGGATTCTGCACAGAAAGGGTTTGCAAACCGCTGAATCCACACGTGAGTTTAACTCTGTCAGTTGAATGAACACATTGACAACCATTCAGTTAGATAGCTCCGTTTTGGTTTTAGAAGCAGATATTTCTCTGTACAGCCTATGGTCCAATTCACTCGGGAAAATCCCAACGCAGCTCCTAGAAGAAACCTGTTTCTGACTCCCTGAATCTCAACATAGATTCAACTCTCTTAGGTGAACGAACGCACAGGAGAGCAGTTTCAAGGAAACGTTTCTCCTGAGTTTAGACGAAGTTTCCTGCTGTTTAGTACGTATGCCGGCATTGGGCTGGAAATACCGGTTTTGGGATTCTGCACAGAAATGATTTGCAAACCGCTGAATCCACACAAGAGTTTAACTCTGTCAGTTGAATGCACACAATGACAACCATGCAGTTAGATAGCTCCGTTTTGATTTTAGAAGCAGATATTTCTCTGTACAGCCTATGGTCCCATTCACTCGGGAATATCCCAACGCAGCTCCTAGAAGAAACGTGTTTCTGACTCGCTGAATCTCAACATAGATTGACCTCTCTTAGGTGAACGAACGCACAGCAGAGCAGTTTCAAGGAAACGTTTCTCCTGAGTTTTAGACGAAGTTTCCTGCTGTTTAGTACGTATGCCGGCATTGGGCTGGAAATACCGGTTTTGGGATTCTGCACAGAAAGGGTTTGCAAACTGCTAAATCCACACGTCAGTTTAGCTCTGTCAGTTGAATGCACACATTGACAACCATTCAGTTAGATAGCTCCGTTTTGGTTTTAGAAGCAGATATTTCTCTGAACAGCCTATGGTCCCATTCACTCGGGAATATCCCAACGCAGCTCCTAGAAGAAACGTGTTTCTGACTCGCTGAATCTCAACATAGATTCAACTCTCTTAACTGAACGAACGCACAGCAGAGCAGTTTCAAGGAAAAGTTTCTCTTGTGTTTTAGACGAAGTTTCCTGCTGTTTAGTACGTATGCCGGCATTGGGCTGGAAATACCGGTTTTGGGATTCTGCACAGAAAGGGTTTGCAAACCGCTGAATCCACACGTCAGTTTAACTCTGTCAGTTGAATGCACGCATTGACAACCATTCAGTTAGATAGCTCCGTTTTGGTTTTAGGAGCAGATATTTCTCTGTACAGCCTATGGTCCCTTCACTCTGGAATATCCCATCGCAGCTCCTAGAAGAAACATGTTTCTGACTGCTGAATCTCAACATAGATTCAACTCTCTTAGGTGAACGAACGCACAGCAGAGCAGTTTCAAGGAAACGTTTCTCCTGAGTTTTAGACGAAGTTTCCTGCTGTTTAGTACGTATGCCGGCATTGGGCTGGAAATACCGGTTTTGGGATTCTGCACAGAAAGGGTTTGCAAACCGCTGAATCCACACGTGAGTTTAACTCTGTCAGTTGAATGAACACATTGACAACCATTCAGTTAGATAGCTCCGTTTTGGTTTTAGAAGCAGATATTTCTCTGTACAGCCTATGGTCCAATTCACTCGGGAAAATCCCAACGCAGCTCCTAGAAGAAACCTGTTTCTGACTCGCTGAATCTCAACATAGATTCAACTCTCTTAGGTGAACGAACGCACAGGAGAGCAGTTTCAAGAAAACGTTTCTCCTGAGTTTTAGACGAAGTTTCCTGCTGTTTAGTACGTATGCCGGCATTGGGCTGGAAATACCGGTTTTGGGATTCTGCACAGAAAGGGTTTGCAAACCGCTGAATCCACACAAGAGTTTAACTCTGTCAGTTGAATGCACACAATGACAACCATGCAGTTAGATAGCTCCGTTTTGATTTTAGAAGCAGATATTTCTCTGTACAGCCTATGGTCCCATTCACTCGGGAATATCCCAACGCAGCTCCTAGAAGAAACGTGTTTCTGACTCGCTGAATCTCAAAATAGATTGACCTCTCTTAGGTGAACGAACGCACAGCAGAGCAGTTTCAAGGAAACGTTTCTACTGAGTTTTAGACGAAGTTTCCTGCTGTTTAGTACGTATGCCGGCATTGGGCTGGAAATACCGGTTTTGGGATTCTGCACAGAAAGGGTTTGCAAACCGCTGAATCCACACAAGAGTTTAACTCTGTCAGTTGAATGCACACAATGACAACCATGCAGTTAGATAGCTCCGTTTTGATTTTAGAAGCAGATATTTCTCTGTACAGCCTATGGTCCCATTCACTCGGGAATATCCCAACGCAGCTCCTAGAAGAAACGTGTTTCTGACTCGGTGAATCTCAACATAGATTGACCTCTCTTAGCTGAACGAACGCACAGCAGAGCAGTTTCAAGGAAACGTTTCTCCTGAGTTTTAGACGAAGTTTCCTGCTGTTTAGTACGTATGCCGGCTTTGGGCTGGAAATACCGGTTTTGGGATTCTGCACAGAAAGGGTTTGCAAACCGCTGAATCCACACAAGAGTTTAACTCTGTCAGTTGAATGCACACAATGACAACCATGCAGTTAGATAGCTCCGTTTTGATTTTAGAAGCAGATATTCCTCTGTACAGCCTATGGTCCCATTCACTCGGGAATATCCCAACGCAGCTCCTAGAAGAAACGTGTTTCTGACTCGCTGAATCTCAGCATAGATTGACCTCTCTTAGGTGAACGAACGCACAGCAGAGCAGTTTCAAGGAAACGTTTCTCCTGAGTTTTAGACGAAGTTTCCTGCTGTTTAGTACGTATGCCGGCATTGGGCTGGAAATACCGGTTTTGGGATTCTGCACAGAAAGGGTTTGCAAACGCTGAATCCACACAAGAGTTTAACTCTGTCAGTTGAATGCACACAATGACAACCATGCAGTTAGATAGCTCCGTTTTGGTTTTAGAAGCAGATATTTCTCTGTACAACCTATGGTCCCATTCACTCGGGAATATCCCAACGCAGCTCCTAGAAGAAACGTGTTTCTGACTCGGTGAATCTCAACATAGATTGACCTCTCTTAGCTGAACGAACGCACAGCAGAGCAGTTTCAAGGAAGCGTTTCTACTGAGTTTTAGACGAAGTTTCCTGCTGTTTAGTACGTACGCCGGCATTGGGGTGGAAATACCGGTTTTGGGATTCTGCACAGAAAGGGTTTGCAAACTGCTGAATCCACACGTCAGTTTAGCTCTGTCAGTTGAATGCACACATTGACAACCATTCAGTTAGATAGCTCCGTTTAGGTTTTAGGAGCAGATATTTCTCTGTACAGCCTATGGTCCCTTCACTCTGGAATATCCCATCGCAGCTCCTAGAAGAAACATGTTTCTGACTGCTGAATCTCAACATAGATTCAACTCTCTTAGGTGAACGAACGCACAGCAGAGCAGTTTCAAGGAAACGTTTCTCCTGAGTTTTAGACGAAGTTTCCTGCTGTTTAGTACGTATGCCGGCATTGGGCTGGAAATACCGGTTTTGGGATTCTGCACAGAAAGGGTTTGCAAACCGCTGAATCCACACGTCAGTTTAGCTCTGTCAGTTGAATGCACACATTGACAACCATTCAGTTAGATAGCTCCGTTTTGGTTTTAGAAGCAGATATTTCTCTATACAGCGTATGGTCCCGTTCACTCGGGAATATCCCATCACAGCTCCTAGAGAAAGGTGTTTCTGACTCGCTGAATATCAATATAGATTCAACTCTCTGACGTGAAGGAACGCACAGCAGAGAAGTTTCAAGGAAACGTTTCTCCTGAGTTTTAGACGAAGTTTCCTGCTGTTTAGTACGTATGCCGGCATTGGGCTGGAAATACCGGTTTTGGGATTCTGCACAGAAAGGGTTTGCAAACGCTGAATCCACACAAGAGTTTAACTCTGTCAGTTGAATGCACACAATGACAACCATGCAGTTAGATAGCTCCGTTTTTGTTTTAGAAGCAGATATTTCTCTGTACAACCTATGGTCCCATTCACTCGGGAATATCCCAACGCAGCTCCTAGAAGAAACGTGTTTCTGACTCGGTGAATCTCAACATAGATTGACCTCTCTTAGCTGAACGAACGCACAGTAGAGCAGTTTCAAGGAAACGTTTCTACTGAGTTTTAGACGAAGTTTCCTGCTGTTTAGTACGTATGCCGGCATTGGGCAGGAAATACCGGTTTTGGGATTCTGCACAGAAAGGGATTGCAAACTGCTGAATCCACACGTCAGTTTAGCTCTGTCAGTTGAATGCACACATTGACAACCATTCAGTTAGATAGCTCCGTTTTGGTTTTAGAAGCAGATATTTCTCTGAACAGCCTATGGTCCCATTCACTCGGGAATATCCCAACGCAGCTCCTAGAAGAAACGTGTTTCTGACTCGCTGAATCTCAACATAGATTCAACTCTCTTAGGTGAACGAACGCACAGCAGAGCAGTTTCAAGGAAACGTTTCTCCTGAGTTTTAGACGAAGTTTCCTGCTGTTTAGTACGTATGCCGGCATTGGGCTGGAAATACCGGTTTTGGGATTCTGCACAGAAAGGTTTTGCCAACCGCTGAATCCACACGTGAGTTCAATTCTGTCAGTTGAATGCACACATTGACAACCATTCAGTTAGATAGCTCCGTTTTGGTTTTAGAAGCAGATATTTCTCTGTACAGCCTATGGTCCCGTTCACTCGGGAAAATCCCAACGCAGCTCCTAGAAGAAACGTGTTTCTGACTCGCTGAATGTCAACCTAGATTCAATTCTCTTAGTTGAACGAACGCACAGGAGAGCAGTTTCAAGGAAACGTTTCTCCTGAGTTTTAGACGAAGTTTCCTGCTGTTTAGTACGTATGCCGGCATTGGGCTGGAAATACCGGTTTTGGGATTCTGCACAGAAAGGGTTTGAAAACGCTGAATCCACACAAGAGTTTAACTCTGTCAGTTGAATGCACACAATGACAACCATTCAGTTAGATAGCTCCGTTTTGGTTTTAGAAGCAGATATTTCTCTGTACAACCTATGGTCCCATTCACTCGGGAATATCCCAACGCAGCTCCTAGAAGAAACGTGTTTCTGACTCGGTGAATCTCAACATAGATTGACCTCTCTTAGCTGAACTAACGCACAGCAGAGCAGTTTCAAGGAAACGTTTCTACTGAGTTTTAGACGAAGTTTCCTGCTGTTTAGTATGTATGCCGGCATTGGACTGGAAATACCGGTTTTGGGATTCTGCACAGAAAGGGTTTGCAAACTGCTGTATCCACACGTCAGTTTAGCTCTGTCAGTTGAATGCACACATTGACAACCATTCAGTTAGATAGCTCCGTTTTGGTTTTAGAAGCAGATATTTCTCTGAACAGCCTATGGTCCCATTCACTCGGGAATATCCCAACGCAGCTCCTAGAAGAAACGTGTTTCTGACTCGCTGAATCTCAACATAGATTCAACTCTCTTAGCTGAACTAACGCACAGCAGAGCAGTTTCAAGGAAACGTTTCTCCTGAGTTTTAGACGAAGTTTCCTGATGTTTAGTACGTATGCCGGCATTGGGCTGGAAATACCCGTTTTGGGATTCTTCACAGAAAGGGTTTGCAAACCGCTGAATCCACACGTCAGTTTAACTCTGTCAGTTGAATGCACACATTGACAACCATTCAGTTAGAAAGCTCCGTTTTGGTTTTAGGAGCAGATATTTCTCTGTACAGCCTATGGTCCCTTCACTCTGGAATATTCCATCGCAGCTCCTAGAAGAAACATGTTTCTGACTGCTGAATCTCAACATAGATTCAACTCTCTTAGGTGAACGAACGCACAGCAGAGCAGTTTCAAGGAAACGTTTCTCCTGAGTTTTAGACGAAGTTTCCTGCTGTTTAGTACGTATGCCGGCATTGGGCTGGAAATACCGGTTTTGGGATTCTTCACAGAAAGGGTTTGCAAACCGCTGAATCCACACGTGAGTTTAACTCTGTCAGTTGAATGAACACATTGACAACCATTCAGTTAGATAGCTCCGTTTTGTTTTTAGAAGCAGATATTTCTCTGTACAGCCTATGGTCCCATTCACTCGGGAAAATCCCAACGCAGCTCCTAGAAGAAACGTGTTTCTGACTCGCTGAATCTCAACATAGATTCAACTCTCTTAGCTGAACGAACGCACAGCAGAGCAGTTTCAAGGAAACGTTTCTCCTGAGTTTTAGACGAAGTTTCCTGCTGTTTAGTACGTATGCCGGCATTGGGCTGGAAATACCGGTTTTGGGATTCTTCACAGAAAGGGTTTGCAAACCGCTGAATCCACACGTCAGTTTAACTCTGTCAGTTGAATGCACACATTGACAACCATTCAGTTAGATAGCTCCGTTTTGGTTTTAGGAGCAGATATTTCTCTGTACAGCCTATGGTCCCTTCACTCTGGAATATCCCATCGCAGCTCCTAGAAGAAACATGTTTCTGACTGCTGAATCTCAACATAGATTCAACTCTCTTAGGTGAACGAACGCACAGCAGAGCAGTTTCAAGGAAACGTTTCTCCTGAGTTTTAGACGAAGTTTCCTGCTGTTTAGTACGTATGCCGGCATTGGGCTGGAAATACCGGTTTTGGGATTCTGCACAGAAAGGGTTTGCAAACCGCTGAATCCACACGTGAGTTTAACTCTGTCAGTTGAATGAACACATTGACAACCATTCAGTTAGATAGCTCCGTTTTGGTTTTAGAAGCAGATATTTCTCTGTACAGCCTATGGTCCAATTCACTCGGGAAAATCCCAACGCAGCTCCTTGAAGAAACCTGTTTCTGACTCGCTGAATCTCAACATAGATTCAACTCTCTTAGGTGAACGAACGCACAGGAGAGCAGTTTCAAGAAAACGTTTCTCCTGAGTTTTAGACGAAGTTTCCTGCTGTTTAGTACGTATGCCGGCATTGGGCTGGAAATACCGGTTTTGGGATTCTGCACAGAAAGGGTTTGCAAACCGCTGAATCCACACAAGAGTTTAACTCTGTCAGTTGAATGCACACAATGACAACCATGCAGTTAGATAGCTCCGTTTTGATTTTAGAAGCAGATATTTCTCTGTACAGCCTATGGTCCCATTCACTCGGGAATATCCCAACGCAGCTCCTAGAAGAAACGTGTTTCTGACTCGCTGAATCTCAAAATAGATTGACCTCTCTTAGGTGAACGAACGCACAGCAGAGCAGTTTCAAGGAAACGTTTCTCCTGAGTTTTAGACGAAGTTTCCTGCTGTTTAGTACGTATGCCGGCATTGGGCTGGAAATACCGGTTTTGGGATTCTGCACAGAAAGGGTTTGCAAACGCTGAATCCACACAAGAGTTTAACTCTGTCAGTTGAATGCACACAATGACAACCATGCAGTTAGATAGCTCCGTTTTGGTTTTAGAAGCAGATATTTCTCTGTACAACCTATGGTCCCATTCACTCGGGAATATCCCAACGCAGCTCCTAGAAGAAACGTGTTTCTGACTCGGTGAATCTCAACATAGATTGACCTCTCTTAGCTGAACGAACGCACAGCAGAGCAGTTTCAAGGAAACGTTTCTACTGAGTTTTAGACGAAGTTTCCTGCTGTTTAGTACGAATGCCGGCATTGGGCTGGAAATACCGGTTTTCGGATTGTTAACAGAAAGGGTTTGCAAACCGCTGAATCCACACGTCAGTTTAACTCTGTCAGTTGAATGCACACATTGACAACCATTCAGTTAGATAGCTCCGTTTTGGTTTTAGGAGCAGATATTTCTCTGTACAGCCTATGGTCCCTTCACTCTGGAATATCCCATCGCAGCTCCTAGAAGAAACATGTTTCTGACTGCTGAATCTCAACATAGATTCAACTCTCTTAGGTGAACGAACGCACAGCAGAGCAGTTTCAAGGAAACGTTTCTCCTGAGTTTTAGACGAAGTTTCCTGCTGTTTAGTACGTATGCCGGCATTGGGCTGGAAATACCGGTTTTGGGATTCTGCACAGAAAGGGTTTGCAAACCGCTGAATCCACACGTGAGTTTAACTCTGTCAGTTGAATGAACACATTGACAACCATTCAGTTAGATAGCTCCGTTTTGGTTTTAGAAGCAGATATTTCTCTGTACAGCCTATGGTCCAATTCACTCGGGAAAATCCCAACGCAGCTCCTAGAAGAAACCTGTTTCTGACTCGCTGAATCTCAACATAGATTCAACTCTCTTAGGTGAACGAACGCACAGGAGAGCAGTTTCAAGAAAACGTTTCTCCTGAGTTTTAGACGAAGTTTCCTGCTGTTTAGTACGTATGCCGGCATTGGGCTGGAAATACCGGTTTTGGGATTCTGCACAGAAAGGGTTTGCAAACCGCTGAATCCACACAAGAGTTTAACTCTGTCAGTTGAATGCACACAATGACAACCATGCAGTTAGATAGCTCCGTTTTGATTTTAGAAGCAGATATTTCTCTGTACAGCCTATGGTCCCATTCACTCGGGAATATCCCAACGCAGCTCCTAGAAGAAACGTGTTTCTGACTCGCTGAATCTCAAAATAGATTGACCTCTCTTAGGTGAACGAACGCACAGCAGAGCAGTTTCAAGGAAACGTTTCTACTGAGTTTTAGACGAAGTTTCCTGCTGTTTAGTACGTATGCCGGCATTGGGCTGGAAATACCGGTTTTGGGATTCTGCACAGAAAGGGTTTGCAAACCGCTGAATCCACACAAGAGTTTAACTCTGTCAGTTGAATGCACACAATGACAACCATGCAGTTAGATAGCTCCGTTTTGATTTTAGAAGCAGATATTTCTCTGTACAGCCTATGGTCCCATTCACTCGGGAATATCCCAACGCAGCTCCTAGAAGAAACGTGTTTCTGACTCGGTGAATCTCAACATAGATTGACCTCTCTTAGCTGAACGAACGCACAGCAGAGCAGTTTCAAGGAAACGTTTCTCCTGAGTTTTAGACGAAGTTTCCTGCTGTTTAGTACGTATGCCGGCTTTGGGCTGGAAATACCGGTTTTGGGATTCTGCACAGAAAGGGTTTGCAAACCGCTGAATCCACACAAGAGTTTAACTCTGTCAGTTGAATGCACACAATGACAACCATGCAGTTAGATAGCTCCGTTTTGATTTTAGAAGCAGATATTTCTCTGTACAGCCTATGGTCCAATCACTCGGGAAAATCCCAACGCAGCTCCTAGAAGAAACCTGTTTCTGACTCGCTGAATCTCAACATAGATTCAACTCTCTTAGGTGAACGAACGCACAGGAGAGGAGTTTCAAGGAAACGTTTCTCCTGAGTTTTAGACGAAGTTTCCTGCTGTTTAGTACGTATGCCGGCATTGGGCTGGAAATACCGGTTTTGGGATTCTGCACAGAAAGGGTTTGCAAACCGCTGAATCCACACAAGAGTTTAACTCTGTCAGTTGAATGCACACAATGACAACCATGCAGTTAGATAGCTCCGTTTTGATTTTAGAAGCAGATATTTCTCTGTACAGACTATGGTCCCATTCACTCGGGAATATCCCAACGCAGCTCCTAGAAGAAACGTGTTTCTGACTCGCTGAATCTCAACATAGATTGACCTCTCTTAGGTGAACGAACGCACAGCAGAGCAGTTTCAAGGAAACGTTTCTCCTGAGTTTTAGACGAAGTTTCCTGCTGTTTAGTACGTATGCCGGCATTGGGCTGGAAATACCGGTTTTGGGATTCTGCACAGAAAGGGTTTGCAAACGCTGAATCCACACAAGAGTTTAACTCTGTCAGTTGAATGCACACAATGAAAACCATGCAGTTAGATAGCTCCGTTTTGGTTTCAGAAGCAGATATTTCTCTGTACAACCTATGGTCCCATTCACTCGGGAATATCCCAACGCAGCTCCTAGAAGAAACGTGTTTCTGACTCGGTGAAAATCAACATAGATTGACCTCTCTTAGCTGAACGAACGCACAGCAGAGCAGTTTCAAGGAAGCGTTTCTACTGAGTTTTAGACGAAGTTTCCTGCTGTTTAGTACGCATGCCGGCATTGGGCTGGAAATACCGGTTTTGGGATTCTGCACAGAAAGGGTTTGCAAACTGCTGAATCCACACGTCAGTTTAGCTCTGTCAATTGAATGCACACATTGACAACCATTCAGTTAGATAGCTCCGTTTTGGTTTTAGAAGCAGATATTTCTCTGAACAGCCTATGGTCCCATTCACTCGGGAATATCCCAACGCAGCTCCTAGAAGAAACGTGTTTCTGACTCGCTGAATCTCAACATAGATTCAACTCTCTTAGCTGATCGAACGCACAGCAGAGCAGTTTCAAGGAAACGTTTCTCCTGAGTTTTAGACGAAGTTTCCTGCTGTTTAGTACGTATGCCGGCATTGGGCTGGAAATACCGGTTTTGGCATTCTTCACAGAAAGGGTTTGCAAACCGCTGAATCCACACGTCAGTTTAACTCTGTCAGTTGAATGCACACATTGACAGCCATTCAGTTAGATAGCTCCGTTTTGGTTTTAGGAGCAGATATTTCTCTGTACAGCCTATGGTCCCTTCACTCTGGAATATCCCATCGCAGCTCCTAGAAGAAACACGTTTCTGACTGCTGAATCTCAACATAGATTCAACTCTCTTAGGTGAACGAACGCACAGCAGAGCAGTTTCAAGGAAACGTTTCTCCTGAGTTTTAGACGAAGTTTCCTGCTGTTTAGTACGTATGCCGGCATTGGGCTGGAAATACCGGTTTTGGGATTCTGCACAGAAAGGGTTTGCAAACCGCTGAATCCACACGTGAGTTTAACTCTGTCAGTTGAATGAACACATTGACAACCATTCAGTTAGATAGCTCCGTTTTGGTTTTAGAAGCAGATATTTCTCTGTACAGCCTATGGTCCAATTCACTCGGGAAAATCCCAACGCAGCTCCTAGAAGAAACCTGTTTCTGACTCGCTGAATCTCAACATAGATTCAACTCTCTTAGGTGAACGAACGCACAGGAGAGCAGTTTCAAGAAAACGTTTCTCCTGAGTTTTAGACGAAGTTTCCTGCTGTTTAGTACGTATGCCGGCATTGGGCTGGAAATACCGGTTTTGGGATTCTGCACAGAAAGGGTTTGCAAACCGCTGAATCCACACAAGAGTTTAACTCTGTCAGTTGAATGCACACAATGACAACCATGCAGTTAGATAGCTCCGTTTTGATTTTAGAAGCAGATATTTCTCTGTACAGCCTATGGTCCCATTCACTCGGGAATATCCCAACGCAGCTCCTAGAAGAAACGTGTTTCTGACTCGCTGAATCTCAAAATAGATTGACCTCTCTTAGGTGAACGAACGCACAGCAGAGCAGTTTCAAGGAAACGTTTCTACTGAGTTTTAGACGAAGTTTCCTGCTGTTTAGTACGTATGCCGGCATTGGGCTGGAAATACCGGTTTTGGGATTCTGCACAGAAAGGGTTTGCAAACCGCTGAATCCACACAAGAGTTTAACTCTGTCAGTTGAATGCACACAATGACAACCATGCAGTTAGATAGCTCCGTTTTGATTTTAGAAGCAGATATTTCTCTGTACAGCCTATGGTCCCATTCACTCGGGAATATCCCAACGCAGCTCCTAGAAGAAACGTGTTTCTGACTCGGTGAATCTCAACATAGATTGACCTCTCTTAGCTGAACGAACGCACAGCAGAGCAGTTTCAAGGACACGTTTCTCCTGAGTTTTAGACGAAGTTTCCTGCTGTTTAGTACGTATGCCGGCTTTGGGCTGGAAATACCGGTTTTGGGATTCTGCACGGAAAGGGTTTGCAAACCGCTGAATCCACACAAGAGTTTAACTCTGTCAGTTGAATGCACACAATGACAACCATGCAGTTAGATAGCTCCGTTTTGATTTTAGAAGCAGATATTCCTCTGTACAGCCTATGGTCCCATTCACTCGGGAATATCCCAACGCAGCTCCTAGAAGAAACGTGTTTCTGACTCGCTGAATCTCAGCATAGATTGACCTCTCTTAGGTGAACGAACGCACAGCAGAGCAGTTTCAAGGAAACGTTTCTCCTGAGTTTTAGACGAAGTTTCCTGCTGTTTAGTACGTATGCCGGCATTGGGCTGGAAATACCGGTTTTGGGATTCTGCACAGAAAGGGTTTGCAAACGCTGAATCCACACAAGAGTTTAACTCTGTCAGTTGAATGCACACATTGACAGCCATTCAGTTAGATAGCTCTGTTTTGGTTTTAGAAGCAGATATTTCTCTGTACAACCTATGGTCCCATTCACTCGGGAATATCCCAACGCAGCTCCTAGAAGAAACGTGTTTCTGACTCGGTGAATCTCAACATAGATTGACCTCTCTTAGCTGAACGAACGCACAGCAGAGCAGTTTCAAGGAAGCGTTTCTACTGAGTTTTAGACGAAGTTTCCTGCTGTTTAGTACGTATGCCGGCATTGGGGTGGAAATACCGGTTTTGGGATTCTGCACAGAAAGGGTTTGCAAACTGCTGAATCCACACGTCAGTTTAGCTCTGTCAGTTGAATGCACACATTGACAACCATTCAGTTAGATAGCTCCGTTTTGGTTTTAGAAGCAGATATTTCTCTGAACAGCCAATGGTCCCATTCACTGGGGAATATCCCAACGCAGCTCCTAGAAGAAACGTGTTTCTGACTCGCTGAATCTCAACATAGATTCAACTCTCTTAGCTGAACGAACGCACAGCAGAGCAGTTTCAAGGAAACGTTTCTCCTGAGTTTTAGACGAAGTTTCCTGCTGTTTAGTACGTATGCCGACATTGGGCTGGAAATACCGGTTTTGGGATTCTTCACAGAAAGGGTTTGCAAACCGCTGAATCCACACGTCAGTTTAACTCTGTCAGTTGAATGCACACATTGACAACCATTCAGTTACATAGCTCCGTTTTGGTTTTAGGAGCAGATATTTCTCTGTACAGCCTATGGTCCCTTCACTCTGGAATATCCCATCGCAGCTCCTAGAAGAAACATGTTTCTGACTGCTGAATCTCAACATAGATTCAACTCTCTTAGGTGAACGAACGCACAGCACAGCAGTTTCAAGGAAACATTTCTCCTGAGTTTTAGACGAAGTTTCCTGCTGTTTAGTACGTATGCCGGCATTGGGCTGGAAATACCGGTTTTGGGATTCTTCACAGAAAGGGTTTGCAAACCGCTGAATCCACACATGAGTTTAACTCTGTCAGTTGAATGCACACATTGACAGCCATTCAGTTAGATAGCTCCGTTTTGGTTTTAGAAGCAGATATTTCTCTGTACAGGCTATGGTCCCATTCACTCGGGAATATCCCAACGCAGCTCCCAGAAGAAACGTGTTTCTGGCTCGCTGAATCTCAACATAGATTCAACTCTCTTAGGTGAACGTACGCACAGCAGAGCAGTTTCAAAGAAACGTTTCTCCTGAGTTTTAGACGAAGTTTCCTGCTGTTTAATACGTATGCCGGCATTGGGCTTGAAATACCGGTTTTGGGATTCTGCACAGAAAGGTTTTCAAACCGCTGAATCCACACGTGAGTTCAGTTCTGTCAGTTGAATGCACACATTGACAACCATTCAGTTAGATAGCTCCGTTTTGGTTTTAGAAGCAGATATTTCTCTGTACAGCCTATGGTCCCGTTCACTCGGGAAAATCCCAACGCAGCTCCTAGAAGAAACGTGTTTCTGACTCGCTGAATCTCAACATAGATTCAATTCTCTTAGGTGAACGAACGCACAGGAGAGCAGTTTCAAGGAAACGTTTCTCCTGAGTTTTAGACGAAGTTTCCTGCTGTTTAGTACGTATGCCGGCATTGGGCTGGAAATACCGGTTTTGGGATTCTGCACAGAAAGGGTTTGCAAACGCTGAATCCACACAAGAGTTTAACTCTGTCAGTTGAATGCACACAATGACAACCATGCAGTTAGATAGCTCCGTTTTGGTTTTAGAAGCAGATATTTCTCTGTACAACCTATGGTCCCATTCACTCGTGAATATCCCAACGCAGCTCCTAGAAGAAACGTGTTTCTGTCTCGGTGAATCTCAACATAGATTGACCTCTCTTATCTGAACGAACGCACAGCAGAGCAGTTTCAAGGAAACGTTTCTACTGAGTTTTAGACGAAGTTTCCTGCTGTTTAGTACGTATGCCGGCATTGGGCTGGAAATACCGGTTTTGGGATTCTGCACAGAAAGGTTTTGCAAACTGCTGAATCCACACGTCAGTTTAGCTCTGTCAGTTGAATGCACACATTGACAACCATTCAGTTAGATAGCTCCGTTTTGGTTTTAGAAGCAGATATTTCTCTGAACAGCCTATGGACCCATTCACTCGGGAATATCCCAACGCAGCTCCTAGAAGAAACGTGTTTCTGACTCGCTGAATCTCAACATAGATTCAACTCTCTTAACTGAACGAACGCACAGCAGAGCAGTTTCAAGGAAACGTTTCTCCTGAGTTTTAGACGAAGTTTCCTGCTGTTTAGTACGTATGCCGGCATTGGGCTGGAAATACCGGTTTTGGGATTCTTCACAGAAAGGGTTTGCAAACCGCTGAATCCACACGTCAGTTTAACTCTGTCAGTTGAATGCACACATTGACAACCATTCAGTTAGATAGCTCCGTTTTGGTTTTAGGAGCAGATATTTCTCTGTACAGCCTATGGTCCCTTCACTCTGGAATATCCCATCGCAGCTCCTAGAAGAAACATGTTTCTGACTGCTGAATCTCAACATAGATTCAACTCTCTTAGGTGAACGAACGCACAGCAGAGCAGTTTCAAGGAAACGTTTCTACTGAGTTTTAGACGAAGTTTCCTGCTGTTTAGTACGTATGCCGGCATTGGGCTGGAAATACCGGTTTTGGGATTCTGCACAGAAAGGGTTTGCAAACCGCTGAATCCACACGTGAGTTTAACTCTGTCAGTTGAATGAACACATTGACAACCATTCAGTTAGATAGCTCCGTTTTGGTTTTAGAAGCAGATATTTCTCTGTACAGCCTATGGTCCAATTCACTCGGGAAAATCCCAACGCAGCTCCTAGAAGAAACCTGTTTCTGACTCGCTGAATATCAACATAGATTCAACTCTCTTAGGTGAACGAACGCACAGGAGAGCAGTTTCAAGGAAACGTTTCTCCTGAGTTTAGACGAAGTTTCCTGCTGTTTAGTACGTATGCCGGCATTGGGCTGGAAATACCGGTTTTGGGATTCTGCACAGAAAGGATTTGCAAACCGCTGAATCCACACAAGAGTTTAACTCTGTCAGTTGAATGCACACAATGACAACCATGCAGTTAGATAGCTCCGTTTTGATTTTAGAAGCAGATATTTCTCTGTACAGCCTATGGTCCCATTCACTCGGGAATATCCCAACGCAGCTCCTAGAAGAAACGTGTTTCTGACTCGCTGAATCTCAACATAGATTGACCTCTCTTAGGTGAACGAACGCACAGCAGAGCAGTTTCAAGGAAACGTTTCTCCTGAGTTTTAGACGAAGTTTCCTGCTGTTTAGTACGTATGCCGGCATTGGGCTGGAAATACCGGTTTTGGGATTCTGCACAGAAAGGGTTTGCAAACGGCTGAATCCACACAAGAGTTTAACTCTGTCAGTTGAATGCACACAATGACAACCATGCAGTTAGATAGCTCCGTTTTGATTTTAGAAGCAGATATTTCTCTGTACAGCCTATGGTCCAATTCACTCGGGAATATCCCAACGCAGCTCCTAGAAGAAACGTGTTTCTGACTCGCTGAATCTCAACATAGATTGACCTCTCTTAGGTGAACGAACGCACAGCAGAGCAGTTTCAAGGAAACGTTTCTACTGAGTTTTAGACGAAGTTTCCTGCTGTTTAGTACGTATGCCGGCATTGGGCTGGAAATACCGGTTTTGGGATTCTGCACAGAAAGGGTTTGCAAACCGCTGAATCCACACGTCAGTTTAACTCTGTCAGTTGAATGCACACATTGACAACCATTCAGTTAGATAGCTCCGTTTTGGTTTTAGGAGCAGATATTTCTCTGTACAGCCTATGGTCCCTTCACTCTGGAATATCCCATCGCAGCTCCTAGAAGAAACATGTTTCTGACTGCTGAATCTCAACATAGATTCAACTCTCTTAGGTGAACGAACGCACAGCAGAGCAGTTTCAAGGAAACGTTTCTCCTGAGTTTTAGACGAAGTTTCCTGCTGTTTAGTACGTATGCCGGCATTGGGCTGGAAATACCGTTTTTGGGATTCTGCACAGAAAGGGTTTGCAAACGCTGAATCCACACAAGAGTTTAACTCTGTCAGTTGAATGCACACAATGACAACCATGCAGTTAGATAGCTCCGTTTTGGTTTTAGAAGCAGATATTTCTCTGTACAACCTATGGTCCCATTCACTCGTGAATATCCCAACGCAGCTCCTAGAAGAAATGTGTTTCTGTCTCGGTGAATCTCAACATAGATTGACCTCTCTTAGCTGAACGAACGCACAGCAGAGCAGTTTCAAGGAAACGTTTCTACTGAGTTTTAGACGAAGTTTCCTGCTGTTTAGTACGTATGCCGGCATTGGGCTGGAAATACCGGTTTTGGGATTCTGCACAGAAAGGTTTTGCAAACTGCTGAATCCACACGTCAGTTTAGCTCTGTCAGTTGAATGCACACATTGACAACCATTCAGTTAGATAGCTCCGTTTTGGTTTTAGAAGCAGATATTTCTCTGAACAGCCTATGGTCCCATTCACTCGGGAATATCCCAACGCAGCTCCTAGAAGAAACGTGTTTCTGACTCGCTGAATCTCAACATAGATTCAACTCTCTTAACTGAACGAACGCACAGCAGAGCAGTTTCAAGGAAACGTTTCTCCTGAGTTTTAGACGAAGTTTCCTGCTGTTTAGTACGTATGCCGGCATTGGGCTGGAAATACCGGTTTTGGGATTCTTCACAGAAAGGGTTTGCAAACCGCTGAATCCACACGTCAGTTTAACTCTGTCAGTTGAATGCACACATTGACAACCATTCAGTTACATAGCTCCGTTTTGGTTTTAGGAGCAGATATTTCTCTGTACAGCCTATGGTCCCTTCACTCTGGAATATCCCATCGCAGCTCCTAGAAGAAACATGTTTCTGACTGCTGAATCTCAACATAGATTCAACTCTCTTAGGTGAACGAACGCACAGCAGAGCAGTTTCAAGGAAACGTTTCTCCTGGGTTTTAGACGAAGTTTCCTGCTGTTTAGTACGTATGCCGGCATTGGGCTGGAAATACCGGTTTTGGGATTCTGCACAGAAAGGGTTTGCAAACCGCTGAATCCACACGTCAGTTTAACTCTGTCAGTTGAATGAACACATTGACAACCATTCAGTTAGATAGCTCCGTTTTGGTTTTAGAAGCAGATATTTCTCTGTACAGCCTATGGTCCAATTCACTCGGGAAAATCCCAACGCAGCTCCTAGAAGAAACCTGTTTCTGACTCGCTGAATCTCAACATAGATTCAACTCTCTTAGGTGAACGAACGCACAGGAGAGCAGTTTCAAGGAAACGTTTCTCCTGAGTTTAGACGAAGTTTCCTGCTGTTTAGTACGTATGCCGGCATTGGGCTGGAAATACCGGTTTTGGGATTCTGCACAGAAAGGATTTGCAAACCGCTGAATCCACACAAGAGTTTAACTCTGTCAGTTGAATGCACACAATGACAACCATGCAGTTAGATAGCTCCGTTTTGATTTTAGAAGCAGATATTTCTCTGTACAGCCTATGGTCCCATTCACTCGGGAATATCCCAACGCAGCTCCTAGAAGAAACGTGTTTCTGACTCGCTGAATCTCAACATAGATTGACCTCTCTTAGGTGAACGAACGCACAGCAGAGCAGTTTCAAGGAAACGTTTCTCCTGAGTTTTAGACGAAGTTTCCTGCTGTTTAGTACGTATGCCGGCATTGGGCTGGAAATACCGGTTTTGGGATTCTGCACAGAAAGGGTTTGCAAACTGCTGAATCCACACGTCAGTTTAGCTCTGTCAGTTGAATGCACACATTGACAACCATTCAGTTAGATAGCTCCGTTTTGGTTTTAGAAGCAGATATTTCTCTGAACAGCCTATGGTCCCATTCACTCGGGAATATCCCAACGCAGCTCCTAGAAGAAACGTGTTTCTGACTCGCTGAATCTCAACGTAGATTCAACTCTCTTAACTGAACGAACGCACAGCAGAGCAGTTTCAAGGAAAAGTTTCTCTTGTGTTTTAGACGAAGTTTCCTGCTGTTTAGTACGTATGCCGGCATTGGGCTGGAAATACCGGTTTTCGGATTGTTAACAGAAAGGGTTTGCAAACCGCTGAATCCACACGTCAGTTTAACTCTGTCAGTTGAATGCACGCATTGACAACCATTCAGTTAGATAGCTCCGTTTTGGTTTTAGGAGCAGATATTTCTCTGTACAGCCTATGGTCCCTTCACTCTGGAATATCCCATCGCAGCTCCTAGAAGAAACATGTTTCTGACTGCTGAATCTCAACATAGATTCAACTCTCTTAGGTGAACGAACGCACAGCAGAGCAGTTTCAAGGAAACGTTTCTCCTGAGTTTTAGACGAAGTTTCCTGCTGTTTAGTACGTATGCCGGCATTGGGCTGGAAATACCGGTTTTGGGATTCTGCACAGAAAGGGTTTGCAAACCGCTGAATCCACACGTGAGTTTAACTCTGTCAGTTGAATGAACACATTGACAACCATTCAGTTAGATAGCTCCGTTTTGGTTTTAGAAGCAGATATTTCTCTGTACAGCCTATGGTCCAATTCACTCGGGAAAATCCCAACGCAGCTCCTAGAAGAAACCTGTTTCTGACTCGCTGAATCTCAACATAGATTCAACTCTCTTAGGTGAACGAACGCACAGGAGAGCAGTTTCAAGAAAACGTTTCTCCTGAGTTTTAGACGAAGTTTCCTGCTGTTTAGTACGTATGCCGGCATTGGGCTGGAAATACCGGTTTTGGGATTCTGCACAGAAAGGGTTTGCAAACCGCTGAATCCACACAAGAGTTTAACTCTGTCAGTTGAATGCACACAATGACAACCATGCAGTTAGATAGCTCCGTTTTGATTTTAGAAGCAGATATTTCTCTGTACAGCCTATGGTCCCATTCACTCGGGAATATCCCAACGCAGCTCCTAGAAGAAACGTGTTTCTGACTCGCTGAATCTCAAAATAGATTGACCTCTCTTAGGTGAACGAACGCACAGCAGAGCAGTTTCAAGGAAACGTTTCTACTGAGTTTTAGACGAAGTTTCCTGCTGTTTAGTACGTATGCCGGCATTGGGCTGGAAATACCGGTTTTGGGATTCTGCACAGAAAGGGTTTGCAAACCGCTGAATCCACACAAGAGTTTAACTCTGTCAGTTGAATGCACACAATGACAACCATGCAGTTAGATAGCTCCGTTTTGATTTTAGAAGCAGATATTTCTCTGTACAGCCTATGGTCCCATTCACTCGGGAATATCCCAACGCAGCTCCTAGAAGAAACGTGTTTCTGACTCGGTGAATCTCAACATAGATTGACCTCTCTTAGCTGAACGAACGCACAGCAGAGCAGTTTCAAGGAAACGTTTCTCCTGAGTTTTAGACGAAGTTTCCTGCTGTTTAGTACGTATGCCGGCTTTGGGCTGGAGATACCGGTTTTGGGATTCTGCACCGAAAGGGTTTGCAAACCGCTGAATCCACACAAGAGTTTAACTCTGTCAGTTGAATGCACACAATGACAACCATGCAGTTAGATAGCTCCGTTTTGATTTTAGAAGCAGATATTCCTCTGTACAGCCTATGGTCCCATTCACTCGGGAATATCCCAACGCAGCTCCTAGAAGAAACGTGTTTCTGACTCGCTGAATCTCAGCATAGATTGACCTCTCTTAGGTGAACGAACGCACAGCAGAGCAGTTTCAAGGAAACGTTTCTCCTGATTTTTAGACGAAGTTTCCTGCTGTTTAGTACGTATGCCGGCATTGGGCTGGAAATACCGGTTTTGGGATTCTGCACAGAAAGGGTTTGCAAACGCTGAATCCACACAAGAGTTTAACTCTGTCAGTTGAATGCACACAATGACAACCATGCAGTTAGATAGCTCCGTTTTGGTTTTAGAAGCAGATATTTCTCTGAACAGCCAATGGTCCCATTCACTGGGGAATATCCAAACGCAGCTCCTAGAAGAAACGTGTTTCTGACTCGCTGAATCTCAACATAGATTCAACTCTCTTAGCTGAACGAACGCACAGCAGAGCAGTTTCAAGGAAACGTTTCTCCTGAGTTTTAGACGAAGTTTCCTGCTGTTTAGTACGTATGCCGGCATTGGGCTGGAAATACCGGTTTTGGGATTCTTCACAGAAAGGGTTTGCAAACCGCTGAATCCACACGTCAGTTTAACTCTGTCAGTTGAATGCACACATTGACAACCATTCAGTTACATAGCTCCGTTTTGGTTTTAGGAGCAGATATTTCTCTGTACAGCCTATGGTCCCTTCACTCTGGAATATCCCATCACAGCTCCTAGAAGAAACATGTTTCTGACTGCTGAATCTCAACATAGATTCAACTCTCTTAGGTGAACGAACGCACAGCACAGCAGTTTCAAGGAAACATTTCTCCTGAGTTTTAGACGAAGTTTCCTGCTGTTTAGTACGTATGCCGGCATTGGGCTGGAAATACCGGTTTTGGGATTCTTCACAGAAAGGGTTTGCAAACCGCTGAATCCACACATGAGTTTAACTCTGTCAGTTGAATGCACACATTGACAGCCATTCAGTTAGATAGCTCCGTTTTGGTTTTAGAAGCAGATATTTCTCTGTACAGGCTATGGTCCCATTCACTCGGGAATATCCCAACGCAGCTCCCAGAAGAAACGTGTTTCTGGCTCGCTGAATCTCAACATAGATTCAACTCTCTTAGGTGAACGAAAGCACAGCAGAGCAGTTTCAAAGAAACGTTTCTCCTGAGTTTTAGACGAAGTTTCCTGCTGTTTAATACGTATGCCGGCATTGGGCTTGAAATACCGGTTTTGGGATTCTGCACAGAAAGGTTTTCAAACCGCTGAATCCACACGTGAGTTCAGTTCTGTCAGTTGAATGCACACATTGACAACCATTCAGTTAGATAGCTCCGTTTTGGTTTTAGAAGCAGATATTTCTCTGTACAGCCTATGGTCCAATTCACTCGGGAATATCCCAACGCAGCTCCTAGAAGAAACGTGTTTCTGACTCGCTGAATCTCAACATAGATTCAACTCTCTTAGCTGAACGAACGCACAGCAGAGCAGTTTCAAGGAAACGTTTCTCCTGAGTTTTAGACGAAGTTTCCTGCTGTTTAGTACGTATGCCGGCATTGGGCTGGAAATACCGGTTTTGGGATTCTTCACAGAAAGGGTTTGCAAACCGCTGAATCCACACGTCAGTTTAACTCTGTCAGTTGAATGCACACATTGACAACCATTCAGTTACATAGCTCCGTTTTGGTTTTAGGAGCAGATATTTCTCTGTACAGCCTATGGTCCCTTCACTCTGGAATATCCCATCGCAGCTCCTAGAAGAAACATGTTTCTGACTGCTGAATCTCAACATAGATTCAACTCTCTTAGGTGAACGAACGCACAGCACAGCAGTTTCAAGGAAACATTTCTCCTGAGTTTTAGACGAAGTTTCCTGCTGTTTAGTACGTATGCCGGCATTGGGCTGGAAATACCGGTTTTGGGATTCTTCACAGAAAGGGTTTGCAAACCGCTGAATCCACACATGAGTTTAACTCTGTCAGTTGAATGCACACATTGACAGCCATTCAGTTAGATAGCTCCGTTTTGGTTTTAGAAGCAGATATTTCTCTGTACAGGCTATGGTCCCATTCACTCGGGAATATCCCAACGCAGCTCCCAGAAGAAACGTGTTTCTGGCTCGCTGAATCTCAACATAGATTCAACTCTCTTAGGTGAACGTACGCACAGCAGAGCAGTTTCAAAGAAACGTTTCTCCTGAGTTTTAGACGAAGTTTCCTGCTGTTTAATACGTATGCCGGCATTGGGCTTGAAATACCGGTTTTGGGATTCTGCACAGAAAGGTTTTCAAACCGCTGAATCCACACGTGAGTTCAGTTCTGTCAGTTGAATGCACACATTGACAACCATTCAGTTAGATAGCTCCGTTTTGGTTTTAGAAGCAGATATTTCTCTGTACAGCCTATGGTCCCGTTCACTCGGGAAAATCCCAACGCAGCTCCTAGAAGAAACGTGTTTCTGACTCGCTGAATCTCAACATAGATTCAATTCTCTTAGGTGAACGAACGCACAGGAGAGCAGTTTCAAGGAAACGTTTCTCCTGAGTTTTAGACGAAGTTTCCTGCTGTTTAGTACGTATGCCGGCATTGGGCTGGAAATACCGGTTTTGGGATTCTGCACAGAAAGGGTTTGCAAACGCTGAATCCACACAAGAGTTTAACTCTGTCAGTTGAATGCACACAATGACAACCATGCAGTTAGATAGCTCCGTTTTGGTTTTAGAAGCAGATATTTCTCTGTACAACCTATGGTCCCATTCACTCGTGAATATCCCAACGCAGCTCCTAGAAGAAACGTGTTTCTGTCTCGGTGAATCTCAACATAGATTGACCTCTCTTATCTGAACGAACGCACAGCAGAGCAGTTTCAAGGAAACGTTTCTACTGAGTTTTAGACGAAGTTTCCTGCTGTTTAGTACGTATGCCGGCATTGGGCTGGAAATACCGGTTTTGGGATTCTGCACAGAAAGGTTTTGCAAACTGCTGAATCCACACGTCAGTTTAGCTCTGTCAGTTGAATGCACACATTGACAACCATTCAGTTAGATAGCTCCGTTTTGGTTTTAGAAGCAGATATTTCTCTGAACAGCCTATGGACCCATTCACTCGGGAATATCCCAACGCAGCTCCTAGAAGAAACGTGTTTCTGACTCGCTGAATCTCAACATAGATTCAACTCTCTTAACTGAACGAACGCACAGCAGAGCAGTTTCAAGGAAACGTTTCTCCTGAGTTTTAGACGAAGTTTCCTGCTGTTTAGTACGTATGCCGGCATTGGGCTGGAAATACCGGTTTTGGGATTCTTCACAGAAAGGGTTTGCAAACCGCTGAATCCACACGTCAGTTTAACTCTGTCAGTTGAATGCACACATTGACAACCATTCAGTTAGATAGCTCCGTTTTGGTTTTAGGAGCAGATATTTCTCTGTACAGCCTATGGTCCCTTCACTCTGGAATATCCCATCGCAGCTCCTAGAAGAAACATGTTTCTGACTGCTGAATCTCAACATAGATTCAACTCTCTTAGGTGAACGAACGCACAGCAGAGCAGTTTCAAGGAAACGTTTCTACTGAGTTTTAGACGAAGTTTCCTGCTGTTTAGTACGTATGCCGGCATTGGGCTGGAAATACCGGTTTTGGGATTCTGCACAGAAAGGGTTTGCAAACCGCTGAATCCACACGTGAGTTTAACTCTGTCAGTTGAATGAACACATTGACAACCATTCAGTTAGATAGCTCCGTTTTGGTTTTAGAAGCAGATATTTCTCTGTACAGCCTATGGTCTAATTCACTCGGGAAAATCCCAACGCAGCTCCTAGAAGAAACCTGTTTCTGACTCGCTGAATCTCAACATAGATTCAACTCTCTTAGGTGAACGAACGCACAGGAGAGCAGTTTCAAGGAAACGTTTCTCCTGAGTTTAGACGAAGTTTCCTGCTGTTTAGTACGTATGCCGGCATTGGGCTGGAAATACCGGTTTTGGGATTCTGCACAGAAAGGATTTGCAAACCGCTGAATCCACACAAGAGTTTAACTCTGTCAGTTGAATGCACACAATGACAACCATGCAGTTAGATAGCTCCGTTTTGATTTTAGAAGCAGATATTTCTCTGTACAGCCTATGGTCCCATTCACTCGGGAATATCCCAACGCAGCTCCTAGAAGAAACGTGTTTCTGACTCGCTGAATCTCAAAATAGATTGACCTCTCTTAGGTGAACGAACGCACAGCAGAGCAGTTTCAAGGAAACGTTTCTCCTGAGTTTTAGACGAAGTTTCCTGCTGTTTAGTACGTATGCCGGCATTGGGCTGGAAATACCGGTTTTGGGATTCTGCACAGAAAGGGTTTGCAAACGGCTGAATCCACACAAGAGTTTAACTCTGTCAGTTGAATGCACACAATGACAACCATGCAGTTAGATAGCTCCGTTTTGATTTTAGAAGCAGATATTTCTCTGTACAGCCTATGGTCCAATTCACTCGGGAATATCCCAACGCAGCTCCTAGAAGAAACGTGTTTCTGACTCGCTGAATCTCAACATAGATTGACCTCTCTTAGGTGAACGAACGCACAGCAGAGCAGTTTCAAGGAAACGTTTCTACTGAGTTTTAGACGAAGTTTCCTGCTGTTTAGTACGTATGCCGGCATTGGGCTGGAAATACCGGTTTTGGGATTCTGCACAGAAAGGGTTTGCAAACCGCTGAATCCACACGTCAGTTTAACTCTGTCAGTTGAATGCACACATTGACAACCATTCAGTTAGATAGCTCCGTTTTGGTTTTAGGAGCAGATATTTCTCTGTACAGCCTATGGTCCCTTCACTCTGGAATATCCCATCGCAGCTCCTAGAAGAAACATGTTTCTGACTGCTGAATCTCAACATAGATTCAACTCTCTTAGGTGAACGAACGCACAGCAGAGCAGTTTCAAGGAAACGTTTCTCCTGAGTTTTAGACGAAGTTTCCTGCTGTTTAGTACGTAAGCCGGCATTGGGCTGGAAATACCGGTTTTGGGATTCTGCACAGAAAGGGTTTGCAAACGCTGAATCCACACAAGAGTTTAACTCTGTCAGTTGAATGCACACAATGACAACCATGCTGTTAGATAGCTCCGTTTTGGTTTTAGAAGCAGATATTTCTCTGTACAACCTATGGTCCCATTCACTCGTGAATATCCCAACGCAGCTCCTAGAAGAAACGTGTTTCTGTCTCGGTGAATCTCAACATAGATTGACCTCTCTTAGCTGAACGAACGCACAGCAGAGCAGTTTCAAGGAAACGTTTCTACTGAGTTTTAGACGAAGTTTCCTGCTGTTTAGTACGTATGCCGGCATTGGGCTGGAAATACCGGTTTTGGGATTCTGCACAGAAAGGTTTTGCAAACTGCTGAATCCACACGTCAGTTTAGCTCTGTCAGTTGAATGCACACATTGACAACCATTCAGTTAGATAGCTCCGTTTTGGTTTTAGAAGCAGATATTTCTCTGAACAGCCTATGGTCCCATTCACTCGGGAATATCCCAACGCAGCTCCTAGAAGAAACGTGTTTCTGACTCGCTGAATCTCAACATAGATTCAACTTTCTTAACTGAACGAACGCACAGCAGAGCAGTTTCAAGGAAACGTTTCTCCTGAGTTTTAGACGAAGTTTCCTGCTGTTTAGTACGTATGCCGGCATTGGGCTGGAAATACCGGTTTTGGGATTCTTCACAGAAAGGGTTTGCAAACCGCTGAATCCACACGTCAGTTTAACTCTGTCAGTTGAATGCACACATTGACAACCATTCAGTTAGATAGCTCCGTTTTGGTTTTAGGAGCAGATATTTCTCTGTACAGCCTATGGTCCCTTCACTCTGGAATATCCCATCGCAGCTCCTAGAAGAAACATGTTTCTGACTGCTGAATCTCAACATAGATTCAACTCTCTTAGGTGAACGAACGCACAGCAGAGCAGTTTCAAGGAAACGTTTCTCCTGGGTTTTAGACGAAGTTTCCTGCTGTTTAGTACGTATGCCGGCATTGGGCTGGAAATACCGGTTTTGGGATTCTGCACAGAAAGGGTTTGCAAACCGCTGAATCCACACGTGAGTTTAACTCTGTCAGTTGAATGAACACATTGACAACCATTCAGTTAGATAGCTCCGTTTTGGTTTTAGAAGCAGATATTTCTCTGTACAGCCTATGGTCCCTTTCACTCGGGAAAATCCCAACGCAGGTCCTAGAAGAAACCTGTTTCTGACTCGCCGAATCTCAACATAGATTCAACTCTCTTAGGTGAACGAACGCACAGGAGAGCAGTTTCAAGGAAACGTTTCTCCTGAGTTTAGACGAAGTTTCCTGCTGTTTAGTACGTATGCCGGCATTGGGCTGGAAATACCGGTTTTGGGATTCTGCACAGAAAGGGTTTGCAAACGCTGAATCCACACAAGAGTTTAACTCTGTCAGTTGAATGCACACAATGACAACCATGCAGTTAGATAGCTCCGTTTTGGTTTTAGAAGCAGATATTTCTCTGTACAACCTGTGGTCCCATTCACTCGGGAATATCCCAACGCAGCTCCTAGAAGAAACGTGTTTCTGACTCGGTGAATCTCAACATAGATTGACCTCTCTTAGCTGAACGAACGCACAGCAGAGCAGTTTCAAGGAAACGTTTCTACTGAGTTTTAGACGAAGTTTCCTGCTGTTTAGTACGTATGCCGGCATTGGGCTGGAAATACCGGTTTTCGGATTGTTAACAGAAAGGGTTTGCAAACCGCTGAATCCACACGTCAGTTTAACTCTGTCAGTTGAATGCACACATTGACAACCATTCAGTTAGATAGCTCCGTTTTGGTTTTAGGAGCAGATATTTCTCTGTACAGCCTATGGTCCCTTCACTCTGGAATATCCCATCGCAGCTCCTAGAAGAAACATGTTTCTGACTGCTGAATCTCAACATAGATTCAACTCTCTTAGGTGAACGAACGCACAGCAGAGCAGTTTCAAGGAAACGTTTCTCCTGAGTTTTAGACGAAGTTTCCTGCTGTTTAGTACGTATGCCGTCATTGGGCTGGAAATACCGGTTTTGGGATTCTGCACAGAAAGGGTTTGCAAACCGCTGAATCCACACGTGAGTTTAACTCTGTCAGTTGAATGAACACATTGACAACCATTCAGTTAGATAGCTCCGTTTTGGTTTTAGAAGCAGATATTTCTCTGTACAGCCTATGGTCCAATTCACTCGGGAAAATCCCAACGCAGCTCCTAGAAGAAACCTGTTTCTGACTCGCTGAATCTCAACATAGATTCAACTCTCTTAGGTGAACGAACGCACAGGAGAGCAGTTTCAAGAAAACGTTTCTCCTGAGTTTTAGACGAAGTTTCCTGCTGTTTAGTACGTATGCCGGCATTGGGCTGGAAATACCGGTTTTGGGATTCTGCACAGAAAGGGTTTGCAAACCGCTGAATCCACACAAGAGTTTAACTCTGTCAGTTGAATGCACACAATGACAACCATGCAGTTAGATAGCTCCGTTTTGATTTTAGAAGCAGATATTTCTCTGTACAGCCTATGGTCCCATTCACTCGGGAATATCCCAACGCAGCTCCTAGAAGAAACGTGTTTCTGACTCGCTGAATCTCAAAATAGATTGACCTCTCTTAGGTGAACGAACGCACAGCAGAGCAGTTTCAAGGAAACGTTTCTACTGAGTTTTAGACGAAGTTTCCTGCTGTTTAGTACGTATGCCGGCATTGGGCTGGAAATACCGGTTTTGGGATTCTGCACAGAAAGGGTTTGCAAACCGCTGAATCCACACAAGAGTTTAACTCTGTCAGTTGAATGCACACAATGACAACCATGCAGTTAGATAGCTCCGTTTTGATTTTAGAAGCAGATATTTCTCTGTACAGCCTATGGTCCCATTCACTCGGGAATATCCCAACGCAGCTCCTAGAAGAAACGTGTTTCTGACTCGGTGAATCTCAACATAGATTGACCTCTCTTAGCTGAACGAACGCACAGCAGAGCAGTTTCAAGGAAACGTTTCTCCTGAGTTTTAGACGAAGTTTCCTGCTGTTTAGTACGTATGCCGGCTTTGGGCTGGAAATACCGGTTTTGGGATTCTGCACAGAAAGGGTTTGCAAACCGCTGAATCCACACAAGAGTTTAACTCTGTCAGTTGAATGCACACAATGACAACCATGCAGTTAGATAGCTCCGTTTTGATTTTAGAAGCAGATATTTCTCTGTACAGCCTATGGTCCAATCACTCGGGAAAATCCCAACGCAGCTCCTAGAAGAAACCTGTTTCTGACTCGCTGAATCTCAACATAGATTCAACTCTCTTAGGTGAACGAACGCACAGGAGAGGAGTTTCAAGGAAACGTTTCTCCTGAGTTTTAGACGAAGTTTCCTGCTGTTTAGTACGTATGCCGGCATTGGGCTGGAAATACCGGTTTTGGGATTCTGCACAGAAAGGGTTTGCAAACCGCTGAATCCACACAAGAGTTTAACTCTGTCAGTTGAATGCACACAATGACAACCATGCTGTTAGATAGCTCCGTTTTGATTTTAGAAGCAGATATTTCTCTGTACAGACTATGGTCCCATTCACTCGGGAATATCCCAACGCAGCTCCTAGAAGAAACGTGTTTCTGACTCGCTGAATCTCAACATAGATTGACCTCTCTTAGGTGAACGAACGCACAGCAGAGCAGTTTCAAGGAAACGTTTCTCCTGAGTTTTAGACGAAGTTTCCTGCTGTTTAGTACGTATGCCGGCATTGGGCTGGAAATACCGGTTTTGGGATTCTGCACAGAAAGGGTTTGCAAACGCTGAATCCACACAAGAGTTTAACTCTGTCAGTTGAATGCACACAATGAAAACCATGCAGTTAGATAGCTCCGTTTTGGTTTCAGAAGCAGATATTTCTCTGTACAACCTATGGTCCCATTCACTCGGGAATATCCCAACGCAGCTCCTAGAAGAAACGTGTTTCTGACTCGGTGAAAATCAACATAGATTGACCTCTCTTAGCTGAACGAACGCACAGCAGAGCAGTTTCAAGGAAGCGTTTCTACTGAGTTTTAGACGAAGTTTCCTGCTGTTAAGTACGCATGACGGCATTGGGCTGGAAATACCGGTTTTGGGATTCTGCACAGAAAGGGTTTGCAAACTGCTGAATCCACACGTCAGTTTAGCTCTGTCAATTGAATGCACACATTGACAACCATTCAGTTAGATAGCTCCGTTTTGGTTTTAGAAGCAGATATTTCTCTGAACAGCCTATGGTCCCATTCACTCGGGATTATCCCAACGCAGCTCCTAGAAGAAACGTGTTTCTGACTCGCTGAATCTCAACATAGATTCAACTCTCTTAGCTGATCGAACGCACAGCAGAGCAGTTTCAAGGAAACGTTTCTCCTGAGTTTTAGACGAAGTTTCCTGCTGTTTGGTACGTATGTCGGCATTGGGCTGGAAATACCGGTTTTGGGATTCTTCACAGAAAGGGTTTGCAAACCGCTGAATCCACACGTCAGTTTAACTCTGTCAGTTGAATGCACACATTGATAGCCATTCAGTTAGATAGCTCCGTTTTGGTTTTAGGAGCAGATATTTCTCTGTACAGCCTATGGTCCCTTCACTCTGGAATATCCCATCGCAGCTCCTAGAAGAAACACGTTTCTGACTGCTGAATCTCAACATAGATTCAACTCTCTTAGGTGAACGAACGCACAGCACAGCAGTTTCAAGGAAACATTTCTCCTGAGTTTTAGACGAAGTTTCCTGCTGTTTAGTACGTATGCCGGCATTGGGCTGGAAATACCGGTTTTGGGATTCTTCACAGAAAGGGTTTGCAAACCGCTGAATCCACACATGAGTTTAACTCTGTCAGTTGAATGCACACATTGACAGCCATTCAGTTAGATAGCTCCGTTTTGGTTTTAGAAGCAGATATTTCTCTGTACAGGCTATGGTCCCATTCACTCGGGAATATCACAACGCAGCTCCTAGAAGAAACGTGTTTCTGGCTCGCTGAATCTCAACATAGATTCAACTCTCTTAGGTGAACGTACGCACAGCAGAGCAGTTTCAAAGAAACGTTTCTCCTGAGTTTTAGACGAAGTTTCCTGCTGTTTAATACGTATGCCGGCATTGGGCTTGAAATACCGGTTTTGGGATTCTGCACAGAAAGGTTTTGCAAACCGCTGAATCCACATGTGAGTTCAATTCTGTCAGTTGAATGCACACATTGACAGCCATTCAGTTAGATAGCTCCGTTTTGGTTTTAGAAGCAGATATTTCTCTGTACAGCCTATGGTCCCTTTCACTCGGGAAAATCCCAACGCAGGTCCTAGAAGAAACGTGTTTCTGACTCGCTGAATCTCAACATAGATTCAATTCTCTTAGGTGAACGAACGCACAGGAGAGCAGTTTCAAGGAAACGTTTCTCCTGAGTTTTAGACGAAGTTTCCTGCTGTTTAGTACGTATGCCGGCATTGGGCTGGAAATACCGGTTTTGGGATTCTGCACAGAAAGGCTTTGCAAACGCTGAATCCACACAAGAGTTTAACTCTGTCAGTTGAATGCACACAATGACAACCATGCAGTTAGATAGCTCCGTTTTGGTTTTAGAAGCAGATATTTCTCTGTACAACCTATGGTCCCATTCACTCGGGAATATCCCAACGCAGCTCCTAGAAGAAACGTGTTTCTGACTCGGTGAATCTCAACATAGATTGACCTCTCTTAGCTGAACGAACGCACAGCAGAGCAGTTTCAAGGAAACGTTTCTACTGAGTTTTAGACGAAGTTTCCTGCTGTTTAGTACGTATGCCGGCATTGGGCTGGAAATACCGGTTTTCGGATTGTTAACAGAAAGGGTTTGCAAACCGCTGAATCCACACGTGAGTTTAACTCTGTCAGTTGAATGAACACATTGACAACCATTCAGTTAGATAGCTCCGTTTTGGTTTTAGAAGCAGATATTTCTCTGTACAGCCTATGGTCCAATTCACTCGGGAAAATCCCAACGCAGCTCCTAGAAGAAACCTGTTTCTGACTCGCTGAATCTCAACATAGATTCAACTCTCTTAGGTGAACGAACGCACAGGAGAGCAGTTTCAAGAAAACGTTTTTCCTGAGTTTTAGACGAAGTTTCCTGCTGTTTAGTACGTATGCCGGTATTGGGCTGGAAATACCGGTTTTGGGATTCTGCACAGAAAGGGTTTGCAAACCGCTGAATCCACACGTCAGTTTAACTCTGTCAGTTGAATGCACACATTGACAACCATTCAGTTACATAGCTCCGTTTTGGTTTTAGGAGCAGATATTTCTCTGTACAGCCTATGGTCCCTTCACTCTGGAATATCCCATCGCAGCTCCTAGAAGAAACATGTTTCTGACTGCTGAATCTCAACATAGATTCAACTCTCTTAGGTGAACGAACGCACAGCACAGCAGTTTCAAGGAAACATTTCTCCTGAGTTTTAGACGAAGTTTCCTGCTGTTTAGTACGTATGCCGGCATTGGGCTGGAAATACCGGTTTTCGGATTGTTAACAGAAAGGGTTTGCAAACCGCTGAATCCACACGTCAGTTTAACTCTGTCAGTTGAATGCACGCATTGACAACCATTCAGTTAGATAGCTCCGTTTTGGTTTTAGGAGCAGATATTTCTCTGTACAGCCTATGGTCCCTTCACTCTGGAATATCCCATCGCAGCTCCTAGAAGAAACATGTTTCTGACTGCTGAATCTCAACATAGATTCAACTCTCTTAGGTGAACGAACGCACAGCAGAGCAGTTTCAAGGAAACGTTTCTCCTGAGTTTTAGACGAAGTTTCCTGCTGTTTAGTACGTATGCCGGCATTGGGCTGGAAATACCGGTTTTGGGATTCTGCACAGAAAGGGTTTGCAAACCGCTGAATCCACACGTGAGTTTAACTCTGTCAGTTGAATGAACACATTGACAACCATTCAGTTAGATAGCTCCGTTTTGGTTTTAGAAGCAGATATTTCTCTGTACAGCCTATGGTCCAATTCACTCGGGAAAATCCCAACGCAGCTCCTAGAAGAAACCTGTTTCTGACTCGCTGAATCTCAACATAGATTCAACTCTCTTAGGTGAACGAACGCACAGGAGAGCAGTTTCAAGAAAACGTTTCTCCTGAGTTTTAGACGAAGTTTCCTGCTGTTTAGTACGTATGCCGGCATTGGGCTGGAAATACCGGTTTTGGGATTCTGCACAGAAAGGGTTTGCAAACCGCTGAATCCACACAAGAGTTTAACTCTGTCAGTTGAATGCACACAATGACAACCATGCAGTTAGATAGCTCCGTTTTGATTTTAGAAGCAGATATTTCTCTGTACAGCCTATGGTCCCATTCACTCGGGAATATCCCAACGCAGCTCCTAGAAGAAACGTGTTTCTGACTCGCTGAATCTCAAAATAGATTGACCTCTCTTAGGTGAACGAACGCACAGCAGAGCAGTTTCAAGGAAACGTTTCTACTGAGTTTTAGACGAGGTTTCCTGCTGTTTAGTACGTATGCCGGCATTGGGCTGGAAATACCGGTTTTGGGATTCTGCACAGAAAGGGTTTGCAAACCGCTGAATCCACACAAGAGTTTAACTCTGTCAGTTGAATGCACACAATGACAACCATGCAGTTAGATAGCTCCGTTTTGATTTTAGAAGCAGATATTTCTCTGTACAGCCTATGGTCCCATTCACTCGGGAATATCCCAACGCAGCTCCTAGAAGAAACGTGTTTCTGACTCGGTGAATCTCAACATAGATTGACCTCTCTTAGCTGAACGAACGCACAGCAGAGCAGTTTCAAGGAAACGTTTCTCCTGAGTTTTAGACGAAGTTTCCTGCTGTTTAGTACGTATGCCGGCTTTGGGCTGGAAATACCGGTTTTGGGATTCTGCACAGAAAGGGTTTGCAAACCGCTGAATCCACACAAGAGTTTAACTCTGTCAGTTGAATGCACACAATGACAACCATGCAGTTAGATAGCTCCGTTTTGATTTTAGAAGCAGATATTCCTCTGTACAGCCTATGGTCCCATTCACTCGGGAATATCCCAACGCAGCTCCTAGAAGAAACGTGTTTCTGACTCGCTGAATCTCAGCATAGATTGACCTCTCTTAGGTGAACGAACGCACAGCAGAGCAGTTTCAAGGAAACGTTTCTACTGAGTTTTAGACGAAGTTTCCTGCTGTTTAGTACGTATGCCGGCATTGGGCTGGAAATACCGGTTTTGGGATTCTGCACAGAAAGGGTTTGCAAACGCTGAATCCACACAAGAGTTTAACTCTGTCAGTTGAATGCACACAATGACAACCATGCAGTTAGATAGCTCCGTTTTGGTTTTAGAAGCAGATATTTCTCTGTACAACCTATGGTCCCATTCACTCGGGAATATCCCAACGCAGCTCCTAGAAGAAACGTGTTTCTGACTCGGTGAATCTCAACATAGATTGACCTCTCTTAGCTGAACGAACGCACAGCAGAGCAGTTTCAAGGAAGCGTTTCTACTGAGTTTTAGACGAAGTTTCCTGCTGTTTAGTACGTACGCCGGCATTGGGGTGGAAATACCGGTTTTGGGATTCTGCACAGAAAGGGTTTGCAAACTGCTGAATCCACACGTCAGTTTAGCTCTGTCAGTTGAATGCACACATTGACAACCATTCAGTTAGATAGCTCCGTTTTGGTTTTAGAAGCAGATATTTCTCTGAACAGCCAATGGTCCCATTCACTGGGGAATATCCCAACGCAGCTCCTAGAAGAAACGTGTTTCTGACTCGCTGAATCTCAACATAGATTCAACTCTCTTAGCTGAACGAACGCACAGCAGAGCAGTTTCAAGGAAACGTTTCTCCTGAGTTTTAGACGAAGTTTCCTGCTGTTTAGTACGTATGCCGGCATTGGGCTGGAAATACCGGTTTTGGGATTCTTCACAGAAAGGGTTTGCAAACCGCTGAATCCACACGTCAGTTTAACTCTGTCAGTTGAATGCACACATTGACAACCATTCAGTTACATAGCTCCGTTTTGGTTTTAGGAGCAGATATTTCTCTGTACAGCCTATGGTCCCTTCACTCTGGAATATCCCATCGCAGCTCCTAGAAGAAACATGTTTCTGACTGCTGAATCTCAACATAGATTCAACTCTCTTAGGTGAACGAACGCACAGCACAGCAGTTTCAAGGAAACATTTCTCCTGAGTTTTAGACGAAGTTTCCTGCTGTTTAGTACGTATGCCGGCATTGGGCTGGAAATACCGGTTTTGGGATTCTTCACAGAAAGGGTTTGCAAACCGCTGAATCCACACATGAGTTTAACTCTGTCAGTTGAATGCACACATTGACAGCCATTCAGTTAGATAGCTCCGTTTTGGTTTTAGAAGCAGATATTTCTCTGTACAGGCTATGGTCCCATTCACTCGGGAATATCCCAACGCAGCTCCCAGAAGAAACGTGTTTCTGGCTCGCTGAATCTCAACATAGATTCAACTCTCTTAGGTGAACGTACGCACAGCAGAGCAGTTTCAAGGAAACGTTTCTACTGAGTTTTAGACGAAGTTTCCTGCTGTTTAGTACGTATGCCGGCATTGGGCTGGAAATACCGGTTTTGGGATTCTGCACAGAAAGGGTTTGCAAACCGCTGAATCCACACAAGAGTTTAACTCTGTCAGTTGAATGCACACAATGACAACCATGCAGTTAGATAGCTCCGTTTTGATTTTAGAAGCAGATATTTCTCTGTACAGCCTATGGTCCCATTCACTCGGGAATATCCCAACGCAGCTCCTAGAAGAAACGTGTTTCTGACTCGGTGAATCTCAACATAGATTGACCTCTCTTAGCTGAACGAACGCACAGCAGAGCAGTTTCAAGGAAACGTTTCTCCTGAGTTTTAGACGAAGTTTCCTGCTGTTTAGTACGTATGCCGGCTTTGGGCTGGAAATACCGGTTTTGGGATTCTGCACCGAAAGGGTTTGCAAACCGCTGAATCCACACAAGAGTTTAACTCTGTCAGTTGAATGCACACAATGACAACCATGCAGTTAGATAGCTCCGTTTTGATTTTAGAAGCAGATATTCCTCTGTACAGCCTATGGTCCCATTCACTCGGGAATATCCCAACGCAGCTCCTAGAAGAAACGTGTTTCTGACTCGCTGAATCTCAGCATAGATTGACCTCTCTTAGGTGAACGAACGCACAGCAGAGCAGTTTCAAGGAAACGTTTCTCCTGAGTTTTAGACGAAGTTTCCTGCTGTTTAGTACGTATGCCGGCATTGGGCTGGAAATACCGGTTTTGGGATTCTGCACAGAAAGGGTTTGCAAACGCTGAATCCACACAAGAGTTTAACTCTGTCAGTTGAATGCACACAATGACAACCATGCAGTTAGATAGCTCCGTTTTGGTTTTAGAAGCAGATATTTCTCTGTACAACCTATGGTCCCATTCACTCGGGAATATCCCAACGCAGCTCCTAGAAGAAACGTGTTTCTGACTCGGTGAATCTCAACATAGATTGACCTCTCTTAGCTGAACGAACGCACAGCAGAGCAGTTTCAAGGAAGCGTTTCTACTGAGTTTTAGACGAAGTTTCCTGCTGTTTAGTACGTACGCCGGCATTGGGGTGGAAATACCGGTTTTGGGATTCTGCACAGAAAGGGTTTGCAAACTGCTGAATCCACACGTCAGTTTAGCTCTGTCAGTTGAATGCACACATTGACAACCATTCAGTTAGATAGCTCCGTTTTGGTTTTAGAAGCAGATATTTCTCTGAACAGCCAATGGTCCCATTCACTGGGGAATATCCCAACGCAGCTCCTAGAAGAAACGTGTTTCTGACTCGCTGAATCTCAACATAGATTCAACTCTCTTAGCTGAACGAACGCACAGCAGAGCAGTTTCAAGGAAACGTTTCTCCTGAGTTTTAGACGAAGTTTCCTGCTGTTTAGTACGTATGCCGGCATTGGGCTGGAAATACCGGTTTTGGGATTCTTCACAGAAAGGGTTTGCAAACCGCTGAATCCACACGTCAGTTTAACTCTGTCAGTTGAATGCACACATTGATAACCATTCAGTTACATAGCTCCGTTTTGGTTTTAGGAGCAGATATTTCTCTGTACAGCCTATGGTCCCTTCACTCTGGAATATCCCATCGCAGCTCCTAGAAGAAACATGTTTCTGACTGCTGAATCTCAACATAGATTCAACTCTCTTAGGTGAACGAACGCACAGCACAGCAGTTTCAAGGAAACATTTCTCCTGAGTTTTAGACGAAGTTTCCTGCTGTTTAGTACGTATGCCGGCATTGGGCTGGAAATACCGGTTTTGGGATTCTTCACAGAAAGGGTTTGCAAACCGCTGAATCCACACATGAGTTTAACTCTGTCAGTTGAATGCACACATTGACAGCCATTCAGTTAGATAGCTCCGTTTTGGTTTTAGAAGCAGATATTTCTCTGTACAGGCTATGGTCCCATTCACTCGGGAATATCCCAACGCAGCTCCCAGAAGAAACGTGTTTCTGGCTCGCTGAATCTCAACATAGATTCAACTCTCTTAGGTGAACGTACGCACAGCAGAGCAGTTTCAAAGAAACGTTTCTCCTGAGTTTTAGACGAAGTTTCCTGCTGTTTAATACGTATGCCGGCATTGGGCTTGAAATACCGGTTTTGGGATTCTGCACAGAAAGGTTTTCAAACCGCTGAATCCACACGTGAGTTCAGTTCTGTCAGTTGAATGCACACATTGACAACCATTCAGTTAGATAGCTCCGTTTTGGTTTTAGAAGCAGATATTTCTCTGTACAGCCTATGGTCCAATTCACTCGGGAATATCCCAACGCAGCTCCTAGAAGAAACGTGTTTCTGACTCGCTGAATCTCAACATAGATTGACCTCTCTTAGGTGAACGAACGCACAGCAGAGCAGTTTCAAGGAAACGTTTCTACTGAGTTTTAGACGAAGTTTCCTGCTGTTTAGTACGTATGCCGGCATTGGGCTGGAAATACCGGTTTTGGGATTCTGCACAGAAAGGGTTTGCAAACCGCTGAATCCACACGTCAGTTTAACTCTGTCAGTTGAATGCACACATTGACAACCATTCAGTTAGATAGCTCCGTTTTGGTTTTAGGAGCAGATATTTCTCTGTACAGCCTATGGTCCCTTCACTCTGGAATATCCCATCGCAGCTCCTAGAAGAAACATGTTTCTGACTGCTGAATCTCAACATAGATTCAACTCTCTTAGGTGAACGAACGCACAGCAGAGCAGTTTCAAGGAAACGTTTCTCCTGAGTTTTAGACGAAGTTTCCTGCTGTTTAGTACGTATGCCGGCATTGGGCTGGAAATACCGGTTTTGGGATTCTGCACAGAAAGGGTTTGCAAACGCTGAATCCACACAAGAGTTTAACTCTGTCAGTTGAATGCACACAATGACAACCATGCAGTTAGATAGCTCCGTTTTGGTTTTAGAAGCAGATATTTCTCTGTACAACCTATGGTCCCATTCACTCGTGAATATCCCAACGCAGCTCCTAGAAGAAACGTGTTTCTGTCTCGGTGAATCTCAACATAGATTGACCTCTCTTAGCTGAACGAACGCACAGCAGAGCAGTTTCAAGGAAACGTTTCTACTGAGTTTTAGACGAAGTTTCCTGCTGTTTAGTACGTATGCCGGCATTGGGCTGGAAATACCGGTTTTGGGATTCTGCACAGAAAGGTTTTGCAAACTGCTGAATCCACACGTCAGTTTAGCTCTGTCAGTTGAATGCACACATTGACAACCATTCAGTTAGATAGCTCCGTTTTGGTTTTAGAAGCAGATATTTCTCTGAACAGCCTATGGTCCCATTCACTCGGGAATATCCCAACGCAGCTCCTAGAAGAAACGTGTTTCTGACTCGCTGAATCTCAACATAGATTCAACTCTCTTAGCTGAACGAACGCACAGCAGAGCAGTTTCAAGGAAACGTTTCTCCTGAGTTTTAGACGAAGTTTCCTGCTGTTTAGTACGTATGCCGGCATTGGGCTGGAAATACCGGTTTTGGGATTCTTCACAGAAAGGGTTTGCAAACCGCTGAATCCACACGTCAGTTTAACTCTGTCAGTTGAATGCACACAATGGCAACCATTCAGTTAGATAGCTCCGTTTTGGTTTTAGGAGCAGATATTTCTCTGTACAGCCTATGGTCCCTTCACTCTGGAATATCCCATCGCAGCTCCTAGAAGAAACATGTTTCTGACTGCTGAATCTCAACATAGATTCAACTCTCTTAGGTGAACGAACGCACAGCAGAGCAGTTTCAAGGAAACGTTTCTCCTGAGTTTTAGACGAAGTTTCCTGCTGTTTAGTACGTATGCCGGCATTGGGCTGGAAATACCGGTTTTGGGATTCTGCACAGAAAGGGTTTGCAAACTGCTGAATCCACACGTCAGTTTAGCTCTGTCAGTTGAATGCACACATTGACAACCATTCAGTTAGATAGCTCCGTTTTGGTTTTAGAAGCAGATATTTCTCTGAAGAGCCTATGGTCCCATTCACTCGGGAATATCCCAACGCAGCTCCTAGAAGAAACGTGTTTCTGACTCGCTGAATCTCAACATAGATTCAACTCTCTTAACTGAACGAACGCACAGCAGAGCAGTTTCAAGGAAAAGTTTCTCTTGTGTTTTAGACGAAGTTTCCTGCTGTTTAGTACGTATGCCGGCATTGGGCTGGAAATACCGGTTTTCGGATTGTTAACAGAAAGGGTTTGCAAACCGCTGAATCCACACGTCAGTTTAACTCTGTCAGTTGAATGCACGCATTGACAACCATTCAGTTAGATAGCTCCGTTTTGGTTTTAGGAGCAGATATTTCTCTGTACAGCCTATGGTCCCTTCACTCTGGAATATCCCATCGCAGCTCCTAGAAGAAACATGTTTCTGACTGCTAAATCTCAACATAGATTCAACTCTCTTAGGTGAACGAACGCACAGCAGAGCAGTTTCAAGGAAACGTTTCTCCTGAGTTTTAGACGAAGTTTCCTGCTGTTTAGTACGTATGCCGGCATTGGGCTGGAAATACCGGTTTTGGGATTCTGCACAGAAAGGGTTTGCAAACCGCTGAATCCACACGTGAGTTTAACTCTGTCAGTTGAATGAACACATTGACAACCATTCAGTTAGATAGCTCCGTTTTGGTTTTAGAAGCAGATATTTCTCTGTACAGCCTATGGTCCAATTCACTCGGGAAAATCCCAACGCAGCTCCTAGAAGAAACCTGTTTCTGACTCGCTGAATCTCAACATAGATTCAACTCTCTTAGGTGAACGAACGCACAGGAGAGCAGTTTCAAGAAAACGTTTCTCCTGAGTTTTAGACGAAGTTTCCTGCTGTTTAGTACGTATGCCGGCATTGGGCTGGAAATACCGGTTTTGGGATTCTGCACAGAAAGGGTTTGCAAACCGCTGAATCCACACAAGAGTTTAACTCTGTCAGTTGAATGCACACAATGACAACCATGCAGTTAGATAGCTCCGTTTTGATTTTAGAAGCAGATATTTCTCTGTACAGCCTATGGTCCCATTCACTCGGGAATATCCCAACGCAGCTCCTAGAAGAAACGTGTTTCTGACTCGCTGAATCTCAAAATAGATTGACCTCTCTTAGGTGAACGAACGCACAGCAGAGCAGTTTCAAGGAAACGTTTCTACTGAGTTTTAGACGAAGTTTCCTGCTGTTTAGTACGTATGCCGGCATTGGGCTGGAAATACCGGTTTTGGGATTCTGCACAGAAAGGGTTTGCAAACCGCTGAATCCACACAAGAGTTTAACTCTGTCAGTTGAATGCACACAATGACAACCATGCAGTTAGATAGCTCCGTTTTGATTTTAGAAGCAGATATTTCTCTGTACAGCCTATGGTCCCATTCACTCGGGAATATCCCAACGCAGCTCCTAGAAGAAACGTGTTTCTGACTCGGTGAATCTCAACATAGATTGACCTCTCTTAGCTGAACGAACGCACAGCAGAGCAGTTTCAAGGAAACGTTTCTCCTGAGTTTTAGACGAAGTTTCCTGCTGTTTAGTACGTATGCCGGCTTTGGGCTGGAAATACCGGTTTTGGGATTCTGCACAGAAAGGGTTTGCAAACCGCTGAATCCACACAAGAGTTTAACTCTGTCAGTTGAATGCACACAATGACAACCATGCAGTTAGATAGCTCCGTTTTGATTTTAGAAGCAGATATTCCTCTGTACAGCCTATGGTCCCATTCACTCGGGAATATCCCAACGCAGCTCCTAGAAGAAACGTGTTTCTGACTCGCTGAATCTCAGCATAGATTGACCTCTCTTAGGTGAACGAACGCACAGCAGAGCAGTTTCAAGGAAACGTTTCTCCTGAGTTTTAGACGAAGTTTCCTGCTGTTTAGTACGTATGCCGGCATTGGGCTGGAAATACCGGTTTTGGGATTCTGCACAGAACGGGTTTGCAAACGCTGAATCCACACAAGAGTTTAACTCTGTCAGTTGAATGCACACAATGACAACCATGCAGTTAGATAGCTCCGTTTTGGTTTTAGAAGCAGATATTTCTCTGTACAACCTATGGTCCCATTCACTCGGGAATATCCCAACGCAGCTCCTAGAAGAAACGTGTTTCTGACTCGGTGAATCTCAACATAGATTGACCTCTCTTAGCTGAACGAACTCACAGCAGAGCAGTTTCAAGGAAGCGTTTCTACTGAGTTTTAGACGAAGTTTCCTGCTGTTTAGTACGTATGCCGGCATTGGGGTGGAAATACCGGTTTTGGGATTCTGCACAGAAAGGGTTTGCAAACTGCTGAATCCACACGTCAGTTTAGCTCTGTCAGTTGAATGCACACATTGACAACCATTCAGTTAGATAGCTCCGTTTTGGTTTTAGAAGCAGATATTTCTCTGAACAGCCAATGGTCCCATTCACTGGGGAATATCCCAACGCAGCTCCTAGAAGAAACGTGTTTCTGACTCGCTGAATCTCAACATAGATTCAACTCTCTTAGCTGAACGAACGCACAGCAGAGCAGTTTCAAGGAAACGTTTCTCCTGAGTTTTAGACGAAGTTTCCTGCTGTTTAGTACGTATGCCGGCATTGGGCTGGAAATACCGGTTTTGGGATTCTTCACAGAAAGGGTTTGCAAACCGCTGAATCCACACGTCAGTTTAACTCTGTCAGTTGAATGCACACATTGACAACCATTCAGTTACATAGCTCCGTTGTGGTTTTAGGAGCAGATATTTCTCTGTACAGCCTATGGTCCCTTCACTCTGGAATATCCCATCGCAGCTCCTAGAAGAAACATGTTTCTGACTGCTGAATCTCAACATAGATTCAACTCTCTTAGGTGAACGAACGCACAGCACAGCAGTTTCAAGGAAACATTTCGCCTGAGTTTTAGACGAAGTTTCCTGCTGTTTAGTACGTATGCCGGCATTGGGCTGGAAATACCGGTTTTGGGATTCTTCACAGAAAGGGTTTGCAAACCGCTGAATCCACACATGAGTTTAACTCTGTCAGTTGAATGCACACATTGACAGCCATTCAGTTAGATAGCTCCGTTTTGGTTTTAGAAGCAGATATTTCTCTGTACAGGCTATGGTCCCATTCACTCGGGAATATCCCAACGCAGCTCCCAGAAGAAACGTGTTTCTGGCTCGCTGAATCTCAACATAGATTCAACTCTCTTAGGTGAACGTACGCACAGCAGAGCAGTTTCAAAGAAACGTTTCTCCTGAGTTTTAGACGAAGTTTCCTGCTGTTTAATACGTATGCCGGCATTGGGCTTGAAATACCGGTTTTGGGATTCTGCACAGAAAGGTTTTCAAACCGCTGAATCCACACGTGAGTTCAGTTCTGTCAGTTGAATGCACACATTGACAACCATTCAGTTAGATAGCTCCGTTTTGGTTTTAGAAGCAGATATTTCTCTGTACAGCCTATGGTCCCGTTCACTCGGGAAAATCCCAACGCAGCTCCTAGAAGAAACGTGTTTCTGACTCGCTGAATCTCAACATAGATTCAATTCTCTTAGGTGAACGAACGCACAGGAGAGCAGTTTCAAGGAAACGTTTCTCCTGAGTTTTAGACGAAGTTTCCTGCTGTTTAGTACGTATGCCGGCATTGGGCTGGAAATACCGGTTTTGGGATTCTGCACAGAAAGGATTTGCAAACGCTGAATCCACACAAGAGTTTAACTCTGTCAGTTGAATGCACACAATGACAACCATGCAGTTAGATAGCTCCGTTTTGGTTTTAGAAGCAGATATTTCTCTGTACAGCCTATGGTCCCATTCACTCGGGAATATCCCAACGCAGCTCCTAGAAGAAACGTGTTTCTGACTCGCTGAATCTCAACATAGATTGACCTCTCTTAGGTGAACGAACGCACAGCAGAGCAGTTTCAAGGAAACGTTTCTCCTGAGTTTTAGACGAAGTTTCCTGCTGTTTAGTACGTATGCCGGCATTGGGCTGGAAATACCGGTTTTGGGATTCTGCACAGAAAGGGTTTGCAAACTGCTGAATCCACACGTCAGTTTAGCTCTGTCAGTTGAATGCACACATTGACAACCATTCAGTTAGATAGCTCCGTTTTGGTTTTAGAAGCAGATATTTCTCTGAAGAGCCTATGGTCCCATTCACTCGGGAATATCCCAACGCAGCTCCTAGAAGAAACGTGTTTCTGACTCGCTGAATCTCAACATAGATTCAACTCTCTTAACTGAACGAACGCACAGCAGAGCAGTTTCAAGGAAAAGTTTCTCTTGTGTTTTAGACGAAGTTTCCTGCTGTTTAGTACGTATGCCGGCATTGGGCTGGAAATACCGGTTTTGGGATTCTGCACAGAAAGGGTTTGCAAACCGCTGAATCCACACGTCAGTTTAACTCTGTCAGTTGAATGCACGCATTGACAACCATTCAGTTAGATAGCTCCGTTTTGGTTTTAGGAGCAGATATTTCTCTGTACAGCCTATGGTCCCTTCACTCTGGAATATCCCATCGCAGCTCCTAGAAGAAACATGTTTCTGACTGCTGAATCTCAACATAGATTCAACTCTCTTAGGTGAACGAACGCACAGCAGAGCAGTTTCAAGGAAACGTTTCTCCTGAGTTTTAGACGAAGTTTCCTGCTGTTTAGTACGTATGCCGGCATTGGGCTGGAAATACCGGTTTTGGGATTCTGCACAGAAAGGGTTTGCAAACCGCTGAATCCACACGTGAGTTTAACTCTGTCAGTTGAATGAACACATTGACAACCATTCAGTTAGATAGCTCCGTTTTGGTTTTAGAAGCAGATATTTCTCTGTACAGCCTATGGTCCAATTCACTCGGGAAAATCCCAACGCAGCTCCTAGAAGAAACCTGTTTCTGACTCGCTGAATCTCAACATAGATTCAACTCTCTTAGGTGAACGAACGCACAGGAGAGCAGTTTCAAGAAAACGTTTCTCCTGAGTTTTAGACGAAGTTTCCTGCTGTTTAGTACGTATGCCGGCATTGGGCTGGAAATACCGGTTTTGGGATTCTGCACAGAAAGGGTTTGCAAACCGCTGAATCCACACAAGAGTTTAACTCTGTCAGTTGAATGCACACAATGACAGCCATGCAGTTAGATAGCTCCGTTTTGATTTTAGAAGCAGATATTTCTCTGTACAGCCTATGGTCCCATTCACTCGGGAATATCCCAACGCAGCTCCTAGAAGAAACGTGTTTCTGACTCGGTGAATCTCAACATAGATTGACCTCTCTTAGCTGAACGAACGCACAGCAGAGCAGTTTCAAGGAAACGTTTCTCCTGAGTTTTAGACGAAGTTTCCTGCTGTTTAGTACGTATGCCGGCTTTGGGCTGGAAATACCGGTTTTGGGATTCTGCACCGAAAGGGTTTGCAAACCGCTGAATCCACACAAGAGTTTAACTCTGTCAGTTGAATGCACACAATGACAACCATGCAGTTAGATAGCTCCGTTTTGATTTTAGAAGCAGATATTCCTCTGTACAGCCTATGGTCCCATTCACTCGGGAATATCCCAACGCAGCTCCTAGAAGAAACGTGTTTCTGACTCGCTGAATCTCAGCATAGATTGACCTCTCTTAGGTGAACGAACGCACAGCAGAGCAGTTTCAAGGAAACGTTTCTCCTGAGTTTTAGACGAAGTTTCCTGCTGTTTAGTACGTATGCCGGCATTGGGCTGGAAATACCGGTTTTGGGATTCTGCACAGAAAGGGTTTGCAAACGCTGAATCCACACAAGAGTTTAACTCTGTCAGTTGAATGCACACAATGACAACCATGCAGTTAGATAGCTCCGTTTTGGTTTTAGAAGCAGATATTTCTCTGTACAACCTATGGTCCCATTCACTCGGGAATATCCCAACGCAGCTCCTAGAAGAAACGTGTTTCTGACTCGGTGAATCTCAACATAGATTGACCTCTCTTAGCTGAACGAACGCACAGCAGAGCAGTTTCAAGGAAGCGTTTCTCCTGAGTTTTAGACGAAGTTTCCTGCTGTTTAGTACGTACGCCGGCATTGGGGTGGAAATACCGGTTTTGGGATTCTGCACAGAAAGGGTTTGCAAACTGCTGAATCCACACGTCAGTTTAGCTCTGTCAGTTGAATGCACACATTGACAACCATTCAGTTAGATAGCTCCGTTTTGGTTTTAGAAGCAGATATTTCTCTGAACAGCCAATGGTCCCATTCACTGGGGAATATCCCAACGCAGCTCCTAGAAGAAACGTGTTTCTGACTCGCTGAATCTCAACGTAGATTCAACTCTCTTAGCTGAACGAACGCACAGCAGAGCAGTTTCAAGGAAACGTTTCTCCTGAGTTTTAGACGAAGTTTCCTGCTGTTTAGTACGTATGCCGGCATTGGGCTGGAAATACCGGTTTTGGGATTCTTCACAGAAAGGGTTTGCAAACCGCTGAATCCACACGTCAGTTTAACTCTGTCAGTTGAATGCACACATTGACAACCATTCAGTTACATAGCTCCGTTTTGGTTTTAGGAGCAGATATTTCTCTGTACAGCCTATGGTCCCTTCACTCTGGAATATCCCATCGCAGCTCCTAGAAGAAACATGTTTCTGACTGCTGAATCTCAACATAGATTCAACTCTCTTAGGTGAACGAACGCACAGCACAGCAGTTTCAAGGAAACATTTCTCCTGAGTTTTAGACGAAGTTTCCTGCTGTTTAGTACGTATGCCGGCATTGGGCTGGAAATACCGGTTTTGGGATTCTTCACAGAAAGGGTTTGCAAACCGCTGAATCCACACATGAGTTTAACTCTGTCAGTTGAATGCACACATTGACAGCCATTCAGTTAGATAGCTCCGTTTTGGTTTTAGAAGCAGATATTTCTCTGTACAGGCTATGGTCCCATTCACTCGGGAATATCCCAACGCAGCTCCCAGAAGAAACGTGTTTCTGGCTCGCTGAATCTCAACATAGATTCAACTCTCTTAGGTGAACGTACGCACAGCAGAGCAGTTTCAAAGAAACGTTTCTCCTGAGTTTTAGACGAAGTTTCCTGCTGTTTAATACGTATGCCGGCATTGGGCTTGAAATACCGGTTTTGGGATTCTGCACAGAAAGGTTTTCAAACCGCTGAATCCACACGTGAGTTCAGTTCTGTCAGTTGAATGCACACATTGACAACCATTCAGTTAGATAGCTCCGTTTTGGTTTTAGAAGCAGATATTTCTCTGTACAGCCTATGGTCCCGTTCACTCGGGAAAATCCCAACGCAGCTCCTAGAAGAAACGTGTTTCTGACTCGCTGAATCTCAACATAGATTCAATTCTCTTAGGTGAACGAACGCACAGGAGAGCAGTTTCAAGGAAACGTTTCTCCTGAGTTTTAGACGAAGTTTCCTGCTGTTTAGTACGTATGCCGGCATTGGGCTGGAAATACCGGTTTTGGGATTCTGCACAGAAAGGGTTTGCAAACGCTGAATCCACACAAGAGTTTAACTCTGTCAGTTGAATGCACACAATGACAACCATGCAGTTAGATAGCTCCGTTTTGGTTTTAGAAGCAGATATTTCTCTGTACAACCTATGGTCCCATTCACTCGTGAATATCCCAACGCAGCTCCTAGAAGAAACGTGTTTCTGTCTCGGTGAATCTCAACATAGATTGACCTCTCTTATCTGAACGAACGCACAGCAGAGCAGTTTCAAGGAAACGTTTCTACTGAGTTTTAGACGAAGTTTCCTGCTGTTTAGTACGTATGCCGGCATTGGGCTGGAAATACCGGTTTTGGGATTCTGCACAGAAAGGTTTTGCAAACTGCTGAATCCACACGTCAGTTTAGCTCTGTCAGTTGAATGCACACATTGACAACCATTCAGTTAGATAGCTCCGTTTTGGTTTTAGAAGCAGATATTTCTCTGAACAGCCTATGGAACCATTCACTCGGGAATATCCCAACGCAGCTCCTAGAAGAAACGTGTTTCTGACTCGCTGAATCTCAACATAGATTCAACTCTCTTAACTGAACGAACGCACAGCAGAGCAGTTTCAAGGAAACGTTTCTCCTGAGTTTTAGACGAAGTTTCCTGCTGTTTAGTACGTATGCCGGCATTGGGCTGGAAATACCGGTTTTGGGATTCTTCACAGAAAGGGTTTGCAAACCGCTGAATCCACACGTCAGTTTAACTCTGTCAGTTGAATGCACACATTGACAACCATTCAGTTAGATAGCTCCGTTTTGGTTTTAGGAGCAGATATTTCTCTGTACAGCCTATGGTCCCTTCACTCTGGAATATCCCATCGCAGCTCCTAGAAGAAACATGTTTCTGACTGCTGAATCTCAACATAGATTCAACTCTCTTAGGTGAACGAACGCACAGCAGAGCAGTTTCAAGGAAACGTTTCTACTGAGTTTTAGACGAAGTTTCCTGCTGTTTAGTACGTATGCCGGCATTGGGCTGGAAATACCGGTTTTGGGATTCTGCACAGAAAGGGTTTGCAAACCGCTGAATCCACACGTGAGTTTAACTCTGTCAGTTGAATGAACACATTGACAACCATTCAGTTAGATAGCTCCGTTTTGGTTTTAGAAGCAGATATTTCTCTGTACAGCCTATGGTCCAATTCACTCGGGAAAATCCCAACGCAGCTCCTAGAAGAAACCTGTTTCTGACTCGCTGAATCTCAACATAGATTCAACTCTCTTAGGTGAACGAACGCACAGGAGAGCAGTTTCAAGGAAACGTTTCTCCTGAGTTTAGACGAAGTTTCCTGCTGTTTAGTACGTATGCCGGCATTGGGCTGGAAATACCGGTTTTGGGATTCTGCACAGAAAGGATTTGCAAACCGCTGAATCCACACAAGAGTTTAACTCTGTCAGTTGAATGCACACAATGACAACCATGCAGTTAGATAGCTCCGTTTTGATTTTAGAAGCAGATATTTCTCTGTACAGCCTATGGTCCCATTCACTCGGGAATATCCCAACGCAGCTCCTAGAAGAAACGTGTTTCTGACTCGCTGAATCTCAACATAGATTGACCTCTCTTAGGTGAACGAACGCACAGCAGAGCAGTTTCAAGGAAACGTTTCTCCTGAGTTTTAGACGAAGTTTCCTGCTGTTTAGTACGTATGCCGGCATTGGGCTGGAAATACCGGTTTTGGGATTCTGCACAGAAAGGGTTTGCAAACGGCTGAATCCACACAAGAGTTTAACTCTGTCAGTTGAATGCACACAATGACAACCATGCAGTTAGATAGCTCCGTTTTGATTTTAGAAGCAGATATTTCTCTGTACAGCCTATGGTCCAATTCACTCGGGAACATCCCAACGCAGCTCCTAGAAGAAACGTGTTTCTGACTCGCTGAATCTCAACATAGATTGACCTCTCTTAGGTGAACGAACGCACAGCAGAGCAGTTTCAAGGAAACGTTTCTACTGAGTTTTAGACGAAGTTTCCTGCTGTTTAGTACGTATGCCGGCATTGGGCTGGAAATACCGGTTTTGGGATTCTGCACAGAAAGGGTTTGCAAACCGCTGAATCCACACGTCAGTTTAACTCTGTCAGTTGAATGCACACATTGACAACCATTCAGTTAGATAGCTCCGTTTTGGTTTTAGGAGCAGATATTTCTCTGTACAGCCTATGGTCCCTTCACTCTGGAATATCCCATCGCAGCTCCTAGAAGAAACATGTTTCTGACTGCTGAATCTCAACATAGATTCAACTCTCTTAGGTGAACGAACGCACAGCAGAGCAGTTTCAAGGAAACGTTTCTCCTGAGTTTTAGACGAAGTTTCCTGCTGTTTAGTACGTATGCCGGCATTGGGCTGGAAATACCGGTTTTGGGATTCTGCACAGAAAGGGTTTGCAAACGCTGAATCCACACAAGAGTTTAACTCTGTCAGTTGAATGCACACAATGACAACCATGCAGTTAGATAGCTCCGTTTTGGTTTTAGAAGCAGATATTTCTCTGTACAACCTATGGTCCCATTCACTCGTGAATATCCCAACGCAGCTCCTAGAAGAAACGTGTTTCTGTCTCGGTGAATCTCAACATAGATTGACCTCTCTTAGCTGAACGAACGCACAGCAGAGCAGTTTCAAGGAAACGTTTCTACTGAGTTTTAGACGAAGTTTCCTGCTGTTTAGTACGTATGCCGGCATTGGGCTGGAAATACCGGTTTTGGGATTCTGCACAGAAAGGTTTTGCAAACTGCTGAATCCACACGTCAGTTTAGCTCTGTCAGTTGAATGCACACATTGACAACCATTCAGTTAGATAGCTCCGTTTTGGTTTTAGAAGCAGATATTTCTCTGAACAGCCTATGGTCCCATTCACTCGGGAATATCCCAACGCAGCTCCTAGAAGAAACGTGTTTCTGACTCGCTGAATCTCAACATAGATTCAACTCTCTTAACTGAACGAACGCACAGCAGAGCAGTTTCAAGGAAACGTTTCTCCTGAGTTTTAGACGAAGTTTCCTGCTGTTTAGTACGTATGCCGGCATTGGGCTGGAAATACCGGTTTTGGGATTCTTCACAGAAAGGGTTTGCAAACCGCTGAATCCACACGTCAGTTTAACTCTGTCAGTTGAATGCACACATTGACAACCATTCAGTTAGATAGCTCCGTTTTGGTTTTAGGAGCAGATATTTCTCTGTACAGCCTATGGTCCCTTCACTCTGGAATATCCCATCGCAGCTCCTAGAAGAAACATGTTTCTGTCTGCTGAATCTCAACATAGATTCAACTCTCTTAGGTGAACGAACGCACAGCAGGGCAGTTTCAAGGAAACGTTTCTCCTGGGTTTTAGACGAAGTTTCCTGCTGTTTAGTACGTATGCCGGCATTGGGCTGGAAATACCGGTTTTGGGATTCTGCACAGAAAGGGTATGCAAACCGCTGAATCCACACGTGAGTTTAACTCTGTCAGTTGAATGAACACATTGACAACCATTCAGTTAGATAGCTCCGTTTTGGTTTTAGAAGCAGATATTTCTCTGTACAGCCTATGGTCCAATTCACTCGGGAAAATCCCAACGCAGCTCCTAGAAGAAACCTGTTTCTGACTCGCTGAATCTCAACATAGATTCAACTCTCTTAGGTGAACGAACGCACAGGAGAGCAGTTTCAAGGAAACGTTTCTCCTGAGTTTAGACGAAGTTTCCTGCTGTTTAGTACGTATGCCGGCATTGGGCTGGAAATACCGGTTTTGGGATTCTGCACAGAAAGGATTTGCAAACCGCTGAATCCACACAAGAGTTTAACTCTGTCAGTTGAATGCACACAATGATAACCATGCAGTTAGATAGCTCCGTTTTGATTTTAGAAGCAGATATTTCTCTGTACAGCCTATGGTCCCATTCACTCGGGAATATCCCAACGCAGCTCCTAGAAGAAACGTGTTTCTGACTCGCTGAATCTCAACATAGATTGACCTCTCTTAGGTGAACGAACGCACAGCAGAGCAGTTTCAAGGAAACGTTTCTCCTGAGTTTTAGACGAAGTTTCCTGCTGTTTAGTACGTATGCCGGCATTGGGCTGGAAATACCGGTTTTGGGATTCTGCACAGAAAGGGTTTGCAAACTGCTGAATCCACACGTCAGTTTAGCTCTGTCAGTTGAATGCACACATTGACAACCATTCAGTTAGATAGCTCCGTTTTGGTTTTAGAAGCAGATATTTCTCTGAACAGCCTATGGTCCCATTCACTCGGGAATATCCCAACGCAGCTCCTAGAAGAAACGTGTTCCTGACTCGCTGAATCTCAACATAGATTCAACTCTCTTAACTGAACGAACGCACAGCAGAGCAGTTTCAAGGAAAAGTTTCTCTTGTGTTTTAGACGAAGTTTCCTGCTGTTTAGTACGTATGCCGGCATTGGGCTGGAAATACCGGTTTTCGGATTGTTAACAGAAAGGGTTTGCAAACCGCTGAATCCACACGTCAGTTTAACTCTGTCAGTTGAATGCACGCATTGACAACCATTCAGATAGATAGCTCCGTTTTGGTTTTAGGAGCAGATATTTCTCTGTACAGCCTATGGTCCCTTCACTCTGGAATATCCCATCGCAGCTCCTAGAAGAAACATGTTTCTGACTGCTGAATCTCAACATAGATTCAACTCTCTAAGGTGAACGAACGCACAGCAGAGCAGTTTCAAGGAAACGTTTCTCCTGAGTTTTAGACGAAGTTTCCTGCTGTTTAGTACGTATGCCGGCATTGGGCTGGAAATACCGGTTTTGGGATTCTGCACAGAAAGGGTTTGCAAACCGCTGAATCCACACGTGAGTTTAACTCTGTCAGTTGAATGAACACATTGACAACCATTCAGTTAGATAGCTCCGTTTTGGTTTTAGAAGCAGATATTTCTCTGTACAGCCTATGGTCCAATTCACTCGGGAAAATCCCAACGCGGTTCCTAGAAGAAACCTGTTTCTGACTCGCTGAATCTCAACATAGATTCAACTCTCTTAGGTGAACGAACGCACAGGAGAGCAGTTTCAAGAAAACGTTTCTCCTGAGTTTTAGACGAAGTTTCCTGCTGTTTAGTACGTATGCCGGCATTGGGCTGGAAATACCGGTTTTGGGATTCTGCACAGAAAGGTTTTGCAAACCGCTGAATCCACACAAGAGTTTAACTCTGTCAGTTGAATGCACACAATGACAACCATGCAGTTAGATAGCTCCGTTTTGATTTTAGAAGCAGATATTTCTCTGTACAGCCTATGGTCCCATTCACTCGGGAATATCCCAACGCAGCTCCTAGAAGAAACGTGTTTCTGACTCGCTGAATCTCAAAATAGATTGACCTCTCTTAGGTGAACGAACGCACAGCAGAGCAGTTTCAAGGAAACGTTTCTACTGAGTTTTAGACGAAGTTTCCTGCTGTTTACTACGTATGCCGGCATTGGGCTGGAAATACCGGTTTTGGGATTCTGCACAGAAAGGGTTTGCAAACCGCTGAATCCACACAAGAGTTTAACTCTGTCAGTTGAATGCACACAATGACAACCATGCAGTTAGATAGCTCCGTTTTGATTTTAGAAGCAGATATTTCTCTGTACAGCCTATGGTCCCATTCACTCGGGAATATCCCAACGCAGCTCCTAGAAGAAACGTGTTTCTGACTCGGTGAATCTCAACATAGATTGACCTCTCTTAGCTGAACGAACGCACAGCAGAGCAGTTTCAAGGAAACGTTTCTCCTGAGTTTTAGACGAAGTTTCCTGCTGTTTAGTACGTATGCCGGCTTTGGGCTGGAAATACCGGTTTTGGGATTCTGCACAGAAAGGGTTTGCAAACCGCTGAATCCACACAAGAGTTTAACTCTGTCAGTTGAATGCACACAATGACAACCATGCAGTTAGATAGCTCCGTTTTGATTTTAGAAGCAGATATTCCTCTGTACAGCCTATGGTCCCATTCACTCGGGAATATCCCAACGCAGCTCCTAGAAGAAACGTGTTTCTGACTCGCTGAATCTCAGCATAGATTGACCTCTCTTAGGTGAACGAACGCACAGCAGAGCAGTTTCAAGGAAACGTTTCTCCTGAGTTTTAGACGAAGTTTCCTGCTGCTTAGTACGTATGCCGGCATTGGGCTGGAAATACCGGTTTTGGGATTCTGCACAGAAAGGGTTTGCAAACGCTGAATCCACACAAGAGTTTAACTCTGTCAGTTGAATGCACACAATGACAACCATGCAGTTAGATAGCTCCGTTTTGGTTTTAGAAGCAGATATTTCTCTGTACAACCTATGGTCCCATTCACTCGGGAATATCCCAACGCAGCTCCTAGAAGAAACGTGTTTCTGACTCGGTGAATCTCAGCATAGATTGACCTCTCTTAGGTGAACGAACGCACAGCAGAGCAGTTTCAAGGAAGCGTTTCTACTGAGTTTTAGACGAAGTTTCCTGCTGTTTAGTACGTATGCCGGCATTGGGGTGGAAATACCGGTTTTGGGATTCTGCACAGAAAGGGTTTGCAAACTGCTGAATCCACACGTCAGTTTAGCTCTGTCAGTTGAATGCACACATTGACAACCATTCAGTTAGATAGCTCCGTTTTGGTTTTAGAAGCAGATATTTCTCTGAACAGCCAATGGTCCCATTCACTGGGGAATATCCCAACGCAGCTCCTAGAAGAAACGTGTTTCTGACTCGCTGAATCTCAACATAGATTCAACTCTCTTAGCTGAACGAACGCACAGCAGAGCAGTTTCAAGGAAACGTTTCTCCTGAGTTTTAGACGAAGTTTCCTGCTGTTTAGTACGTATGCCGGCATTGGGCTGGAAATACCGGTTTTGGGATTCTTCACAGAAAGGGTTTGCAAACCGCTGAATCCACACGTCAGTTTAACTCTGTCAGTTGAATGCACACATTGACAACCATTCAGTTACATAGCTCCGTTTTGGTTTTAGGAGCAGATATTTCTCTGTACAGCCTATGGTCCCTTCACTCTGGAATATCCCATCGCAGCTCCTAGAAGAAACATGTTTCTGACTGCTGAATCTCAACATAGATTCAACTCTCTTAGGTGAACGAACGCACAGCACAGCAGTTTCAAGGAAACATTTCTCCTGAGTTTTAGACGAAGTTTCCTGCTGTTTAGTACGTATGCCGGCATTGGGCTGGAAATACCGGTTTTGGGATTCTTCACAGAAAGGGTTTGCAAACCGCTGAATCCACACATGAGTTTAACTCTGTCAGTTGAATGCACACATTGACAGCCATTCAGTTAGATAGCTCCGTTTTGGTTTTAGAAGCAGATATTTCTCTGTACAGGCTATGGTCCCATTCACTCGGGAATATCCCAACGCAGCTCCCAGAAGAAACGTGTTTCTGGCTCGCTGAATCTCAACATAGATTCAACTCTCTTAGCTGAACGTACGCACAGCAGAGCAGTTTCAAAGAAACGTTTCTCCTGAGTTTTAGACGAAGTTTCCTGCTGTTTAATACGTATGCCGGCATTGGGCTTGAAATACCGGTTTTGGGATTCTGCACAGAAAGGTTTTCAAACCGCTGAATCCACACGTGAGTTCAGTTCTGTCAGTTGAATGCACACATTGACAACCATTCAGTTAGATAGCTCCGTTTTGGTTTTAGAAGCAGATATTTCTCTGTACAGCCTATGGTCCCGTTCACTCGGGAAAATCCCAACGCAGCTCCTAGAAGAAACGTGTTTCTGACTCGCTGAATCTCAACATAGATTCAATTCTCTTAGGTGAACGAACGCACAGGAGAGCAGTTTCAAGGAAACGTTTCTCCTGAGTTTTAGACGAAGTTTCCTGCTGTTTAGTACGTATGCCGGCATTGGGCTGGAAATACCGGTTTTGGGATTCTGCACAGAAAGGGTTTGCAAACGCTGAATCCACACAAGAGTTTAACTCTGTCAGTTGAATGCACACAATGACAACCATGCAGTTAGATAGCTCCGTTTTGGTTTTAGAAGCAGATATTTCTCTGTACAACCTATGGTCCCATTCACTCGTGAATATCCCAACGCAGCTCCTAGAAGAAACGTGTTTCTGTCTCGGTGAATCTCAACATAGATTGACCTCTCTTAGGTGAACGAACGCTCAGCAGAGCAGTTTCAAGGAAACGTTTCTACTGAGTTTTAGACGAAGTTTCCTGCTGTTTAGTACGTATGCCGGCATTGGGCTGGAAATACCGGTTTTGGGATTCTGCACAGAAAGGGTTTGCAAACCGCTGAATCCACACAAGAGTTTAACTCTGTCAGTTGAATGCACACAATGACAACCATGCAGTTAGATAGCTCCGTTTTGATTTTAGAAGCAGATATTTCTCTGTACAGCCTATGGTCCCATTCACTCGGGAATATCCCAACGCAGCTCCTAGAAGAAACGTGTTTCTGACTCGCTGAATCTCAACATAGATTGACCTCTCTTAGGTGAACGAACGCTCAGCAGAGCAGTTTCAAGGAAACGTTTCTACTGAGTTTTAGACGAAGTTTCCTGCTGTTTAGTACGTATGCCGGCATTGGGCTGGAAATACCGGTTTTGGGATTCTGCACAGAAAGGGTTTGCAAACCGCTGAATCCACACAAGAGTTTAACTCTGTCAGTTGAATGCACACAATGACAACCATGCAGTTAGATAGCTCCGTTTTGATTTTAGAAGCAGATATTTCTCTGTACAGCCTATGGTCCCATTCACTCGGGAATATCCCAACGCAGCTCCTAGAAGAAACGTGTTTCTGACTCGGTGAATCTCAACATAGATTGACCTCTCTTAGCTGAACGAACGCACAGCAGAGCAGTTTCAAGGAAACGTTTCTCCTGAGTTTTAGACGAAGTTTCCTGCTGTTTAGTACGTATGCCGGCATTGGGCTGGAAATACCGGTTTTGGGATTCTGCACAGAAAGGATTTGCAAACCGCTGAATCCACACAAGAGTTTAACTCTGTCAGTTGAATGCACACAATGACAACCATGCAGTTAGATAGCTCCGTTTTGATGTTAGAAGCAGATATTTCTCTGTACAGCCTATGGTCCCATTCACTCGGGAATATCACAACGCAGCTCCTAGAAGAAACGTGTTTCTGACTCGCTGAATCTCAACATAGATTGACCTCTCTTAGGTGAACGAACGCACAGCAGAGCAGTTTCAAGGAAACGTTTCTCCTGAGTTTTAGACGAACTTTCCTGCTGTTTAGTACGTATGCCGGCATTGGGCTGGAAATACCGGTTTTCGGATTCTGCACAGAAAGGGTTTGCAAACGCTGAATCCACACAAGAGTTTAACTCTGTCAGTTGAATGCACACAATGACAACCATGCAGTTAGATAGCTCCGTTTTGGTTTTAGAAGCAGATATTTCTCTGTACAACCTATGGTCCCATTCACTCGGGAATATCCCAACGCAGGTCGTAGAAGAAACGTGTTTCTGACTCGGTGAATCTCAACATAGATTGACCTCTCTTAGCTGAACGAACGCACAGCAGAGCAGTTTCAAGGAAGCGTTTCTACTGAGTTTTAGACGAAGTTTCCTACTGTTTAGTACGTATGCCGGCATTGGGCTGGAAATACCGGTTTTGGGATTCTTCACAGAAAGGGTTTGCAAACCGCTGAATCCACACATGAGTTTAACTCTGTCAGTTGAATGCACACATTGACAGCCATTCAGTTAGATAGCTCCGTTTTGGTTTTAGAAGCAGATATTTCTCTGTACAGGCTATGGTCCCATTCACTCGGGAATATCCCAACACAGCTCCTAGAAGAAACGTGTTTCTGGCTCGCTGAATCTCAACATAGATTCAACTCTCTTAGGTGAACGTACGCACAGCAGTGCAGTTTCAAAGAAACGTTTCTCCTGAGTTTTAGACGAAGTTTCCTGCTGTTTAATACGTATGCCGGCATTGGGCTTGAAATACCGGTTTTGGGATTCTGCACAGAAAGGTTTTGCAAACCGCTGAATCCACACGTGAGTTCAATTCTGTCAGTTGAATGCACACATTGACAACCATTCAGTTAGATAGCTCCGTTTTGGTTTTAGAAGCAGATATTTCTCTGTACAGCCTATGGTCCCGTTCACTCGGGAAAATCCCAACGCAGCTCCTAGAAGAAACGTCTTTCTGACTCGTTGAATCTCCACATAGATTCAATTCTCTTAGGTGAACGAACGCACAGGAGAGCAGTTTCAAGGAAACGTTTCTCCTGAGTTTTAGACGAAGTTTCCTGCTGTTTAGTACGTATGCCGGCATTGGGCTGGAAATACCGGTTTTGGGATTCTGCACAGAAAGGGTTTGCAAACCGCTGAATCCACACGTGAGTTTAACTCTGTCAGTTGAATGCACACATTGACAACCATTCAGTTAGATAGCTCCGTTTTGGTTTTAGAAGCAGATATTTCTCTGAACAGCCAATGGTCCCATTCACTGGGGAATATCCCAACGCAGCTCCTAGAAGAAACGTGTTTCTGACTCGCTGAATCTCAACATAGATTCAACTCTCTTAGCTGAACGAACGCACAGCAGAGCAGTTTCAAGGAAACGTTTCTCCTGAGTTTTAGACGAAGTTTCCTGCTGTTTAGTACGTATGCCGGCATTGGGCTGGAAATACCGGTTTTGGGATTCTTCACAGAAAGGGTTTGCAAACCGCTGAATCCACACGTCAGTTTAACTCTGTCAGTTGAATGCACACATTGACAACCATTCAGTTACATAGCTCCGTTTTGGTTTTAGGAGCAGATATTTCTCTGTACAGCCTATGGTCCCTTCACTCTGGAATATCCCATCGCAGCTCCTAGAAGAAACATGTTTCTGACTGCTGAATCTCAACATAGATTCAACTCTCTTAGGTGAACGAACGCACAGCACAGCAGTTTCAAGGAAACATTTCTCCTGAGTTTTAGACGAAGTTTCCTGCTGTTTAGTACGTATGCCGGCATTGGGCTGGAAATACCGGTTTTGGGATTCTTCACAGAAAGGGTTTGCAAACCGCTGAATCCACACATGAGTTTAACTCTGTCAGTTGAATGCACACATTGACAGCCATTCAGTTAGATAGCTCCGTTTTGGTTTTAGAAGCAGATATTTCTCTGTACAGGCTATGGTCCCATTCACTCGGGAATATCCCAACGCAGCTCCCAGAAGAAACGTGTTTCTGGCTCGCTGAATCTCAACATAGATTCAACTCTCTTAGCTGAACGTACGCACAGCAGAGCAGTTTCAAAGAAACGTTTCTCCTGAGTTTTAGACGAAGTTTCCTGCTGTTTAATACGTATGCCGGCATTGGGCTTGAAATACCGGTTTTGGGATTCTGCACAGAAAGGTTTTCAAACCGCTGAATCCACACGTGAGTTCAGTTCTGTCAGTTGAATGCACACATTGACAACCATTCAGTTAGATAGCTCCGTTTTGGTTTTAGAAGCAGATATTTCTCTGTACAGCCTATGGTCCCGTTCACTCGGGAAAATCCCAACGCAGCTCCTAGAAGAAACGTGTTTCTGACTCGCTGAATCTCAACATAGATTCAATTCTCTTAGGTGAACGAACGCACAGGAGAGCAGTTTCAAGGAAACGTTTCTCCTGAGTTTTAGACGAAGTTTCCTGCTGTTTAGTACGTATGCCGGCATTGGGCTGGAAATACCGGTTTTGGGATTCTGCACAGAAAGGGTTTGCAAACGCTGAATCCACACAAGAGTTTAACTCTGTCAGTTGAATGCACACAATGACAACCATGCAGTTAGATAGCTCCGTTTTGGTTTTAGAAGCAGATATTTCTCTGTACAACCTATGGTCCCATTCACTCGTGAATATCCCAACGCAGCTCCTAGAAGAAACGTGTTTCTGTCTCGGTGAATCTCAACATAGATTGACCTCTCTTAGGTGAACGAACGCTCAGCAGAGCAGTTTCAAGGAAACGTTTCTACTGAGTTTTAGACGAAGTTTCCTGCTGTTTAGTACGTATGCCGGCATTGGGCTGGAAATACCGGTTTTGGGATTCTGCACAGAAAGGGTTTGCAAACCGCTGAATCCACACAAGAGTTTAACTCTGTCAGTTGAATGCACACAATGACAACCATGCAGTTAGATAGCTCCGTTTTGATTTTAGAAGCAGATATTTCTCTGTACAGCCTATGGTCCCATTCACTCGGGAATATCCCAACGCAGCTCCTAGAAGAAACGTGTTTCTGACTCGCTGAATCTCAACATAGATTGACCTCTCTTAGGTGAACGAACGCTCAGCAGAGCAGTTTCAAGGAAACGTTTCTACTGAGTTTTAGACGAAGTTTCCTGCTGTTTAGTACGTATGCCGGCATTGGGCTGGAAATACCGGTTTTGGGATTCTGCACAGAAAGGGTTTGCAAACCGCTGAATCCACACAAGAGTTTAACTCTGTCAGTTGAATGCACACAATGACAACCATGCAGTTAGATAGCTCCGTTTTGATTTTAGAAGCAGATATTTCTCTGTACAGCCTATGGTCCCATTCACTCGGGAATATCCCAACGCAGCTCCTAGAAGAAACGTGTTTCTGACTCGGTGAATCTCAACATAGATTGACCTCTCTTAGCTGAACGAACGCACAGCAGAGCAGTTTCAAGGAAACGTTTCTCCTGAGTTTTAGACGAAGTTTCCTGCTGTTTAGTACGTATGCCGGCATTGGGCTGGAAATACCGGTTTTGGGATTCTGCACAGAAAGGATTTGCAAACCGCTGAATCCACACAAGAGTTTAACTCTGTCAGTTGAATGCACACAATGACAACCATGCAGTTAGATAGCTCCGTTTTGATGTTAGAAGCAGATATTTCTCTGTACAGCCTATGGTCCCATTCACTCGGGAATATCACAACGCAGCTCCTAGAAGAAACGTGTTTCTGACTCGCTGAATCTCAACATAGATTGACCTCTCTTAGGTGAACGAACGCACAGCAGAGCAGTTTCAAGGAAACGTTTCTCCTGAGTTTTAGACGAACTTTCCTGCTGTTTAGTACGTATGCCGGCATTGGGCTGGAAATACCGGTTTTCGGATTCTGCACAGAAAGGGTTTGCAAACGCTGAATCCACACAAGAGTTTAACTCTGTCAGTTGAATGCACACAATGACAACCATGCAGTTAGATAGCTCCGTTTTGGTTTTAGAAGCAGATATTTCTCTGTACAACCTATGGTCCCATTCACTCGGGAATATCCCAACGCAGGTCGTAGAAGAAACGTGTTTCTGACTCGGTGAATCTCAACATAGATTGACCTCTCTTAGCTGAACGAACGCACAGCAGAGCAGTTTCAAGGAAGCGTTTCTACTGAGTTTTAGACGAAGTTTCCTACTGTTTAGTACGTATGCCGGCATTGGGCTGGAAATACCGGTTTTGGGATTCTTCACAGAAAGGGTTTGCAAACCGCTGAATCCACACATGAGTTTAACTCTGTCAGTTGAATGCACACATTGACAGCCATTCAGTTAGATAGCTCCGTTTTGGTTTTAGAAGCAGATATTTCTCTGTACAGGCTATGGTCCCATTCAATCGGGAATATCCCAACACAGCTCCTAGAAGAAACGTGTTTCTGGCTCGCTGAATCTCAACATAGATTCAACTCTCTTAGGTGAACGTACGCACAGCAGTGCAGTTTCAAAGAAACGTTTCTCCTGAGTTTTAGACGAAGTTTCCTGCTGTTTAATACGTATGCCGGCATTGGGCTTGAAATACCGGTTTTGGGATTCTGCACAGAAAGGTTTTGCAAACCGCTGAATCCACACGTGAGTTCAATTCTGTCAGTTGAATGCACACATTGACAACCATTCAGTTAGATAGCTCCGTTTTGGTTTTAGAAGCAGATATTTCTCTGTACAGCCTATGGTCCCGTTCACTCGGGAAAATCCCAACGCAGCTCCTAGAAGAAACGTCTTTCTGACTCGTTGAATCTCCACATAGATTCAATTCTCTTAGGTGAACGAACGCACAGGAGAGCAGTTTCAAGGAAACGTTTCTCCTGAGTTTTAGACGAAGTTTCCTGCTGTTTAGTACGTATGCCGGCATTGGGCTGGAAATACCGGTTTTGGGATTCTGCACAGAAAGGGTTTGCAAACCGCTGAATCCACACGTGAGTTTAACTCTGTCAGTTGAATGAACACATTGACAACCATTCAGTTAGATAGCTCCGTTTTGGTTTTAGAAGCAGATATTTCTCTGTACAGCCTATGGTCCAATTCACTCGGGAAAATCCCAACGCAGCTCCTAGAAGAAACCTGTTTCTGACTCGCTGAATCTCAAGATAGTTTGACCTCTCTTAGGTGAACGAACGCACAGCAGAGCAGTTTCAAGGAAACGTTTCTCCTGAGTTTTAGACGAAGTTTCCTGCTGTTTAGTACGTATGCCGGCATTGGGCTGGAAATACCGGTTTTGGGATTCTGCACAGAAAGGGTTTGCAAACCGCTGAATCCACACAAGAGTTTAACTCTGTCAGTTGAATGCACACAATGACAACCAGGCAGTTAGATAGCTCCGTTTTGATTTTAGAAGCAGATATTTCTCTGTACAGCCTATGGTCCCATTCACTCGGGAATATCCCAACGCAGCTCCTAGAATAAACGTGTTTCTGACTCGCTGAATCTCAACATAGATTGACCTCTCTTAGGTGAACGAACGCACAGCAGAGCAGTTTCAAGGAAACGTTTCTACTGAGTTTTAGACGAAGTTTCCTGCTGTTTAGTACGTATGCCGGCATTGGGCTGGAAATACCGGTTTTGGGATTCTGCACAGAAAGGGTTTGCAAACCGCTGAATCCACACGTCAGTTTAACTCTGTCAGTTGAATGCACACATTGACAACCATTCAGTTAGATAGCTCCGTTTTGGTTTTAGAAGCAGATATTTCTCTGAACAGCCTATGGTCCCATTCACTCGGGATTATCCCAACGCAGCTCCTAGAAGAAACGTGTTTCTGACTCGCTGAATCTCAACATAGATTCAACTCTCTTAGCTGAACGAACGCACAGCAGAGCAGTTTCAAGGAAACGTTTCTCCTGAATTTTAGACGAAGTTTCCTGCTGTTTAGTACGTATGCCGGCATTGGGCTGGAAATACCGGTTTTGGGATTCTTCACAGAAAGTGTTTGCAAACCGCTGAATCCACACGTCAGTTTAACTCTGTCAGTTGAATGCACACATTGACAACCATTCAGTTAGATAGCTCCGTTTTGGTTTTAGGAGCAGATATTTCTCTGTACAGCCTATGGTCCCTTCACTCTGGAATATCCCATCGCAGCTCCTAGAAGAAACGTGTTTCTGACTGCTGAATCTCAACATAGATTCAACTCTCTTAGGTGAACGAACGCACAGCACAGCAGTTTCAAGGAAACATTTCTCCTGAGTTTTAGACGAAGTTTCCTGCTGTTTAGTACGTATGCCGGCATTGGGCTGGAAATACCGGTTTTGGGATTCTGCACAGAAAGGGTTTGCAAACCGCTGAATCCACACATGAGTTTAACTCTGTCAGTTGAATGCACACATTGACAGCCATTCAGTTAGATAGCTCCGTTTTGGTTTTAGAAGCAGATATTTCTCTGTACAGGCTATGGTCCCATTCACTCGGGAATATCCCAACGCAGCTCCTAGAAGAAACGTGTTTCTGGCTCGCTGAATCTCAACATAGATTCAACTCTCTTAGGTGAACGTACGCACAGCAGAGCAGTTTCAAAGAAACGTTTCTCCTGAGTTTTAGACGAAGTTTCCTGCTGTTTAATACGTATGCCGGCATTGGGCTTGAAATACCGGTTTTGGGATTCTGCACAGAAAGGTTTTGCAAACCGCTGAATCCACACGTGAGTTCAATTCTGTCAGTTGAATGCACACATTGACAACCATTCAGTTAGATAGCTCCGTTTTGGTTTTAGAAGCAGATATTTCTCTGAACAGCCTATGGTCCCGTTCACTCGGGAAAATCCCAACGCAGCTCCTAGAAGAAACGTGTTTCTGACTCGCTGAATCTCCACATAGATTCAATTCTCTTAGGTGAACGAACGCACAGGAGAGCAGTTTCAAGGAAACGTTTCTCCTGAGTTTTAGACGAAGTTTCCTGCTGTTTAGTACGTATGCCGGCCTTGGGCTGGAAATACCGGTTTTGGGATTCTGCACAGAAAGGGTTTGCAAACGCTGAATCCACACAAGAGTTTAACTCTGTCAGTTGAATGCACACAATGACAACCATGCAGTTAGATAGCTCCGTTTTCGTTTTAGAAGCAGATATTTCTCTGTACAACCTATGGTCCCATTCACTCGGGAATATCCCAACGCAGCTCCTAGAAGAAACGTGTTTCTGACTCGGTGAATCTCAACATAGATTGACCTCTCTTAGCTGAACGAACGCACAGCAGAGCAGTTTCATGGAAACGTTTCTACTGAGTTTTAGACGAAGGTTCCTGCTGTTTAGTACGTATGCCGCCATTGGGCCGGAAATACCGGTTTTGGGATTCTGCACAGAAAGGGTTTGCAAACTGCTGAATCCACACGTCAGTTTAGCTCTGTCAGTTGAATGCACACATTGACAACCATTCAGTTAGATAGCTCCGTTTTGGTTTTAGAAGCAGATATTTCTCTGAACAGCCTATGGTCCCATTCACTCGGGAATATCCCAACGCAGCTCCTAGAAGAAACGTGTTTCTGACTCGCTGAATCTCAACATAGATTCAACTCTCTTAGCTGAACGAACGCACAGCAGAGCAGTTTCAAGGAAACGTTTCTCCTGAGTTTTAGACGAAGTTACCTGCTGTTTAGTACGTATGCCGGCATTGGGCTGGAAATACCGGTTTTGGGATTCTGCACAGAAAGGGTTTGCAAACCGCTGAATCCACACAAGAGTTTAACTCTGTCAGTTGAATGCACACAATGACAACCATGCAGTTAGATAGCTCCGTTTTGATTTTAGAAGCAGATATTTCTCTGTACAGCCTATGGTCCCATTCACTCGGGAATATCCCAACGCAGCTCCTAGAAGAAACGTGTTTCTGACTCGCTGAAACTCAACATAGATTGACCTCCCTTAGGTGAACGAACGCACAGCAGAGCAGTTTCAAGGAAACGTTTCTCCTGAGTTTTAGACGAATTTTCCTGCTGTTTAGTACGTATGGGGGCATTGGGCTGGAAATACCGGTTTTGGGATTCTGCACAGAAAGGGTTTGCAAACCGCTGAATCCACACATGAGTTTAACTCTGTCAGTTGAATGCACACATTTACAGCCATTCAGTTAGATAGCTCCGTTTTGGTTTTAGAAGCAGATATTTCTCTGTACAGGCTATGGTCCCATTCACTCGGGAATATCCCAACGCAGCTCCTAGAAGAAACGTGTTTCTGGCTTGCTGAATCTCAACATAGATTCAACTCTCTTAGGTGAACGTACGCACAGCAGAGCAGTTTCAAAGAAACGTTTCTCCTGAGTTTTAGACGAAGTTTCCTGCTGTTTAATACGTATGCCGGCATTGGGCTTGAAATACCGGTTTTGGGATTCTGCACAGAAAGGTTTTGCAAACCGCTGAATCCACACGTGAGTTCAATTCTGTCAGTTGAATGCACACATTGACAACCATTCAGTTAGATAGCTCCGTTTTGGTTTTAGAAGCAGATATTTCTCTGTACAGCCTATGGTCCCGTTCACTCGGGAAAATCCCAACGCAGCTCCTAGAAGAAACGTGTTTCTGACTCGCTGAATCTCCACATAGATTCAATTCTCTTAGGTGAACGAACGCACAGGAGAGCAGTTTCAAGGAAACGTTTCTCCTGAGTTTTAGACGAAGTTTCCTGCTGTTTAGTACGTATGCCGGCATTGGGCTGGATATACCGGTTTTGGGATTCTGCACAGAAAGGGTTTGCAAACGCTGAATCCACACAAGAGTTTAACTCTGTCAGTTGAATGCACACAATGACAACCATGCAGTTAGATAGCTCCGTTTTGGTTTTAGAAGCAGATATTTCTCTGTACAGCCTATGGTCCAATTCACTCGGGAAAATCCAAACGCAGCTCCTAGAAGAAACCTGTTTCTGACTCGCTGAATCTCAACATAGATTCAACTCTCTTAGGTGAACGAACGCACAGGAGAGCAGTTTCAAGGAAACGTTTCTCCTGAGTTTTAGACGAAGTTTCCTGCTGTTTAGTACGTATGCCGGCATTGGGCTGGAAATACCGGTTTTGGGATTTTGCACAGAAAGGATTTGCAAAACGCTGAATCCACACGTCAGTTTAACTCTGTCAGTTGAATGCACACATTGACAACCATTCAGTTAGATAGCTCCGTTTTGGTTTTAGAAGCAGATATTTCTCTGAACAGCCTATGGTCCCATTCTCTCGGGATTATCGCAACGCAGCTCCTAGAAGAAACGTGTTTCTGACTCGCTGAATCTCAACATAGATTCAACTCTCTTAGCTGAACGAACGCACAGCAGAGCAGTTTCAAGGAAACGTTTCTCCTGAGTTTTAGACAAAGTTTCCTGCTGTTTAGTACGTATGCCGGCATTGGGCTGGAAATACCGGTTTTGGGATTCTTCACAAAAAGTGTTTGCAAACCGCTGAATCCACACGTCAGTTTAACTCTGTCAGTTGAATGCACACATTGACAACCATTCAGTTAGATAGCTCCGTTTTGGTTTTAGGAGCAGATATTTCTCTGTACAGCCTATGGTCCCATTCACTCTGGAATATCCCATCGCAGCTCCTAGAAGAAACATGTTTCTGACTGCTGAATCTCAACATAGATTCAACTCTCTTAGGTGAACGTACGCACAGCAGAGCAGTTTCAAAGAAACGTTTCTCCTGAGTTTTAGACGAAGTTTCCTGCTGTTTAATATGTATGCCGGCATTGGGCTTGAAATACCGGTTTTGGGATTCTGCACAGAAAGGTTTTGCAAACCGCTGAATCCACACGTGAGGTCAATTCTGTCAGTTGAATGCACACATTGACAACCATTCAGTTAGATAGCTCCGTTTTGGTTTTGGAAGCAGATATTTCTCTGTACAGCCTATGGTCCCGTTCACTCGGGAAAATCCCAACGCAGCTCCTAGAAGAAACGTGTTTCTGACTCGCTGAATCTCCACATAGATTCAATTCTCTTAGGTGAACGAACGCACAGCAGAGCAGTTTCAAGGAAACGTTTCTCCTGAGTTTTAGACGAAGTTTCCTGCTGTTTAGTACGTATGCCGGCATTGGGCTGGAAATACCGGTTTTGGGATTCTGCACAGAAAGGGTTTGCAAACGCTGAATCCACACAAGAGTTTAACTCTGTCAGTTGAATGCACACAGTGACAACCATGCAGTTAGATAGCTCCGTTTTGGTTTTAGAAGCAGATATTTCTCTGTACAACCTATGGTCCCATTCACTCGGGAATATCCCAATGCAGCTCCTAGAAGAAACGTGTTTCTGACTCGGTGAATCTCAACATAGTTTGACCTCTCTTAGCTGAACGAACGCACAGCAGAGCAGTTTCAAGGAAACGTTTCTACTGAGTTTTAGACGAAGTTTCCTGCTGTTTAGTATGTATGCCGGCATTGGGCTGGAAATACCGGTTTTGGGATTCTTCACAGAAAGGGTTTGCAAGCTGCTGAATCCACACGTCAGTTTAGCTCTGTCAGTTGAATGCACACATTGACAACCATTCAGTTAGATAGCTCCGTTTTGGTTTTAGAAGCAGATATTTCTCTGAACAGCCTATGGTCCCATTCACTCGGGAATATCCCAACGCAGCTCCTAGAAGAAACGTGTTTCTGACTCGCTGAATCTCAACATAGATTCAACTCTCTTAACTGAACGAACGCACAGCAGAGCAGTTTCAAGGAAACGTTTCTCCTGAGTTTTAGACGAAGTTTCCTGCTGTTTAGTACGTATGCCGGCATTGGGCTGGAAATACCGGTTTTGGGATTCTTCACAGAAAGGGTTTGCAAACCGCTGAATCCACACGTCAGTTTAACTCTGTCAGTTGAATGCACACATTGACAACCATTCAGTTAGATAGCTCCGTTTTGGTTTTAGAAGCAGATATTTCTCTGTACAGCCTATGGTCCCTTCACTCTGTAATATCCCATCGCAGCTCATAGAAGAAACATGTTTCTGACTGCTGAATCTCAACATAGATTCAACTCTCTTAGGTGAACGAACGCACAGCAGAGCAGTTTCAAGGAAACGTTTCTCCTGAGTTTTAGACGAAGTTTCCTGCTGTTTAGTACGTATGCCGGCATTGGGCTGGAAATACCGGTTTTGGGATTCTGCACAGAAAGGGTTTGCAAACCGCTGAATCCACACGTGAGTTTAACTCTGTCAGTTGAATGAACACATTGACAACCATTCAGTTAGATAGCTCCGTTTTGGTTTTAGAAGCAGATATTTCTCTGTACAGCCTATGGTCCAATTCACTCGGGAAAATCCCAACGCAGCTCCTAGAAGAAACCTGTTTCTGACTCGCTGAATCTCAAGATAGATTGACCTCTCTTAGGTGAACGAACGCACAGCAGAGCAGTTTCAAGGAAACGTTTCTCCTGAGTTTTAGACGAAGTTTCCTGCTGTTTAGTACGTATGCCGGCATTGGGCTGGAAATACCGGTTTTGGGATTCTGCACAGAAAGGGTTTGCAAACCGCTGAATCCACACAAGAGTTTAACTCTGTCAGTTGAATGCACACAATGACAACCATGCAGTTAGATAGCTCCGTTTTGATTTTAGAAGCAGATATTTCTTTGTACAGCCTATGGTCCCATTCACTCGGGAATATCCCAACGCAGCTCCTAGAATAAACGTGTTTCTGACTCGCTGAATCTCAACATAGATTGACCTCTCTTAGGTGAACGAACGCACAGCAGAGCAGTTTCAAGGAAACGTTTCTACTGAGTTTTAGACGAAGTTTCCTGCTGTTTAGTACGTATGCCGGCATTGGGCTGGAAATACCGGTTTTGGGATTCTGCACAGAAAGGGTTTGCAAAGCACTGAATCCACACGTCAGTTTAACTCTGTCAGTTGAATGCACACATTGACAACCATTCAGTTAGATAGCTCCGTTTTGGTTTTAGAAGCAGATATTTCTCTGAACAGCCTATGGTCCCATTCACTCGGGATTATCCCAACGCAGCTCCTAGAAGAAACGTGTTTCTGACTCGCTGAATCTCAACATAGATTCAACTCTCTTAGCTGAACGAACGCACAGCAGAGCAGTTTCAAGGAAACGTTTCTCCTGAGTTTTAGACGAAGTTTCCTGCTGTTTAGTACGTATGCCGGCATTGGGCTGGAAATACCGGTTTTGGGATTTTTCACAGAAAGTGTTTGCAAACCGCTGAATCCACACGTCAGTTTAACTCTGTCAGTTGAATGCACACATTGACAACCATTCAGTTAGATAGCTCCGTTTTGGTTTTAGGAGCAGATATTTCTCTGTACAGCCTATGGTCCCTTCACTCTGGAATATCCCATCGCAGCTCCTAGAAGAAACATGTTTCTGACTGCTGAATCTCAACATAGATTCAACTCTCTTAGGTGAACGAACGCACAGCACAGCAGTTTCAAGGAAACATTTCTCCTGAGTTTTAGACGAAGTTTCCTGCTGTTTAGTACGTATGCCGGCATTGGGCTGGAAATACCGGTTTTGGGATTCTGCACAGAAAGGGTTTGCAAACCGCTGAATCCACACATGAGTTTAACTCTGTCAGTTGAATGCACACATTGACAGCCATTCAGTTAGATAGCTCCGTTTTGGTTTTAGAAGCAGATATTTCTCTGTACAGGCTATGGTCCCATTCACTCGGGAATATCCCAACGCAGCTCCTAGAAGAAACGTGTTTCTGGCTCGCTGAATCTCAACATAGATTCAACTCTCTTAGCTGAACGTACGCACAGCAGAGCAGTTTCAAAGAAACGTTTCTCCTGAGTTTTAGACGAAGTTTCCTGCTGTTTAATACGTATGCCGGCATTGGGCTTGAAATACCGGTTTTGGGATTCTGCACAGAAAGGTTTTGCAAACCGCTGAATCCACACGTGAGTTCAATTCTGTCAGTTGAATGCACACATTGACAACCATTCAGTTAGATAGCTCCGTTTTGGTTTTAGAAGCAGATATTTCTCTGAACAGCCTATGGTCCCGTTCACTCGGGAAAATCCCAACGCAGCTCCTAGAAGAAACGTGTTTCTGACTCGCTGAATCTCCACATAGATTCAATTCTCTTAGGTGAACGAACGCACAGGAGAGCAGTTTCAAGGAAACGTTTCTCCTGAGTTTTAGACGAAGTTTCCTGCTGTTTAGTACGTATGCCGGCCTTGGGCTGGAAATACCGGTTTTGGGATTCTGCACAGAAAGGGTTTGCAAACGCTGAATCCACACAAGAGTTTAACTCTGTCAGTTGAATGCACACAATGACAACCACGCAGTTAGATAGCTCCGTTTTCGTTTTAGAAGCAGATATTTCTCTGTACAACCTATGGTCCCATTCACTCGGGAATATCCCAACGCAGCTCCTAGAAGAAACGTGTTTCTGACTCGGTGAATCTCAACATAGATTGACCTCTCTTAGCTGAACGAACGCACAGCAGAGCAGTTTCATGGAAACGTTTCTACTGAGTTTTAGACGAAGGTTCCTGCTGTTTAGTACGTATGCCGCCATTGGGCCGGAAATACCGGTTTTGGGATTCTGCACAGAAAGGGTTTGCAAACTGCTGAATCCACACGTCAGTTTAGCTCTGTCAGTTGAATGCACACATTGACAACCATTCAGTTAGATAGCTCCGTTTTGGTTTTAAAAGCAGATATTTCTCTGAACAGCCTATGGTCCCATTCACTCGGGAATATCCCAACGCAGCTCCTAGAAGAAACGTGTTTCTGACTCGCTGAATCTCAACATAGATTCAACTCTCTTAGCTGAACGAACGCACAGCAGAGCAGTTTCAAGGAAACGTTTCTCCTGAGTTTTAGACGAAGTTACCTGCTGTTTAGTACGTATGCCGGCATTGGGCTGGAAATACCGGTTTTGGGATTCTGCACAGAAAGGGTTTGCAAACCGCTGAATCCACACAAGAGTTTAACTCTGTCAGTTGAATGCACACAATGACAACCATGCAGTTAGATAGCTCCGTTTTGATTTTAGAAGCAGATATTTCTCTGTACAGCCTATGGTCCCATTCACTCGGGAATATCCCAACGCAGCTCCTAGAAGAAACGTGTTTCTGACTCGCTGAATCTCAACATAGATTGACCTCCCTTAGGTGAACGAACGCACAGCAGAGCAGTTTCAAGGAAACGTTTCTCCTGAGTTTTAGACGAATTTTCCTGCTGTTTAGTACGTATGGGGGCATTGGGCTGGAAATACCGGTTTTGGGATTCTGCACAGAAAGGGTTTGCAAACCGCTGAATCCACACATGAGTTTAACTCTGTCAGTTGAATGCACACATTGACAGCCATTCAGTTAGATAGCTCCGTTTTGGTTTTAGAAGCAGATATTTCTCTGTACAGGCTATGGTCCCATTCACTCGGGAATATCCCAACGCAGCTCCTAGAAGAAACGTGTTTCTGGCTTGCTGAATCTCAACATAGATTCAACTCTCTTAGGTGAACGTACGCACAGCAGAGCAGTTTCAAAGAAACGTTTCTCCTGAGTTTTAGACGAAGTTTCCTGCTGTTTAATACGTATGCCGGCATTGGGCTTGAAATACCGGTTTTGGGATTCTGCACAGAAAGGTTTTGCAAACCGCTGAATCCACACGTGAGTTCAATTCTGTCAGTTGAATGCACACATTGACAACCATTCAGTTAGATAGCTCCGTTTTGGTTTTAGAAGCAGATATTTCTCTGTACAGCCTATGGTCCCGTTCACTCGGGAAAATCCCAACGCAGCTCCTAGAAGAAACGTGTTTCTGACTCGCTGAATCTCCACATAGATTCAATTCTCTTAGGTGAACGAACGCACAGGAGAGCAGTTTCAAGGAAACGTTTCTCCTGAGTTTTAGACGAAGTTTCCTGCTGTTTAGTACGTATGCCGGCATTGGGCTGGATATACCGGTTTTGGGATTCTGCACAGAAAGGGTTTGCAAACGCTGAATCCACACAAGAGTTTAACTCTGTCAGTTGAATGCACACAATGACAACCATGCAGTTAGATAGCTCCGTTTTGGTTTTAGAAGCAGATATTTCTCTGTACAACCTATGGTCCCATTCACTCGGGAATATCCCAACGCAGCTCCTAGAAGAAACGTGTTTCTGACTCGGTGAATCTCAACATAGATTGACCTCTCTTAGCTGAACGAACGCACAGCAGAGCAGTTTCAAGGAAACGTTTCTCCTGAGTTTTAGACGAAGTTTCCTGCTGTTTAGTACGTATGCCGGCATTGGGCTGGAAATACCGGTTTTGGGATTCTTCACAGAAAGGGTTTGCAAACCGCTGAATCCACACGTCAGTTTAACTCTGTCAGTTCAATGCACACATTGACAACCATTCAGTTAGATAGCTCCGTTTTGGTTTTAGGAGCAGATATTTCTCTGTACAGCCTATGTTCCCTTCACTCTGGAATATCCCATCGCAGCTCCTAGAAGAAACATGTTTCTGACTGCTGAATCTCAACATAGATTCAACTCTCTTAGGTGAACGAACGCACAGCAGAGCAGTTTCAAGGAAACGTTTCTCCTGAGTTTTAGACGAAGTTTCCTGCTGTTTAGTACGTATGCCGGCATTGGGCTGGAAATACCGGTTTTGGGATTCTGCTCAGAAAGGGTTTGCAAACCGCTGAATCCACACGTGAGTTTAACTCTGTCAGTTGAATGAACACATTAACAACCATTCAGTTAGATAGCTCCGTTTTGGTTTTAGAAGCAGATATTTCTCTGTACAGCCTATGGTCCAATTCACTCGGGAAAATCCCAACGCAGCTCCTAGAAGAAACCTGTTTCTGACTCGCTGAATCTCAACATAGATTCAACTCTCTTAGGTGAACGAACGCACAGGAGAGCAGTTTCAAGGAAACGTTTCTCCTGAGTTTTAGACGAAGTTTCCTGCTCTTTAGTACGTATGCCGGCATTGGGCTGGAAATACCGGTTTTGGGATTCTGCACAGAAAGGGTTTGCAAAACGCTGATTCCACACGTCAGTTTAACTCTGTCAGTTGAATGCACACATTGACAACCATTCAGTTAGATAGCTCCGTTTTGGTTTTAGAAGCAGATATTTCTCTGAACAGCCTATGGTCCCATTCTCTCGGGATTATCGCAACGCAGCTCCTAGACGAAACGTGTTTCTGACTCGCTGAATCTCAACATAGATTCAACTCTCTTAGCTGAACGAACGCACAGCAGAGCAGTTTCAAGGAAACGTTTCTCCTGAGTTTTAGACGAAGTTTCCTGCTGTTTAGTACGTATGCCGGCATTGGGCTGGAAATACCGGTTTTGGGATTCTTCACAAAAAGTGTTTGCAAACCGCTGAATCCACACGTCAGTTTAACTCTGTCAGTTGAATGCACACATTGACAACCATTCAGTTAGATAGCTCCGTTTTGGTTTTAGGAGCAGATATTTCTCTGTACAGCCTATGGTCCCATTCACTCTGGAATATCCCATCGCAGCTCCTAGAAGAAACATGTTTCTGACTGCTGAATCTCAACATAGATTCAACTCTCTTAGGTGAACGTACGCACAGCAGAGCAGTTTCAAAGAAACGTTTCTCCTGAGTTTTAGACGAAGTTTCCTGCTGTTTAATACGTATGCCGGCATTGGGCTTGAAATACCGGTTTTGGGATTCTGCACAGAAAGGTTTTGCAAACCGCTGAATCCACACGTGAGTTCAATTCTGTCAGTTGAATGCACACATTGACAACCATTCAGTTAGATAGCTCCGTTTTGGTTTTAGAAGCAGATATTTCTCTGTACAGCCTATGGTCCCGTTCACTCGGGAAAATCCCAACGCAGCTCCTAGAAGAAACGTGTTTCTGACTCGCTGAATCTCCACATAGATTCAATTCTCTTAGGTGAACGAACGCACAGGAGAGCAGTTTCAAGGAAACGTTTCTCCTGAGTTTTAGACGAAGTTTCCTGCTGTTTAGTACGTATGCCGGCATTGGGCTGGAAATACCGGTTTTGGGATTCTGCACAGAAAGGGTTTGCAAACGCTGAATCCACACAAGAGTTTAACTCTGTCAGTTGAATGCACACAATGACAACCATGCAGTTAGATAGCTCCGTTTTGGTTTTAGAAGCAGATATTTCTCTGTACAACCTATGGTCCCATTCACTCGGGAATATCCCAACGCAGCTCTTAGAAGAAACGTGTTTCTGACTCGGTGAATCTCAACATAGATTGACCTCTCTTAGCTGAACGAACGCACAGCAGAGCAGTTTCAAGGAAACGTTTCTACTGAGTTTTAGACGAAGTTTCCTGCTGTTTAGTACGTATGCCGGCATTGGGCTGGAAATACCGGTTTTGGGATTCTGCACAGAAAGGGTTTGCAAACTGCTGAATCCACACGTCAGTTTAGCTCTGTCAGTTGAATGCACACGTTGACAACCATTCAGTTAGATAGCTCCGTTTTGGTTTTAGAAGCAGATATTTCTCTGAACAGCCTATGGTCCCATTCACTCGGGAATATCCCAACGCAGCTCCTAGAAGAAACGTGTTTCTGACTCGCTGAATCTCAACATAGATTCAACTCTCTTAACTGAACGAATGCACAGCAGAGCAGTTTCAAGGAAACGTTTCTCCTGAGTTTTAGACGAAGTTTCCTGCTGTTTAGTACGTATGCCGGCATTGGGCTAGAAATACCGGTTTTGGGATTCTTCACAGAAAGGGTTTGCAAACCGCTGAATCCACACGTCAGTTTAACTCTGTCAGTTGAATGCACACATTGACAACCATTCAGTTAGATAGCTCCGTTTTGGTTTTAGGAGCAGATATTTCTCTGTACAGCCTATGGTCCCTTCACTCTGGAATATCCCATCGCAGCTCCTAGAAGAAACATGTTTCTGACTGCTGAATCTCAACATAGATTCAACTCTCTTAGGTGAACGTACGCACAGCAGAGCAGTTTCAAGGAAACGTTTCTCCTGAGTTTTAGACGAAGTTTCCTGCTGTTTAGTACGTATGCCGGCATTGGGCTGGAAATACCGGTTTTGGGATTCTGCACAGAAAGGGTTTGCAAACCGCTGAATCCACACGTGAGTTTAACTCTGTCAGTTGAATGAACACATTGACAACCATTCAGTTAGATAGCTCCGTTTTGGTTTTCGAAGCAGATATTTCTCTGTACAGCCTATGGTCCAATTCACTCGGGAAAATCCCAACGCAGCTCCTAGAAGAAACCTGTTTCTGACTCGCTGAATCTCAACATAGATTCAACTCTCTTAGGTGAACGAACGCACAGGAGAGCAGTTTCAAGGAAACGTTTCTCCTGAGTTTTAGACGAAGTTTCCTGCTGTTTAGTACGTATGCCGGCATTGGGCTGGAAATACCGGTTTTGGGATTCTGCACAGAAAGGGTTTGCAAACCGCTGAATCCACACAAGAGTTTAACTCTGTCAGTTGAATGCACACAATGACAACCATGCAGTTAGATAGCTCCGTTTTGATTTTAGAAGCAGATATTTCTCTGTACAGCCTATGGTCCCATTCACTCGGGAATATCCCAACGCAGCTCCTAGAAGAAACGTGTTTCTGACTCGCTGAATCTCAACATAGATTCAACTCTCTTAGCTGAACGAACGCACAGCAGAGCAGTTTCAAGGAAAAGTTACTCCTGAGTTTTAGACGAAGTTTCCTGCTGTTTAGTACGTATGCCGGCATTGGGCTGGAAATACCGGTTTTGGGATTCTGCACAGAAAGGGTTTGCAAACCGCTGAATCCACACAAGAGTTTAACTCTGTCAGTTGAATGCACACAATGACAACCATGCAGTTAGATAGCTCCGTTTTGATTTTAGAAGCAGATATTTCTCTGTACAGCCTATGGTCCCATTCACTCGGGAATATCCCAACGCAGCTCCTGGAAGAAACGTGTTTCTGACTCGCTGAATCTCAACATAGATTCAACTCTCTTAGGTGAACGAACGCACAGCAGAGCAGTTTCAAGGAAACGTTTCTCCTGAGTTTTAGACGAAGTTTCCTGCTGTTTAGTACGTATGCCGGCATTGGGCTGGAAATACCGGTTTTGGGATTCTGCACAGAAAGGGTTTGCAAACCGCTGAATCCACACGTGAGTTCAATTCTGTCAGTTGAATGCACACATTGACAACCATTCAGTTAGATAGCTCCGTTTTGGTTTTAGAAGCAGATATTTCTCTGTACAGCCTATGGTCCCGTTCTCTCGGGAAAATCCCAACGCAGCTCCTAGAAGAAACGTGTTTCTGTCTCGCTGAATCTCCACATAGATTCAATTCTCTTAGGTGAACGAACGCACAGGAGAGCAGTTTCAAGGAAACGTTTCTCCTGAGTTTTAGACGAAGTTTCCTGCTGTTTAGTACGTATGCCGGCATTGGGCTGGAAATACCGGTTTTGGGATTCTGCACAGAAAGGGTTTGCAAACGCTGAATCCACACAAGAGTTTACCTCTGTCAGTTGAATGCACACAATGACAACCATGAAGTTAGATAGCTCCGTTTTGGTTTTAGAAGCAGATATTTCTCTGTACAACCTATGGTCCCATTCACTCGGGAATATCCCAACGCAGCTCCTAGAAGAAACGTGTTTCTGACTCGGTGAATCTCAACATAGATTGACCTCTCTTAGCTGAACGAACGCACAGCAGAGCAGTTTCAAGGAAACGTTTCTCCTGAGTTTTAGACGAAGTTTCCTGCTGTTTAGTACGTATGCCGGCATTGGGCTGGAAATACCGGTTTTGGGATTCTGCACAGAAAGGGTTTGCAAACTGCTGAATCCACACGTCAGTTTAGCTCTGTCAGTTGAATGCACACATTGACAACCATTCAGTTAGATAGCTCCGTTTTGGTTTTAGAAGCAGATATTTCTCTGAACAGCCTATGGTCCCATTCACTCGGGAATATCCCAACGCAGCTCCTAGAAGAAACGTGTTTCTGACTCGCTGAATCTCAACATAGATTCAACTCTCTTAACTGAACGAGCGCACAGCAGAGCAGTTTCAAGGAAACGTTTCTCCTGAGTTTTAGACGAAGTTTCCTGCTGTTTAGTACGTATGCCGGCATTGGGCTGGAAATACCGGTTTTGGGATTCTTCACAGAAAGGGTTTGCAAACCGCTGAATCCACACGTCAGTTTAACTCTGTCAGTTGAATGCACACATTGACAACCATTCAGTTAGATAGCTCCGTTTTGGTTTTAGGAGCAGATATTTCTCTGTACAGCCTATGGTCCCTTCACTCTGGAATATCCCATCGCAGCTCCTAGAAGAAACATGTTTCTGACTGCTGAATCTCAACATAGATTCAACTCTCTTAGGTGAACGTACGCACAGCAGAGCAGTTTCAAGGAAACGTTTCTCCTGAGTTTTAGACGAAGTTTCCTGCTGTTTAGTACGTATGCCGGCATTGGGCTGGAAATACCGGTTTTGGGATTCTGCACAGAAAGGGTTTGCAAACCGCTGAATCCACACGTGAGTTTAACTCTGTCAGTTGAATGAACACATTGACAACCATTCAGTTAGATAGCTCCGTTTTGGTTTTAGAAGCAGATATTTCTCTGTACAGCCTATGGTCCAATTCACTCGGGAAAATCCCAACGCAGCTCCTAGAAGAAACCTGTTTCTGACTCGCTGAATCTCAACATAGATTCAACTCTCTTAGGTGAACGAACGCACAGGAGAGCAGTTTCAAGGAAACGTTTCTCCTGAGTTTTAGACGACGTTTCCTGCTGTTTATATACGTATGCCGGCATTGGGCTGGAAATACCGGTTTTGGGATTCTGCACAGAAAGGGTTTGCAAACCGCTGAATCCACACAAGAGTTTAACTCTGTCAGTTGAATGCACACAATGACAACCATGCAGTTAGATAGCTCCGTTTTGATTTTAGAAGCAGATATTTCTCTGTACAGCCTATGGTCCCATTCACTCGGGGATATCCCAACGCAGCTCCTAGAAGAAACGTGTTTCTGACTCGCTGAATCTCAACATAGATTCAACTCTCTTAGCTGAACGAACGCACAGCAGAGCACTTTCAAGGAAATGTTTCTCCTGAGTTTTAGTCGAAGTTTCCTGCTGTTTAGTACGTATGCCGGCATTGGGCTGGAAATACCGGTTTTGGGATTCTGCACAGAAAGGGTTTGCAAACCGCTGAATCCACACAAGAGTTTAACTCTGTCAGTTGAATGCACACAATGACAACCATGCAGTTAGATAGCTCCGTTTTGATTTTAGAAGCAGATATTTCTCTGTACAGCCTATGGTCGCATTCACTCGGGAATATCCCAACGCAGCTCCTGGAAGAAACGTGTTTCTGACTCGCTGAATCTCAACATAGATTGACCTCTCTTAGGTGAACGAACGCGCAGCAGAGCAGTTTCAAGGAAACGTTTCTACTGAGTTTTAGACGAAGTTTCCTGCTGTTTAGTACGTATGCCGGCATTGGGCTGGAAATACCGGTTTTGGGATTCTGCACAGAAAGGGTTTGCAAACCGCTGAATCCACACGTCAGTTTAACTCTGTCAGTTGAATGCACACATTGACAACCATTCAGTTAGATAGCTCCGTTTTGGTTTTAGAAGCAGATATTTCTCTGAACAGTCTATGGTCCCATTCACTCGGTATTATCCCAACGCAGCTCCTAGAAGAAACGTGTTTCTGACTCGCTGAATCTCAACATAGATTCAGCTCTCTTAGCTGAACGAACGCACAGCAGAGCAGTTTCAAGGAAACGTTTCTCCTGAGTTTTAGACGAAGTTTCCTGCTGTTTAGTACGTATGCCGGCATTGGGCTGGAAATACCGGTTTTGGGATTCTTCACAGAAAGTGTTTGCAAACCGCTGAATCCACACGTCAGTTTAACTCTGTCAGTTGAATGCACACATTGACAACCATTCAGTTAGATAGCTCCGTTTTGGTTTTAGGAGCAGATATTTCTCTGTACAGCCTATGGTCCCTTCACTCTGGAATATCCCATCGCATCTCCTAGAAGAAACATGTTTCTGACTGCTGAATCTCAACATAGATTCAACTCTCTTAGGTGAACGAACGCACAGCAGAGCAGTTTCAAGGAAACGTTTCTCCTGAGTTTTAGACGAAGTTTCCTGCTGTTTAGTACGTATGCCGGCATTGGGCTGGAAATACCGGTTTTGGGATTCTGCACAGAAAGGGTTTGCAAACCGCTGAATCCACACAAGAGTTTAACTCTGTCAGTTGAATGCACACAATGACAACCATGCAGTTAGATAGCTCCGTTTTGATTTTAGAAGCAGATATTTCTCTGTACAGCCTATGGTCCCATTCACTCGGGGATATCCCAACGCAGCTCCTAGAAGAAACGTGTTTCTGACTCGCTGAATCTCAACATAGATTCAACTCTCTTAGCTGAACGAACGCACAGCAGAGCACTTTCAAGGAAATGTTTCTCCTGAGTTTTAGTCGAAGTTTCCTGCTGTTTAGTACGTATGCCGGCATTGGGCTGGAAATACCGGTTTTGGGATTCTGCACAGAAAGGGTTTGCAAACCGCTGAATCCACACAAGAGTTTAACTCTGTCAGTTGAATGCACACAATGACAACCATGCAGTTAGATAGCTCCGTTTTGATTTTAGAAGCAGATATTTCTCTGTACAGCCTATGGTCCCATTCACTCGGGAATATCCCAACGCAGCTCCTGTAAGAAACGTGTTTCTGACTCGCTGAATCTCAACATAGATTGACCTCTCTTAGGTGAACGAACGCGCAGCAGAGCAGTTTCAAGGAAACGTTTCTACTGAGTTTTAGACGAAGTTTCCTGCTGTTTAGTACGTATGCCGGCATTGGGCTGGAAATACCGGTTTTGGGATTCTGCACAGAAAGGGTTTGCAAACCACTGAATCCACACGTCAGTTTAACTCTGTCAGTTGAATGCACACATTGACAACCATTCAGTTAGATAGCTCCGTTTTGGTTTTAGAAGCAGATATTTCTCTGAACAGCCTATGGTCCCATTCACTCGGTATTATCCCAACGCAGCTCCTAGAAGAAACGTGTTTCTGACTCGCTGAATCTCAACATAGATTCAACTCTCTTAGCTGAACGAACGCACAGCAGAGCAGTTTCAAGGAAACGTTTCTCCTGAGTTTTAGACGAAGTTTCCTGCTGTTTAGTACGTATGCCGGCATTGGGCTGGAAATACCGGTTTTGGGATTCTTCACAGAAAGTGTTTGCAAACCGCTGAATCCACACGTCAGTTTAACTCTGTCAGTTGAATGCACACATTGACAACCATTCAGTTAGATAGCTCCGTTTTGGTTTTAGGAGCAGATATTTCTCTGTACAGCCTATGGTCCCTTCACTCTGGATTATCCCATCGCAGCTCCTAGAAGAAACATGTTTCTGACTGCTGAATCTCAACATAGATTCAACTCTCTTAGGTGAACGAACGCACAGCAGAGCAGTTTCAAGGAAACGTTTCTCCTGAGTTTTAGACGAAGTTTCCTGCTGTTTAGTACGTATGCCGGCATTGGGCTGGAAATACCGGTTTTGGGATTCTGCACAGAAAGGGTTTGCAAACCGCTGAATCCACACAAGAGTTTAACTCTGTCAGTTGAATGCACACAATGACAACCATGCAGTTAGATAGCTCCGTTTTGATTTTAGAAGCAGATATTTCTCTGTACAGCCTATGGTCCCATTCACTCGGGAATATCCCAACGCAGCTCCTAGAAGAAACGTGTTTCTGACTCGCTGAATCTCAACATAGATTCAACTCTCTTAGCTGAACGAACGCACAGCAGAGCACTTTCAAGGAAATGTTTCTCCTGAGTTTTAGACGAAGTTTCCTGCTGTTTAGTACGTATGCCGGCATTGGGCTGGAAATACCGGTTTTGGGATTCTGCACAGAAAGGGTTTGCAAACCGCTGAATCCACACAAGAGTTTAACTCTGTCAGTTGAATGCACACAATGACAACCATGCAGTTAGATAGCTCCGTTTTGATTTTAGAAGCAGATATTTCTCTGTACAGCCTATGGTCCCATTCACTCGGGAATATCCCAACGCAGCTCCTGGAAGAAACGTGTTTCTGACTCGCTGAATCTCAACATAGATTGACCTCTCTTAGGTGAACGAACGCGCAGCAGAGCAGTTTCAAGGAAACGTTTCTACTGAGTTTTAGACGAAGTTTCCTGCTGTTTAGTACGTATGCCGGCATTGGGCTGGAAATACCGGTTTTGGGATTCTGCACAGAAAGGGTTTGCAAACCGCTGAATCCACACGTCAGTTTAACTCTGTCAGTTGAATGCACACATTGACAACCATTCAGTTAGATAGCTCCGTTTTGGTTTTAGAAGCAGATATTTCTCTGAACAGCCTATGGTCCCATTCACTCGGGATTATCCCAACGCAGCTCCTAGAAGAAACGTGTTTCTGACTCGCTGAATCTCAACATAGATTCAACTCTCTTAGCTGAACGAACGCACAGCAGAGCAGTTTCAAGGAAACGTTTCTACTGAGTTTTAGACGAAGTTTCCTGCTGTTTAGTACGTATGCCGGCATTGGGCTGGAAATACCGGTTTTGGGATTCTTCACAGAAAGTGTTTGCAAACCGCTGAATCGACACGTCAGTTTAACTCTGTCAGTTGAATGCACACATTGACAACCATTCAGTTAGATAGCTCCGTTTTGGTTTTAGGAGCAGATATTTCTCTGTACAGCCTATGGTCCCTTCACTCTGGAATATCCCATCGCAGCTCCTAGAAGAAACATGTTTCTGACTGCTGAATCTCAACATAGATTCAACTCTCTTAGGTGAACGAACGCACAGCACAGCAGTTTCAAGGAAACATTTCTCCTGAGTTTTAGACGAAGTTTCCTGCTGTTTAGTACGTATGCCGGCATTGGGCTGGAAATACCGGTTTTGGGATTCTGCACAGAAAGGGTTTGCAAACCGCTGAATCCACACATGAGTTTAACTCTGTCAGTTGAATGCACACATTGACAGCCATTCAGTTAGATAGCTCCGTTTTGGTTTTAGAAGCAGATATTTCTCTGTACAGGCTATGGTCCCATTCACTCGGGAATATCCCAACGCAGCTCCTAGAAGAATCGTGTTTCTGGCTCGCTGAATCTCAACATAGATTCAACTCTCTTAGGTGAACGTACGCACAGCAGAGCAGTTTCAAAGAAACGTTTCTCCTGAGTTTTAGACGAAGTTTCCTGCTGTTTAATACGTATGCCGGCATTGGGCTTGAAATACCGGTTTTGGGATTCTGCACAGAAAGGTTTTGCAAACCGCTGAATCCACACGTGAGTTCAATTCTGTCAGTTGAATGCACACATTGACAACCATGCAGTTAGATAGCTCCGTTTTGGTTTTAGAAGCAGATATTTCTCTGTACAACCTATGGTCCCATTCACTCGGGAATATCCCAACGCAGCTCCTAGAAGAAACGTGTTTCTGATTCGGTGAATCTCAACATAGATTGACCTCTCTTAGCTGAACGAACGCACAGCAGAGCAGTTTCAAGGAAACGTTTCTACTGAGTTTTAGACGAAGTTTCCTGCTGTTTAGTACGTATGCCGGCATTGGACTGGAAATACCGGTTTTGGGATTCTGCACAGAAAGGGTTTGCAAACTGCTGAATCCAAACTTCAGTTTACCTCTGTCAGTTGAATGCACACATTGACAACCATTCAGTTAGATAGCTCCGTTTTGGTTTTAGAAGCAGATATTTCTCTGAACAGCCTATGGTCCCATTCACTCGGTATTATCCCAACGCAGCTCCTAGAAGAAACGTGTTTCTGACTCGCTGAATCTCAACATAGATTCAACTCTCTTAGCTGAACGAACGCACAGCAGAGCAGTTTCAAGGAAACGTTTCTCCTGAGTTTTAGACGAAGTTTCCTGCTGTTTAGTACGTATGCCGGCATTGGGCTGGAAATACCGGTTTTGGGATTCTTCACAGATAGTGTTTGCAAACCGCTGAATCCACACGTCAGTTTAACTCTGTCAGTTGAATGCACACATTGACAACCATTCAGTTAGATAGCTCCGTTTTGGTTTTAGGAGCAGATATTTCTCTGTACAGCCTATGGTCCCTTCACTCTGGAATATCCCATCGCAGCTCCTAGAAGAAACATGTTTCTGACTGCTGAATCTCAACATAGATTCAACTCTCTTAGGTGAACGAACGCACAGCAGAGCAGTTTCAAGGAAACGTTTCTCCTGAGTTTTAGACGAAGTTTCCTGCTGTTTAGTACGTATGCCGGCATTGGGCTGGAAATACCGGTTTTGGGATTCTGCACAGAAAGGGTTTGCAAACCGCTGAATCCACACAAGAGTTTAACTCTGTCAGTTGAATGCACACAATGACAACCATGCAGTTAGATAGCTCCGTTTTGATTTTAGAAGCAGATATTTCTCTGTACAGCCTATGGTCCCATTCACTCGGGAATATCCCAACGCAGCTCCTGTAAGAAACGTGTTTCTGACTCGCTGAATCTCAACATAGATTGACCTCTCTTAGGTGAACGAACGCGCAGCAGAGCAGTTTCAAGGAAACGTTTCTACTGAGTTTTAGACGAAGTTTCCTGCTGTTTAGTACGTATGCCGGCATTGGGCTGGAAATACCGGTTTTGGGATTCTGCACAGAAAGGGTTTGCAAACCACTGAATCCACACGTCAGTTTAACTCTGTCAGTTGAATGCACACATTGACAACCATTCAGTTAGATAGCTCCGTTTTGGTTTTAGAAGCAGATATTTCTCTGAACAGCCTATGGTCCCATTCACTCGGTATTATCCCAACGCAGCTCCTAGAAGAAACGTGTTTCTGACTCGCTGAATCTCAACATAGATTCAACTCTCTTAGCTGAACGAACGCACAGCAGAGCAGTTTCAAGGAAACGTTTCTCCTGAGTTTTAGACGAAGTTTCCTGCTGTTTAGTACGTATGCCGGCATTGGGCTGGAAATACCGGTTTTGGGATTCTTCACAGAAAGTGTTTGCAAACCGCTGAATCCACACGTCAGTTTAACTCTGTCAGTTGAATGCACACATTGACAACCATTCAGTTAGATAGCTCCGTTTTGGTTTTAGGAGCAGATATTTCTCTGTACAGCCTATGGTCCCTTCACTCTGGATTATCCCATCGCAGCTCCTAGAAGAAACATGTTTCTGACTGCTGAATCTCAACATAGATTCAACTCTCTTAGGTGAACGAACGCACAGCAGAGCAGTTTCAAGGAAACGTTTCTCCTGAGTTTTAGACGAAGTTTCCTGCTGTTTAGTACGTATGCCGGCATTGGGCTGGAAATACCGGTTTTGGGATTCTGCACAGAAAGGGTTTGCAAACCGCTGAATCCACACAAGAGTTTAACTCTGTCAGTTGAATGCACACAATGACAACCATGCAGTTAGATAGCTCCGTTTTGATTTTAGAAGCAGATATTTCTCTGTACAGCCTATGGTCCCATTCACTCGGGAATATCCCAACGCAGCTCCTAGAAGAAACGTGTTTCTGACTCGCTGAATCTCAACATAGATTCAACTCTCTTAGCTGAACGAACGCACAGCAGAGCACTTTCAAGGAAATGTTTCTCCTGAGTTTTAGACGAAGTTTCCTGCTGTTTAGTACGTATGCCGGCATTGGGCTGGAAATACCGGTTTTGGGATTCTGCACAGAAAGGGTTTGCAAACCGCTGAATCCACACAAGAGTTTAACTCTGTCAGTTGAATGCACACAATGACAACCATGCAGTTAGATAGCTCCGTTTTGATTTTAGAAGCAGATATTTCTCTGTACAGCCTATGGTCCCATTCACTCGGGAATATCCCAACGCAGCTCCTGGAAGAAACGTGTTTCTGACTCGCTGAATCTCAACATAGATTGACCTCTCTTAGGTGAACGAACGCGCAGCAGAGCAGTTTCAAGGAAACGTTTCTACTGAGTTTTAGACGAAGTTTCCTGCTGTTTAGTACGTATGCCGGCATTGGGCTGGAAATACCGGTTTTGGGATTCTGCACAGAAAGGGTTTGCAAACCGCTGAATCCACACGTCAGTTTAACTCTGTCAGTTGAATGCACACATTGACAACCATTCAGTTAGATAGCTCCGTTTTGGTTTTAGAAGCAGATATTTCTCTGAACAGCCTATGGTCCCATTCACTCGGGATTATCCCAACGCAGCTCCTAGAAGAAACGTGTTTCTGACTCGCTGAATCTCAACATAGATTCAACTCTCTTAGCTGAACGAACGCACAGCAGAGCAGTTTCAAGGAAACGTTTCTACTGAGTTTTAGACGAAGTTTCCTGCTGTTTAGTACGTATGCCGGCATTGGGCTGGAAATACCGGTTTTGGGATTCTTCACAGAAAGTGTTTGCAAACCGCTGAATCGACACGTCAGTTTAACTCTGTCAGTTGAATGCACACATTGACAACCATTCAGTTAGATAGCTCCGTTTTGGTTTTAGGAGCAGATATTTCTCTGTACAGCCTATGGTCCCTTCACTCTGGAATATCCCATCGCAGCTCCTAGAAGAAACATGTTTCTGACTGCTGAATCTCAACATAGATTCAACTCTCTTAGGTGAACGAACGCACAGCACAGCAGTTTCAAGGAAACATTTCTCCTGAGTTTTAGACGAAGTTTCCTGCTGTTTAGTACGTATGCCGGCATTGGGCTGGAAATACCGGTTTTGGGATTCTGCACAGAAAGGGTTTGCAAACCGCTGAATCCACACATGAGTTTAACTCTGTCAGTTGAATGCACACATTGACAGCCATTCAGTTAGATAGCTCCGTTTTGGTTTTAGAAGCAGATATTTCTCTGTACAGGCTATGGTCCCATTCACTCGGGAATATCCCAACGCAGCTCCTAGAAGAATCGTGTTTCTGGCTCGCTGAATCTCAACATAGATTCAACTCTCTTAGGTGAACGTACGCACAGCAGAGCAGTTTCAAAGAAACGTTTCTCCTGAGTTTTAGACGAAGTTTCCTGCTGTTTAATACGTATGCCGGCATTGGGCTTGAAATACCGGTTTTGGGATTCTGCACAGAAAGGTTTTGCAAACCGCTGAATCCACACGTGAGTTCAATTCTGTCAGTTGAATGCACACATTGACAACCATGCAGTTAGATAGCTCCGTTTTGGTTTTAGAAGCAGATATTTCTCTGTACAACCTATGGTCCCATTCACTCGGGAATATCCCAACGCAGCTCCTAGAAGAAACGTGTTTCTGATTCGGTGAATCTCAACATAGATTGACCTCTCTTAGCTGAACGAACGCACAGCAGAGCAGTTTCAAGGAAACGTTTCTACTGAGTTTTAGACGAAGTTTCCTGCTGTTTAGTACGTATGCCGGCATTGGACTGGAAATACCGGTTTTGGGATTCTGCACAGAAAGGGTTTGCAAACTGCTGAATCCAAACTTCAGTTTACCTCTGTCAGTTGAATGCACACATTGACAACCATTCAGTTAGATAGCTCCGTTTTGGTTTTAGAAGCAGATATTTCTCTGAACAGCCTATGGTCCCATTCACTCGGGATTATCCCAACGCAGCTCCTAGAAGAAACGTGTTTCTGACTCGCTGAATCTCAACATAGATTCAACTCTCTTAGCTGAACGAACGCACAGCAGAGCAGTTTCAAGGAAACGTTTCTCCTGAGTTTTAGACGAAGTTTCCTGCTGTTTAGTACGTATGCCGGCATTGGGCTGGAAATACCGGTTTTGGGATTCTTCACAGAAAGTGTTTGCAAACCGCTGAATCCACACGTCAGTTTAACTCTGTCAGTTGAATGCACACATTGACAACCATTCAGTTAGATAGCTCCGTTTTGGTTTTAGGAGCAGATATTTCTCTGTACAGCCTATGGTCCCTTCACTCTGGAATATCCCATCGCAGCTCCTAGAAGAAACATGTTTCTGACTGCTGAATCTCAACATAGATTCAACTCTCTTAGGTGAACGAACGCACAGCAGAGCAGTTTCAAGGAAACGTTTCTCCTGAGTTTTAGACGAAGTTTCCTGCTGTTTAGTACGTATGCCGGCATTGGGCTGGAAATACCGGTTTTGGGATTCTGCACAGAAAGGGTTTGCAAACCGCTGAATCCACACAAGAGTTTAACTCTGTCAGTTGAATGCACACAATGACAACCATGCAGTTAGATAGCTCCGTTTTGATTTTAGAAGCAGATATTTCTCTGTACAGCCTATGGTCCCATTCACTCGGGAATATCCCAACGCAGCTCCTAGAAGAAACGTGTTTCTGACTCGCTGAATCTCAACATAGATTCAACTCTCTTAGCTGAACGAACGCACAGCAGAGCACTTTCAAGGAAATGTTTCTCCTGAGTTTTAGACGAAGTTTCCTGCTGTTTAGTACGTATGCCGGCATTGGGCTGGAAATACCGGTTTTGGGATTCTGCACAGAAAGGGTTTGCAAACCGCTGAATCCACACAAGAGTTTAACTCTGTCAGTTGAATGCACACAATGACAACCATGCAGTTAGATAGCTCCGTTTTGATTTTAGAAACAGATATTTCTCTGTACAGCCTATGGTCCCATTCACTCGGGAATATCCCAACGCAGCTCCTGGAAGAAACGTGTTTCTGACTCGCTGAATCTCAACATAGATTGACCTCTCTTAGGTGAACGCACGCGCAGCAGAGCAGTTTCAAGGAAACGTTTCTACTGAGTTTTAGACGAAGTTTCCTGCTGTTTAGTACGTATGCCGGCATTGGGCTGGAAATACCGGTTTTGGGATTCTGCACAGAAAGGGTTTGCAAACCGCTGAATCCACACGTCAGTTTAACTCTGTCAGTTGAATGCACACATTGACAACCATTCAGTTAGATAGCTCCGTTTTGGTTTTAGAAGCAGATATTTCTCTGAACAGCCTATGGTCCCATTCACTCGGGATTATACCAACGCAGCTCCTAGAAGAAACGTGTTTCTGACTCGCTGAATCTCAACATAGATTCAACTCTCTTAGCTGAACGAACGCACAGCAGAGCAGTTTCAAGGAAACGTTTCTCCTGAGTTTTAGACGAAGTTTCCTGCTGTTTAGTACGTATGCCGGCATTGGGCTGGAAATACCGGTTTTGGGATTCTTCACAGAAAGTGTTTGCAAACCGCTGAATCGACACGTCAGTTTAACTCTGTCAGTTGAATGCACACATTGACAACCATTCAGTTAGATAGCTCCGTTTTGGTTTTAGGAGCAGATATTTCTCTGTACAGCCTATGGTCCCTTCACTCTGGAATATCCCATCGCAGCTCCTAGAAGAAACATGTTTCTGACTGCTGAATCTCAACATAGATTCAACTCTCTTAGGTGAACGAACGCACAGCACAGCAGTTTCAAGGAAACATTTCTCCTGAGTTTTAGACGAAGTTTCCTGCTGTTTAGTACGTATGCCGGCATTGGGCTGGAAATACCGGTTTTGGGATTCTGCACAGAAAGGGTTTGCAAACCGCTGAATCCACACATGAGTTTAACTCTTTCAGTTGAATGCACACATTGACAGCCATTCAGTTAGATAGCTCCGTTTTGGTTTTAGAAGCAGATATTTCTCTGTACAGGCTATGGTCCCATTCACTCGGGAATATCCCAACGCAGCTCCTAGAAGAATCGTGTTTCTGGCTCGCTGAATCTCAACATAGATTCAACTCTCTTAGGTGAACGTACGCACAGCAGAGCAGTTTCAAAGAAACGTTTCTCCTGAGTTTTAGACGAAGTTTCCTGCTGTTTAATACGTATGCCGGCATTGGGCTTGAAATACCGGTTTTGGGATTCTGCACAGAAAGGTTTTGCAAACCGCTGAATCCACACGTGAGTTCAATTCTGTCAGTTGAATGCACACATTGACCACCATGCAGTTAGATAGCTCCGTTTTGGTTTTAGAAGCAGATATTTCTCTGTACAACCTATGGTCCCATTCACTCGGGAATATCCCAACGCAGCTCCTAGAAGAAACGTGTTTCTGATTCGGTGAATCTCAACATAGATTGACCTCTCTTAGCTGAACGAACGCACAGCAGAGCAGTTTCAAGGAAACGTTTCTACTGAGTTTTAGACGAAGTTTCCTGCTGTTTAGTACGTATGCCGGCATTGGACTGGAAATACCGGTTTTGGGATTCTGCACAGAAAGGGTTTGCAAACTGCTGAATCCAAACTTCAGTTTACCTCTGTCAGTTGAATGCACACATTGACAACCATTCAGTTAGATAACTCCGTTTTGGTTTTAGAAGCAGATATTTCTCTGAACAGCCTATGGTCCCTTTCACTCGGGAATATCCCAACGCAGCTCCTAGAAGAAACGTGTTTCTGGCTCGCTGAATCTCAACATAGATTCAACTCTCTTAGGTGAACGTACGCACAGCAGAGCAGTTTCAAAGAAACGTTTCTCCTGAGTTTTAGACGAAGTTTCCTGCTGTTTAATACGTATGCCGGCATTGGGCTTGAAATACCGGTTTTGGGATTCTGCACAGAAAGGTTTTGCAAACCGCTGAATCCACACGTGAGTTCAATTCTGTCAGTTGAATGCACACATTGACAACCATTCAGTTAGATAGCTCCGTTTTGGTTTTAGAAGCAGATATTTCTCTGTACAGCCTATGGTCCCGTTCACTCGGGAAAATCCCAACGCAGCTCCTAGAAGAAACGTGTTTCTGACTCGCTGAATCTCCACATAGATTCAATTCTCTTAGGTGAACGAACGCACAGGAGAGCAGTTTCAAGGAAACGTTTCTCCTGAGTTTTAGACGAAGTTTCCTGCTGTTTAGTACGTATGCCGGCATTGGGCTGGAAATACCGGTTTTGGGATTCTGCACAGAAAGGGTTTCCAAACGCTGAATCCACACAAGAGTTTAACTCTGTCAGTTGAATGCACACAATGACAACCATGCAGTTAGATAGCTCCGTTTTGGTTTTAGAAGCAGATATTTCTCTGTACAACCTATGGTCCCATTCACTCGGGAATATCCCAACGCAGCTCTTAGAAGAAACGTGTTTCTGACTCGGTGAATCTCAACATAGATTGACCTCTCTTAGCTGAACGAACGCACAGCAGAGCAGTTTCAAGGAAACGTTTCTACTGAGTTTTAGACGAAGTTTCCTGCTGTTTAGTACGTATGCCGGCATTGGGCTGGAAATACGGGTTTTGGGATTCTGCACAGAAAGGGTTTGCAAACTGCTGAATCCGCACGTCAGTTTAGCTCTATCAGTTGAATGCACACATTGACAACCATTCAGTTAGATAGCTCCGTTTTGGTTTTAGAAGCAGATATTTCTCTGAACAGCCTATGGTCCCATTCACTCGGGAATATCCCAACGCAGCTCCTAGAAGAAACGTGTTTCTGACTCGCTGAATCTCAACATAGATTCAACTCTCTTAACTGAACCAACGCACAGCAGAGCAGTTTCAAGGAAACGTTTCTCCTGAGTTTTAGACGAAGTTTCCTGCTGTTTAGTACTTATGCCGGCATTGGGCTGGAAATACCGGTTTTGGGATTCTTCACAGAAAGGGTTTGCAAACCGCTGAATCCACACGTCAGTTTAACTCTGTCAGTTGAATGCACACATTGACAACCATTCAGTTAGATAGCTCCGTTTTGGTTTTAGGAGCAGATATTTCTCTGTACAGCCTATGGTCCCTTCACTCTGGAATATCCCATCGCAGCTCCTAGAAGAAACATGTTTCTGACTGCTGAATCTCAACATAGATTCAACTCTCTTAGGTGAACGAACGCACAGCAGAGCAGTTTCAAGGAAACGTTTCTCCTGAGTTTTAGACGAAGTTTCCTGCTGTTTAGTAAGTATGCCGGCATTGGGCTGGAAATACCGGTTTTGGGATTCTGCACAGAAAGGGTTTGCAAACCGCTGAATCCACACGTGAGTTTAACTCTGTCAGTTGAATGAACACATTGACAACCATTCAGTTAGATAGCTCCGTTTTGGTTTTCGAAGCAGATATTTCTCTGTACAGCCTATGGTCCAATTCACTCGGGAAAATCCCAACGCAGCTCCTAGAAGAAACCTGTTTCTGACTCGCTGAATCTCAACATAGATTCAACTCTCTTAGGTGAACGAACGCACAGGAGAGCTGTTTCAAGGAAACGTTTCTCCTGAGTTTTAGACGAAGTTTCCTGCTGTTTAGTACGTATGCCGGCATTGGGCTGGAAATACCGGTTTTGGGATTCTGCACAGAAAGGGTTTGCAAACCGCTGAATCCACACAAGAGTTTAACTCTGTCAGTTGAATGCACACAATGACAACCATGCAGTTAGATAGCTCCGTTTTGATTTTAGAAGCAGATATTTCTCTGTACAGCCTATGGTCCCATTCACTCGGGAATATCCCAACGCAGCTCCTAGAAGAAACGTGTTTCTGACTCGCTGAATCTCAACATAGATTCAACTCTCTTAGCTGAACGAACGCACAGCAGAGCACTTTCAAGGAAATGTTTCTCCTGAGTTTTAGACGAAGTTTCCTGCTGTTTAGTACGTATGCCGGCATTGGGCTGGAAATACCGGTTTTGGGATTCTGCACAGAAAGAGTTTGCAAACCGCTGAATCCACACAAGAGTTTAACTCTGTCAGTTGAATGCACACAATGACAACCATGCAGTTAGATAGCTCCGTTTTGATTTTAGAAGCAGATATTTCTCTGTACAGCCTATGGTCCCATTCACTCGGGAATATCCCAACGCAGCTCCTGGAAGAAACGTGTTTCTGACTCGCTGAATCTCAACATAGATTGACCTCTCTTAGGTGAACGCACGCGCAGCAGAGCAGTTTCAAGGAAACGTTTCTACTGAGTTTTAGACGAAGTTTCCTGCTGTTTAGTACGTATGCCGGCATTGGGCTGGAAATACCGGTTTTGGGATTCTGCACAGAAAGGGTTTGCAAACCGCTGAATCCACACGTCAGTTTAACTCTGTCAGTTGAATGCACACATTGACAACCATTCAGTTAGATAGCTCCGTTTTGGTTTTAGAAGCAGATATTTCTCTGAACAGCCTATGGTCCCATTCACTCGGGATTATCCCAACGCAGCTCCTAGAAGAAACGTGTTTCTGACTCGCTGAATCTCAACATAGATTCAACTCTCTTAGCTGAACGAACGCACAGCCGAGCAGTTTCAAGGAAACGTTTCTACTGAGTTTTAGACGAAGTTTCCTGCTGTTTAGTACGTATGCCGGCATTGGGCTGGAAATACCGGTTTTGGGATTCTTCACAGAAAGTGTTTGCAAACCGCTGAATCGACACGTCAGTTTAACTCTGTCAGTTGAATGCACACATTGACAACCATTCAGTTAGATAGCTCCGTTTTGGTTTTAGGAGCAGATATTTCTCTGTACAGCCTATGGTCCCTTCACTCTGGAATATCCCATCGCAGCTCCTAGAAGAAACATGTTTCTGACTGCTGAATCTCAACATAGATTCAACTCTCTTAGGTGAACGAACGCACAGCACAGCAGTTTCAAGGAAACATTTCTCCTGAGTTTTAGACGAAGTTTCCTGCTGTTTAGTACGTATGCCGGCATTGGGCTGGAAATACCGGTTTTGGGATTCTGCACAGAAAGGGTTTGCAAACCGCTGAATCCACACATGAGTTTAACTCTGTCAGTTGAATGCACACATTGACAGCCATTCAGTTAGATAGCTCCGTTTTGGTTTTAGAAGCAGATATTTCTCTGTACAGGCTATGGTCCCATTCACTCGGGAATATCCCAACGCAGCTCCTAGAAGAATCGTGTTTCTGGCTCGCTGAATCTCAACATAGATTCAACTCTCTTAGGTGAACGTACGCACAGCAGAGCAGTTTCAAAGAAACGTTTCTCCTGAGTTTTAGACGAAGTTTCCTGCTGTTTAATACGTATGCCGGCATTGGGCTTGAAATACCGGTTTTGGGATTCTGCACAGAAAGGTTTTGCAAACCGCTGAATCCACACGTGAGTTCAATTCTGTCAGTTGAATGCACACATTGACAACCATGCAGTTAGATAGCTCCGTTTTGGTTTTAGAAGCAGATATTTCTCTGTACAACCTATGGTCCCATTCACTCGGGAATATCCCAACGCAGCTCCTAGAAGAAACGTGTTTCTGATTCGGTGAATCTCAACATAGATTGACCTCTCTTAGCTGAACGAACGCACAGCAGAGCAGTTTCAAGGAAACGTTTCTACTGAGTTTTAGACGAAGTTTCCTGCTGTTTAGTACGTATGCCGGCATTGGACTGGAAATACCGGTTTTGGGATTCTGCACAGAAAGGGTTTGCAAACTGCTGAATCCAAACTTCAGTTTACCTCTGTCAGTTGAATGCACACATTGACAACCATTCAGTTAGATAGCTCCGTTTTGGTTTTAGAAGCAGATATTTCTCTGAACAGCCTATGGTCCCATTCACTCGGTATTATCCCAACGCAGCTCCTAGAAGAAACGTGTTTCTGACTCGCTGAATCTCAACATAGATTCAACTCTCTTAGCTGAACGAACGCACAGCAGAGCAGTTTCAAGGAAACGTTTCTCCTGAGTTTTAGACGAAGTTTCCTGCTGTTTAGTACGTATGCCGGCATTGGGCTGGAAATACCGGTTTTGGGATTCTTCACAGAAAGTGTTTGCAAACCGCTGAATCCACACGTCAGTTTAACTCTGTCAGTTGAATGCACACATTGACAACCATTCAGTTAGATAGCTCCGTTTTGGTTTTAGGAGCAGATATTTCTCTGTACAGCCTATGGTCCCTTCACTCTGGAATATCCCATCGCAGCTCCTAGAAGAAACATGTTTCTGACTGCTGAATCTCAACATAGATTCAACTCTCTTAGGTGAACGAACGCACAGCAGAGCAGTTTCAAGGAAACGTTTCTCCTGAGTTTTAGACGAAGTTTCCTGCTGTTTAGTACGTATGCCGGCATTGGGCTGGAAATACCGGTTTTGGGATTCTGCACAGAAAGGGTTTGCAAACCGCTGAATCCACACAAGAGTTTAACTCTGTCAGTTGAATGCACACAATGACAACCATGCAGTTAGATAGCTCCGTTTTGATTTTAGAAGCAGATATTTCTCTGTACAGCCTATGGTCCCATTCACTCGGGAATATCCCAACGCAGCTCCTAGAAGAAACGTGTTTCTGACTCGCTGAATCTCAACATAGATTCAACTCTCTTAGCTGAACGAACGCACAGCAGAGCACTTTCAAGGAAATGTTTCTCCTGAGTTTTAGACGAAGTTTCCTGCTGTTTAGTACGTATGCCGGCATTGGGCTGGAAATACCGGTTTTGGGATTCTGCACAGAAAGGGTTTGCAAACCGCTGAATCCACACAAGAGTTTAACTCTGTCAGTTGAATGCACACAATGACAACCATGCAGTTAGATAGCTCCGTTTTGATTTTAGAAGCAGATATTTCTCTGTACAGCCTATGGTCCCATTCACTCGGGAATATCCCAACGCAGCTCCTGGAAGAAACGTGTTTCTGACTCGCTGAATCTCAACATAGATTGACCTCTCTTAGGTGAACGAACGCGCAGCAGAGCAGTTTCAAGGAAACGTTTCTACTGAGTTTTAGACGAAGTTTCCTGCTGTTTAGTACGTATGCCGGCATTGGGCTGGAAATACCGGTTTTGGGATTCTGCACAGAAAGGGTTTGCAAACCGCTGAATCCACACGTCAGTTTAACTCTGTCAGTTGAATGCACACTTTGACAACCATTCAGTTAGATAGCTCCGTTTTGGTTTTAGAAGCAGATATTTCTCTGAACAGCCTATGGTCCCATTCACTCGGGATTATCCCAACGCAGCTCCTAGAAGAAACGTGTTTCTGACTCGCTGAATCTCAACATAGATTCAACTCTCTTAGCTGAACGAACGCACAGCAGAGCAGTTTCAAGGAAACGTTTCTCCTGAGTTTTAGACGAAGTTTCCTGCTGTTTAGTACGTATGCCGGCATTGGGCTGGAAATACCGGTTTTGGGATTCTTCACAGAAAGTGTTTGCAAACCGCTGAATCGACACGTCAGTTTAACTCTGTCAGTTGAATGCACACATTGACAACCATTCAGTTAGATAGCTCCGTTTTGGTTTTAGGAGCAGATATTTCTCTGTACAGCCTATGGTCCCTTCACTCTGGAATATCCCATCGCAGCTCCTAGAAGAAACATGTTTCTGACTGCTGAATCTCAACATAGATTCAACTCTCTTAGGTGAACGAACGCACAGCACAGCAGTTTCAAGGAAACATTTCTCCTGAGTTTTAGACGAAGTTTCCTGCTGTTTAGTACGTATGCCGGCATTGGGCTGGAAATACCGGTTTTGGGATTCTGCACAGAAAGGGTTTGCAAACCGCTGAATCCACACATGAGTTTAACTCTGTCAGTTGAATGCACACATTGACAGCCATTCAGTTAGATAGCTCCGTTTTGGTTTTAGAAGCAGATATTTCTCTGTACAGGCTATGGTCCCATTCACTCGGGAATATCCCAACGCAGCTCCTAGAAGAATCGTGTTTCTGGCTCGCTGAATCTCAACATAGATTCAACTCTCTTAGGTGAACGTACGCACAGCAGAGCAGTTTCAAAGAAACGTTTCTCCTGAGTTTTAGACGAAGTTTCCTGCTGTTTAATACGTATGCCGGCATTGGGCTTGAAATACCGGTTTTGGGATTCTGCACAGAAAGGTTTTGCAAACCGCTGAATCCACACGTGAGTTCAATTCTGTCAGTTGAATGCACACATTGACAACCATGCAGTTAGATAGCTCCGTTTTGGTTTTAGAAGCAGATATTTCTCTGTACAACCTATGGTCCCATTCACTCGGGAATATCCCAACGCAGCTCCTAGAAGAAACGTGTTTCTGATTCGGTGAATCTCAACATAGATTGACCTCTCTTAGCTGAACGAACGCACAGCAGAGCAGTTTCAAGGAAACGTTTCTACTGAGTTTTAGACGAAGTTTCCTGCTGTTTAGTACGTATGCCGGCATTGGACTGGAAATACCGGTTTTGGGATTCTGCACAGAAAGGGTTTGCAAACTGCTGAATCCAAACTTCAGTTTACCTCTGTCAGTTGAATGCACACATTGACAACCATTCAGTTAGATAACTCCGTTTTGGTTTTAGAAGCAGATATTTCTCTGAACAGCCTATGGTCCCTTTCACTCGGGAATATCCCAACGCAGCTCCTAGAAGAAACGTGTTTCTGACTCGCTGAATCTCAACATAGATTCACCTCTCTTAGCTGAACGAACGCACAGCAGAGCAGTTTCAAGGAAACGTTTCTCCTGAGTTTTAGACGAAGTTTCCTGCTGTTTAGTACGTATGCCGGCATTGGGCTGGAAATAACGGTTTTGGGATTGTGCACAGAAAGGGTTTGCAAACCGCTGAATCCACACGTGAGTTTAACTCTGTCAGTTGAATGCACACAATGACAACCATGCAGTTAGATAGCTCCGTTTTGATTTTAGAAGCAGATATTTCTCTGTACAGCCTATGGTCCCATTCACTCGGGAATATCCCAACGCAGCTCCTGGAAGAAACGTGTTTCTGACTCGCTGAATCTCAACATAGATTGACCTCTCTTAGGTGAACGAACGCGCAGCAGAGCAGTTTCAAGGAAACGTTTCTACTGAGTTTTAGACGAAGTTTCCTGCTGTTTAGTACGTATGCCGGCATTGGGCTGGAAATACCGGTTTTGGGATTCTGCACAGAAAGGGTTTGCAAACCGCTGAATCCACACGTCAGTTTAACTCTGTCAGTTGAATGCACACATTGACAACCATTCAGTTAGATAGCTCCGTTTTGGTTTTAGAAGCAGATATTTCTCTGAACAGCCTATGGTCCCATTCACTCGGGATTATCCCAACGCAGCTCCTAGAAGAAACGTGTTTCTGACTCGCTGAATCTCAACATAGATTCAACTCTCTTAGCTGAACGAACGCACAGCAGAGCAGTTTCAAGGAAACGTTTCTCCTGAGTTTTAGACGAAGTTTCCTGCTGTTTAGTACGTATGCCGGCATTGGGCTGGAAATACCGGTTTTGGGATTCTTCACAGAAAGTGTTTGCAAACCGCTGAATCGACACGTCAGTTTAACTCTGTCAGTTGAATGCACACATTGACAACCATTCAGTTAGATAGCTCCGTTTTGGTTTTAGGAGCAGATATTTCTCTGTACAGCCTATGGTCCCTTCACTCTGGAATATCCCATCGCAGCTCCTAGAAGAAACATGTTTCTGACTGCTGAATCTCAACATAGATTCAACTCTCTTAGGTGAACGAACGCACAGCACAGCAGTTTCAAGGAAACATTTCTCCTGAGTTTTAGACGAAGTTTCCTGCTGTTTAGTACGTATGCCGGCATTGGGCTGGAAATACCGGTTTTGGGATTCTGCACAGAAAGGGTTTGCAAACCGCTGAATCCACACATGAGTTTAACTCTGTCAGTTGAATGCACACATTGACAGCCATTCAGTTAGATAGCTCCGTTTTGGTTTTAGAAGCAGATATTTCTCTGTACAGGCTATGGTCCCATTCACTCGGGAATATCCCAACGCAGCTCCTAGAAGAATCGTGTTTCTGGCTCGCTGAATCTCAACATAGATTCAACTCTCTTAGGTGAACGTACGCACAGCAGAGCAGTTTCAAAGAAACGTTTCTCCTGAGTTTTAGACGAAGTTTCCTGCTGTTTAATACGTATGCCGGCATTGGGCTTGAAATACCGGTTTTGGGATTCTGCACAGAAAGGTTTTGCAAACCGCTGAATCCACACGTGAGTTCAATTCTGTCAGTTGAATGCACACATTGACAACCATGCAGTTAGATAGCTCCGTTTTGGTTTTAGAAGCAGATATTTCTCTGTACAACCTATGGTCCCATTCACTCGGGAATATCCCAACGCAGCTCCTAGAAGAAACGTGTTTCTGATTCGGTGAATCTCAACATAGATTGACCTCTCTTAGCTGAACGAACGCACAGCAGAGCAGTTTCAAGGAAACGTTTCTACTGAGTTTTAGACGAAGTTTCCTGCTGTTTAGTACGTATGCCGGCATTGGACTGGAAATACCGGTTTTGGGATTCTGCACAGAAAGGGTTTGCAAACTGCTGAATCCAAACTTCAGTTTACCTCTGTCAGTTGAATGCACACATTGACAACCATTCAGTTAGATAACTCCGTTTTGGTTTTAGAAGCAGATATTTCTCTGAACAGCCTATGGTCCCTTTCACTCGGGAATATCCCAACGCAGCTCCTAGAAGAAACGTGTTTCTGACTCGCTGAATCTCAACATAGATTCACCTCTCTTAGCTGAACGAACGCACAGCAGAGCAGTTTCAAGGAAACGTTTCTCCTGAGTTTTAGACGAAGTTTCCTGCTGTTTAGTACGTATGCCGGCATTGGGCTGGAAATAACGGTTTTGGGATTGTGCACAGAAAGGGTTTGCAAACCGCTGAATCCACACGTGAGTTTAACTCTGTCAGTTGAATGCACACAATGACAACCATGCAGTTAGATAGCTCCGTTTTGATTTTAGAAGCAGATATTTCTCTGTACAGCCTATGGTCCCATTCACTCGGGAATATCCCAACGCAGCTCCTAGAAGAAACGTGTTTCTGACTCGCTGAATCTCAACATAGATTCAACTCTCTTAGCTGAACGAACGCACAGCAGAGCAGTTTCAAGGAAACGTTTCTCCTGAGTTTTAGACGAAGTTTCCTGCTGTTTAGTACGTATGCCGGCATTGGGCTGGAAATACCGGTTTTGGGATTCTGCACAGAAAGGGTTTGCAAACCGCTGAATCCACCCATGAGTTTAACTCTGTCAGTTGAATGCACACATTGACAGCCATTCAGTTAGATAGATCCGTTTTGGTTTTAGAAGCAGATATTTCTCTGTACAGGCTATGGTCCCATTCACTCGGGAATATCCCAACGCAGCTCCTAGAAGAAACGTGTTTCTGGCTCGCTGAATCTCAACATAGATTCAACTCTCTTAGGTGAACGTACGCACAGCAGAGCAGTTTCAAAGAAACGTTTCTCCTGAGTTTTAGACGAAGTTTCCTGCTGTTTAATACGTATGCCGGCATTGGGCTTGAAATACCGGTTTTGGGATTCTGCACAGAAAGGTTTTGCAAACCGCTGAATCCACACGTGAGTTCAATTCTGTCAGTTGAATGCACACATTGACAACCATTCAGTTAGATAGCTCCGTTTTGGTTTTAGAAGCAGATATTTCTCTGTACAGCCTATGGTCCCGTTCACTCGGGAAAATCCCAACGCAGCTCCTAGAAGAAACGTGTTTCTGACTCGCTGAATCTCCACATAGATTCAATTCTCTTAGGTGAACGAACGCACAGGAGAGCAGTTTCAAGGAAACGTTTCTCCTGAGTTTTAGACGAAGTTTCCTGCTGTTTAGTACGTATGCCGGCATTGGGCTGGAAATACCGGTTTTGGGATTCTTCACAGAAAGGGTTTGCAAACCGCTGAATCCACACGTCAGTTTAACTCTGTCAGTTGAATGCACACATTGACAACCATTCAGTTAGATAGCTCCGTTTTGGTTTTAGGAGCAGATATTTCTCTGTACAGCCTATGGTCCCTTCACTCTGGAATATCCCATCGCAGCTCCTAGAAGAAACATGTTTCTGACTGCTGAATCTCAACATAGATTCAACTCTCTTAGGTGAACGAACGCACAGCAGAGCAGTTTCAAGGAAACGTTTCTCCTGAGTTTTAGACGAAGTTTCCTGCTGTTTAGTAAGTATGCCGGCATTGGCCTGGAAATACCGGTTTTGGGATTCTGCACAGAAAGGGTTTGCAAACCGCTGAATCCACACGTGAGTTTAACTCTGTCAGTTGAATGAACACATTGACAACCATTCAGTTAGATAGCTCCGTTTTGGTTTTCGAAGCAGATATTTCTCTGTACAGCCTATGGTCCAATTCACTCGGGAAAATCCCAACGCAGCTCCTAGAAGAAACCTGTTTCTGACTCGCTGAATCTCAACATAGATTCAACTCTCTTAGGTGAACGAACGCACAGGAGAGCAGTTTCAAGGAAACGTTTCTCCTGAGTTTTAGACGAAGTTTCCTGCTGTTTAGTACGTATGCCGGCATTGGGCTGGAAATACCGGTTTTGGGATTCTGCACAGAAAGGGTTTGCAAACCGCTGAATCCACACAAGAGTTTAACTCTGTCAGTTGAATGCACACAATGACAACCATGCAGTTAGATAGCTCCGTTTTGATTTTAGAAGCAGATATTTCTCTGTACAGCCTATGGTCCCATTCACTCGGGAATATCCCAACGCAGCTCCTAGAAGAAACGTGTTTCTGACTCGCTGAATCTCAACATAGATTCAACTCTCTTAGCTGAACGAACGCACAGCAGAGCAGTTTCAAGGAAAAGTTACTCCTGAGTTTTAGACGAAGTTTCCTGCTCTTTAGTACGTATGCCGGCATTGGGCTGGAAATACCGGTTTTGGGATTCTGCACAGAAAGGGTTTGCAAACCGCTGAATCCACACAAGAGTTTAACTCTGTCAGTTGAATGCACACAATGACAACCATGCAGTTAGATAGCTCCGTTTTGATTTTAGAAGCAGATATTTCTCTGTACAGCCTATGGTCCCATTCACTCGGGAATATCCCAACGCAGCTCCTGGAAGAAACGTGTTTCTGACTCGCTGAATCTCAACATAGATTCAACTCTCTTAGGTGAACGAACGCACAGCAGAGCAGTTTCAAGGAAACGTTTCTCCTGAGTTTTAGACGAAGTTTCCTGCTGTTTAGTACGTATGCCGGCATTGGGCTGGAAATACCGGTTTTGAGATTCTGCACAGAAAGGGTTTGCAAACCGCTGAATCCACACATGAGTTTAACTCTGTCAGTTGAATGCACACATTGACAGCCATTCAGTTAGATAGCTCCGTTTTGGTTTTAGAAGCAGATATTTCTCTGTACAGGCTATGGTCCCATTCACTCGGGAATATCCCAACGCAGCTCCTAGAAGAAACGTGTTTCTGGCTCGCTGAATCTCAACATAGATTCAACTCTCTTAGGTGAACGTACGCACAGCAGAGCAGTTTCAAAGAAACGTTTCTCCTGAGTTTTAGACGAAGTTTCCTGCTGTTTAATACGTATGCCGGCATTGGGCTTGAAATACCGGTTTTGGGATTCTGCACAGAAAGGTTTTGCAAACCGCTGAATCCACACGTGAGTTCAATTCTGTCAGTTGAATGCACACATTGACAACCATTCAGTTAGATAGCTCCGTTTTGGTTTTAGAAGCAGATATTTCTCTGTACAGCCTATGGTCCCGTTCACTCGGGAAAATCCCAACGCAGCTCCTAGAAGAAACGTGTTTCTGACTCGCTGAATCTCCACATAGATTCAATTCTCTTAGGTGAACGAACGCACAGGAGAGCAGTTTCAAGGAAACGTTTCTCCTGAGTTTTAGACGAAGTTTCCTGCTGTTTAGTACGTATGCCGGCATTGGGCTGGAAATACCGGTTTTGGGATTCTGCACAGAAAGGGTTTGCAAACGCTGAATCCACACAAGAGTTTACCTCTGTCAGTTGAATGCACACAATGACAACCATGCAGTTAGATAGCTCCGTTTTGGTTTTAGAAGCAGATATTTCTCTGTACAACCTATGGTCCCATTCACTCGGGAATATCCCAACGCAGCTCCTAGAAGAAACGTGTTTCTGACTCGGTGAATCTCAACATAGATTGACCTCTCTTAGCTGAACGAACGCACAGCAGAGCAGTTTCAAGGAAACGTTTCTCCTGAGTTTTAGACGAAGTTTCCTGCTGTTTAGTACGTATGCCGGCATTGGGCTGGAAATACCGGTTTTGGGATTCTGCACAGAAAGGGTTTGCAACCGCTGAATCCACACAAGAGTTTAACTCTGTCAGTTGAATGCACACAATGACAACCATGCAGTTAGATAGCTCCGTTTTGATTTTAGAAGCAGATATTTCTCTGTACAGCCTATGGTCCCATTCACTCGGGAATATCCCAACGCAGCTCCTAGAAGAAACGTGTTTATGACTCGCTGAATCTCAACATAGATTGACCTCTCTTAGGTGAACGAACGCACAGCAGAGCAGTTTCAAGGAAACGTTTCTACTGAGTTTTAGACGAAGTTTCCTGCTGTTTAGTACGTATGCCGGCATTGGGCTGGAAATACCGGTTTTGGGATTCTGCACAGAAAGGGTTTGCAAACCGCTGAATCCACACGTCAGTTTAACTCTGTCAGTTGAATGCACACTTTGACAACCATTCAGTTAGATAGCTCCGTTTTGGTTTTAGAAGCAGATATTTCTCTGAACAGCCTATGGTCCCATTCACTCGGGATTATCCCAACACAGCTCCTAGAAGAAACGTGTTTCTGACTCGCTGAATCTCAACATAGATTCAACTCTCTTAGCTGAACGAACGCACAGCAGAGCAGTTTCAAGGAAACGTTTCTCCTGAATTTTAGACGAAGTTTCCTGCTGTTTAGTACGTATGCCGGCATTGGGCTTGAAATACCGGTTTTGGGATTCTGCACAGAAAGGGTTTGCAAACTGCTGAATCCACACGTCAGTTTAGCTCTGTCAGTTGAATGCACAGATTGACAACCATTCAGTTAGATAGCTCCGTTTTGGTTTTAGAAGCAGATATTTCTCTGAACAGCCTATGGTCCCATTCACTCGGGAATATCCCAACGCAGCTCCTAGAAGAAACGTGTTTCTGACTCGCTGAATCTCAACATAGATTCAACTCTCTTAGCTGAACGAACGCACAGCAGAGCAGTTTCAAGGAAACGTTTCTCCTGAGTTTTAGACGAAGTTTCCTGCTGTTTAGTACGTATGCCGGCATTGGGCTGGATATACCGGTTTTGGGATTCTTCACAGAAAGGGTTTGCAAACCGCTGAATCCACACGTCAGTTTAACTCTGTCAGTTGAATGCACACATTGACAACCATTCAGTTAGATAGCTCCGTTTTGGTTTTAGGAGCAGATATTTCTCTGTACAGCCTATGGTCCCTTCACTCTGGAATATCCCATCGCAGCTCCTAGAAGAAACATGTTTCTGACTGCTGAATCTCAACATAGATTCAACTCTCTTAGGTGAACGAACGCACAGCAGAGCAGTTTCAAGGAAACATTTCTCCTGAGTTTTAGACGAAGTTTCCTGCTGTTTAGTACGTATGCCGGCATTGGGCTGGAAATACCGGTTTTGGGATTCTTCACAGAAAGGGTTTGCAAACCGCTGAATCCACACGTGAGTTTAACTCTGTCAGTTGAATGAACACATTGACAACCATTCAGTTAGATAGCTCCGTTTTGTTTTTAGAAGCAGATATTTGTCTGTACAGCCTATGGTCCCATTCACTCGGGAAAATCCCAACGCAGCTCCTAGAAGAAACGTGTTTCTGACTCGCTGAATCTCAACATAGATTCAACTCTCTTAGGTGAACGAACGCACAGCAGAGCAGTTTCAAGGAAACGTTTCTCCTGAGTTTTAGACGAAGTATCCTGCTGTTTAGTACGTATGCTGGCATTGGGCTGGAAATACCGGTTTTGGGATTCTGCACAGAAAGGGTTTGCAAACCGCTGAATCCGCACCTGGGTTTAGCTCTGTCAGTTGAATGCACACAATGACAACCATTCAGTTAGATAGCTCCGTTTTGGTTTTAGAAGCAGATATTTCTCTGTACAGGCTATGGTCCCATTCACTCGGGAATATCCCAACGCAGCTCCTAGAAGAAACGTGTTTCTGGCTCGCTGAATCTCAACATAGATTCAACTCTCTTAGGTGAACGTAGGCACAGCAGAGCAGTTTCAAAGAAACGTTTCTCCTGAGTTTTAGACGAAGTTTCCTGCTGTTTAATACGTATGCCGGCATTGGGCTTGAAATACCGGTTTTGGATTTCTGCACAGAAAGGTTTTGCAAACCGCTGAATCCACACGTGAGTTCAATTCTGTCAGTTGAATGCACACATTGACAACCATTCAGTTAGATAGCTCCGTTTTGGTTTTAGAAGCAGATATTTCTCTGTACAGCCTATGGTCCCGTTCACTCGGGAAAATCCCAACGCAGCTCCTAGAAGAAACGTGTTTCTGACTCGCTGAATCTCCACATAGATTCAATTCTCTTAGGTGAACGAACGCACAGGGGAGCAGTTTCAAGGAAACGTTTCTCCTGAGTTTTAGACGAAGTTTCCTGCTGTTTAGTACGTATGCCTGCATTGGGCTGGAAATACCGGTTTTGGTATTCTGCACAGAAAGGGTTTGCAAACCGCTGAATCCACACAAGAGTTTAACTCTGTCAGTTGAATGCACACAATGACAACCATGCAGTTAGATAGCTCCGTTTTGATTTTAGAAGCAGATATTTCTCTGTACAGCCTATGGTCCCATTCACTCGGGAATATCCCAACGCAGCTCCTAGAAGAAACGTGTTTCTGACTCGCTGAATCTCAACATAGATTGACCTCTCTTAGGTGAACGAACGCACAGCAGAGCAGTTTCAAGGAAATGTTTCTCCTGAGTTTTAGACGAAGTTTCCTGCTGTTTAGTACGTATGGCAGCATTGGGCTGGAAATACCGGTTTTGGGATTCTGCACAGAAAGGGTTTGCAAACCGCTGAATCCACACAAGAGTTTAACTCTGTAAGTTGAATGCACACAATGAAAACCATGCATTTAGATAGCTCCGTTTTGATTTTAGAAGCAGATATTTCTCTGTACAGCCTATGGTCCCATTCACTCGGGAATATCCCAACGCAGATCCTAGAAGAAATCTGTTTCTGACTCGCTGAATCTCAACATAGATTGACCTCTCTTAGGTGAACGAACGCACAGCAGAGCAGTTTCAAGGAAACGTTTCTACTGAGTTTTAGAGGAAGTTTCCTGCTGTTTAGTACGCATGCCGGCATTGGGCTGGAAATACCGGTTTTGGGATTCTGCACAGAAAGGGTTTGCAAACCGCTGAATCCACACGTCAGTTTAGCTCTGTCAGTTGAATGCACACATTGACAACCATTCAGTTAGATAGCTACGTTTTGGTTTTAGAAGCAGATATTTCTCTGTACAGCCTATGGTCCCGTTCACTCGGGAAAATCCCAACGCAGCTCCTAGAAGAAACGTGTTTCTGACTCGCTGAATCTCAACATAGATTCAACTCTCTTAGCTGAACGAGGGCACAGCAGAGCAGTTTCAAGGAAACGTTTCTCCTGAGTTTTACATGAAGTTTCCTGCTGTTTAGTACGTATGCCGGCATTGGGCTGGAAATACCGGTTTTGGGATTCTTCACAGAAAGTGTTTGCAAACCGCTGAATCCACACGTCAGTTTAACTCTGTCAGTTGAATGAACACATTGACAACCATTCAGTTAGATAGCTCCGTTTTGGTTTTAGGAGCAGATATTTCTCTGTACAGCCTATGGTCCCTTCACTCTTGAATATCCCATCGCAGCTCCTAGAAGAAACATGTTTCTGACTGCTGAATCTCAACATAGATTCAACTCTCTTAGGTGAACGAACGCACAGCACAGCAGTTTCAAGGAAACGTTTCTCCTGAGTTTTAGACGAAGTATCCTGTTGTTTAGTACGTATGCCGGCATTGGGCTGGAAATACCGGTTTTGGGATTCTGCACAGAAAGGGTTTGCAAACCGCTGAATCCGCACATGAGTTTAACTCTGTCAGTTGAATGCACACAATGACAACCATTCAGTTAGATAGCTCCGTTTTGGTTTTAGAAGCAGATATTTCTCTGTACAGGCTATGGTCCCATTCACTCGGGAATATCCCAACGCAGCTCCTAGAAGAAACGTGTTTCTGGCTCGCTGAATCTCAACATGGATTCAACTCTCTTAGGTGAACGTACGCACAGCAGAGCAGTTTCAAAGAAACGTTTCTCCTGAGTTTTAGACGAAGTTTCCTGCTGTTTAATACGTATGCCGGCATTGGGCTTGAAATACCGGTTTTGGGATTCTGCACAGAAAGGTTTTGCAAACCGCTGAATCCACACGTGAGTTCAATTCTGTCAGTTGAATGCACACATTGACAACCATTCAGTTAGATAGCTCCGTTTTGGTTTTAGAAGCAGATATTTCTCTGTACAGCCTATGGTCCCGTTCACTCGGGAAAATCCCAACGCAGCTCCTAGAAGAAACGTGTTTCTGACTCGCTGAATCTCAACATAGATTCAATTCTCTTAGGTGAACGAACGCACAGGAGAGCAGTTTCAAGGAAACGTTTCTCCTGAGTTTTATACGAAGTTTCCTGCTGTTTAGTACGTATGCCGGCATTGGGCTGGAAATACCGGTTTTGGGATTCTGCACAGAAAGGGTTTGCAAACCGCTGAATCCACATAAGAGTTTAACTCTTTCAGTTGAATGCACACAATGACAACCATGCAGTTAGATAGCTCCGTTTTGATTTTAGAAGCAGATATTTCTCTGTACAGCCTATGGTCCCATTCACTCGGGAATATCCCAACGCAGCTCCTAGAAGAAACGTGTTTCTGACTCGCTGAATCTCAACATAGATTCAACTCTCTTAGCTGAACGAACGCACAGCAGAGCAGTTTCAAGGAAACGTTTCTACTGAGTTTTAGACGAAGTTTCCTGCTGTTTAGTACGTATGCCGGCATTGGGCTGGAAATACCGGTTTTGGGATTCTGCACAGAAAGGGTTTGCAAACCGCTGAATCCACACGTCAGTTTAACTCTGTCAGTTGAATGCACACATTGACAACCATTCAGTTAGATAGCTCCGTTTTGGTTTTAGAAGCAGATATTTCTCTGAACAGCCTATGGTCCCATTCACTCGGGATTATCCCAACGCAGCTCCTAGAAGAAACGTGTTTCTGACTCGCTGAATCTCAACATAGATTCAACTCTCTTAGCTGAACGAACGCACAGCAGAGCAGTTTCAAGGAAACGTTTCTCCTGAGTTTTAGACGAAGTTTCCTGCTGTTTAGTATGTATGCCGGCATTGGGCTGGAAATACCGGTTTTGGGATTCTTCACAGAAAGTTTTTGCAAACCGCTGAATCCACACGTCAGTTTAACTCTGTCAGTTGAATGCACACATTGACAACCATTCAGTTAGATAGCTCCGTTTTGGTTTTAGGAGCAGATATTTCTCTGTACAGCCTATGGTCCCTTCACTCTGGAATATCCCATCGCAGCTCCTAGAAGAAACATGTTTCTGACTGCTGAATCTCAACATAGATTCAACTCTCTTAGGTGAACGAACGCACAGCACAGCAGTTTCAAGGAAACATTTCTCCTGAGTTTTAGACGAAGTTTCCTGCTGTTTAGTACGTATGCCGGCATTGGGCTGGAAATACCGGTTTTGGGATACTTCACAGAAAGGGTTTGCAAACCGCTGAATCCACACATGAGTTTAACTCTGTCAGTTGAATGCACACATTGACAGCCATTCAGTTAGATAGCTCCGTTTTGGTTTTAGAAGCAGATATTTCTCTGTACAGGCTATGGTCCGATTCACTCGGGAATATCCCAACGCAGCTCCTAGAAGAAACGTGTTTCTGGCTCGCTGAATCTCAACATAGATTCAACTCTCTTAGGTGAACGTACGCACAGCAGAGCAGTTTCAAAGAAACGTTTCTCCTGAGTTTTAGACGAAGTTTCCTGCTGTTTAATACGTATGCCGGCATTGGGCTTGAAATACCGGTTTTGGGATTCTGCACAGAAAGGTTTTGCAAACCGCTGAATCCACACGTGAGTTCATTTCTGTCAGTTGAATGCACACATTGACAACCATTCAGTTAGATAGCTCCGTTTTGGTTTTAGAAGCAGATATTTCTCTGTTCAGCCTATGGTCCCGTTCACTCGGGAAAATCCCAACGCAGCTCCTAGAAGAAACGTGTTTCTGACTCGCTGAATCTCCACATAGATTCAATTATCTTAGGTGAACGAACGCACAGGAGAGCAGTTTCAAGGAAACGTTTCTCCTGAGTTTTAGACGAAGTTTCCTGCTGTTTAGTACGTATGCCGGCATTGGGCTGGAAATACCGGTTTTGGGATTCTGCACAGAAAGGGTTTGCAAACGCTGAATCCACACAAGAGTTTAACTCTGTCAGTTGAATGCACTCAATGACAACCATGCAGATAGATAGCTCCGTTTTGGTTTTAGAAGCAGATATTTCTCTGTACAACCTATGGTCCCATTCACTCGGGAATATCCCAACGCAGCTCCTAGAACAAACGTGTTTCTGACTCGGTGAATCTCAACATAGATTGACCTCTCTTAGGTGAACGAACGCACAGCAGAGCAGTTTCAAGGAAACGTTTCTACTGAGTTTTAGACGAAGTTTCCTGCTGTTTAGTATGTATGCCGGCATTGGGCTGGAAATACCGGTTTTGGGATTCTGCACAGAAAGGGTTTGCAAACTGCTGAATCCACACGTCAGTTTAGCTCTGTCAGTTGAATGCACACATTGACAACCATTCAGTTAGATAGCTCCGTTTTGGTTTTAGAAGCAGATATTTCTCTGAACAGCCTATGATCCCATTCACTCGGGAATATCCCAACGCAGCTCCTAGAAGAAACGTGTTTCTGACTCGCTGAATCTCAACATAGATTCAACTCTCTTAGCTGAACGAACGCACAGCAGAGCAGTTTCAAGGAAACGTTTCTCCTGAGTTTTAGACGAAGTTTCCTGCTGTTTAGTACGTATGCCGGCATTGGGCTGGAAATACCGGTTTTGGGATTCTTCACAGAAAGGGTTTGGAAACCGCTGAATCCACACGTCAGTTTAACTCTGTCAGTTGAATGCACACATTGACAACCATTCAGTTAGATAGCTCCGTTTTGGTTTTAGGAGCAGATATTTCTCTGTACAGCCTATGGTCCCTTCACTCTGGAATATCCCATCGCAGCTCCTAGAAGAAACATGTTTCTGACTGCTGAATCTCAACATAGATTCAACTCTCTTAGGTGAACGAACACACAGCAGAGCAGTTTCAAGGAAACGTTTCGCCTGAGTTTTAGACGAAGTTTCCTGCTGTTTAGTACGTATGCCGGCATTGGGCTGGAAATACCGGTTTTGGGATTCTTCACAGAAAGGGTTTGCAAACCGCTGAATCCACACGTGAGTTTAACTCTGTCAGTTGAATGAACACATTGACAACCATTCAGTTAGATAGCTCCGTTTTGTTTTTAGAAGCAGATATTTCTCTGTACAGCCTATGGTCCCATTCACTCGGGAAAATCCCAACGCAGCTCCTAGAAGAAACGTGTTTCTGACTCGCTGAATCTCAACATAGATTCAACTCTCTTAGGTGAACGAACGCACAGCACAGCAGTTTCAAGGAAACGTTTCTCCTGAGTTTTAGACGAAGTTTCCTGCTGTTTAGTACGTATGACGGCATTGGGCTGGAAATACCGGTTTTGGGATTCTGCACAGAAAGGGTTTGCAAACCGCTGAATCCACACATGAGTTTAACTCTGTCAGTTGAATGAACACATTGACAGCCATTCAGTTAGATAGCTCCGTTTTGGTTTTAGAAGCAGATATTTCTCTGTACAGGCTATGTTCCCATTCACTCGGGAATATCCCAACGCAGCTCCTAGAAGAAACGTGTTTCTGGCTCGCTGAATCTCAACATAGATTCAACTCTCTTAGGTGAACGTACGCACAGCAGAGCAGTTTCAAAGAAACGTTTCTCCTGAGTTTTAGACGAAGTTTCCTGCTGTTTAATACGTATGCCGGCATTGGGCTTGAAATACCGGTTTTGGGATTCTGCACAGAAAGGTTTTGAAAACCGCTGAATCCACACGTGAGTTCAATTCTGTCAGTTGAATGCACACATTGACAACCATTCAGTTAGATAGCTCCGTTTTGGTTTTAGAAGCAGATATTTCTCTGTACAGCCTATGGTCCCGTTCACTCGGGAAAATCCCAACGCAGCTCCTAGAAGAAACGTGTTTCTGACTCGCTGAATCTCAACATAGATTCAATTCTCTTAGGTGAACGAACGCACAGGAGAGCAGTTTCAAGGAAACGTTTCTCCTGAGTTTTAGACGAAGTTTCCTGCTCTTTAGTACGTATGCCGGCATTGGGCTGGAAATACCGGTTTTGGGATTCTGCACAGAAAGGGTTTGCAAACCGCTGAATCCACACAAGAGTTTAACTCTGTCAGTTGAATGCACACAATGACAACCATGCAGTTAGATAGCTCCGTTTTGATTTTAGAAGCAGATATTTCTCTGTACAGCCTATGGTCCCATTCACTCGGGAATATCCCAACGCAGCTCCTAGAAGAAACGTGTTTCTGACTCGCTGAATCTCAACATAGATTGACCTCTCTTACGTGAAAGAACGCACAGCAGAGCAGTTTCAAGGAAACGTTTCTCCTGAGTTTTAGACGAAGTTTCCTGCTGTTTAGTACGTATGCCGGCATTGGGCTGGAAATACCGGTTTTGGGATTCTGCACAGAAAGGGTTTGCAAACCGCTGAATCCACACAAGAGTTTAACTCTGTCAGTTGAATGCACACAATGAAAACCATGCAGTTAGATAGCTCCCTTTTGATTTTAGAAGCAGATATTTCTCTGTACAGCCTATGGTCCCATTCACTCGGGAATATCCCAACGCAGCTCCTAGAAGAAATGTGTTTCTGACTCGCTGAATCTCAACATAGATTGACCTCTCTTAGGTGAACGAACGCACAGCAGAGCAGTTTCAAGGAAACGTTTCTCCTGAGTTTTAGAGGAAGTTTCCTGCTGTTTAGTACGCATGCCGGCATTGGGCTGGAAATACCGGTTTTGGGATTCTGCACAGAAAGGGTTTGCAAACCGCTGAATCCACACGTCAGTTTAGCTCTGTCAGTTGAATGCACACATTGACAACCATTCAGTTAGATAGCTCCGTTTTGGTTTTAGAAGCAGATATTTCTCTGTACAGCCTATAGTCCCGTTCACTCGGGAAAATCCCAACGCAGCTCCTAGAAGAAACGTGTTTCTGACTCGCTGAATCTCAACATAGATTCAACTCTCTTAGCTGAACGAACGCACAGCAGAGCAGTTTCAAGGAAACGTTTCTCCTGAGTTTTAGACGAAGTTTCCTGCTGTTTAGTACGTATGCCGGCATTGGGCTGGAAATACCGGTTTTGGGATTCTTCACAGAAAGTGTTTGCAAACCGCTGAATCCACACGTCAGTTTAACTCTGTCAGTTGAATGTACACATTGACAACCATTCAGTTAGATAGCTCCGTTTTGGTTTTAGGAGCAGATATTTCTCTGTACAGCCTATGGTCCCTTCACTCTGGAATATCCCATCGCAGCTCCTAGAAGAAACATGTTTCTGACTGCTGAATCTCAACATAGATTCAACTCTCTTAGGTGAACGAACGCACAGCACAGCAGTTTCAAGGTAACGTTTCTCCTGAGTTTTAGACGAAGTATCCTGTTGTTTAGTACGTATGCCGGCATTGGGCTGGAAATACCGGTTTTGGGATTCTGCACAGAAAGGGTTTGCAAACCGCTGAATCCGCACATGAGTTTAACTCTGTCATTTGAATGCACACAATGGCAACCATTCAGTTAGATAGCTCCGTTTTGGTTTTAGAAGCAGATATTTCTCTGTACAGGCTATGGTCCCATTCACTCGGGAATATCCCAACGCAGCTCCTAGAAGAAACGTGTTTCTGGCTCGCTGAATCTCAACATAGATTCAACTCTCTTAGGTGAACGTACGCACTGCAGAGCAGTTTGAAAGAAACGTTTCTCCTGAGTTTTAGACGAAGTTTCCTGCTGTTTAATACGTATGCCGGCATTGGACTTGAAATACCGGTTTTGGATTTCTGCACAGAAAGGTTTTGCAAACCGCTGAATCCACACGTGAGTTCAATTCTGCCAGTTGAATGCACACGTTGACAACCATTCAGTTAGATAGCTCCGTTTTGGTTTTAGAAGCAGATATTTCTCTGTACAGCCTATGGTCCCGTTCACTCGGGAAAATCCCAACGCAGCTCCTAGAAGAAACGTGTTTCTGACTCGCTGAATCTCAACATAGATTCAATTCTCTTAGGTGAACGAACGCACAGGAGAGCAGTTTCAAGGAAACGTTTCTCCTGAGTTTTAAACGAAGTTTCCTGCTGTTTAGTACGTATGCCGGCATTGGGCTGGAAATACCGGTTTTGGGATTCTGCACAGAAAGGGTTTGCAAACGCTGAATCCACACAAGAGTTTAACTCTGTCAGTTGAATGCACACAATGACAACCATGCAGTTAGATAGCTCCGTTTTGGTTTTAGAAGCAGATATTTCTCTGTACAACCTATGGTCCCATTCACTCGGGAATATCCAAACGCAGCTCCTAGAAGAAACGTGTTTCTGACTCGCTGAATCTCAACATAGATTGACCTCTCTTAGGTGAACGAACGCACAGCAGAGCAGTTTCAAGGAAACGTTTCTCCTGAGTTTTAGACGAAGTTTCCTGCTGTTTAGTACGTATGCCGGCATTGGGCTGGAAATACCGGTTTTGGGATTCTGCACAGAAAGGGTTTGCAAACCGCTGAATCCACACAAGAGTTTAACTCTGTCAGTTGAATGCACACAATGACAACCATGCAGTTAGATAGCTCCGTTTTGATTTTAGAAGCAGATATTTCTCTGTACAGCCTATGGTCCCATTCACTCGGGAATATCCCAACGCAGCTCCTAGAAGAAACGTGTTTCTGACTCGCTGAATCTCAACATAGATTGAGCTCTCTTAGGTGAACGAACGCACAGCAGAGCAGTTTCAAGGAAACGTTTCTACTGAGTTTTAGACGAAGTTTCCTGCTGTTTAGTACGTATGCCGGCATTGGGCTGGAAATACCGGTTTTGGGATTCTGCACAGAAAGGGTTTGCAAACCGCTGAATCCACACGTGAGTTTAACTCTGTCAGTTGAATGCACACATTGACAACCATTCAGTTAGATAGCTCCGTTTTGGTTTTAGAAGCAGATATTTCTCTGAACAGCCTATGGTCCCATTCACTCGGGATTATCCCAACGCAGCTCCTAGAAGAAACGTGTTTCTGACTCGCTGAATCTCAACATAGATTCAACTCTCTTAGCTGAACGAACGCACAGCAGAGCAGTTTCAAGGAAACGTTTCTCCTGAGTTTTAGACGAAGTTTCCTGCTGTTTAGTACGTATGCCGGCATTGGGCTGGAAATACCGGTTTTGGGATTCTTCACAGAAAGTGTTTGCAAACCGCTGAATCCACACGTCAGTTTAACTCTGTCAGTTGAATGCACACATTGACAACCATTCAGTTAGATTCCTCCGTTTTGGTTTTAGGAGCAGATATTTCTCTGTACAGCCTATGGTCCCTTCACTCTGGAATATCCCATCGCAGCTCCTAGAAGAAACATGTTTCTGACTGCTGAATCTCAACATAGATTCAACTCTCTTAGGTGAATGAACGCACAGCACAGCAGTTTCAAGGAAACATTTCTCCTGAGTTTTAGACGACGTTTCCTGCTGTTTAGTACGTATGCCGGCATTGGGCTGGAAATACCGGTTTTGGGATTCTGCACAGAAAGGGTTTGCAAACCGCTGAATCCACACATGAGTTTAACTCTGTCAGTTGAATGCACACATTGACAGCCATTCAGTTAGATAGCTCCGTTTTGGTTTTAGAAGCAGATATTTCTCTGTACAGGCTATGGTCCCATTCACTCGGGAATATCCCAACGCAGCTCCTAGAAGAAACGTGTTTCTGGCTCGCTGAATCTCAACATAGATTCAACTCTCTTAGGTGAACGTACGCACAGCAGAGCAGTTTCAAAGAAACCTTTCTCCTGAGTTTTAGACGAAGTTTCCTGCTGTTTAATACGTATGCCGGCATTGGGCTTGAAATACCGGTTTTGGGATTCTGCACAGAAAGGTTTTGCAAACCGCTGAATCCACACGTGAGTTCAATTCTGTCAGTTGAATGCACACATTGACAACCATTCAGTTAGATAGCTCCGTTTTGGTTTTAGAAGCAGATATTTCTCTGTACAGCCTATGGTCCCATTCACTCGGGAAAATCCCAACGCAGCTCCTAGAAGAAACGTGTTTCTGACTCGCTGAATCTCCACATAGATTCAATTATCTTAGGTGAACGAACGCACAGGAGAGCAGTTTCAAGGAAACGTTTCTCCTGAGTTTTAGACGAAGTTTCCTGCTGTTTAGTACGTATGCCGGCATTGGGCTGGAAATACCGGTTTTGGGATTCTGCACAGAAAGGGTTTGCAAACCGCTGAATCCACACAAGAGTTTAACTCTGTCAGTTGAATGCACACAATGACAACCATGCAGTTAGATAGCTCCGTTTTGATTTTAGAAGCAGATATTTCTCTGTACAGCCTATGGTCCCATTCACTCGGGAATATCCCAACGCAGCTCCTAGAAGAAACGTGTTTCTGACTCGCTGAATCTCAACATAGATTGACCTCTCTTAGGTGAACGAACGCACAGCAGAGCAGTTTCAAGGAAACGTTTCTCCTGAGTTTTAGACGAAGTTTCCTGCTGTTTAGTACGTATGCCGGCATTGGGCTGGAAATACCGGTTTTGGGATTCTGCACAGAAAGGGTTTGCAAACGCTGAATCCACACAAGAGTTTAACTCTGTCAGTTGAATGCACACAATGACAACCATGCAGTTAGATAGCTCCGTTTTGGTTTTAGAAGCAGATATTTCTCTGTACAACCTATGGTCCCATTCACTCGGGAATATCCCAACGCAGCTCCTAGAACAAACGGGTTTCTGACTCGGTGAATCTCAACATAGATTGACCTCTCTTAGCTGAACGAACGCACAGCAGAGCAGTTTCAAGGAAACGTTTCTACTGAGTTTTAGACGAAGTTTCCTGCTGTTTAGTACGTATGCCGGCATTGGGCTGGAAATACCGGTTTTGGGATTCTGCACAGAAAGGGTTTGCAAACCGCTGAATCCACACGTCAGTTTAACTCTGTCAGTTGAATGCACACATTGACAACCATTCAGTTAGATAGCTCCGTTTTGGTTTTAGAAGCAGATATTTCTCTGAACAGCCTATGGTCCCATTCACTCGGGATTATCCCAACGCAGCTCCTAGAAGAAACGTGTTTCTGACTCGCTGAATCTCAACATAGATTCAACTCTCTTAGCTGAACGAACGCACAGCAGAGCAGTTTCAAGGAAACGTTTCTCCTGAGTTTTAGACGAAGTTTCCTGCTGTTTAGTATGTATGCCGGCATTGGGCTGGAAATACCGGTTTTGGGATTCTTCACAGAAAGTTTTTGCAAACCGCTGAATCCACACGTCAGTTTAACTCTGTCAGTTGAATGCACACATTGACAACCATTCAGTTAGATAGCTCCGTTTTGGTTTTAGGAGCAGATATTTCTCTGTACAGCCTATGGTCCCTTCACTCTGGAATATCCCATCGCAGCTCCTAGAAGAAACATGTTTCTGACTGCTGAATCTCAACATAGATTCAACTCTCTTAGGTGAACGAACGCACAGCACAGCAGTTTCAAGGAAACATTTCTCCTGAGTTTTAGACGAAGTTTCCTGCTGTTTAGTACGTATGCCGGCATTGGGCTGGAAATACCGGTTTTGGGATACTTCACAGAAAGGGTTTGCAAACCGCTGAATCCACACATGAGTTTAACTCTGTCAGTTGAATGCACACATTGACAGCCATTCAGTTAGATAGCTCCGTTTTGGTTTTAGAAGCAGATATTTCTCTGTACAGGCTATGGTCCGATTCACTCGGGAATATCCCAACGCAGCTCCTAGAAGAAACGTGTTTCTGGCTCGCTGAATCTCAACATAGATTCAACTCTCTTAGGTGAACGTACGCACAGCAGAGCAGTTTCAAAGAAACGTTTCTCCTGAGTTTTAGACGAAGTTTCCTGCTGTTTAATACGTATGCCGGCATTGGGCTTGAAATACCGGTTTTGGGATTCTGCACAGAAAGGTTTTGCAAACCGCTGAATCCACACGTGAGTTCATTTCTGTCAGTTGAATGCACACATTGACAACCATTCAGTTAGATAGCTCCGTTTTGGTTTTAGAAGCAGATATTTCTCTGTTCAGCCTATGGTCCCGTTCACTCGGGAAAATCCCAACGCAGCTCCTAGAAGAAACGTGTTTCTGACTCGCTGAATCTCCACATAGATTCAATTATCTTAGGTGAACGAACGCACAGGAGAGCAGTTTCAAGGAAACGTTTCTCCTGAGTTTTAGACGAAGTTTCCTGCTGTTTAGTACGTATGCCGGCATTGGGCTGGAAATACCGGTTTTGGGATTCTGCACAGAAAGGGTTTGCAAACGCTGAATCCACACAAGAGTTTAACTCTGTCAGTTGAATGCACACAATGACAACCATGCAGATAGATAGCTCCGTTTTGGTTTTAGAAGCAGATATTTCTCTGTACAACCTATGGTCCCATTCACTCGGGAATATCCCAACGCAGCTCCTAGAACAAACGTGTTTCTGACTCGGTGAATCTCAACATAGATTGACCTCTCTTAGGTGAACGAACGCACAGCAGAGCAGTTTCAAGGAAACGTTTCTACTGAGTTTTAGACGAAGTTTCCTGCTGTTTAGTATGTATGCCGGCATTGGGCTGGAAATACCGGTTTTGGGATTCTGCACAGAAAGGGTTTGCAAACTGCTGAATCCACACGTCAGTTTAGCTCTGTCAGTTGAATGCACACATTGACAACCATTCAGTTAGATAGCTCCGTTTTGGTTTTAGAAGCAGATATTTCTCTGAACAGCCTATGATCCCATTCACTCGGGAATATCCCAACGCAGCTCCTAGAAGAAACGTGTTTCTGACTCGCTGAATCTCAACATAGATTCAACTCTCTTAGCTGAACGAACGCACAGCAGAGCAGTTTCAAGGAAACGTTTCTCCTGAGTTTTAGACGAAGTTTCCTGCTGTTTAGTACGTATGCCGGCATTGGGCTGGAAATACCGGTTTTGGGATTCTTCACAGAAAGGGTTTGGAAACCGCTGAATCCACACGTCAGTTTAACTCTGTCAGTTGAATGCACACATTGACAACCATTCAGTTAGATAGCTCCGTTTTGGTTTTAGGAGCAGATATTTCTCTGTACAGCCTATGGTCCCTTCACTCTGGAATATCCCATCGCAGCTCCTAGAAGAAACATGTTTCTGACTGCTGAATCTCAACATAGATTCAACTCTCTTAGGTGAACGAACACACAGCAGAGCAGTTTCAAGGAAACGTTTCGCCTGAGTTTTAGACGAAGTTTCCTGCTGTTTAGTACGTATGCCGGCATTGGGCTGGAAATACCGGTTTTGGGATTCTTCACAGAAAGGGTTTGCAAACCGCTGAATCCACACGTGAGTTTAACTCTGTCAGTTGAATGAACACATTGACAACCATTCAGTTAGATAGCTCCGTTTTGTTTTTAGAAGCAGATATTTCTCTGTACAGCCTATGGTCCCATTCACTCGGGAAAATCCCAACGCAGCTCCTAGAAGAAACGTGTTTCTGACTCGCTGAATCTCAACATAGATTCAACTCTCTTAGGTGAACGAACGCACAGCACAGCAGTTTCAAGGAAACGTTTCTCCTGAGTTTTAGACGAAGTTTCCTGCTGTTTAGTACGTATGACGGCATTGGGCTGGAAATACCGGTTTTGGGATTCTGCACAGAAAGGGTTTGCAAACCGCTGAATCCACACATGAGTTTAACTCTGTCAGTTGAATGAACACATTGACAGCCATTCAGTTAGATAGCTCCGTTTTGGTTTTAGAAGCAGATATTTCTCTGTACAGGCTATGTTCCCATTCACTCGGGAATATCCCAACGCAGCTCCTAGAAGAAACGTGTTTCTGGCTCGCTGAATCTCAACATAGATTCAACTCTCTTAGGTGAACGTACGCACAGCAGAGCAGTTTCAAAGAAACGTTTCTCCTGAGTTTTAGACGAAGTTTCCTGCTGTTTAATACGTATCCCGCATTGGGCTTGAAATACCGGTTTTGGGATTCTGCACAGAAAGGTTTTGAAAACCGCTGAATCCACACGTGAGTTCAATTCTGTCAGTTGAATGCACACATTGACAACCATTCAGTTAGATAGCTCCGTTTTGGTTTTAGAAGCAGATATTTCTCTGTACAGCCTATGGTCCCGTTCACTCGGGAAAATCCCAACGCAGCTCCTAGAAGAAACGTGTTTCTGACTCGCTGAATCTCAACATAGATTCAATTCTCTTAGGTGAACGAACGCACAGGAGAGCAGTTTCAAGGAAACGTTTCTCCTGAGTTTTAGACGAAGTTTCCTGCTCTTTAGTACGTATGCCGGCATTGGGCTGGAAATACCGGTTTTGGGATTCTGCACAGAAAGGGTTTGCAAACCGCTGAATCCACACAAGAGTTTAACTCTGTCAGTTGAATGCACACAATGACAACCATGCAGTTAGATAGCTCCGTTTTGATTTTAGAAGCAGATATTTCTCTGTACAGCCTATGGTCCCATTCACTCGGGAATATCCCAACGCAGCTCCTAGAAGAAACGTGTTTCTGACTCGCTGAATCTCAACATAGATTGACCTCTCTTACGTGAAAGAACGCACAGCAGAGCAGTTTCAAGGAAACGTTTCTCCTGAGTTTTAGACGAAGTTTCCTGCTGTTTAGTACGTATGCCGGCATTGGGCTGGAAATACCGGTTTTGGGATTCTGCACAGAAAGGGTTTGCAAACCGCTGAATCCACACAAGAGTTTAACTCTGTCAGTTGAATGCACACAATGAAAACCATGCAGTTAGATAGCTCCCTTTTGATTTTAGAAGCAGATATTTCTCTGTACAGCCTATGGTCCCATTCACTCGGGAATATCCCAACGCAGCTCCTAGAAGAAATGTGTTTCTGACTCGCTGAATCTCAACATAGATTGACCTCTCTTAGGTGAACGAACGCACAGCAGAGCAGTTTCAAGGAAACGTTTCTCCTGAGTTTTAGAGGAAGTTTCCTGCTGTTTAGTACGCATGCCGGCATTGGGCTGGAAATACCGGTTTTGGGATTCTGCACAGAAAGGGTTTGCAAACCGCTGAATCCACACGTCAGTTTAGCTCTGTCAGTTGAATGCACACATTGACAACCATTCAGTTAGATAGCTCCGTTTTGGTTTTAGAAGCAGATATTTCTCTGTACAGCCTATAGTCCCGTTCACTCGGGAAAATCCCAACGCAGCTCCTAGAAGAAACGTGTTTCTGACTCGCTGAATCTCAACATAGATTCAACTCTCTTAGCTGAACGAACGCACAGCAGAGCAGTTTCAAGGAAACGTTTCTCCTGAGTTTTAGACGAAGTTTCCTGCTGTTTAGTACGTATGCCGGCATTGGGCTGGAAATACCGGTTTTGGGATTCTTCACAGAAAGTGTTTGCAAACCGCTGAATCCACACGTCAGTTTAACTCTGTCAGTTGAATGTACACATTGACAACCATTCAGTTAGATAGCTCCGTTTTGGTTTTAGGAGCAGATATTTCTCTGTACAGCCTATGGTCCCTTCACTCTGGAATATCCCATCGCAGCTCCTAGAAGAAACATGTTTCTGACTGCTGAATCTCAACATAGATTCAACTCTCTTAGGTGAACGAACGCACAGCACAGCAGTTTCAAGGTAACGTTTCTCCTGAGTTTTAGACGAAGTATCCTGTTGTTTAGTACGTATGCCGGCATTGGGCTGGAAATACCGGTTTTGGGATTCTGCACAGAAAGGGTTTGCAAACCGCTGAATCCGCACATGAGTTTAACTCTGTCATTTGAATGCACACAATGGCAACCATTCAGTTAGATAGCTCCGTTTTGGTTTTAGAAGCAGATATTTCTCTGTACAGGCTATGGTCCCATTCACTCGGGAATATCCCAACGCAGCTCCTAGAAGAAACGTGTTTCTGGCTCGCTGAATCTCAACATAGATTCAACTCTCTTAGGTGAACGTACGCACTGCAGAGCAGTTTGAAAGAAACGTTTCTCCTGAGTTTTAGACGAAGTTTCCTGCTGTTTAATACGTATGCCGGCATTGGACTTGAAATACCGGTTTTGGATTTCTGCACAGAAAGGTTTTGCAAACCGCTGAATCCACACGTGAGTTCAATTCTGCCAGTTGAATGCACACGTTGACAACCATTCAGTTAGATAGCTCCGTTTTGGTTTTAGAAGCAGATATTTCTCTGTACAGCCTATGGTCCCGTTCACTCGGGAAAATCCCAACGCAGCTCCTAGAAGAAACGTGTTTCTGACTCGCTGAATCTCAACATAGATTCAATTCTCTTAGGTGAACGAACGCACAGGAGAGCAGTTTCAAGGAAACGTTTCTCCTGAGTTTTAAACGAAGTTTCCTGCTGTTTAGTACGTATGCCGGCATTGGGCTGGAAATACCGGTTTTGGGATTCTGCACAGAAAGGGTTTGCAAACGCTGAATCCACACAAGAGTTTAACTCTGTCAGTTGAATGCACACAATGACAACCATGCAGTTAGATAGCTCCGTTTTGGTTTTAGAAGCAGATATTTCTCTGTACAACCTATGGTCCCATTCACTCGGGAATATCCAAACGCAGCTCCTAGAAGAAACGTGTTTCTGACTCGCTGAATCTCAACATAGATTGACCTCTCTTAGGTGAACGAACGCACAGCAGAGCAGTTTCAAGGAAACGTTTCTCCTGAGTTTTAGACGAAGTTTCCTGCTGTTTAGTACGTATGCCGGCATTGGGCTGGAAATACCGGTTTTGGGATTCTGCACAGAAAGGGTTTGCAAACCGCTGAATCCACACAAGAGTTTAACTCTGTCAGTTGAATGCACACAATGACAACCATGCAGTTAGATAGCTCCGTTTTGATTTTAGAAGCAGATATTTCTCTGTACAGCCTATGGTCCCATTCACTCGGGAATATCCCAACGCAGCTCCTAGAAGAAACGTGTTTCTGACTCGCTGAATCTCAACATAGATTGAGCTCTCTTAGGTGAACGAACGCACAGCAGAGCAGTTTCAAGGAAACGTTTCTACTGAGTTTTAGACGAAGTTTCCTGCTGTTTAGTACGTATGCCGGCATTGGGCTGGAAATACCGGTTTTGGGATTCTGCACAGAAAGGGTTTGCAAACCGCTGAATCCACACGTGAGTTTAACTCTGTCAGTTGAATGCACACATTGACAACCATTCAGTTAGATAGCTCCGTTTTGGTTTTAGAAGCAGATATTTCTCTGAACAGCCTATGGTCCCATTCACTCGGGATTATCCCAACGCAGCTCCTAGAAGAAACGTGTTTCTGACTCGCTGAATCTCAACATAGATTCAACTCTCTTAGCTGAACGAACGCACAGCAGAGCAGTTTCAAGGAAACGTTTCTCCTGAGTTTTAGACGAAGTTTCCTGCTGTTTAGTACGTATGCCGGCATTGGGCTGGAAATACCGGTTTTGGGATTCTTCACAGAAAGTGTTTGCAAACCGCTGAATCCACACGTCAGTTTAACTCTGTCAGTTGAATGCACACATTGACAACCATTCAGTTAGATTCCTCCGTTTTGGTTTTAGGAGCAGATATTTCTCTGTACAGCCTATGGTCCCTTCACTCTGGAATATCCCATCGCAGCTCCTAGAAGAAACATGTTTCTGACTGCTGAATCTCAACATAGATTCAACTCTCTTAGGTGAATGAACGCACAGCACAGCAGTTTCAAGGAAACATTTCTCCTGAGTTTTAGACGACGTTTCCTGCTGTTTAGTACGTATGCCGGCATTGGGCTGGAAATACCGGTTTTGGGATTCTGCACAGAAAGGGTTTGCAAACCGCTGAATCCACACATGAGTTTAACTCTGTCAGTTGAATGCACACATTGACAGCCATTCAGTTAGATAGCTCCGTTTTGGTTTTAGAAGCAGATATTTCTCTGTACAGGCTATGGTCCCATTCACTCGGGAATATCCCAACGCAGCTCCTAGAAGAAACGTGTTTCTGGCTCGCTGAATCTCAACATAGATTCAACTCTCTTAGGTGAACGTACGCACAGCAGAGCAGTTTCAAAGAAACCTTTCTCCTGAGTTTTAGACGAAGTTTCCTGCTGTTTAATACGTATGCCGGCATTGGGCTTGAAATACCGGTTTTGGGATTCTGCACAGAAAGGTTTTGCAAACCGCTGAATCCACACGTGAGTTCAATTCTGTCAGTTGAATGCACACATTGACAACCATTCAGTTAGATAGCTCCGTTTTGGTTTTAGAAGCAGATATTTCTCTGTACAGCCTATGGTCCCATTCACTCGGGAAAATCCCAACGCAGCTCCTAGAAGAAACGTGTTTCTGACTCGCTGAATCTCCACATAGATTCAATTATCTTAGGTGAACGAACGCACAGGAGAGCAGTTTCAAGGAAACGTTTCTCCTGAGTTTTAGACGAAGTTTCCTGCTGTTTAGTACGTATGCCGGCATTGGGCTGGAAATACCGGTTTTGGGATTCTGCACAGAAAGGGTTTGCAAACCGCTGAATCCACACAAGAGTTTAACTCTGTCAGTTGAATGCACACAATGACAACCATGCAGTTAGATAGCTCCGTTTTGATTTTAGAAGCAGATATTTCTCTGTACAGCCTATGGTCCCATTCACTCGGGAATATCCCAACGCAGCTCCTAGAAGAAACGTGTTTCTGACTCGCTGAATCTCAACATAGATTGACCTCTCTTAGGTGAACGAACGCACAGCAGAGCAGTTTCAAGGAAACGTTTCTCCTGAGTTTTAGACGAAGTTTCCTGCTGTTTAGTACGTATGCCGGCATTGGGCTGGAAATACCGGTTTTGGGATTCTGCACAGAAAGGGTTTGCAAACGCTGAATCCACACAAGAGTTTAACTCTGTCAGTTGAATGCACACAATGACAACCATGCAGTTAGATAGCTCCGTTTTGGTTTTAGAAGCAGATATTTCTCTGTACAACCTATGGTCCCATTCACTCGGGAATATCCCAACGCAGCTCCTAGAACAAACGGGTTTCTGACTCGGTGAATCTCAACATAGATTGACCTCTCTTAGCTGAACGAACGCACAGCAGAGCAGTTTCAAGGAAACGTTTCTACTGAGTTTTAGACGAAGTTTCCTGCTGTTTAGTACGTATGCCGGCATTGGGCTGGAAATACCGGTTTTGGGATTCTGCACAGAAAGGGTTTGCAAACTGCTGAATCCACACGTCAGTTTAGCTCTGTCAGTTGAATGCACACATTGACAACCATTCAGTTAGATAGCTCCGTTTTGGTTTTAGAAGCAGATATTTCTCTGAACAGCCTATGATCCCATTCACTCGGGAATATCCCAACGCAGCTCCTAGAAGAAACGTGTTTCTGACTCGCTGAATCTCAACATAGATTCAACTCTCTTAGCTGAACGAACGCACAGCAGAGCAGTTTCAAGGAAACGTTTCCCTGAGTTTTAGACGAAGTTTCCTGCTGTTTAGTACGTATGCCGGCATTGGGCTGGAAATACCGGTTTTGGGATTCTTCACAGAAAGGGTTTGCAAACCGCTGAATCCACACGTCAGTTTAACTCTGTCAGTTGAATGCACACATTGACAACCATTCAGTTAGATAGCTCCGTTTTGGTTTTAGGAGCAGATATTTCTCTGTACAGCCTATGGTCCCTTCACTCTGGAATATCCCATCGCAGCTCCTAGAAGAAACATGTTTCTGACTGCTGAATCTCAACATAGATTCAACTCTCTTAGGTGAACGAACACACAGCAGAGCAGTTTCAAGGAAACGTTTCGCCTGAGTTTTAGACGAAGTTTCCTGCTGTTTAGTACGTATGCCGGCATTGGGCTGGAAATACCGGTTTTGGGATTCTTCACAGAAAGGGTTTGCAAACCGCTGAATCCACACGTGAGTTTAACTCTGTCAGTTGAATGAACACATTGACAACCATTCAGTTAGATAGCTCCGTTTTGTTTTTAGAAGCAGATATTTCTCTGTACAGCCTATGGTCCCATTCACTCGGGAAAATCCCAACGCAGCTCCTAGAAGAAACGTGTTTCTGACTCGCTGAATCTCAACATAGATTCAACTCTCTTAGGTGAACGAACGCACAGCAGAGCAGTTTCAAGGAAACGCTTCTCCTGAGTTTTAGACGAAGTTTCCTGCTGTTTAGTACGTATGCCGGCATTGGGCTTGAAATACCGGTTTTGGGATTCTGCACAGAAAGGCTTTGCAAACCGCTGAATCCACACGTGAGTTCAATTCTGTCAGTTGAATGCACACATTGACAACCATTCAGTTAGATAGCTCCGTTTTGGTTTTAGAAGCAGATATTTCTCTGTACAGCCTATGGTCCCGTTCACTCGGGAAAATCCCAACGCAGCTCCTAGAAGAAACGTGTTTCTGACTCGCTGAATCTCAACATAGATTCAATTCTCTTAGGTGAACGAACGCACAGGAGAGCAGTTTCAAGGAAACGTTTCTCCTGAGTTTTAAACGAAGTTTCCTGCTGTTTAGTACGTATGCCGGCATTGGGCTGGAAATACCGGTTTTGGGATTCTGCACAGAAAGGGTTTGCAAACGCTGAATCCACACAAGAGTTTAACTTTGTCAGTTGAATGCACACAATGACAACCATGCAGTTAGATAGCTCCGTTTTGGTTTTAGAAGCAGATACTTCTCTGTACAACCTATGGTCCCATTCACTCGGGAATATCCCAACGCAGCTCCTAGAAGAAACGTGTTTCTGACTCGCTGAATCTCAACATAGATTGACCTCTCTTAGGTGAACGAACGCACAGCAGAGCAGTTTCAAGGAAACGTTTCTCCTGAGTTTTAGACGAAGTTTCCTGCTGTTTAGTACGTATGCCGGCATTGGGCTGGAAATACCGGTTTTGGGATTCTGCACAGAAAGGGTTTGCAAACCGCTGAATACACACAAGAGTTTAACTCTGTCAGTTGAATGCACACAATGACAACCATGCAGTTAGATAGCTCCGTTTTGATTTTAGAAGCAGATATTTCTCTGTACAGCCTATGGTCCCATTCACTCGGGAATATCCCAACGCAGCTCCTAGAAGAAACGTGTTTCTGACTCGCTGAATCTCAACATAGATTGACCTCTCTTAGGTGAACGAACGCACAGCAGAGCAGTTTCAAGGAAACGTTTCTACTGAGTTTTAGACGAAGTTTCCTGCTGTTTAGTACGTATGCCGGCATTGGGCTGGAAATACCGGTTTTGGGATTCTGCACAGAAAGGGTTTGCATACCGCTGAATCCACACGTCAGTTTAACTCTGTCAGTTGAATGCACACATTGACAACCATTCAGTTAGATAGCTCCGTTTTGGTTTTAGAAGCAGATATTTCTCTGAACAGCCTATGGTCCCATTCACTCGGGATTATCCCAACGCAGCTCCTAGAAGAAACGTGTTTCTGACTCGCTGAATCTCAACATGGATTCAACTCTCTTAGCTGAACGAACGCACAGCAGAGCAGTTTCAAGGAAACGTTTCTCCTGAGTTTTAGACGAAGTTTCCTGCTGTTTAGTACGTATGCCGGCATTGGGCTGGAAATACCGGTTTTGGGATTCTGCACAGAAAGGGTTTGCAAACTGCGGAATCCAAACGTCAGTTTAGCTCTGTCAGTTGAATGCACACATTGACAACCATTCAGTTAGATAGCTCCGTTTTGGTTTTAGAAGCAGATATTTCTCTGAACAGCCTATGATCCCATTCACTCGGGAATATCCCAACGCAGCTCCTAGAAGAAACGTGTTTCTGACTCGCTGAATCTCAACATAGATTCAACTCTCTGAGCTGAACGAACGCACAGCAGAGCAGTTTCAAGGAAACGTTTCTCCTGAGTTTTAGACGAAGTTTCCTGCTGTTTAGTACGTATGCCGGCATTGGGCTGGAAATACCGGTTTTGGGATTCTTCACAGAAAGGGTTTGCAAACCGCTGAATCCGCACATGAGTTTAACTCTGTCAGTTGAATGCACACAATGACAACCATTCAGTTAGATAGCTCCGTTTTGGTTTTAGAAGCAGATATTTCTCTGTACAGGCTATGGTCCTATTCACTCGGGAATATCCCAACGCAGCTCCTAGAAGAAACGTGTTTCTGGCTCGCTGAATCTCAACATAGATTCAACTCTCTTAGGTGAACGTACGCACAGCAGAGCAGTTTCAAGGAAACGTTTCTCCTGAGTTTTAGACGAAGTTTCCTGCTGTTTAATACGTATGCCGGCATTGGGCTTGAAATACCGGTTTTGGATTTCTGCACAGAAAGGTTTTGCAAACCGCTGAATCCACACGTGAGTTCAATAATGTCAGTTGAATGCACACATTGACAACCATTCAGTTAGATAGCTCCGTTTTGGTTTTAGAAGCAGATATTTCTCTGTACAGCCTATGGTCCCGTTCACTCGGGAAAATCCCAACGCAGCTCCTAGAAGAAACGTGTTTCTGACTCGCTGAATCTCAACATAGATTCAATTCTCTTAGGTGAACGAACGCACAGGAGAGCAGTTTCAAGGAAACGTTTCTCCTGAGTTTTAGACGAAGTTTCCTGCTGTTTAATACGTATGCCGGCATTGGGCTGGAAATACCGGTTTTGGGATTCTGCACAGAAAGGGTTTGCAAACCGCTGAATCCACACAAGAGTTTAACTCTGTCAGTTGAATGCACACAATGACAACCATGCAGTTAGATAGCTCCGTTTTGATTTTAGAAGCAGATATTTCTCTGTACAGCCTATGGTCCCATTCACTCGGGAATATCCCAACGCAGCTCCTAGAAGAAACGTGTTTCTGACTCGCTGAATCTCAACATAATTTGACCTCTCTTAGGTGAACGAACGCACAGCAGAGCAGTTTCAAGGAAACGATTCTCCTGAGTTTTAGACGAAGTTTCCTGCTGTTTAGTACGCATGCCGGCATTGGGCTGGAAATACCGGTTTTGGGATTCTGCACAGAAAGGGTTTGCAAACCGCTGAATCCACACGTCAGTTTAGCTCTGTCAGTTGAATGCACACATTGACAACCATTCAGTTAGATAGCTCCGTTTTGGTTTTAGAAGCAGATATTTCTCTGTACAGCCTATGGTCCCTTCACTCTGGAATATCCCATCGCAGCTCCTAGAAGAAACATGTTTCTGACTGCTGAATCTCAACATAGATTCAACTCTCTTAGGTGAACGAACGCACAGCAGAGCAGTTTCAAGGAAACGTTTCTCCTGAGTTTTAGACGAAGTTTCCTGCTGTTTAATACGTATGCCGGCATTGGGCTTGAAATACCGGTTTTGGGATTCTGCACAGAAAGGTTTTGCAAACCGCTGAATCCACACGTGAGTTCAATTCTGTCAGTTGAATGCACACATTGACAACCATTCAGTTAGATAGCTCCGTTTTGGTTTTAGAAGCAGATATTTCTCTGTACAGCCTATGGTCCCGTTCACTCGGGAAAATCCCAACGCAGCTCCTAGAAGAAACGTGTTTCTGACTCGCTGAATCTCAACATAGATTCAATTCTCTTAGGTGAACGAACGCACAGGAGAGCAGTTTCAAGGAAACGTTTCTCCTGAGTTTTAGACGAAGTTTCCTGCTGTTTAGTACGTATGCCGGCATTGGGCTGGAAATACCGGTTTTGGGATTCTGCACAGAAAGGGTTTGCAAACGCTGAATCCACACAAGAGTTTAACTCTGTCAGTTGAATGCACACAATGACAACCATGCAGTTAGATAGCTCCGTTTTGATTTTAGAAGCAGATATTTCTCTGTACAGCCTATGGTCCCATTCACTCGGGAATATCCCAACGCAGCTCCTAGAAGAAACGTGTTTCTGACTCGCTGAATCTCAACATAGATTGACCTCTCTTAGGTGAACGAACGCACATCAGAACAGTTTCAAGGAAACGTTTCTACTGAGTTTTAGACGAAGTTTCCTGCTGTTTAGTACGTATGCCGGCATTGGGCTGGAAATACCGGTTTTGGGATTCTGCACAGAAAGGGTTTGCAAACTGCTGAATCCACACTTCTGTTTAGCTCTGTCAGTTGAATGCACACATTGACAACCATTCAGTTAGATAGCTCCGTTTTGGTTTTAGAAGCAGATATTTCTCTGAACAGCCTATGGTCCCATTCACTCGGGAATATCCCAACGCAGCTCCTAGAAGAAACGTGTTTCTGACTCGCTGAATCTCAACATAGATTCAACTCTCTTAGCTGAACGAACGCACAGCAGAGCAGTTTCAAGGAAACGTTTCTCCTGAGTTTTAGACGAAGTTTCCTGCTGTTTAGTACGTATGCCGGCATTGGGCTGGAAATACCGGTTTTGGGATTCTTCACAGAAAGGGTTTGAAAACCACTGAATCCACACGTCAGTTTAACTCTGTCAGTTGAATGCACACATTGACAACCATTCAGTTAGATAGCTCCGTTTTGGTTTTAGGAGCAGATATTTCTCTGTACAGCCTATGGTCCCTTCACTCTGGAATATCCCATCGCAGCTCCTAGAAGAAACATGTTTCTGACTGCTGAATCTCAACATAGATTCAACTCTCTTAGGTGAACGAACGCACAGCAGAGCAGTTTCAAGGAAACATTTCTCCTGAGTTTTAGACGAAGTTTCCTGCTGTTTAGTACGTATGCCGGCATTGGGCTGGAAATACCGGTTTTGGGATTCTTCACAGAAAGGGTTTGCACACCGCTGAATCCACACGTGAGTTTAACTCTGTCAGTTGAATGAACACATTGACAACCATTCAGTTAGATAGCTCCGTTTTGTTTTTAGAAGCAGATATTTCTCTGTACAGGCTATGGTCCCATTCACTCGGGAAAATCCCAACGCAGCTCCTAGAAGAAACGTATTTCTGACTCGCTGAATCTCAACATAGATTCAACTCTCTTAGGTGAACGAACGCACAGCAGAGCAGTTTCAAGGAAACGTTTCTCCTGAGTTTTAGACGAAGTATCCTGCTGTTTAGTACGTATGCCGGCATTGGGCTGGAAATACCGGTTTTGGGATTCTGCACAGAAAGGGTTTGCAAACCGCTGAATCCGCACATGAGTTTAACTCTGTCAGTTGAATGCACACAATGACAACCATTCAGTTAGATAGCTCCGTTTTGGTTTTAGAAGCAGATATTTCTCTGTACAGGCTATGGTCCTAATCACTCGGGAATATCCCAACGCAGCTCCTAGAAGAAACGTGTTTCTGTCTCGCTGAATCTCAACATACATTCAACTCTCTTAGGTGAACGTACGCACAGCAGAGCAGTTTCAAAGAAACGTTTCTCCTGAGTTTTAGACAAAGTTCCCTGCTGTTTAATACGTATGCCGGCATTGGGCTTGAAATACCGGTTTTGGATTTCTGCACAGAAAGGTTTTGCAAACCGCTGAATCCACACGTGAGTTCAATTCTGTCAGTTGAATGCACACATTGACAACCATTCAGCTAGATAGCTCCGTTTTGGTTTTAGAAGCAGATATTTCTCTGTACAGCCTATGGTCCCGTTCACTCGGGAAAATCCCAACGCAGCTCCTAGAAGAAACGTGTTTCTGACTCGCTGAATCTCAACATAGATTCAATTCTCTTAGGTGAACGAACGCACAGGAGAGCAGTTTCAAGGAAACGTTTCTCCTGAGTTTTAGACGAAGTTTCCTGCTGTTTAGTACGTATGCCGGCATTGGGCTGGAAATACCGGTTTTGGGATTCTGCACAGAAAGGGTTTGCAAACCGCTGAATCCACACAAGAGTTTAACTCTGTCAGTTGAATGCACACAATGACAACCATGCAGTTAGATAGCTCCGTTTTGATTTTAGAAGCAGATATTTCTCTGTACAGCCTATGGTCCCATTCACTCGGGAATATCCCAACGCAGCTCCTAGAAGAAACGTGTTTCTGACTCGCTGAATCTCAACGTAGATTGACCTCTCTTAGGTGAACGAACGCACAGCAGAGCAGTTTCAAGGAAACGTTTCTCCTGAGTTTTAGACGAAGTTTCCTGCTGTTTAGTACGTATGCCGGCATTGGGCTGGAAATACCGGTTTTGGGATTCTGCACAGAAAGGGTTTGCAAACCGCTGAATCCACACAAGAGTTTAACTCTGTCAGTTGAATGCACACAATGACAACCATGCAGTTAGATAGCTCCGTTTTGATTTTAGAAGCAGATATTTCTCTGTACAGCCTATGGTCCCATTCACTCGGGAATATCCCAACGCAGCTCCTAGAAGAAACGTGTTTCTGACTCGCTGAATCTCAACATAATTTGACCTCTCTTAGGTGAACGAACGCACAGCAGAGCAGTTTCAAGGAAACGTTTCTCCTGAGTTTTAGACGAAGTTTCCTGCTGTTTAGTACGCATGCCGGCATTGGGCTGGAAATACCGGTTTTGGGATTCTGCACAGAAAGGGTTTGCAAACCGCTGAATCCACACGTCAGTTTAGCTCTGTCAGTTGAATGCACACATTGACAACCATTCAGTTAGATAGCTCCGTTTTGGTTTTAGAAGCAGATATTTCTCTGTACAGCCTATGGTCCCTTCACTCTGGAATATCCCATCGCAGCTCCTAGAAGAAACATGTTTCTGACTGCTGAATCTCAACATAGATTCAACTCTCTTAGGTGAACGAACTCACAGCAGAGCAGTTTCAAGGAAACGTTTCTCCTGAGTTTTAGACGAAGTATCCTGCTGTTTAGTACGTATGCCGGCATTGGGCTGGAAATACCGGTTTTGGGATTCTGCACAGAAAGGGTTTGCAAACCGCTGAATCCGCACATGAGTTTAACTCTGTCAGTTGAATGCACACAATGACAACCATTCAGTTAGATAGCTCCGTTTTGGTTTTAGAAGCAGATATTTCTCTGTACAGGCTATGGTCCCATTCACTCGGGAATATCCCAACGCAGCTCCTAGAAGAAACGTGTTTCTGGCTCGCTGAATCTCAACATAGATTCAACTCTCTTAGGTGAACGTACGCACAGCAGAGCAGTTTCAAAGAAACGTTTCTCCTGAGTTTTAGACGAAGTTTCCTGCTGTTTAATACGTATGCCGGCATTGGGCTTGAAATACCGGTTTTGGGATTCTGCACAGAAAGGTTTTGCAAACCGCTGAATCCACACGTGAGTTCAATTCTGTCAGTTGAATGCACACATTGACAACCATTCAGTTAGATAGCTCCGTTTTGGTATTAGAAGCAGATATTTCTCTGTACAGCCTATGGTCCCGTTCACTCGGGAAAATCCCAACGCAGCTCCTAGAAGAAACGTTTTTCTGACTCGCTGAATCTCAACATAGATTCAATTCTCTTAGGTGAACGAACGCACAGGAGAGCAGTTTCAAGGAAACGTTTCTCCTGAGTTTTAGACGAAGTTTCCTGCTGTTTAGTACGTATGCCGGCATTGGGCTGGAAATACCGGTTTTGGGATTCTGCACAGAAAGGGTTTGCAAACGCTGAATCCACACAAGAGTTTAACTCTGTCAGTTGAATGCACACAATGACAACCATGCAGTTAGATAGCTCCGTTTTGATTTTAGAAGCAGATATTTCTCTGTACAGCCTATGGTCCCATTCACTCGGGAATATCCCAACGCAGCTCCTAGAAGAAACGTGTTTCTGACTCGCTGAATCTCAACATAGATTGACCTCTCTTAGGTGAACGAACGCACAGCAGAGCAGTTTCAAGGAAACGTTTCTACTGAGTTTTAGACGAAGTCTCCTGCTGTTTAGTACGTATGCCGGCATTGGGCTGGAAATACCGGTTTTGGGATTCTGCACAGAAAGGGTTTGCAAACTGCTGAATCCACACAAGAGTTTAGCTCTGTCAGTTGAATGCACACATTGACAACCATTCAGTTAGATAGCTCCGTTTTGGTTTTAGAAGCAGATATTTCTCTGAACAGCCTATGGTCCCATTCACTCGGGAATATCCCAACGCAGCTCCTAGAAGAAACGTGTTTCTGACTCGCTGAATCTCAACATAGATTCAACTCTCTTAGCTGAACGAACGCACAGCAGAGCAGTTTCAAGGAAACGTTTCTCCTGAGTTTTAGACGAAGTTTCCTGCTGTTTAGTACGTATGCCGGCATTGGGCTGGAAATACCGGTTTTGGGATTCTGCACAGAAAGGGTTTGCAAACCGCTGAATCCACACAAGAGTTTAACTCTGTCAGTTGAATGCACACAATGACAACCATGCAGTTAGATAGCTCCGTTTTGATTTTAGAAGCAGATATTTCTCTGTACAGCCTATGGTCCCATTCACTCGGGAATATCCCAACGCAGCTCCTAGAAGAAACGTGTTTCTGACTCGCTGAATCTCAACATAATTTGACCTCTCTTAGGTGAACGAACGCACAGCAGAGCAGTTTCAAGGAAACGTTTCTCCTGAGTTTTAGACGAAGTTTCCTGCTGTTTAGTACGCATGCCGGCATTGGGCTGGAAATACCGGTTTTGGGATTCTGCACAGAAAGGGTTTGCAAACCGCTGAATCCACACGTCAGTTTAGCTCTGTCAGTTGAATGCACACATTGACAACCATTCAGTTAGATAGCTCCGTTTTGGTTTTAGAAGCAGATATTTCTCTGTACAGCCTATGGTCCCTTCACTCTGGAATATCCCATCGCAGCTCCTAGAAGAAACATGTTTCTGACTGCTGAATCTCAACATAGATTCAACTCTCTTAGGTGAACGAACGCACAGCAGAGCAGTTTCAAGGAAACGTTTCTCCTGAGTTTTAGACGAAGTTTCCTGCTGTTTAATACGTATGCCGGCATTGGGCTTGAAATACCGGTTTTGGGATTCTGCACAGAAAGGTTTTGCAAACCGCTGAATCCACACGTGAGTTCAATTCTGTCAGTTGAATGCACACATTGACAACCATTCAGTTAGATAGCTCCGTTTTGGTTTTAGAAGCAGATATTTCTCTGTACAGCCTATGGTCCCGTTCACTCGGGAAAATCCCAACGCAGCTCCTAGAAGAAACGTGTTTCTGACTCGCTGAATCTCAACATAGATTCAATTCTCTTAGGTGAACGAACGCACAGGAGAGCAGTTTCAAGGAAACGTTTCTCCTGAGTTTTAGACGAAGTTTCCTGCTGTTTAGTACGTATGCCGGCATTGGGCTGGAAATACCGGTTTTGGGATTCTGCACAGAAAGGGTTTGCAAACGCTGAATCCACACAAGAGTTTAACTCTGTCAGTTGAATGCACACAATGACAACCATGCAGTTAGATAGCTCCGTTTTGATTTTAGAAGCAGATATTTCTCTGTACAGCCTATGGTCCCATTCACTCGGGAATATCCCAACGCAGCTCCTAGAAGAAACGTGTTTCTGACTCGCTGAATCTCAACATAGATTGACCTCTCTTAGGTGAACGAACGCACATCAGAACAGTTTCAAGGAAACGTTTCTACTGAGTTTTAGACGAAGTTTCCTGCTGTTTAGTACGTATGCCGGCATTGGGCTGGAAATACCGGTTTTGGGATTCTGCACAGAAAGGGTTTGCAAACTGCTGAATCCACACGTCAGTTTAGCTCTGTCAGTTGAATGCACACATTGACAACCATTCAGTTAGATAGCTCCGTTTTGGTTTTAGAAGCAGATATTTCTCTGAACAGCCTATGGTCCCATTCACTCGGGAATATCCCAACGCAGCTCCTAGAAGAAACGTGTTTCTGACTCGCTGAATCTCAACATAGATTCAACTCTCTTAGCTGAACGAACGCACAGCAGAGCAGTTTCAAGGAAACGTTTCTCCTGAGTTTTAGACGAAGTTTCCTGCTGTTTAGTACGTATGCCGGCATTGGGCTGGAAATACCGGTTTTGGGATTCTTCACAGAAAGGGTTTGAAAACCACTGAATCCACACGTCAGTTTAACTCTGTCAGTTGAATGCACACATTGACAACCATTCAGTTAGATAGCTCCGTTTTGGTTTTAGGAGCAGATATTTCTCTGTACAGCCTATGGTCCCTTCACTCTGGAATATCCCATCGCAGCTCCTAGAAGAAACATGTTTCTGACTGCTGAATCTCAACATAGATTCAACTCTCTTAGGTGAACGAACGCACAGCAGAGCAGTTTCAAGGAAACATTTCTCCTGAGTTTTAGACGAAGTTTCCTGCTGTTTAGTACGTATGCCGGCATTGGGCTGGAAATACCGGTTTTGGGATTCTTCACAGAAAGGGTTTGCACACCGCTGAATCCACACGTGAGTTTAACTCTGTCAGTTGAATGAACACATTGACAACCATTCAGTTAGATAGCTCCGTTTTGTTTTTAGAAGCAGATATTTCTCTGTACAGGCTATGGTCCCATTCACTCGGGAAAATCCCAACGCAGCTCCTAGAAGAAACGTGTTTCTGACTCGCTGAATCTCAACATAGATTCAACTCTCTTAGGTGAACGTACGCACAGCAGAGCAGTTTCAAAGAAACGTTTCTCCTGAGTTTTAGACAAAGTTCCCTGCTGTTTAATACGAATGCCGGCATTGGGCTTGAAATACCGGTTTTGGATTTCTGCACAGAAAGGTTTTGCAAACCGCTGAATCCACACGTGAGTTCAATTCTGTCAGTTGAATGCACACATTGACAACCATTCAGTTAAATAGCTCCGTTTTGGTTTTAGAAGCAGATATTTCTCTGTACAGCCTATGGTCCCGTTCACTCGGGAAAATCCCAACGCAGCTCCTAGAAGAAACGTGTTTCTGACTCGCTGAATCTCAACATAGATTCAATTCTCTTAGGTGAACGAACGCACAGGAGAGCAGTTTCAAGGAAACGTTTCTCCTGAGTTTTAGACGAAGTTTCCTGCTGTTTAGTACGTATGCCGGCATTGGGCTGGAAATACCGGTTTTGGGATTCTGCACAGAAAGGGTTTGCATACCGCTGAATCCACACGTCAGTTTAACTCTGTCAGTTGAATGCACACATTGACAACCATTCAGTTAGATAGCTCCGTTTTGGTTTTAGAAGCAGATATTTCTCTGAACAGCCTATGGTCCCATTCACTCGGGATTATCCCAACGCAGCTCCTAGAAGAAACGTGTTTCTGACTCGCTGAATCTCAACATGGATTCAACTCTCTTAGCTGAACGAACGCACAGCAGAGCAGTTTCAAGGAAACGTTTCTCCTGAGTTTTAGACGAAGTTTCCTGCTGTTTAGTACGTATGCCGGCATTGGGCTGGAAATACCGGTTTTGGGATTCTGCACAGAAAGGGTTTGCAAACTGCGGAATCCAAACGTCAGTTTAGCTCTGTCAGTTGAATGCACACATTGACAACCATTCAGTTAGATAGCTCCGTTTTGGTTTTAGAAGCAGATATTTCTCTGAACAGCCTATGATCCCATTCACTCGGGAATATCCCAACGCAGCTCCTAGAAGAAACGTGTTTCTGACTCGCTGAATCTCAACATAGATTCAACTCTCTTAGCTGAACGAACGCACAGCAGAGCAGTTTCAAGGAAACGTTTCTCCTGAGTTTTAGACGAAGTTTCCTGCTGTTTAGTACGTATGCCGGCATTGGGCTGGAAATACCGGTTTTGGGATTCTTCACAGAAAGGGTTTGCAAACCGCTGAATCCGCACATGAGTTTAACTCTGTCAGTTGAATGCACACAATGACAACCATTCAGTTAGATAGCTCCGTTTTGGTTTTAGAAGCAGATATTTCTCTGTACAGGCTATGGTCCTATTCACTCGGGAATATCCCAACGCAGCTCCTAGAAGAAACGTGTTTCTGGCTCGCTGAATCTCAACATAGATTCAACTCTCTTAGGTGAACGTACGCACAGCAGAGCAGTTTCAAGGAAACGTTTCTCCTGAGTTTTAGACGAAGTTTCCTGCTGTTTAATACGTATGCCGGCATTGGGCTTGAAATACCGGTTTTGGATTTCTGCACAGAAAGGTTTTGCAAACCGCTGAATCCACACGTGAGTTCAATAATGTCAGTTGAATGCACACATTGACAACCATTCAGTTAGATAGCTCCGTTTTGGTTTTAGAAGCAGATATTTCTCTGTACAGCCTATGGTCCCGTTCACTCGGGAAAATCCCAACGCAGCTCCTAGAAGAAACGTGTTTCTGACTCGCTGAATCTCAACATAGATTCAATTCTCTTAGGTGAACGAACGCACAGGAGAGCAGTTTCAAGGAAACGTTTCTCCTGAGTTTTAGACGAAGTTTCCTGCTGTTTAATACGTATGCCGGCATTGGGCTGGAAATACCGGTTTTGGGATTCTGCACAGAAAGGGTTTGCAAACCGCTGAATCCACACAAGAGTTTAACTCTGTCAGTTGAATGCACACAATGACAACCATGCAGTTAGATAGCTCCGTTTTGATTTTAGAAGCAGATATTTCTCTGTACAGCCTATGGTCCCATTCACTCGGGAATATCCCAACGCAGCTCCTAGAAGAAACGTGTTTCTGACTCGCTGAATCTCAACATAATTTGACCTCTCTTAGGTGAACGAACGCACAGCAGAGCAGTTTCAAGGAAACGATTCTCCTGAGTTTTAGACGAAGTTTCCTGCTGTTTAGTACGCATGCCGGCATTGGGCTGGAAATACCGGTTTTGGGATTCTGCACAGAAAGGGTTTGCAAACCGCTGAATCCACACGTCAGTTTAGCTCTGTCAGTTGAATGCACACATTGATAACCATTCAGTTAGATAGCTCCGTTTTGGTTTTAGAAGCAGATATTTCTCTGTACAGCCTATGGTCCCTTCACTCTGGAATATCCCATCGCAGCTCCTAGAAGAAACATGTTTCTGACTGCTGAATCTCAACATAGATTCAACTCTCTTAGGTGAACGAACGCACAGCAGAGCAGTTTCAAGGAAACGTTTCTCCTGAGTTTTAGACGAAGTTTCCTGCTGTTTAATACGTATGCCGGCATTGGGCTTGAAATACCGGTTTTGGGATTCTGCACAGAAAGGTTTTGCAAACCGCTGAATCCACACGTGAGTTCAATTCTGTCAGTTGAATGCACACATTGACAACCATTCAGTTAGATAGCTCCGTTTTGGTTTTAGAAGCAGATATTTCTCTGTACAGCCTATGGTCCCGTTCACTCGGGAAAATCCCAACGCAGCTCCTAGAAGAAACGTGTTTCTGACTCGCTGAATCTCAACATAGATTCAATTCTCTTAGGTGAACGAACGCACAGGAGAGCAGTTTCAAGGAAACGTTTCTCCTGAGTTTTAGACGAAGTTTCCTGCTGTTTAGTACGTATGCCGGCATTGGGCTGGAAATACCGGTTTTGGGATTCTGCACAGAAAGGGTTTGCAAACGCTGAATCCACACAAGAGTTTAACTCTGTCAGTTGAATGCACACAATGACAACCATGCAGTTAGATAGCTCCGTTTTGATTTTAGAAGCAGATATTTCTCTGTACAGCCTATGGTCCCATTCACTCGGGAATATCCCAACGCAGCTCCTAGAAGAAACGTGTTTCTGACTCGCTGAATCTCAACATAGATTGACCTCTCTTAGGTGAACGAACGCACATCAGAACAGTTTCAAGGAAACGTTTCTACTGAGTTTTAGACGAAGTTTCCTGCTGTTTAGTACGTATGCCGGCATTGGGCTGGAAATACCGGTTTTGGGATTCTGCACAGAAAGGGTTTGCAAACTGCTGAATCCACACGTCAGTTTAGCTCTGTCAGTTGAATGCACACATTGACAACCATTCAGTTAGATAGCTCCGTTTTGGTTTTAGAAGCAGATATTTCTCTGAACAGCCTATGGTCCCATTCACTCGGGAATATCCCAACGCAGCTCCTAGAAGAAACGTGTTTCTGACTCGCTGAATCTCAACATAGATTCAACTCTCTTAGCTGAACGAACGCACAGCAGAGCAGTTTCAAGGAAACGTTTCTCCTGAGTTTTAGACGAAGTTTCCTGCTGTTTAGTACGTATGCCGGCATTGGGCTGGAAATACCGGTTTTGGGATTCTTCACAGAAAGGGTTTGAAAACCACTGAATCCACACGTCAGTTTAACTCTGTCAGTTGAATGCACACATTGACAACCATTCAGTTAGATAGCTCCGTTTTGGTTTTAGGAGCAGATATTTCTCTGTACAGCCTATGGTCCCTTCACTCTGGAATATCCCATCGCAGCTCCTAGAAGAAACATGTTTCTGACTGCTGAATCTCAACATAGATTCAACTCTCTTAGGTGAACGAACGCACAGCAGAGCAGTTTCAAGGAAACATTTCTCCTGAGTTTTAGACGAAGTTTCCTGCTGTTTAGTACGTATGCCGGCATTGGGCTGGAAATACCGGTTTTGGGATTCTTCACAGAAAGGGTTTGCACACCGCTGAATCCACACGTGAGTTTAACTCTGTCAGTTGAATGAACACATTGACAACCATTCAGTTAGATAGCTCCGTTTTGTTTTTAGAAGCAGATATTTCTCTGTACAGGCTATGGTCCCATTCACTCGGGAAAATCCCAACGCAGCTCCTAGAAGAAACGTATTTCTGACTCGCTGAATCTCAACATAGATTCAACTCTCTTAGGTGAACGAACGCACAGCAGAGCAGTTTCAAGGAAACGTTTCTCCTGAGTTTTAGACGAAGTATCCTGCTGTTTAGTACGTATGCCGGCATTGGGCTGGAAATACCGGTTTTGGGATTCTGCACAGAAAGGGTTTGCAAACCGCTGAATCCGCACATGAGTTTAACTCTGTCAGTTGAATGCACACAATGACAACCATTCAGTTAGATAGCTCCGTTTTGGTTTTAGAAGCAGATATTTCTCTGTACAGGCTATGGTCCTAATCACTCGGGAATATCCCAACGCAGCTCCTAGAAGAAACGTGTTTCTGTCTCGCTGAATCTCAACATACATTCAACTCTCTTAGGTGAACGTACGCACAGCAGAGCAGTTTCAAAGAAACGTTTCTCCTGAGTTTTAGACAAAGTTCCCTGCTGTTTAATACGTATGCCGGCATTGGGCTTGAAATACCGGTTTTGGATTTCTGCACAGAAAGGTTTTGCAAACCGCTGAATCCACACGTGAGTTCAATTCTGTCAGTTGAATGCACACATTGACAACCATTCAGCTAGATAGCTCCGTTTTGGTTTTAGAAGCAGATATTTCTCTGTACAGCCTATGGTCCCGTTCACTCGGGAAAATCCCAACGCAGCTCCTAGAAGAAACGTGTTTCTGACTCGCTGAATCTCAACATAGATTCAATTCTCTTAGGTGAACGAACGCACAGGAGAGCAGTTTCAAGGAAACGTTTCTCCTGAGTTTTAGACGAAGTTTCCTGCTGTTTAGTACGTATGCCGGCATTGGGCTGGAAATACCGGTTTTGGGATTCTGCACAGAAAGGGTTTGCAAACCGCTGAATCCACACAAGAGTTTAACTCTGTCAGTTGAATGCACACAATGACAACCATGCAGTTAGATAGCTCCGTTTTGATTTTAGAAGCAGATATTTCTCTGTACAGCCTATGGTCCCATTCACTCGGGAATGTCCCAACGCAGCTCCTTGAAGAAACGTGTTTCTGACTCGCTGAATCTCAACGTAGATTGACCTCTCTTAGGTGAACGAACGCACAGCAGAGCAGTTTCAAGGAAACGTTTCTCCTGAGTTTTAGACGAAGTTTCCTGCTGTTTAGTACGTATGCCGGCATTGGGCTGGAAATACCGGTTTTGGGATTCTGCACAGAAAGGGTTTGCAAACCGCTGAATCCACACAAGAGTTTAACTCTGTCAGTTGAATGCACACAATGACAACCATGCAGTTAGATAGCTCCGTTTTGATTTTAGAAGCAGATATTTCTCTGTACAGCCTATGGTCCCATTCACTCGGGAATATCCCAACGCAGCTCCTAGAAGAAACGTGTTTCTGACTCGCTGAATCTCAACATAATTTGACCTCTCTTAGGTGAACGAACGCACAGCAGAGCAGTTTCAAGGAAACGTTTCTCCTGAGTTTTAGACGAAGTTTCCTGCTGTTTAGTACGCATGCCGGCATTGGGCTGGAAATACCGGTTTTGGGATTCTGCACAGAAAGGGTTTGCAAACCGCTGAATCCACACGTCAGTTTAGCTCTGTCAGTTGAATGCACACATTGACAACCATTCAGTTAGATAGCTCCGTTTTGGTTTTAGAAGCAGATATTTCTCTGTACAGCCTATGGTCCCTTCACTCTGGAATATCCCATCGCAGCTCCTAGAAGAAACATGTTTCTGACTGCTGAATCTCAACATAGATTCAACTCTCTTAGGTGAACGAACTCACAGCAGAGCAGTTTCAAGGAAACGTTTCTCCTGAGTTTTAGACGAAGTATCCTGCTGTTTAGTACGTATGCCGGCATTGGGCTGGAAATACCGGTTTTGGGATTCTGCACAGAAAGGGTTTGCAAACCGCTGAATCCGCACATGAGTTTAACTCTGTCAGTTGAATGCACACAATGACAACCATTCAGTTAGATAGCTCCGTTTTGGTTTTAGAAGCAGATATTTCTCTGTACAGGCTATGGTCCCATTCACTCGGGAATATCCCAACGCAGCTCCTAGAAGAAACGTGTTTCTGGCTCGCTGAATCTCAACATAGATTCAACTCTCTTAGGTGAACGTACGCACAGCAGAGCAGTTTCAAAGAAACGTTTCTCCTGAGTTTTAGACGAAGTTTCCTGCTGTTTAATACGTATGCCGGCATTGGGCTTGAAATACCGGTTTTGGGATTCTGCACAGAAAGGTTTTGCAAACCGCTGAATCCACACGTGAGTTCAATTCTGTCAGTTGAATGCACACATTGACAACCATTCAGTTAGATAGCTCCGTTTTGGTATTAGAAGCAGATATTTCTCTGTACAGCCTATGGTCCCGTTCACTCGGGAAAATCCCAACGCAGCTCCTAGAAGAAACGTTTTTCTGACTCGCTGAATCTCAACATAGATTCAATTCTCTTAGGTGAACGAACGCACAGGAGAGCAGTTTCAAGGAAACGTTTCTCCTGAGTTTTAGACGAAGTTTCCTGCTGTTTAGTACGTATGCCGGCATTGGGCTGGAAATACCGGTTTTGGGATTCTGCACAGAAAGGGTTTGCAAACGCTGAATCCACACAAGAGTTTAACTCTGTCAGTTGAATGCACACAATGACAACCATGCAGTTAGATAGCTCCGTTTTGATTTTAGAAGCAGATATTTCTCTGTACAGCCTATGGTCCCATTCACTCGGGAATATCCCAACGCAGCTCCTAGAAGAAACGTGTTTCTGACTCGCTGAATCTCAACATAGATTGACCTCTCTTAGGTGAACGAACGCACAGCAGAGCAGTTTCAAGGAAACGTTTCTACTGAGTTTTAGACGAAGTCTCCTGCTGTTTAGTACGTATGCCGGCATTGGGCTGGAAATACCGGTTTTGGGATTCTGCACAGAAAGGGTTTGCAAACTGCTGAATCCACACGTCAGTTTAGCTCTGTCAGTTGAATGCACACATTGACAACCATTCAGTTAGATAGCTCCGTTTTGGTTTTAGAAGCAGATATTTCTCTGAACAGCCTATGGTCCCATTCACTCGGGAATATCCCAACGCAGCTCCTAGAAGAAACGTGTTTCTGACTCGCTGAATCTCAACATAGATTCAACTCTCTTAGCTGAACGAACGCACAGCAGAGCAGTTTCAAGGAAACGTTTCTCCTGAGTTTTAGACGAAGTTTCCTGCTGTTTAGTACGTATGCCGGCATTGGGCTGGAAATACCGGTTTTGGGATTCTGCACAGAAAGGGTTTGCAAACCGCTGAATCCACACAAGAGTTTAACTCTGTCAGTTGAATGCACACAATGACAACCATGCAGTTAGATAGCTCCGTTTTGATTTTAGAAGCAGATATTTCTCTGTACAGCCTATGGTCCCATTCACTCGGGAATATCCCAACGCAGCTCCTAGAAGAAACGTGTTTCTGACTCGCTGAATCTCAACATAATTTGACCTCTCTTAGGTGAACGAACGCACAGCAGAGCAGTTTCAAGGAAACGTTTCTCCTGAGTTTTAGACGAAGTTTCCTGCTGTTTAGTACGCATGCCGGCATTGGGCTGGAAATACCGGTTTTGGGATTCTGCACAGAAAGGGTTTGCAAACCGCTGAATCCACACGTCAGTTTAGCTCTGTCAGTTGAATGCACACATTGACAACCATTCAGTTAGATAGCTCCGTTTTGGTTTTAGAAGCAGATATTTCTCTGTACAGCCTATGGTCCCTTCACTCTGGAATATCCCATCGCAGCTCCTAGAAGAAACATGTTTCTGACTGCTGAATCTCAACATAGATTCAACTCTCTTAGGTGAACGAACGCACAGCAGAGCAGTTTCAAGGAAACGTTTCTCCTGAGTTTTAGACGAAGTTTCCTGCTGTTTAATACGTATGCCGGCATTGGGCTTGAAATACCGGTTTTGGGATTCTGCACAGAAAGGTTTTGCAAACCGCTGAATCCACACGTGAGTTCAATTCTGTCAGTTGAATGCACACATTGACAACCATTCAGTTAGATAGCTCCGTTTTGGTTTTAGAAGCAGATATTTCTCTGTACAGCCTATGGTCCCGTTCACTCGGGAAAATCCCAACGCAGCTCCTAGAAGAAACGTGTTTCTGACTCGCTGAATCTCAACATAGATTCAATTCTCTTAGGTGAACGAACGCACAGGAGAGCAGTTTCAAGGAAACGTTTCTCCTGAGTTTTAGACGAAGTTTCCTGCTGTTTAGTACGTATGCCGGCATTGGGCTGGAAATACCGGTTTTGGGATTCTGCACAGAAAGGGTTTGCAAACGCTGAATCCACACAAGAGTTTAACTCTGTCAGTTGAATGCACACAATGACAACCATGCAGTTAGATAGCTCCGTTTTGATTTTAGAAGCAGATATTTCTCTGTACAGCCTATGGTCCCATTCACTCGGGAATATCCCAACGCAGCTCCTAGAAGAAACGTGTTTCTGACTCGCTGAATCTCAACATAGATTGACCTCTCTTAGGTGAACGAACGCACATCAGAACAGTTTCAAGGAAACGTTTCTACTGAGTTTTAGACGAAGTTTCCTGCTGTTTAGTACGTATGCCGGCATTGGGCTGGAAATACCGGTTTTGGGATTCTGCACAGAAAGGGTTTGCAAACTGCTGAATCCACACGTCAGTTTAGCTCTGTCAGTTGAATGCACACATTGACAACCATTCAGTTAGATAGCTCCGTTTTGGTTTTAGAAGCAGATATTTCTCTGAACAGCCTATGGTCCCATTCACTCGGGAATATCCCAACGCAGCTCCTAGAAGAAACGTGTTTCTGACTCGCTGAATCTCAACATAGATTCAACTCTCTTAGCTGAACGAACGCACAGCAGAGCAGTTTCAAGGAAACGTTTCTCCTGAGTTTTAGACGAAGTTTCCTGCTGTTTAGTACGTATGCCGGCATTGGGCTGGAAATACCGGTTTTGGGATTCTTCACAGAAAGGGTTTGAAAACCACTGAAACCACACGTCAGTTTAACTCTGTCAGTTGAATGCACACATTGACAACCATTCAGTTAGATAGCTCCGTTTTGGTTTTAGGAGCAGATATTTCTCTGTACAGCCTATGGTCCCTTCACTCTGGAATATCCCATCGCAGCTCCTAGAAGAAACATGTTTCTGACTGCTGAATCTCAACATAGATTCAACTCTCTTAGGTGAACGAACGCACAGCAGAGCAGTTTCAAGGAAACATTTCTCCTGAGTTTTAGACGAAGTTTCCTGCTGTTTAGTACGTATGCCGGCATTGGGCTGGAAATACCGGTTTTGGGATTCTTCACAGAAAGGGTTTGCACACCGCTGAATCCACACGTGAGTTTAACTCTGTCAGTTGAATGAACACATTGACAACCATTCAGTTAGATAGCTCCGTTTTGTTTTTAGAAGCAGATATTTCTCTGTACAGGCTATGGTCCCATTCACTCGGGAAAATCCCAACGCAGCTCCTAGAAGAAACGTGTTTCTGACTCGCTGAATCTCAACATAGATTCAACTCTCTTAGGTGAACGTACGCACAGCAGAGCAGTTTCAAAGAAACGTTTCTCCTCAGTTTTAGACAAAGTTCCCTGCTGTTTAATACGTATGCCGGCATTGGGCTTGAAATACCGGTTTTGGATTTCTGCACAGAAAGGTTTTGCAAACCGCTGAATCCACACGTGAGTTCAATTCTGTCAGTTGAATGCACACATTGACAACCATTCAGTTAAATAGCTCCGTTTTGGTTTTAGAAGCAGATATTTCTCTGTACAGCCTATGGTCCCGTTCACTCGGGAAAATCCCAACGCAGCTCCTAGAAGAAACGTGTTTCTGACTCGCTGAATCTCAACATAGATTCAATTCTCTTAGGTGAACGAACGCACAGGAGAGCAGTTTCAAGGAAACGTTTCTCCTGAGTTTTAGACGAAGTTTCCTGCTGTTTAGTACGTATGCCGGCATTGGGCTGGAAATACCGGTTTTGGGATTCTGCACAGAAAGGGTTTGCAAACCGCTGAATCCACACAAGAGTTTAACTCTGTCAGTTGAATGCACACAATGACAACCATGCAGTTAGATAGCTCCGTTTTGATTTTAGAAGCAGATATTTCTCTGTACAGCCTATGGTCCCATTCACTCGGGAATATCCCAACGCAGCTCCTAGAAGAAACGTGTTTCTGACTCGCTGAATCTCAACATAGATTGACCTCTCTTAGGTGAACGAACGCACAGCAGAGCAGTTTCAAGGAAACGTTTCTCCTGAGTTTTAGACGAAGTTTCCTGCTGTTTAGTACGTATGCCGGCATTGGGCTGGAAATACCGGTTTTGGGATTCTGCACAGAAAGGGTTTGCAAACCGCTGAATCCACACAAGAGTTTAACTCTGTCAGTTGAATGCACACAATGACAACCATGCAGTTAGATAGCTCCGTTTTGATTTTAGAAGCAGATATTTCTCTGTACAGCCTATGGTCCCATTCACTCGGGAATATCCCAACGCAGCTCCTAGAAGAAACGTGTTTCTGACTCGCTGAATCTCAACATAATTTGACCTCTCTTAGGTGAACGAACGCACAGCAGAGCAGTTTCAAGGAAACGTTTCTCCTGAGTTTTAGACGAAGTTTCCTGCTGTTTAGTACGCATGCCGGCATTGGGCTGGAAATACCGGTTTTGGGATTCTGCACAGAAAGGGTTTGCAAACCGCTGAATCCACACGTCAGTTTAGCTCTGTCAGTTGAATGCACACATTGACAACCATTCAGTTAGATAGCTCCGTTTTGGTTTTAGAAGCAGATATTTCTCTGTACAGCCTATGGTCCCTTCACTCTGGAATATCCCATCGCAGCTCCTAGAAGAAACATGTTTCTGACTGCTGAATCTCAACATAGATTCAACTCTCTTAGGTGAACGAACTCACAGCAGAGCAGTTTCAAGGAAACGTTTCTCCTGAGTTTTAGACGAAGTATCCTGCTGTTTAGTACGTATGCCGGCATTGGGCTGGAAATACCGGTTTTGGGATTCTGCACAGAAAGGGTTTGCAAACCGCTGAATCCGCACATGAGTTTAACTCTGTCAGTTGAATGCACACAATGACAACCATTCAGTTAGATAGCTCCGTTTTGGTTTTAGAAGCAGATATTTCTCTGTACAGGCTATGGTCCCATTCACTCGGGAATATCCCAACGCAGCTCCTAGAAGAAACGTGTTTCTGGCTCGCTGAATCTCAACATAGATTCAACTCTCTTAGGTGAACGTACGCACAGCAGAGCAGTTTCAAAGAAACGTTTCTCCTGAGTTTTAGACGAAGTTTCCTGCTGTTTAATACGTATGCCGGCATTGGGCTTGAAATACCGGTTTTGGGATTCTGCACAGAAAGGTTTTGCAAACCGCTGAATCCACACGTGAGTTCAATTCTGTCAGTTGAATGCACACATTGACAACCATTCAGTTAGATAGCTCCGTTTTGGTTTTAGAAGCAGATATTTCTCTGTACAGCCTATGGTCCCGTTCACTCGGGAAAATCCCAACGCAGCTCCTAGAAGAAACGTTTTTCTGACTCGCTGAATCTCAACATAGATTCAATTCTCTTAGGTGAACGAACGCACAGGAGAGCAGTTTCAAGGAAACGTTTCTCCTGAGTTTTAGACGAAGTTTCCTGCTGTTTAGTACGTATGCCGGCATTGGGCTGGAAATACCGGTTTTGGGATTCTGCACAGAAAGGGTTTGCAAACCCCTGAATCCACACAAGAGTTTAACTCTGTCAGTTGAATGCACACAATGACAACCATGCAGTTAGATAGCTCCGTTTTGATTTTAGAAGCAGATATTTCTCTGTACAGCCTATGGTCCCATTCACTCGGGAATATCCCAACGCAGCTCCTAGAAGAAACGTGTTTCTGACTCGCTGAATCTCAACATAGATTGACCTCTCTTAGGTGAACGAACGCACAGCAGAGCAGTTTCAAGGAAACGTTTCTACTGAGTTTTAGACGAAGTTTCCTCCTGTTTAGTACGTATGCCGGCATTGGGCTGGAAATACCGGTTTTGGGATTCTGCACAGAAAGGGTTTGCAAACCGTTGAATCCACACAAGAGTTTAACTCTGTCAGTTGAATGCACACAATGACAACCATGCAGTTAGATAGCTCCGTTTTGATTTTAGAAGCAGATATTTCTCTGTACAGCCTATGGTCCCATTCACTCGGGAATATCCCAACGCAGCTCCTAGAAGAAACGTGTTTCTGACTCGCTGAATCTCAACATAATTTGACCTCTCTTAGGTGAACGAACGCACAGCAGAGCAGTTTCAAGGAAACGTTTCTCCTGAGTTTTAGACGAAGTTTCCTGCTGTTTAGTACGCATGCCGGCATTGGGCTGGAAATACCGGTTTTGGGATTCTGCACAGAAAGGGTTTGCAAACCGCTGAATCCACACGTCAGTTTAGCTCTGTCAGTTGAATGCACACATTGACAACCATTCAGTTACATAGCTCCGTTTTGGTTTTAGGAGCAGATATTTCTCTGTACAGCCTATGGTCCCTTCACTCTGGAATATCCCATCGCAGCTCCTAGAAGAAGCATGTTTCTGACTGCTGAATCTCAACATAGATTCAACTCTCTTAGGTGAACGAACGCACAGCAGAGCAGTTTCAAGGAAACGTTTCTCCTGAGTTTTAGACGAAGTATCCTGCTGTTTAGTACGTATGCCGGCATTGGGCTGGAAATACCGGTTTTGGGATTCTGCACAGAAAGGGTTTGCAAACCGCTGAATCCGCACATGAGTTTAACTCTGTCAGTTGAATGCACACAATGACAACCATTCAGTTAGATAGCTCCGTTTTGGTTTTAGAAGCAGATATTTCTCTGTACAGGCTATGGTCCCATTCACTCGGGAATATCCCAACGCAGCTCCTAGAAGAAACGTGTTTCTGGCTCGCTGAATCTCAACATAGATTCAACTCTCTTAGGTGAACGTACGCACAGCAGAGCAGTTTCAAAGAAACGTTTCTCCTGAGTTTTAGACGAAGTTTCCTGCTGTTTAATACGTATGCCGGCATTGGGCTTGAAATACCGGTTTTGGGATTCTGCACAGAAAGGTTTTGCAAACCGCTGAATCCACACGTGAGTTCAATTCTGTCAGTTGAATGCACACATTGACAACCATTCAGTTAGATAGCTCCGTTTTGGTTTTAGAAGCAGATATTTCTCTGTACAGCCTATGGTTCCGTTCACTCGGGAAAATCCCAACGCAGCTCCTAGAAGAAACGTGTTTCTGACTCGCTGAATCTCAACATAGATTCAATTCTCTTAGGTGAACGAACGCACAGGAGAGCAGTTTCAAGGAAACGTTTCTCCTGAGTTTTAAACGAAGTTTCCTGCTGTTTAGTACGTATGCCGGCATTGGGCTGGAAATACCGGTTTTGGGATTCTGCACAGAAAGGTTTTGCAAACGCTGAATCCACACAAGAGTTTAACTCTGTCAGTTGAATGCACACAATGACAACCATGCAGTTAGATAGCTCCGTTTTGGTTTTAGAAGCAGATATTTCTATGTACAACCTATGGTCCCATTCACTCGGGAATATCCAAACGCAGCTCCTAGAAGAAACGTGTTTCTGACTCGCTGAATCTCAACATAGATTCAACTCTCTTAGCTGAACGAACGCACAGCAGAGCAGTTTCAAGGAAACGTTTCTCCTGAGTTTTAGACGAAGTTTCCTGCTGTTTAGTACGTATGCCGGCATTGGGCTGGAAATACCGGTTTTGGGATTCTGCACAGAAAGGGTTTGCAAACCGCTGAATCCACACAAGAGTTTAACTCTTTCAGTTGAATGCACACAATGACAACCATGCAGTTAGATAGCTCCGTTTTGATTTTAGAAGCAGATATTTCTCTGTACAGCCTATGGTCCCATTCACTCGGGAATATCCAAACGCAGCTCCTAGAAGAAACGTGTTTCTGACTCGCTGAATCTCAACATAATTTGACCTCTCTTAGGTGAACGAACGCACAGCAGAGCAGTTTCAAGGAAACGTTTCTCCTGAGTTTTAGACGAAGTTTCCTGCTGTTTAGTACGCATGCCGGCATTGGGCTGGAAATACCGGTTTTGGGATTCTGCACAGAAAGGGTTTGCAAACCGATGAATCCACACGTCAGTTTAGCTCTGTCAGTTGAATGCACACATTGATAACCATTCAGTTAGATAGCTCCGTTTTGGTTTTAGAAGCAGATATTTCTCTGTACAGCCTATGGTCCCTTCACTCTGGAATATCCCATCGCAGCTCCTAGAAGAAACATGTTTCTGACTGCTGAATCTCAACATAGATTCAACTCTCTTAGGTGAACGAACGCACAGCAGAGCAGTTTCAAGGAAACGTTTCTCCTGAGTTTTAGACGAAGTTTCCTGCTGTTTAATACGTGTGCCGGCATTGGGCTTGAAATACCGGTTTTGGGATTCTGCACAGAAAGGTTTTGCAAACCGCTGAATCCACACGTGAGTTCAATTCTGTCAGTTGAATGCACACATTGACAACCATTCAGTTAGATAGCTCCGTTTTGGTTTTAGAAGCAGATATTTCTCTGTACAGCCTATGGTCCCGTTCACTCGGGAAAATCCCAACGCAGCTCCTAGAAGAAACGTGTTTCTGACTCGCTGAATCTCAACATAGATTCAATTCTCTTAGGTGAACGAACGCACAGGAGAGCAGTTTCAAGGAAACGTTTCTCCTGAGTTTTAGACGAAGTTTCCTGCTGTTTAGTACGTATGCCGGCATTGGGCTGGAAATACCGGTTTTGGGATTCTGCACAGAAAGGGTTTGCAAACGCTGAATCCACACAAGAGTTTAACTCTGTCAGTTGAATGCACACAATGACAACCATGCAGTTAGATAGCTCTGTTTTGGTTTTAGAAGCAGATATTTCTCTGTACAACCTATGGTCCCATTCACTCGGGAATATCCCAACGCAGCTCCTAGAAGAAACGTGTTTCTGACTCGCTGAATCTCAACATAGATTGACCTCTCTTAGGTGAGCGAACGCACAGCAGAGCAGTTTCAAGGAAACGTTTCTCCTGAGTTTTAGACGAAGTTTCCTGCTGTTTAGTACGTATGCCGGCATTGGGCTCGAAATACCGGTTTTGGGATTCTGCACAGAAAGGGTTTGCAAACCGCTGAATCCACACAAGAGTTTAACTCTGTCAGTTGAATGCACACAATGACAACCATTCAGTTAGATAGCTCCGTTTTGGTTTTAGAAGCAGATATTTCTCTGAACAGCCTATGGTCCCATTCACTCGGGATTATCCCAACGCAGCTCCTAGAAGAAACGTGTTTCTGACTCGCTGAATCTCAACATGGATTCAACTCTCTTAGCTGAACGAACGCACAGCAGAGCAGTTTCAAGGAAACGTTTCTCCTGAGTTTTAGACGAAGTTTCCTGCTGTTTAGTACGTATGCTGGCATTGGGCTGGAAATACCGGTTTTGGGATTCTTCACAGAAAGTGTTTGCAAACCGCTGAATCCACACGTCAGTTTAACTCTGTCAGTTGAATGCACACATTGACAACCATTCGGTTAGATAGCTCCGTTTTGGTTTTAGGAGCAGATATTTCTCTGTACAGCCTATGGTCCCTTCACTCTGGAATATCCCATCGCAGCTCCTAGAAGAAACATGTTTCTGACTGCTGAATCTCAACATAGATTCAACTCTCTTAGGTGAACGAATGCACAGCACAGCAGTTTCAAGGAAACATTTCTCCTGAATTTTAGACGACGTTTCCTGCTGTTTAGTACGTATGCCGGCATTGGGCTGGAAATACCGGTTTTGGGATTCTGCACAGAAAGGGTTTGCAAACCGCTGAATCCACACATGAGTTTAACTCTGTCAGTTGAATGCACACATTGACAGCCATTCAGTTAGATAGCTCCGTTTTGGTTTTAGAAGCAGATATTTCTCTGTACAGGCTATGGTCCCATTCACTCGGGAATATCCCAACGCAGCTCCTAGAAGAAACGTGTTTCTGGCTCGCTGAATCTCAACATAGATTCAACTCTCTTAGGTGAACGTACGCACAGCAGAGCAGTTTCAAAGAAACGTTTCTCCTGAGTTTTAGACGAAGTTTCCTGCTGTTTAATACGTATGCCGGCATTGGGCTTGAAATACCGGTTTTGGGATTCTGCACAGAAAGGTTTTGCAAACCGCTGAATCCACACGTGAGTTCAATTCTGTCAGTTGAATGCACACATTGACAACCATTCAGTTAGATAGCTCCGTTTTGGTTTTAGAAGCAGATATTTCTCTGTACAGCCTATGGTCCCGTTCACTCGGGAAAATCCCAACGCAGCTCCTAGAAGAAACGTGTTTCTGACTCGCTGAATCTCAACATAGATTCAATTCTCTTAGGTGAACGAACGCACAGGAGAGCAGTTTCAAGGAAACGTTTCTCCTGAGTTTTAGACGAAGTTTCCTGCTCTTTAGTACGTATGCCGGCATTGGGCTGGAAATACCGGTTTTGGGATTCTGCACAGAAAGGGTTTGCAAACGCTGAATCCACACAAGAGTTTAACTCTGTCAGTTGAATGCACACAATGACAACCATGCAGTTAGATAGCTCCGTTTTGGTTTTAGAAGCAGATATTTCTCTGTACAACCTATGGTCCCATTCACTCGGGAATATCCCAACGCAGCTCCTAGAAGAAACGTGTTTCTGACTCGGGGAATCTCAAAACAGATTGACCTCTCTTAGCTGAACGAACGCACAGCAGAGCAGTTTCAAGGAAACGTTTCTCCTGAGTTTTAAACGAAGTTTCCTGCTGTTTAGTATGTATGCCGGCATTGGGCTGGAAATACCGGTTTTGGGATTCTGCACAGAAAGGGTTTGCAAACGCTGAATCCACACAAGAGTTTAACTCTGTCAGTTGAATGCACACAATGACAACCATGCAGTTAGATAGCTCCGTTTTGGTTTTAGAAGCAGATATTTCTCTGTACAACCTATGGTCCCATTCACTCGGGAATATCCCAACGCAGCTCCTAGAAGAAACGTGTTTCTGACTCGCTGAATCTCAACATAGATTGACCTCTCTTAGGTGAGCGAACGCACAGCAGAGCAGTTTCAAGGAAACGTTTCTCCTGAGTTTTAGACGAAGTTTCCTGCTGTTTAGTACGTATGCCGGCATTGGGCTGGAAATACCGGTTTTGGGATTCTTCACAGAAAGGGTTTGCAAACCGCTGAATCCACACGTCAGTTTAACTCTGTCAGTTGAATGCACACATTGACAACCATTCAGTTACATAGCTCCGTTTTGGTTTTAGGAGCAGATATTTCTCTGTACAGCCTATGGTCCCTTCACTCGGAATATCCCATCGCAGCTCCTAGAAGAAACATGTTTCTGACTGCTGAATCTCAACATAGATTCAACTCTCTTAGCTGAACGAACGCACAGCAGAGCAGTTTCAAGGAAACATTTCTCCTGAGTTTTAGACGAAGTTTCCTGCTGTTTAGTACGTATGCCGGCATTGGGCTGGCAATACCGGTTTTGGGATTCTTCACAGAAAGGGTTTGCAAACCGCTGAATCCACACGTGAGTTTAACTCTGTCAGTTGAATGAAGACATTGACAACCATTCAGTTAGATAGCTCCGTTTTGTTTTTAGAAGCAGATATTTCTCTGTACAGCCTATGGTCCCATTCACTCGGGAAAATCCCAACGCAGCTCCTAGAAGAAACGTGTTTCTGACTCGCTGAATCTCAACATAGATTGACCTCTCTTAGGTGAACGAACGCACAGCAGAGCAGTTTCAATGAAACGTTTCTACTGAGTTTTAGACGAAGTTTCCTGCTGTTTAGTACGCATGACGGCATTGGGCTGGAAATACTGGTTTTGGGATTCTGCAGAGAAAGGGTTTGCAAACCGCTGAATCCACACGTCAGTTTAGCTCTGTCAGTTGAATGCACACATTGACAACCATTCAGTTAGATAGCTCCGTTTTGGTTTTAGAAGCAGATATTTCTCTGAACAGCCTATGGTCCCATTCACTCGGGATTATCCCAACGCAGCTCCTAGAAGAAACGTGTTTCTGACTCGCTGAATCTCAACATAGATTCAACTCTCTTAGCTGAACGAACGCACAGCAGAGCAGTTTCAAGGAAACGTTTCTCCTGAGTTTTAGACGAAGTTTCCTGCTGTTTAGTACGTATGCCGGCATTGGGCTGGAAATACCGGTTTTGGGATTCTTCACAGAAAGTGTTTGCAAACCGCTGAATCCACACGTCAGTTTAACTCTGTCAGTTGAATGCACACATTGACAACCATTCTGTTAGATAGCTCCGTTTTGGTTTTAGGAGCAGATATTTCTCTGTACAGCCTATGGTCCCTTCACTCTGGAATATCCCATCGCAGCTCCTAGAAGAAACATGTTTCTGACTGCTGAATCTCAACATAGATTCAACTCTCTTAGGTGAACGAACGCACAGGAGAGCAGTTTCAAGGAAACGTTTCTCCTGAGTTTTAGACGAAGTTTCCTGCTCTTTAGTACGTATGCCGGCATTGGGCTGGAAATACCGGTTTTGGGATTCTGCACAGAAAGGGTTTGCAAACGCTGAATCCACACAAGAGTTTAACTCTGTCAGTTGAATGCACACAATGACAACCATGCAGTTAGATAGCTCCGTTTTGGTTTTAGAAGCAGATATTTCTCTGTACAACCTATGGTCCCATTCACTCGGGAATATCCCAACGCAGCTCCTAGAAGAAACGTGTTTCTGACTCGGGGAATCTCAAAACAGATTGACCTCTCTTAGCTGAACGAACGCACAGCAGAGCAGTTTCAAGGAAACGTTTCTACTGAGTTTTAGACGAAGTTTCCTGCTGTTTAGTACGTATGCCGGCATTGGGCTGGAAATACCGGTTTTGGGATTCTGCACAGGAAGGGTTTGCAAACTGCTGAATCCACACGTCAGTTTAGCTCTGTCAGTTGAATGCACACATTGACAACCATTCAGTTAGATAGCTCCGTTTTGGTTTTAGAAGCAGATATTTCTCTGAAAAGCCTATGGTCCCATTCACTCGGGAATATCCCAACGCAGCTCCTAGAAGAAACCTGTTTCTGACTCGCTGAATCTCAACATAGATTCAACTCTCTTAGCTGAACGAACGCACAGCACAGCAGTTTCAAGGAAACGTTTCTCCTGAGTTTTAGACGAAGTTTCCTGCTGTTTAGTACGTATGCCGGCATTGGGCTGGAAATACCGGTTTTGGGATTCTGCACAGAAAGGGTTTGCAAACTGCTGAATCCACACGTCAGTTTAGCTCTGTCAGTTGAATGCACACATTGACAACCATTCAGTTAGATAGCTCCGTTTTGGTTTTAGAAGCAGATATTTCTCTGTACAGCCTATGGTCCCATTCACTCGGGAATATCCCAACGCAGCTCCTAGAAGAAACGTGTTTCTGACTCGCTGAATCTCAACATAGATTCAACTCTGTTAGCTGAACGAATGCACAGCAGAGCAGTTTCAAAGAAACGTTTCTCCTGAGTTTTAGACGAAGTATCCTGCTGTTTAGTACGTATGCCGGCATTGGGCTGGAAATACCGGTTTTGGGATTCTTCACAGAAAGGGTTTGCAAACCGCTGAATCCACACATCAGTTTAACTCTGTCAGTTGAATGCACACATTGACAACCATTCAGTTAGATAGCTCCGTTTTGGTTTTAGGAGCAGATATTTCTCTGTACAGCCTATGGTCCCTTCACTCGGAATATCCCATCGCAGCTCCTAGAAGAAACATGTTTCTGACTGCTGAATCTCAACATAGATTCAACTCTCTTAGGTGAACGAACGCACAGCAGAGCAGTTTCAAGGAAACATTTCTCCTGAGTTTTAGACGAAGTTTCCTGCTGTTTAGTACGTATGCCGGCATTGGGCTGGCAATACCGGTTTTGGGATTCTTCACAGAAAGGGTTTGCAAACCGCTGAATCCACACGTGAGTTTAACTCTGTCAGTTGAATGAAGACATTGACAACCATTCAGTTAGATAGCTCCGTTTTGTTTTTAGAAGCAGATATTTCTCTGTACAGCCTATGGTCCCATTCACTCGGGAAAATCCCAACGCAGCTCCTAGAAGAAACGTGTTTCTGACTCGCTGAATCTCAACATAGATTGACCTCTCTTAGGTGAACGAACGCACAGCAGAGCAGTTTCAAGGAAACGTTTCTCCTGAGTTTTAGACGAAGTATCCTGCTGTTTAGTACGTATGCCGGCATTGGGCTGGAAATACCGGTTTTGGGATTCTGCACAGAAAGGTTTTGCAAACCGCTGAATCCGCACATGAGTTTAACTCTGTCAGTTGAATGAACACAATGACAACCATTCAGTTAGATAGCTCCGTTTTGGTTTTAGAAGCAGATATTTCTCTGTACAGGCTATGGTCCCATTCACTCGGGAATATCCCAACGCAGCTCCTAGAAGAAACGTGTTTCTGGCTCGCTGAATCTCAACATAGATTCAACTCTCTTAGGTGAACGTACGCACAGCAGAGCAGTTTCAAAGAAACGTTTCTCCTGAGTTTTAGACGAAGTTTCCTGCTGTTTAATACGTATGCTGGCATTGGGCTTGAAATACCGGTTTTGGGATTCTGCACAGAAAGGTTTTGCAAACCGCTGAATCCACACGTGGGTTCAATTCTGTCAGTTGAATGCACACATTGACAACCATTCAGTTAGATAGCTCCGTTTTGGTTTTAGAAGCAGATATTTCTCTGTACAGCCTATGGTCCCGTTCACTCGGGAAAATCCCAACGCAGCTCCTAGAAGAAACGTGTTTCTGACTCGCTGAATCTCAACATAGATTCAATTCTCATAGGTGAACGAACGCACAGGAGAGCAGTTTCAAGGAAACGTTTCTCCTGAGTTTTAAACGAAGTTTCCTGCTGTTTAGTACGTATGCCGGCATTGGGCTGGATATACCGGTTTTGGGATTCTGCACAGAAAGGGTTTGCAAACGCTGAATCCACACAAGAGTTTAACTCTGTCAGTTGAATGCACACAATGACAACCATGCAGTTAGATAGCTCCCTTTTGGTTTTAGAAGCAGATATTTCTCTGTACAACCTATGGTCCCATTCACTCGGGAATATCCCAACGCAGCTCCTAGAAGAAACGTGTTTCTGACTCGCTGAATCTCAACATAGATTGACCTCCCTTAGGTGAACGAACGCACAGCAGAGCAGTTTCAAGGAAACGTTTCCACTGAGTTTTAGACGAAGTTTCCTGCTGTTTAGTACGTATGCCGGCATTGGGCTGGAAATACCGGTTTTGGGATTCTGCACAGAAAGGGTTTGCAAACCGCTGAATCCACACGTCAGTTTAGCTCTGTCAGTTGAATGCACACATTGACAACCATTCAATTAGATAGCTCCGTTTTGGTTTTAGAAGCAGATATTTCTCTGAACAGCCTATGGTCCCATTCACTCGGGAATATCCCAACGCAGCTCCTAGAAGAAACGTGTTTCTGACTCGCTGAATCTCAACATAGATTCAACTCTCTTAGCTGAACGAACGCACAGCAGAGCAGTTTCAAGGAAACGTTTCTCCTGAGTTTTAGACGAAGTTTCCTGCTGTTTAGTACGTATGCCGGCATTGGGCTGGAAATACCGGTTTTGGGATTCTTCACAGAAAGGGTTTGCAAACCGCTGAATCCACACGTCAGTTTAACTCTGTCAGTTGAATGCACACATTGACAACCATTCAGTTAGATAGCTCCGTTTTGGTTTTAGGAGCAGATATTTCTCTGTACAGCCTATGGTCCCTTCACTCTGGAATATCCCATCGCAGCTCCTAGAAGAAACATGTTTCTGACTGCTGAATCTCAACATAGATTCAACTCTCTTAGGTGAACGAACGCACAGCAGAGCAGTTTCAAGGAAACATTTCTCCTGAGTTTTAGACGAAGTTTCCTGCTGTTTAGTACGTATGCCGGCATTGGGCTGGAAATACCGGTTTTGGGATTCTTCACAGAAAGGGTTTGCAAACCGCTGAATCCACACGTGAGTTTAACTCTGTCAGTTGAATGAAGACATTGACAACCATTCAGTTAGATAGCTCCGTTTTGTTTTTAGAAGCAGATATTTCTCTGTACAGCCTCTGGTCCCATTCACTCGGGAAAATCCCAACGCAGCTCCTAGAAGAAACGTGTTTCTGACTCGCTGAATCTCAACATAGATTGACCTCTCTTAGGTGAACGAACGCACAGCAGAGCAGTTTCAAGGAAACATTTCTACTGAGTTTTAGACGAAGTTTCCTGCTGTTTAGTACGCATGCCGGCATTTGGCTGGAAATACCGGTTTTGGGATTCTGCACAGAAAGGGTTTGCAAACCGCTGAATCCACACGTCAGTTTAGCTCTGTCAGTTGAATGCACACATTGACAACCATTCAGTTAGATAGCTCCGTTTTGGTTTTAGAAGCAGATATTTCTCTGAACAGCCTATGGTCCCATTCACTCGGGATTATCCCAACGCAGCTCCTAGAAGAAACGTGTTTCTGACTCGCTGAATCTCAACATAGATTCAACTCTCTTAGCTGAACGAACGCACAGCAGAGCAGTTTCAAGGAAACGTTTCTCCTGAGTTTTAGACGAAGTTTCCTGCTGTTTAGTACGTATGCCGGCATTGGGCTGGAAATACCGGTTTTGGGATTCTTCACAGAAAGTGTTTGCAAACCGCTGAATCCACACGTCAGTTTAACTCTGTCAGTTGAATGCACACATTGACAACCATTCAGTTAGATAGCTCCGTTTTGGTTTTAGGAGCAGATATTTCTCTGTACAGCCTATGGTCCCTTCACTCTGGAATATCCCATCGCAGCTCCTAGAAGAAACATGTTTCTGACTGCTGAATCTCAACATAGATTCAACTCTCTTAGGTGAACGAACGCACAGCAGAGCAGTTTAAAGGAAACGTTTCTCCTGAGTTTTAGACGAAGTATCCTGCTGTTTAGTACGTATGCCGGCATTGGGCTGGAAATACCGGTTTTGGGATTCTGCACAGAAAGGGTTTGCAAACCGCTGAATCCGCACATGAGTTTAACTCTGTCAGTTGAATGCACACAATGACAACCATTCAGTTAGATAGCTCCGTTTTGGTTTTAGAAGCAGATATTTCTCTGTACAGGCTATGGTCCCATTCACTCGGGAATATCCCAACGCAGCTCCTAGAAGAAACGTGTTTCTGGCTCGCTGAATCTCAACATAGATTCAACTCTCTTAGGTGAACGTACGCACAGCAGAGCAGTTTCAAAGAAACGTTTCTCCTGAGTTTTAGACGCAGTTTCCTGCTGTTTAATACGTATGCCGGCATTGGGCTTGAAATACCGGTTTTGGGATTCTGCACAGAAAGGTTTTGCAAACCGCTGAATCCACACGTGAGTTCAATTCTGTCAGTTGAATGCACACATTGACAACCATTCAGTTAGATAGCTCCGTTTTGGTTTTAGAAGCAGATATTTCTCTGTACAGCCTATGGTCCCGTTCACTCGGGAAAATCCCAACGCAGCTCCTAGAAGAAACGTGTTTCTGACTCGCTGAATCTCAACATAGATTCAATTCTCATAGGTGAACGAACGCACAGGAGAGCAGTTTCAAGGAAACGATTCTCCTGAGTTTTAAACGAAGTTTCCTGCTGTTTAGTACGTATGCCGGCATTGGGCTGGATATACCGGTTTTGGGATTCTGCACAGAAAGGGTTTGCAAACGCTGAATCCACACAAGAGTTTAACTCTGTCAGTTGAATGCACACAATGACAACCATGCAGTTAGATAGCTCCGTTTTGGTTTTAGAAGCAGATATTTCTCTGTACAACCTATGGTCCCATTCACTCGGGAATATCCCAACGCAGCTCCTAGAAGAAACGTGTTTCTGACTCGCTGAATCTCAACATAGATTGACCTCTCTTAGGTGAACGAACGCACAGCAGAGCAGTTTCAAGGAAACGTTTCTACTGAGTTTTAGACGAAGTTTCCTGCTGTTTAGTACGTATGCCGGCATTGGGCTGGAAATACCGGTTTTGGGATTCTGCACAGAAAGGGTTTGCAAACCGCTGAATCCACACGTCAGTTTAATTCTGTCAGTTGAATGCACACATTGACCACCATTCAGTTAGATAGCTCCGTTTTGGTTTTAGAAGCAGATATTTCTCTGAACAGCCTATGGTCCCATTCACTCGGGATTATCCCAACGCAGCTCCTAGAAGAAACGTGTTTCTGACTCGCTGAATCTCAACATAGATTCAACTCTCTTAGCTGAACGAACGCACAGCAGAGCAGTTTCAAGGAAACGTTTCTCCTGAGTTTTAGACGAAGTTTCCTGCTGTTTAGTACGTATGCCGGCATTGGGCTGGAAATACCGGTTTTGGGATTCTTCACAGAAAGTGTTTGCAAACCGCTGAATCCACACGTGAGTTTAACTCTGTCAGTTGAATGCACACATTGACAACCATTCAGTTAGATAGCTCCGTTTTGGTTTTAGGAGCAGATATTTCTCTGTACAGCCTATGGTCCCTTCACTCTGGAATATCCCATCGCAGCTCCTAGAAGAAACATGTTTCTGACTGCTGAATCTCAACATAGATTCAACTCTCTTAGGTGAACGATCGCACAGCACAGCAGTTTCAAGGAAACATTTCTCCTGAGTTTTAGACGAAGTATCCTGCTGTTTAGTACGTATGCCGGCATTGGGCTGGAAATACCGGTTTTGGGATTCTGCACAGAAAGGGTTTGCAAACCGCTGAATCCACACATGAGTTTAACTCTGTCAGTTGAATGCACACATTGACAGCCATTCAGTTAGATAGCTCCGTTTTGGTTTTAGAAGCAGATATTTCTCTGTACAGGCTATGGTCCCATTCACTCGGGAATATCCCAACGCAGCTCCTAGAAGAAACGTGTTTCTGACTCGCTGAATATCAACATAGATTCAACTCTCTTAGGTGAACGTACGCACAGCAGAGCAGTTTCAAAGAAACGTTTCTCCTGAGTTTTAGACGAAGTTTCCTGCTGTTTAATACGTATGCCGGCATTGGGCTTGAAATACCGGTTTTGGATTTCTGCACAGAAAGGTTTTGCAAACCGCTGAATCCACACGTGAGTTCAATTCTGTCAGGTGAATGCACACATTGACAACCATACAGTTAGATAGCTCCGTTTTGGTTTTAGAAGCAGATATTTCTCTGTACAGCCTATGGTCCCGTTCACTCGGGAAAATCCCAACGCAGCTCCTAGAAGAAACGTGTTTCTGACTCGCTGAATCTCCACATAGATTCAATTCTCTTAGGTGAACGAACGCACAGGAGAGCAGTTTCAAGGAAACGTTTCTCCTGAGTTTTAGACGAAGTTTCCTGCTGTTTAGAACGTATGCCGGCATTGGGCTGGAAATACCGGTTTTGGGATTCTGCACAGAAAGGGTTTGCAAACCGCTGAATCCACACAAGAGTTTAACTCTGTCAGTTGAATGCACACATTGACAACCATTCAGTTAGATAGCTCCGTTTTGGTTTTAGAAGCAGATAATTCTCTGTACAGCCTATGGTCCCGTTCACTCGGGAAAATCCCAACGCAGCTCCTAGAAGAAACGTTTTTCTGACTTGCTGAATCTCCACATAGATTCAATTCTCTTAGGTGAACGAACGCACAGGAGAGCAGTTTCAAGGAAACGTTTCTCCTGAGTTTTAGACGAAGTTTCCTGCTGTTTAGTACGTATACCGGCATTGGGCTGGAAATACCGGTTTTGGGATTCTGCACAGAAAGGGTTTGCAAACGCTGAATCCACACAAGAGTTTAACTCTGTCAGTTGAATGCACACAATGACAACCATGCAGTTAGATAGCTCCGTTTTGGTTTTAGAAGCAGATATTTCTCTGTACAAACTATGGTCCCATTCACTCGGGAATATCCCAACGCAGCTCCTAGAAGAAACGTGATTCTGACTCGGTGAATCTCAACATAGATTGACCTCTCTTAGATGAACGAACGCACAGCAGAGCAGTTTCAAGGAAACGTTTCTACTGAGTTTTAGACGAAGTTTCCTGCTGTTTAGTACGTATGCCGGCATTGGGCTGGAAATACCGGTTTTGGGATTCTGCACGGAAAGGGTTTGCAAACTGCTGAATCCACACGTCAGTTTAGCTCTGTCAGTTGAATGCACACATTGACAACCATTCAATTAGATAGCTCCGTTTTGGTTTTAGAAGCAGATATTTCTCTGAACAGCCTATGGTCCCATTCACTCGGGAATATCCCAACGCAGCTCCTAGAAGAAACGTGTTTCTGACTCGCTGAATCTCAACATAGATTCAACTCTCTTAGGTGAACGTACGCACAGCAGAGCAGTTTCAAAGAAACGTTTCTCCTGAGTTTTAGACGAAGTTTCCTGCTGTTTAATACGTATGCCGGCATTGGGCTTGAAATACCGGTTTTGGGATTCTGCACAGAAAGGTTTTGCAAACCGCTGAATCCACACGTGAGTTCAATTCTGTCAGTTGAATGCACACATTGACAACCATTCAGTTAGATAGCTCCGTTTTGGTTTTAGAAGCAGATATTTCTCTGTACAGCCTATGGTCCCGTTCACTCGGGAAAATCCCAACGCAGCTCCTAGAAGAAACGTGTTTCTGACTCGCTGAATCTCAACATAGATTCAATTCTCATAGGTGAACGAACGCACAGGAGAGCAGTTTCAAGGAAACGATTGTCCTGAGTTTTAAACGAAGTTTCCTGCTGTTTAGTACGTATGCCGGCATTGGGCTGGATATACCGGTTTTGGGATTCTGCACAGAAAGGGTTTGCAAACGCTGAATCCACACAAGAGTTTAACTCTGTCAGTTGAATGCACACAATGACAACCATGCAGTTAGATAGCTCCGTTTTGGTTTTAGAAGCAGATATTTCTCTGTACAACCTATGGTCCCATTCACTCGGGAATATCCCAACGCAGCTCCTAGAAGAAACGTGTTTCTGACTCGCTGAATCTCAACATAGATTGACCTCTCTTAGGTGAACGAACGCACAGCAGAGCAGTTTCAAGGAAACGTTTCTACTGAGTTTTAGACGAAGTTTCCTGCTGTTTAGTACGTATGCCGGCATTGGGCTGGAAATACCGGTTTTGGGATTCTGCACAGAAAGGGTTTGCAAACCGCTGAATCCACACGTCAGTTTAATTCTGTCAGTTGAATGCACACATTGACCACCATTCAGTTAGATAGCTCCGTTTTGGTTTTAGAAGCAGATATTTCTCTGAACAGCCTATGGTCCCATTCACTCGGGATTATCCCAACGCAGCTCCTAGAAGAAACGTGTTTCTGACTCGCTGAATCTCAACATAGATTCAACTCTCTTAGCTGAACGAACGCACAGCAGAGCAGTTTCAAGGAAACGTTTCTCCTGAGTTTTAGACGAAGTTTCCTGCTGTTTAGTACGTATGCCGGCATTGGGCTGGAAATACCGGTTTTGGGATTCTTCACAGAAAGTGTTTGCAAACCGCTGAATCCACACGTGAGTTTAACTCTGTCAGTTGAATGCACACATTGACAACCATTCAGTTAGATAGCTCCGTTTTGGTTTTAGGAGCAGATATTTCTCTGTACAGCCTATGGTCCCTTCACTCTGGAATATCCCATCGCAGCTCCTAGAAGAAACATGTTTCTGACTGCTGAATCTCAACATAGATTCAACTCTCTTAGGTGAACGATCGCACAGCACAGCAGTTTCAAGGAAACATTTCTCTAGAGTTTTAGACGAAGTATCCTGCTGTTTAGTACGTATGCCGGCATTGGGCTGGAAATACCGGTTTTGGGATTCTGCACAGAAAGGGTTTGCAAACCGCTGAATCCACACATGAGTTTAACTCTGTCAGTTGAATGCACACATTGACAGCCATTCAGTTAGATAGCTCCGTTTTGGTTTTAGAAGCAGATATTTCTCTGTACAGGCTATGGTCCCATTCACTCGGGAAAATCCCAACGCAGCTCCTAGAAGAAACGTGTTTCTGGCTCGCTGAATCTCAACATAGATTCAACTCTCTTAGGTGAACGTACGCACAGCAGAGCAGTTTCAAAGAAACGTTTCTCCTGAGTTTTAGACGAAGTTTCCTGCTGTTTAATACGTATGCCGGCATTGGGCTTGAAATACCGGTTTTGGGATTCTGCACAGAAAGGTTTTGCAAACCGCTGAATCCACACGTGAGTTCAATTCTGTCAGTTGAATGCACACATTGACAACCATTCAGTTAGATAGCTCCGTTTTGGTTTTAGAAGCAGATAATTCTCTGTACAGCCTATGGTCCCGTTCACTCGGGAAAATCCCAACGCAGCTCCTAGAAGAAACGTGTTTCTGACTTGCTGAATCTCCACATAGATTCAATTCTCTTAGGTGAACGAACGCACAGGAGAGCAGTTTCAAGGAAACGTTTCTCCTGAGTTTTAGACGAAGTTTCCTGTTGTTTAGTACGTATACCGGCATTGGGCTGGAAATACCGGTTTTGGGATTCTGCACAGAAAGGGTTTGCAAACGCTGAATCCACACAAGAGTTTAACTCTGTCAGTTGAATGCACACAATGACAACCATGCAGTTAGATAGCTCCGTTTTGGTTTTAGAAGCAGATATTTCTCTGTACAAACTATGGTCCCATTCACTCGGGAATATCCCAACGCAGCTCCTAGAAGAAACGTGTTTCTGACTCGGTGAATCTCAACATAGATTGACCTCTCTTAGATGAACGAACGCACAGCAGAGCAGTTTCAAGGAAACGTTTCTACTGAGTTTTAGACGAAGTTTCCTGCTGTTTAGTACGTATGCCGGCATTGGGCTGGAAATACCGGTTTTGGGATTCTGCACGGAAAGGGTTTGCAAACTGCTGAATCCACACGTCAGTTTAGCTCTGTCAGTTGAATGCACACATTGACAACCATTCAATTAGAAAGCTCCGTTTTGGTTTTAGAAGCAGATATTTCTCTGAACAGCCTATGGTCCCATTCACTCGGGAATATCCCAACGCAGCTCCTAGAAGAAACGTGTTTCTGACTCGCTGAATCTCAACATAGATTCAACTCTCTTAGCTGAACGAACGCACAGCAGAGCAGTTTCAAGGAAACGTTTCTCCTGAGTTTTAGACGAAGTTTCCTGCTGTTTAGTACGTATGCCGGCATTGGGCTGGAAATACCGGTTTTGGGATTCTTCACAGAAAGGGTTTGCAAACCGCTGAATCCACACGTCAGTTTAACTCTGTCAGTTGAATGCACACATTGACAACCATTCAGTTACAGAGCTCCGTTTTGGTTTTAGGAGCAGATATTTCTCTGTACAGCCTATGGTCCCTTCACTCTGGAATATCCCATCGCAGCTCCTAGAAGAAACATGTTTCTGACTGCTGAATCTCAACATAGATTCAACTCCCTTAGGTGAACGAACGCACAGCAGAGCAGTTTCAAGGAAACATTTCTCATGAGTTTTAGACGAAGTTTCCTGCTGTTTAATACGTATGCCGGCATTGGGCTGGAAATACCGATTTTGGGATTCTTCACAGAAAGGGTTTGCAAACCGCTGAATCCACACGTGAGTTTAACTCTGTCAGTTGAATGAACACATTGACAACCATTCAGTTAGATAGCTCCGTTTTGTTTTTAGAAGCAGATATTTCTCTGTACAGCCTATGGTCCCATTCACTCGGGAAAATCCCAACGCAGCTCCTAGAAGAAACTTGTTTCTGACTCGCTGAATCTCAACATAGATTCAACTCTCTTAGTTGAACGAACGCACAGCAGAGCAGTTTCAAGGAAACGTTTCTCCTGAGTTTTAGACGAAGTATCCTGCTGTTTAGTATGTATGCCGGCATTGGGCTGGAAATACCGGTTTTGGGATTCTGCACAGAAAGGGTTTGCAAACCGCTGAATCCGCACATGAGTTTAACTCTGTCAGTTGAATGCACACAATGACAACCATTCAGTTAGATAGCTCCGTTTTGGTTTTAGAAGCAGATATTTCTCTGTACAGGCTATGGTCCCATTCACTCGGGAATATCCCAACGCAGCTCCTAGAAGAAACGTGTTTCTGACTCGCTGAATATCAACATAGATTCAACTCTCTTAGGTGAACGTACGCACAGCAGAGCAGTTTCAAAGAAACGTTTCTCCTGAGTTTTAGACGAAGTTTCCTGCTGTTTAATACGTATGCCGGCATTGGGCTTGAAATACCGGTTTTGGATTTCTGCACAGAAAGGTTTTGCAAACCGCTGAATCCACACGTGAGTTCAATTCTGTCAGGTGAATGCACACATTGACAACCATACAGTTAGATAGCTCCGTTTTGGTTTTAGAAGCAGATATTTCTCTGTACAGCCTATGGTCCCGTTCACTCGGGAAAATCCCAACGCAGCTCCTAGAAGAAACGTGTTTCTGACTCGCTGAATCTCCACATAGATTCAATTCTCTTAGGTGAACGAACGCACAGGAGAGCAGTTTCAAGGAAACGTTTCTCCTGAGTTTTAGACGAAGTTTCCTGCTGTTTAGAACGTATGCCGGCATTGGGCTGGAAATACCGGTTTTGGGATTCTGCACAGAAAGGGTTTGCAAACCGCTGAATCCACACGTGAGTTCAATTCTGTCAGTTGAATGCACACATTGACAACCATTCAGTTAGATAGCTCCGTTTTGGTTTTAGAAGCAGATATTTCTCTGTACAGCCTATGGTCCCGTTCACTCGGGAAAATCCCAACGCAGCTCCTAGAAGAAACGTGTTTCTGACTCGCTGAATCTCAACATAGATTCAATTCTCATAGGTGAACGAACGCACAGGAGAGCAGTTTCAAGGAAACGATTGTCCTGAGTTTTAAACGAAGTTTCCTGCTGTTTAGTACGTATGCCGGCATTGGGCTGGATATACCGGTTTTGGGATTCTGCACAGAAAGGGTTTGCAAACGCTGAATCCACACAAGAGTTTAACTCTGTCAGTTGAATGCACACAATGACAACCATGCAGTTAGATAGCTCCGTTTTGGTTTTAGAAGCAGATATTTCTCTGTACAACCTATGGTCCCATTCACTCGGGAATATCCCAACGCAGCTCCTAGAAGAAACGTGTTTCTGACTCGCTGAATCTCAACATAGATTGACCTCTCTTAGGTGAACGAACGCACAGCAGAGCAGTTTCAAGGAAACGTTTCTACTGAGTTTTAGACGAAGTTTCCTGCTGTTTAGTACGTATGCCGGCATTGGGCTGGAAATACCGGTTTTGGGATTCTGCACAGAAAGGGTTTGCAAACCGCTGAATCCACACGTCAGTTTAATTCTGTCAGTTGAATGCACACATTGACCACCATTCAGTTAGATAGCTCCGTTTTGGTTTTAGAAGCAGATATTTCTCTGAACAGCCTATGGTCCCATTCACTCGGGATTATCCCAACGCAGCTCCTAGAAGAAACGTGTTTCTGACTCGCTGAATCTCAACATAGATTCAACTCTCTTAGCTGAACGAACGCACAGCAGAGCAGTTTCAAGGAAACGTTTCTCCTGAGTTTTAGACGAAGTTTCCTGCTGTTTAGTACGTATGCCGGCATTGGGCTGGAAATACCGGTTTTGGGATTCTTCACAGAAAGTGTTTGCAAACCGCTGAATCCACACGTGAGTTTAACTCTGTCAGTTGAATGCACACATTGACAACCATTCAGTTAGATAGCTCCGTTTTGGTTTTAGGAGCAGATATTTCTCTGTACAGCCTATGGTCCCTTCACTCTGGAATATCCCATCGCAGCTCCTAGAAGAAACATGTTTCTGACTGCTGAATCTCAACATAGATTCAACTCTCTTAGGTGAACGATCGCACAGCACAGCAGTTTCAAGGAAACATTTCTCCTGAGTTTTAGACGAAGTATCCTGCTGTTTAGTACGTATGCCGGCATTGGGCTGGAAATACCGGTTTTGGGATTCTGCACAGAAAGGGTTTGCAAACCGCTGAATCCACACATGAGTTTAACTCTGTCAGTTGAATGCACACATTGACAGCCATTCAGTTAGATAGCTCCGTTTTGGTTTTAGAAGCAGATATTTCTCTGTACAGGCTATGGTCCCATTCACTCGGGAAAATCCCAACGCAGCTCCTAGAAGAAACGTGTTTCTGGCTCGCTGAATCTCAACATAGATTCAACTCTCTTAGGTGAACGTACGCACAGCAGAGCAGTTTCAAAGAAACGTTTCTCCTGAGTTTTAGACGAAGTTTCCTGCTGTTTAATACGTATGCCGGCATTGGGCTTGAAATACCGGTTTTGGGATTCTGCACAGAAAGGTTTTGCAAACCGCTGAATCCACACGTGAGTTCAATTCTGTCAGTTGAATGCACACATTGACAACCATTCAGTTAGATAGCTCCGTTTTGGTTTTAGAAGCAGATAATTCTCTGTACAGCCTATGGTCCCGTTCACTCGGGAAAATCCCAACGCAGCTCCTAGAAGAAACGTGTTTCTGACTTGCTGAATCTCCACATAGATTCAATTCTCTTAGGTGAACGAACGCACAGGAGAGCAGTTTCAAGGAAACGTTTCTCCTGAGTTTTAGACGAAGTTTCCTGTTGTTTAGTACGTATACCGGCATTGGGCTGGAAATACCGGTTTTGGGATTCTGCACAGAAAGGGTTTGCAAACGCTGAATCCACACAAGAGTTTAACTCTGTCAGTTGAATGCACACAATGACAACCATGCAGTTAGATAGCTCCGTTTTGGTTTTAGAAGCAGATATTTCTCTGTACAAACTATGGTCCCATTCACTCGGGAATATCCCAACGCAGCTCCTAGAAGAAACGTGTTTCTGACTCGGTGAATCTCAACATAGATTGACCTCTCTTAGATGAACGAACGCACAGCAGAGCAGTTTCAAGGAAACGTTTCTACTGAGTTTTAGACGAAGTTTCCTGCTGTTTAGTACGTATGCCGGCATTGGGCTGGAAATACCGGTTTTGGGATTCTGCACGGAAAGGGTTTGCAAACTGCTGAATCCACACGTCAGTTTAGCTCTGTCAGTTGAATGCACACATTGACAACCATTCAATTAGAAAGCTCCGTTTTGGTTTTAGAAGCAGATATTTCTCTGAACAGCCTATGGTCCCATTCACTCGGGAATATCCCAACGCAGCTCCTAGAAGAAACGTGTTTCTGACTCGCTGAATCTCAACATAGATTCAACTCTCTTAGCTGAACGAACGCACAGCAGAGCAGTTTCAAGGAAACGTTTCTCCTGAGTTTTAGACGAAGTTTCCTGCTGTTTAGTACGTATGCCGGCATTGGGCTGGAAATACCGGTTTTGGGATTCTTCACAGAAAGGGTTTGCAAACCGCTGAATCCACACGTCAGTTTAACTCTGTCAGTTGAATGCACACATTGACAACCATTCAGTTAGATAGCTCCGTTTTGGTTTTAGGAGCAGATATTTCTCTGTACAGCCTATGGTCCCTTCACTCTGGAATATCCCATCGCAGCTCCTAGAAGAAACATGTTTCTGACTGCTGAATCTCAACATAGATTCAACTCTCTTAGGTGAACGAACGCACAGCAGAGCAGTTTCAAGGAAACATTTCTCATGAGTTTTAGACGAAGTTTCCTGCTGTTTAATACGTATGCCGGCATTGGGCTGGAAATACCGATTTTGGGATTCTTCACAGAAAGGGTTTGCAAACCGCTGAATCCACACGTGAGTTTAACTCTGTCAGTTGAATGAACACATTGACAACCATTCAGTTAGATAGCTCCGTTTTGTTTTTAGAAGCAGATATTTCTCTGTACAGCCTATGGTCCCATTCACTCGGGAAAATCCCAACGCAGCTCCTAGAAGAAACTTGTTTCTGACTCGCTGAATCTCAACATAGATTCAACTCTCTTAGGTGAACGAACGCACAGCAGAGCAGTTTCAAGGAAACGTTTCTCCTGAGATTTAGACGAAGTATCCTGCTGTTTAGTATGTATGCCGGCATTGGGCTGGAAATACCGGTTTTGGGATTCTGCACAGAAAGGGTTTGCAAACCGCTGAATCCGCACATGAGTTTAACTCTGTCAGTTGAATGCACACAATGACAACCATTCAGTTAGATAGCTCCGTTTTGGTTTTAGAAGCAGATATTTCTCTGTACAGGCTATGGTCCCATTCACTCGGGAATATCCCAACGCAGCTCCTAGAAGAAACGTGTTTCTGACTCGCTGAATATCAACATAGATTCAACTCTCTTAGGTGAACGTACGCACAGCAGAGCAGTTTCAAAGAAACGTTTCTCCTGAGTTTTAGACGAAGTTTCCTGCTGTTTAATACGTATGCCGGCATTGGGCTTGAAATACCGGTTTTGGATTTCTGCACAGAAAGGTTTTGCAAACCGCTGAATCCACACGTGAGTTCAATTCTGTCAGGTGAATGCACACATTGACAACCATACAGTTAGATAGCTCCGTTTTGGTTTTAGAAGCAGATATTTCTCTGTACAGCCTATGGTCCCGTTCACTCGGGAAAATCCCAACGCAGCTCCTAGAAGAAACGTGTTTCTGACTCGCTGAATCTCCACATAGATTCAATTCTCTTAGGTGAACGAACGCACAGGAGAGCAGTTTCAAGGAAACGTTTCTCCTGAGTTTTAGACGAAGTTTCCTGCTGTTTAGAACGTATGCCGGCATTGGGCTGGAAATACCGGTTTTGGGATACTGCACAGAAAGGGTTTGCAAACCGCTGAATCCACACAAGAGTTTAACTCTGTCAGTTGAATGCACACATTGACAACCATTCAGTTAGATAGCTCCGTTTTGGTTTTAGAAGCAGATAATTCTCTGTACAGCCTATGGTCCCGTTCACTCGGGAAAATCCCAACGCAGCTCCTAGAAGAAACGTTTTTCTGACTTGCTGAATCTCCACATAGATTCAATTCTCTTAGGTGAACGAACGCACAGGAGAGCAGTTTCAAGGAAACGTTTCTCCTGAGTTTTAGACGAAGTTTCCTGCTGTTTAGTACGTATACCGGCATTGGGCTGGAAATACCGGTTTTGGGATTCTGCACAGAAAGGGTTTGCAAACGCTGAATCCACACAAGAGTTTAACTCTGTCAGTTGAATGCACACAATGACAACCATGCAGTTAGATAGCTCCGTTTTGGTTTTAGAAGCAGATATTTCTCTGTACAAACTATGGTCCCATTCACTCGGGAATATCCCAACGCAGCTCCTAGAAGAAACGTGATTCTGACTCGGTGAATCTCAACATAGATTGACCTCTCTTAGATGAACGAACGCACAGCAGAGCAGTTTCAAGGAAACGTTTCTACTGAGTTTTAGACGAAGTTTCCTGCTGTTTAGTACGTATGCCGGCATTGGGCTGGAAATACCGGTTTTGGGATTCTGCACGGAAAGGGTTTGCAAACTGCTGAATCCACACGTCAGTTTAGCTCTGTCAGTTGAATGCACACATTGACAACCATTCAATTAGATAGCTCCGTTTTGGTTTTAGAAGCAGATATTTCTCTGAACAGCCTATGGTCCCATTCACTCGGGAATATCCCAACGCAGCTCCTAGAAGAAACGTGTTTCTGACTCGCTGAATCTCAACATAGATTCAACTCTCTTAGCTGAACGAACACACAGCAGAGCACTTTCAAGGAAACGTTTCTCCTGAGTTTTAGACGAAGTTTCCTGCTGTTTAGTACGTATGCCGGCATTGGGCTGGAAATACCGGTTTTGGGATTCTTCACAGAAAGGGTTTGCAAACCGCTGAATCCACACGTCAGTTTAACTCTGTCAGTTGAATGCACACATTGACAACCATTCAGTTAGATAGCTCCGTTTTGGTTTTAGGAGCAGATATTTCTCTCTACAGCCTATGGTCCCTTCACTCTGGAATATCCCATCGCAGCTCCTAGAAGAAACATGTTTCTGACTGCTGAATCTCAACATAGATTCAACTCTCTTAGGTGAACGAACGCACAGCAGAGCAGTTTCAAGGAAACATTTCTCATGAGTTTTAGACGAAGTTTCCTGCTGTTTAATACGTATGCCGGCATTGGGCTGGAAATACCGATTTTGGGATTCTTCACAGAAAGGGTTTGCAAACCGCTGAATCCACACGTGAGTTTAACTCTGTCAGTTGAATGAACACATTGACAACCATTCAGTTAGGTAGCTCCGTTTTGTTTTTAGAAGCAGATATTTCTCTGTACAGCCTATGGTCCCATTCACTCGGGAAAATCCCAACGCAGCTCCTAGAAGAAACGTGTTTCTGACTCGCTGAATCTCAACATAGATTCAACTCTCTTAGGTGAACGAACGCACAGCAGAGCAGTTTCAAGGAAACGTTTCTCCTGAGTTTTAGACGAAGTATCCTGCTGTTTAGTATGTATGCCGGCATTGGGCTGGAAATACCGGTTTTGGGATTCTGCACAGAAAGGGTTTGCAAACCGCTGAATCCGCACATGAGTTTAACTCTGTCAGTTGAATGCACACAATGACAACCATTCAGTTAGATAGCTCCGTTTTGGTTTTAGAAGCAGATATTTCTCTGTACAGGCTATGGTCCCATTCACTCGGGAATATCCCAACGCAGCTCCTAGAAGAAACGTGTTTCTGACTCGCTGAATATCAACATAGATTCAACTCTCTTAGGTGAACGTACGCACAGCAGAGCAGTTTCAAAGAAACGTTTCTCCTGAGTTTTAGACGAAGTTTCCTGCTGTTTAATACGTATGCCGGCATTGGGCTTGAAATACCGGTTTTGGATTTCTGCACAGAAAGGTTTTGCAAACCGCTGAATCCACACGTGAGTTCAATTCTGTCAGGTGAATGCACACATTGACAACCATACAGTTAGATAGCTCCGTTTTGGTTTTAGAAGCAGATATTTCTCTGTACAGCCTATGGTCCCGTTCACTCGGGAAAATCCCAACGCAGCTCCTAGAAGAAACGTGTTTCTGACTCGATGAATCTCCACATAGATTCAATTCTCTTAGGTGAACGAACGCACAGGAGAGCAGTTTCAAGGAAACGTTTCTCCTGAGTTTTAGACGAAGTTTCCTGCTGTTTAGAACGTATGCCGGCATTGGGCTGGAAATACCGGTTTTGGGATTCTGCACAGAAAGGGTTTGCAAACCGCTGAATCCACACAAGAGTTTAACTCTGTCAGTTGAATGCACACAATGACAACCATGCAGTTAGATAGCTCCGTTTTGATTTTAGAAGCAGATATTTCTCTGTACAGCCTATGGTCCATTCACTCGGGAATATCCCAACGCAGCTCCTAGAAGAAACGTGTTTCTGACTCGCTGAATCTCAACATAGATTGACCTCTCTTAGGTGAACGAACGCACAGCAGAGCAGTTTCAAGGAAACGTTTCTCCTGAGTTTTAGACGAAGTTTCCTGCTGTTTAGTACGTATGCCGGCATTGGGCTGGAAATACCGGTTTTGGGATTCTGCATAGAAAGGGTTTGCAAACCGCTGAATCCACACAAGAGTTTAACTCTGTCAGTTGAATGCACACAATGACAACCATGCAGTTAGATAGCTCCATTTTGATTTTAGAAGCAGACATTTCTCTGTACAGCCTATGGTCCCATTCACTCGGGAATATCCCAACGCAGCTCCTAGAAGAAACGTGTTTCTGACTCGCTGAATCTCAACATAGATTGACCTTTCTTAGCTGAACGAACGCACAGCAGAGCAGTTTCAAGGAAACGTTTCTACTGAGTTTTAGACGAAGTTTCCTGCTGTTTAGTACGTATGCCGGCATTGGGCTGGAATTACCGGTTTTGGGATTCTGCACAGAAAGTGTTTGCAAACTGCTGAATCCACACGTCAGTTTAGCTCTGTCAGTTGAATGCACACATTGACAACCATTCAGTTAGATAGCTCCGTTTTGGTTTTAGAAGCAGATATTTCTCTGAACAGCCTATGGTCCCATTCACTCGGGAATATCCCAACGCAGCTCCTAGAAGAAACGTGTTTCTGACTCGCTGAATCTCAACATAGATTCAACTCTCTTAGCTGAACGAACGCACAGCAGAGCAGCTTCAAGGAAACGTTTCTCCTGAGTTTTAGACGAAGTTTCCTGCTGTTTAGTACGTATGCTGTCATTGGACTGGAAATACCGGTTTTGGGATTCTTCACAGAAAGGGTTTGCAAACCGCTGAATCCACACAAGAGTTTAACTCTGTCAGTTGAATACACACAATGACAACCATGCAGTTAGATAGCTCCGTTTTGATTTTAGAAGCAGATATTTCTCTGTACAGCCTATGGTCCCATTCACTCGGGAATATCCCAACGCAGCTCCTAGAAGAAACGTGTTTCTGACTCGCTGAATCTCAACATAGATTGACCTCTCTTAGGTGAACGAACGCACAGCAGAGCAGTTTCAAGGAAACGTTTCTACTGAGTTTTAGACGAAGTTTCCTGCTGTTTAGTACGCATGCCGGCATTGGGCTGGAAATACCGGTTTTGGGATTCTGCACAGAAAGGGTTTGCAAACCGCTGAATCCACACGTCAGTTTAGCTCTGTCAGTTGAATGCACACATTGACAACCATTCAGTTAGATAGCTCCGTTTTGGTTTTAGAAGCAGATATTTCTCTGAACAGCCTATGGTCCCATTCACTCGGGATTATCCCAACGCAGCTCCTAGAAGAAACGTGTTTCTGACTCGCTGAATCTCAACATAGATTCAACTCTCTTAGCTGAACGAACGCACAGCAGAGCAGTTTCAAGGAAACGTTTCTCCTGAGTTTTAGACGAAGTTTCCTGCTGTTTAGTACGTATGCCGGCATTGGGCTGGAAATACCGGTTTTGGGATTCTTCACAGAAAGTGTTTGCAAACCGCTGAATCCACACGTCATTTTAACTCTGTCAGTTGAATGCACACATTGACAACCATTCAGTTAGATAGCTCCGTTTTGGTTTTAGGAGCAGATATTTCTCTGTACAGCCTATGGTCCCTTCACTCTGGAATATCCCATTGCAGCTCCTAGAAGAAACATGTTTCTGACTGCTGAATCTCAACATAGATTCAACTCTCTTAGGTGAACGAACGCACAGCACAGCAGTTTCAAGGAAACATTTCTCCTGAGTTTTAGACGAAGTTTCCTGCTGTTTAGTACGTATGCCGGCATTGGTCTGGAAATACCGGTTTTGGGATTCTGCACAGAAAGGGTTTGCAAACCGCTGAATCCACACATGAGTTTAACTCTGTCAGTTGAATGCACACATTGACAACCATTCAGTTAGATAGCTCCGTTTTGGTTTTAGAAGCAGATATTTCTCTGTACAGGCTATGGTCCCATTCACGCGGGAATATCCCAACACAGCTCCTAGAAGAAACGTGTTTCTGGCTCGCTGAATCTCAACATAGATTCAACTCTCTTAGGTGAACGAACGCACAGGAGAGCAGTTTCAAGGAAACGTTTCTCCTGAGTTTTAAACGAAGTTTCCTGCTGTTTAGTACGTATGCCGGCATTGGGCTGGAAATACCGGTTTTGGGATTCTGCACAGAAAGGGTTAGCAAACGCTGAATCCACACAAGAGTTTAACTCTGTCAGTTGAATGCACACAATGACAACCATGCAGTTAGATAGCTCCGTTTTGGTTTTAGAAGCAGATATTTCTCTGTACAACCTATGGTCCCATTCACTCGGGAATATCCCAACGCAGCTCCTAGAAGAAACGTGTTTCTGACTCGCTGAATCTCAACATAGATTGACCTTTCTTAGCTGAACGAACGCACAGCAGAGCAGTTTCAAGGAAACGTTTCTACTGAGTTTTAGACGAAGTTTCCTGCTGTTTAGTACGTGTGCCGGCATTGGGCTGGAATTACCGGTTTTGGGATTCTGCACAGAAAGGGTTTGCAAACTGCTGAATCCACACGTCAGTTTAGCTCTGTCAGTTGAATGCACACATTGACAACCATTCAGTTAGATAGCTCCGTTTTGGTTTTAGAAGCAGATATTTCTCTGAACAGCCTATGGTCCCATTCACTCGGGAATATCCCAACGCAGCTCCTAGAAGAAACGTGTTTCTGACTCGCTGAATCTCAACATAGATTGACCTCCCTTAGGTGAACGAACGCACAGCAGAGCAGTTTCAAGGAAACGTTTCCACTGAGTTTTAGACGAAGTTTCCTGCTGTTTAGTACGTATGCCGGCATTGGGCTGGAAATACCGGTTTTGGGATTCTGCACAGAAAGGGTTTGCAAACCGCTGAATCCACACGTCAGTTTAGCTCTGTCAGTTGAATGCACACATTGACAACCATTCAATTAGATAGCTCCGTTTTGGTTTTAGAAGCAGATATTTCTCTGAACAGCCTATGGTCCCATTCACTCGGGAATATCCCAACGCAGCTCCTAGAAGAAACGTGTTTCTGACTCGCTGAATCTCAACATAGATTCAACTCTCTTAGCTGAACGAACGCACAGCAGAGCAGTTTCAAGGAAACGTTTCTCCTGAGTTTTAGACGAAGTTTCCTGCTGTTTAGTACGTATGCCGGCATTGGGCTGGAAATACCGGTTTTGGGATTCTTCACAGAAAGGGTTTGCAAACCGCTGAATCCACACGTCAGTTTAACTCTGTCAGTTGAATGCACACATTGACAACCATTCAGTTAGATAGCTCCGTTTTGGTTTTAGGAGCAGATATTTCTCTGTACAGCCTATGGTCCCTTCACTCTGGAATATCCCATCGCAGCTCCTAGAAGAAACATGTTTCTGACTGCTGAATCTCAACATAGATTCAACTCTCTTAGGTGAACGAACGCACAGCAGAGCAGTTTCAAGGAAACATTTCTCCTGAGTTTTAGACGAAGTTTCCTGCTGTTTAGTACGTATGCCGGCATTGGGCTGGAAATACCGGTTTTGGGATTCTTCACAGAAAGGGTTTGCAAACCGCTGAATCCACACGTGAGTTTAACTCTGTCAGTTGAATGAAGACATTGACAACCATTCAGTTAGATAGCTCCGTTTTGTTTTTAGAAGCAGATATTTCTCTGTACAGCCTCTGGTCCCATTCACTCGGGAAAATCCCAACGCAGCTCCTAGAAGAAACGTGTTTCTGACTCGCTGAATCTCAACATAGATTGACCTCTCTTAGGTGAACGAACGCACAGCAGAGCAGTTTCAAGGAAACATTTCTACTGAGTTTTAGACGAAGTTTCCTGCTGTTTAGTACGCATGCCGGCATTTGGCTGGAAATACCGGTTTTGGGATTCTGCACAGAAAGGGTTTGCAAACCGCTGAATCCACACGTCAGTTTAGCTCTGTCAGTTGAATGCACACATTGACAACCATTCAGTTAGATAGCTCCGTTTTGGTTTTAGAAGCAGATATTTCTCTGAACAGCCTATGGTCCCATTCACTCGGGATTATCCCAACGCAGCTCCTAGAAGAAACGTGTTTCTGACTCGCTGAATCTCAACATAGATTCAACTCTCTTAGCTGAACGAACGCACAGCAGAGCAGTTTCAAGGAAACGTTTCTCCTGAGTTTTAGACGAAGTTTCCTGCTGTTTAGTACGTATGCCGGCATTGGGCTGGAAATACCGGTTTTGGGATTCTTCACAGAAAGTGTTTGCAAACCGCTGAATCCACACGTCAGTTTAACTCTGTCAGTTGAATGCACACATTGACAACCATTCAGTTAGATACCTCCGTTTTGGTTTTAGGAGCAGATATTTCTCTGTACAGCCTATGGTCCCTTCACTCTGGAATATCCCATCGCAGCTCCTAGAAGAAACATGTTTCTGACTGCTGAATCTCAACATAGATTCAACTCTCTTAGGTGAACGAACGCACAGCAGAGCAGTTTAAAGGAAACGTTTCTCCTGAGTTTTAGACGAAGTATCCTGCTGTTTAGTACGTATGCCGGCATTGGGCTGGAAATACCGGTTTTGGGATTCTGCACAGAAAGGGTTTGCAAACCGCTGAATCCGCACATGAGTTTAACTCTGTCAGTTGAATGCACACAATGACAACCATTCAGTTAGATAGCTCCGTTTTGGTTTTAGAAGCAGATATTTCTCTGTACAGGCTATGGTCCCATTCACTCGGGAATATCCCAACGCAGCTCCTAGAAGAAACGTGTTTCTGGCTCGCTGAATCTCAACATAGATTCAACTCTCTTAGGTGAACGTACGCACAGCAGAGCAGTTTCAAAGAAACGTTTCTCCTGAGTTTTAGACGAAGTTTCCTGCTGTTTAATACGTATGCCGGCATTGGGCTTGAAATACCGGTTTTGGGATTCTGCACAGAAAGGTTTTGCAAACCGCTGAATCCACACGTGAGTTGAATTCTGTCAGTTGAATGCACACATTGACAACCATTCAGTTAGATAGCTCCGTTTTGGTTTTAGAAGCAGATATTTCTCTGTACAGCCTATGGTCCCGTTCACTCGGGAAAATCCCAACGCAGCTCCTAGAAGAAACGTGTTTCTGACTCGCTGAATCTCAACATAGATTCAATTCTCATAGGTGAACGAACGCACAGGAGAGCAGTTTCAAGGAAACGATTGTCCTGAGTTTTAAACGAAGTTTCCTGCTGTTTAGTACGTATGCCGGCATTGGGCTGGATATACCGGTTTTGGGATTCTGCACAGAAAGGGTTTGCAAACGCTGAATCCACACAAGAGTTTAACTCTGTCAGTTGAATGCACACAATGACAACCATGCAGTTAGATAGCTCCGTTTTGGTTTTAGAAGCAGATATTTCTCTGTACAACCTATGGTCCCATTCACTCGGGAATATCCCAACGCAGCTCCTAGAAGAAACGTGTTTCTGACTCGCTGAATCTCAACATAGATTGACCTCTCTTAGGTGAACGAACGCACAGCAGAGCAGTTTCAAGGAAACGTTTCTACTGAGTTTTAGACGAAGTTTCCTGCTGTTTAGTACGTATGCCGGCATTGGGCTGGAAATACCGGTTTTGGGATTCTGCACAGAAAGGGTTTGCAAACCGCTGAATCCACACGTCAGTTTAATTCTGTCAGTTGAATGCACACATTGACCACCATTCAGTTAGATAGCTCCGTTTTGGTTTTAGAAGCAGATATTTCTCTGAACAGCCTATGGTCCCATTCACTCGGGATTATCCCAACGCAGCTCCTAGAAGAAACGTGTTTCTGACTCGCTGAATCTCAACATAGATTCAACTCTCTTAGCTGAACGAACGCACAGCAGAGCAGTTTCAAGGAAACGTTTCTCCTGAGTTTTAGACGAAGTTTCCTGCTGTTTAGTACGTATGCCGGCATTGGGCTGGAAATACCGGTTTTGGGATTCTTCACAGAAAGTGTTTGCAAACCGCTGAATCCACACGTGAGTTTAACTCTGTCAGTTGAATGCACACATTGACAACCATTCAGTTAGATAGCTCCGTTTTGGTTTTAGGAGCAGATATTTCTCTGTACAGCCTATGGTCCCTTCACTCTGGAATATCCCATCGCAGCTCCTAGAAGAAACATGTTTCTGACTGCTGAATCTCAACATAGATTCAACTCTCTTAGGTGAACGATCGCACAGCACAGCAGTTTCAAGGAAACATTTCTCCTGAGTTTTAGACGAAGTATCCTGCTGTTTAGTACGTATGCCGGCATTGGGCTGGAAATACCGGTTTTGGGATTCTGCACAGAAAGGGTTTGCAAACCGCTGAATCCACACATGAGTTTAACTCTGTCAGTTGAATGCACACATTGACAGCCATTCAGTTAGATAGCTCCGTTTTGGTTTTAGAAGCAGATATTTCTCTGTACAGGCTATGGTCCCATTCACTCGGGAATATCCCAACGCAGCTCCTAGAAGAAACGTGTTTCTGACTCGCTGAATATCAACATAGATTCAACTCTCTTAGGTGAACGTACGCACAGCAGAGCAGTTTCAAAGAAACGTTTCTCCTGAGTTTTAGACGAAGTTTCCTGCTGTTTAATACGTATGCCGGCATTGGGCTTGAAATACCGGTTTTGGATTTCTGCACAGAAAGGTTTTGCAAACCGCTGAATCCACACGTGAGTTCAATTCTGTCAGGTGAATGCACACATTGACAACCATACAGTTAGATAGCTCCGTTTTGGTTTTAGAAGCAGATATTTCTCTGTACAGCCTATGGTCCCGTTCACTCGGGAAAATCCCAACGCAGCTCCTAGAAGAAACGTGTTTCTGACTCGCTGAATCTCCACATAGATTCAATTCTCTTAGGTGAACGAACGCACAGGAGAGCAGTTTCAAGGAAACGTTTCTCCTGAGTTTTAGACGAAGTTTCCTGCTGTTTAGAACGTATGCCGGCATTGGGCTGGAAATACCGGTTTTGGGATTCTGCACAGAAAGGGTTTGCAAACCGCTGAATCCACACAAGAGTTTAACTCTGTCAGTTGAATGCACACATTGACAACCATTCAGTTAGATAGCTCCGTTTTGGTTTTAGAAGCAGATAATTCTCTGTACAGCCTATGGTCCCGTTCACTCGGGAAAATCCCAACGCAGCTCCTAGAAGAAACGTGTTTCTGACTTGCTGAATCTCCACATAGATTCAATTCTCTTAGGTGAACGAACGCACAGGAGAGCAGTTTCAAGGAAACGTTTCTCCTGAGTTTTAGACGAAGTTTCCTGCTGTTTAGTACGTATACCGGCATTGGGCTGGAAATACCGGTTTTGGGATTCTGCACAGAAAGGGTTTGCAAACGCTGAATCCACACAAGAGTTTAACTCTGTCAGTTGAATGCACACAATGACAACCATGCAGTTAGATAGCTCCGTTTTGGTTTTAGAAGCAGATATTTCTCTGTACAAACTATGGTCCCATTCACTCGGGAATATCCCAACGCAGCTCCTAGAAGAAACGTGATTCTGACTCGGTGAATCTCAACATAGATTGACCTCTCTTAGATGAACGAACGCACAGCAGAGCAGTTTCAAGGAAACGTTTCTACTGAGTTTTAGACGAAGTTTCCTGCTGTTTAGTACGTATGCCGGCATTGGGCTGGAAATACCGGTTTTGGGATTCTGCACGGAAAGGGTTTGCAAACTGCTGAATCCACACGTCAGTTTAGCTCTGTCAGTTGAATGCACACATTGACAACCATTCAATTAGATAGCTCCGTTTTGGTTTTAGAAGCAGATATTTCTCTGAACAGCCTATGGTCCCATTCACTCGGGAATATCCCAACGCAGCTCCTAGAAGAAACGTGTTTCTGACTCGCTGAATCTCAACATAGATTCAACTCTCTTAGCTGAACGAACGCACAGCAGAGCAGTTTCAAGGAAACGTTTCTCCTGAGTTTTAGACGAAGTTTCCTGCTGTTTAGTACGTATGCCGGCATTGGGCTGGAAATACCGGTTTTGGGATTCTTCACAGAAAGGGTTTGCAAACCGCTGAATCCACACGTCAGTTTAACTCTGTCAGTTGAATGCACACATTGACAACCATTCAGTTAGATAGCTCCGTTTTGGTTTTAGGAGCAGATATTTCTCTGTACAGCCTATGGTCCCTTCACTCTGGAATATCCCATCGCAGCTCCTAGAAGAAACATGTTTCTGACTGCTGAATCTCAACATAGATTCAACTCTCTTAGGTGAACGAACGCACAGCAGAGCAGTTTCAAGGAAACATTTCTCATGAGTTTTAGACGAAGTTTCCTGCTGTTTAATACGTATGCCGGCATTGGGCTGGAAATACCGATTTTGGGATTCTTCACAGAAAGGGTTTGCAAACCGCTGAATCCACACGTGAGTTTAACTCTGTCAGTTGAATGAACACATTGACAACCATTCAGTTAGATAGCTCCGTTTTGTTTTTAGAAGCAGATATTTCTCTGTACAGCCTATGGTCCCATTCACTCGGGAAAATCCCAACGCAGCTCCTAGAAGAAACGTGTTTCTGACTCGCTGAATCTCAACATAGATTCAACTCTCTTAGGTGAACGAACGCACAGCAGAGCAGTTTCAAGGAAACGTTTCTCCTGAGTTTTAGACGAAGTATCCTGCTGTTTAGTATGTATGCCGGCATTGGGCTGGAAATACCGGTTTTGGGATTCTGCACAGAAAGGGTTTGCAAACCGCTGAATCCGCACATGAGTTTAACTCTGTCAGTTGAATGCACACAATGACAACCATTCAGTTAGATAGCTCCGTTTTGGTTTTAGAAGCAGATATTTCTCTGTACAGGCTATGGTCCCATTCACTCGGGAATATCCCAACGCAGCTCCTAGAAGAAACGTGTTTCTGACTCGCTGAATATCAACATAGATTCAACTCTCTTAGGTGAACGTACGCACAGCAGAGCAGTTTCAAAGAAACGTTTCTCCTGAGTTTTAGACGAAGTTTCCTGCTGTTTAATACGTATGCCGGCATTGGGCTTGAAATACCGGTTTTGGATTTCTGCACAGAAAGGTTTTGCAAACCGCTGAATCCACACGTGAGTTCAATTCTGTCAGGTGAATGCACACATTGACAACCATACAGTTAGATAGCTCCGTTTTGGTTTTAGAAGCAGATATTTCTCTGTACAGCCTATGGTCCCGTTCACTCGGGAAAATCCCAACGCAGCTCCTAGAAGAAACGTGTTTCTGACTCGATGAATCTCCACATAGATTCAATTCTCTTAGGTGAACGAACGCACAGGAGAGCAGTTTCAAGGAAACGTTTCTCCTGAGTTTTAGACGAAGTTTCCTGCTGTTTAGAACGTATGCCGGCATTGGGCTGGAAATACCGGTTTTGGGATTCTGCACAGAAAGGGTTTGCAAACCGCTGAATCCACACAAGAGTTTAACTCTGTCAGTTGAATGCACACAATGACAACCATGCAGTTAGATAGCTCCGTTTTGATTTTAGAAGCAGATATTTCTCTGTACAGCCTATGGTCCATTCACTCGGGAATATCCCAACGCAGCTCCTAGAAGAAACGTGTTTCTGACTCGCTGAATCTCAACATAGATTGACCTCTCTTAGGTGAACGAACGCACAGCAGAGCAGTTTCAAGGAAACGTTTCTCCTGAGTTTTAGACGAAGTTTCCTGCTGTTTAGTACGTATGCCGGCATTGGGCTGGAAATACCGGTTTTGGGATTCTGCATAGAAAGGGTTTGCAAACCGCTGAATCCACACAAGAGTTTAACTCTGTCAGTTGAATGCACACAATGACAACCATGCAGTTAGATAGCTCCATTTTGATTTTAGAAGCAGACATTTCTCTGTACAGCCTATGGTCCCATTCACTCGGGAATATCCCAACGCAGCTCCTAGAAGAAACGTGTTTCTGACTCGCTGAATCTCAACATAGATTGACCTTTCTTAGCTGAACGAACGCACAGCAGAGCAGTTTCAAGGAAACGTTTCTACTGAGTTTTAGACGAAGTTTCCTGCTGTTTAGTACGTATGCCGGCATTGGGCTGGAATTACCGGTTTTGGGATTCTGCACAGAAAGTGTTTGCAAACTGCTGAATCCACACGTCAGTTTAGCTCTGTCAGTTGAATGCACACATTGACAACCATTCAGTTAGATAGCTCCGTTTTGGTTTTAGAAGCAGATATTTCTCTGAACAGCCTATGGTCCCATTCACTCGGGAATATCCCAACGCAGCTCCTAGAAGAAACGTGTTTCTGACTCGCTGAATCTCAACATAGATTCAACTCTCTTAGCTGAACGAACGCACAGCAGAGCAGCTTCAAGGAAACGTTTCTCCTGAGTTTTAGACGAAGTTTCCTGCTGTTTAGTACGTATGCTGTCATTGGGCTGGAAATACCGGTTTTGGGATTCTTCACAGAAAGGGTTTGCAAACCGCTGAATCCACACAAGAGTTTAACTCTGTCAGTTGAATACACACAATGACAACCATGCAGTTAGATAGCTCCGTTTTGATTTTAGAAGCAGATATTTCTCTGTACAGCCTATGGTCCCATTCACTCGGGAATATCCCAACGCAGCTCCTAGAAGAAACGTGTTTCTGACTCGCTGAATCTCAACATAGATTGACCTCTCTTAGGTGAACGAACGCACAGCAGAGCAGTTTCAAGGAAACGTTTCTACTGAGTTTTAGACGAAGTTTCCTGCTGTTTAGTACGCATGCCGGCATTGGGCTGGAAATACCGGTTTTGGGATTCTGCACAGAAAGGGTTTGCAAACCGCTGAATCCACACGTCAGTTTAGCTCTGTCAGTTGAATGCACACATTGACAACCATTCAGTTAGATAGCTCCGTTTTGGTTTTAGAAGCAGATATTTCTCTGAACAGCCTATGGTCCCATTCACTCGGGATTATCCCAACGCAGCTCCTAGAAGAAACGTGTTTCTGACTCGCTGAATCTCAACATAGATTCAACTCTCTTAGCTGAACGAACGCACAGCAGAGCAGTTTCAAGGAAACGTTTCTCCTGAGTTTTAGACGAAGTTTCCTGCTGTTTAGTACGTATGCCGGCATTGGGCTGGAAATACCGGTTTTGGGATTCTTCACAGAAAGTGTTTGCAAACCGCTGAATCCACACGTCATTTTAACTCTGTCAGTTGAATGCACACATTGACAACCATTCAGTTAGATAGCTCCGTTTTGGTTTTAGGAGCAGATATTTCTCTGTACAGCCTATGGTCCCTTCACTCTGGAATATCCCATTGCAGCTCCTAGAAGAAACATGTTTCTGACTGCTGAATCTCAACATAGATTCAACTCTCTTAGGTGAACGAACGCACAGCACAGCAGTTTCAAGGAAACATTTCTCCTGAGTTTTAGACGAAGTTTCCTGCTGTTTAGTACGTATGCCGGCATTGGTCTGGAAATACCGGTTTTGGGATTCTGCACAGAAAGGGTTTGCAAACCGCTGAATCCACACATGAGTTTAACTCTGTCAGTTGAATGCACACATTGACAACCATTCAGTTAGATAGCTCCGTTTTGGTTTTAGAAGCAGATATTTCTCTGTACAGGCTATGGTCCCATTCACGCGGGAATATCCCAACACAGCTCCTAGAAGAAACGTGTTTCTGGCTCGCTGAATCTCAACATAGATTCAACTCTCTTAGGTGAACCTACGCACAGCAGAGCAGTTTCAAAGAAACGTTTCTCCTGAGTTTTAGACGAAGTTTCCTGCTGTTTAATACGTATGCCGGCATTGGGCTGGAAATACCGGTTTTGGGATTCTGCACAGAAAGGTTTTGCAAACCGCTGATTCCACACGTGAGTTCAATTCTGTCAGTTGAATGTACACATTGACAACCATTCAGTTAGATAGCTCCGTTTTGGTTTTAGAAGCAGATATTTCTCTGTACAGCCTATGGTCCCGTTCACTCGGGAAAATCCCAACGCAGCTCCTAGAAGAAACGTGTTTCTGACTCGCTGAATCTCAACATAGATTCAATTCTCTTAGGTGAACGAACGCACAGGAGAGCAGTTTCAAGGAAACGTTTCTCCTGAGTTTTAAACGAAGTTTCCTGCTGTTTAGTACGTATGCCGGCATTGGGCTGGAAATACCGGTTTTGGGATTCTGCACAGAAAGGGTTAGCAAACGCTGAATCCACACAAGAGTTTAACTCTGTCAGTTGAATGCACACAATGACAACCATGCAGTTAGATAGCTCCGTTTTGGTTTTAGAAGCAGATATTTCTCTGTACAACCTATGGTCCCATTCACTCGGGAATATCCCAACGCAGCTCCTAGAAGAAACGTGTTTCTGACTCGCTGAATCTCAACATAGATTGACCTTTCTTAGCTGAACGAACGCACAGCAGAGCAGTTTCAAGGAAACGTTTCTACTGAGTTTTAGACGAAGTTTCCTGCTGTTTAGTACGTGTGCCGGCATTGGGCTGGAATTACCGGTTTTGGGATTCTGCACAGAAAGGGTTTGCAAACTGCTGAATCCACACGTCAGTTTAGCTCTGTCAGTTGAATGCACACATTGACAACCATTCAGTTAGATAGCTCCGTTTTGGTTTTAGAAGCAGATATTTCTCTGAACAGCCTATGGTCCCATTCACTCGGGAATATCCCAACGCAGCTCCTAGAAGAAACGTGTTTCTGACTCGCTGAATCTCAACATAGATTCAACTCTCTTATCTGAACGAACGCACAGCAGAGCAGCTTCAAGGAAACGTTTCTCCTGAGTTTTAGACGAAATTTCCTGCTGTTTAGTACGTATGCCGTCATTGGGCTGGAAATACCGGTTTAGGGATTCTTCACAGAAAGGGTTTGCAAACCGCTGAATCCACACAAGAGTTTAACTCTGTCAGTTGAATACACACAATGACAACCATTCAGTTAGATAGCTCCGTTTTGATTTTAGAAGCAGATATTTCTCTGTACAGCCTATGGTCCCATTCACTCGGGAATATCCCAACGCAGCTCCTAGAAGAAACGTGTTTCTGACTCGCTGAATCTCAACATAGATTGACCTCTCTTAGGTGAACGAACGCACAGCAGAGCAGTTTCAAGGAAACGTTTCTCCTGAGTTTTAGACGAAGTTTCCTGCTGTTTAGTACGTATGCCGGCATTGGGCTGGAAATACCGGTTTTGGGATTCTGCACAGAAAGGGTTTGCAAACCGCTGAATCCACACAAGAGTTTAACTCTGTCAGTTGAATGCACACATTGACAACCATTCAGTTAGATAGCTCCGTTTTGGTTTTAGAAGCAGATATTTCTCTGAACAGCCTATGGTCCCATTCACTCGGGATTATCCCAACGCAGCTCCTAGAAGAAACGTGTTTCTGACTCGCTGAATCTCAACATAGATTCAACTCTCTTAGCTGAACGAACGCACAGCAGAGCAGTTTCAAGGAAACGTTTCTCCTGAGTTTTAGACGAAGTTTCCTGCTGTTTAGTACGTATGCCGGCATTGGGCTGGAAATACCGGTTTTGGGATTCTTCACAGAAAGTGTTTGCAAACCGCTGAATCCACACGTCAGTTTAACTCTGTCAGTTGAATGCACACATTGACAACCATTCAGTTAGATAGCTCCGTTTTGGTTTTAGGAGCAGATATTTCTCTGTACAGCATATGGTCCCTTCACTCTGGAATATCCCATCGCAGCTCCTAGAAGAAACATGTTTCTGACTGCTGAATCTCAACATAGATTCAACTCTCTTAGGTGAACGAACGCACAGCACAGCAGTTTCAAGGAAACATTTCTCCTGAGTTTTAGACGAAGTTTCCTGCTGTTTAGTACGTATGCCGGCATTGGTCTGGAAATACCGGTTTTGGGATTCTGCACAGAAAGGGTTTGCAAACCGCTGAATCCACACATGAGTTTAACTCTGTCAGTTGAATGCACACATTGACAACCATTCAGTTAGATAGCTCCGTTTTGGTTTTAGAAGCAGATATTTCTCTGTATAGGCTATGGTCCCATTCATGCGGGAATATCCCAACACAGCTCCTAGAAGAAACGTGTTTCTGGCTCGCTGAATCTCAACATAGATTCAACTCTCTTAGGTGAACCTACGCACAGCAGAGCAGTTTCAAAGAAACGTTTCTCCTGAGTTTTAGACGAAGTTTCCTGCTGTTTAATACGTATGCCGGCATTGGGCTTGCAATACCGGTTTTGGGATTCTGCACAGAAAGGTTTTGCAAACCGCTGATTCCACACGTGAGTTCAATTCTGTCAGTTGAATGCACACATTGACAACCATTCAGTTAGATAGCTCCGTTTTGGTTTTAGAAGCAGATATTTCTCTGTACAGCCTATGGTCCCGTTCACTCGGGAAAATCCCAACGCAGCTCCTAGAAGAAACGTGTTTCTGACTCGCTGAATCTCAACATAGATTCAATTCTCTTAGGTGAATGAACGCACAGGAGAGCAGTTTCAAGGAAACGTTTCTCCTGAGTTTTAAACGAAGTTTCCTGCTGTTTAGTACGTATGCCGGCATTGGGCTGGAAATACCGGTTTTGGGATTCTGCACAGAAAGGGTTAGCAAACGCTGAATCCACACAAGAGTTTAACTCTGTCAGTTGAATGCACACAATGACAACCATGCAGTTAGATAGCTCCGTTTTGGTTTTAGAAGCAGATATTTCTCTGTACAACCTATGGTCCCATTCACTCGGGAATATCCCAACGCAGCTCCTAGAAGAAACGTGTTTCTGACTCGCTGAATCTCAACATAGATTGACCTTTCTTAGCTGAACGAACGCACAGCAGAGCAGTTTCAAGGAAACGTTTCTACTGAGTTTTAGACGAAGTTTCCTGCTGTTTAGTACGTATGCCGGCATTGGGCTGGAAATACCGGTTTTGGGATTCTGCACAGAAAGGGTTTGCAAACTGCTGAATCCACACGTCAGTTTAGCTCTGTCAGTTGAATGCACACATTGACAACCATTCAGTTAGATAGCTCCGTTTTGGTTTTAGAAGCAGATATTTCTCTGAACAGCCTATGGTCCCATTCACTCGGGAATATCCCAACGCAGCTCCTAGAAGAAACGTGTTTCTGACTCGCTGAATCTCAACATAGATTCAACTCTCTTAGGTGAACGAACGCACAGCAGAGCAGCTTCAAGGAAACGTTTCTCCTGAGTTTTAGACGAAGTTTCCTGCTGTTTAGTACGTATGCCGTCATTGGGCTGGAAATACCGGTTTTGGGATTCTTCACAGAAAGGGTTTGCAAACCGCTGAATCCACACGTCAGTTTAACTCTGTCAGTTGAATGCACACATTGACAACCATTCAGTTAGATAGCTCCGTTTTGGTTTTAGGAGCAGATATTTCTCTGTACAGCCTATGGTCCCTTCACTCTGGAATATCCCATCGCAGCTCCTAGAAGAAACATGTTTCTGACTGCTGAATCTCAACATAGATTCAACTCTCTTAGGTGAACGAACGCACAGCAGAGCAGTTTCAAGGAAACGTTTCTCCTGAGTTTTAGACGAAGTTTCCTGCTGTTTAGTACGTATGCCGGCATTGGGCTGGAAATACCGGTTTTGGGATTCTGCACAGAAAGGGTTTGCAAACCGCTGAATCCACACGTGAGTTTAACTCTGTCAGTTGAATGCACACATTGACAACCATTCAGTTAGAGAGCTCCGTTTTGGTTTTAGAAGCAGATATTTCTCTGTACAGCCTATGGTCCCATTCACTCGGGAATATCCCAACGCAGCTCCTAGAAGAAACGTGTTTCTGAGTCGCTGAATCTCAACATAGATTCAACTCTCTTAGATGAACGAACGCACAGCAGAGCAGTTTCAAGGAAACGTTTCTCCTGAGTTTTAGATGAAGTTTCCTGCTGTTTAGTACATATGCCGGCATTGGGCTGGAAATACCGGTTTTGGGATTTTTCAGAGAAACGTTTTGCAAACCGCTGAATCCACACGTGAGTTTAACACTGTCAGTTGAATGCACACATTGACCACCATTCAGTTAGATAGCTCCGTTTTGGTTTTAGAAGCAGATATTTCTCTGTACAGTCTATGGTCCCAGTCACTCGGGAATATCCCAACGCACTGCCTAGAAGAAACGTGTTTCTGACTCGCTGAATAGCAACATAGATTCAACTCTCTTAGGTGAACGAACGCACAGCAGAGCAGTTTGAAGGAAACCTTTCTCCTGAGTTTTAGACGAAGTTTCCTGCTGTTTAGTACGTATGCCGGCATTGGGCTGGAAATACCGGTTTTGGGATTCTGCACAGAAAGGGTTTGCAAACCGCTGAATCCACACGTGATTTTAGCTCTGTCAGTTGAATGCACACATTGACAACCATTCAGTTAGATAGCTCCGTTTTGGTTTTAGAAGCAGATATTTCTCTGTACAGCCTATGGTCCCATTCACTCTAGAATATCCCATTGCAGCTCCTAGAAGAAACGTGTCTCCGACTCGCTGAATCTCAACAAAGATTCAACTCTCTTAGGTGAACGAACGCACAGCAGAGCAGTTTCAAGGAATCGTTTCTCCTGAGGTTTAGACGAAGTTTCCTGCTGTTTAGTACGTATGCCGGCATTGGGCTGGAAATACCGGTTTTGGGATTCTGCACAGAAAGGGTTTGCAAACCGCTGAATCCACACGTGAGTTTAACTCTGTCAGGTGAATGCACACATTGACAACCATTCAGTTAGATACCTCCGTTTTGGTTTTAGAAGCAGATATTTCTCTGTACAGCCTATGGTCCCTTCTCTCTGGAATATCCCATCGCAGCTCCTAGAAGAAACATGTTTCTGACTGCTGAATCTCAACATAGTTTCAACTCTCTTAGGTGAAGGAACGCACAGCAGAGAAGTTTCAAGGAAACGTTTCTCCTGCGTTTTAGACGAAGTTTACTGCTGTTTAGTACGCATGCCGGCATTGGGCTGGAAATACCGGTTTTGGGATTCTGCACAGAAAGGTTTTGCAAACCGCTGAATCCACACGTGAGTTCAACTCTGACATTTGAATGCACACATTGAAAACCATTCAATGAGATAGCTCCGTTTTGGTTTTAGGAGCAGATATTTCTCTGTACAGCCTATGGTCCCATTCACTAGGGAAAATCCCAACACAGCTCCTAGAGGAAACGTGTTTCTGACTCGCTGAATCTCAACATAGATTCAACTCTCTTAGGTGAACGAACGCACAGCAGAGCAGTTTCAAGGAAACGTTTCTCCTGAGTTTTAGATGAAGTTTCCTGCTGTTTAGTACGTATGCCGGCATTGGGCTGGAAATACCGGTTTTGGGATTTTTCAGAGAAACGTTTTGCAAACCGCTGAATCCACACGTGAGTTTAACACTGTCAGTTGAATGCACACATTGACCACCATTCAGTTAGATAGCTCCGTTTTGGTTTTAGAAGCAGATATTTCTCTGTACAGTCTATGGTCCCAGTCACTCGGGAATATCCCAACGCACTTCCTAGAAGAAACGTGTTTCTGACTCGCTGAATAGCAACATAGATTCAACTCTCTTAGGTGAACGAACGCACAGCAGAGCAGTTTGAAGGAAACCTTTCTCCTGAGTTTTAGACGAAGTTTCCTGCTGTTTAGTACGTATGCCGGCATTGGGCTGGAAATACCGGTTTTGGGATTCTGCACAGAAAGGGTTTGCAAACCGCTGAATCCACACAAGAGTTTAACTCTGTCAGTTGAATGCACACATTGACAACCATTCAGTTAGATAGCTCCGTTTTGGTTTTAGAAGCAGATATTTCTCTGAACAGCCTATGGTCCCATTCACTCGGGATTATCCCAACGCAGCTCCTAGAAGAAACGTGTTTCTGACTCGCTGAATCTCAACATAGATTCAACTCTCTTAGCTGAACGAACGCACAGCAGAGCAGTTTCAAGGAAACGTTTCTCCTGAGTTTTAGACGAAGTTTCCTGCTGTTTAGTACGTATGCCGGCATTGGGCTGGAAATACCGGTTTTGGGATTCTTCACAGAAAGTGTTTGCAAACCGCTGAATCCACACGTCAGTTTAACTCTGTCAGTTGAATGCACACATTGACAACCATTCAGTTAGATAGCTCCGTTTTGGTTTTAGGAGCAGATATTTCTCTGTACAGCATATGGTCCCTTCACTCTGGAATATCCCATCGCAGCTCCTAGAAGAAACATGTTTCTGACTGCTGAATCTCAACATAGATTCAACTCTCTTAGGTGAACGAACGCACAGCACAGCAGTTTCAAGGAAACATTTCTCCTGAGTTTTAGACGAAGTTTCCTGCTGTTTAGTACGTATGCCGGCATTGGTCTGGAAATACCGGTTTTGGGATTCTGCACAGAAAGGGTTTGCAAACCGCTGAATCCACACATGAGTTTAACTCTGTCAGTTGAATGCACACATTGACAACCATTCAGTTAGATAGCTCCGTTTTGGTTTTAGAAGCAGATATTTCTCTGTATAGGCTATGGTCCCATTCATGCGGGAATATCCCAACACAGCTCCTAGAAGAAACGTGTTTCTGGCTCGCTGAATCTCAACATAGATTCAACTCTCTTAGGTGAACCTACGCACAGCAGAGCAGTTTCAAAGAAACGTTTCTCCTGAGTTTTAGACGAAGTTTCCTGCTGTTTAATACGTATGCCGGCATTGGGCTTGCAATACCGGTTTTGGGATTCTGCACAGAAAGGTTTTGCAAACCGCTGATTCCACACGTGAGTTCAATTCTGTCAGTTGAATGCACACATTGACAACCATTCAGTTAGATAGCTCCGTTTTGGTTTTAGAAGCAGATATTTCTCTGTACAGCCTATGGTCCCGTTCACTCGGGAAAATCCCAACGCAGCTCCTAGAAGAAACGTGTTTCTGACTCGCTGAATCTCAACATAGATTCAATTCTCTTAGGTGAATGAACGCACAGGAGAGCAGTTTCAAGGAAACGTTTCTCCTGAGTTTTAAACGAAGTTTCCTGCTGTTTAGTACGTATGCCGGCATTGGGCTGGAAATACCGGTTTTGGGATTCTGCACAGAAAGGGTTAGCAAACGCTGAATCCACACAAGAGTTTACCTCTGTCAGTTGAATGCACACAATGACAACCATGCAGTTAGATAGCTCCGTTTTGGTTTTAGAAGCAGATATTTCTCTGTACAACCTATGGTCCCATTCACTCGGGAATATCCCAACGCAGCTCCTAGAAGAAACGTGTTTCTGACTCGCTGAATCTCAACATAGATTGACCTTTCTTAGCTGAACGAACGCACAGCAGAGCAGTTTCAAGGAAACGTTTCTACTGAGTTTTAGACGAAGTTTCCTGCTGTTTAGTACGTATGCCGGCATTGGGCTGGAAATACCGGTTTTGGGATTCTGCACAGAAAGGGTTTGCAAACTGCTGAATCCACACGTCAGTTTAGCTCTGTCAGTTGAATGCACACATTGACAACCATTCAGTTAGATAGCTCCGTTTTGGTTTTAGAAGCAGATATTTCTCTGAACAGCCTATGGTCCCATTCACTCGGGAATATCCCAACGCAGCTCCTAGAAGAAACGTGTTTCTGACTCGCTGAATCTCAACATAGATTCAACTCTCTTAGGTGAACGAACGCACAGCAGAGCAGCTTCAAGGAAACGTTTCTCCTGAGTTTTAGACGAAGTTTCCTGCTGTTTAGTACGTATGCCGTCATTGGGCTGGAAATACCGGTTTTGGGATTCTTCACAGAAAGGGTTTGCAAACCGCTGAATCCACACGTCAGTTTAACTCTGTCAGTTGAATGCACACATTGACAACCATTCAGTTAGATAGCTCCGTTTTGGTTTTAGGAGCAGATATTTCTCTGTACAGCCTATGGTCCCTTCACTCTGGAATATCCCATCGCAGCTCCTAGAAGAAACATGTTTCTGACTGCTGAATCTCAACATAGATTCAACTCTCTTAAGTGAACGAACGCACAGCAGAGCAGGTTCAAGGAAACGTTTCTCCTGAGTTTTAGACGAAGTTTCCTGCTGTTTAGTACGTATGCCGGCATTGGGCTGGAAATACCGGTTTTGGGATTCTGCACAGAAAGGGTTTGCAAACCGCTGAATCCACACGTGAGTTTAACTCTGTCAGTTGAATGCACACATTGACAACCATTCAGTTAGAGAGCTCCGTTTTGGTTTTAGAAGCAGATATTTCTCTGTACAGCCTATGGTCCCATTCACTCGGGAATATCCCAACGCAGCTCCTAGAAGAAACGTGTTTCTGAGTCGCTGAATCTCAACATAGATTCAACTCTCTTAGATGAACGAACGCACAGCAGAGCAGTTTCAAGGAAACGTTTCTCCTGAGTTTTAGATGAAGTTTCCTGCTGTTTAGTACGTATGCCGGCATTGGGCTGGAAATACCGGTTTTGGGATTTTTCAGAGAAACGTTTTGCAAACCGCTGAATCCACACGTGAGTTTAACACTGTCAGTTGAATGCACACATTGACCACCATTCAGTTAGATAGCTCCGTTTTGGTTTTAGAAGCAGATATTTCTCTGTACAGTCTATGGTCCCAGTCACTCGGGAATATCCCAACGCACTGCCTAGAAGAAACGTGTTTCTGACTCGCTGAATAGCAACATAGATTCAACTCTCTTAGGTGAACGAACGCACAGCAGAGCAGTTTGAAGGAAACCTTTCTCCTGAGTTTTAGACGAAGTTTCCTGCTGTTTAGTACGTATGCCGGCATTGGGCTGGAAATACCGGTTTTGGGATTCTGCACAGAAAGGGTTTGCAAACCGCTGAATCCACACAAGAGTTTAACTCTGTCAGTTGAATGCACACATTGACAACCATTCAGTTAGATAGCTCCGTTTTGGTTTTAGAAGCAGATATTTCTCTGAACAGCCTATGGTCCCATTCACTCGGGATTATCCCAACGCAGCTCCTAGAAGAAACGTGTTTCTGACTCGCTGAATCTCAACATAGATTCAACTCTCTTAGCTGAACGAACGCACAGCAGAGCAGTTTCAAGGAAACGTTTCTCCTGAGTTTTAGACGAAGTTTCCTGCTGTTTAGTACGTATGCCGGCATTGGGCTGGAAATACCGGTTTTGGGATTCTTCACAGAAAGTGTTTGCAAACCGCTGAATCCACACGTCAGTTTAACTCTGTCAGTTGAATGCACACATTGACAACCATTCAGTTAGATAGCTCCGTTTTGGTTTTAGGAGCAGATATTTCTCTGTACAGCATATGGTCCCTTCACTCTGGAATATCCCATCGCAGCTCCTAGAAGAAACATGTTTCTGACTGCTGAATCTCAACATAGATTCAACTCTCTTAGGTGAACGAACGCACAGCACAGCAGTTTCAAGGAAACATTTCTCCTGAGTTTTAGACGAAGTTTCCTGCTGTTTAGTACGTATGCCGGCATTGGTCTGGAAATACCGGTTTTGGGATTCTGCACAGAAAGGGTTTGCAAACCGCTGAATCCACACATGAGTTTAACTCTGTCAGTTGAATGCACACATTGACAACCATTCAGTTAGATAGCTCCGTTTTGGTTTTAGAAGCAGATATTTCTCTGTATAGGCTATGGTCCCATTCATGCGGGAATATCCCAACACAGCTCCTAGAAGAAACGTGTTTCTGGCTCGCTGAATCTCAACATAGATTCAACTCTCTTAGGTGAACCTACGCACAGCAGAGCAGTTTCAAAGAAACGTTTCTCCTGAGTTTTAGACGAAGTTTCCTGCTGTTTAATACGTATGCCGGCATTGGGCTTGCAATACCGGTTTTGGGATTCTGCACAGAAAGGTTTTGCAAACCGCTGATTCCACACGTGAGTTCAATTCTGTCAGTTGAATGCACACATTGACAACCATTCAGTTAGATAGCTCCGTTTTGGTTTTAGAAGCAGATATTTCTCTGTACAGCCTATGGTCCCGTTCACTCGGGAAAATCCCAACGCAGCTCCTAGAAGAAACGTGTTTCTGACTCGCTGAATCTCAACATAGATTCAATTCTCTTAGGTGAATGAACGCACAGGAGAGCAGTTTCAAGGAAACGTTTCTCCTGAGTTTTAAACGAAGTTTCCTGCTGTTTAGTACGTATGACGGCATTGGGCTGGAAATACCGGTTTTGGGATTCTGCACAGAAAGGGTTAGCAAACGCTGAATCCACACAAGAGTTTAACTCTGTCAGTTGAATGCACACAATGACAACCATGCAGTTAGATAGCTCCGTTTTGGTTTTAGAAGCAGATATTTCTCTGTACAACCTATGGTCCCATTCACTCGGGAATATCCCAACGCAGCTCCTAGAAGAAACGTGTTTCTGACTCGCTGAATCTCAACATAGATTGACCTTTCTTAGCTGAACGAACGCACAGCAGAGCAGTTTCAAGGAAACGTTTCTACTGAGTTTTAGACGAAGTTTCCTGCTGTTTAGTACGTATGCCGGCATTGGGCTGGAAATACCGGTTTTGGGATTCTGCACAGAAAGGGTTTGCAAACTGCTGAATCCACACGTCAGTTTAGCTCTGTCAGTTGAATGCACACATTGACAACCATTCAGTTAGATAGCTCCGTTTTGGTTTTAGAAGCAGATATTTCTCTGAACAGCCTATGGTCCCATTCACTCGGGAATATCCCAACGCAGCTCCTAGAAGAAACGTGTTTCTGACTCGCTGAATCTCAACATAGATTCAACTCTCTTAGGTGAACGAACGCACAGCAGAGCAGCTTCAAGGAAACGTTTCTCCTGAGTTTTAGACGAAGTTTCCTGCTGTTTAGTACGTATGCCGTCATTGGGCTGGAAATACCGGTTTTGGGATTCTTCACAGAAAGGGTTTGCAAACCGCTGAATCCACACGTCAGTTTAACTCTGTCAGTTGAATGCACACATTGACAACCATTCAGTTAGATAGCTCCGTTTTGGTTTTAGGAGCAGATATTTCTCTGTACAGCCTATGGTCCCTTCACTCTGGAATATCCCATCGCAGCTCCTAGAAGAAACATGTTTCTGACTGCTGAATCTCAACATAGATTCAACTCTCTTAGGTGAACGAACGCACAGCAGAGCAGTTTCAAGGAAACGTTTCTCCTGAGTTTTAGACGAAGTTTCCTGCTGTTTAGTACGTATGCCGGCATTGGGCTGGAAATACCGGTTTTGGGATTCTGCACAGAAAGGGTTTGCAAACCGCTGAATCCACACGTGAGTTTAACTCTGTCAGTTGAATGCACACATTGACAACCATTCAGTTAGAGAGCTCCGTTTTGGTTTTAGAAGCAGATATTTCTCTGTACAGCCTATGGTCCCATTCACTCGGGAATATCCCAACGCAGCTCCTAGAAGAAACGTGTTTCTGAGTCGCTGAATCTCAACATAGATTCAACTCTCTTAGATGAACGAACGCACAGCAGAGCAGTTTCAAGGAAACGTTTCTCCTGAGTTTTAGATGAAGTTTCCTGCTGTTTAGTACGTATGCCGGCATTGGGCTGGAAATACCGGTTTTGGGATTTTTCAGAGAAACGTTTTGCAAACCGCTGAATCCACACGTGAGTTTAACACTGTCAGTTGAATGCACACATTGACCACCATTCAGTTAGATAGCTCCGTTTTGGTTTTAGAAGCAGATATTTCTCTGTACAGTCTATGGTCCCAGTCACTCGGGAATATTCCAACGCACTTCCTAGAAGAAACGTGTTTCTGACTCGCTGAGTAGCAACATAGATTCAACTCTCTTAGGTGAACGAACGCACAGCAGAGCAGTTTGAAGGAAACCTTTCTCCTGAGTTTTAGACGAAGTTTCCTGCTGTTTAGTTCGTATGACGGCATTGGTCTGGAAATACCGGTTTTGGGATTCTGCACAGAAAGGGTTTGCAAACCGCTGAATCCACACGTGATTTTAGCTCTGTCAGTTGAATGCACACATTGACAACCATTCAGTTAGATAGCTCCGTTTTGGTTTTAGAAGCAGATATTTCTCTGTACAGCCTATGGTCCCATTCACTCTAGAATATCCCATTGCAGCTCCTAGAAGAAACGTGTCTCCGACTCGCTGAATCTCAACAAAGATTCAACTCTCTTAGGTGAAGGAACGCACAGCAGAGCAGTTTCAAGGAATCGTTTCTCCTGAGTTTTAGACGAAGTTTCCTGCTGTTTAGTACGTATGCCGGCATTGGGCTGGAAATACCGGTTTTCGGATTCTGCACAGAAAGGGTTTGCAAACCGCTGAATCCACACGTGAGTTTAACTCTGTCAGGTGAATGCACACATTGACAACCATTCAGTTAGATACCTCCGTTTTGGTTTTAGGAGCAGATATTTCTCTGTACAGCCTATGGTCCCTTCTCTCTGGAATATCCCATCGCAGCTCCTAGAAGAAACATGTTTCTGACTGCTGAATCTCAACATAGTATCAACTCTCTTAGGTGAAGGAACGCACAGCAGAGAAGTTTCAAGGAAACGTTTCTCCTGCGTTTTAGACGAAGTTTACTGCTGTTTAGTACGCATGCCGGCATTGGGCTGGAAATACCGGTTTTGGGATTCTGCACAGAAAGGTTTTGCAAACCGCTGAATCCACACGTGAGTTCAACTCTGACATTTGAATGCACACATTTTAAACCATTCAATGAGATAGCTCCGTTTTGGTTTTAGGAGCAGATATTTCTCTGTACAGCCTATGGTCCCATTCACTAGGGAAAACCCCAACACAGCTCCTAGAGGAAACGAGTTTCTGACTCGCTGAATCTCAACATAGATTCAACTCTCTTAGGTGAACGAACGCACAGCAGAGCAGTTTCAAGGAAACGTTTCTCCTGAGTTTTAGATGAAGTTTCCTGCTGTTTAGTACGTATGCCGGCATTGGGCTGGAAATACCGGTTTTGGGATTTTTCAGAGAAACGTTTTGCAAACCGCTGAATCCACACGTGAGTTTAACACCGTCAGTTGAATGCACACATTGACCACCATTCAGTTAGATAGCTCCGTTTTGGTTTTAGAAGCAGATATTTCTCTGTACAGTCTATGGGCCCAGTCACTCGGGAATATCCCAACGCAGTTCCTAGAAGAAACGTGTTTCTGACTCGCTGAATAGCAACATAGATTCAACTCTCTTAGGTGAACGAACGCACAGCAGAGCAGTTTGAAGGAAACCTTTCTCCTGAGTTTTATACGAAGTTTCCTGCTGTTTAGTACGTATGCCGGCATTGGGCTGGAAAAACCGGTTTTTGGATTCTGCACAGAAAGGGTTTGCAAACCGCTGAATCCACACGTGATTTTAGCTCTGTCAGTTGAATGCACACATTGACAACCATTCAGTTAGATAGCTCCGTTTTGGTTTTAGAAGCAGATATTTCTCTGTACAGCCTATGGTCCCATTCACTCTAGAATATCCCTTTGCAGCTCCTAGAAGAAACGTGTCTCCGACTCTCTGAATCTCAACATAGATTCAACTCTCTTAGGTGAACGAACGCACAGGAGAGCAGTTTCAAGGAAACGTTTCTCCTGAGTTTTAGACGAAGTTTCCTGCTGTTTAGTACGTATGCCGGCATTGGGCTGGAAATACCGGTTTTGGGATTCTGCACAGAAAGGGTTTGCAAACCGCTGAAACCACACGTGAGTTTACCTCTGTCAGTTGAATGCACACTTTGACAACCATTCAGTTAGATAGCTCCGTTTTGATTTTAGAAGCAGATATTCTCTCTACAGCCTATGGTCCCATTCACTACGGAATATCCCAACGCTGCTCCTAGAAGAAACGTGTTTCTGACTCGCTGAATCTCAACATAGATTCAACTCTCTTAGGTGAACGAACTCACAGCAGAGCAGTTTCAAGGAAACGTTTCTCCTGAGTTTTAGAAGAAGTTTCCTGCTGTTTAGTACGTATGCCGGCATTGAGCTGGAAGTACCGGTTTTGGGATTCTGAACAGAAAGGGTTTGCAAACCGCTGAATCCAAACGTGAGTTTAACTCTGTCAGTTGAATGCACACATTGACAACCATTCAGTTAGATAGCTCCGTTTTGGTTTTAGAAGCAGATATTTCTCTGTACAGCCTATGGTCCCATTCACTCTAGAATATCCCATTGCAGCTCCTAGAAGAAACGTGTCTCCGACTCGCTGAATCTCAACATAGATTCAACTCTCTTAGGTGAACGAACGCACAGCAGAGCAGTTTCAAGGAAACGTTTCTCCTGAGTTTTAGACGAAGTTTCCTGATGTTTAGTACCTATGCCGGCATTGGGCTGGAAATACCGGTTTTGGGATTCTGCACAGAAAGGGTTTGCAAACCGCTGAATCCACACGTGAGTTTAACTCTGTCAGTTGAATGCACACATTGACAACCATTCAGTTAGATAGCTCCGTTTTGGTTTTAGAAGCAGATATTTCTCTGTACAGCCTATGGTCCCATTCACTCGGGAATATCCCAACGCAGCTCCTAGAAGAAACGTGTTTCTGACTCGCTGAAACTCAACATAGATTCAACTCTCTTACGTGAAGGAACGCACAGCAGAGAGGTTTCAAGGAAACGTTTCTCCTGCGTTTTAGACGAAGTTTACTGCTGTTTAGTACGCATGCCGGCATTGGGCTGGAAATACCGGTTTTGGGATTCTGCACAGAAAGGTTTTGCAAACCGCTGAATCCACACGTGAGTTCAACTCTGACATTTCAATGCACACATTGAAAACCATTCAATGAGATAGCTCCGTTTTGGTTTTAGGAGCAGATATTTCTCTGTACAGCCTATGGTCCCATTCACTAGGGAAAATCCCAACACAGCTCCTAGAGGAAACGTGTTTCTGACTCGCTGAATCTCAACATAGATTCAACTCTCTTAGGTGAACGAACGCACAGCAGAGCAGTTTCAAGGAAACGTTTCTCCTGAGTTTTAGACGAAGTTTCCTGCTGTTTAGTACGTATGCCGGCATTGGGCTGGAAATACCGCTTTTGGGATTTTTCAGAGAAACGTTTTGCAAACCGCTGAATCCACACGTGAGTTTAACACTGTCAGTTGAATGCACACATTGACCACCATTCAGTTAGATAGCTCCGTTTTGGTTTTAGAAGCAGATATTTCTCTGTACAGTCTATGGTCCCAGTCACTCGGGAATATCCCAACGCAGTTCCTAGAAGAAACGTGTTTCTGACTCGCTGAATAGCAACATAGATTCAACTCTCTTAGGTGAACGAACGCACAGCAGAGCAGTTTGAAGGAAACCTTTCTCCTGAGTTTTAGACGAAGTTTCCTGCTGTTTAGTACGTATGCCGGCATTGGGCTGGAAATACCGGTTTTGGGATTCTGCACAGAAAGGGTTTGCAAACCGCTGAAACCACACGTGAGTTTACCTCTGTCAGTTGAATGCACACTTTGACAACCATTCAGTTAGATAGCTCCGTTTTGGTTTTAGAAGCAGATATTCTCTCTACAGCCTATGGTCCCATTCACTACGGAATATCCCAACGCTGCTCCTAGAAGAAACGTGTTTCTGACTCGCTGAATCTCAACATAGATTCAACTCTCTTAGGTGAACGAACGCACAGCAGAGCAGTTTCAAGGAAACGTTTCTCCTGAGTTTTAGACGAAGTTTCCTGCTGTTTAGTACGTATGCCGGCATTGAGCTGGAAATACCGGTTTTGGGATTCTGCACAGAAAGGGTTTGCAAACCGCTGAATCCAAACGTGAGTTTAACTCTGTCAGTTGAATGCACACATTGACAACCATTCAGTTAGATAGCTCCGTTTTGGTTTTAGAAGCAGATATTTCTCTGTAGAGCCTATGGTCCCATTCACTCTAGAATATCCCATTGCAGCTCCTAGAAGAAACGTGTCTCCGACTCGCTGAATCTCAACATAGATTCAACTCTCTTAGGTGAACGAACGCACAGCAGAGCAGTTTCAAGGAAACGTTTCTCCTGAGTTTTAGACGAAGTTTCCTGATGTTTAGTACATATGCCGGCATTGGGCTGGAAATACCGGTTTTGGGATTCTGCACAGAAAGGGTTTGCAAACTGCTGAATCCACACGTGAGTTTAACTCCGTCAGTTGAATGCACACATTGACAACCATTCAGTTAGATAGCTCCGTTTTGGTTTTAGAAGCAGATATTTCTCTGTACAGCCTATGGTCCCATTCACTCGGGAATATCCCAACGCAGCTCCTAGAAGAAACGTGTTTCTGACTCGCTGAAACTCAACATAGATTCAACTCTCTTACGTGAAGGAACGCACAGCAGAGAAGTTTCAAGGAAACGTTTCTCCTGCGTTTTAGACGAAGTTTACTGCTGTTTAGTACGCATGCCGGCATTGGGCTGGAAATACCGGTTTTGGGATTCTGCACAGAAAGGTTTTGCAAACCGCTGAATCCACACGTGAGTTCAACTCTGACATTTCAATGCACACATTGAAAACCATTCAATGAGATAGCTCCGTTTTGGTTTTAGGAGCAGATATTTCTCTGTATAGCCTATGGTCCCATTCACTAGGGAAAATCCCAACACAGCTCCTAGAGGAAACGTGTTTCTGACTCGCTGAATCTCAACATAGATTCAACTCTCTTAGGTGAACGAACGCACAGCAGAGCAGTTTCAAGGAAACGTTTCTCCTGAGTTTTAGATGAAGTTTCCTGCTGTTTAGTACGTATGCCGGCATTGGGCTGGAAATACCGGTTTTGGGATTTTTCAGAGAAACGTTTTGCAAACCGCTGAATCCACACGTGAGTTTAACACTGTCAGTTGAATGCACACATTGACCACCATTCAGTTAGATAGCTCCGTTTTGGTTTTAGAAGCAGATATTTCTCTGTACAGTCTATGGTCCCAGTCACTCGGGAATATCCCAACGCAGTTCCTAGAAGAAACGTGTTTCTGACTCGCTGAATAGCAACATAGATTCAACTCTCTTAGGTGAACGAACGCACAGCAGAGCAGTTTGAAGGAAACCTTTCTCCTGAGTTTTAGACGAAGTTTCCTGCTGTTTAGTACGTATGGCGGCATTGGGCTGGAAATACCGGTTTTGGGATTCTGCACAGAAAGGGTTTGCAAACCGCTGAATCCACACGTGATTTTAGCTCTGTCAGTTGAATGCACACATTGACAACCATTCAGTTAGATAGCTCCGTTTTGGTTTTAGAAGCAGATATTTCTCTGTACAGCCTATGGTCCCATTCACTCTAGAATATCCCATTGCAGCTCCTAGAAGAAACGTGTCTCCGACTCGCTGAATCTCAACAAAGATTCAACTCTCTTAGGTGAACGAACGCACAGCAGAGCAGTTTCAAGGAAACGTTTCTCCTGAGTTTTAGACGAAGTTTCCTGCTGTTTAGTACGTATGCCGGCATTGGGCTGGAAATACCGGTTTTGGGATTCTGCACAGAAAGGGTTTGCAAACCGCTGAAACCACACGTGAGTTTACCTCTGTCAGTTGAATGCACACTTTGACAACCATTCAGTTAGATAGCTCCGTTTTGGTTTTAGAAGCAGATATTCTCTCTACAGCCTATGGTCCCATTCACTACGGAATATCCCAACGCTGCTCCTAGAAGAAACGTGTTTCTGACTCGCTGAATCTCAACATAGATTCAACTCTCTTAGGTGAACGAACGCACAGAAGACCAGTTTCAAGGAAACGTTTCTCCTGAGTTTTAGACGAAGTTTCGTGCTGTTTAGTACATATGCCGGCATTGGGCTGGAAATACCGGTTTTGGGATTCTGCACAGAAAGGGTTTGCAAACCGATGAATCCACACGTCAGTTTAGCTCTGTCACTTGAATGCACACATTGACAACCATTCAGTTAGATAGCTCCGGTTTGGTTTTAGAAGCAGATATTTCTCTGTACAGCCTATGGTCCCATTCACTCGGGAATATCCCAACGCAGCTCCTAGAAGAAACGTGTTTCTGACTCGCTGAATCTCAACATAGTTTGAACTCTCTTAGGTGAACGAACGCACAGCAGAGCAGTTTCAAGGAAACGTTTCTCCTGAGTTTTAGACGAAGTTTCCTGCTGTTTAGTACGTATGCCGGCATTGAGCTGGATGTACCGGTTTTGGGATTCTGCACAGAAAGGGTTTGTAAACCGCTGAATCCACACGTCAATTTAACTCTGTCTGTTGAATGCACACATTGACAACCATTCAGTTAGATAGCTCCGTTTTGGTTTTAGAAGCAGATATTTCTCTGTTCAGCCTATGGTCACATTCACTCTAGAATATCCCATTGCAGCTACTAGAAGAAACGTGTTTATGACTCGCTGAATCTCAACATAGATTGAACTCTCTTAGGTGAACGAACGCACAGCAGAGCAGTTTCAAGGAATCGTTTCTCCTGAGTTTTAGACGAAGTTTCCTGCTGTTTGGTACGTATGCCGGCATTGGGCTGGAAATACCGGTTTTGGGATTCTGCACAGAAAGTGTTTGCAAACCGCTGATACCACACGTGAGTTTACCTCTGTCAGTTGAATGCTCACTTTGACAACCATTCAGTTAGATAGCTCCGTTTTGGTTTAGAAGCAGATATTCTCTCTACAGCCTATGGTCCCATTCACTACGGAATATCCCAACGCTGCTCCTAGAAGAAACGTGTTTCTGACTCGCTGAATCTCAACATAGATTCAACCCTCTTAGGTGATCGAACGCACAGCAGAGCAGTTTCAAGGAAACGTTTCTCCTGAGTTTTAGACGAAGTTTCCTGCTGTTTAGTACGTATGCCGGCATTGAGCTGGATGTACCGGTTTTGGGATTCTGCACAGAAAGGGTTTGCAAACCGCTGAAACCACACGTGAGTTTACCTCTGTCAGTTGAATGCACACTTTGACAACCATTCAGTTAGATAGCTCCGTTTTGGTTTTAGAAGCAGATATTCTCTCTACAGCCTATGGTCCCATTCACTACGGAATATCCCAACGCTGCTCCTAGAAGAAACGTGTTTCTGACTCGCTGAATCTCAACATAGATTCAACTCTCTTAGGTGAACGAACGCACAGAAGACCAGTTTCAAGGAAACGTTTCTCCTGAGTTTTAGACGAAGTTTCGTGCTGTTTAGTACATATGCCGGCATTGGGCTGGAAATACCGGTTTTGGGATTCTGCACAGAAAGGGTTTGCAAACCGATGAATCCACACGTCAGTTTAGCTCTGTCACTTGAATGCACACATTGACAACCATTCAGTTAGATAGCTCCGGTTTGGTTTTAGAAGCAGATATTTCTCTGTACAGCCTATGGTCCCATTCACTCGGGAATATCCCAACGCAGCTCCTAGAAGAAACGTGTTTCTGACTCGCTGAATCTCAACATAGTTTGAACTCTCTTAGGTGAACGAACGCACAGCAGAGCAGTTTCAAGGAAACGTTTCTCCTGAGTTTTAGACGAAGTTTCCTGCTGTTTAGTACGTATGCCGGCATTGAGCTGGATGTACCGGTTTTGGGATTCTGCACAGAAAGGGTTTGTAAACCGCTGAATCCACACGTCAGTTTAACTCTGTCTGTTGAATGCACACATTGACAACCATTCAGTTAGATAGCTCCGTTTTGGTTTTAGAAGCAGATATTTCTCTGTTCAGCCTATGGTCACATTCACTCTAGAATATCCCATTGCAGCTACTAGAAGAAACGTGTTTATGACTCGCTGAATCTCAACATAGATTGAACTCTCTTAGGTGAACGAACGCACAGCAGAGCAGTTTCAAGGAATCGTTTCTCCTGAGTTTTAGACGAAGTTTCCTGCTGTTTGGTACGTATGCCGGCATTGGGCTGGAAATACCGGTTTTGGGATTCTGCACAGAAAGTGTTTGCAAACCGCTGATACCACACGTGAGTTTACCTCTGTCAGTTGAATGCTCACTTTGACAACCATTCAGTTAGATAGCTCCGTTTTGGTTTAGAAGCAGATATTCTCTCTACAGCCTATGGTCCCATTCACTACGGAATATCCCAACGCTGCTCCTAGAAGAAACGTGTTTCTGACTCGCTGAATCTCAACATAGATTCAACCCTCTTAGGTGATCGAACGCACAGCAGAGCAGTTTCAAGGAAACGTTTCTCCTGAGTTTTAGACGAAGTTTCCTGCTGTTTAGTACGTATGCCGGCATTGGGCTGGAAATACCGGTTTTGGGATTCTGCACAGAAAGGGTTTGCAAACCGCTGAATCCAAACGTGAGTTAAACTCTGTCAGTTGAATGCACACATTGACAACCATTCAGTTAGATAGCTCCGTTTTGCTTTTAGAAGCAGATATTTCTCTGTACAGCCTATGGTCCCATTCACTCTAGAATATCCCATTGCAGCTCCTAGAAGAAACGTGTCTCCGACTCGCTGAATCTTAACATAGATTCAACTCTCTTAGGTGAACGAACGCACAGCAGAGCCGTTTCAAGGAAACGTTTCTCCTGAGTTTTAGACGAAGTTTCCTGCTGTTTAGTTCGTATGCCGGCATTGGGCTGGAAATACGGGTTTTGGGATTCTGCACAGAAAGGGTTTGCAAACCGCTGAAACAACCCGTGAGGTTTCCTCTGTCAGTTGAATGCACACTTTGACAACCATTCAGCTAAATAGCTCCGTTTTGGTTTTAGAAGCAGATATTTCTCTCTACAGCCTATGGTCCCATTCACTCCGGAATATCCCAACGCAGCTCGTAGAAGAAACGTGTTTCTGACTCGCTGAATATCAACATAGATTCAACTCTCTTAGGTGAACGAAGGCACAGCAGAGCAGTTTCAAGGAAACGTTTCTCCTGAGTTTTAGACGAAGTTTCCTGCTGTTTAGTACGTATGCCGGCATTGGGCTGGAAATACCGGTTTTGGGATTCTGCACAGGAAGGGTTTGCAAACCGCTGAATCCACACGTCAGTTTAGCTCTGTCACTTGAATGCACACATTGACAACCATTCAGTTAGATTGCTCCGGTTTGGTTTTAGAAGCATATATTTCTCTGTACAGCCTATGGTCCCATTCACTCGGGAATATCCCAACGCAGCTCCTCGAAGAAACGTGTTTCTGACTCGCTGAATCTCAACATAGATTCAACTCTCTTGGGTGAACGAACGCACAGCAGAGCAGTTTCAAGGAAACGTTTCTCCTGAGTTTTAGACGAAGTTTCCTGCTGTTTAGTACGTATGCCGGCATTGAGCTGGATGTACCGGTTTTGGGATTCTGCACAGAAAGGGTTTGCAAACCGCTGAACCCACACGTCAGTTTAACTCTGTCAGTTGAATGCACACATTGACAACCATTCAGTTAGATAGCTCCGTTTTGGTTTTAGAAGCAGATATTTCTCTGTTCAGCCAATGGTCACATTCACTCTAGAATATCCCATTGCAGCTACTAGAAGAAACGTGTTTATGACTCGCTGAATCTCAACATAGATTCAACTCTCTTAGGTGAACGAACGCACAGCAGAGCAGTTTCAAGGAAACGTTTCTCCTGAGTTTTAGACGAAGTTTCCTGCTGTTTAGTACGTATGCCGGCATAGGGCTGGAAATACCGGTTTTGGGATTCTGCACAGAAAGGGTTTGCAAACCGCTGAAACCACACGTGAGTTTACCTCTGTCAGTTGAATGCACACTTTGCCAACCATTCAGTTAGATAGCTCCGTTTTGGTTTTAGAAGCAGATATTCTCTCTACAGCCTATGGTCCCATTCACTACGGAATATCCCAACGCTGCTAGTAGAAGAAACGTGTTTCTGACACGCTGAATCTCAACATAGATTGAACTCTCTTAGGTGAACGAACGCACAGCAGAGCAGTTTCAAGGAAACGTTTCTCCTGAGTTTTAGACGAAGTTTCCTGCTGTTTAGTACGTATGCCGGCATTGAGCTGGATGTACCGATTTTGGGATTCTGCACAGAAAGGGTTTGCAAACCGCTGAATCCACACGTCAGTTTAACTCTGTCAGTTGAATGCACACATTGACAACCATTCAGTTAGATAGCTCCGTTTTGGTTTTAGAAGCAGATATTTCTCTGTTCAGCCAATTGTCACATTCACTCTAGAATATCCCATTGCAGCTACTAGAAGAAACGTGTTTATGACTCGCTGAATCTCAACATAGATTCAACTCTCTTAGGTGAACGAACGCACAGCAGAGCAGTTTCAAGGAAACGTTTCTCCTGAGTTTTAGACGAAGTTTCCTGTTGTTTAGTACGTATGCCGACATTGGGCTGGAAATACCGGTTTTGGGATTCTGCACAGAAAGGGTTTGCAAACCGCTGAAACCACACGTGAGTTTACCTCTGTCAGTTGAATGCACACTTTGACAACCATTCAGTTAGATGGCTCCGTTTTGGTTTTAGAAGCAGATATTCTCTCTACAGCCTATGGTCCCATTCACTACGGAATATCCCAACGCTGCTAGTAGAAGAAACGTGTTTCTGACACGCTGAAACTCAACATAGATTGAACTCTCTTAGGTGAACGAAAGCACAGCAGAGCAGTTTCAAGGAAACGTTTCTCCTGAGTTTTAGACGAAGTTTCCTGCTGTTTAGTACATATGCCGGCTTTCGGCTGGAATACCGGTTTTGGGATTCTGCACAGAAAGGGTTTGCAAACCGCTGAATCCACACGTGAGTTTAACTCTGTCAGTTGAATGCACACATTGACAACCATTCAGTTAGATAGCTCCGTTTTGGTTTTAGAAGCAGATATCTCTATATACAGCCTATGGTCCCATTCACTCGGGAATATCCCAACGCAGCTCCTAGAACAAACGTGTTTCTGACTCGCTGAAACTCAACATAGATACAACTCTCTTAGGTGAACGAACGCACAGCAGAGCAGTTTCAAGGAAACGTTTCTCCTGAGTTTTAGACGAAGTTTCCTGCTGTTTAGTACGTATGCCGGCATTGGGCTGGAAATACCGGTTTTGGGATTCTGCACAGAAAGGGTTTGCAAACCGCTGAAACCACACGTGAGTTTACCTCTGTCAGTTGAATGCACACTTTGACAACCATTCAGTTAGATAGCTCCGTTTTGGTTTTAGAAGCAGATATTCTCTCTACAACCTATGGTCCCATTCACTACGGAATATCCCAACGCTGCTCCTAGAAGAAACGTGTTTCTGACTCGCTGAATCTCAACATAGATTGAACTCTCTTAGGTGAACGAAAGCAGAGCAGAGCAGTTTCAAGGAAACGTTTCTCCTGAGTTTTAGACGAAGTTTCCTGCTGTTTAGGACGTATGCCGGCATTGGGCTGGAAATACCGGTTTTGGGATTCTGCACAGAAAGGGTTTGCAAACCGCTGAATCCACACGTGAGTTTAGCTCTGTCAGTTGAATGCACACATTGACAACCATTCAGTTAGATAGCTCCGTTTTGGTTTTAGAAGCAGATATTTCCCTGTACAGAGTATGGTCCCATTCACTCGGGAAAATCCCAACGCAGCTCCTAGAAGAAACGTGTTTCTGACTCGCTGAAACTCAACATAGATTCAACTCTCTTAGGTGAACGAACGCACAGCAGAGCAGTTTCAAGGAAACGTTTCTCCTGAGTTTGTAGATGAAGTTTCCTGCTGTTTAGTACGTATGCCGGCATTGGGCTGGAAATACCGGTTTTGGGATTTTTCAGAGAAACGTTTTGCAAACCGCTGAATCCACACGTGAGTTTAACACTGTCAGTTGAATGCACACATTGACCACCATTCAGTTAGATAGCTCCGTTTTGATTTTAGAATCAGGTATTTCTCTGTACAGTCAATGGTCCCAGTCACTCGGGAATATCCCAACGCAGCTCCTAGAAGAAACGTGTTTCTGACTCGCTGAATCTCAACATAGATTCAACTCTCTTAGGTGAACGAACGCACAGCAGAGCAGTTTGAAGGAAACCTTTCTCCTGAGTTTTAGACGAAGTTTCCTGCTGTTTAGTACGTATGCCGGCATTGGTCTGGAAATACCGGTTTTGGGATTCTGCACAGAAAGGGTTTGCAAACCGCTGAATCCACACATGATTTTAGCTCTGTCAGTTGAATGCACACATTGACAACCATTCAGTTAGATAGCTCCGTTTTGGTTTTAGAAGCAGATATCTCTATGTACAGCCTATGGTCCCATTCACTCGGGAATATCCCAACGCAGCTCGTAGAAGAAACGTGTTTGTGACACGCTGAAACTCAACATAGATTCAACTCTCTTAGGTGAACGAATGCACAGCAGAGCAGTTTCAAGGAAACGTTTCTCCTGAGTTTTAGACGAAGTTTCCTGCTGTTTAGTACGTATGCCGGCATTTGGCTGGAAATACCGGTTTTGGGATTCTGCACAGAAAGGGTTTGCAAACCGCTGAATCCACACGTGAGTTTAACTCTGTCAGTTGAATGCACACATTGACAACCATTCAGTTAGAAAGCTCCGTTTTGGTTTTAGAAGCAGATATTTCCCTGTACAGACTATGGTCCCATTCACTCGGGAAAATCCCAACGCAGCTCCTAGAAGAAACGTGTTTCTGACTCGCTGAAACTCAACATAGATTCAACTCTCTTAGGTGAACGAACGCACAGCAGAGCAGTTTCAAGGAAACGTTTCTCCTGAGTTTTAGATGAAGTTTCCTGCTGTTTAGTACGTATGCCGGCATTGGGCTGGAAATACCGGTTTTGGGATTTTTCAGAGAAACGTTTTGCAAACCGCTGAATCCACACGTGAGTTTAACACTGTCAGTTGAATGCACACATTGAACACCATTCAGTTAGATAGCTCCGTTTTGGTTTTAGAATCAGATATTTCTCTGTAGAGTCTATGGTCCCATTCACTCGGGAATATCCCAACGCAGCTCCTAGAAGAAACGTGTTTCTGACTCGCTGAATCTCAACATAGATTCAACTCTCTTAGGTGAACGAACGCACAGCAGAGCAGCTTCAAGGAAACGTTTCTCCTGAGTTTTAGACGAAGTTTCATGCTGTTTAGTACGTATGCCGGCATTGGGCTGGAAATACCGGTTTTGGGATTCTGCACAGAAAGGGTTTGCAAACCGCTGAATCCACACGTGATTTTAGCTCTGTCAGTTGAATGCACACATTGACAACCATTCAGTTAGATAGCTCCGTTTTGGTTTTAGAAGCAGATATTCTCTCTACATCCTATGGTCCCATTCACTACGGAATATCCCAACGCTGCTCCTAGAAGAAACGTGTTTCTGACTCGCTGAATCTCAACATAGATTGAACTCTCTTAGGTGAACGAACGCACAGCAGAGCAGTTTCAAGGAAACGTTTCTCCTGAGTTTTAGACGACGTTTCCTGCTGTTTAGTACGTATGCCGGCATTGAGCTGGATGTACCGGTTTTGGGATTCTGCACAGAAAGGGTTTGCAAACCGCTGAATCCACACGTCAGCTTAACTCTGTCAGTTGAATGCACACATTGACAACCATTCAGTTAGATAGCTCCGTTTTGGTTTTAGAAGCAGATATTTCTCTGTTCAGCCAATGGTCACATTCACTCTAGAATATCCCATTGCAGCTCCTAGAAGAAACGTGTTTATGACTCGCTGAATCTCAACATAGATTGAACTCTCTTAGGTGAACGAACGCACAGCAGAGCAGTTTCAAGGAAACGTTTCTCCTGAGTTTTAGACGAAGTTTCCTGCTGTTTAGTACGTATGCCGGCATTGAGCTGGATGTACCGGTTTTGGGATTCTGCACAGAAAGGGTTTGCAAACCGCTGAATCCACACGTCAGTTTAACTCTGTCAGTTGAATGCACACATTGACAACCATTCAGTTAGATAGCTCCGTTTTGGTTTTAGAAGCAGATATTTCTCTGTTCAGCCAATGGTCACATTCACTCTAGAATATCCCATTGCAGCTACTAGAAGAAACGTGTTTATGATTCGCTGAATCTCAACATAGATTCACCTCTCTTAGGTGAACGAACGCACAGCAGAGCAGTTTCAAGGAAACGTTTCTCCTGAGTTTTAGACGAAGTTTCCTGCTGTTTAGTACGTATGCCGGCATTGGGCTGGAAATACCGGTTTTGGGATTCTGCACAGAAAGGGTTTGCAAACCGCTGAAACCACACGTGAGTTTACCTCTGTCAGTTGAATGCACACTTTGACAACCATTCAGTTAGATAGCTCCGTTTTGGTTTTAGAAGCAGATATTCTCTCTACAGCCTATGGTCCCATTCACTCGGGAATATCCCAACGCAGCTCCTAGAAGAAACGTGTTTCTGGGTCGCTGAATCTCAACATAGATTCAACTCTCTTAGGTGAACGTACGCACAGCAGAGCAGTTTCAAGGAAACGTTTCTCCTGAGTTTTAGACGAAGTTTCCTGCTGTTTAATACGTATGCCGGCATTGGGCTTGAAATACCGGTTTTGGGATTCTGCACAGAAAGGTTTTGCAAACCACTGAATCCACACGTGAGTTCAATTCTGTCAGTTGAATGCACACATTGACAACCATTCAGTTAGATAGCTCCGTTTTGGTTTTAGAAGCAGATATTCTCTCTACAGCCTATGGTCCCATTCACTACGGAATATCCCAACGCTGCTAGTAGAAGAAACGTGTTTCTGACACGCTGAATCTCAACATAGATTGAACTCTCTTAGGTGAACGAAAGCACAGCAGAGCAGTTTCAAGGAAACGTTTCTCCTGAGTTTTAGACGAAGTTTCCTGCTGTTTAGTACGTATGCCGGCTTTCGGCTGGAATACCGGTTTTGGGATTCTGCACAGAAAGGGTTCGCAAACCGCTGAATCCACAAGTCAGTTTAGCTCTGTCAGTTGAATGCACGCATTGACAACCATTCTGTTAGATAGCTCCGTTTTGGTTTTAGAAGCAGATATCTCTATATACAGCCTATGGTCCCATTCACTCGGGAATATCCCAACGCAGCTCCTAGAACAAACGTGTTTCTGACTCGCTGAAACTCCACATAGATTCAACTCTCTTAGGTGAACGAACGCACAGCAGAGCAATTTCAAGGAAACGTTTCTCCTGAGTTTTAGACGAAGTTTCCTGCTGTTTAGTACGTATGCCGGCATTGGGCTGGAAATACCGGTTTTGGGATTCTGCACAGAAAGGGTTTGCAAACCGCTGAAACCACACGTGAGTTTACGTCTGTCAGTTGAATGCACACTTTGACAACCATTCAGTTAGATAGCTCCGTTTTGGTTTTAGAAGCAGATATTCTCTCTACAACCTATGGTCCCATTCACTACGGAATATCCCAACGCTGCACCTAGAAGAAACGTGTTTCTGACTCGCTGAATCTCAACATAGATTGAACTCTCTTAGGTGAACGAAAGCAGAGCAGAGCAGTTTCAAGGAAACGTTTCTCCTGAGTTTTAGACGAAGTTTACTGCTGTTTAGGACGTATGCCGGCATTGGGCTGGAAATACCGGTTTTGGGATTCAGCACAGAAAGGGTTTGCAAACCGCTGAATCCACACGTGAGATTAACTCTGTCAGTTGAATGCATACGTTGACAACCATTCAGTTAGATAGCTCCGTTTTGGTTTTAGAAGCAGATATTTCCCTGTACAGACTATGGTCCCATTCACTCGGGAAAATCCCAACGCAGCTCCTAGAAGAAACGTGTTTCTGACTCGCTGAAACTCAACATAGATTCAACTCTCTTAGGTGAACGAACGCACAGCAGAGCAGTTTCAAGGAAACGTTTCTCCTGAGTTTTAGATGAAGTTTCCTGCTGTTTAGTACGTATGCCGGCATTGGGCTGGAAATACCGGTTTTGGGATTTTTCAGAGAAACGTTTTGCAAACCGCTGAATCCACACGTGAGTTTAACACTGTCAGTTGAATGCACACATTGACCACCATTCAGTTAGATAGCTCCGTTTTGGTTTTAGAATCAGGTATTTCTCTGTACAGTCAATGGTCCCAGTCACTCGGGAATATCCCAACGCAGCTCCTAGAAGAAACGTGTTTCTGACTCGCTGAATCTCAACATAAATTCAACTCTCTTAGGTGAACGAACGCACAGCAGAGCAGTTTGAAGGAAACCTTTCTCCTGAGTTTTGGACGAAGTTTCCTGCTGTTTAGTACGTATGCCGGCATTGGGCTGGAAATACCGGTTTTGGGATTCTGCACAGAAAGGGTTTGCAAACCGCTGAATCCACACGTGATTTTAGCTCTGTCAGTTGAATGCACACATTGACAACCATTCAGTTAGATAGCTCCGTTTTGGTTTTAGAAGCAGATATCTCTATGTACAGCCTATGGTCCCATTCACTCGGGAATATCCCAACGCAGCTCGTAGAAGAAACGTGTTTCTGACACGCTGAAACTCAACATAGATTCAACTCTCTTAGGTGAACGAATGCACAGCAGAGCAGTTTCAAGGAAACGTTTCTCCTGAGTTTTAGACGAAGTTTCCTGCTGTTTAGTACGTATGCCGGCATTGGGGTGGAAATACCGGTTTTGGGATTCTGCACAGAAAGGTTTTGCAAACCGCTGAATCCACACGTGAGTTTAACTCTGTCAGTTGAATGCACACATTGACAACCATTCAGTTAGATAGCTCCGTTTTGGTTTTAGAAGCAGATATTTCCCTGTACAGAGTATGGTCCCATTCACTCGGGAAAATCCCAACGCAGCTCCTAGAAGAAACGTGTTTCTGACTCGCTGAAACTCAACATAGATTCAACTCTCTTAGGTGAGCGAACGCACAACAGAGCAGTTTCAAGGAAACGTTTCTCCTGAGTTTTAGAGGAAGTTTCCTGCTGTTTAGTACGTATGCCGGCATTGGGCAGGAAATACCGGTTTTGGGATTTTTCAGAGAAACGTTTTGCAAACCGCTGAATCCACACGTGAGTTTAACACTGTCAGTTGAATGCACACATTGACAACCATTCAGTTAGATAGCTCCGTTTTGGTTTTAGAAGCAGATATTTCTCTGTACAGCCTATGGTCCCATTCACTCTAGAATATCCCATTGCAGCTCCTAAAAGAAACGTGTCTCCGACTCGCTGAATCTCAACATAGATTCAACTCTCTTAGGTGAACGAACGCACAGCAGAGCAGTTTCAAGGAAACGTTTCTCCTGAGTTTTAGACGAAGTTTCCTGCTGTTTTGTACGTATGCCGGCATTGGGCTGGCAATACCGGTTTTGGGATTCTGCACAGAAAGGGTTTGCAAACCGCTGAAACCACACGTGAGTTTACCTCTGTCAGTTGAATGCACACATTGACAACCATTCAGTTAGATAGCTCCGTTTTGGTTTTAGAAGCAGATATTTCTCTCTACAGCCTATGGTCCCATTCACTCCGGAATATCCCAACGCAGCTCGTAGAAGAAACGTGTTTCTGACTCGCTGAATATCAACATAGATTCAACTCTCTTAGGTGAACGAACGCACAGCAGAGCAGTTTCAAGGAAACGTTTCTCCTGAGTTTTAGACGAAGTTTCCTGCTGTTTAGTACGTATGCCGGCATTGGCCTGGAAATACCGGTTTTGGGATTCTGCACAGAAAGGGTTTGCAAACCGCTGAATCCACAGGTGAGTTTAACTCTGTCAGTTGAATGCACACATTGACAACCATTCAGTTAGATAGCTGCGGTTTGGTTTTAGAAGCAGATATTTCTCTCTACAGCCTTTGGTCCCATCCACTCGGGAATATCCCAACGCAGCTCCTAGAAGAAACGTATTTCTGACTCGCAGAAACTCAACATAGATTCAACTCTCTTAGATGAACGAACGCACAGCAGAGCAGTTTCAAGGAAACGTTTCTCCTGAGTTTTAGAAGAAGTTTCCTGCTGTTTAGTACATATGCCGGCATTGGGCTGGAAATACCGGTTTTGCGATTCTGCACAGAAAGGGTTTGCAAACTGCTGAATCCACACGTCTGCTCAGCTCTCTCAGTTGAAAGCACACTTTGACAACCATTTAGTTAGATAGCTCCGTTTTGGTTTTAGAAGCAGATATTTCCCTGTACAGACTATGATCCCATTCCCTCGGGAAAATCCCAACGCAGCTCCTAGAAGAAACGTGTTTCTGACTCGCTGAAACTCAACATAGATTGAACTCTCTTAGGTGAACGAACGCACAGCAGAGCAGTTTCAAGGAAACGTTTCTCCTGAGTTTTAGACGAAGTTTCCTGCTGTTTAGTACGTATGCCGGCATTGGGCTGGAAATTCCGGTTTTGGGATTCTGCACAGAAAGGGTTTGCAAACCGCTGAAACCACACGTGAGTTTACCTCTTTCAGTTGAATGCACACTTTGACAACCGTTCAGTTAGATAGCTCCGTTTTGGTTTTAGAAGCAGATATTCTCTCTACAGCCTATGGTCCCATTCACTACGGAATATCCAAATGCTGCTCCTAGAGGAAACGTGTTTCTGACTCGCTGAATCTCAACATAGATTGAACTCTCTTAGGTGAACGAACGCACAGCAGAGCAGTTTCAAGGAAACGCTTCTCCTGAGTTTTAGACGAAGTTTCCTGCTGTTTAGTACGTATGCCGGCATTGGGCTGGAAATACCGGTTTTGGGATTCTGCACAGAAAGGGTTTGCAAACCGCTGAATCCACAAGTCAGTTTAGCTCTGTCAGTTGAATGCACACATTGACAACCATTCAGTTAGATAGCTCCGTTTTGGTTTTAGAATCAGATATTTCTCTGTACAGCCTATGGTCCCATTCACTCGGGAATATCACAACGCAGCTCCTAGAAGAAACGTGTTTCTGACTCGCTGAAACTCAACATAGATTCAACTCTCTTAGGTGAACGAACGCACAACAGAGCAGTTTCAAGGAAACGTTTCTCCTGAGTTTTAGACGAAGTTTCCTGCTGTTTAGTACGTATGCCGGCATTGGGCTGGAAATACCGGTTTTGGGATTCTGCACAGAAAGGGTTTGCAAACCGCTGAATCCACACGTGAGTTTAACTCTGTCAGTTGAATGCACACATTGAGAACCATTCAGTTAGATAGCTCCGTTTCGGTTTTAGAAGCAGATATTTCCCTGTACAGACTATGGTCCCATTCACTCTGGAAAATTACAACGCAGCTCCTAGAAGAAACGTGTTTCTGACTCGGTGAAACTCAACATAGATTCAACTCTCTTAGGTGAACGAACGCACAGCAGAGCAGTTTCAAGGAAACGTTTCTCCTGAGTTTTAGACGAAGTTTCCTGCTGTTTAGTACGTATGCCGGCATTGGGCTGGAAATACCGGTTTTGGGATTCTGCACAGAAAGGGTTTGCAAACCGCTGAAACCACACGTGAGTTTACCTCTGTCAGTTGAATGCACACTTTGACAACCGTTCAGTTAGATAGCTCCTTTGTTTTTTTAGAAGCAGATATTCTCTCTACAGCCTATGGTCCCATTCACTACGGAATATCCCAACGCTGCTCCTAGAAGAAACGTGTTTCTGACTCGCTGAATCTCAACATAGATTGAACTCTCTTAGGTGAACGAAAGCAGAGCAGAGCAGTTTCAAGGAAACGTTTCTCCTGAGTTTTAGACGAAGTTTCCTGCTGTTTAGTACGTATGCCGGCATTGGGCTGGAAATACCGGTTTTGGGATTCTACACAGAAAGGGTTTGCAAACCGCTGAATCCACACGTCAGTTTAGCTCTGTCAGTTGAATGCACACATTGACAACCATTCAGTTAGATAGCTCCGGTTTGGTTTTAGAAGCAGATATTTCTCTGTACAGCCTATGGTCCCATTCACTCGGGAATATCCCAACGCAGCTCCTAGAAGAAACGTGTTTCTGACTCGCTGAATCTCAACATAGATTGAACTCTCTTAGGTGAACGAACGCACAGCAGAGCAGTTTCAAGGAAACGTTTCTCCTGAGTTTTAGACGAAGTTTCCTGCTGTTTAGTACGCATGCCGGCATTGAGCTGGATGTACCGGTTTTGGGATTCTGCACAGAAAGGGTTTGTAAACCGCTGAATCCACACGTCAGTTTAACTCTGTCAGTTGAATGCACACATTGACAACCATTCAGTTAGATAGCTCCGTTTTGGTTTTAGAAGCAGATATTTCTCTGTTCAGCCTATGGTCACATTCAGTCTAGAATATCCCATTGCAGCTCCTCGAAGAAACCTGTTTATGACTCGCTGAATCTCAACATAGATTCAACTCTCTTAGGTGAACGAACGCACAGCAGAGCAGTTTCAAGGAAACGTTTCTCCTGAGTTTCAGACGAAGTTTCCTGCTGTTTAGTACGTATGCCGGCATTGGACTGGAAATTCGGGTTTTGGGATTCTGCACAGAAAGGGTTTGCAAACCGCTGAAACCACACGTGAGTTTACCTCTGTCAGTTGAATGCACACTTTGACAACCGTTCAGTTAGATAGCTCCGTTTTGGTTTTAGAAGCAGATATTCTCTCTACAGCCTATGGTCCCATTCACTACGGAATATCCAAACGCTGATCCTAGAAGAAACGTGTTTCTGACTCGCTGAAACTCAACATAGATTCAACTCTCTTAGGTGAACGAACGCACAGCAGAGCAGTTTCAAGGAAACGTTTCTCCTGAGTTTTAGACGAAGTTTCCTGCTGTTTAGCACGTATGCCGGCATTGGGCTGGAAATACCGGTTTTGGGATTCTGCACAGAAAGGGTTTGCAAACCGCTGAAACCACACGTGAGTTTACCTCTGTCAGTTGAATGCACACTATGACAACCATTCAGTTACATAGCTCCGTTTTGGTTTTAGAAGCAGATATTCTCTCTACAGCCTATGGTCCCATTCACTACGGAATATCCCAACGCTGCTCCTAGAAGAAACGTGTTTCTGACTCGCTGAATCTCAACATAGATTGAACTCTCTTAGGTGAACGAACGCACAGCAGAGCACTTTCAAGGAAACGTTTCTCCTGAGTTTTAGACGAAGTTTCCTGCTGTTTAGTACGCACGCCGGCATTGAACTGGAAGTACCGGTTTTGGGATTCTGCACAGAAAGGGTTTGCAAACCGCTGAATCCAAACGTGAGTTTAACTCTGTCAGTTGAATGCACACATTGACAACCATTCAGTTAGATAGCTCCGTTTTGGTTTTAGAAGCAGATATTTCTCTGTACAGCCTATGGTCCCATTCACTCGCGAATATCCCAACGCAGCTCCTAGAAGAAACGTGTCTCCGACTCGCTGAATCTCAACATAGATTCAACTCTCTAAGGTGAACGAACGCACAGCAGAGCAGTTTCAAGGAAACGTTTCTCCTGAGTTTTAGACGAAGTTTCCTGCTGTTTAGTACGTATGCCGGCATTGGGCTGGAAATACCGGTTTTGGGATTATGCACAGAAAGGGTTTGCAAACCGCTGAAACCACACGTGAGTTTACCTCTGTCAGTTGAATGCACACTTTGACAACCATTCAGTTAGATAGCTCCGTTCTGGTTTTAGAAGCAGATATTTCTCTCTACAGCCTATGGTCCCATTCACTCCGGAATATCCCAACGCAGCTCGTAGAAGAAACGTGTTTCTGACTCGCTGAATATCAACATAGATTCAAATCTCTTAGGTGAACGAACGCACAGTAGAGCAGTTTCAAGGAAACGTTTCTCCTGTGTTTTAGACGAAGTTTCCTGCTGTTTAGTACGTATGCCGGCATTGGGCTGGAAATACCGGATTTGGAATTCTGCACAGAAAGGGTTTGCAAACCGCTGAAACCACACGTGAGTTTACCTCTGTCAGTTGAATGCACACTTTGACAACCATTCAGTTAGATAGCTCCGTTTTGGTTTTAGAATCAGATATTCTCTCTACAGCCTATGGTCCCATTCACTACGGAATATCCCAACGCTGCTCCTAGACGAAACGTGTTTCTGACTCGCTGAATATCAACATAGATTGAACTCTCTTAGGTGAACGAAGGCACAGCAGAGCAGTTTCAAGGAAACGTTTCTCCTGAGTTTTTGACGAAGTTTCCTGCTGTTTAGTACGTATGCCGGCATTGGGCTGGAAATACCGGTTTTGGGATTCTGCACAGAAAGGGTTTGCAAACCGCTGAATCCACACATGAGTTTAACTCTGTCAGTTGAATGCACACATTGACACCATTCAGTTAGATAGCTCCGTTTTGGTTTTAGAAGCAGATATTTCCCTGTACAGACTATGGTCCCATTCACTCGTGAAAATCCCAACGCAGCTCCTAGAAGACACGTGTTTCTGACTCGCTGAAACTCAACATAGATTCAACTCTCTTAGGTGAACGAACGCACAGCAGAGCAGTTTCAAGGAAACGTTTCTCCTGAGTTTTAGATGAAGTTTCCTGCTGTTTAGTACGTATGATGGCATTGGGCTGGAAATACCGGTTTTGGGATTTTTCAGAGAAACGTTTTGCAAACCGCTGAATCCACACGTGAGTTTAACACTGTCAGTTGAATGCACACATTGACCACCATTCAGTTAGATAGCTCCGTTTTGGTTTTAGAATCAGATATTTCTCTGTACAGTCTATGGTCCCAGTCACTCGGGAATATCCCAACGCAGCTCCTAGAAGAAACGTGTTTCTGACTCGCTGAATCTCAACATAGATTCAAGTCTCTTAGGAGAACGAACGCACAGCAGAGCAGTTTGAAGGAAACCTTTCTCCTGAGTTTTAGACGAAGTTTCCTGCTGTTTAGTACGTATGCCGGCATTGGGCTGGAAATACCGGTTTTGGGATTCTGCACAGAAAGGGTTTGCAAACTGCTGAATCCACACTTCTGTTTAGCTCTGTCAGTTGAAAGCACAGTTTGACAACCATTCAGTTAGATAGCTCCGTTTTGGTTTTAGAAGCAGATATTACTCTGTACAGCCTATGGTCCCATTCACTCGGGAATATCCCAACGCAGCTCCTAGAAGAAACGTGTTTCTGACTCGCTGAATCTCAACATAGATTCAACTCTCTTAGGTGAACGAACGCACAGCAGAGCAGTTTCAAGGAAACGTTTCTCCTGAGTTTTAGACGAAGTTTCCTGCTGTTTAGTACGTATGCCGGCATTGAGCTGGAAGTACCGGTTTTGGGATTGTGCACAGAAAGGGTTTGCAAACCGCTGAATCCAAACGTGAGTTTAACTCTGTCAGTTGAATGCACACATTGACAACCATTCAGTTAGATAGCTCCGTTTTGGTTTTAGAAGCAGATATTTCTCTGTACAGCCTATGGTCCCATTCACTCTAGAATATCCCATTGCAGCTCCTAGAAGAAACGTGTCTCCGACTCGCTGAATCTCAACATAGATTCAACTCTCTTAGGTGAACGAACGCACAGCAGAGCAGTTTCAAGGAAACGTTTCTCCTGAGTTTTAGACGAAGTTTCCTGCTGTTTAGTACGTATGCCGGCATTGGGCTGGAAAAACCGGTTTCGGGATTCTGCACAGAAAGGGTTTGCAAACCGCTGAAACCACACGTGAGTTTACCTCTGTCAGTTGAATGCACACTTTGACAACCATTCAGTTAGATAGCTCCGTTTTGGTTTTAGAAGCAGATATTTCTCTCTACAGCCTATGGTCCCATTCACTCCGGAATATCCCAACGCAGCTCGTAGAAGAAACGTGTTTCTGACTCGCTGAATATCAACATAGATTCAACTCTCTTAGGTGAACGAACGCACAGCAGAGCAGTTTCAAGGAAACGTTTCTCCTGAGTTTTAGACGAAGTTTCCTGCTGTTTAGTACGTATGCCGGCATTGGGCTGGAATAACCGGTTTTGGGATTCTGCACAGAAAGGGTTTGCAAACCGCTGAATCCACACGTCAGTTTAGCTCTGTCACTTGAATGCACCCATTGACAACCATTCAGTTAGATAGCTCCGTTTTGGTTTTAGAAGCAGATATTTCTCTGTACAGCCTATGGTCCCATTCACTCGGGAATATCCCAACGGAGCTCCTAGAAGAAACGTGTTTCTGACTCGCTGAATCTCAACATAGATTCAACTCTCTTAGGTGAACGAACGCACAGCAGAGCAGTTTCAAGGAAACGTTTCTCCTGAGTTTTAGATGAAGTTTCCTGCTGTTTAGTACGTATGCCGGCATTGAGCTTGATGTACCGGTTTTTGGATTCTGCACCGAAAGGGTTTGCAAACCGATGAATCCACACGTCAGTTTAACTCTGTCAGTTGAATGCACACATTGACAACCATTCTGTTAGATAGCTTCGTTTTGGTTTTAGAAACAGATATTTCTCTGTTTAGCCTATGGTCACATTCACTCTAGAATATCCCATTGCAGCTCCTAGAAGAAACGTGTTTATGAATCGCTGAATCTCAACATAGATTCAACTCTCTTAGGTGAACGAACGCACAGTAGAGCAGTTTCAAGGAAACGTTTCTCCTGAGTTTTAGACGAAGTTTCCTGCTGTTAAGTACGTATGCCGGCATTGGGCTGGAAATACCGGTTTTGGGATTCTGCACAGAAAGGGTTTGCAAACCGCTGAATCCACACGTGAGTTTACCTCTGTCAGTTGAATGCACACTATGACAACCATTCAGTTACATAGCTCCGTTTTGGTTTTAGAAGCAGATATTCTCTCTACAGCCTATGGTCCCATTCACTACGGAATATCCCAACGCTGCTCCTAGAAGAAACGTGTTTCTGACTCGCTAAATGTCAACATAGATTGAACTCTCTTAGGTGAACGAACGCACAGCAGAGCACTTTCAAGGAAACGTTTCTCCTGAGTTTTAGACGAAGTTTCCTGCTGTTTAGTACGTATGCCGGCATTGGGCTGGAAATACCGGTTTTGGGATTCTGCACAGAAAGGGTTTGCAAACCGCTGAATCCACAAGTCAGTTTAGCTCTGTCAGTTGAATGCACACATTGACAACCATTCAGTTAGATAGCTCCGTTTTGGTTTTAGAAGCAGATATTCTCTCTACAACCTATGGTCCCATTCACTACGGAATATCCCAACGCTGCTCCTAGAAGAAACGTGTTTCTGACTCGCTGAATCTCAACATAGATTGAACTCTCTTAGGTGAACGAACGCACAGCAGAGCAGTTTCAAGGAAACGTTTCTCCTGAGTTTTAGACGAAGTTTCCTGCTGTTTAGTACGTATGCCGGCATTCGGCTGGAAATACCGGTTTTGGGATTCTGCACAGAAAGGGTTTGCAAACCGCTGAATCCACACGTCAGTTTAGCTCTGTCACTTGAATGCACCCATTGACAACCATTCAGTTAGATAGCTCCGTTTTGGTTTTAGAAGCAGATATTTCTCTGTACAGCCTATGGTCCCACTCACTCGGGAATATCCCAACGCAGCTCCTAGAAGAAACGTGTTTCTGACTCGCTGAATCTCAACATAGATTCAACTCTCTTAGGTGAACGAACGCACAGCAGAGCAGTTTCAAGGAAACGTTTCTCCTGAGTTTTAGACGAAGTTTCCTGCTGTTTAGTACGTATGCCGGCATTGAGCTGGATGTACCGGTTTTGGGATTCTGCACAGAAAGGGTTTGCAAACCGATGAATCCACACGTCAGTTTAACTCTGTCAGTTGAATGCACACATTGACAACCATTCAGTTAGATAGCTCCGTTTTGGTTTTAGAAGCAGATATTTCTCTGTTCAGCCTATGGTCACATTCACTCTAGAATATCCCATTGCAGCTCCTAGAAGAAACGTGTTTATGACTCGCTGAATCTCAACATAGATTCAACTCTCTTAGGTGAACGAACGCACAGCAGAGCAGTTTCAAGGAAACGTTTCTCCTGAGTTTTAGACGAAGTTTCCTGCTGTTTAGTACGTATGCCGGCATTGGGCTTGAAATACCGGTTTTGGGATTCTGCACAGAAAGGGTTTGCAAACCGCTGAAACCACAGGTGAGTTTACCTCTGTCAGTTGAATGCACACTATGACAACCATTCAGTTACAGAGCTCCGTTTTGGTTTTAGAAGCAGATATTCTCTCTGCAACCTATGGTCCCATTCACTACGGAATATCCCAACGCTGCTCCTAGAAGAAACGTGTTTCTGACTCGCTGAATCTCAACATAGATTGAACTCTCTTAGGTGAACGAATGCACAGCAGAGCAGTTTCAAGGAAACGTTTCTCCTGAGTTTTAGACGAAGTTTCCTGCTGTTTAGTACGTATGCCGGCATTCGGCAGGAAATACCGGTTTTGGGATTCTGCACAGAAAGGGTTTGCAAACCGCTGAATCCACAAGTCAGTTTAGCTCTGTCAGTTGAATGCACACATTGACAACCATTCAGTTAGATAGCTCCGTTTTGGTTTTAGAAGCAGATATTTCTCTGTACAGCCTATGGTCCCATTCACTCGGGAATATCCCAACGCAGCTCCTAGAAGAAACGTGTTTATGACTCGCTGAATCTCAACATAGATTCACCTCTCTTAGCTGAACGAACGCACAGCAGAGCAGTTTCAAGGAAACGTTTCTCCTGAGTTTTAGACGAAGTTTCCTGCTGTTTAGTACGCACGCCGGCATTGAACTGGAAGTACCGGTTTTGGGATTCTGCACAGAAAGGGTTTGCAAACCGCTGAATCCAAACGTGAGTTTAACTCTGTCAGTTGAATGCACACATTGACAACCATTCAGTTAGATAGCTCCGTTTTGGTTTTAGAAGCAGATATTTCTCTGTACAGCCTATGGTCCCATTCACTCGCGAATATCCCAACGCAGCTCCTAGAAGAAACGTGTCTCCGACTCGCTGAATCTCAACATAGATTCAACTCTCTAAGGTGAACGAACGCACAGCAGAGCAGTTTCAAGGAAACGTTTCTCCTGAGTTTTAGACGAAGTTTCCTGCTGTTTAGTACGTATGCCGGCATTGGGCTGGAAATACCGGTTTTGGGATTATGCACAGAAAGGGTTTGCAAACCGCTGAAACCACACGTGAGTTTACCTCTGTCAGTTGAATGCACACTTTGACAACCATTCAGTTAGATAGCTCCGTTCTGGTTTTAGAAGCAGATATTTCTCTCTACAGCCTATGGTCCCATTCACTCCGGAATATCCCAACGCAGCTCGTAGAAGAAACGTGTTTCTGACTCGCTGAATATCAACATAGATTCAAATCTCTTAGGTGAACGAACGCACAGTAGAGCAGTTTCAAGGAAACGTTTCTCCTGTGTTTTAGACAAAGTTTCCTGCTGTTTAGTACGTATGCCGGCATTGGGCTGGAAATACCGGATTTGGAATTCTGCACCGAAAGGGTTTGCAAACCGCTGAAACCACACGTGAGTTTACCTCTGTCAGTTGAATGCACACTTTGACAACCATTCAGTTAGATAGCTCCGTTTTGGTTTTAGAATCAGATATTCTCTCTACAGCCTATGGTCCCATTCACTACGGAATATCCCAACGCTGCTCCTAGACGAAACGTGTTTCTGACTCGCTGAATATCAACATAGATTGAACTCTCTTAGGTGAACGAAGGCACAGCAGAGCAGTTTCAAGGAAACGTTTCTCCTGAGTTTTAGACGAAGTTTCCTGCTGTTTAGTACGTATGCCGGCATTGGGCTGGAAATACCGGTTTTGGGATTCTGCACAGAAAGGGTTTGCAAACCGCTGAATCCACACATGAGTTTAACTCTGTCAGTTGAATGCACACATTGACACCATTCAGTTAGATAGCTCCGTTTTGGTTTTAGAAGCAGATATTTCCCTGTACAGACTATGGTCCCATTCACTCGTGAAAATCCCAACGCAGCTCCTAGAAGAAACGTGTTTCTGACTCGCTGAAACTCAACATAGATTCAACTCTCTTAGGTGAACGAACGCACAGCAGAGCAGTTTCAAGGAAACGTTTCTCCTGAGTTTTAGATGAAGTTTCCTGCTGTTTAGTACGTATGATGGCATTGGGCTGGAAATACCGGTTTTGGGATTTTTCAGAGAAACGTTTTGCAAACCGCTGAATCCACACGTGAGTTTAACACTGTCAGTTGAATGCACACATTGACAACCATTCAGTTAGATAGCTCCGTTTTGGTTTTAGAATCAGATATTTCTCTGTACAGTCTATGGTCCCAGTCACTCGGGAATATCCCAACGCAGCTCCTAGAAGAAACGTGTTTCTGACTCGCTGAATCTCAACATAGATTCAAGTCTCTTAGGAGAACGAACGCACAGCAGAGCAGTTTGAAGGAAACCTTTCTCCTGAGTTTTAGACGAAGTTTCCTGCTGTTTAGTACGTATGCCGGCATTGGGCTGGAAATACCGGTTTTGGGATTCTGCACAGAAAGGGTTTGCAAACTGCTGAATCCACACTTCTGTTTAGCTCTGTCAGTTGAAAGCACAGTTTGACAACCATTCAGTTAGATAGCTCCGTTTTGGTTTTAGAAGCAGATATTACTCTGTACAGCCTATGGTCCCATTCACTCGGGAATATCCCAACGCAGCTCCTAGAAGAAACGTGTTTCTGACTCGCTGAATCTCAACATAGATTCAACTCTCTTAGGTGAACGAACGCACAGCAGAGCAGTTTCAAGGAAACGTTTCTCCTGAGTTTTAGACGAAGTTTCCTGCTGTTTAGTACGTATGCCGGCATTGGGCTGGAAAAACCGGTTTCGGGATTCTGCACAGAAAGGGTTTGCAAACCGCTGAAACCACACGTGAGTTTACCTCTGTCAGTTGAATGCACACTTTGACAACCATTCAGTTAGATAGCTCCGTTTTGGTTTTAGAAGCAGATATTTCTCTCTACAGCCTATGGTCCCATTCACTCCGGAATATCCCAACGCAGCTCGTAGAAGAAACGTGTTTCTGACTCGCTGAATATCAACATAGATTCAACTCTCTTAGGTGAACGAACGCACAGCAGAGCAGTTTCAAGGAAACGTTTCTCCTGAGTTTTAGACGAAGTTTCCTGCTGTTTAGTACGTATGCCGGCATTGGGCTGGAATAACCGGTTTTGGGATTCTGCACAGAAAGGGTTTGCAAACCGCTGAATCCACACGTCAGTTTAGCTCTGTCACTTGAATGCACCCATTGACAACCATTCAGTTAGATAGCTCCGTTTTGGTTTTAGAAGCAGATATTTCTCTGTACAGCCTATGGTCCCATTCACTCGGCAATATCCCAACGGAGCTCCTAGAAGAAACGTGTTTCTGACTCGCTGAATCTCAACATAGATTCAACTCTCTTAGGTGAACGAACGCACAGCAGAGCAGTTTCAAGGAAACGTTTCTCCTGAGTTTTAGACGAAGTTTCCTGCTGTTTAGTACGTATGCCGGCATTGAGCTTGATGTACCGGATTTTGGATTCTGCACCGAAAGGGTTTGCAAACCGATGAATCCACACGTCAGTTTAACTCTGTCAGTTGAATGCACACATTGACAACCATTCTGTTAGATAGCTTCGTTTTGGTTTTAGAAACAGATATTTCTCTGTTTAGCCTATGGTCACATTCACTCTAGAATATCCCATTGCAGCTCCTAGAAGAAACGTGTTTATGAATCGCTGAATCTCAACATAGATTCAACTCTCTTAGGTGAACGAACGCACAGTAGAGCAGTTTCAAGGAAACGTTTCTCCTGAGTTTTAGACGAAGTTTCCTGCTGTTAAGTACGTATGCCGGCATTGGGCTGGAAATACCGGTTTTGGGATTCTGCACAGAAAGGGTTTGCAAACCGCTGAAACAACACGTGAGTTTACCTCTGTCAGTTGAATGCACACTATGACAACCATTCAGTTACATAGCTCCGTTTTGGTTTTAGAAGCAGATATTCTCTCTACAGCCTATGGTCCCATTCACTACGGAATATCCCAACGCTGCTCCTAGAAGAAACGTGTTTCTGACTCGCTAAATGTCAACATAGATTGAACTCTCTTAGGTGAACGAACGCACAGCAGAGCACTTTCAAGGAAACGTTTCTCCTGAGTTTTAGACGAAGTTTCCTGCTGTTTAGTACGTATGCCGGCATTGGGCTGGAAATACCGGTTTTGGGATTCTGCACAGAAAGGGTTTGCAAACCGCTGAATCCACAAGTCAGTTTAGCTCTGTCAGTTGAATGCACACATTGACAACCATTCAGTTAGATAGCTCCGTTTTGGTTTTAGAAGCAGATATTCTCTCTACAACCTATGGTCCCATTCACTACGGAATATCCCAACGCTGCTCCTAGAAGAAACGTGTTTCTGACTCGCTGAATCTCAACATAGATTGAACTCTCTTAGGTGAACGAACGCACAGCAGAGCAGTTTCAAGGAAACGTTTCTCCTGAGTTTTAGACGAAGTTTCCTGCTGTTTAGTACGTATGCCGGCATTCGGCTGGAAATACCGGTTTTGGGATTCTGCACAGAAAGGGTTTGCAAACCGCTGAATCCACACGTCAGTTTAGCTCTGTCACTTGAATGCACCCATTGACAACCATTCAGTTAGATAGCTCCGTTTTGGTTTTAGAAGCAGATATTTCTCTGTACAGCCTATGGTCCCATTCACTCGGGAATATCCCAACGCAGCTCCTAGAAGAAACGTGTTTCTGACTCGCTGAATCTCAACATAGATTCAACTCTCTTAGGTGAACGAACGCACAGCAGAGCAGTTTCAAGGAAACGTTTCTCCTGAGTTTTAGACGAAGTTTCCTGCTGTTTAGTACGTATGCCGGCATTGAGCTGGATGTACCGGTTTTGGTATTCTGCACAGAAAGGGTTTGCAAACCGATGAATCCACACGTCAGTTTAACTCTGTCAGTTGAATGCACACATTGACAACCATTCAGTTAGATAGCTCCGTTTTGGTTTTAGAAGCAGATATTTCTCTGTTCAGCCTATGGTCACATTCACTCTAGAATATCCCATTGCAGCTCCTAGAAGAAACGTGTTTATGACTCGCTGAATCTCAACATAGATTCAACTCTCTTAGGTGAACGAACGCACAGCAGAGCAGTTTCAAGGAAACGTTTCTCCTGAGTTTTAGACGAAGTTTCCTGCTGTTTAGGACGTATGCCGGCATTGGGCTGGAAATACCGGTTTTGGGATTCTGCACAGAAAGGGTTTGCAAACCGCTGAAACCACAGGTGAGTTTACCTCTGTCAGTTGAATGCACACTATGACAACCATTCAGTTACAGAGCTCCGTTTTGGTTTTAGAAGCAGATATTCTCTCTGCAACCTATGGTCCCATTCACTACGGAATATCCCAACGCTGCTCCTAGAAGAAACGTGTTTCTGACTCGCTGAATCTCAACATAGATTGAACTCTCTTAGGTGAACGAATGCACAGCAGAGCAGTTTCAAGGAAACGTTTCTCCTGAGTTTTAGACGAAGTTTCCTGCTGTTTAGTACGTATGCCGGCATTCGGCTGGAAATACCGGTTTTGGGATTCTGCACAGAAAGGGTTTGCAAACCGCTGAATCCACAAGTCAGTTTAGCTCTGTCAGTTGAATGCACACATTGACAACCATTCAGTTAGATAGCTCCGATTTGGTTTTAGAAGCAGATATTTCTCTGTACAGCCTATGGTCCCATTCACTCGGGAATATCCCAACGCAGCTCCTAGAAGAAACGTGTTTCTGACTCGCTGAATCGCAACATAGATTCACCTCTCTTAGCTGAACGAACGCACAGCAGAGCAGTTTCAAGGAAACGTTTCTCCTGAGTTTTAGACGAAGTTTCCTGCTGTTTAGTACGCACGCCGGCATTGAGCTGGAAGTACCGGTTTTGGGATTCTGCACAGAAAGGGTTTGCAAACCGCTGAATCCAAACGTGAGTTTAACTCTGTCAGTTGAATGCACACATTGACAACCATTCAGTTAGATAGCTCCGTTTTGGTTTTAGAAGCTGATTTTTCTCTGTACAGCCTATGGTCCCATTCACTCTAGAATATCCCATTGCAGCTCCTAGAAGAAACGTGTCTCCGACTCGCTGAATCTCAACATAGATTCAACTCTCTAAGGTGAACGAACGCACAGCAGAGCAGTTTCAAGGAAACGTTTCTCCTGAGTTTTAGACGAAGTTCCTGCTGTTTAGTACGTATGCCGGCATTGGGCTGGAAATACCGGTTTTGGGATTATGCACAGAAAGGGTTTGCAAACCGCTGAAACCACACGTGAGTTTACCTCTGTCAGTTGAATGCACACTTTGACAACCATTCAGTTAGGTAGCTCCGTTCTGGTTTTAGAAGCAGATATTTCTCTCTACAGCCTATGGTCCCATTCACTCCGGAATATCCCAACGCAGCTCGTAGAAGAAACGTGTTTCTGACTCGCTGAATATCAACATAGATTCAACTCTCTTAGGTGAACGAACGCACAGTAGAGCAGTTTCAAGGAAACGTTTCTCCTGAGTTTTAGACGAAGTTTCCTGCTGTTTAGTACGTATGCCGGCATTGGGCAGGAAATACCGATTTTGGGATTCTGCACGGAAAGGGTTTGCAAACCGCTGAATCCACACATGAGTTTAACTCTGTCAGTTGAATGCACACAATGACAACCATTCAGTTAGATAGCTCCGTTTTGGTTTTAGAAGCAGATATTTCTCCGTACAGCCTATGGTCCCATTCACTAGGGAATATCCCAACGCAGCTCCTAGAAGAAACGTGTTTCTGACTCGCTGAATCTCAAGATAGATTCAACTCCCTTGGTGAACGTACGCACAGCAGAGCAGTTTCAAGGAAACGTTTCTCCTGAGTTTTAGACGAAGTTTTCTGCTGTTTAATACGTATGCCGGCATTGGGCTTGAAATACCGGTTTTGTGATTCTGCACCGAAAGGTTTTGCAAACCGCTGAATCCACACGTGAGTTCAACTCTGTCAGTTGAATGCACACATTGACAACCATTCAGTTAGATAGCTCCGGTTTGGTTTTAGAAGCAGATATTTCTCTGTACAGCCTATGGTCCCATTCACTCGGGAAAATCCCAACGCAGCTCCTAGAAGAAACGTGTTTCTGACTCGCTGAATCTCAACATAGATTGACCTCTCTTAGGTGAACGAACGCACAGGAGAGCAGATTCAAGGAAACGTTTCCCCTGAGTTTTAGACGAAGTTTCCTGCTGTTTAGTACGTATGCTGGCATTGGGCTGAAAATACCGGTTTTGGGATTCTGCACAGAAAGGGTTTGCAAACCGCTGAATCCACACAAGAGTTTAACTCTGTCAGTTGAATGCACACAATGACAACCATTCAGTTAGATAGCTCCGTTTTGGTTTTAGAAGCAGATATTTCTCTATACAGCCTATGGTCCCATTCACTCGGGAATATCCCAACGCAGCTCCTAGAAGAAACGTGTTTCTGACTCGCTGAATCTCAACATAGATTCACCTCTCTTAGGTGAACGAACGCACAGCAGAGCAGTTTCAAGGAAACGTTTCTCCTGAGTTTTAGAAAAGTTTCCTGCTGTTTAGTACGTATGCCGGCATTGGGCTGGAAATACCGGTTTTGGGATTCTGCACAGAAAGGGTTTGCAAACCGCTGAATCCACACGTTAGTTTAGCTCTGTCAGTTGAATGCACACATTGACAAGCATTCAGTTAGATAGCTCCGTTTTGGTTTTAGAAGCAGATATTTCTCTGTACAGCCTATGATCCCATTCACTCGGGAATATCCCAACGCAGCTCCTAGAAGAAACGTGTTTCTGACTCGCTGAATCTCAACATAGATTCAACTCTCTTAGCTGAACGAAAGCACAGCAGAGCAGTTTCAAGGAAACGTTTCTCCTGAGTTTTAGACGAAGTTTCCTGCTGTTTAGTACGTATGCCGGCATTGAGCTGGAAGTACCGGTTTTGGGATTCTGCACAGAAAAGGTTTGCAAACCGCTGAATCCACACGTGAGTTTAACTCTGTCAGTTGAATGCACACATTGACAACCATTCAGTTAGATAGCTCCGTTTTGGTTTTAGGAGCAGATATTTCTCTGTACAGCCTATGGTCCCTTCACTCTGGAATACCCCATCGCAGCTCCTAGAAGAAACATGTTTCTGACTGCTGAATCTCAACATAGATTCAAATCTCTTAGGTGAACGAACGCACAGCAGAGCAGTTTCAAGGAAACGTTTCTCCTGAGTTTTAGACGAAGTTTCCTGATGTTTAGTACGTTTACCGGCATTGGGCTGGAAATACCGGTTTTGGGATTCTGCACAGAAAGGGTTTGCAAACCGCTGAATCCACACGTCAGTTTAGCTCTGTCACTTGAATGCACCCATTGACAACCATTCAGTTAGATAGCTCCGTTTTGGTTTTAGAAGCAGATATTTCTCTGTACAGCCTATGGTCCCATTCACTCGGGAATATCCCAACGCAGCTCCTAGAAGAAACGTGTTTCTGACTCGCTGAATCTCAACATAGATTCAACTCTCTAAGGTGAACGAACGCACAGCAGAGCAGTTTCAAGGAAACGTTTCTCCTGAGTTTTAGACGAAGTTTCCTGCTGTTTAGTACGTATGCCGGCATTGGGCTGGAAATACCGGTTTTGGGATTCTGCACAGAAAGGGTTTGCAAACCGCTGAAACCACACGTGAGTTTACCTCTGTCAGTTGAATGCACACTATGACAACCATTCAGTTACAGAGCTTCGTTTTGGTTTTAGAAGCAGATATTCTCTCTACAGCCTATGGTCCCATTCACTACGGAATATCCCAACGCTGCTCCTAGAAGAAACGTGTTTCTGACTCGCTGAATCTCAACATACATTGAACTCTCTTAGGTGAACGAACGCACAGCAGAGCAGTTTCAAGGAAACGTTTCTCCTGAGTTTTAGACGAAGTTTCCTGCTGTTTAGTACGTATGCCGGCATTCGGCTGGAAATACCGGTTTTGGGATTCTGCACAGAAAGGGTCTGCAAACCGCTGAATCCACAAGTCAGTTTAGCTCTGTCAGTTGAATGCACACATTGACAACCATTCAGTTAGATAGCTCCGTTTTGGTTTTAGAAGCAGATATTTCTCTGTACAGCCTATGGTCCCATTCACTCGGGAATATCCCAACGCAGCTCCTAGAAGAAACGTGTTTCTGACTCGCTGAATCGCAACATAGATTCACCTCTCTTAGCTGAACGAACGCACAGCAGAGCAGTTTCAAGGAAACGTTTCTCCTGAGTTTTAGACGAAGTTTCCTGCTGTTTAGTACGCACGCCGGCATTGAGCTGGAAGTACCGGTTTTGGGATTCTGCACAGAAAGGGTTTGCAAACCGCTGAATCCAAACGTGAGTTTAACTCTGTCAGTTGAATGCACACATTGACAACCATTCAGTTAGATAGCTCCGTTTTGGTTTTAGAAGCTGATTTTTCTCTGTACAGCCTATGGTCCCATTCACTCTAGAATATCCCATTGCAACTCCTAGAAGAAACGTGTCTCCGACTCGCTGAATCTCAACATAGATTCAACTCTCTAAGGTGAACGAACGCACAGCAGAGCAGTTTCAAGGAAACGTTTCTCCTGAGTTTTAGACGAAGTTTCCTGCTGTTTAGTACGTATGCCGGCATTGGGCTGGAAATACCGGTTTTGGGATTATGCACAGAAAGGGTTTGCAAACCGCTGAAACCACACGTGAGTTTACCTCTGTCAGTTGAATGCACACTTTGACAACCATTCAGTTAGATAGCTCCGTTCTGGTTTTAGAAGCAGATATTTCTCTCTACAGCCTATGGTCCCATTCACTCCGGAATATCCCAACGCAGCTCGTAGAAGAAACGTGTTTCTGACGCGCTGAATATCCACATAGATTCAACTCTCTTAGGTGAACGAACGCACAGTAGAGCAGTTTCAAGGAAACGTTTCTCCTGAGTTTTAGACGAAGTTTCCTGCTGTTTAGTACGTATGCCGGCATTGGGCAGGAAATACCGGTTTTGGGATTCTGCACGGAAAGGGTTTGCAAACCGCTGAATCCACACATGAGTTTAACTCTGTCAGTTGAATGCACACAATGACAACCATTCAGTTAGATAGCTCCGTTTTGGTTTTAGAAGCAGATATTTCTCCGTACAGCCTATGGTCCCATTCACTAGGGAATATCCCAACGCAGCTCCTAGAAGAAACGTGTTTCTGACTCGCTGAATCTCAAGATAGATTCAACTCCCTTGGTGAACGTACGCACAGCAGAGCAGTTTCAAGGAAACGTTTCTCCTGAGTTTTAGACGAAGTTTTCTGCTGTTTAATACGTATGCCGGCATTGGGCTTGAAATACCGGTTTTGTGATTCTGCACCGAAAGGTTTTGCAAACCGCTGAATCCACGGGTGAGTTCAACTCTGTCAGTTGAATGCTCACATTGACAACCATTCAGTTAGATAGCTCCGGTTTGGTTTTAGAAGCAGATATTTCTCTGTACAGCCTATGGTCCCATTCACTCGGGAAAATCCCAACGCAGCTCCTAGAAGAAACGTGTTTCTGACTCGCTGAATCTCAACATAGATTGACCTCTCTTAGGTGAACGAACGCACAGGAGAGCAGTTTCAAGGAAACGTTTCCCCTGAGTTTTAGACGAAGTTTCCTGCTGTTTAGTACGTATGCTGGCATTGGGCTGGAAATACCGGTTTTGGGATTCTGCACAGAAAGGGTTTGCAAACCGCTGAATCCACACAAGAGTTTAACTCTGTCAGTTGAATGCACACAATGACAACCATTCAGTTAGATAGCTCCGTTTTGGTTTTAGAAGCAGATATTTCTCTATACAGCCTATGGTCCCATTCACTCGGGAATATCCCAACGCAGCTCCTAGAAGAAACGTGTTTCTGACTCGCTGAATCTCAACATAGATTCAACTCTCTTAGGTGAACGAACGCACAGCAGAGCAGTTTCAAGGAAACGTTTCTCCTGAGTTTTAGAAAAGTTTCCTGCTGTTTAGTACGTATGCCGGCATTGGGCTGGAAATACCGGTTTTGGGATTCTGCACAGAAAGGTTTTGCAAACCGCTGAATCCACACGTGAGTTCAACTCTGACATTTGAATGCACACATTGAAAACCATTCAATGAGATAGCTCCGTTTTGTTTTTAGGAGCAGATATTTCTCTGTACAGCCTATGGTCCCATTCACTAGGGAATATCCCAACTCAGTTCCTAGAAGAAACCTGTTTCTGTCTCGCTGAATCTCAACATAGATTCAACTCTCTTAGGTGAACGAACGCACAGCAGAGCAGTTTCAAGGAAACGTTTCTCCTGAGTTTTAGTCGAAGTTTCCTGCTGTTTAGTACGTATGCCGGCATTGGGCTGGAAATACCGGTTTTGGGATTCTGCACAGAAAGGGTTTGCAAACCGCTGAATCCACACGTGAGTTTAACTCTGTCAGTTGAATGCACACATTGACAACCATTCAGTTAGAGAGCTCCGTTTTGGTTTTAGAAGCAGATATTTCTCTGTACAGCCTATGGTCCCATTCACTCGGGAATACCCCAACACAGCTCCTAGAGGAAACGTGTTTCTGACTCGCTGAATCTCAACATAGATTCAACTCTCTTAGGTGAACGAACGCACAGCAGAGCAGTTTCAAGGAAACGTTTCTCCTGAGTTTTAGATGAAGTTTCCTGCTGTTTAGTACGTATGCCGGAATTGGGCTGGAAATACCGGTTTTGGGATTCTTCAGAGAAACGGTTTGCAAACCGCTGAATCCAAACGTGAGTTTAACACTGTCAGTTGAATGCACACATTGACCACCATTCAGATAGAGAGCTCCGTTTTGGTTTAAGAAGCAGATATTTCTCTGTACAGTCTATGGTCCCAGTCACTCGGGAATATCCCAACGCAGCTCCTAGAAGAAACGTGTTTCTGACTCGCTGAATCTCAACATAGATTCAACTCTCTTAGGTGAACGAACGCACAGCAGAGCAGTTTCAAGGAAACGTTTCTCCTGAGTTTTAGACGAAGTTTCCTGCTGTTTAGTACGTATGCCGGCATTGGGCTGGAAATACCGGTTTTGGGATTCTGCACAGAAAGGGTTTGCAAACCGCTGAATCCACACGTGATTTTAGCTCTGTCAGTTGAATGCACACATTGACAACCATTCAGTTAGATAGCTCCGTTTTGGTTTTAGAAGCAGATATCTCTATGTACAGCCTATGGTCCCATTCACTCGGGAATATCCCAACGCAGCTCGTAGAAGAAACGTGTTTGTGACTCGCTGAAACTCAACATAGATTCACCTCTCTTAGGTGAACGAACGCACAGTAGAGCAGTTTCAAGGAAACGTTTCTCCTGAGTTTTAGACGAAGTTTCCTGCTGTTTAGTACGTATGCCGGCATTGGGCTGGAAATACCGGTTTTGGGATTGTGCACAGAAAGGGTTTGCAAACCGCTGAATCCACACGTGAGTTTAACTCTGTCAGTTGAATGCACACATTGACAACCATTCAGTTAGAGAGCTGCAGTTTGGTTTTAGAAGCAGATATTTCTCTCTACAGCCTATGGTCCCATTCACTCGGGAATATCGCAACGCAGCTCCTAGAAGAAACGTGTTTCTGACTCGCTGAACATCAACATAGATTCAACTCTCTTAGGTGAACGAACGCACAGCAGAGCAGTTTCAAGGAAACGTTTCTCCTGAGTTTTAGACGAAGTTTCCTGCTGTTTAGTACGTATGCCGGCATTGGGCTGGAAATACCGGTTTTGGGATTCTGCACAGAAAGGGTTTGCAAACTGCTGAATCCACACGTCTGTTTAGCTCTGTCAGTTGAAAGCACACTTTGACAACCATTCACTTATATAGCTCCGTTTTGGTTTTAGAAGCAGATATTACTCTGTACAGCCTATGGTGCCATTCACTCGGGAATATCCCAACGCAGCTCCTAGAAGAAACGTGTTTCTGACTCGCTGAATCTCAACATAGATTCAACTCTCTTAGGTGAACGAACGCACAGCAGAGCAGTTTCAAGGAAACGTATCTCCTGAGTTTTAGACGAAGTTTCCTGCTGTTTAGTATGAATGCCGGCATTGAGCTGGAAGTACCGGTTTTGGGATAAAGCACAGAAAGGGTTTGCAAACCGCTGAATCCAAACGTGAGTTTAACTCTGTCAGTTGAATGCACACATTGCCAACCATTCAGTTAGATAGCTCCGTTTTGGTTTTAGAAGCAGATAATTCTCTGTACAGCCTATGGTCCCGTTCACTCTAGAATATCCCATTGCAGCTCCTAGAAGAAACGTGTCTCCGACTCGCTGAATCTCAACATAGATTCAACTCTCTTAGGTGAACGAACGCACAGCAGAGCAGTTTCAAGGAAACGTTTCTCCTGAGTTTTAGACGAAGTTTCCTGCTGTTAAGTACGTATGCCGGCATTCGGCTGGAAATACCGGTTTTGGGATTCTGCACAGAAAGGGTTTGCAAACCGCTGAATCCACACGTCAGTTTAGCTCTGTCACTTGAATGCACCCATTGACAACCATTCAGTTAGATAGCTCCGTTTTGGTTTTAGAAGCAGATATTTCTCTGTACAGCCTATGGTCCCATTCACTCGGGAATATCCCAACGCAGCTCCTAGAAGAAACGTGTTTCTGACTCGCTGAAACTCAACATAGATTCAACTCTCTTAGGTGAACGAACGCAAGGCAGAGCAGTTTGAAGGAAACCTTTCTCCTGAGTTTTAGACGAAGTTTCCTGCTGTTTAGTACGTATGCCGGCATTGGGCTGGAAATACCGGTTTTGGGATTCTGCACAGAAAGGGTTTGCACACCGCTGAATCCACACGTGATTTTAGCTCTGTCAGTTGAATGCACACATTGACAACCATTCAGTTAGATAGCTCCGTTTTGGATTTAGAAGCAGATATCTCTATGTACAGCCTATGGTCCCATTGACTCGGGAATATCCCAACGCAGCTCGTAGAAGAAACGTGTTTGTGACTCGCTGAAACTCAACATAGATTCAACTCTCTTAGGTGAACGAACGCACAGCAGAGCAGTTTCAAGGAAACGTTTCTCCTGAGTTTTAGACGAAGTTTCCTGCTGTTTAGTACGTATGCCGGCATTGGGCTGGAAATACCGGTTTTGGGATTCTGCACAGAAAGGGTTTGCAAACCGCTGAATCCACACGTGAGTTTAACTCTGTCAGTTGAATGCACACATTGACAACCATTCTGTTAGAGAGCTTCGGTTTGGTTTTAGAAGCAGATATTTCTCTCTACAGACTATGGTCCCATTCACTCGGGAATATCCCAACGCAGCTCCTAGAAGAAACGTGTTTGTGACTCGCTGAACATCAACATAGATTCAACTCTCTTAGGTGAACGAACGCAGAGCAGAGCAGTTTCAAGGAAACGTTTCTCCTGAGTTTTAGACGAAGTTTCCTGCTGTTTAGTACGTATGCTGGCATTGGGCTGGAAATACCGGTTTTGGGGTTCTGCACAGAAAGGGTTTGCAAACCGCTGAATCCACACAAGAGTTTAACTCTGTCAGTTGAATGCACACAATGACAACCATTCAGTTAGATAGCTCCGTTTTGGTTTTAGAAGCAGATATTTCTCTGTACAGCCTATGGTCCCGTTCACTCTAGAATATCCCATTGCAGCTCCTAGAAGAAACGTGTCTCCGACTTGCTGAATCTCAACATAGATTCAACTCTCTTAGGTGAACGAACGCACAGCAGAGCAGTTTCAAGGAAACGTTTCTCCTGAGTTTTAGACGAAATTTCCTGCTGTTTAGTACGTATGCCGGCATTGGGCTGGAAATACCGGTTTTGGGATTCTGCACAGAAAGGGTTTGCAAACCGCTGAAACCACACGTGAGTTTACCTCTGTCAGTTGAATGCACACTTTGACAACCATTCAGTTAGATACCTCCGTTTTGGTTTTAGAAGCAGATATTTCTCTCGACAGCCTATGGCCAATTCACTCCGGAATATCCCAACGCAGCTCGTAGAAGAAACGTGTTTCTGACTGGCTGAATATCAACATAGATTCAACTCTCTTAGGTGAACGAACGCACAGCAGAGCAGTTTCAAGGAAACGTTTCTCCTGAGTTTTAGACGAAGTTTCCTGCTGTTTAGTACGTATGCCGGCATTGAGCTGGATGTACCGGTTTTGGGATTCTGCACAGAAAGGGTTTGCAAACCGCTGAATCCACACGTCAGTTTAACTCTGTCAGTTGAATGCACACATTGACAACCATTCAGTTAGATAGCTCCGTTTTGGTTTTAGAAGCAGATATTTCTCTGTTCAGCCTATGGTCACATTCACTCTAGAATATCCCATTGCAGCTCCTAGAAGAAACGTGTTTATGACTCGCTGAATCTCAACATAGATTCAACTCTGTTAGGTGAACGAACGCACAGCAGAGCAGTTTCAAGGAAACGTATCTCCTGAGTTTTAGACGAAGTTTCCTGCTGTTTAGTATGAATGCCGGCATTGAGCTGGAAGTACCGGTTTTGGGATAATGCACAGAAAGGGTTTGCACACCGCTGAATCCAAACGTGAGTTTAACTCTGTCAGTTGAATGCACACATTGCCAAATATTCAGTTAGATAGCTCCGTTTTGGTTTTAGAAGCAGATAATTCTCTGTACAGCCTATGGTCCCGTTCACTCTAGAATATCCCATTGCAGCTCCTAGAAGAAACGTGTCTCCGACTTGCTGAATCTCAACATAGATTCAACTCTCTTAGGTGAACGAACGCACAGCAGAGCAGTTTCAAGGAAACGTTTCTCCTGAGTTTTAGACGAAGTTTCCTGCTGTTTAGTACGTATGCCGGCATTCGGCTGGAAATACCGGTTTTGGGATTCTGCACAGAAAGGGTTTGCAAACCGCTGAATCCACAAGTCAGTTTAGCTCTGTCAGTTGAATGCACATATTGACAACCATTCAGTTAGATAGCTCCGTTTTGGTTTTAGAAGCAGATATTTCTCTGTACAGCCTATGGTCCCATTCACTCGGGAATATCCCAACGCAGCTCCTAGAAGAAACGTGTTTCTGACTCGCTGAAACTCAACATAGATTCAACTCTCTTAGGTGAACGAACGCACAGCAGAGCAGTTTGAAGGAAACCTTTCTCCTGAGTTTTAGACGAAGTTTCCTGCTGTTTAGTACGTATGCCGCCATTGGGCTGGAAATACCGGTTTTGGGATTCTGCACAGAAAGGGTTTGCAAACCGCTGAATCCACACGTGATTTTAGCTCTGTCAGTTGAATGCACACATTGACAACCATTCAGTTAGATAGCTCCGTTTTGGTTTTAGAAGCAGATATTTCTCTGTACAGCCTATGGTCCCATTCACTCTAGAATATCCCATTGCAGCTCCTAGAAGAAACGTGTCTCTGACTCGCTGAATCTCAACATAGATTCAACTCTCTTAGGTGAACGAACGCACAGCAGAGCAGTTTCAAGGAAACGTTTCTCCTGAGTTTTAGACGAAGTTTCCTGCTGTTTAGTACGTATGCCGGCATTGGGCTGGAAAAACCGGTTTTGGGATTCTGCACAGAAAGGGTTTGCAAACCGCTGAAACCACACGTTAGTTTAGCTCTGTCAGTTGAATGCACACATTGACAAGCATTCAGTTAGATAGCTCCGTTTTGGTTTTAGAAGCAGATATTTCTCTGTACAGCCTATGATCCCATTCACTCGGGAATATCCCAACGCAGCTCCTAGAAGAAACGTGTTTCTGACTCGCTGAATCTCAACATAGATTCAACTCTCTTAGCTGAACGAAAGCACAGCAGAGCAGTTTCAAGGAAACGTTTCTCCTGAGTTTTAGACGAAGTTTCCTGCTGTTTAGTACGTATGCCGGCATTGAGCTGGAAGTACCGGTTTTGGGATTCTGCACAGAAAAGGTTTGCAAACCGCTGAATCCACACGTGAGTTTAACTCTGTCAGTTGAATGCACACATTGACAACCATTCAGTTAGATAGCTCCGTTTTGGTTTTAGGAGCAGATATTTCTCTGTACAGCCTATGGTCCCTTCACTCTGGAATATCCCATCGCAGCTCCTAGAAGAAACATGTTTCTGACTGCTGAATCTCAACATAGATTCAAATCTCTTAGGTGAACGAACGCACAGCAGAGCAGTTTCAAGGAAACGTTTCTCCTGAGTTTTAGACGAAGTTTCCTGATGTTTAGTACGTTTACCGGCATTGGGCTGGAAATACCGGTTTTGGGATTCTGCACAGAAAGGGTTTGCAAACCGCTGAATCCACACGTCAGTTTAGCTCTGTCACTTGAATGCACCCATTGACAACCATTCAGTTAGATAGCTCCGTTTTGGTTTTAGAAGCAGATATTTCTCTGTACAGCCTATGGTCCCATTCACTCGGGAATATCCCAACGCAGCTCCTAGAAGAAACGTGTTTCTGACTCGCTGAATCTCAACATAGATTCAACTCTCTTAGGTGAACGAACGCACAGCAGAGCAGTTTCAAGGAAACGTTTCTCCTGAGTTTTAGACGAAGTTTCCTGCTGTTTAGTACGTATGCCGGCATTGAGCTGGATGTACCGGTTTTGGGATTCTGCACAGAAAGGGTTTGCAAACCGATGAATCCACACGTCAGTTTAACTCTGTCAGTTGAATGCACACATTGACAACCATTCAGTTAGATAGCTCCGTTTTGGTTTTAGAAGCAGATATTTCTCTATTCAGCCTATGGTCACATTCACTCTAGAATATCCCATTGCAGCTCCTAGAAGAAACGTGTTTATGAATCGCTGAATCTCAACATAGATTCAACTCTCTTAGGTGAACGAACGCACAGCAGAGCAGTTTCAAGGAAACGTTTCTCCTGAGTTTTAGACGAAGTTTCCTGCTGTTTAGTACGTATGCCGGCATTGGGCTGGAAATACCGGTTTTGGGATTCTGCACAGAAAGGGTTTGCAAACCGCTGAAACCACACGTGAGTTTACCTCTGTCAGTTGAATGCACACTATGACAACCATTCAGTTACAGAGCTTCGTTTTGGTTTTAGAAGCAGATATTCTCTCTACAGCCTATGGTCCCATTCACTACGGAATATCCCAACGCTGCTCCTAGAAGAAACGTGTTTCTGACTCGCTGAATCTCAACATAGATTGAACTCTCTTAGGTGAACGAACGCACAGCAGAGCAGTTTCAAGGAAACGTTTCTCCTGAGTTTTAGACGAAGTTTCCTGCTGTTTAGTACGTATGCCGGCATTCGGCTGGAAATACCGGTTTTGGGATTCTGCACAGAATGGGTCTGCAAACCGCTGAATCCACAAGTCAGTTTAGCTCTGTCAGTTGAATGCACACATTGACAACCATTCAGTTAGATAGCTCCGTTTTGGTTTTAGAAGCAGATATTTCTCTGTACAGCCTATGGTCCCATTCACTCGGGAATATCCCAACGCAGCTCCTAGAAGAAACGTGTTTCTGACTCGCTGAATCGCAACATAGATTCACCTCTCTTAGCTGAACGAACGCACAGCAGAGCAGTTTCAAGGAAACGTTTCTCCTGAGTTTTAGACGAAGTTTCCTGCTGTTTAGTACGCACGCCGGCATTGAGCTGGAAGTACCGGTTTTGGCATTCTGCACAGAAAGGGTTTGCAAACCGCTGAATCCAAACGTGAGTTTAACTCTGTCAGTTGAATGCACACATTGACAACCATTCAGTTAGATAGCACCGTTTTGGTTTTAGAAGCAGATTTTTCTCTGTACAGCCTATGGTCCCATTCACTCTAGAATATCCCATTGCAACTCCTAGAAGAAACGTGTCTCCGACTCGCTGAATCTCAACATAGATTCAACTCTCTAAGGTGAACGAACGCACAGCAGAGCAGTTTCAAGGAAACGTTTCTCCTGAGTTTTAGACGAAGTTTCCTGCTGTTTAGTACGTATGCCGGCATTGGGCTGGAAATACCGGTTTTGGGATTATGCACAGAAAGGGTTTGCAAACCGCTGAAACCACACGTGAGTTTACCTCTGTCAGTTGAATGCACACTTTGACAACCATTCAGTTAGATAGCTCCGTTCTGGTTTTAGAAGCAGATATTTCTCTCTACAGCCTATGGTCCCATTCACTCCGGAATATCCCAACGCAGCTCGTAGAAGAAACGTGTTTCTGACGCGCTGAATATCAACATAGATTCAACTCTCTTAGGTGAACGAACGCACAGCAGAGCAGTTTCAAGGAAACGTTTCTCCTGAGTTTTAGACGAAGTTTCCTGCTGTTTAGTACGTATGCCGGCATTGGGCAGGAAATACCGGTTTTGGGATTCTGCACGGAAAGGGTTTGCAAACCGCTGAATCCACACATGAGTTTAACTCTGTCAGTTGAATGCACACAATGACAACCATTCAGTTAGATAGCTCCGTTTTGGTTTTAGAAGCAGATATTTCTCCGTACAGCCTATGGTCCCATTCACTAGGGAATATCCCAACGCAGCTCCTAGAAGAAACGTGTTTCTGACTCGCTGAATCTCAAGATAGATTCAACTCCCTTGGTGAACGTACGCACAGCAGAGCAGTTTCAAGGAAACGTTTCTCCTGAGTTTTAGACGAAGTTTTCTGCTGTTTAATACGTATGCCGGCATTGGGCTTGAAATACCGGTTTTGTGATTCTGCACCGAAAGGTTTTGCAAACCGCTGAATCCACACGTGAGTTCAACTCTGTCAGTTGAATGCACACATTGACAACCATTCAGTTAGATAGCTCCGGTTTGGTTTTAGAAGCAGATATTTCTCTGTACAGCCTATGGTCCCATTCACTCGGGAAAATCCCAACGCAGCTCCTAGAAGAAACGTGTTTCTGACTCGCTGAATCTCAACATAGATTGACCTGTCTTAGGTGAACGAACGCACAGGAGAGCAGTTTCAAGGAAACGTTTCCCCTGAGTTTTAGACGAAGTTTCCTGCTGTTTAGTACGTATGCTGGCATTGGGCTGGAAATACCGGTTTTGGGATTCTGCACAGAAAGGTTTTGCAAACCGCTGAATCCACACAAGAGTTTAACTCTGTCAGTTGAATGCACACAATGACAACCATTCAGTTAGATAGCTCCGTTTTGGTTTTAGAAGCAGATATTTCTCTATACAGCCTATGGTCCCATTCACTCGGGAATATCCCAACGCAGCTCCTAGAAGAAACGTGTTTCTGACTCGCTGAATCTCAACATTGATTCAACTCTCTTAGGTGAACGAACGCACAGCAGAGCAGTTTCAAGGAAACGTTTCTCCTGAGTTTTAGAAAAGTTTCCTGCTGTTTAGTACGTATGCCGGCATTGGGCTGGAAATACCGGTTTTGGGATTCTGCACAGAAAGGTTTTGCAAACCGCTGAATCCACACGTGAGTTCAACTCTGACATTTGAATGCACACATTGAAAACCATTCAATGAGATAGCTCCGTTTTGTTTTTAGGAGCAGATATTTCTCTGTACAGCCTATGGTCCCATTCACTAGGGAATATCCCAACTCAGCTCCTAGAAGAAACCTGTTTCTGACTCGCTGAATCTCAACATAGATTCAACTCTCTTAGGTGAACGAACGCACAGCAGAGCAGTTTCAAGGAAACGTTTATCCTGAGTTTTAGTCGAAGTTTCCTGCTGTTTAGTACGTATGCCGGCATTGGGCTGGAAATACCGGTTTTGGGATTCTGCACAGAAAGGGTTTGCAAACCGCTGAATCCACACGTGAGTTTAACTCTGTCAGTTGAATGCACACATTGACAACCATTCAGTTAGAGAGCTCCGTTTTGGTTTTAGAAGCAGATATTTCTCTGTACAGCCTATGGTCCCATTCACTCGGGAATACCCCAACACAGCTCCTAGAGGAAACGTGTTTCTGACTCGCTGAATCTCAACATAGATTCAACTCTCTTAGGTGAACGAACGCACAGCAGAGCAATTTCAAGGAAACGTTTCTCCTGAGTTTTAGATGAAGTTTCCTGCTGTTTAGTACGTATGCCGGAATTGGGCTGGAAATACCGGTTTTGGGATTCTTCAGAGAAACGGTTTGCAAACCGCTGAATCCAAACGTGAGTTTAACACTGTCAGTTGAATGCACACATTGACCACCATTCAGATAGACAGCTCCGTTTTGGTTTAAGAAGCAGATATTTCTCTGTACAGTCTATGGTCCCAGTCACTCGGGAATATCCCAACGCAGCTCCTAGAAGAAACGTGTTTCTGACTCGCTGAATCTCAACATAGATTCAACTCTCTTAGGTGAACGAACGCACAGCAGAGCAGTTTCAAGGAAACGTTTCTCCTGAGTTTTAGACGAAGTTTCCTGCTGTTTAGTACGTATGCCGGCATTGGGCTGGAAATACCGGTTTTGGGATTCTGCACAGAAAGGGTTTGCAAACCGCTGAATCCACACGTGATTTTAGCTCTGTCAGTTGAATGCACACATTGACAACCATTCAGTTAGATAGCTCCGTTTTGGTTTTAGAAGCAGATATCTCTATGTACAGCCTATGGTCCCATTCACTCGGGAATATCCCAACGCAGCTCGTAGAAGAAACGTGTTTGTGACTCGCTGAAACTCAACATAGATTCACCTCTCTTAGGTGAACGAACGCACAGTAGAGCAGTTTCAAGGAAACGTTTCTCCTGAGTTTTAGACGAAGTTTCCTGCTGTTTAGTACGTATGCCGGCATTGGGCTGGAAATACCGGTTTTGGGATTGTGCACAGAAAGGGTTTGCAAACCGCTGAATCCACACTTGAGTTTAACTCTTTCAGTTGAATGCACACATTGACAACCATTCAGTTAGAGAGCTGCGGTTTGGTTTTAGAAGCAGATACTTCTCTCTACAGCCTATGGTCCCATTCACTCGGGAATATCGCAACACAGCTCCTAGAAGAAACGTGTTTCTGACTCGCTGAACATCAACATAGATTCAACTCTCTTAGGTGAACGAACGCACAGCAGAGCAGTTTCAAGGAAACGTTTCTCCTGAGTTTTAGACGAAGTTTCCTGCTGTTTAGTACGTATGCCGGCATTGGGCTGGAAATACCGGTTTTGGGATTCTGCACAGAAAGGGTTTGCAAACTGCTGAATCCACACGTCTGTTTAGCTCTGTCAGTTGAAAGCACACTTTGACAACCATTCACTTATATAGCTCCGTTTTGGTTTTAGAAGCAGATATTACTCTGTACAGCCTATGGTGCCATTCACTCGGGAATATCCCAACGCAGCTCCTAGAAGAAACGTGTTTCTGACTCGCTGAATCTCAACATAGATTCAACTCTCTTAGGTGAACGAACGCACAGCAGAGCAGTTTCAAGGAAACGTATCTCCTGAGTTTTAGACGAAGTTTCCTGCTGTTTAGTATGAATGCCGGCATTGAGCTGGAAGTACCGGTTTTGGGATAATGCACAGAAAGGGTTTGCAAACCGCTGAATCCAAACGTGAGTTTAACTCTGTCAGTTGAATGCACACATTGCCAACCATTCAGTTAGATAGCTCCGTTTTGGTTTTAGAAGCAGATAATTCTCTGTACAGCCTATGGTCCCGTTCACTCTAGAATATCCCATTGCAGCTCCTAGAAGAAACGTGTCTCCGACTTGCTGAATCTCAACATAGATTCAACTCTCTTAGGTGAACGAACGCACAGCAGAGCAGTTTCAAGGAAACGTTTCTCCTGAGTTTTAGACGAAGTTTCCTGCTGTTTAGTACGTATGCCGGCATTCGGCTGGAAATACCGGTTTTGGGATTCTGCACAGAAAGGGTTTGCAAACCGCTGAATCCACAAGTCAGTTTAGCTCTGTCAGTTGAATGCACATATTGACAACCATTCAGTTAGATAGCTCCGTTTTGGTTTTAGAAGCAGATATCTCTATGTACAGCCTATGGTCCCATTGACTCGGGAATATCCCAACGCAGCTCGTAGAAGAAACGTGTTTGTGACTCGCTGAAACTCAACATAGATTCAACTCTCTTAGGTGAACGAACGCACAGCAGAGCAGTTTCAAGGAAACGTTTCTCCTGAGTTTTAGACGAAGTTTCCTGCTGTTTAGTACGTATGCCGGCATTGGGCTGGAAATACCGGTTTTGGGATTCTGCACAGAAAGGGTTTGCAAACCGCTGAATCCACACGTGAGTTTAACTCTGTCAGTTGAATGCACACATTGACAACCATTCTGTTAGAGAGCTGCGGTTTGGTTTTAGAAGCAGATATTTCTCTCTACAGACTATGGTCCCATTCACTCGGGAATATCCCAACGCAGCTCCTAGAAGAAACGTGTTTGTGACTCGCTGAACATCAACATAGATTCAACTCTCTTAGGTGAACGAACGCAGAGCAGAGCAGTTTCAAGGAAACGTTTCTCCTGAGTTTTAGACGAAGTTTCCTGCTGTTTAGTACGTATGCTGGCATTGGGCTGGAAATACCGGTTTTGGGGTTCTGCACAGAAAGGGTTTGCAAACCGCTGAATCCACACAAGAGTTTAACTCTGTCAGTTGAATGCACACAATGACAACCCTTCAGTTAGATAGTTCCGTTTTGGTTTTAGAAGCAGATATTTCTCTGTACAGCCTATGGTCCCGTTCACTCTAGAATATCCCATTGCAGCTCCTAGAAGAAACGTGTCTCCGACTTGCTGAATCTCAACATAGATTCAACTCTCTTAGGTGAACGAACGCACAGCAGAGCAGTTTCAAGGAAACGTTTCTCCTGAGTTTTAGACGAAATTTCCTGCTGTTTAGTACGTATGCCGGCATTGGGCTGGAAATACCGGTTTTGGGATTCTGCACAGAAAGGGTTTGCAAACCGCTGAAACCACACGTGAGTTTACCTCTGTCAGTTGAATGCACACGTTGACAACCATTCAGTTAGATACCTCCGTTTTGGTTTTAGAAGCAGATATTTCTCTCGACAGCCTATGGCCAATTCACTCCGGAATATCCCAACGCAGCTCGTAGAAGAAACGTGTTTCTGACTGGCTGAATATCAACATAGATTCAACTCTCTTAGGTGAACGAACGCACAGCAGAGCAGTTTCAAGGAAACGTTTCTCCTGAGTTTTAGACGAAGTTTCCTGCTGTTTAGTACGTATGCCGGCATTGAGCTGGATGTACCGGTTTTGGGATTCTGCACAGAAAGGGTTTGCAAACCGCTGAATCCACACGTCAGTTTAACTCTGTCAGTTGAATGCACACATTGACAACCATTCAGTTAGATAGCTCCGTTTTGGTTTTAGAAGCAGATATTTCTCTGTTCAGCCTATGGTCACATTCACTCTAGAATATCCCATTGCAGCTCCTAGAAGAAACGTGTTTATGACTCGCTGAATCTCAACATAGATTCAACTCTCTTAGGTGAACGAACGCACAGCAGAGCAGTTTCAAGGAAACGTATCTCCTGAGTTTTAGACGAAGTTTCCTGCTGTTTAGTATGAATGCCGGCATTGAGCTGGAAGTACCGGTTTTGGGATAATGCACAGAAAGGGTTTGCACACCGCTGAATCCAAACGTGAGTTTAACTCTGTCAGTTGAATGCACACATTGCCAACCATTCAGTTAGATAGCTCCGTTTTGGTTTTAGAAGCAGATAATTCTCTGTACAGCCTATGGTCCCGTTCACTCTAGAATATCCCATTGCAGCTCCTAGAAGAAACGTGTCTCCGACTTGCTGAATCTCAACATAGATTCAACTCTCTTAGGTGAACGAACGCACAGCAGAGCAGTTTCAAGGAAACGTTTCTCCTGAGTTTTAGACGAAGTTTCCTGCTGTTTAGTACGTATGCCGGCATTCGGCTGGAAATACCGGTTTTGGGATTCTGCACAGAAAGGGTTTGCAAACCGCTGAATCCACAAGTCAGTTTAGCTCTGTCAGTTGAATGCACATATTGACAACCATTCAGTTAGATAGCTCCGTTTTGGTTTTAGAAGCAGATATTTCTCTGTACAGCCTATGGTCCCATTCACTCGGGAATATCCCAACGCAGCTCCTAGAAGAAACGTGTTTCTGACTCGCTGAAACTCAACATAGATTCAACTCTCTTAGGTGAACGAACGCACAGCAGAGCAGTTTGAAGGAAACCTTTCTCCTGAGTTTTAGACGAAGTTTCCTGCTGTTTAGTACGTATGCCGCCATTGGGCTGGAAATACCGGTTTTGGGATTCTGCACAGAAAGGGTTTGCAAACCGCTGAATCCACACGTGATTTTAGCTCTGTCAGTTGAATGCACACATTGACAACCATTCAGTTAGATAGCTCCGTTTTGGTTTTAGAAGCAGATATCTCTATGTACAGCCTATGGTCCCATTCACTCGGGAATATCCCAACGCAGCTCGTAGAAGAAACGTGTTTGTGACTCGCTGAAACTCAACATAGATTCAACTCTCTTAGGTGAACGAACGCACAGCAGAGCAGTTTCAAGGAAACGTTTCTCCTGAGTTTTAGACGAAGTTTCCTGCTGTTTAGTACGTATGCCGGCATTGGGCTGGAAATACCGGTTTTGGGATTCTGCACAGAAAGGGTTTGCAAACCGCTGAATCCACACGTGAGTTTAACTCTGTCAGTTGAATGCACACATTGACAACCATTCTGTTAGAGAGCTGCGGTTTGGTTTTAGAAGCAGATATTTCTCTCTACAGACTATGGTCCCATTCACTCGGGAATATCCCAACGCAGCTCCTAGAAGAAACGAGTTTCTGACTCGCTGAACATCAACATAGATTCAACTCTCTTAGGTGAACGAACGCAGAGCAGAGCAGTTTCAAGGAAACGTTTCTCCTGAGTTTTAGACGAAGTTTCCTGCTGTTTAGTACGTATGCCGGCATTGGGCTGGAAATACCGGTTTTGGGATTCTGCACAGAAAGGTTTTGCAAACCGCTGAATCCACACGTGAGTTCAACTCTGACATTTGAATGCACACATTGAAAACCATTCAATGAGATAGCTCCGTTTTGTTTTTAGGAGCAGATATTTCTCTGTACAGCCTATGGTCCCATTCACTAGGGAATATCCCAACTCAGCTCCTAGAAGAAACCTGTTTCTGACTCGCTGAATCTCAACATAGATTCAACTCTCTTAGGTGAACGAACGCACAGCAGAGCAGTTTCAAGGAAACGTTTATCCTGAGTTTTAGTCGAAGTTTCCTGCTGTTTAGTACGTATGCCGGCATTGGGCTGGAAATACCGGTTTTGGGATTCTGCACAGAAAGGGTTTGCAAACCGCTGAATCCACACGTGAGTTTAACTCTGTCAGTTGAATGCACACATTGACAACCATTCAGTTAGAGAGCTCCGTTTTGGTTTTAGAAGCAGATATTTCTCTGTACAGCCTATGGTCCCATTCACTCGGGAATACCCCAACACAGCTCCTAGAGGAAACGTGTTTCTGACTCGCTGAATCTCAACATAGATTCAACTCTCTTAGGTGAACGAACGCACAGCAGAGCAATTTCAAGGAAACGTTTCTCCTGAGTTTTAGATGAAGTTTCCTGCTGTTTAGTACGTATGCCGGAATTGGGCTGGAAATACCGGTTTTGGGATTCTTCAGAGAAACGGTTTGCAAACCGCTGAATCCAAACGTGAGTTTAACACTGTCAGTTGAATGCACACATTGACCACCATTCAGATAGACAGCTCCGTTTTGGTTTAAGAAGCAGATATTTCTCTGTACAGTCTATGGTCCCAGTCACTCGGGAATATCCCAACGCAGCTCCTAGAAGAAACGTGTTTCTGACTCGCTGAATCTCAACATAGATTCAACTCTCTTAGGTGAACGAACGCACAGCAGAGCAGTTTCAAGGAAACGTTTCTCCTGAGTTTTAGACGAAGTTTCCTGCTGTTTAGTACGTATGCCGGCATTGGGCTGGAAATACCGGTTTTGGGATTCTGCACAGAAAGGGTTTGCAAACCGCTGAATCCACACGTGATTTTAGCTCTGTCAGTTGAATGCACACATTGACAACCATTCAGTTAGATAGCTCCGTTTTGGTTTTAGAAGCAGATATCTCTATGTACAGCCTATGGTCCCATTCACTCGGGAATATCCCAACGCAGCTCGTAGAAGAAACGTGTTTGTGACTCGCTGAAACTCAACATAGATTCACCTCTCTTAGGTGAACGAACGCACAGTAGAGCAGTTTCAAGGAAACGTTTCTCCTGAGTTTTAGACGAAGTTTCCTGCTGTTTAGTACGTATGCCGGCATTGGGCTGGAAATACCGGTTTTGGGATTGTGCACAGAAAGGGTTTGCAAACCGCTGAATCCACACTTGAGTTTAACTCTTTCAGTTGAATGCACACATTGACAACCATTCAGTTAGAGAGCTGCGGTTTGGTTTTAGAAGCAGATACTTCTCTCTACAGCCTATGGTCCCATTCACTCGGGAATATCGCAACACAGCTCCTAGAAGAAACGTGTTTCTGACTCGCTGAACATCAACATAGATTCAACTCTCTTAGGTGAACGAACGCACAGCAGAGCAGTTTCAAGGAAACGTTTCTCCTGAGTTTTAGACGAAGTTTCCTGCTGTTTAGTACGTATGCCGGCATTGGGCTGGAAATACCGGTTTTGGGATTCTGCACAGAAAGGGTTTGCAAACTGCTGAATCCACACGTCTGTTTAGCTCTGTCAGTTGAAAGCACACTTTGACAACCATTCACTTATATAGCTCCGTTTTGGTTTTAGAAGCAGATATTACTCTGTACAGCCTATGGTGCCATTCACTCGGGAATATCCCAACGCAGCTCCTAGAAGAAACGTGTTTCTGACTCGCTGAATCTCAACATAGATTCAACTCTCTTAGGTGAACGAACGCACAGCAGAGCAGTTTCAAGGAAACGTATCTCCTGAGTTTTAGACGAAGTTTCCTGCTGTTTAGTATGAATGCCGGCATTGAGCTGGAAGTACCGGTTTTGGGATAATGCACAGAAAGGGTTTGCAAACCGCTGAATCCAAACGTGAGTTTAACTCTGTCAGTTGAATGCACACATTGCCAACCATTCAGTTAGATAGCTCCGTTTTGGTTTTAGAAGCAGATAATTCTCTGTACAGCCTATGGTCCCGTTCACTCTAGAATATCCCATTGCAGCTCCTAGAAGAAACGTGTCTCCGACTTGCTGAATCTCAACATAGATTCAACTCTCTTAGGTGAACGAACGCACAGCAGAGCAGTTTCAAGGAAACGTTTCTCCTGAGTTTTAGACGAAGTTTCCTGCTGTTTAGTACGTATGCCGGCATTCGGCTGGAAATACCGGTTTTGGGATTCTGCACAGAAAGGGTTTGCAAACCGCTGAATCCACAAGTCAGTTTAGCTCTGTCAGTTGAATGCACATATTGACAACCATTCAGTTAGATAGCTCCGTTTTGGTTTTAGAAGCAGATATCTCTATGTACAGCCTATGGTCCCATTGACTCGGGAATATCCCAACGCAGCTCGTAGAAGAAACGTGTTTGTGACTCGCTGAAACTCAACATAGATTCAACTCTCTTAGGTGAACGAACGCACAGCAGAGCAGTTTCAAGGAAACGTTTCTCCTGAGTTTTAGACGAAGTTTCCTGCTGTTTAGTACGTATGCCGGCATTGGGCTGGAAATACCGGTTTTGGGATTCTGCACAGAAAGGGTTTGCAAACCGCTGAATCCACACGTGAGTTTAACTCTGTCAGTTGAATGCACACATTGACAACCATTCTGTTAGAGAGCTGCGGTTTGGTTTTAGAAGCAGATATTTCTCTCTACAGACTATGGTCCCATTCACTCGGGAATATCCCAACGCAGCTCCTAGAAGAAACGTGTTTGTGACTCGCTGAACATCAACATAGATTCAACTCTCTTAGGTGAACGAACGCAGAGCAGAGCAGTTTCAAGGAAACGTTTCTCCTGAGTTTTAGACGAAGTTTCCTGCTGTTTAGTACGTATGCTGGCATTGGGCTGGAAATACCGGTTTTGGGGTTCTGCACAGAAAGGGTTTGCAAACCGCTGAATCCACACAAGAGTTTAACTCTGTCAGTTGAATGCACACAATGACAACCCTTCAGTTAGATAGTTCCGTTTTGGTTTTAGAAGCAGATATTTCTCTGTACAGCCTATGGTCCCGTTCACTCTAGAATATCCCATTGCAGCTCCTAGAAGAAACGTGTCTCCGACTTGCTGAATCTCAACATAGATTCAACTCTCTTAGGTGAACGAACGCACAGCAGAGCAGTTTCAAGGAAACGTTTCTCCTGAGTTTTAGACGAAATTTCCTGCTGTTTAGTACGTATGCCGGCATTGGGCTGGAAATACCGGTTTTGGGATTCTGCACAGAAAGGGTTTGCAAACCGCTGAAACCACACGTGAGTTTACCTCTGTCAGTTGAATGCACACGTTGACAACCATTCAGTTAGATACCTCCGTTTTGGTTTTAGAAGCAGATATTTCTCTCGACAGCCTATGGCCAATTCACTCCGGAATATCCCAACGCAGCTCGTAGAAGAAACGTGTTTCTGACTGGCTGAATATCAACATAGATTCAACTCTCTTAGGTGAACGAACGCACAGCAGAGCAGTTTCAAGGAAACGTTTCTCCTGAGTTTTAGACGAAGTTTCCTGCTGTTTAGTACGTATGCCGGCATTGAGCTGGATGTACCGGTTTTGGGATTCTGCACAGAAAGGGTTTGCAAACCGCTGAATCCACACGTCAGTTTAACTCTGTCAGTTGAATGCACACATTGACAACCATTCAGTTAGATAGCTCCGTTTTGGTTTTAGAAGCAGATATTTCTCTGTTCAGCCTATGGTCACATTCACTCTAGAATATCCCATTGCAGCTCCTAGAAGAAACGTGTTTATGACTCGCTGAATCTCAACATAGATTCAACTCTCTTAGGTGAACGAACGCACAGCAGAGCAGTTTCAAGGAAACGTATCTCCTGAGTTTTAGACGAAGTTTCCTGCTGTTTAGTATGAATGCCGGCATTGAGCTGGAAGTACCGGTTTTGGGATAATGCACAGAAAGGGTTTGCACACCGCTGAATCCAAACGTGAGTTTAACTCTGTCAGTTGAATGCACACATTGCCAACCATTCAGTTAGATAGCTCCGTTTTGGTTTTAGAAGCAGATAATTCTCTGTACAGCCTATGGTCCCGTTCACTCTAGAATATCCCATTGCAGCTCCTAGAAGAAACGTGTCTCCGACTTGCTGAATCTCAACATAGATTCAACTCTCTTAGGTGAACGAACGCACAGCAGAGCAGTTTCAAGGAAACGTTTCTCCTGAGTTTTAGACGAAGTTTCCTGCTGTTTAGTACGTATGCCGGCATTCGGCTGGAAATACCGGTTTTGGGATTCTGCACAGAAAGGGTTTGCAAACCGCTGAATCCACAAGTCAGTTTAGCTCTGTCAGTTGAATGCACATATTGACAACCATTCAGTTAGATAGCTCCGTTTTGGTTTTAGAAGCAGATATTTCTCTGTACAGCCTATGGTCCCATTCACTCGGGAATATCCCAACGCAGCTCCTAGAAGAAACGTGTTTCTGACTCGCTGAAACTCAACATAGATTCAACTCTCTTAGGTGAACGAACGCACAGCAGAGCAGTTTGAAGGAAACCTTTCTCCTGAGTTTTAGACGAAGTTTCCTGCTGTTTAGTACGTATGCCGCCATTGGGCTGGAAATACCGGTTTTGGGATTCTGCACAGAAAGGGTTTGCAAACCGCTGAATCCACACGTGATTTTAGCTCTGTCAGTTGAATGCACACATTGACAACCATTCAGTTAGATAGCTCCGTTTTGGTTTTAGAAGCAGATATCTCTATGTACAGCCTATGGTCCCATTCACTCGGGAATATCCCAACGCAGCTCGTAGAAGAAACGTGTTTGTGACTCGCTGAAACTCAACATAGATTCAACTCTCTTAGGTGAACGAACGCACAGCAGAGCAGTTTCAAGGAAACGTTTCTCCTGAGTTTTAGACGAAGTTTCCTGCTGTTTAGTACGTATGCCGGCATTGGGCTGGAAATACCGGTTTTGGGATTCTGCACAGAAAGGGTTTGCAAACCGCTGAATCCACACGTGAGTTTAACTCTGTCAGTTGAATGCACACATTGACAACCATTCTGTTAGAGAGCTGCGGTTTGGTTTTAGAAGCAGATATTTCTCTCTACAGACTATGGTCCCATTCACTCGGGAATATCCCAACGCAGCTCCTAGAAGAAACGAGTTTCTGACTCGCTGAACATCAACATAGATTCAACTCTCTTAGGTGAACGAACGCAGAGCAGAGCAGTTTCAAGGAAACGTTTCTCCTGAGTTTTAGACGAAGTTTCCTGCTGTTTAGTACGTATGCTGGAATTGGGCTGGAAATACCGGTTTTGGGGTTCTGCACAGAAAGGGTTTGCAAACCGCTGAATCCACACAAGAGTTTAACTCTGTCAGTTGAATGCACACAATGACAACCATTCAGTTAGATAGCTCCGTTTTGGTTTTAGAAGCAGATATTTCTCTGTACAGCCTATGGTCCCGTTCACTCTAGAATATCCCATTGCAGCTCCTAGAAGAAACGTGTCTCCGACTTGCTGAATCTCAACATAGATTCAACTCTCTTAGGTGAACGAACGCACAGCAGAGCAGTTTCAAGGAAACGTTTCTCCTGAGTTTTAGACGAAATTTCCTGCTGTTTAGTACGTATGCCGGCATTGGGCTGGAAATACCGGTTTTGGGATTCTGCACAGAAAGGGTTTGCAAACCGCTGAAACCACACGTGAGTTTACCTCTGTCAGTTGAATGCACACTTTGACAACCATTCAGTTAGATACCTCCGTTTTGGTTTTAGAAGCAGATATTTCTCTCGACAGCCTATGGCCAATTCACTCCGGAATATCCCAACGCAGCTCGTAGAAGAAACGTGTTTCTGACTGGCTGAATATCAACATAGATTCAACTCTCTTAGGTGAACGAACGCACAGCAGAGCAGTTTCAAGGAAACGTTTCTCCTGAGTTTTAGACGAAGTTTCCTGCTGTTTAGTACGTATGCCGGCATTGAGCTGGATGTACCGGTTTTGGGATTCTGCACAGAAAGGGTTTGCAAACCGCTGAATCCACACGTCAGTTTAACTCTGTCAGTTGAATGCACACATTGACAACCATTCAGTTAGATAGCTCCGTTTTGGTTTTAGAAGCAGATATTTCTCTGTTCAGCCTATGGTCACATTCACTCTAGAATATCCCATTGCAGCTCCTAGAAGAAACGTGTTTATGACTCGCTGAATCTCAACATAGATTCAACTCTCTTAGGTGAACGAACGCACAGCAGAGCAGTTTCAAGGAAACGTTTCTCCTGAGTTTTAGACGAAGTTTCCTGCTGTTTAGTACGTATGCCGGCATTGGGCTGGAAATACCGGTTTTGGGATTCTGCACAGAAATTGTTTGCACACCGCTGAATCCACACCTGAGTTTAACTCTGTCAGTTGAATGCACACATTGACAACCATTCAGTTAGATAGCTCCGTTTTGGTTTTAGAAGCAGATATTTCTCTATACAGCCTATGGTCCCATTCACTAGGGAAAATCCCAACGCAGCTCCTAGAAGAAACGTGTTTCTGACTCGCTGAAACTCAACATAGATTCAACTCTCTTAGGTGAACGAACGCACAGCAGAGCAGTTTCAAGGAAACGTTTCTCCTGAGTTTTAGATGAAGTTTCCTGCTGTTTAGTACGTATGACGGCATTGGGCAGGAAATACCGGTTTTGGGATTCTGCACAGAAAGGTTTTGCAAACCGCTGAATCCACACGTGATTTTAGCTCTGTCAGTTGAATGCACACATTGACAACCATTCAGTTAGATAGCTCCGTTTTGGTTTTAGAAGCAGATATCTCTATGTACAGCCTATGGTCCCATTCACTCGGGAATATCCCAACGCAGCTCGTAGAAGAAACGTGTTTGTGACTCGCTGAAACTCAACATAGATTCACCTCTCTTAGGTGAACGAACGCACAGCAGAGCAGTTTCAAGGAAACGTTTCTCCTGAGTTTTAGACGAAGTTTCCTGCTGTTTAGTACGTATGCCGGCATTGGGCTGGAAATACCGGTTTTGGGATTGTGCACAGAAAGGGTTTGCAAACCGCTGAATCCACACGTGAGTTTAACTCTGTCAGTTGAATGCACACATTGACAACCATTCAGTTAGAGAGCTGCGGTTTGGTTTTAGAAGCAGATATTTCTCTCTACAGCCTATGGTCCCATTCACTCGGGAATATCGCAACGCAGCTCCTAGAAGAAACGTGTTTCTGACTCGCTGAACATCAACATAGATTCAACTCTCTTAGGTGAACGAACGCACAGCAGAGCAGTTTCAAGGAAACGTTTCTCCTGAGTTTTAGACGAAGTTTCCTGCTGTTTAGTACGTATGCCGGCATTGGGCTGGAAATACCGGTTTTGGGATTCTGCACAGAAAGGGTTTGCAAACTGCTGAATCCACACGTCTGTTTAGCTCTGTCAGTTGAAAGCACACTTTGACAACCATTCACTTATATAGCTCCGTTTTGGTTTTAGAAGCAGATATTACTCTGTACAGCCTATGGTGCCATTCACTCGGGAATATCCCAACGCAGCTCCTAGAAGAAACGTGTTTCTGACTCGCTGAATCTCAACATAGATTCAACTCTCTTAGGTGAACGAACGCACAGCAGAGCAGTTTCAAGGAAACGTATCTCCTGAGTTTTAGACGAAGTTTCCTGCTGTTTAGTATGAATGCCGGCATTGAGCTGGAAGTACCGGTTTTGGGATAATGCACAGAAAGGGTTTGCAAACCGCTGAATCCAAACGTGAGTTTAACTCTGTCAGTTGAATGCACACATTGCCAACCATTCAGATAGATAGCTCCGTTTTGGTTTTAGAAGCAGATATTTCTCTGTACAGCCTATGGTCCCGTTCACTCTAGAATATCCCATTGCAGCTCCTACAAGAAACGTGTCTCCGACTTGCTGAATCTCAACATAGATTCAACTCTCTTAGGTGAACGAACGCACAGCAGAGCAGTTTCAAGGAAACGTTTCTCCTGAGTTTTAGACGAAATTTCCTGCTGTTTAGTACGTATGCCGGCATTGGGCTGGAAATACCGGTTTTGGGATTCTGCACAGAAAGGGTTTGCAAACCGCTGAAACCACACGTGAGTTTACCTCTGTCAGTTGAATGCACACTTTGACAACCATTCAGTTAGATACCTCCGTTTTGGTTTTAGAAGCAGATATTTCTCTCGACAGCCTATGGCCAATTCAGTCCGGAATATCCCAACGCAGCTCGTAGAAGAAACGTGTTTCTGACTCGCTGAATTTCAACATAGATTCAACTCTCTTAGGTGAACGAACGCACAGCAGAGCAGTTTCAAGGAAACGTTTCTCCTGAGTTTTAGACGAAGTTTCCTGCTGTTTAGTACGTATGCCGGCATTGAGCTGGATGTACCGGTTTTGGGATTCTGCACAGAAAGGGTTTGCAAACCGCTGAATCCACACGTCAGTTTAACTCTGTCAGTTGAATGCACACATTGACAACCATTCAGTTAGATAGCTCCGTTTTGGTTTTAGAAGCAGATATTTCTCTGTTCAGCCTATGGTCACATTCACTCTAGAATATCCCATTGCAGCTCCTAGAAGAAACGTGTTTATGACTCGCTGAATCTCAACATAGATTCAACTCTCTTAGGTGAACGAACGCACAGCAGAGCAGTTTCAAGGAAACGTTTCTCCTGAGTTTTAGACGACGTTTCCTGCTGTTTAGTACGTATGCCGGCATTGGGCTGGAAATACCGGTTTTGGGATTCTGCACAGAAAGGGTTTGCAAACCGCTGAAACCACACGTGAGTTTACCTCTGTCAGTTGAATGCACACTTTGACAACCATTCAGTTAGATAGCTCCGTTTTGGTTTTAGAAGCAGATATTCTCTCTACAGCCTATGGTCCCTTTCATTACGGAATATCCCAACGCTGCTCCTAGAAGAAACGTGTTTCTGACTCGCTGAATCTCAACATAGATTCAACTCTCTTAGGTGAACGAACGCACAGCAGAGCAGTTTCAAGGAAACGTTTCTCCTGAGTTTTAGACGAAGTTTCCTGCTGTTTAGTACGTATGCCGGCATTCGGCTGGAAATACCGGTTTTGGGATTCTGCACAGAAAGGGTTTGCAAACCGCTGAATCCACAAGACAGTTTAGCTCTGTCAGTTGAATGCACATATTGACAACCATTCAGTTAGATAGCTCCGTTTTGGTTTTAGAAGCAGATATTTCTCTGTACAGCCTATGGTCCCATTCACTCGGGAATATCCCAACGCAGCTCCTAGAAGAAACGTGTTTCTGACTCGCTGAAACTCAACATAGATTCAACTCTCTTAGGTGAACGAACGCACAGCAGAGCAGTTTGAAGGAAACCTTTCTCCTGAGTTTTAGACGAAGTTTCCTGCTGTTTAGTACGTATGCCGGCATTGGGCTGGAAATACCGGTTTTGGGATTCTGCACAGAAAGGGTTTGCAAACCGCTGAATCCACACGTGATTTTAGCTCTGTCAGTTGAATGCACACATTGACAACCATTCAGTTAGATAGCTCCGCTTTAGTTTTAGAAGCAGATATTTCTCTGTACAGCCTATGGTCCCGTTCACTCTAGAATATCCCATTGCAGCTCCTAGAAGAAACGTGTCTCCGACTTGCTGAATCTCAACATAGATTCAACTCTCTTAGGTGAACGAACGCACAGCAGAGCAGTTTCAAGGAAACGTTTCTCCTGAGTTTTAGACGAAATTTCCTGCTGTTTAGTACGTATGCCGGCATTGGGCTGGAAATACCGGTTTTGGGATTCTGCACAGAAAGGGTTTGCAAACCGCTGAAACCACACGTGAGTTTACCTCTGTCAGTTGAATGCACACTTTGACAACCATTCAGTTAGATACCTCCGTTTTGGTTTTAGAAGCAGATATTTCTCTCGACAGCCTATGGCCAATTCACTCCGGAATATCCCAACGCAGCTCGTAGAAGAAACGTGTTTCTGACTGGCTGAATATCAACATAGATTCAACTCTCTTAGGTGAACGAACGCACAGCAGAGCAGTTTCAAGGAAACGTTTCTCCTGAGTTTTAGACGAAGTTTCCTGCTGTTTAGTACGTATGCCGGCATTGAGCTGGATGTACCGGTTTTGGGATTCTGCACAGAAAGGGTTTGCAAACCGCTGAATCCACACGTCAGTTTAACTCTGTCAGTTGAATGCACACATTGACAACCATTCAGTTAGATAGCTCCGTTTTGGTTTTAGAAGCAGATATTTCTCTGTTCAGCCTATGGTCACATTCACTCTAGAATATCCCATTGCAGCTCCTAGAAGAAACGTGTTTATGACTCGCTGAATCTCAACATAGATTCAACTCTCTTAGGTGAACGAACGCACAGCAGAGCAGTTTCAAGGAAACGTTTCTCCTGAGTTTTAGACGAAGTTTCCTGCTGTTTAGTACGTATGCCGGCATTGGGCTGGAAATACCGGTTTTGGGATTCTGCACAGAAAGGGTTTGCAAACCGCTGAAACCACACGTGAGTTTACCTCTGTCAGTTGAATGCACACTTTGACAACCATTCAGTTAGGTAGCTCCGTTTTGGTTTTAGAAGCAGATATTCTCTCTACAGCCTATGATCCCTTTCATTACGGAATATCCCAACGCTGCTCCTAGAAGAAACGTGTTTCTGACTCGCTGAATCTCAACATAGATTGAACTCTCTGAGGTGAACGAACGCACAGCAGAGCAGTTTCAAGGAAACGTTTCTCCTGAGTTTTAGACGAAGTTTCCTGCTGTTTAGTACGTATGCCGGCATTCGGCTGGAAATACCGGTTTTGGGATTCTGCACAGAAAGGGTTTGCAAACCGCTGAATCCACAAGTCAGTTTAGCTTTGTCAGTTGAATGCACATATTGACAACCATTCAGTTAGATAGCTCCGTTTTGGTTTTAGAAGCAGATATTTCTCTGTACAGCCAGTGGTCCCATTCACTCGGGAATATCCCAACGCAGCTCCTAGAAGAAACGTGTTTCTGACTCGCTGAAACTCAACATAGATTCAACTCTCTTAGGTGAACGAACGCACAGCAGAGCAGTTTGAAGGAAACCTTTCTCCTGAGTTTTAGACGAAGTTTCCTGCTGTTTAGTACGTATGCCGGCATTGGGCTGGAAATACCGGTTTTGGGATTCTGCACAGAAAGGGTTTGCAAACCGCTGAATCCACACGTGATTTTAGCTCTGTCAGTTGAATGCACACATTGACAACCATTCAGTTAGATAGCTCCGTTTTGGTTTTAGAAGCAGATATCTCTATGTACAGCCTATGGTCCCATTCACTCGGGAATATCCCAACGCAGCTCGTAGAAGAAACGTGTTTGTGACTCGCTGAAACTCAACATAGATTCAACTCTCTTAGGTGAACGAACGCACAGCAGAGCAGTTTCAAGGAAACGTTTCTCCTGAGTTTTAGACGAAGTTTCCTGCTGTTTAGTACGTATGCCGGCATTGGGCTGGAAATACCGGTTTTGGGATTCTGCACAGAAAGGGTTTGCAAACCGCTGAATCCACACGTGAGTTTAACTCTGTCAGTTGAATGCACACATTGACAACCATTCAGTTAGAGAGCTGCGGTTTGGTTTTAGAAGCAGATATTTCTCTCTACAGCCTATGGTCCCATTCACTCGGGAATATCCCAACGCAGCTCCTAGAAGAAACGTGTTTCTGACTCGCTGAACATCAACATAGATTCAACTCTCTTAGGTGAACGAACGCAGAGCAGAGCAGTTTCAAGGAAACGTTTCTCCTGAGTTTTAGACGAAGTTTCCTGCTGTTTAGTACGTATGCTGGCATTGGGCTGGTAATACCGGTTTTGGGGTTCTGCACAGAAAGGGTTTGCAAACCGCTGAATCCACAGAAGAGTTTAACTCTGTCAGTTGAATGCACACAATGACAACCATTCAGTTAGATAGCTCCGTTTTGGTTTTAGAAGCAGATATTTCTCTATACAGCCTATGGTCCCATTCACTCGGGAATATCCCAACGCAGCTCCTAGAAGAAACGTGTTTCTGACTCGCTGGATCTCAACATAGATTCAACTCTCTTAGGTGAACGAACGCACAGCCGAGCAGTTTCAAGGAAACGTTTCTCCTGAGTTTTAGACGAAGTTTCCTGCTGTTTAGTACGTATGCCGGCATTGGGCTGGAAATACCGGTTTTGGGATTCTGCACAGAAAGGGTTTGCAAACCGCTGAATCCACACGTCAGTTTAGCTCTGTCAGTTGAATGCACACATTGACAAGCATTCAGTTAGATAGCTCCGTTTTGGTTTTAGAAGCAGATATTTCTCTGTACAGCCTATGGTCCAATTCACTCGGGAATATCCCAACGCAGCTCCTAGAAGAAACGTGTTTCTGACTCGCTGAATCTCAACATAGATTCAACTCTCTTAGCTGAACGAACGCACAGCAGAGCAGTTTCAAGGAAACGTTTCTCCTGAGTTTTAGACGAAGTTTCCTGCTGTTTAGTACGTATGCCGGCATTGGGCTGGAAATACCGGTTTTGGGATTCTTCACAGAAAGGGTTTGCAAACCGCTGAATCCACACGTGAGTTTAACTCTGTCAGTTGAATGCACACATTGACAACCATTCAGTTAGATAGCTCCGTTTTGGTTTTAGGAGCAGATATTTCTCTGTACAGCCTATGGTCCCTTCACTCTGGAATATCCCATCGCAGCTCCTAGAGGAAACATGTTTCTGACTGCTGAATCTCAACATAGATTCAACTCTCTTAGGTGAACGAACGCACAGCAGAGCAGTTTCAAGGAAACGTTTCTCCTGAGTTTTAGACGAAGTTTCCTGCTGTTTAGTACGTATGCCGGCATTGGGCAGGAAATACCGGTTTTGGGATTCTGCACAGAAAGGGTTTGCAAACCGCTGAATCCACACTTGAGTTTAACTCTGTCAGTTGAATGCACACATTGACAACCATTCAGTTAGATAGCTCCGTTTTGGTTTTAGAAGCAGATATTTCTCTGTACAGCCTATGGTCCCATTCACTCGGGAATATCCCAACGCAGCTCCTAGAAGAAACGTGTTTCTGACTCGCTGAAACTCAACATAGATTCAACTCTCTTACGTGAATGAACGCACAGCAGAGAAGTTTCAAGGAAACGTTTCTCCTGAGTTTTAGACGAAGTTTACTGCTGTTTAGTCCGCATGCCGGCATTGGGCTGGAAATACCGGTTTTGGGATTCTGCACAGAAAGGTTTTGCAAACCGCTGAATCCACACGTGAGTTCAACTCTGACATTTGAATGCACGCATTGAAAACCATTCAATGAGATAGCTCCGTTTTGGTTTTAGGAGCAGATATTTCTCTGTACAGCCTATGGTCCCATTCACTAGGGAAAATCCCAACTCAGCTCCTAGAAGAAACCTGTTTCTGACTCGCTGAATCTCAACATAGATTCAACTCTCTTAGGTGAACGAACGCACAGCAGAGCAGTTTCAAGGAAACGTTTCTCCTGAGTTTTAGTCGAAGTTTCCTGCTGTTTAGTACGTATGCCGGCATTGGGCTGGAAATACCGGTTTTGGGATTCTGCACAGAAAGGGTTTGCAAACCGCTGAATTCACACGTGAGTTTAACTCAGTCAGTTGAATGCACACATTGACAACCATTCAGTTAGAGAGCTCCGTTTTGGTTTTAGAAGCAGATATTTCTCTGTACAGCCTATGGTCCCATTCACTCGGGAATACCCCAACACAGCTCCTAGAGGAAACGTGTTTCTGACTCGCTGAATCTCAACATAGATTCAACTCTCTTAGGTGAACGAACGCACAGCAGAGCAGTTTCAAGGAAACGTTTCTCCTGAGTTCTGGATGAAGTTTCCTGCTGTTTAGTACGTATGCCGGAATTGGGCTGGAAATACCGGTTTTGGGATTCTTCAGAGAAACGGTTTGCAAACCGCTGAATCCAAACGTGAGTTTAACACTGTCAGTTGAATGCACACATTGACCACCATTCAGTTAGATAGCTCCGTTTTGGTTTAAGAAGCAGATATTTCTCTGTACAGTCTATGGTCCCAGTCACTCGGGAATATCCCAACGCAGCTCCTAGAAGAAACGTGTTTCTGACTCGCTGAATCTCAACATAGATTCAACTCTCTTAGGTGAACGAACGCACAGCAGAGCAGTTTCAAGGAAACGTTTCTCCTGAGTTTTAGACGAAGTTTCCTGCTGTTTAGTACGTATGCCGGCATTGGGCTGGAAATACCGGTTTTGGGATTCTGCACAGAAAGGGTTTGCAAACCGATGAATCCACACGTGAATTTAACTCTGTCAGTTGAATGCACACATTGACAACCATTCAGTTAGATAGCTCCGTTTTGGTTTTTGAAGCAGATATTTCCCTGTACAGACTATGGTCCCATTCACTCGGGAAAATCCCAACGCAGCTCCTAGAAGAAACCTGTGTCTGACTCGCTGAAACTCAACATAGATTCAACTCTCTTAGGTGAACGAACGCACAGCAGAGCAGTTTCAAGGAAACGTTTCTCCTGAGTTTTAGACGAAGTTTCCTGCTGTTTAGTATGTATGCCGGCATTGAGCTGGAAGTACCGGTTTTGGGATTCTGCACAGAAAGGGTTTGCAAACCGCTGAATCCAAACGTGAGTTTAACTCTGTCAGTTGAATGCACACATTGCCAACCATTCAGTTAGATAGCTCCGTTTTGGTTTTAGAAGCAGATATTTCTCTGTACAGCCTATGGTCCCGTTCACTCTAGAATATCCCATTGCAGCTCCTAGAAGAAACGTGTCTCCGACTCGCTGAATCTCAACATAGATTCAACTCTCTTAGGTGAACGAACGCACAGCAGAGCAGTTTCAAGGAAACGTTTCTCCTGAGTTTTAGACGAAGTTTCCTGCTGTTTAGTACGTATGCCGGCATTGGGCTGGAAATACCGGTTTTGGGATTCTGCACAGAAAGGGTTTGCAAACCGCTGAATCCACACGTGATTTTAGCTCTGTCAGTTGAATGCACACATTGACAACCATTCAGTTAGATAGCTCCGCTTTAGTTTTAGAAGCAGATATTTCTCTGTACAGCCTATGGTCCCGTTCACTCTAGAATATCCCATTGCAGCTCCTAGAAGAAACGTGTCTCCGACTTGCTGAATCTCAACATAGATTCAACTCTCTTAGGTGAACGAACGCACAGCAGAGCAGTTTCAAGGAAACGTTTCTCCTGAGTTTTAGACGAAATTTCCGGCTGTTTAGTACGTATGCCGGCATTGGGCTGGAAATACCGGTTTTGGGATTCTGCACAGAAAGGGTTTGCAAACCGCTGAAACCACACGTGAGTTTACCTCTGTCAGTTGAATGCACACTTTGACAACCATTCAGTTAGATACCTCCGTTTTGGTTTTAGAAGCAGATATTTCTCTCGACAGCCTATGGCCAATTCACTCCGGAATATCCCAACGCAGCTCGTAGAAGAAACGTGTTTCTGACTGGCTGAATATCAACATAGATTCAACTCTCTTAGGTGAACGAACGCACAGCAGAGCAGTTTCAAGGAAACGTTTCTCCTGAGTTTTAGACGAAGTTTCCTGCTGTTTAGTACGTATGCCGGCATTGAGCTGGATGTACCGGTTTTGGGATTCTGCACAGAAAGGGTTTGCAAACCGCTGAATCCACACGTCAGTTTAACTCTGTCAGTTGAATGCACACATTGACAACCATTCAGTTAGATAGCTCCGTTTTGGTTTTAGAAGCAGATATTTCTCTGTTCAGCCTATGGTCACATTCACTCTAGAATATCCCAACGCAGCTCCTAGAAGAAACGTGTTTATGACTCGCTGAATCTCAACATAGATTCAACTCTCTTAGGTGAACGAACGCACAGCAGAGCAGTTTCAAGGAAACGTTTCTCCTGAGTTTTAGACGAAGTTTCCTGCTGTTTAGTACGTATGCCGGCATTGGGCTGGAAATACCGGTTTTGGGATTCTGCACAGAAAGGGTTTGCAAACCGCTGAAACCACACGTGAGTTTACCTCTGTCAGTTGAATGCACACTTTGACAACCATTCAGTTAGGTAGCTCCGTTTTGGTTTTAGAAGCAGATATTCTCTCTACAGCCTATGGTCCCTTTCATTACGGAATATCCCAACGCTGCTCCTAGAAGAAACGTGTTTCTGACTCGCTGAATCTCAACATAGATTGAACTCTCTGAGGTGAACGAACGCACAGCAGAGCAGTTTCAAGGAAACGTTTCTCCTGAGTTTTAGACGAAGTTTCCTGCTGTTTAGTACGTATGCCGGCATTCGGCTGGAAATACCGGTTTTGGGATTCTGCACAGAAAGGGTTTGCAAACCGCTGAATCCACAAGTCAGTTTAGCTTTGTCAGTTGAATGCACATATTGACAACCATTCAGTTAGATAGCTCCGTTTTGGTTTTAGAAGCAGATATTTCTCTGTACAGCCAGTGGTCCCATTCACTCGGGAATATCCCAACGCAGCTCCTAGAAGAAACGTGTTTCTGACTCGCTGAAACTCAACATAGATTCAACTCTCTTAGGTGAACGAACGCACAGCAGAGCAGTTTGAAGGAAACCTTTCTCCTGAGTTTTAGACGAAGTTTCCTGCTGTTTAGTACGTATGCCGGCATTGGGCTGGAAATACCGGTTTTGGGATTCTGCACAGAAAGGGTTTGCAAACCGCTGAATCCACACGTGATTTTAGCTCTGTCAGTTGAATGCACACATTGACAACCATTCAGTTAGATAGCTCCGTTTTGGTTTTAGAAGCAGATATCTCTATGTACAGCCTATGGTCCCATTCACTCGGGAATATCCCAACGCAGCTCGTAGAAGAAACGTGTTTGTGACTCGCTGAAACTCAACATAGATTCAACTCTCTTAGGTGAACGAACGCACAGCAGAGCAGTTTCAAGGAAACGTTTCTCCTGAGTTTTAGACGAAGTTTCCTGCTGTTTAGTACGTATGCCGGCATTGGGCTGGAAATACCGGTTTTGGGATTCTGCACAGAAAGGGTTTGCAAACCGCTGAATCCACACGTGAGTTTAACTCTGTCAGTTGAATGCACACATTGACAACCATTCAGTTAGAGAGCTGCGGTTTGGTTTTAGAAGCAGATATTTCTCTCTACAGCCTATGGTCCCATTCACTCGGGAATATCCCAACGCAGCTCCTAGAAGAAACGTGTTTCTGACTCGCTGAACATCAACATAGATTCAACTCTCTTAGGTGAACGAACGCAGAGCAGAGCAGTTTCAAGGAAACGTTTCTCCTGAGTTTTAGACGAAGTTTCCTGCTGTTTAGTACGTATGCTGGCATTGGGCTGGTAATACCGGTTTTGGGGTTCTGCACAGAAAGGGTTTGCAAACCGCTGAATCCACAGAAGAGTTTAACTCTGTCAGTTGAATGCACACAATGACAACCATTCAGTTAGATAGCTCCGTTTTGGTTTTAGAAGCAGATATTTCTCTATACAGCCTATGGTCCCATTCACTCGGGAATATCCCAACGCAGCTCCTAGAAGAAACGTGTTTCTGACTCGCTGGATCTCAACATAGATTCAACTCTCTTAGGTGAACGAACGCACAGCCGAGCAGTTTCAAGGAAACGTTTCTCCTGAGTTTTAGACGAAGTTTCCTGCTGTTTAGTACGTATGCCGGCATTGGGCTGGAAATACCGGTTTTGGGATTCTGCACAGAAAGGGTTTGCAAACCGCTGAATCCACACGTCAGTTTAGCTCTGTCAGTTGAATGCACACATTGACAAGCATTCAGTTAGATAGCTCCGTTTTGGTTTTAGAAGCAGATATTTCTCTGTACAGCCTATGGTCCAATTCACTCGGGAATATCCCAACGCAGCTCCTAGAAGAAACGTGTTTCTGACTCGCTGAATCTCAACATAGATTCAACTCTCTTAGCTGAACGAACGCACAGCAGAGCAGTTTCAAGGAAACGTTTCTCCTGAGTTTTAGACGAAGTTTCCTGCTGTTTAGTACGTATGCCGGCATTGGGCTGGAAATACCGGTTTTGGGATTCTTCACAGAAAGGGTTTGCAAACCGCTGAATCCACACGTGAGTTTAACTCTGTCAGTTGAATGCACACATTGACAACCATTCAGTTAGATAGCTCCGTTTTGGTTTTAGGAGCAGATATTTCTCTGTACAGCCTATGGTCCCTTCACTCTGGAATATCCCATCGCAGCTCCTAGAGGAAACATGTTTCTGACTGCTGAATCTCAACATAGATTCAACTCTCTTAGGTGAACGAACGCACAGCAGAGCAGTTTCAAGGAAACGTTTCTCCTGAGTTTTAGACGAAGTTTCCTGCTGTTTAGTACGTATGCCGGCATTGGGCAGGAAATACCGGTTTTGGGATTCTGCACAGAAAGGGTTTGCAAACCGCTGAATCCACACTTGAGTTTAACTCTGTCAGTTGAATGCACACATTGACAACCATTCAGTTAGATAGCTCCGTTTTGGTTTTAGAAGCAGATATTTCTCTGTACAGCCTATGGTCCCATTCACTCGGGAATATCCCAACGCAGCTCCTAGAAGAAACGTGTTTCTGACTCGCTGAAACTCAACATAGATTCAACTCTCTTACGTGAATGAACGCACAGCAGAGAAGTTTCAAGGAAACGTTTCTCCTGAGTTTTAGACGAAGTTTACTGCTGTTTAGTCCGCATGCCGGCATTGGGCTGGAAATACCGGTTTTGGGATTCTGCACAGAAAGGTTTTGCAAACCGCTGAATCCACACGTGAGTTCAACTCTGACATTTGAATGCACGCATTGAAAACCATTCAATGAGATAGCTCCGTTTTGGTTTTAGGAGCAGATATTTCTCTGTACAGCCTATGGTCCCATTCACTAGGGAAAATCCCAACTCAGCTCCTAGAAGAAACCTGTTTCTGACTCGCTGAATCTCAACATAGATTCAACTCTCTTAGGTGAACGAACGCACAGCAGAGCAGTTTCAAGGAAACGTTTCTCCTGAGTTTTAGTCGAAGTTTCCTGCTGTTTAGTACGTATGCCGGCATTGGGCTGGAAATACCGGTTTTGGGATTCTGCACAGAAAGGGTTTGCAAACCGCTGAATTCACACGTGAGTTTAACTCAGTCAGTTGAATGCACACATTGACAACCATTCAGTTAGAGAGCTCCGTTTTGGTTTTAGAAGCAGATATTTCTCTGTACAGCCTATGGTCCCATTCACTCGGGAATACCCCAACACAGCTCCTAGAGGAAACGTGTTTCTGACTCGCTGAATCTCAACATAGATTCAACTCTCTTAGGTGAACGAACGCACAGCAGAGCAGTTTCAAGGAAACGTTTCTCCTGAGTTCTGGATGAAGTTTCCTGCTGTTTAGTACGTATGCCGGAATTGGGCTGGAAATACCGGTTTTGGGATTCTTCAGAGAAACGGTTTGCAAACCGCTGAATCCAAACGTGAGTTTAACACTGTCAGTTGAATGCACACATTGACCACCATTCAGTTAGATAGCTCCGTTTTGGTTTAAGAAGCAGATATTTCTCTGTACAGTCTATGGTCCCAGTCACTCGGGAATATCCCAACGCAGCTCCTAGAAGAAACGTGTTTCTGACTCGCTGAATCTCAACATAGATTCAACTCTCTTAGGTGAACGAACGCACAGCAGAGCAGTTTCAAGGAAACGTTTCTCCTGAGTTTTAGACGAAGTTTCCTGCTGTTTAGTACGTATGCCGGCATTGGGCTGGAAATACCGGTTTTGGGATTCTGCACAGAAAGGGTTTGCAAACCGATGAATCCACACGTGAATTTAACTCTGTCAGTTGAATGCACACATTGACAACCATTCAGTTAGATAGCTCCGTTTTGGTTTTAGAAGCAGATATTTCCCTGTACAGACTATGGTCCCATTCACTCGGGAAAATCCCAACGCAGCTCCTAGAAGAAACCTGTGTCTGACTCGCTGAAACTCAACATAGATTCAACTCTCTTAGGTGAACGAACGCACAGCAGAGCAGTTTCAAGGAAACGTTTCTCCTGAGTTTTAGACGAAGTTTCCTGCTGTTTAGTATGTATGCCGGCATTGAGCTGGAAGTACCGGTTTTGGGATTCTGCACAGAAAGGGTTTGCAAACCGCTGAATCCAAACGTGAGTTTAACTCTGTCAGTTGAATGCACACATTGCCAACCATTCAGTTAGATAGCTCCGTTTTGGTTTTAGAAGCAGATATTTCTCTGTACAGCCTATGGTCCCGTTCACTCTAGAATATCCCATTGCAGCTCCTAGAAGAAACGTGTCTCCGACTCGCTGAATCTCAACATAGATTCAACTCTCTTAGGTGAACGAACGCACAGCAGAGCAGTTTCAAGGAAACGTTTCTCCTGAGTTTTAGACGAAGTTTCCTGCTGTTTAGTACGTATGCCGGCATTGGGCTGGAAATACCGGTTTTGGGATTCTGCTCAGAAAGGGTTTGCAAACCGCTGAAACCACACGTGAGTTTACCTCTGTCAGTTGAATGCACACATTGACAACCATTCAGTTAGATACCTCCGTTTTGGTTTTAGAAGCAGATATTTCTCTCGACAGCCTATGGTCCCATTCACTCCGGAATATCCCAACGCAGCTCGTAGAAGAAACGTGTTTCTGACTCGCTGAATATTAACATAGATTCAACTCTCTTAGGTGAACGAACGCACAGCAGAGCAGTTTCAAGGAAACGTTTCTCCTGAGTTTTAGACGAAGTTTCCTGCTGTTTAGTACGTATGCCGGCATTGAGCTGGATGTACCGGTTTTGGGATTCTGCACAGAAAGGGTTTGCAAACCGCTGAATCCACACGTCAGTTTAACTCTGTCAGTTGAATGCACACATTGACAACCATTCAGTTAGATAGCTCCGTTTTGGTTTTAGAAGCAGATATTTCTCTGTTCAGCCTATGGTCACATTCACTGTAGAATATCCCATTGCAGCTCCTAGAAGAAACGTGTTTATGACTCGCTGAGTCTCAACATAGATTCAACTCTCTTAGGTGAACGAACGCACAGCAGAGCAGTTTCAAGGAAACGTTTCTCCTGAGTTTTAGACGAAGTTTCCTGCTGTTTAGTACGTATGCCGGCATTGGGCTGGAAATACCGGTTTTGGGATTCTGCACAGAAATTGTTTGCACACCGCTGAATCCAAACGTGAGTTTAACTCTGTCAGTTGAATGCACACATTGACAACCATTCAGTTAGATAGCTCCGTTTTGGTTTTAGAAGCAGATATTTCCCTGTACAGACTATGGTCCCATTCACTAGGGAAAATCCCAACGCAGCTCCTAGAAGAAACGTGTTTCTGACTCGCTGAAACTCAACATAGATTGAACTCTCTGAGGTGAACGAACGCACAGCAGAGCAGTTTCAAGGAAACGTTTCTCCTGAGTTTTAGATGAAGTTTCCTGCTGTTTAGTTCGTATGACGGCATTGGGCTGGAAATACCGGTTTTGGGATTCTTCAGAGAAACGGTTTGCAAACCGCTGAATCCACAGGTGAGTTTAACACTGTCAGTTGAATGCACACATTGACCACCATTCAGTTAGATAGCTCCGTTTTGGTTTTAGAAGCAGATATTTCTCTGTACAGTCTATGGTCCCAGTCACTCGGGAATATCCCAACGCAGCTCCTAGAAGAAACGTGTTTCTGACTCGCTGAATCTCAACATAGATTCAACTCTCTTAGGTGAACGAACGCACAGCAGAGCAGTTTCAAGGAAACGTTTCTCCTGAGTTTTAGACGAAGTTTCCTGCTGTTTAGTACGTATGCCGCCATTGGGCTGGAAATACCGGTTTTGGGATTCTGCACAGAAAGGGTTTGCAAACCGCTGAATCCACACGTGATTTTAGCTCTGTCAGTTGAATGCACACATTGACAACCATTCAGTTAGATAGCTCCGTTTTGGTTTTAGAAGCAGATATCTCTATGTACAGCCTATGGTCCCATTCACTCGGGAATATCCCAACGCAGCTCGTAGAAGAAACGTGTTTGTGACTCGCTGAAACTCAACATAGATTCACCTCTCTTAGGTGAACGAACGCACAGTAGAGCAGTTTCAAGGAAACGTTTCTCCTGAGTTTTAGACGAAGTTTCCTGCTGTTTAGTACGTATGCCGGCATTGGGCTGGAAATACCGGTTTTGGGATTGTGCACAGAAAGGGTTTGCAAACCGCTGAATCCACACGTGAGTTTAACTCTGTCAGTTGAATGCACACATTGACAACCATTCAGTTAGAGAGCTGCGGTTTGGTTTTAGAAGCAGATATTTCTCTCTACAGCCTATGGTCCCATTCACTCGGGAATATCGCAACGCAGCTCCTAGAAGAAACGTGTTTCTGACTCGCTGAACATCAACATAGATTCAACTCTCTTAGGTGAACGAACGCACAGCAGAGCAGTTTCAAGGAAACGTTTCTCCTGAGTTTTAGACGAAGTTTCCTGCTGTTTAGTACGTATGCCGGCATTGGGCTGGAAATACCGGTTTTGGGATTCTGCACAGAAAGGGTTTGCAAACTGCTGAATCCACACGTCTGTTTAGCTCTGTCAGTTGAAAGCACACTTTGACAACCATTCACTTATATAGCTCCGTTTTGGTTTTAGAAGCAGATATTACTCTGTACAGCCTATGGTGCCATTCACTCGGGAATATCCCAACGCAGCTCCTAGAAGAAACGTGTTTCTGACTCGCTGAATCTCAACATAGATTCAACTCTCTTAGGTGAACGAACGCACAGCAGAGCAGTTTCAAGGAAACGTATCTCCTGAGTTTTAGACGAAGTTTCCTGCTGTTTAGTATGAATGCCGGCATTGAGCTGGAAGTACCGGTTTTGGGATAATGCACAGAAAGGGTTTGCAAACCGCTGAATCCAAACGTGAGTTTAACTCTGTCAGTTGAATGCACACATTGCCAACCATTCAGTTAGATAGCTCCGTTTTGGTTTTAGAAGCAGATATTTCTCTGTACAGCCTATGGTCCCGTTCACTCTAGAATATCCCATTGCAGCTCCTAGAAGAAACGTGTCTCCGACTTGCTGAATCTCAACATAGATTCAACTCTCTTAGGTGAACGAACGCACAGCAGAGCAGTTTCAAGGAAACGTTTCTCCTGAGTTTTAGACGAAATTTCCTGCTGTTTAGTACGTATGCCGGCATTGGGCTGGAAATACCGGTTTTGGGATTCTGCACAGAAAGGGTTTGCAAACCGCTGAAACCACACGTGAGTTTACCTCTGTCAGTTGAATGCACACTTTGACAACCATTCAGTTAGATACCTCCGTTTTGGTTTTAGAAGCAGATATTTCTCTCGACAGCCTATGGCCAATTCAGTCCGGAATATCCCAACGCAGCTCGTAGAAGAAACGTGTTTCTGACTCGCTGAATATCAACATAGATTCAACTCTCTTAGGTGAACGAACGCACATCAGAGCAGTTTCAAGGAAACGTTTCTCCTGAGTTTTAGACGAAGTTTCCTGCTGTTTAGTACGTATGCCGGCATTGAGCTGGATGTACCGGTTTTGGGATTCTGCACAGAAAGGGTTTGCAAACCGCTGAATCCACACGTCAGTTTAACTCTGTCAGTTGAATGCACACATTGACAACCATTCAGTTAGATAGCTCCGTTTTGGTTTTAGAAGCAGATATTTCTCTGTTCAGCCTATGGTCACATTCACTCTAGAATATCCCATTGCAGCTCCTAGAAGAAACGTGTTTATGACTCGCTGAATCTCAACATAGATTCAACTCTCTTAGGTGAACGAACGCACAGCAGAGCAGTTTCAAGGAAACGTTTCTCCTGAGTTTTAGACGACGTTTCCTGCTGTTTAGTACTTATGCCGGCATTGGGCTGGAAATACCGGTTTTGGGATTCTGCACAGAAAGGGATTGCAAACCGCTGAAACCACACGTGAGTTTACCTCTGTCAGTTGAATGCACACTTTGACAACCATTCAGTTAGATAGCTCCGTTTTGGTTTTAGAAGCAGATATTCTCTCTACAGCCTATGGTCCCTTTCATTACGGAATATCCCAACGCTGCTCCTAGAAGAAACGTGTTTCTGACTCGCTGAATCTCAACATAGATTGAACTCTCTTAGGTGAACGAACGCACAGCAGAGCAGTTTCAAGGAAACGTTTCTCCTGAGTTTTAGACGAAGTTTCCTGCTGTTTAGTACGTATGCCGGCATTCGGCTGGAAATACCGGTTTTGGGATTCTGCACAGAAAGGGTTTGCAAACCGCTGAATCCACAAGTCAGTTTAGCTCTGTCAGTTGAATGCACATATTGACAACCATTCAGTTAGATAGCTCCGTTTTGGTTTTAGAAGCAGATATTTCTCTGTACAGCCTATGGTCCCATTCACTCGGGAATATCCCAACGCAGCTCCTAGAAGAAACGTGTTTCTGACTCGCTGAAACTCAACATAGATTCAACTCTCTTAGGTGAACGAACGCACAGCAGAGCAGTTTGAAGGAAACCTTTCTCCTGAGTTTTAGACGAAGTTTCCTGCTGTTTAGTACGTATGCCGGCATTGGGCTGGAAATACCGGTTTTGGGATTCTGCACAGAAAGGGTTTGCAAACCGCTGAATCCACACGTGATTTTAGCTCTGTCAGTTGAATGCACACATTGACAACCATTCAGTTAGATAGCTCCGCTTTGGTTTTAGAAGCAGATATCTCTATGTACAGCCTATGGTCCCATTCACTCGGGAATATCCCAACGCAGCTCGTAGAAGAAACCTGTTTGTGACTCGCTGAAACTCAACATAGATTCAACTCTCTTAGGTGAACGAACGCACAGCAGAGCAGTTTCAAGGAAACGTTTCTCCTGAGTTTTAGACGAAGTTTCCTGCTGTTTAGTACGTATGCCGGCATTGGGCTGGAAATACCGGTTTTGGGATTCTGCACAGAAAGGGTTTGCAAACCGCTGAATCCACACGTGAGTTTAACTCTGTCAGTTGAATGCACACATTGACAACCATTCTGTTAGAGAGCTGCGGTTTGGTTTTAGAAGCAGATATTTCTCTCTACAGCCTATGGTCCCATTCACTCGGGAATATCCCAACGCAGCTCCTAGAAGAAACGTGTTTCTGACTCGCTGAACATCAACATAGATTCAACTCTCTTAGGTGAACGAACGCAGAGCAGAGCAGTTTCAAGGAAACGTTTCTCCTGAGTTTTAGACGAAGTTTCCTGCTGTTTAGTACGTATGCTGGCATTGGGCTGGAAATACCGGTTTTGGGGTTCTGCACAGAAAGGGTTTGCAAACCGCTGTATCCACACAAGAGTTTAACTCTGTCAGTTGAATGCACACAATGACAACCATTCAGTTAGATAGCTCCGTTTTGGTTTTAGAAGCAGATATTTCTCTGTACAGCCTATGGTCCCGTTCACTCTAGAATATCCCATTGCAGCTCCTAGAAGAAACGTGTCTCCGACTTGCTGAATCTCAACATAGATTCAACTCTCTTAGGTGAACGAACGCACAGCAGAGCAGTTTCAAGGAAACGTTTCTCCTGAGTTTTAGACGAAATTTCCTGCTGTTTAGTACGTATGCCGGCATTGGGCTGGAAATACCGGTTTTGGGATTCTGCACAGAAAGGGTTTGCAAACCGCTGAAACCACACGTGAGTTTACCTCTGTCAGTTGAATGCACACTTTGACAACCATTCAGTTAGATACCTCCGTTTTGGTTTTAGAAGCAGATATTTCTCTCGACAGCCTATGGCCAATTCACTCCGGAATATCCCAACGCAGCTCGTAGAAGAAACGTGTTTCTGACTGGCTGAATATCAACATAGATTCAACTCTCTTAGGTGAACGAACGCACAGCAGAGCAGTTTCAAGGAAACGTTTCTCCTGAGTTTTAGACGAAGTTTCCTGCTGTTTAGTACGTATGCCGGCATTGAGCTGGATGTACCGGTTTTGGGATTCTGCACAGAAAGGGTTTGCAAACCGCTGATTCCACACGTCAGTTTAACTCTGTCAGTTGAATGCACACATTGACAACCATTCAGTTAGATAGCTCCGTTTTGGTTTTAGAAGCAGATATTTCTCTGTTCAGCCTATGGTCACATTCACTCTAGAATATCCCATTGCAGCTCCTAGAAGAAACGTGTTTATGACTCGCTGAATCTCAACATAGATTCAACTCTCTTAGGTGAACGAACGCACAGCAGAGCAGTTTCAAGGAAACGTTTCTCCTGAGTTTTAGACGAAGTTTCCTGCTGTTTAGTACGTATGCCGGCATTGGGCTGGAAATACCGGTTTTGGGATTCTGCACAGAAAGGGTTTGCAAACCGCTGAAACCACACGTGAGTTTACCTCTGTCAGTTGAATGCACACTTTGACAACCATTCAGTTAGATAGCTCCGTTTTGGTTTTAGAAGCAGATATTCTCTCTACAGCCTATGGTCCCTTTCATTACGGAATATCCCAACGCTGCTCCTAGAAGAAACGTGTTTCTGACTCGCTGAATCTCAACATAGATTGAACTCTCTGAGGTGAACGAACGCACAGCAGAGCAGTTTCAAGGAAACGTTTCTCCTGAGTTTTAGACGAAGTTTCCTGCTGTTTAGTACGTATGCCGGCATTCGGCTGGAAATACCGGTTTTGGGATTCTGCACAGAAAGGGTTTGCAAACCGCTGAATCCACAAGTCAGTTTAGCTCTGTCAGTTGAATGCACATATTGACAACCATTCAGTTAGATAGCTCCGTTTTGGTTTTAGAAGCAGATATTTCTCTGTACAGCCAATGGTCCCATTCACTCGGGAATATCCCAACGCAGCTCCTAGAAGAAACGTGTTTCTGACTCGCTGAAACTCAACATAGATTCAACTCTCTTAGGTGAACGAACGCACAGCAGAGCAGTTTGAAGGAAACCTTTCTCCTGAGTTTTAGACGAAGTTTCCTGCTGTTTAGTACGTATGCCGGCATTGGGCTGGAAATACCGGTTTTGGGATTCTGCACAGAAAGGGTTTGCAAACCGCTGAATCCACACGTGATTTTAGCTCTGTCAGTTGAATGCACACATTGACAACCATTCAGTTAGATAGCTCCGTTTTGGTTTTAGAAGCAGATATCTCTATGTACAGCCTATGGTCCCATTCACTCGGGAATATCCCAACGCAGCTCGTAGAAGAAACGTGTTTGTGACTCGCTGAAACTCAACATAGATTCAACTCTCTTAGGTGAACGAACGCACAGCAGAGCAGTTTCAAGGAAACGTTTCTCCTGAGTTTTAGACGAAGTTTCCTGCTGTTTAGTACGTATGCCGGCATTGGGCTGGAAATACCGGTTTTGGGATTCTGCACAGAAAGGGTTTGCAAACCGCTGAATCCACACGTGAGTTTAACTCTGTCAGTTGAAAGCACACATTGACAACCATTCAGTTAGAGAGCTGCGGTTTGGTTTTAGAAGCAGATATTTCTCTCTACAGCCTATGGTCCCATTCACTCGGGAATATCCCAACGCAGCTCCTAGAAGAAACGTGTTTCTGACTCGCTGAACATCAACATAGATTCAACTCTCTTAGGTGAACGAACGCAGAGCAGAGCAGTTTCAAGGAAACGTTTCTCCTGAGTTTTAGACGAAGTTTCCTGCTGTTTAGTACGTATGCTGGCATTGGGCTGGTAATACCGGTTTTGGGGTTCTGCACAGAAAGGGTTTGCAAACCGCTGAATCCACACGTGAGTTTAACTCTGTCAGTTGAATGCACACATTGACAACCATTCAGTTAGATAGCTCCGTTTTGGTTTTAGGAGCAGATATTTATCTGTACAGCCTATGGTCCCTTCACTCTGGAATATCCAATCGCAGCTCCTAGAGGAAACATGTTTCTGACTGCTGAATCTCAACATAGATTCAACTCTCTTAGGTGAACGAACGCACAGCAGAGCAGTTTCAAGGAAACGTTTCTCCTGAGTTTTAGACGAAGTTTCCTGCTGTTTAGTACGTATGCCGGCATTGGGCAGGAAATACCGGTTTTGGGATTCTGCACAGAAAGGGTTTGCAAACCGCTGAATCCACACGTGAGTTTAACTCTGTCAGTTGAATGCACACATTGACAACCATTCAGTTAGATAGCTCCGTTTTGGTTTTAGAAGCAGATATTTCTCTGTACAGCCTATGGTCCCATTCACTCGGGAATATCCCAACGCAGCTCCTAGAAGAAACGTGTTTCTGACTCGCTGAAACTCAACATAGATTCAACTCTCTTACGTGAATGAACGCACAGCAGAGAAGTTTCAAGGAAACGTTTCTCCTGAGTTTTAGACGAAGTTTACTGCTGTTTAGTACGCATGCAGGCATTGGGCTGGAAATACCGGTTTTGGGATTCTGCACAGAAAGGTTTTGCAAACCGCTGAATCCACACGTGAGTTCAACTCTGACATTTGAATGCACGCATTGAAAACCATTCAATGAGATAGCTCCGTTTTGGTTTTAGGAGCAGATATTTCTCTGTACAGCCTATGGTCCCATTCACTCGGGAATACCCCAACACAGCTCCTAGAGGAAACGTGTTTCTGACTCGCTGAATCTCAACATAGATTCAACTCTCTTAGGTGAACGAACGCACAGCAGAGCAATTTCAAGGAAACGTTTCTCCTGAGTTTTAGATGAAGTTTCCTGCTGTTTAGTACGTATGCCGGAATTGGGCTGGAAATACCGGTTTTGGGATTCTTCAGAGAAACGGTTTGCAAACCGCTGAATCCAAACGTGAGTTTAACACTGTCAGTTGAATGCACACATTGACCACCATTCAGATAGACAGCTCCGTTTTGGTTTAAGAAGCAGATATTTCTCTGTACAGTCTATGGTCCCAGTCACTCGGGAATATCCCAACGCAGCTCCTAGAAGAAACGTGTTTCTGACTCGCTGAATCTCAACATAGATTCAACTCTCTTAGGTGAACGAACGCACAGCAGAGCAGTTTCAAGGAAACGTTTCTCCTGAGTTTTAGACGAAGTTTCCTGCTGTTTAGTACGTATGCCGGCATTGGGCTGGAAATACCGGTTTTGGGATTCTGCACAGAAAGGGTTTGCAAACCGCTGAATCCACACGTGATTTTAGCTCTGTCAGTTGAATGCACACATTGACAACCATTCAGTTAGATAGCTCCGTTTTGGTTTTAGAAGCAGATATCTCTATGTACAGCCTATGGTCCCATTCACTCGGGAATATCCCAACGCAGCTCGTAGAAGAAACGTGTTTGTGACTCGCTGAAACTCAACATAGATTCACCTCTCTTAGGTGAACGAACGCACAGTAGAGCAGTTTCAAGGAAACGTTTCTCCTGAGTTTTAGACGAAGTTTCCTGCTGTTTAGTACGTATGCCGGCATTGGGCTGGAAATACCGGTTTTGGGATTGTGCACAGAAAGGGTTTGCAAACCGCTGAATCCACACTTGAGTTTAACTCTTTCAGTTGAATGCACACATTGACAACCATTCAGTTAGAGAGCTGCGGTTTGGTTTTAGAAGCAGATACTTCTCTCTACAGCCTATGGTCCCATTCACTCGGGAATATCGCAACACAGCTCCTAGAAGAAACGTGTTTCTGACTCGCTGAACATCAACATAGATTCAACTCTCTTAGGTGAACGAACGCACAGCAGAGCAGTTTCAAGGAAACGTTTCTCCTGAGTTTTAGACGAAGTTTCCTGCTGTTTAGTACGTATGCCGGCATTGGGCTGGAAATACCGGTTTTGGGATTCTGCACAGAAAGGGTTTGCAAACTGCTGAATCCACACGTCTGTTTAGCTCTGTCAGTTGAAAGCACACTTTGACAACCATTCACTTATATAGCTCCGTTTTGGTTTTAGAAGCAGATATTACTCTGTACAGCCTATGGTGCCATTCACTCGGGAATATCCCAACGCAGCTCCTAGAAGAAACGTGTTTCTGACTCGCTGAATCTCAACATAGATTCAACTCTCTTAGGTGAACGAACGCACAGCAGAGCAGTTTCAAGGAAACGTATCTCCTGAGTTTTAGACGAAGTTTCCTGCTGTTTAGTATGAATGCCGGCATTGAGCTGGAAGTACCGGTTTTGGGATAATGCACAGAAAGGGTTTGCAAACCGCTGAATCCAAACGTGAGTTTAACTCTGTCAGTTGAATGCACACATTGCCAACCATTCAGTTAGATAGCTCCGTTTTGGTTTTAGAAGCAGATAATTCTCTGTACAGCCTATGGTCCCGTTCACTCTAGAATATCCCATTGCAGCTCCTAGAAGAAACGTGTCTCCGACTTGCTGAATCTCAACATAGATTCAACTCTCTTAGGTGAACGAACGCACAGCAGAGCAGTTTCAAGGAAACGTTTCTCCTGAGTTTTAGACGAAGTTTCCTGCTGTTTAGTACGTATGCCGGCATTCGGCTGGAAATACCGGTTTTGGGATTCTGCACAGAAAGGGTTTGCAAACCGCTGAATCCACAAGTCAGTTTAGCTCTGTCAGTTGAATGCACATATTGACAACCATTCAGTTAGATAGCTCCGTTTTGGTTTTAGAAGCAGATATCTCTATGTACAGCCTATGGTCCCATTGACTCGGGAATATCCCAACGCAGCTCGTAGAAGAAACGTGTTTGTGACTCGCTGAAACTCAACATAGATTCAACTCTCTTAGGTGAACGAACGCACAGCAGAGCAGTTTCAAGGAAACGTTTCTCCTGAGTTTTAGACGAAGTTTCCTGCTGTTTAGTACGTATGCCGGCATTGGGCTGGAAATACCGGTTTTGGGATTCTGCACAGAAAGGGTTTGCAAACCGCTGAATCCACACGTGAGTTTAACTCTGTCAGTTGAATGCACACATTGACAACCATTCTGTTAGAGAGCTGCGGTTTGGTTTTAGAAGCAGATATTTCTCTCTACAGACTATGGTCCCATTCACTCGGGAATATCCCAACGCAGCTCCTAGAAGAAACGTGTTTGTGACTCGCTGAACATCAACATAGATTCAACTCTCTTAGGTGAATGAACGCAGAGCAGAGCAGTTTCAAGGAAACGTTTCTCCTGAGTTTTAGACGAAGTTTCCTGCTGTTTAGTACGTATGCTGGCATTGGGCTGGAAATACCGGTTTTGGGGTTCTGCACAGAAAGGGTTTGCAAACCGCTGAATCCACACAAGAGTTTAACTCTGTCAGTTGAATGCACACAATGACAACCCTTCAGTTAGATAGTTCCGTTTTGGTTTTAGAAGCAGATATTTCTCTGTACAGCCTATGGTCCCGTTCACTCTAGAATATCCCATTGCAGCTCCTAGAAGAAACGTGTCTCCGACTTGCTGAATCTCAACATAGATTCAACTCTCTTAGGTGAACGAACGCACAGCAGAGCAGTTTCAAGGAAACGTTTCTCCTGAGTTTTAGACGAAATTTCCTGCTGTTTAGTACGTATGCCGGCATTGGGCTGGAAATACCGGTTTTGGGATTCTGCACAGAAAGGGTTTGCAAACCGCTGAAACCACACGTGAGTTTACCTCTGTCAGTTGAATGCACACGTTGACAACCATTCAGTTAGATACCTCCGTTTTGGTTTTAGAAGCAGATATTTCTCTCGACAGCCTATGGCCAATTCACTCCGGAATATCCCAACGCAGCTCGTAGAAGAAACGTGTTTCTGACTGGCTGAATATCAACATAGATTCAACTCTCTTAGGTGAACGAACGCACAGCAGAGCAGTTTCAAGGAAACGTTTCTCCTGAGTTTTAGACGAAGTTTCCTGCTGTTTAGTACGTATGCCGGCATTGAGCTGGATGTACCGGTTTTGGGATTCTGCACAGAAAGGGTTTGCAAACCGCTGAATCCACACGTCAGTTTAACTCTGTCAGTTGAATGCACACATTGACAACCATTCAGTTAGATAGCTCCGTTTTGGTTTTAGAAGCAGATATTTCTCTGTTCAGCCTATGGTCACATTCACTCTAGAATATCCCATTGCAGCTCCTAGAAGAAACGTGTTTATGACTCGCTGAATCTCAACATAGATTCAACTCTCTTAGGTGAACGAACGCACAGCAGAGCAGTTTCAAGGAAACGTATCTCCTGAGTTTTAGACGAAGTTTCCTGCTGTTTAGTATGAATGCCGGCATTGAGCTGGAAGTACCGGTTTTGGGATAATGCACAGAAAGGGTTTGCACACCGCTGAATCCAAACGTGAGTTTAACTCTGTCAGTTGAATGCACACATTGCCAACCATTCAGTTAGATAGCTCCGTTTTGGTTTTAGAAGCAGATAATTCTCTGTACAGCCTATGGTCCCGTTCACTCTAGAATATCCCATTGCAGCTCCTAGAAGAAACGTGTCTCCGACTTGCTGAATCTCAACATAGATTCAACTCTCTTAGGTGAACGAACGCACAGCAGAGCAGTTTCAAGGAAACGTTTCTCCTGAGTTTTAGACGAAGTTTCCTGCTGTTTAGTACGTATGCCGGCATTCGGCTGGAAATACCGGTTTTGGGATTCTGCACAGAAAGGGTTTGCAAACCGCTGAATCCACAAGTCAGTTTAGCTCTGTCAGTTGAATGCACATATTGACAACCATTCAGTTAGATAGCTCCGTTTTGGTTTTAGAAGCAGATATTTCTCTGTACAGCCTATGGTCCCATTCACTCGGGAATATCCCAACGCAGCTCCTAGAAGAAACGTGTTTCTGACTCGCTGAAACTCAACATAGATTCAACTCTCTTAGGTGAACGAACGCACAGCAGAGCAGTTTGAAGGAAACCTTTCTCCTGAGTTTTAGACGAAGTTTCCTGCTGTTTAGTACGTATGCCGCCATTGGGCTGGAAATACCGGTTTTGGGATTCTGCACAGAAAGGGTTTGCAAACCGCTGAATCCACACGTGATTTTAGCTCTGTCAGTTGAATGCACACATTGACAACCATTCAGTTAGATAGCTCCGTTTTGGTTTTAGAAGCAGATATCTCTATGTACAGCCTATGGTCCCATTCACTCGGGAATATCCCAACGCAGCTCGTAGAAGAAACGTGTTTGTGACTCGCTGAAACTCAACATAGATTCAACTCTCTTAGGTGAACGAACGCACAGCAGAGCAGTTTCAAGGAAACGTTTCTCCTGAGTTTTAGACGAAGTTTCCTGCTGTTTAGTACGTATGCCGGCATTGGGCTGGAAATACCGGTTTTGGGATTCTGCACAGAAAGGGTTTGCAAACCGCTGAATCCACACGTGAGTTTAACTCTGTCAGTTGAATGCACACATTGACAACCATTCTGTTAGAGAGCTGCGGTTTGGTTTTAGAAGCAGATATTTCTCTCTACAGACTATGGTCCCATTCACTCGGGAATATCCCAACGCAGCTCCTAGAAGAAACGAGTTTCTGACTCGCTGAACATCAACATAGATTCAACTCTCTTAGGTGAACGAACGCAGAGCAGAGCAGTTTCAAGGAAACGTTTCTCCTGAGTTTTAGACGAAGTTTCCTGCTGTTTAGTACGTATGCTGGAATTGGGCTGGAAATACCGGTTTTGGGGTTCTGCACAGAAAGGGTTTGCAAACCGCTGAATCCACACAAGAGTTTAACTCTGTCAGTTGAATGCACACAATGACAACCATTCAGTTAGATAGCTCCGTTTTGGTTTTAGAAGCAGATATTTCTCTGTACAGCCTATGGTCCCGTTCACTCTAGAATATCCCATTGCAGCTCCTAGAAGAAACGTGTCTCCGACTTGCTGAATCTCAACATAGATTCAACTCTCTTAGGTGAACGAACGCACAGCAGAGCAGTTTCAAGGAAACGTTTCTCCTGAGTTTTAGACGAAATTTCCTGCTGTTTAGTACGTATGCCGGCATTGGGCTGGAAATACCGGTTTTGGGATTCTGCACAGAAAGGGTTTGCAAACCGCTGAAACCACACGTGAGTTTACCTCTGTCAGTTGAATGCACACTTTGACAACCATTCAGTTAGATACCTCCGTTTTGGTTTTAGAAGCAGATATTTCTCTCGACAGCCTATGGCCAATTCAGTCCGGAATATCCCAACGCAGCTCGTAGAAGAAACGTGTTTCTGACTGGCTGAATATCAACATAGATTCAACTCTCTTAGGTGAACGAACGCACAGCAGAGCAGTTTCAAGGAAACGTTTCTCCTGAGTTTTAGACGAAGTTTCCTGCTGTTTAGTACGTATGCCGGCATTGAGCTGGATGTACCGGTTTTGGGATTCTGCACAGAAAGGGTTTGCAAACCGCTGAATCCACACGTCAGTTTAACTCTGTCAGTTGAATGCACACATTGACAACCATTCAGTTAGATAGCTCCGTTTTGGTTTTAGAAGCAGATATTTCTCTGTTCAGCCTATGGTCACATTCACTCTAGAATATCCCATTGCAGCTCCTAGAAGAAACGTGTTTATGACTCGCTGAATCTCAACATAGATTCAACTCTCTTAGGTGAACGAACGCACAGCAGAGCAGTTTCAAGGAAACGTTTCTCCTGAGTTTTAGACGAAGTTTCCTGCTGTTTAGTACGTATGCCGGCATTGGGCTGGAAATACCGGTTTTGGGATTCTGCACAGAAATTGTTTGCACACCGCTGAATCCACACGTGAGTTTAACTCTGTCAGTTGAATGCACACATTGACAACCATTCAGTTAGATAGCTCCGTTTTGGTTTTAGAAGCAGATATTTCTCTATACAGCCTATGGTCCCATTCACTAGGGAAAATCCCAACGCAGCTCCTAGAAGAAACGTGTTTCTGACTCGCTGAAACTCAACATAGATTCAACTCTCTTAGGTGAACGAACGCACAGCAGAGCAGTTTCAAGGAAACGTTTCTCCTGAGTTTTAGATGAAGTTTCCTGCTGTTTAGTACGTATGACGGCATTGGGCAGGAAATACCGGTTTTGGGATTCTGCACAGAAAGGTTTTGCAAACCGCTGAATCCACACGTGATTTTAGCTCTGTCAGTTGAATGCACACATTGACAACCATTCAGTTAGATAGCTCCGTTTTGGTTTTAGAAGCAGATATCTCTATGTACAGCCTATGGTCCCATTCGCTCGGGAATATCCCAACGCAGCTCGTAGAAGAAACGTGTTTGTGACTCGCTGAAACTCAACATAGATTCACCTCTCTTAGGTGAACGAACGCACAGCAGAGCAGTTTCAAGGAAACGTTTCTCCTGAGTTTTAGACGAAGTTTCCTGCTGTTTAGTACGTATGCCGGCATTGGGCTGGAAATACCGGTTTTGGGATTGTGCACAGAAAGGGTTTGCAAACCGCTGAATCCACACGTGAGTTTAACTCTGTCAGTTGAATGCACACATTGACAACCATTCAGTTAGAGAGCTGCGGTTTGGTTTTAGAAGCAGATATTTCTCTCTACAGCCTATGGTCCCATTCACTCGGGAATATCGCAACGCAGCTCCTAGAAGAAACGTGTTTCTGACTCGCTGAACATCAACATAGATTCAACTCTCTTAGGTGAACGAACGCACAGCAGAGCAGTTTCAAGGAAACGTTTCTCCTGAGTTTTAGACGAAGTTTCCTGCTGTTTAGTACGTATGCCGGCATTGGGCTGGAAATACCGGTTTTGGGATTCTGCACAGAAAGGGTTTGCAAACTGCTGAATCCACACGTCTGTTTAGCTCTGTCAGTTGAAAGCACACTTTGACAACCATTCACTTATATAGCTCCGTTTTGGTTTTAGAAGCAGATATTTCTCTGTACAGCCTATGGTCCCGTTCACTCTAGAATATCCCATTGCAGCTCCTAGAAGAAACGTGTCTCCGACTTGCTGAATCTCAACATAGATTCAACTCTCTTAGGTGAACGAACGCACAGCAGAGCAGTTTCAAGGAAACGTTTCTCCTGAGTTTTAGACGAAATTTCCTGCTGTTTAGTACGTATGCCGGCATTGGGCTGGAAATACCGGTTTTGGGATTCTGCACAGAAAGGGTTTGCAAACCGCTGAAACCACACGTGAGTTTACCTCTGTCAGTTGAATGCACACTTTGACAACCATTCAGTTAGATACCTCCGTTTTGGTTTTAGAAGCAGATATTTCTCTCGACAGCCTATGGCCAATTCACTCCGGAATATCCCAACGCAGCTCGTAGAAGAAACGTGTTTCTGACTGGCTGAATATCAACATAGATTCAACTCTCTTAGGTGAACGAACGCACAGCAGAGCAGTTTCAAGGAAACGTTTCTCCTGAGTTTTAGACGAAGTTTCCTGCTGTTTAGTACGTATGCCGGCATTGAGCTGGATGTACCGGTTTTGGGATTCTGCACAGAAAGGGTTTGCAAACCGCTGAATCCACACGTCAGTTTAACTCTGTCAGTTGAATGCACACATTGACAACCATTCAGTTAGATAGCTCCGTTTTGGTTTTAGAAGCAGATATTTCTCTGTTCAGCCTATGGTCACATTCACTCTAGAATATCCCATTGCAGCTCCTAGAAGAAACGTGTTTATGACTCGCTGAATCTCAACATAGATTCAACTCTCTTAGGTGAACGAACGCACAGCAGAGCAGTTTCAAGGAAACGTTTCTCCTGAGTTTTAGACGAAGTTTCCTGCTGTTTAGTACGTATGCCGGCATTGGGCTGGAAATACCGGTTTTGGGATTCTGCACAGAAAGGGTTTGCAAACCGCTGAAACCACACGTGAGTTTACCTCTGTCAGTTGAATGCACACTTTGACAACCATTCAGTTAGGTAGCTCCGTTTTGGTTTTAGAAGCAGATATTCTCTCTACAGCCTATGATCCCTTTCATTACGGAATATCCCAACGCTGCTCCTAGAAGAAACGTGTTTCTGACTCGCTGAATCTCAACATAGATTGAACTCTCTGAGGTGAACGAACGCACAGCAGAGCAGTTTCAAGGAAACGTTTCTCCTGAGTTTTAGACGAAGTTTCCTGCTGTTTAGTACGTATGCCGGCATTCGGCTGGAAATACCGGTTTTGGGATTCTGCACAGAAAGGGTTTGCAAACCGCTGAATCCACAAGTCAGTTTAGCTTTGTCAGTTGAATGCACATATTGACAACCATTCAGTTAGATAGCTCCGTTTTGGTTTTAGAAGCAGATATTTCTCTGTACAGCCAGTGGTCCCATTCACTCGGGAATATCCCAACGCAGCTCCTAGAAGAAACGTGTTTCTGACTCGCTGAAACTCAACATAGATTCAACTCTCTTAGGTGAACGAACGCACAGCAGAGCAGTTTGAAGGAAACCTTTCTCCTGAGTTTTAGACGAAGTTTCCTGCTGTTTAGTACGTATGCCGGCATTGGGCTGGAAATACCGGTTTTGGGATTCTGCACAGAAAGGGTTTGCAAACCGCTGAATCCACACGTGATTTTAGCTCTGTCAGTTGAATGCACACATTGACAACCATTCAGTTAGATAGCTCCGTTTTGGTTTTAGAAGCAGATATCTCTATGTACAGCCTATGGTCCCATTCACTCGGGAATATCCCAACGCAGCTCGTAGAAGAAACGTGTTTGTGACTCGCTGAAACTCAACATAGATTCAACTCTCTTAGGTGAACGAACGCACAGCAGAGCAGTTTCAAGGAAACGTTTCTCCTGAGTTTTAGACGAAGTTTCCTGCTGTTTAGTACGTATGCCGGCATTGGGCTGGAAATACCGGTTTTGGGATTCTGCACAGAAAGGGTTTGCAAACCGCTGAATCCACACGTGAGTTTAACTCTGTCAGTTGAATGCACACATTGACAACCATTCAGTTAGAGAGCTGCGGTTTGGTTTTAGAAGCAGATATTTCTCTCTACAGCCTATGGTCCCATTCACTCGGGAATATCCCAACGCAGCTCCTAGAAGAAACGTGTTTCTGACTCGCTGAACATCAACATAGATTCAACTCTCTTAGGTGAACGAACGCAGAGCAGAGCAGTTTCAAGGAAACGTTTCTCCTGAGTTTTAGACGAAGTTTCCTGCTGTTTAGTACGTATGCTGGCATTGGGCTGGTAATACCGGTTTTGGGGTTCTGCACAGAAAGGGTTTGCAAACCGCTGAATCCACAGAAGAGTTTAACTCTGTCAGTTGAATGCACACAATGACAACCATTCAGTTAGATAGCTCCGTTTTGGTTTTAGAAGCAGATATTTCTCTATACAGCCTATGGTCCCATTCACTCGGGAATATCCCAACGCAGCCCCTAGAAGAAACGTGTTTCTGACTCGCTGGATCTCAACATAGATTCAACTCTCTTAGGTGAACGAACGCACAGCCGAGCAGTTTCAAGGAAACGTTTCTCCTGAGTTTTAGACGAAGTTTCCTGCTGTTTAGTACGTATGCCGGCATTGGGCTGGAAATACCGGTTTTGGGATTCTGCACAGAAAGGGTTTGCAAACCGCTGAATCCACACGTCAGTTTAGCTCTGTCAGTTGAATGCACACATTGACAAGCATTCAGTTAGATAGCTCCGTTTTGGTTTTAGAAGCAGATATTTCTCTGTACAGCCTATGGTCCAATTCACTCGGGAATATCCCAACGCAGCTCCTAGAAGAAACGTGTTTCTGACTCGCTGAATCTCAACATAGATTCAACTCTCTTAGCTGAACGAACGCACAGCAGAGCAGTTTCAAGGAAACGTTTCTCCTGAGTTTTAGACGAAGTTTCCTGCTGTTTAGTACGTATGCCGGCATTGGGCTGGAAATACCGGTTTTGGGATTCTTCACAGAAAGGGTTTGCAAACCGCTGAATCCACACGTGAGTTTAACTCTGTCAGTTGAATGCACACATTGACAACCATTCAGTTAGATAGCTCCGTTTTGGTTTTAGGAGCAGATATTTCTCTGTACAGCCTATGGTCCCTTCACTCTGGAATATCCCATCGCAGCTCCTAGAGGAAACATGTTTCTGACTGCTGAATCTCAACATAGATTCAACTCTCTTAGGTGAACGAACGCACAGCAGAGCAGTTTCAAGGAAACGTTTCTCCTGAGTTTTAGACGAAGTTTCCTGCTGTTTAGTACGTATGCCGGCATTGGGCAGGAAATACCGGTTTTGGGATTCTGCACAGAAAGGGTTTGCAAACCGCTGAATCCACACTTGAGTTTAACTCTGTCAGTTGAATGCACACATTGACAACCATTCAGTTAGATAGCTCCGTTTTGGTTTTAGAAGCAGATATTTCTCTGTACAGCCTATGGTCCCATTCACTCGGGAATATCCCAACGCAGCTCCTAGAAGAAACGTGTTTCTGACTCGCTGAAACTCAACATAGATTCAACTCTCTTACGTGAATGAACGCACAGCAGAGAAGTTTCAAGGAAACGTTTCTCCTGAGTTTTAGACGAAGTTTACTGCTGTTTAGTCCGCATGCCGGCATTGGGCTGGAAATACCGGTTTTGGGATTCTGCACAGAAAGGTTTTGCAAACCGCTGAATCCACACGTGAGTTCAACTCTGACATTTGAATGCACGCATTGAAAACCATTCAATGAGATAGCTCCGTTTTGGTTTTAGGAGCAGATATTTCTCTGTACAGCCTATGGTCCCATTCACTAGGGAAAATCCCAACTCAGCTCCTAGAAGAAACCTGTTTCTGACTCGCTGAATCTCAACATAGATTCAACTCTCTTAGGTGAACGAACGCACAGCAGAGCAGTTTCAAGGAAACGTTTCTCCTGAGTTTTAGTCGAAGTTTCCTGCTGTTTAGTACGTATGCCGGCATTGGGCTGGAAATACCGGTTTTGGGATTCTGCACAGAAAGGGTTTGCAAACCGCTGAATTCACACGTGAGTTTAACTCAGTCAGTTGAATGCACACATTGACAACCATTCAGTTAGAGAGCTCCGTTTTGGTTTTAGAAGCAGATATTCCTCTGTACAGCCTATGGTCCCATTCACTCGGGAATACCCCAACACAGCTCCTAGAGGAAACGTGTTTCTGACTCGCTGAATCTCAACATAGATTCAACTCTCTTAGGTGAACGAACGCACAGCAGAGCAGTTTCAAGGAAACGTTTCTCCTGAGTTCTGGATGAAGTTTCCTGCTGTTTAGTACGTATGCCGGAATTGGGCTGGAAATACCGGTTTTGGGATTCTTCAGAGAAACGGTTTGCAAACCGCTGAATCCAAACGTGAGTTTAACACTGTCAGTTGAATGCACACATTGACCACCATTCAGTTAGATAGCTCCGTTTTGGTTTAAGAAGCAGATATTTCTCTGTACAGTCTATGGTCCCAGTCACTCGGGAATATCCCAACGCAGCTCCTAGAAGAAACGTGTTTCTGACTCGCTGAATCTCAACATAGATTCAACTCTCTTAGGTGAACGAACGCACAGCAGAGCAGTTTCAAGGAAACGTTTCTCCTGAGTTTTAGACGAAGTTTCCTGCTGTTTAGTACGTATGCCGGCATTGGGCTGGAAACACCGGTTTTGGGATTCTGCACAGAAAGGGTTTGCAAACCGATGAATCCACACGTGAATTTAACTCTGTCAGTTGAATGCACACATTGACAACCATTCAGTTAGATAGCTCCGTTTTGGTTTTAGAAGCAGATATTTCCCTGTACAGACTATGGTCCCATTCACTCGGGAAAATCCCAACGCAGCTCCTAGAAGAAACCTGTGTCTGACTCGCTGAAACTCAACATAGATTCAACTCTCTTAGGTGAACGAACGCACAGCAGAGCAGTTTCAAGGAAACGTTTCTCCTGAGTTTTAGACGAAGTTTCCTGCTGTTTAGTATGTATGCCGGCATTGAGCTGGAAGTACCGGTTTTGGGATTCTGCACAGAAAGGGTTTGCAAACCGCTGAATCCAAACGTGAGTTTAACTCTGTCAGTTGAATGCACACATTGCCAACCATTCAGTTAGATAGCTCCGTTTTGGTTTTAGAAGCAGATATTTCTCTGTACAGCCTATGGTCCCGTTCACTCTAGAATATCCCATTGCAGCTCCTAGAAGAAACGTGTCTCCGACTCGCTGAATCTCAACATAGATTCAACTCTCTTAGGTGAACGAACGCACAGCAGAGCAGTTTCAAGGAAACGTTTCTCCTGAGTTTTAGACGAAGTTTCCTGCTGTTTAGTACGTATGCCGGCATTGGGCTGGAAATACCGGTTTTGGGATTCTGCACAGAAAGGGTTTGCAAACCGCTGAATCCACACGTGATTTTAGCTCTGTCAGTTGAATGCACACATTGACAACCATTCAGTTAGATAGCTCCGCTTTAGTTTTAGAAGCAGATATTTCTCTGTACAGCCTATGGTCCCGTTCACTCTAGAATATCCCATTGCAGCTCCTAGAAGAAACGTGTCTCCGACTTGCTGAATCTCAACATAGATTCAACTCTCTTAGGTGAACGAACGCACAGCAGAGCAGTTTCAAGGAAACGTTTCTCCTGAGTTTTAGACGAAATTTCCGGCTGTTTAGTACGTATGCCGGCATTGGGCTGGAAATACCGGTTTTGGGATTCTGCACAGAAAGGGTTTGCAAACCGCTGAAACCACACGTGAGTTTACCTCTGTCAGTTGAATGCACACTTTGACAACCATTCAGTTAGATACCTCCGTTTTGGTTTTAGAAGCAGATATTTCTCTCGACAGCCTATGGCCAATTCACTCCGGAATATCCCAACGCAGCTCGTAGAAGAAACGTGTTTCTGACTGGCTGAATATCAACATAGATTCAACTCTCTTAGGTGAACGAACGCACAGCAGAGCAGTTTCAAGGAAACGTTTCTCCTGAGTTTTAGACGAAGTTTCCTGCTGTTTAGTACGTATGCCGGCATTGAGCTGGATGTACCGGTTTTGGGATTCTGCACAGAAAGGGTTTGCAAACCGCTGAATCCACACGTCAGTTTAACTCTGTCAGTTGAATGCACACATTGACAACCATTCAGTTAGATAGCTCCGTTTTGGTTTTAGAAGCAGATATTTCTCTGTTCAGCCTATGGTCACATTCACTCTAGAATATCCCATTGCAGCTCCTAGAAGAAACGTGTTTATGACTCGCTGAATCTCAACATACATTCAACTCTCTTAGGTGAACGAACGCACAGCAGAGCAGTTTCAAGGAAACGTTTCTCCTGAGTTTTAGACGAAGTTTCCTGCTGTTTAGTACGTATGCCGGCATTGGGCTGGAAATACCGGTTTTGGGATTCTGCACAGAAAGGGTTTGCAAACCGCTGAAACCACACGTGAGTTTACCTCTGTCAGTTGAATGCACACTTTGACAACCATTCAGTTAGGTAGCTCCGTTTTGGTTTTAGAAGCAGATATTCTCTCTACAGCCTATGGTCCCTTTCATTACGGAATATCCCAACGCTGCTCCTAGAAGAAACGTGTTTCTGACTCGCTGAATCTCAACATAGATTGAACTCTCTGAGGTGAACGAACGCACAGCAGAGCAGTTTCAAGGAAACGTTTCTCCTGAGTTTTAGACGAAGTTTCCTGCTGTTTAGTACGTATGCCGGCATTCGGCTGGAAATACCGGTTTTGGGATTCTGCACAGAAAGGGTTTGCAAACCGCTGAATCCACAAGTCAGTTTAGCTTTGTCAGTTGAATGCACATATTGACAACCTTTCAGTTAGATAGCTCCGTTTTGGTTTTAGAAGCAGATATTTCTCTGTACAGCCAGTGGTCCCATTCACTCGGGAATATCCCAACGCAGCTCCTAGAAGAAACGTGTTTCTGACTCGCTGAAACTCAACATAGATTCAACTCTCTTAGGTGAACGAACGCACAGCAGAGCAGTTTGAAGGAAACCTTTCTCCTGAGTTTTAGACGAAGTTTCCTGCTGTTTAGTACGTATGCCGGCATTGGGCTGGAAATACCGGTTTTGGGATTCTGCACAGAAAGGGTTTGCAAACCGCTGAATCCACACGTGATTTTAGCTCTGTCAGTTGAATGCACACATTGACAACCATTCAGTTAGATAGCTCCGTTTTGGTTTTAGAAGCAGATATCTCTATGTACAGCCTATGGTCCCATTCACTCGGGAATATCCCAACGCAGCTCGTAGAAGAAACGTGTTTGTGACTCGCTGAAACTCAACATAGATTCAACTCTCTTAGGTGAACGAACGCACAGCAGAGCAGTTTCAAGGAAACGTTTCTCCTGAGTTTTAGACGAAGTTTCCTGCTGTTTAGTACGTATGCCGGCATTGGGCTGGAAATACCGGTTTTGGGATTCTGCACAGAAAGGGTTTGCAAACCGCTGAATCCACACGTGAGTTTAACTCTGTCAGTTGAATGCACACATTGACAACCATTCAGTTAGAGAGCTGCGGTTTGGTTTTAGAAGCAGATATTTCTCTCTACAGCCTATGGTCCCATTCACTCGGGAATATCCCAACGCAGCTCCTAGAAGAAACGTGTTTCTGACTCGCTGAACATCAACATAGATTCAACTCTCTTAGGTGAACGAACGCAGAGCAGAGCAGTTTCAAGGAAACGTTTCTCCTGAGTTTTAGACGAAGTTTCCTGCTGTTTAGTACGTATGCTGGCATTGGGCTGGTAATACCGGTTTTGGGGTTCTGCACAGAAAGGGTTTGCAAACCGCTGAATCCACAGAAGAGTTTAACTCTGTCAGTTGAATGCACACAATGACAACCATTCAGTTAGATAGCTCCGTTTTGGTTTTAGAAGCAGATATTTCTCTATACAGCCTATGGTGCCATTCACTCGGGAATATCCCAACGCAGCTCCTAGAAGAAACGTGTTTCTGACTCGCTGGATCTCAACATAGATTCAACTCTCTTAGGTGAACGAACGCACAGCCGAGCAGTTTCAAGGAAACGTTTCTCCTGAGTTTTAGACGAAGTTTCCTGCTGTTTAGTACGTATGCCGGCATTGGGCTGGAAATACCGGTTTTGGGATTCTGCACAGAAAGGGTTTGCAAACCGCTGAATCCACACGTCAGTTTAGCTCTGTCAGTTGAATGCACACATTGACAAGCATTCAGTTAGATAGCTCCGTTTTGGTTTTAGAAGCAGATATTTCTCTGTACAGCCTATGGTCCAATTCACTCGGGAATATCCCAACGCAGCTCCTAGAAGAAACGTGTTTCTGACTCGCTGAATCTCAACATAGATTCAACTCTCTTAGCTGAACGAACGCACAGCAGAGCAGTTTCAAGGAAACGTTTCTCCTGAGTTTTAGACGAAGTTTCCTGCTGTTTAGTACGTATGCCGGCATTGGGCTGGAAATACCGGTTTTGGGATTCTTCACAGAAAGGGTTTGCAAACCGCTGAATCCACACGTGAGTTTAACTCTGTCAGTTGAATGCACACATTGACAACCATTCAGTTAGATAGCTCCGTTTTGGTTTTAGGAGCAGATATTTCTCTGTACAGCCTATGGTCCCTTCACTCTGGAATATCCCATCGCAGCTCCTAGAGGAAACATGTTTCTGACTGCTGAATCTCAACATAGATTCAACTCTCTTAGGTGAACGAACGCACAGCAGAGCAGTTTCAAGGAAACGTTTCTCCTGAGTTTTAGACGAAGTTTCCTGCTGTTTAGTACGTATGCCGGCATTGGGCAGGAAATACCGGTTTTGGGATTCTGCACAGAAAGGGTTTGCAAACCGCTGAATCCACACTTGAGTTTAACTCTGTCAGTTGAATGCACACATTGACAACCATTCAGTTAGATAGCTCCGTTTTGGTTTTAGAAGCAGATATTTCTCTGTACAGCCTATGGTCCCATTCACTCGGGAATATCCCAACGCAGCTCCTAGAAGAAACGTGTTTCTGACTCGCTGAAACTCAACATAGATTCAACTCTCTTACGTGAATGAACGCACAGCAGAGAAGTTTCAAGGAAACGTTTCTCCTGAGTTTTAGACGAAGTTTACTGCTGTTTAGTCCGCATGCCGGCATTGGGCTGGAAATACCGGTTTTGGGATTCTGCACAGAAAGGTTTTGCAAACCGCTGAATCCACACGTGAGTTCAACTCTGACATTTGAATGCACGCATTGAAAACCATTCAATGAGATAGCTCCGTTTTGGTTTTAGGAGCAGATATTTCTCTGTACAGCCTATGGTCCCATTCACTAGGGAAAATCCCAACTCAGCTCCTAGAAGAAACCTGTTTCTGACTCGCTGAATCTCAACATAGATTCAACTCTCTTAGGTGAACGAACGCACAGCAGAGCAGTTTCAAGGAAACGTTTCTCCTGAGTTTTAGTCGAAGTTTCCTGCTGTTTAGTACGTATGCCGGCATTGGGCTGGAAATACCGGTTTTGGGATTCTGCACAGAAAGGGTTTGCAAACCGCTGAATTCACACGTGAGTTTAACTCAGTCAGTTGAATGCACACATTGACAACCATTCAGTTAGAGAGCTCCGTTTTGGTTTTAGAAGCAGATATTTCTCTGTACAGCCTATGGTCCCATTCACTCGGGAATACCCCAACACAGCTCCTAGAGGAAACGTGTTTCTGACTCGCTGAATCTCAACATAGATTCAACTCTCTTAGGTGAACGAACGCACAGCAGAGCAGTTTCAAGGAAACGTTTCTCCTGAGTTCTGGATGAAGTTTCCTGCTGTTTAGTACGTATGCCGGAATTGGGCTGGAAATACCGGTTTTGGGATTCTTCAGAGAAACGGTTTGCAAACCGCTGAATCCAAACGTGAGTTTAACACTGTCAGTTGAATGCACACATTGACCACCATTCAGTTAGATAGCTCCGTTTTGGTTTAAGAAGCAGATATTTCTCTGTACAGTCTATGGTCCCAGTCACTCGGGAATATCCCAACGCAGCTCCTAGAAGAAACGTGTTTCTGACTCGCTGAATCTCAACATAGATTCAACTCTCTTAGGTGAACGAACGCACAGCAGAGCAGTTTCAAGGAAACGTTTCTCCTGAGTTTTAGACGAAGTTTCCTGCTGTTTAGTACGTATGCCGGCATTGGGCTGGAAATACCGGTTTTGGGATTCTGCACAGAAAGGGTTTGCAAACCGATGAATCCACACGTGAATTTAACTCTGTCAGTTGAATGCACACATTGACAACCATTCAGTTAGATAGCTCCGTTTTGGTTTTAGAAGCAGATATTTCCCTGTACAGACTATGGTCCCATTCACTCGGGAAAATCCCAACGCAGCTCCTAGAAGAAACCTGTGTCTGACTCGCTGAAACTCAACATAGATTCAACTCTCTTAGGTGAACGAACGCACAGCAGAGCAGTTTCAAGGAAACGTTTCTCCTGAGTTTTAGACGAAGTTTCCTGCTGTTTAGTATGTATGCCGGCATTGAGCTGGAAGTACCGGTTTTGGGATTCTGCACAGAAAGGGTTTGCAAACCGCTAAATCCACACGTGAGTTTAACTCTGTCAGTTGAATGCACACATTGCCAACCATTCAGTTAGATAGCTCCGTTTTGGTTTTAGAAGCAGATATTTCTCTGTACAGCCTATGGTCCCGTTCACTCTAGAATATCCCATTGCAGCTCCTAGAAGAAACGTGTCTCCGACTCGCTGAATCTCAACATAGATTCAACTCTCTTAGGTGAACGAACGCACAGCAGAGCAGTTTCAAGGAAACGTTTCTCCTGAGTTTTAGACGAAGTTTCCTGCTGTTTAGTACGTATGCCGGCATTGGGCTGGAAATACCGGTTTTGGGATTCTGCTCAGAAAGGGTTTGCAAACCGCTGAAACCACACGTGAGTTTACCTCTGTCAGTTGAATGCACACATTGACAACCATTCAGTTAGATACCTCCGTTTTGGTTTTAGAAGCAGATATTTCTCTCGACAGCCTATGGTCCCATTCACTCCGGAATATCCCAACGCAGCTCGTAGAAGAAACGTGTTTCTGACTCGCTGAATATTAACATAGATTCAACTCTCTTAGGTGAACGAACGCACAGCAGAGCAGTTTCAAGGAAACGTTTCTCCTGAGTTTTAGACGAAGTTTCCTGCTGTTTAGTACGTATGCCGGCATTGAGCTGGATGTACCGGTTTTGGGATTCTGCACAGAAAGGGTTTGCAAACCGCTGAATCCACACGTCAGTTTAACTCTGTCAGTTGAATGCACACATTGACAACCATTCAGTTAGATAGCTCCGTTTTGGTTTTAGAAGCAGATATTTCTCTGTTCAGCCTATGGTCACATTCACTGTAGAATATCCCATTGCAGCTCCTAGAAGAAACGTGTTTATGACTCGCTGAGTCTCAACATAGATTCAACTCTCTTAGGTGAACGAACGCACAGCAGAGCAGTTTCAAGGAAACGTTTCTCCTGAGTTTTAGACGAAGTTTCCTGCTGTTTAGTACGTATGCCGGCATTGGGCTGGAAATACCGGTTTTGGGATTCTGCACAGAAATTGTTTGCACACCGCTGAATCCAAACGTGAGTTTAACTCTGTCAGTTGAATGCACACATTGACAACCATTCAGTTAGATAGCTCCGTTTTGGTTTTAGAAGCAGATATTTCCCTGTACAGACTATGGTCCCATTCACTAGGGAAAATCCCAACGCAGCTCCTAGAAGAAACGTGTTTCTGACTCGCTGAAACTCAACATAGATTGAACTCTCTGAGGTGAACGAACGCACAGCAGAGCAGTTTCAAGGAAACGTTTCTCCTGAGTTTTAGATGAAGTTTCCTGCTGTTTAGTTCGTATGACGGCATTGGGCTGGAAATACCGGTTTTGGGATTCTTCAGAGAAACGGTTTGCAAACCGCTGAATCCACAGGTGAGTTTAACACTGTCAGTTGAATGCACACATTGACCACCATTCAGTTAGATAGCTCCGTTTTGGTTTTAGAAGCAGATATTTCTCTGTACAGTCTATGGTCCCAGTCACTCGGGAATATCCCAACGCAGCTCCTAGAAGAAACGTGTTTCTGACTCGCTGAATCTCAACATAGATTCAACTCTCTTAGGTGAACGAACGCACAGCAGAGCAGTTTCAAGGAAACGTTTCTCCTGAGTTTTAGACGAAGTTTCCTGCTGTTTAGTACGTATGCCGCCATTGGGCTGGAAATACCGGTTTTGGGATTCTGCACAGAAAGGGTTTGCAAACCGCTGAATCCACACGTGATTTTAGCTCTGTCAGTTGAATGCACACATTGACAACCATTCAGTTAGATAGCTCCGTTTTGGTTTTAGAAGCAGATATCTCTATGTACAGCCTATGGTCCCATTCACTCGGGAATATCCCAACGCAGCTCGTAGAAGAAACGTGTTTGTGACTCGCTGAAACTCAACATAGATTCACCTCTCTTAGGTGAACGAACGCACAGTAGAGCAGTTTCAAGGAAACGTTTCTCCTGAGTTTTAGACGAAGTTTCCTGCTGTTTAGTACGTATGCCGGCATTGGGCTGGAAATACCGGTTTTGGGATTGTGCACAGAAAGGGTTTGCAAACCGCTGAATCCACACGTGAGTTTAACTCTGTCAGTTGAATGCACACATTGACAACCATTCAGTTAGAGAGCTGCGGATTGGTTTTAGAAGCAGATATTTCTCTCTACAGCCTATGGTCCCATTCACTCGGGAATATCGCAACGCAGCTCCTAGAAGAAACGTGTTTCTGACTCGCTGAACATCAACATAGATTCAACTCTCTTAGGTGAACGAACGCACAGCAGAGCAGTTTCAAGGAAACGTTTCTCCTGAGTTTTAGACGAAGTTTCCTGCTGTTTAGTACGTATGCCGGCATTGGGCTGGAAATACCGGTTTTGGGATTCTGCACAGAAAGGGTTTGCAAACTGCTGAATCCACACGTCTGTTTAGCTCTGTCAGTTGAAAGCACACTTTGACAACCATTCACTTATATAGCTCCGTTTTGGTTTTAGAAGCAGATATTACTCTGTACAGCCTATGGTGCCATTCACTCGGGAATATCCCAACGCAGCTCCTAGAAGAAACGTGTTTCTGACTCGCTGAATCTCAACATAGATTCAACTCTCTTAGGTGAACGAACGCACAGCAGAGCAGTTTCAAGGAAACGTATCTCCTGAGTTTTAGACGAAGTTTCCTGCTGTTTAGTATGAATGCCGGCATTGAGCTGGAAGTACCGGTTTTGGGATAATGCACAGAAAGGGTTTGCAAACCGCTGAATCCAAACGTGAGTTTAACTCTGTCAGTTGAATGCACACATTGCCAACCATTCAGTTAGATAGCTCCGTTTTGGTTTTAGAAGCAGATATTTCTCTGTACAGCCTATGGTCCCGTTCACTCTAGAATATCCCATTGCAGCTCCTAGAAGAAACGTGTCTCCGACTTGCTGAATCTCAACATAGATTCAACTCTCTTAGGTGAACGAACGCACAGCAGAGCAGTTTCAAGGAAACGTTTCTCCTGAGTTTTAGACGAAATTTCCTGCTGTTTAGTACGTATGCCGGCATTGGGCTGGAAATACCGGTTTTGGGATTCTGCACAGAAAGGGTTTGCAAACCGCTGAAACCACACGTGAGTTTACCTCTGTCAGTTGAATGCACACTTTGACAACCATTCAGTTAGATACCTCCGTTTTGGTTTTAGAAGCAGATATTTCTCTCGACAGCCTATGGCCAATTCAGTCCGGAATATCCCAACGCAGCTCGTAGAAGAAACGTGTTTCTGACTCGCTGAATATCAACATAGATTCAACTCTCTTAGGTGAACGAACGCACATCAGAGCAGTTTCAAGGAAACGTTTCTCCTGAGTTTTAGACGAAGTTTCCTGCTGTTTAGTACGTATGCCGGCATTGAGCTGGATGTACCGGTTTTGGGATTCTGCACAGAAAGGGTTTGCAAACCGCTGAATCCACACGTCAGTTTATCTCTGTCAGTTGAATGCACACATTGACAACCATTCAGTTAGATAGCTCCGTTTTGGTTTTAGAAGCAGATATTTCTCTGTTCAGCCTATGGTCACATTCACTCTAGAATATCCCATTGCAGCTCCTAGAAGAAACGTGTTTATGACTCGCTGAATCTCAACATAGATTCAACTCACTTAGGTGAACGAACGCACAGCAGAGCAGTTTCAAGGAAACGTTTCTCCTGAGTTTTAGACGACGTTTCCTGCTGTTTAGTACTTATGCCGGCATTGGGCTGGAAATACCGGTTTTGGGATTCTGCACAGAAAGGGATTGCAAACCGCTGAAACCACACGTGAGTTTACCTCTGTCAGTTGAATGCACACTTTGACAACCATTCAGTTAGATAGCTCCGTTTTGGTTTTAGAAGCAGATATTCTCTCTACAGCCTATGGTCCCTTTCATTACGGAATATCCCAACGCTGCTCCTAGAAGAAACGTGTTTCTGACTCGCTGAATCTCAACATAGATTGAACTCTCTGAGGTGAACGAACGCACAGCAGAGCAGTTTCAAGGAAACGTTTCTCCTGAGTTTTAGACGAAGTTTCCTGCTGTTTAGTACGTATGCCGGCATTCGGCTGGAAATACCGGTTTTGGGATTCTGCACAGAAAGGGTTTGCAAACCGCTGAATCCACAAGTCAGTTTAGCTCTGTCAGTTGAATGCACATATTGACAACCATTCAGTTAGATAGCTCCGTTTTGGTTTTAGAAGCAGATATTTCTCTGTACAGCCAATGGTCCCATTCACTCGGGAATATCCCAACGCAGCTCCTAGAAGAAACGTGTTTCTGACTCGCTGAAACTCAACATAGATTCAACTCTCTTAGGTGAACGAACGCACAGCAGAGCAGTTTGAAGGAAACCTTTCTCCTGAGTTTTAGACGAAGTTTCCTGCTGTTTAGTACGTATGCCGGCATTGGGCTGGAAATACCGGTTTTGGGATTCTGCACAGAAAGGGTTTGCAAACCGCTGAATCCACACGTGATTTTAGCTCTGTCAGTTGAATGCACACATTGACAACCATTCAGTTAGATAGCTCCGTTTTGGTTTTAGAAGCAGATATCTCTATGTACAGCCTATGGTCCCATTCACTCGGGAATATCCCAACGCAGCTCGTAGAAGAAACGTGTTTGTGACTCGCTGAAACTCAACATAGATTCAACTCTCTTAGGTGAACGAACGCACAGCAGAGTAGTTTCAAGGAAACGTTTCTCCTGAGTTTTAGACGAAGTTTCCTGCTGTTTAGTACGTATGCCGGCATTGGGCTGGAAATACCGGTTTTGGGATTCTGCACAGAAAGGGTTTGCAAACCGCTGAATCCACACGTGAGTTTAACTCTGTCAGTTGAAAGCACACATTGACAACCATTCAGTTAGAGAGCTGCGGTTTGGTTTTAGAAGCAGATATTTCTCTCTACAGCCTATGGTCCCATTCACTCGGGAATATCCCAACGCAGCTCCTAGAAGAAACGTGTTTCTGACTCGCTGAACATCAACATAGATTCAACTCTCTTAGGTGAACGAACGCAGAGCAGAGCAGTTTCAAGGAAACGTTTCTCCTGAGTTTTAGACGAAGTTTCCTGCTGTTTAGTACGTATGCTGGCATTGGGCTGGTAATACCGGTTTTGGGGTTCTGCACAGAAAGGGTTTGCAAACCGCTGAATCCACACGTGAGTTTAACTCTGTCAGTTGAATGCACACATTGACAACCATTCAGTTAGATAGCTCCGTTTTGGTTTTAGGAGCAGATATTTATCTGTACAGCCTATGGTCCCTTCACTCTGGAATATCCAATCGCAGCTCCTAGAGGAAACATGTTTCTGACTGCTGAATCTCAACATAGATTCAACTCTCTTAGGTGAACGAACGCACAGCAGAGCAGTTTCAAGGAAACGTTTCTCCTGAGTTTTAGACGAAGTTTCCTGCTGTTTAGTACGTATGCCGGCATTGGGCAGGAAATACCGGTTTTGGGATTCTGCACAGAAAGGGTTTGCAAACCGCTGAATCCACACGTGAGTTTAACTCTGTCAGTTGAATGCACACATTGACAACCATTCAGTTAGATAGCTCCGTTTTGGTTTTAGAAGCAGATATTTCTCTGTACAGCCTATGGTCCCATTCACTCGGGAATATCCCAACGCAGCTCCTAGAAGAAACGTGTTTCTGACTCGCTGAAACTCAACATAGATTCAACTCTCTTACGTGAATGAACGCACAGCAGAGAAGTTTCAAGGAAACGTTTCTCCTGAGTTTTAGACGAAGTTTACTGCTGTTTAGTACGCATGCAGGCATTGGGCTGGAAATACCGGTTTTGGGATTCTGCACAGAAAGGTTTTGCAAACCGCTGAATCCACACGTGAGTTCAACTCTGACATTTGAATGCACGCATTGAAAACCATTCAATGAGATAGCTCCGTTTTGGTTTTAGGAGCAGATATTTCTCTGTACAGCCTATGGTCCCATTCACTAGGGAAAATCCCAACTCAGCTCCTAGAAGAAACCTGTTTGTGACTCGCTGAATCTCAACATAGATTCAACTCTCTTAGGTGAACGAACGCACAGCAGAGCAGTTTCAAGGAAACGTTTCTCCTGAGTTTTAGTCGAAGTTTCCTGCTGTTTAGTACGTATGCCGGCATTGGGCTGGAAATACCGGTTTTGGGATTCTGCACAGAAAGGGTTTGCAAACCGCTGAATCCACACGTGAGTTTAACTCTGTCAGTTGAATGCACACATTGACAACCATTCAGTTAGAGAGCTCCGTTTTGGTTTTAGAAGCAGATATTTCTCTGTACAGCCTATGGTCCCATTCACTCGGGAATACCCCAACACAGCTCCTAGAGGAAACGTGTTTCTGACTCGCTGAATCTCAACATAGATTCAACTCTCTTAGGTGAACGAACGCACAGCAGAGCAGTTTCAAGGAAACGTTTCTCCTGAGTTCTGGATGAAGTTTCCTGCTGTTTAGTACGTATGCCGGAATTGGGCTGGAAATACCGGTTTTGGGATTCTTCAGAGAAACGGTTTGCAAACCGCTGAATCCAAACGTGAGTTTAACACTGTCAGTTGAATGCACACATTGACCACCATTCAGTTAGATAGCTCCGTTTTGGTTTAAGAAGCAGATATTTCTCTGTACAGTCTATGGTCCCAGTCACTCGGGAATATCCCAACGCAGCTCCTAGAAGAAACGTGTTTCTGACTCGCTGAATCTCAACATAGATTCAACTCTCTTAGGTGAACGAACGCACAGCAGAGCAGTTTCAAGGAAACCTTTCTCCTGAGTTTTAGACGAAGTTTCCTGCTGTTTAGTACGTATGCCAGCATTGGGCTGGAAATACCGGTTTTGGGATTCTGCACAGAAAGGGTTTGCAAACCGCTAAATCCACACGTGATTTTAGCTCTGTCAGTTGAATGCACACATTGACAACCATTCAGTTAGATAGCTCCGTTTTGGTTTTAGAAGCAGATATCTCTATGTACAGCCTATGGTCCCATTCACTCGGGAATATCCCAACGCAGCTCGTAGAAGAAAAGTGTTTGTGACTCGCTGAAACTCAACATAGATTCAACTCTCTTAGGTGAACGAACGCACAGCAGAGCAGTTTCAAGGACACGTTTCTCCTGAGTTTTAGACGAAGTTTCCTGCTGTTTAGTACTTATGCCGGCATTGGGCTGGAAATACCGGTTTTGGGATTCTGCACAGAAAGGGTTTGCAAACCGATGAATCCACACGTGAATTTAACTCTGTCAGTTGAATGCACACATTGACAACCATTCAGTTAGATAGCTCCGTTTTGGTTTTAGAAGCAGATATTTCCCTGTACAGACTATGGTCCCATTCACTCGGGAAAATCTCAACGCAGCTCCTAGAAGAAACGTGTTTCTGACTCGCTGAAACTCAACATAGATTCAACTCTCTTAGGTGAACGAACGCACAGCAGAGCAGTTTCAAGGAAACGTTTCTCCTGAGTTTTAGATGAAGTTTCCTGCTGTTTAGTACGTATGACGGCATTGGCCTGGAAATACCGGTTTTGGGATTCTTCAGAGAAACGGTTTGCAAACCGCTGAATCCACAGGTGAGTTTAACACTGTCAGTTGAATGCACACATTGACCACCATTCAGTTAGATAGCTCCGTTTTGGTTTTAGAAGCAGATATTTCTCTGTACAGTCTATGGTCCCAGTCACTCGGGAATATCCCAACGCAGCTCCTAGAAGAAACGTGTTTCTGACTCGCTGAATCTCAACATAGATTCAACTCTCTTAGGTGAACGAACGCACAGCAGAGCAGTTTCAAGGAAACGTTTCTCCTGAGTTTTAGACGAAGTTTCCTGCTGTTTAGTACGTATGCCGGCATTGGTCTGGAAATACCGGTTTTGGGATTCTGCTCAGAAAGGGTTTGCAAACCGCTGAAACCACACGTGAGTTTACCTCTGTCAGTTGAATGCACACATTGACAACCATTCAGTTAGATACCTCCGTTTTGGTTTTAGAAGCAGATATTTCTCTCGACAGCCTATGGTCCCATTCACTCCGGAATATCCCAACCCAGCTCGTAGAAGAAACGTGTTTCTGACTCGCTGAATATCAACATAGATTCAACTCTCTTAGGTGAACGAACGCACAGCAGAGCAGTTTCAAGGAAACGTTTCTCCTGAGTTTTAGACGAAGTTTCCTGCTGTTTAGTACGTATGCCGGCATTGAGCTGGATGTACCGGTTTTGGGATTCTGCACAGAAAGGGTTTGCAAACCGCTGAATCCACACGTCAGTTTAACTCTGTCAGTTGAATGCACACATTGACAACCATTCAGTTAGATAGCTCCGTTTTGGTTTTAGAAGCAGATATTTCTCTGTTCAGCCTATGGTCACATTCACTGTAGAATATCCCATTGCAGCTCCTAGAAGAAACGTGTTTATGACTCGCTGAGTCTCAACATAGATTCAACTCTCTTAGGTGAACGAACGCACAGCAGAGCAGTTTCAAGGAAACGTTTCTCCTGAGTTTTAGACGAAGTTTCCTGCTGTTTAGTACGTATGCCGGCATTGGGCTGGAAATACCGGTTTTGGGATTCTGCACAGAAATTGTTTGCACACCGCTGAATCCAAACGTGAGTTTAACTCTGTCAGTTGAATGCACACATTGACAACCATTCAGTTAGATAGCTCCGTTTTGGTTTTAGAAGCAGATATTTCCCTGTACAGACTATGGTCCCATTCACTAGGGAAAATCCCAACGCAGCTCCTAGAAGAAACGTGTTTCTGACTCGCTGAAACTCAACATAGATTGAACTCTCTGAGGTGAACGAACGCACAGCAGAGCAGTTTCAAGGAAACGTTTCTCCTGAGTTTTAGATGAAGTTTCCTGCTGTTTAGTTCGTATGACGGCATTGGGCTGGAAATACCGGTTTTGGGATTCTTCAGAGAAACGGTTTGCAAACCGCTGAATCCACAGGTGAGTTTAACACTGTCAGTTGAATGCACACATTGACCACCATTCAGTTAGATAGCTCCGTTTTGGTTTTAGAAGCAGATATTTCTCTGTACAGTCTATGGTCCCAGTCACTCGGGAATATCCCAACGCAGCTCCTAGAAGAAACGTGTTTCTGACTCGCTGAATCTCAACATAGATTCAACTCTCTTAGGTGAACGAACGCACAGCAGAGCAGTTTCAAGGAAACGTTTCTCCTGAGTTTTAGTCGAAGTTTCCTGCTGTTTAGTACGTATGCCGGCATTGGGCTGGAAATACCGGTTTTGGGATTCTGCACAGAAAGGGTTTGCAAACCGCTGAATCCACACGTGAGTTTAACTCTGTCAGTTGAATGCACACATTGACAACCATTCAGTTAGAGAGCTCCGTTTTGGTTTTAGAAGCAGATATTTCTCTGTACAGCCTATGGTCCCATTCACTCGGGAATACCCCAACACAGCTCCTAGAGGAAACGTGTTTCTGACTCGCTGAATCTCAACATAGATTCAACTCTCTTAGGTGAACGAACGCACAGCAGAGCAGTTTCAAGGAAACGTTTCTCCTGAGTTCTGGATGAAGTTTCCTGCTGTTTAGTACGTATGCCGGAATTGGGCTGGAAATACCGGTTTTGGGATTCTTCAGAGAAACGGTTTGCAAACCGCTGAATCCAAACGTGAGTTTAACACTGTCAGTTGAATGCACACATTGACCACCATTCAGTTAGATAGCTCCGTTTTGGTTTAAGAAGCAGATATTTCTCTGTACAGTCTATGGTCCCAGTCACTCGGGAATATCCCAACGCAGCTCCTAGAAGAAACGTGTTTCTGACTCGCTGAATCTCAACATAGATTCAACTCTCTTAGGTGAACGAACGCACAGCAGAGCAGTTTCAAGGAAACCTTTCTCCTGAGTTTTAGACGAAGTTTCCTGCTGTTTAGTACGTATGCCAGCATTGGGCTGGAAATACCGGTTTTGGGATTCTGCACAGAAAGGGTTTGCAAACCGCTAAATCCACACGTGATTTTAGCTCTGTCAGTTGAATGCACACATTGACAACCATTCAGTTAGATAGCTCCGTTTTGGTTTTAGAAGCAGATATCTCTATGTACAGCCTATGGTCCCATTCACTCGGGAATATCCCAACGCAGCTCGTAGAAGAAAAGTGTTTGTGACTCGCTGAAACTCAACATAGATTCAACTCTCTTAGGTGAACGAACGCACAGCAGAGCAGTTTCAAGGACACGTTTCTCCTGAGTTTTAGACGAAGTTTCCTGCTGTTTAGTACGTATGCCGGCATTGGGCTGGAAATACCGGTTTTGGGATTCTGCACAGAAAGGGTTTGCAAACCGATGAATCCACACGTGAATTTAACTCTGTCAGTTGAATGCACACATTGACAACCATTCAGTTAGATAGCTCCGTTTTGGTTTTAGAAGCAGATATTTCCCTGTACAGACTATGGTCCCATTCACTCGGGAAAATCTCAACGCAGCTCCTAGAAGAAACGTGTTTCTGACTCGCTGAAACTCAACATAGATTCAACTCTCTTAGGTGAACGAACGCACAGCAGAGCAGTTTCAAGGAAACGTTTCTCCTGAGTTTTAGATGAAGTTTCCTGCTGTTTAGTACGTATGACGGCATTGGCCTGGAAATACCGGTTTTGGGATTCTTCAGAGAAACGGTTTGCAAACCGCTGAATCCACAGGTGAGTTTAACACTGTCAGTTGAATGCACACATTGACCACCATTCAGTTAGATAGCTCCGTTTTGGTTTTAGAAGCAGATATTTCTCTGTACAGTCTATGGTCCCAGTCACTCGGGAATATCCCAACGCAGCTCCTAGAAGAAACGTGTTTCTGACTCGCTGAATCTCAACATAGATTCAACTCTCTTAGGTGAACGAACGCACAGCAGAGCAGTTTCAAGGAAACGTTTCTCCTGAGTTTTAGACGAAGTTTCCTGCTGTTTAGTACGTATGCCGGCATTGGTCTGGAAATACCGGTTTTGGGATTCTGCTCAGAAAGGGTTTGCAAACCGCTGAAACCACACGTGAGTTTACCTCTGTCAGTTGAATGCACACATTGACAACCATTCAGTTAGATACCTCCGTTTTGGTTTTAGAAGCAGATATTTCTCTCGACAGCCTATGGTCCCATTCACTCCGGAATATCCCAACCCAGCTCGTAGAAGAAACGTGTTTCTGACTCGCTGAATATCAACATAGATTCAACTCTCTTAGGTGAACGAACGCACAGCAGAGCAGTTTCAAGGAAACGTTTCTCCTGAGTTTTAGACGAAGTTTCCTGCTGTTTAGTACGTATGCCGGCATTGAGCTGGATGTACCGGTTTTGGGATTCTGCACAGAAAGGGTTTGCAAACCGCTGAATCCACACGTCAGTTTAACTCTGTCAGTTGAATGCACACATTGACAACCATTCAGTTAGATAGCTCCGTTTTGGTTTTAGAAGCAGATATTTCTCTGTTCAGCCTATGGTCACATTCACTGTAGAATATCCCATTGCAGCTCCTAGAAGAAACGTGTTTATGACTCGCTGAGTCTCAACATAGATTCAACTCTCTTAGGTGAACGAACGCACAGCAGAGCAGTTTCAAGGAAACGTTTCTCCTGAGTTTTAGACGAAGTTTCCTGCTGTTTAGTACGTATGCCGGCATTGGGCTGGAAATACCGGTTTTGGGATTCTGCACAGAAATTGTTTGCACACCGCTGAATCCAAACGTGAGTTTAACTCTGTCAGTTGAATGCACACATTGACAACCATTCAGTTAGATAGCTCCGTTTTGGTTTTAGAAGCAGATATTTCCCTGTACAGACTATGGTCCCATTCACTAGGGAAAATCCCAACGCAGCTCCTAGAAGAAACGTGTTTCTGACTCGCTGAAACTCAACATAGATTGAACTCTCTGAGGTGAACGAACGCACAGCAGAGCAGTTTCAAGGAAACGTTTCTCCTGAGTTTTAGATGAAGTTTCCTGCTGTTTAGTTCGTATGACGGCATTGGGCTGGAAATACCGGTTTTGGGATTCTTCAGAGAAACGGTTTGCAAACCGCTGAATCCACAGGTGAGTTTAACACTGTCAGTTGAATGCACACATTGACCACCATTCAGTTAGATAGCTCCGTTTTGGTTTTAGAAGCAGATATTTCTCTGTACAGTCTATGGTCCCAGTCACTCGGGAATATCCCAACGCAGCTCCTAGAAGAAACGTGTTTCTGACTCGCTGAATCTCAACATAGATTCAACTCTCTTAGGTGAACGAACGCACAGCAGAGCAGTTTCAAGGAAACGTTTCTCCTGAGTTTTAGACGAAGTTTCCTGCTGTTTAGTACGTATGCCGCCATTGGGCTGGAAATACCGGTTTTGGGATTCTGCACAGAAAGGGTTTGCAAACCGCTGAATCCACACGTGATTTTAGCTCTGTCAGTTGAATGCACACATTGACAACCATTCAGTTAGATAGCTCCGTTTTGGTTTTAGAAGCAGATATCTCTATGTACAGCCTATGGTCCCATTCACTCGGGAATATCCCAACGCAGCTCGTAGAAGAAACGTGTTTGTGACTCGCTGAAACTCAACATAGATTCACCTCTCTTAGGTGAACGAACGCACAGTAGAGCAGTTTCAAGGAAACGTTTCTCCTGAGTTTTATACGAAGTTTCCTGCTGTTTAGTACGTATGCCGGCATTGGGCTGGAAATACCGGTTTTGGGATTGTGCACAGAAAGGGTTTGCAAACCGCTGAATCCACACGTGAGTTTAACTCTGTCAGTTGAATGCACACATTGACAACCATTCAGTTAGAGAGCTGCAGTTTGGTTTTAGAAGCAGATATTTCTCTCTACAGCCTATGGTCCCATTCACTCGGGAATATCGCAACGCAGCTCCTAGAAGAAACGTGTTTCTGACTCGCTGAACATCAACATAGATTCAACTCTCTTAGGTGAACGAACGCACAGCAGAGCAGTTTCAAGGAAACGTTTCTCCTGAGTTTTAGACGACGTTACCTGCTGTTTAGTACTTATGCCGGCATTGGGCTGGAAATACCGGTTTTGGGATTCTGCACAGAAAGGGATTGCAAACCGCTGAAACCACACGTGAGTTTACCTCTGTCAGTTGAATGCACACTTTGACAACCATTCAGTTAGATAGCTCCGTTTTGGTTTTAGAAGCAGATATTCTCTCTACAGCCTATGGTCCCTTTCATTACGGAATATCCCAACGCTGCTCCTAGAAGAAACGTGTTTCTGACTCGCTGAATCTCAACATAGATTGAACTCTCTTAGGTGAACGAACGCACAGCAGAGCAGTTTCAAGGAAACGTTTCTCCTGAGTTTTAGACGAAGTTTCCTGCTGTTTAGTACGTATGCCGGCATTCGGCTGGAAATACCGGTTTTGGGATTCTGCACAGAAAGGGTTTGCAAACCGCTGAATCCACAAGTCAGTTTAGCTCTGTCAGTTGAATGCACATATTGACAACCATTCAGTTAGATAGCTCCGTTTTGGTTTTAGAAGCAGATATTTCTCTGTACAGCCTATGGTCCCATTCACTCGGGAATATCCCAACGCAGCTCCTAGAAGAAACGTGTTTCTGACTCGCTGAAACTCAACATAGATTCAACTCTCTTAGGTGAACGAACGCACAGCAGAGCAGTTTGAAGGAAACCTTTCTCCTGAGTTTTAGACGAAGTTTCCTGCTGTTTAGTACGTATGCCGGCATTGGGCTGGAAATACCGGTTTTGGGATTCTGCACAGAAAGGGTTTGCAAACCGCTGAATCCACACGTGATTTTAGCTCTGTCAGTTGAATGCACACATTGACAACCATTCAGTTAGATAGCTCCGCTTTGGTTTTAGAAGCAGATATCTCTATGTACAGCCTATGGTCCCATTCACTCGGGAATATCCCAACGCAGCTCGTAGAAGAAACCTGTTTGTGACTCGCTGAAACTCAACATAGATTCAACTCTCTTAGGTGAACGAACGCACAGCAGAGCAGTTTCAAGGAAACGTTTCTCCTGAGTTTTAGACGAAGTTTCCTGCTGTTTAGTACGTATGCCGGCATTGGGCTGGAAATACCGGTTTTGGGATTCTGCACAGAAAGGGTTTGCAAACCGCTGAATCCACACGTGAGTTTAACTCTGTCAGTTGAATGCACACATTGACAACCATTCTGTTAGAGAGCTGCCGTTTGGTTTTAGAAGCAGATATTTCTCTCTACAGCCTATGGTCCCATTCACTCGGGAATATCCCAACGCAGCTCCTAGAAGAAACGTGTTTCTGACTCGCTGAACATCAACATAGATTCAACTCTCTTAGGTGAACGAACGCAGAGCAGAGCAGTTTCAAGGAAACGTTTCTCCTGAGTTTTAGACGAAGTTTCCTGCTGTTTAGTACGTATGCTGGCATTGGGCTGGAAATACCGGTTTTGGGGTTCTGCACAGAAAGGGTTTGCAAACCGCTGTATCCACACAAGAGTTTAACTCTGTCAGCTGAATGCACACAATGACAACCATTCAGTTAGATAGCTCCGTTTTGGTTTTAGAAGCAGATATTTCTCTGTACAGCCTATGGTCCCGTTCACTCTAGAATATCCCATTGCAGCTCCTAGAAGAAACGTGTCTCCGACTTGCTGAATCTCAACATAGATTCAACTCTCTTAGGTGAACGAACGCACAGCAGAGCAGTTTCAAGGAAACGTTTCTCCTGAGTTTTAGACGAAATTTCCTGCTGTTTAGTACGTATGCCGGCATTGGGCTGGAAATACCGGTTTTGGGATTCTGCACAGAAAGGGTTTGCAAACCGCTGAAACCACACGTGAGTTTACCTCTGTCAGTTGAATGCACACTTTGACAACCATTCAGTTAGATACCTCCGTTTTGGTTTTAGAAGCAGATATTTCTCTCGACAGCCTATGGCCAATTCACTCCGGAATATCCCAACGCAGCTCGTAGAAGAAACGTGTTTCTGACTGGCTGAATATCAACATAGATTCAACTCTCTTAGGTGAACGAACGCACAGCAGAGCAGTTTCAAGGAAACGTTTCTCCTGAGTTTTAGACGAAGTTTCCTGCTGTTTAGTACGTATGCCGGCATTGAGCTGGATGTACCGGTTTTGGGATTCTGCACAGAAAGGGTTTGCAAACCGCTGATTCCACACGTCAGTTTAACTCTGTCAGTTGAATGCACACATTGACAACCATTCAGTTAGATAGCTCCGTTTTGGTTTTAGAAGCAGATATTTCTCTGTTCAGCCTATGGTCACATTCACTCTAGAATATCCCATTGCAGCTCCTAGAAGAAACGTGTTTATGACTCGCTGAATCTCAACATAGATTCAACTCTCTTAGGTGAACGAACGCACAGCAGAGCAGTTTCAAGGAAACGTTTCTCCTGAGTTTTAGACGAAGTTTCCTGCTGTTTAGTACGTATGCCGGCATTGGGCTGGAAATACCGGTTTTGGGATTCTGCACAGAAAGGGTTTGCAAACCGCTGAAACCACACGTGAGTTTACCTCTGTCAGTTGAATGCACACTTTGACAACCATTCAGTTAGATAGCTCCGTTTTGGTTTTAGAAGCAGATATTCTCTCTACAGCCTATGGTCCCTTTCATTACGGAATATCCCAACGCTGCTCCTAGAAGAAACGTGTTTCTGACTCGCTGAATCTCAACATAGATTGAACTCTCTGAGGTGAACGAACGCACAGCAGAGCAGTTTCAAGGAAACGTTTCTCCTGAGTTTTAGACGAAGTTTCCTGCTGTTTAGTACGTATGCCGGCATTCGGCTGGAAATACCGGTTTTGGGATTCTGCACAGAAAGGGTTTGCAAACCGCTGAATCCACAAGTCAGTTTAGCTCTGTCAGTTGAATGCACATATTGACAACCATTCAGTTAGATAGCTCCGTTTTGGTTTTAGAAGCAGATATTTCTCTGTACAGCCAATGGTCCCATTCACTCGGGAATATCCCAACGCAGCTCCTAGAAGAAACGTGTTTCTGACTCGCTGAAACTCAACATAGATTCAACTCTCTTAGGTGAACGAACGCACAGCAGAGCAGTTTGAAGGAAACCTTTCTCCTGAGTTTTAGACGAAGTTTCCTGCTGTTTAGTACGTATGCCGGCATTGGGCTGGAAATACCGGTTTTGGGATTCTGCACAGAAAGGGTTTGCAAACCGCTGAATCCACACGTGATTTTAGCTCTGTCAGTTGAATGCACACATTGACAACCATTCAGTTAGATAGCTCCGTTTTGGTTTTAGAAGCAGATATCTCTATGTACAGCCTATGGTCCCATTCACTCGGGAATATCCCAACGCAGCTCGTAGAAGAAACGTGTTTGTGACTCGCTGAAACTCAACATAGATTCAACTCTCTTAGGTGAACGAACGCACAGCAGAGCAGTTTCAAGGAAACGTTTCTCCTGAGTTTTAGACGAAGTTTCCTGCTGTTTAGTACGTATGCCGGCATTGGGCTGGAAATACCGGTTTTGGGATTCTGCACAGAAAGGGTTTGCAAACCGCTGAATCCACACGTGAGTTTAACTCTGTCAGTTGAATGCACACATTGACAACCATTCAGTTAGATAGCTCCGTTTTGGTTTTAGAAGCAGATATTTCTCTGTACAGCCTATGGTCCCATTCACTCGGGAATATCCCAACGCAGCTCCTAGAAGAAACGTGTTTCTGACTCGCTGAAACTCAACATAGATTCAACTCTCTTACGTGAATGAACGCACAGCAGAGAAGTTTCAAGGAAACGTTTCTCCTGAGTTTTAGACGAAGTTTACTGCTGTTTAGTACGCATGCAGGCATTGGGCTGGAAATACCGGTTTTGGGATTCTGCACAGAAAGGTTTTGCAAACCGCTGAATCCACACGTGAGTTCAACTCTGACATTTGAATGCACGCATTGAAAACCATTCAATGAGATAGCTCCGTTTTGGTTTTAGGAGCAGATATTTCTCTGTACAGCCTATGGTCCCATTCACTAGGGAAAATCCCAACTCAGCTCCTAGAAGAAACGTGTTTCTGACTCGCTGAATCTCAACATAGATTCAACTCTCTTAGGTGAACGAACGCACAGCAGAGCAGTTTCAAGGAAACGTTTCTCCTGAGTTTTAGTCGAAGTTTCCTGCTGTTTAGTACGTATGCCGGCATTGGGCTGGAAATACCGGTTTTGGGATTCTGCACAGAAAGGGTTTGCAAACCGCTGAATCCACACGTGAGTTTAACTCTGTCAGTTGAATGCACACATTGACAACCATTCAGTTAGAGAGCTCCGTTTTGGTTTTAGAAGCAGATATTTCTCTGTACAGCCTATGGTCCCATTCACTCGGGAATACCCCAACACAGCTCCTAGAGGAAACGTGTTTCTGACTCGCTGAATCTCAACATAGATTCAACTCTCTTAGGTGAACGAACGCACAGCAGAGCAGTTTCAAGGAAACGTTTCTCCTGAGTTCTGGATGAAGTTTCCTGCTGTTTAGTACGTATGCCGGAATTGGGCTGGAAATACCGGTTTTGGGATTCTTCAGAGAAACGGTTTGCAAACCGCTGAATCCAAACGTGAGTTTAACACTGTCAGTTGAATGCACACATTGACCACCATTCAGTTAGATAGCTCCGTTTTGGTTTAAGAAGCAGATATTTCTCTGTACAGTCTATGGTCCCAGTCACTCGGGAATATCCCAACGCAGCTCCTAGAAGAAACGTGTTTCTGACTCGCTGAATCTCAACATAGATTCAACTCTCTTAGGTGAACGAACGCACAGCAGAGCAGTTTCAAGGAAACCTTTCTCCTGAGTTTTAGACGAAGTTTCCTGCTGTTTAGTACGTATGCCAGCATTGGGCTGGAAATACCGGTTTTGGGATTCTGCACAGAAAGGGTTTGCAAACCGCTAAATCCACACGTGATTTTAGCTCTGTCAGTTGAATGCACACATTGACAACCATTCAGTTAGATAGCTCCGTTTTGGTTTTAGAAGCAGATATCTCTATGTACAGCCTATGGTCCCATTCACTCGGGAATATCCCAACGCAGCTCGTAGAAGAAAAGTGTTTGTGACTCGCTGAAACTCAACATAGATTCAACTCTCTTAGGTGAACGAACGCACAGCAGAGCAGTTTCAAGGACACGTTTCTCCTGAGTTTTAGACGAAGTTTCCTGCTGTTTAGTACGTATGCCGGCATTGGGCTGGAAATACCGGTTTTGGGATTCTTCACAGAAAGGGTTTGCAAACCGATGAATCCACACGTGAATTTAACTCTGTCAGTTGAATGCACACATTGACAACCATTCAGTTAGATAGCTCCGTTTTGGTTTTAGAAGCAGATATTTCCCTGTACAGACTATGGTCCCATTCACTCGGGAAAATCCCAACGCAGCTCCTAGAAGAAACGTGTTTCTGACTCGCTGAAACTCAACATAGATTCAACTCTCTTAGGTGAACGAACGCACAGCAGAGCAGTTTCAAGGAAACGTTTCTCCTGAGTTTTAGATGAAGTTTCCTGCTGTTTAGTACGTATGACGGCATTGGCCTGGAAATACCGGTTTTGGGATTCTTCAGAGAAACGGTTTGCAAACCGCTGAATCCACAGGTGAGTTTAACACTGTCAGTTGAATGCACACATTGACCACCATTCAGTTAGATAGCTCCGTTTTGGTTTTAGAAGCAGATATTTCTCTGTACAGTCTATGGTCCCAGTCACTCGGGAATATCCCAACGCAGCTCCTAGAAGAAACGTGTTTCTGACTCGCTGAATCTCAACATAGATTCAACTCTCTTAGGTGAACGAACGCACAGCAGAGCAGTTTCAAGGAAACGTTTCTCCTGAGTTTTAGACGAAGTTTCCTGCTGTTTAGTACGTATGCCGGCATTGGGCTGGAAATACCGGTTTTGGGATTCTGCACAGAAAGGGTTTGCAAACCGCTGAATCCACACGTGATTTTAGCTCTGTCAGTTGAATGCACACATTGACAACCATTCAGTTAGATAGCTCCGTTTTGGTTTTAGAAGCAGATATCTCTATGTACAGCCTATGGTCCCATTCACTCGGGAATATCCCAACGCAGCTCGTAGAAGAAACGTGTTTGTGACTCGCTGAAACTCAACATAGATTCACCTCTCTTAGGTGAACGAACGCACAGCAGAGCAGTTTCAAGTAAACGTTTCTCCTGAGTTTTAGACGAAGTTTCCTGCTGTTTAGTACGTATGCCGGCATTGGGCAGGAAATACCGGTTTTGGGATTCTGCACAGAAAGGGTTTGCAAACCGCTGAATCCACACATGAGTTTAACTCTGTCAGTTGAATGCACACAATGACAACCATTCAGTTAGATAGCTCCGTTTTGGTTTTAGAAGCAGATATTTCTCTGTACAGCCTATGGTCCCATTCACTAGGGAATATCCCAACGCAGCTCCTAGAAGAAACGTGTTTCTGACTCGCTGAATCTCAAGATAGATTCAACTCCCTTGGTGAACGTACGCACAGCAGAGCAGTTTCAAGGAAACGTTTCTCCTGAGTTTTAGACGAAGTTTCCTGCTGTTTAGTATGTATGCCGGCATTGAGCTGGAAGTACCGGTTTTGGGATTCTGCACAGAAAGGGTTTGCAAACCGCTGAATCCAAACGTCAGTTTAACTCTGTCAGTTGAATGCACACATTGCCAACCATTCAGTTAGATAGCTCCGTTTTGGTTTTAGAAGCAGATATTTCTCTGTACAGCCTATGGTCCCGTTCACTCTAGAATATCCCATTGCAGCTCCTAGAAGAAACGTGTCTCCGACTCGCTGAATCTCAACATAGATTCAACTCTCTTAGGTGAACGAACGCACAGCAGAGCAGTTTCAAGGAAACGTTTCTCCTGAGTTTTAGACGAAGTTTCCTGCTGTTTAGTACCTATGCCGGCATTGGGCTGGAAATACCGGTTTTGGGATTCTGCACAGAAAGGGTTTGCAAACCGCTGAATCCACACGTGATTTTAGCTCTGTCAGTTGAATGCACACATTGACAACCATTCAGTTAGATAGCTCCGCTTTGGTTTTAGAAGCAGATATCTCTATGTACAGCCTATGGTCCCATTCACTCGGGAATATCCCAACGCAGCTCGTAGAAGAAACGTGTTTGTGACTCGCTGAAACTCAACATAGATTCAACTCTCTTAGGTGAACGAACGCACAGCAGAGCAGTTTCAAGGAAACGTTTCTCCTGAGTTTTAGACGAAGTTTCCTGCTGTTTAGTACGTATGCCGGCATTGGGCTGGAAATACCGGTTTTGGGATTCTGCACAGAAAGGGTTTGCAAACCGCTGAATCCACACGTGAGTTTAACTCTGTCAGTTGAATGCACACATTGACAACCATTCTGTTAGAGAGCTGCGGTTTGGTTTTAGAAGCAGATATTTCTCTCTACAGCCTATGGTCCCATTCACTCGGGAATATCCCAACGCAGCTCCTAGAAGAAACGTGTTTCTGACTCGCTGAACATCAACATAGATTCAACTCTCTTAGGTGAACGAACGCAGAGCAGAGCAGTTTCAAGGAAACGTTTCTCCTGAGTTTTAGACGAAGTTTCCTGCTGTTTAGTACGTATGCTGGCATTGGGCTGGAAATACCGGTTTTGGGGTTCTGCACAGAAAGGGTTTGCAAACCGCTGAATCCACACAAGAGTTTAACTCTGTCAGTTGAATGCACACAATGACAACCATTCAGTTAGATAGCTCCGTTTTGGTTTTAGAAGCAGATATTTTTCTGTACAGCCTATGGTCCCGTTCACTCTAGAATATCCCATTGCAGCTCCTAGAAGAAACGTGTCTCCGACTCGCTGAATCTCAACATAGATTCAACTCTCTTAGGTGAACGAACACACAGCAGAGCAGTTTCAAGGAAACGTTTCTCCTGAGTTTTAGACGAAATTTCCTGCTGTTTAGTACGTATGCCGGCATTGGTCTGGAAATACCGGTTTTGGGATTCTGCACAGAAAGTGTTTGCAAACCGCTGAAACCACACGTGAGTTTACCTCTGTCAGTTGAATGCACACTTTGACAACCATTCAGTTAGATACCTCCGTTTTGGTTTTAGAAGCAGATATTTCTCTCGACAGCCTATGGCCAATTCACTCCGGAATATCCCAACGCAGCTCGTAGAAGAAACGTGTTTCTGACTGGCTGAATATCAACATAGATTCAACTCTCTTAGGTGAACGAACGCACAGCAGAGCAGTTTCAAGGAAACGTTTCTCCTGAGTTTTAGACGAAGTTTCCTGCTGTTTAGTACGTATGCCGGCATTGAGCTGGATGTACCGGTTTTGGGATTCTGCACAGAAAGGGTTTGCAAACCGCTGAATCCACACGTCAGTTTAACTCTGTCAGTTGAATGCACACATTGACAACCATTCAGTTAGATAGCTCCGTTTTGGTTTTAGAAGCAGATATTTCTCTGTTCAGCCTATGGTCACATTCACTCTAGAATATCCCATTGCAGCTCCTAGAAGAAACGTGTTTATGACTCGCTGAATCTCAACATAGATTCAACTCTCTTAGGTGAACGAACGCACAGCAGAGCAGTTTCAAGGAAACGTTTCTCCTGAGTTTTAGACGAAGTTTCCTGCTGTTTAGTACGTATGCCGGCATTGGGCTGGAAATACCGGTTTTGGGATTCTGCACAGAAAGGGTTTGCAAACCGCTGAAACCACACGTGAGTTTACCTCTGTCAGTTGAATGCACACTTTGACAACCATTCAGTTAGATAGCTCCGTTTTGGTTTTAGAAGCAGATATTCTCTCTACAGCCTATGGTCCCTTTCATTACGGAATATCCCAACGCTGCTCCTAGAAGAAACGTGTTTCTGACTCGCTGAATCTCAACATAGATTGAACTCTCTGAGGTGAACGAACGCACAGCAGAGCAGTTTCAAGGAAACGTTTCTCCTGAGTTTTAGACGAAGTTTCCTGCTGTTTAGTACGTATGCCGGCATTCGGCTGGAAATACCGGTTTTGGGATTCTGCACAGAAAGGGTTTGCAAACCGCTGAATCCACAAGTCAGTTTAGCTCTGTCAGTTGAATGCACATATTGACAACCATTCAGTTAGATAACTCCGTTTTGGTTTTAGAAGCAGATATTTCTCTGTACAGCCAATGGTCCCATTCACTCGGGAATATCCCAACGCAGCTCCTAGAAGAAACGTGTTTCTGACTCGCTGAAACTCAACATAGATTCAACTCTCTTAGGTGAACGAACGCACAGCAGAGCAGTTTGAAGGAAACCTTTCTCCTGAGTTTTAGACGAAGTTTCCTGCTGTTTAGTACGTATGCCGGCATTGGGCTGGAAATACCGGTTTTGGGATTCTGCACAGAAAGGGTTTGCAAACCGCTGAATCCACACGTGATTTTAGCTCTGTCAGTTGAATGCACACATTGACAACCATTCAGTTAGATAGCTCCGTTTTGGTTTTAGAAGCAGATATCTCTATGTACAGCCTATGGTCCCATTCACTCGGGAATATCCCAACGCAGCTCGTAGAAGAAACGTGTTTGTGACTCGCTGAAACTCAACATAGATTCAATTCTCTTAGGTGAACGAACGCACAGCAGAGCAGTTTCAAGGAAACGTTTCTCCTGAGTTTTAGACGAAGTTTCCTGCTGTTTAGTACGTATGCCGGCATTGGGCTGGAAATACCGGTTTTGGGATTCTGCACAGAAAGGGTTTGCAAACCGCTGAATCCACACGTGAGTTTAACTCTGTCAGTTGAATGCACACATTGACAACCATTCAGTTAGAGAGCTGCGGTTTGGTTTTAGAAGCAGATATTTCTCTCTACAGCCTATGGTCCCATTCACTCGGGAATATCCCAACGCAGCTCCTAGAAGAAACGTGTTTCTGACTCGCTGAACATCAACATAGATTCAACTCTCTTAGGTGAACGAACGCAGAGCAGAGCAGTTTCAAGGAAACGTTTCTCCTGAGTTTTAGACGAAGTTTCCTGCTGTTTAGTACGTATGCTGGCATTGGGCTGGTAATACCGGTTTTGGGGTTCTGCACAGAAAGGGTTTGCAAACCGCTGAATCCACACGTGAGTTTAACTCTGTCAGTTGAATGCACACATTGACAACCATTCAGTTAGATAGCTCCGTTTTGGTTTTAGGAGCAGATATTTATCTGTACAGCCTATGGTCCCTTCACTCTGGAATATCCCATCGCAGCTCCTAGAGGAAACATGTTTCTGACTGCTGAATCTCAACATAGATTCAACTCTCTTAGGTGAACGAACGCACAGCAGAGCAGTTTCAAGGAAACGTTTCTCCTGAGTTTTAGACGAAGTTTCCTGCTGTTTAGTACGTATGCCGGCATTGGGCAGGAAATACCGGTTTTGGGATTCTGCACAGAAAGGGTTTGCAAACCGCTGAATCCACACGTGAGTTTAACTCTGTCAGTTGAATGCACACATTGACAACCATTCAGTTAGATAGCTCCGTTTTGGTTTTAGAAGCAGATATTTCTCTGTACAGCCTATGGTCCCATTCACTCGGGAATATCCCAACGCAGCTCCTAGAAGAAACGTGTTTCTGACTCGCTGAAACTCAACATAGATTCAACTCTCTTACGTGAATGAACGCACAGCAGAGAAGTTTCAAGGAAACGTTTCTCCTGAGTTTTAGACGAAGTTTACTGCTGTTTAGTACGCATGCAGGCATTGGGCTGGAAATACCGGTTTTGGGATTCTGCACAGAAAGGTTTTGCAAACCGCTGAATCCACACGTGAGTTCAACTCTGACATTTGAATGCACGCATTGAAAACCATTCAATGAGATAGCTCCGTTTTGGTTTTAGGAGCAGATATTTCTCTGTACAGCCTATGGTCCCATTCACTAGGGAAAATCCCAACTCAGCTCCTAGAAGAAACCTGTTTCTGACTCGCTGAATCTCAACATAGATTCAACTCTCTTAGGTGAACGAACGCACAGCAGAGCAGTTTCAAGGAAACGTTTCTCCTGAGTTTTAGTCGAAGTTTCCTGCTGTTTAGTACGTATGCCGGCATTGGGCTGGAAATACCGGTTTTGGGATTCTGCACAGAAAGGGTTTGCAAACCGCTGAATCCACACGTGAGTTTAACTCTGTCAGTTGAATGCACACATTGACAACCATTCAGTTAGAGAGCTCCGTTTTGGTTTTAGAAGCAGATATTTCTCTGTACAGCCTATGGTCCCATTCACTCGGGAATACCCCAACACAGCTCCTAGAGGAAACGTGTTTCTGACTCGCTGAATCTCAACATAGATTCAACTCTCTTAGGTGAACGAACGCACAGCAGAGCAGTTTCAAGGAAACGTTTCTCCTGAGTTCTGGATGAAGTTTCCTGCTGTTTAGTACGTATGCCGGAATTGGGCTGGAAATACCGGTTTTGGGATACTTCAGAGAAACGGTTTGCAAACCGCTGAATCCAAACGTGAGTTTAACACTGTCAGTTGAATGCACACATTGACCACCATTCAGTTAGATAGCTCCGTTTTGGTTTAAGAAGCAGATATTTCTCTGTACAGTCTATGGTCCCAGTCACTCGGGAATATCCCAACGCAGCTCCTAGAAGAAACGTGTTTCTGACTCGCTGAATCTCAACATAGATTCAACTCTCTTAGGTGAACGAACGCACAGCAGAGCAGTTTCAAGGAAACCTTTCTCCTGAGTTTTAGACGAAGTTTCCTGCTGTTTAGTACGTATGCCAGCATTGGGCTGGAAATACCGGTTTTGGGATTCTGCACAGAAAGGGTTTGCAAACCGCTAAATCCACACGTGATTTTAGCTCTGTCAGTTGAATGCACACATTGACAACCATTCAGTTAGATAGCTCCGTTTTGGTTTTAGAAGCAGATATCTCTATGTACAGCCTATGGTCCCATTCACTCGGGAATATCCCAACGCAGCTCGTAGAAGAAAAGTGTTTGTGACTCGCTGAAACTCAACATAGATTCAACTCTCTTAGGTGAACGAACGCACAGCAGAGCAGTTTCAAGGACACGTTTCTCCTGAGTTTTAGACGAAGTTTCCTGCTGTTTAGTACGTATGCCGGCATTGGGCTGGAAATACCGGTTTTGGGATTCTGCACAGAAAGGGTTTGCAAACCGATGAATCCACACGTGAATTTAACTCTGTCAGTTGAATGCACACATTGACAACCATTCAGTTAGATAGCTCCGTTTTGGTTTTAGAAGCAGATATTTCCCTGTACAGACTATGGTCCCATTCACTCGGGAAAATCCCAACGCAGCTCCTAGAAGAAACGTGTTTCTGACTCGCTGAAACTCAACATAGATTCAACTCTCTTAGGTGAACGAACGCACAGCAGAGCAGTTTCAAGGAAACGTTTCTCCTGAGTTTTAGATGAAGTTTCCTGCTGTTTAGTACGTATGACGGCATTGGGCTGGAAATACCGGTTTTGGGATTCTTCAGAGAAACGGTTTGCAAACCGCTGAATCCACAGGTGAGTTTAACACTGTCAGTTGAATGCACACATTGACCACCATTCAGTTAGATAGCTCCGTTTTGGTTTTAGAAGCAGATATTTCTCTGTACAGTCTATGGTCCCAGTCACTCGGGAATATCCCAACGCAGCTCCCAGAAGAAACGTGTTTCTGACTCGCTGAATCTCAAGATAGATTCAACTCCCTTGGTGAACGTACGCACAGCAGAGCAGTTTCAAGGAAACGTTTCTCCTGAGTTTTAGACGAAGTTTCCTGCTGTTTAGTATGTATGCCGGCATTGAGCTGGAAGTACCGGTTTTGGGATTCTGCACAGAAAGGGTTTGCAAACCGCTGAATCCAAACGTCAGTTTAACTCTGTCAGTTGAATGCACACATTGCCAACCATTCAGTTAGATAGCTCCGTTTTGGTTTTAGAAGCAGATATTTCTCTGTACAGCCTATGGTCCCGTTCACTCTAGAATATCCCATTGCAGCTCCTAGAAGAAACGTGTCTCCGACTCGCTGAATCTCAACATAGATTCAACTCTCTTAGGTGAACGAACGCACAGCAGAGCAGTTTCAAGGAAACGTTTCTCCTGAGTTTTAGACGAAGTTTCCTGCTGTTTAGTACCTATGCCGGCATTGGGCTGGAAATACCGGTTTTGGGATTCTGCACAGAAAGGGTTTGCAAACCGCTGAATCCACACGTGATTTTAGCTCTGTCAGTTGAATGCACACATTGACAACCATTCAGTTAGATAGCTCCGCTTTGGTTTTAGAAGCAGATATCTCTATGTACAGCCTATGGTCCCATTCACTCGGGAATATCCCAACGCAGCTCGTAGAAGAAACGTGTTTGTGACTCGCTGAAACTCAACATAGATTCAACTCTCTTAGGTGAACGAACGCACAGCAGAGCAGTTTCAAGGAAACGTTTCTCCTGAGTTTTAGACGAAGTTTCCTGCTGTTTAGTACGTATGCCGGCATTGGGCTGGAAATACCGGTTTTGGGATTCTGCACAGAAAGGGTTTGCAAACCGCTGAATCCACACGTGAGTTTAACTCTGTCAGTTGAATGCACACATTGACAACCATTCTGTTAGAGTGCTGCAGTTTGGTTTTAGAAGCAGATATTTCTCTCTACATCCTATGGTCCCATTCACTCGGGAATATCCCAACGCAGCTCCTAGAAGAAACGTGTTTCTGACTCGCTGAACATCAACATAGATTCAACTCTCTTAGGTGAACGAACGCAGAGCAGAGCAGTTTCAAGGAAACGTTTCTCCTGAGTTTTAGACGAAGTTTCCTGCTGTTTAGTACGTATGCTGGCATTGGGCTGGAAATACCGGTTTTGGGGTTCTGCACAGAAAGGGTTTGCAAACCGCTGAATCCACACAAGAGTTTAACTCTGTCAGTTGAATGCACACAATGACAACCATTCAGTTAGATAGCTCCGTTTTGGTTTTAGAAGCAGATATTTTTCTGTACAGCCTATGGTCCGTTCACTCTAGAATATCAAATTGCAGCTCCTAGAAGAAACGTGTCTCCGACTTGCTGAATCTCAACATAGATTCAACTCTCTTAGGTGAACGAACGCACAGCAGAGCAGTTTCAAGGAAACGTTTCTCCTGAGTTTTAGACGAAATTTCCTGCTGTTTAGTACGTATGCCGGCATTGGTCTGGAAATACCGGTTTTGGGATTCTGCACAGAAAGTGTTTGCAAACCGCTGAAACCACACGTGAGTTTACCTCTGTCAGTTGAATGCACACTTTGACAACCATTCAGTTAGATACCTCCGTTTTGGTTTTAGAAGCAGATATTTCTCTCGACAGCCTATGGCCAATTCACTCCGGAATATCCCAACGCAGCTCGTAGAAGAAACGTGTTTCTGACTGGCTGAATATCAACATAGATTCAACTTTCTTAGGTGAACGAACGCACAGCAGAGCAGTTTCAAGGAAACGTTTCTCCTGAGTTTTAGACGAAGTTTCCTGCTGTTTAGTACGTATGCCGGCATTGAGCTGGATGTACCGGTTTTGGGATTCTGCACAGAAAGGGTTTGCAAACCGCTGAATCCACACGTCAGTTTAACTCTGTCAGTTGAATGCACACATTGACAACCATTCAGTTAGATAGCTCCGTTTTGGTTTTAGAAGCAGATATTTCTCTGTTCAGCCTATGGTCACATTCACTCTAGAATATCCCATTGCAGCTCCTAGAAGAAACGTGTTTATGACTCGCTGAATCTCAACATAGATTCAACTCTCTTAGGTGAACGAACGCACAGCAGAGCAGTTTCAAGGAAACGTTTCTCCTGAGTTTTAGACGAAGTTTCCTGCTGTTTAGTACGTATGCCGGCATTGGGCTGGAACTACCGGTTTTGGGATTCTGCACAGAAAGGGTTTGCAAACCGCTGAAACCACACGTGAGTTTACCTCTGTCAGTTGAATGCACACTTTGACAACCATTCAGTTAGATAGCTCCGTTTTGGTTTTAGAAGCAGATATTCTCTCTACAGCCTATGGTCCCTTTCATTACGGAATATCCCAACGCTGCTCCTAGAAGAAACGTGTTTCTGACTCGCTGAATCTCAACATAGATTCAACTCTCTGAGGTGAACGAACGCACAGCAGAGCAGTTTCAAGGAAACGTTTCTCCTGAGTTTTAGACGAAGTTTCCTGCTGTTTAGTACGTATGCCGGCATTCGGCTGGAAATACCGGTTTTGGGATTCTGCACAGAAAGGGTTTGCAAACCGCTGAATCCACAAGTCAGTTTAGCTCTGTCAGTTGAATGCACATATTGACAACCATTCAGTTAGATAGCTCCGTTTTGGTTTTAGAAGCAGATATTTCTCTGTACAGCCAATGGTCCCATTCACTCGGGAATATCCCAATGCAGCTCGTAGAAGAAACGTGTTTGTGACTCGCTGAAACTCAACATAGATTCAACTCTCTTAGGTGAACGAACGCACAGCAGAGCAGTTTCAAGGAAACGTTTCTCCTGAGTTTTAGACGAAGTTTCCTGCTGTTTAGTACGTATGCCGGCATTGGGCTGGAAATACCGGTTTTGGGATTCTGCACAGAAAGGGTTTGCAAACCGCTGAATCCACACGTGAGTTTAACTCTGTCAGTTGAATGCACACATTGACAACCATTCAGTTAGAGAGCTGCGGTTTGGTTTTAGAAGCAGATATTTCTCTCTACAGCCTATGGTCCCATTCACTCGGGAATATCCCAACGCAGCTCCTAGAAGAAACGTGTTTCTGACTCGCTGAACATCAACATAGATTCAACTCTCTTAGGTGAACGAACGCAGAGCAGAGAAGTTTCAAGGAAACGTTTCTCCTGAGTTTTAGACGAAGTTTCCTGCTGTTTAGTACGTATGCTGGCATTGGGCTGGTAATACCGGTTTTGGGGTTCTGCACAGAAAGGGTTTGCAAACCGCTGAATCCACACAAGAGTTTAACTCTGTCAGTTGAATGCACACAATGACAACCATTCAGTTAGATAGCTCCGTTTTGGTTTTAGAAGCAGATATTTCTCTATACAGCCTATGGTCCCATTCACTCGGGAATATCCCAACCCAGCTCCTAGAAGAAACGTGTTTCTGACTCGCTGAATCTCAACATAGATTCAACTCTCTTAGCTGAACGAACGCACAGCAGAGCAGTTTCAAGGAAACGTTTCTCCTGAGTTTTAGACGAAGTTTCCTGCTGTTTAGTACGTATGCCGGCATTGGGCTGGAAATACCGGTTTTGGGATTCTTCACAGAAAGGGTTTGCAAACCGCTGAATCCACACGTGAGTTTAACTCTGTCAGTTGAATGCACACATTGACAACCATTCAGTTAGATAGCTCCGTTTTGGTTTTAGGAGCAGATATTTCTCTGTACAGCCTATGGTCCCTTCACTCTGGAATATCCCATCGCAGCTCCTAGAGGAAACATGTTTCTGACTGCTGAATCTCAACATAGATTCAACTCTCTTAGGTGAACGAACGCACAGCAGAGCAGTTTCAAGGAAACGTTTCTCCTGAGTTTTAGACGAAGTTTCCTGCTGTTTAGTACGTATGCCGGCATTGGGCAGGAAATACCGGTTTTGGGATTCTGCACAGAAAGGGTTTGCAAACCGCTGAATCCACACGTGAGTTTAACTCTGTCAGTTGAATGCACACATTGACAACCATTCAGTTAGATAGCTCCGTTTTGGTTTTAGAAGCAGATATTTCTCTGTACAGCCTATGGTCCCATTCACTCGGGAATATCCCAACGCAGCTCCTAGAAGAAACGTGTTTCTGACTCGCTGAAACTCAACATAGATTCAACTCTCTTACGTGAATGAACGCACAGCAGAGAAGTTTCAAGGAAACGTTTCTCCTGAGTTTTAGACGAAGTTTACTGCTGTTTAGTACGCATGCAGGCATTGGGCTGGAAATACCGGTTTTGGGATTCTGCACAGAAAGGTTTTGCAAACCGCTGAATCCACACGTGAGTTCAACTCTGACATTTGAATGCACGCATTGAAAACCATTCAATGAGATAGCTCCGTTTTGGTTTTAGGAGCAGATATTTCTCTGTACAGCCTATGGTCCCATTCACTAGGGAAAATCCCAACTCAGCTCCTAGAAGAAACCTGTTTCTGACTCGCTGAATCTCAACATAGATTCAACTCTCTTAGGTGAACGAACGCACAGCAGAGCAGTTTCAAGGAAACGTTTCTCCTGAGTTTTAGTCGAAGTTTCCTGCTGTTTAGTACGTATGCCGGCATTGGGCTGGAAATACCGGTTTTGGGATTCTGCACAGAAAGGGTTTGCAAACCGCTGAATCCACACGTGAGTTTAACTCTGTCAGTTGAATGCACACATTGACAACCATTCAGTTAGAGAGCTCCGTTTTGGTTTTAGAAGCAGATATTTCTCTGTACAGCCTATGGTCCCATTCACTCGGGAATACCCCAACACAGCTCCTAGAGGAAACGTGTTTCTGACTCGCTGAATCTCAACATAGATTCAACTCTCTTAGGTGAACGAACGCACAGCAGAGCAGTTTCAAGGAAACGTTTCTCCTGAGTTCTGGATGAAGTTTCCTGCTGTTTAGTACGTATGCCGGAATTGGGCTGGAAATACCGGTTTTGGGATACTTCAGAGAAACGGTTTGCAAACCGCTGAATCCAAACGTGAGTTTAACACTGTCAGTTGAATGCACACATTGACCACCATTCAGTTAGATAGCTCCGTTTTGGTTTAAGAAGCAGATATTTCTCTGTACAGTCTATGGTCCCAGTCACTCGGGAATATCCCAACGCAGCTCCTAGAAGAAACGTGTTTCTGACTCGCTGAATCTCAACATAGATTCAACTCTCTTAGGTGAACGAACGCACAGCAGAGCAGTTTCAAGGAAACCTTTCTCCTGAGTTTTAGACGAAGTTTCCTGCTGTTTAGTACGTATGCCAGCATTGGGCTGGAAATACCGGTTTTGGGATTCTGCACAGAAAGGGTTTGCAAACCGCTAAATCCACACGTGATTTTAGCTCTGTCAGTTGAATGCACACATTGACAACCATTCAGTTAGATAGCTCCGTTTTGGTTTTAGAAGCAGATATCTCTATGTACAGCCTATGGTCCCATTCACTCGGGAATATCCCAACGCAGCTCGTAGAAGAAAAGTGTTTGTGACTCGCTGAAACTCAACATAGATTCAACTCTCTTAGGTGAACGAACGCACAGCAGAGCAGTTTCAAGGACACGTTTCTCCTGAGTTTTAGACGAAGTTTCCTGCTGTTTAGTACGTATGCCGGCATTGGGCTGGAAATACCGGTTTTGGGATTCTGCACAGAAAGGGTTTGCAAACCGATGAATCCACACGTGAATTTAACTCTGTCAGTTGAATGCACACATTGACAACCATTCAGTTAGATAGCTCCGTTTTGGTTTTAGAAGCAGATATTTCCCTGTACAGACTATGGTCCCATTCACTCGGGAAAATCCCAACGCAGCTCCTAGAAGAAACGTGTTTCTGACTCGCTGAAACTCAACATAGATTCAACTCTCTTAGGTGAACGAACGCACAGCAGAGCAGTTTCAAGGAAACGTTTCTCCTGAGTTTTAGATGAAGTTTCCTGCTGTTTAGTACGTATGACGGCATTGGGCTGGAAATACCGGTTTTGGGATTCTTCAGAGAAACGGTTTGCAAACCGCTGAATCCACAGGTGAGTTTAACACTGTCAGTTGAATGCACACATTGACCACCATTCAGTTAGATAGCTCCGTTTTGGTTTTAGAAGCAGATATTTCTCTGTACAGTCTATGGTCCCAGTCACTCGGGAATATCCCAACGCAGCTCCCAGAAGAAACGTGTTTCTGACTCGCTGAATCTCAAGATAGATTCAACTCCCTTGGTGAACGTACGCACAGCAGAGCAGTTTCAAGGAAACGTTTCTCCTGAGTTTTAGACGAAGTTTCCTGCTGTTTAGTATGTATGCCGGCATTGAGCTGGAAGTACCGGTTTTGGGATTCTGCACAGAAAGGGTTTGCAAACCGCTGAATCCAAACGTCAGTTTAACTCTGTCAGTTGAATGCACACATTGCCAACCATTCAGTTAGATAGCTCCGTTTTGGTTTTAGAAGCAGATATTTCTCTGTACAGCCTATGGTCCCGTTCACTCTAGAATATCCCATTGCAGCTCCTAGAAGAAACGTGTCTCCGACTCGCTGAATCTCAACATAGATTCAACTCTCTTAGGTGAACGAACGCACAGCAGAGCAGTTTCAAGGAAACGTTTCTCCTGAGTTTTAGACGAAGTTTCCTGCTGTTTAGTACCTATGCCGGCATTGGGCTGGAAATACCGGTTTTGGGATTCTGCACAGAAAGGGTTTGCAAACCGCTGAATCCACACGTGATTTTAGCTCTGTCAGTTGAATGCACACATTGACAACCATTCAGTTAGATAGCTCCGCTTTGGTTTTAGAAGCAGATATCTCTATGTACAGCCTATGGTCCCATTCACTCGGGAATATCCCAACGCAGCTCGTAGAAGAAACGTGTTTGTGACTCGCTGAAACTCAACATAGATTCAACTCTCTTAGGTGAACGAACGCACAGCAGAGCAGTTTCAAGGAAACGTTTCTCCTGAGTTTTAGACGAAGTTTCCTGCTGTTTAGTACGTATGCCGGCATTGGGCTGGAAATACCGGTTTTGGGATTCTGCACAGAAAGGGTTTGCAAACCGCTGAATCCACACGTGAGTTTAACTCTGTCAGTTGAATGCACACATTGACAACCATTCTGTTAGAGAGCTGCAGTTTGGTTTTAGAAGCAGATATTTCTCTCTACAGCCTATGGTCCCATTCACTCGGGAATATCCCAACGCAGCTCCTAGAAGAAACGTGTTTCTGACTCGCTGAACATCAACATAGATTCAACTCTCTTAGGTGAACGAACGCAGAGCAGAGCAGTTTCAAGGAAACGTTTCTCCTGAGTTTTAGACGAAGTTTCCTGCTGTTTAGTACGTATGCTGGCATTGGGCTGGAAATACCGGTTTTGGGGTTCTGCACAGAAAGGGTTTGCAAACCGCTGAATCCACACAAGAGTTTAACTCTGTCAGTTGAATGCACACAATGACAACCATTCAGTTAGATAGCTCCGTTTTGGTTTTAGAAGCAGATATTTTTCTGTACAGCCTATGGTCCGTTCACTCTAGAATATCCCATTGCAGCTCCTAGAAGAAACGTGTCTGCGACTTGCTGAATCTCAACATAGATTCAACTCTCTTAGGTGAACGAACGCACAGCAGAGCAGTTTCAAGGAAACGTTTCTCCTGAGTTTTAGACGAAATTTCCTGCTGTTTAGTACGTATGCCGGCATTGGTCTGGAAATACCGGTTTTGGGATTCTGCACAGAAAGTGTTTGCAAACCGCTGAAACCACACGTGAGTTTACCTCTGTCAGTTGAATGCACACTTTGACAACCATTCAGTTAGATACCTCCGTTTTGGTTTTAGAAGCAGATATTTCTCTCGACAGCCTATGGCCAATTCACTCCGGAATATCCCAACGCAGCTCGTAGAAGAAACGTGTTTCTGACTGGCTGAATATCAACATAGATTCAACTCTCTTAGGTGAACGAACGCACAGCAGAGCAGTTTCAAGGAAACGTTTCTCCTGAGTTTTAGACGAAGTTTCCTGCTGTTTAGTACGTATGCCGGCATTGAGCTGGATGTACCGGTTTTGGGATTCTGCACAGAAAGGGTTTGCAAACCGCTGAATCCACACGTCAGTTTAACTCTGTCAGTTGAATGCACACATTGACAACCATTCAGTTAGATAGCTCCGTTTTGGTTTTAGAAGCAGATATTTCTCTGTTCAGCCTATGGTCACATTCACTCTAGAATATCCCATTGCAGCTCCTAGAAGAAACGTGTTTATGACTCGCTGAATCTCAACATAGATTCAACTCTCTTAGGTGAACGAACGCACAGCAGAGCAGTTTCAAGGAAACGTTTCTCCTGAGTTTTAGACGAAGTTTCCTGCTGTTTAGTACGTATGCCGGCATTGGGCTGGAAATACCGGTTTTGGGATTCTGCACAGAAAGGGTTTGCAAACCGCTGAAACCACACGTGAGTTTACCTCTGTCAGTTGAATGCACACTTTGACAACCATTCAGTTAGATAGCTCCGTTTTGGTTTTAGAAGCAGATATTCTCTCTACAGCCTATGGTCCCTTTCATTACGGAATATCCCAACGCTGCTCCTAGAAGAAACGTGTTTCTGACTCGCTGAATCTCAACATAGATTCAACTCTCTGAGGTGAACGAACGCACAGCAGAGCAGTTTCAAGGAAACGTTTCTCCTGAGTTTTAGACGAAGTTTCCTGCTGTTTAGTACGTATGCCGGCATTCGGCTGGAAATACCGGTTTTGGGATTCTGCACAGAAAGGGTTTGCAAACCGCTGAATCCACAAGTCAGTTTAGCTCTGTCAGTTGAATGCACATATTGACAACCATTCAGTTAGATAGCTCCGTTTTGGTTTTAGAAGCAGATATTTCTCTGTACAGCCAATGGTCCCATTCACTCGGGAATATCCCAATGCAGCTCGTAGAAGAAACGTGTTTGTGACTCGCTGAAACTCAACATAGATTCAACTCTCTTAGGTGAACGAACGCACAGCAGAGCAGTTTCAAGGAAACGTTTCTCCTGAGTTTTAGACGAAGTTTCCTGCTGTTTAGTACGTATGCCGGCATTGGGCTGGAAATACCGGTTTTGGGATTCTGCACAGAAAGGGTTTGCAAACCGCTGAATCCACACGTGAGTTTAACTCTGTCAGTTGAATGCACACATTGACAACCATTCAGTTAGAGAGCTGCGGTTTGGTTTTAGAAGCAGATATTTCTCTCTACAGCCTATGGTCCCATTCACTCGGGAATATCCCAACGCAGCTCCTAGAAGAAACGTGTTTCTGACTCGCTGAACATCAACATAGATTCAACTCTCTTAGGTGAACGAACGCAGAGCAGAGAAGTTTCAAGGAAACGTTTCTCCTGAGTTTTAGACGAAGTTTCCTGCTGTTTAGTACGTATGCTGGCATTGGGCTGGTAATACCGGTTTTGGGGTTCTGCACAGAAAGGGTTTGCAAACCGCTGAATCCACACAAGAGTTTAACTCTGTCAGTTGAATGCACACAATGACAACCATTCAGTTAGATAGCTCCGTTTTGGTTTTAGAAGCAGATATTTCTCTATACAGCCTATGGTCCCATTCACTCGGGAATATCCCAACGCAGCTCCTAGAAGAAACGTGTTTCTGACTCGCTGGATCTCAACATAGATTCAACTCTCTTAGGTGAACGAACGCACAGCCGAGCAGTTTCAAGGAAACGTTTCTCCTGAGTTTTAGACGAAGTTTCCTGCTGTTTAGTACGTATGCCGGCATTGGGCTGGAAATACCGGTTTTGGGATTCTGCACAGAAAGGGTTTGCAAACCGCTGAATCCACACGTCAGTTTAGCTCTGTCAGTTGAATGCACACATTGACAAGCATTCAGTTAGATAGCTCCGTTTTGGTTTTAGAAGCAGATATTTCTCTGTACAGCCTATGGTCCAATTCACTCGGGAATATCCCAACGCAGCTCCTAGAAGAAACGTGTTTCTGACTCGCTGAATCTCAACATAGATTCAACTCTCTTAGCTGAACGAACGCACAGCAGAGCAGTTTCAAGGAAACGTTTCTCCTGAGTTTTAGACGAAGTTTCCTGCTGTTTAGTACGTATGCCGGCATTGGGCTGGAAATACCGGTTTTGGGATTCTTCACAGAAAGGGTTTGCAAACCGCTGAATCCACACGTGAGTTTAACTCTGTCAGTTGAATGCACACATTGACAACCATTCAGTTAGATAGCTCCGTTTTGGTTTTAGGAGCAGATATTTCTCTGTACAGCCTATGGTCCCTTCACTCTGGAATATCCCATCGCAGCTCCTAGAGGAAACATGTTTCTGACTGCTGAATCTCAACATAGATTCAACTCTCTTAGGTGAACGAACGCACAGCAGAGCAGTTTCAAGGAAACGTTTCTCCTGAGTTTTAGACGAAGTTTCCTGCTGTTTAGTACGTATGCCGGCATTGGGCAGGAAATACCGGTTTTGGGATTCTGCACAGAAAGGGTTTGCAAACCGCTGAATCCACACTTGAGTTTAACTCTGTCAGTTGAATGCACACATTGACAACCATTCAGTTAGATAGCTCCGTTTTGGTTTTAGAAGCAGATATTTCTCTGTACAGCCTATGGTCCCATTCACTCGGGAATATCCCAACGCAGCTCCTAGAAGAAACGTGTTTCTGACTCGCTGAAACTCAACATAGATTCAACTCTCTTACGTGAATCAACGCACAGCAGAGAAGTTTCAAGGAAACGTTTCTCCTGAGTTTTAGACGAAGTTTCCTGCTGTTTAGTACGCATGCAGGCATTGGGCTGGAAATACCGGTTTTGGGATTCTGCACAGAAAGGTTTTGCAAACCGCTGAATCCACACGTGAGTTCAACTCTGACATTTGAATGCACGCATTGAAAACCATTCAATGAGATAGCTCCGTTTTGGTTTTAGGAGCAGATATTTCTCTGTACAGCCTATGGTCCCATTCACTAGGGAAAATCCCAACTCAGCTCCTAGAAGAAACCTGTTTCTGACTCGCTGAATCTCAACATAGATTCAACTCTCTTAGGTGAACGAACGCACAGCAGAGCAGTTTCAAGGAAACGTTTCTCCTGAGTTTTAGTCGAAGTTTCCTGCTGTTTAGTACGTATGCCGGCATTGGGCTGGAAATACCGGTTTTGGGATTCTGCACAGAAAGGGTTTGCAAACCGCTGAATCCACACGTGAGTTTAACTCTGTCAGTTGAATGCACACATTGACAACCATTCAGTTAGAGAGCTCCGTTTTGGTTTTAGAAGCAGATATTTCTCTGTACAGCATATGGTCCCATTCACTCGGGAATACCCCAACACAGCTCCTAGAGGAAACGTGTTTCTGACTCGCTGAATCTCAACATAGATTCAACTCTCTTAGGTGAACGAACACACAGCAGAGCAGTTTCAAGGAAACGTTTCTCCTGAGTTCTGGATGAAGTTTCCTGCTGTTTAGTACGTATGCCGGAATTGGGCTGGAAATACCGGTTTTGGGATTCTTCAGAGAAACGGTTTGCAAACCGCTGAATCCAAACGTGAGTTTAACACTGTCAGTTGAATGCACACATTGACCACCATTCAGTTAGATAGCTCCGTTTTGGTTTAAGAAGCAGATATTTCTCTGTACAGTCTATGGTCCCAGTCACTCGGGAATATCCCAACGCAGCTCCTAGAAGAAACGTGTTTCTGACTCGCTGAATCTCAACATAGATTCAACTCTCTTAGGTGAACGAACGCACAGCAGAGCAGTTTCAAGGAAACCTTTCTCCTGAGTTTTAGACGAAGTTTCCTGCTGTTTAGTACGTATGCCAGCATTGGGCTGGAAATACCGGTTTTGGGATTCTGCACAGAAAGGGTTTGCAAACCGCTAAATCCACACGTGATTTTAGCTCTGTCAGTTGAATGCACACATTGACAACCATTCAGTTAGATAGCTCCGTTTTGGTTTTAGAAGCAGATATCTCTATGTACAGCCTATGGTCCCATTCACTCGGGAATATCCCAACGCAGCTCGTAGAAGAAAAGTGTTTGTGACTCGCTGAAACTCAACATAGATTCAACTCTCTTAGGTGAACGAACGCACAGCAGAGCAGTTTCAAGGAAACGTTTCTCCTGAGTTTTAGACGAAGTTTCCTGCTGTTTAGTACGTATGCCGGCATTGGGCTGGAAATACCGATTTTCGGATTCTGCACAGAAAGTGTTTGCAAACCGATGAATCCACACGTGAATTTAACTCTGTCAGTTGAATGCACACATTGCCAACCATTCAGTTAGATAGCTCCGTTTTGGTTTTAGAAGCAGATATTTCTCTGTACAGCCTATGGTCCCGTTCACTCTAGAATATCCCATTGCAGCTCCTAGAAGAAACGTGTCTCCGACTCGCTGAATCTCAACATAGATTCAACTCTCTTAGGTGAACGAACGCACAGCAGAGCAGTTTCAAGGAAACGTTTCTCCTGAGTTTTAGACGAAGTTTCCTGCTGTTTAGTACGTATGCCGGCATTGGGCTGGAAATACCGGTTTTGGGATTCTGCACAGAAAGGGTTTGCAAACCGCTGAAACCACACGTGAGTTTACCTCTGTCAGTTGAATGCACACTTTGACAACCATTCAGTTAGATACCTCCGTTTTGGTTTTAGAAGCAGATATTTCTCTCGACAGCCTATGGTCCCATTCACTCCGGAATATCCCAACGCAGCTCGTAGAAGAAACGTGTTTCTGACTCGCTGAATATCAACATAGATTCAACTCTCTTAGGTGAACGAACGCACAGTAGAGCAGTTTCAAGGAAACGTTTCTCCTGAGTTTTAGACGAAGTTTCCTGCTGTTTAGTACGTATGCCGGCATTGAGCTGGATGTACCGGTTTTGGGATTCTGCACAGAAAGGGTTTGCAAACCGCTGAATCCACACGTCAGTTTAACTCTGTCAGTTGAATGCACACATTGACAACCATTCAGTTAGATAGCTCCGTTTTGGTTTTAGAAGCAGATATTTCTCTGTTCAGCCTATGGTCACATTCACTCTAGAATATCCCATTGCAGCTCCTAGAAGAAACGTGTTTATGACTCGCTGAATCTCAACATAGATTCAACTCTCTTAGGTGAACGAACGCACAGCAGAGCAGTTTCAAGGAAACGTTTCTCCTGAGTTTTAGACGAAGTTTCCTGCTGTTTAGTACGTATGCCGGCATTGGGCTGGAAATACCGGTTTTGGGTTTCTGCACAGAAAGGGTTTGCAAACCGCTGAAACCACACGTGAGTTTACCTCTGTCAGTTGAATGCACACTTTGACAACCATTCAGTTAGATAGCTCCGTTTTGGTTTTACAAGCAGATATTCTCTCTACAGCCTATGGTCCCTTTCACTACGGAATATCCCAACGCTGCTCCTAGAAGAAACGTGTTTCTGACTCGCTGAATCTCAACATAGATTGAACTCTCTTAGGTGAACGAACGCACAGCAGAGCAGTTTCAAGGAAACGTTTCTCCTGAGTTTTAGACGAAGTTTCCTGCTGTTTAGTACGTATGCCGGCATTGGGCTGGAAATACCGGTTTTGGGATTCTGCACAAAAAAGGGTTTGCAAACCGCTGAATCCACACGTGAGTTTAACTCTGTCAGTTGAATGCACACATTGATAACCATTCAGTTAGAGAGCTGCGGTTTGGTTTTAGAAGCAGATATTTCTCTCTACAGCCTATGGTCCCATTCACTCGGGAATATCCCAACGCAGCTCCTAGAAGAAACGTGTTTCTGACTCGCTGAACATCAACATAGATTCAACTCTCTTAGGTGAACGAACGCAGAGCAGAGCAGTTTCAAGGAAACGTTTCTCCTGAGTTTTAGACGAAGTTTCCTGCTCTTTAGTACGTATGACGGCATTGGGCTGGAAATACCGGTTTTGGGGTTCTGCACAGAAAGGGTGTGCAAAGTGCTGAATCCACACGTCTGTTTAGCTCTGTCAGTTGAAAGCACACTTTGACAACCATTCACTTAGATAGCTCCGTTTTGGTTTTAGAAGCAGATATTACTCTGTGCAGCCTATGGTGCCATTCACTCGGGAATATCCCAACGCAGCTCCTAGAAGAAACGTGTTTCTGACTCGCTGAATCTCAACATAGATTCAACTCTCTTAGGTGAACGAACGCACAGCAGAGCAGTTTCAAGGAAACGTTTCTCCTGAGTTTTAGACGAAGTTTCCTGCTGTTTAGTACGTATGCCGGCATTGAGCTGGAAATACCGGTTTTGGGATTCTGCACAGAAAGGGTTTGCAAACCGCTGAATCCACACGTGAGTTTAACTCTGTCAGTTTAATGCACACATTGACAACCATTCAGTTAGATAGCTCCGTTTTGGTTTTAGAAGCAGATATTTCTCTGTACAGCCTATGGTCCCGTTCACTTCGGAATATCCCAACGCTGCTCCTAGAAGAAAGGTGTTTCTGACTCGCTGAATCTCAACATAGATTGAACTCTCCTAGGTGAACGAAGGCACAGCAGAGCAGTTTCAAGGAAACGTTTCTCCTGAGTCTGAGACGAAGTTTCCTGCTGTTTAGTACGTATGCCGGCATTGGGCTGGAAATACCGGCTTTAGGATTCTGCACAGAAAGGGTTTGCAAACCGCTGAATCCACACATGAGTTTAACTCTGTCAGTTGAATGCACACAATGACAACCATTCAGTTAGAAAGCTCCGTTTTGGTTTTAGAAGCAGATATTTCTCTGTACAGCCTATGGTCCCATTCACTAGGGAATATTCCAACGCAGCTCCTAGAAGAAACGTGTTTCTGACTCGCTGAATCTCAAGATAGATTCAACTCCCTTGGTGAACGTACGCACAGCAGAGCAGTTTCAAGGAAACGTTTCTCCTGAGTTTTAGACGAAGTTTCCTGCTGTTTAATACGTATGCCGGCATTGGGCTTGAAATACCGGTTTTGTGATTCTGCACCGAAAGGTTTTGCAAACCGCTGAATCGAAACGTGAGTTCAACTCTGTCAGCTGAATGCACACAATGACAACCATTCAGTTAGATAGCTCCGGTTTGGTTTTAGAAGCAGATATTTCTCTGTACAGCCTATGGTCCCATTCACTCGGGAAAATCCCAACGCAGCTCCTAGAAGAAACGTGTCTCCGACTCGCTGAATCTCAACATAGATTCAACTCTCTTAGGTGAACGAACGCACAGCAGAGCAGTTTCAAGGAAACGTTTCTCCTGAGTTTTAGACGAAGTTTCCTGCTGTTTAGTACGTATGCCGGCATTGGGCTGGAAATACCGGTTTTGGGATTCTGCACAGAAAGGTTTTGCAAACCGCTGAAACCACACGTGAGTTTACCTCTGTCAGTTGAATGCACACTTTGACAACCATTCAGTTAGATAGCTCCGTTCTGGTTTTAGAAGCAGATATTTCTCTCTACAGCCTATGGTCCCAGTCACTCGGGAATATCCCAACGCTGCTCCTAGAAGAAACGTGTTTCTGACTCGCTGAATCTCAACATAGATTCAACTCTCTTAGGTGAACGAACGCACAGCAGAGCAGTTTGATGTAAACCTTTCTCCTGAGTTTTAGACGAAATTTCCTGCTGTTTAGTACGTATGCCGGCATTGGGCTGGAAATACCGGTTTTCGGATTCTGCACAGAAAGGGTTTGCAAACCGCTGAATCCACACGTGATTTTAGCTCTGTCAGTTGAATGCACACATTGACAACCATTCAGTTAGATAGCTCCGTTTTGGTTTTAGAAGCAGATATTTCTCTGTACAGCCTATGGTCCCATTCACCCGGGAATATCACAACGCAGCTCCTAGAAGAAACGTGTTTCTGACTCGCTGAAACTCAACATAGATTCAACTCTCTTACGTGAATGAACGCACAGCAGAGAAGTTTCAAGGAAACGTTTCTCCTGAGTTTTAGTCGAAGTTTACTGCTGTTTAATACGCATGCTGGCATTGGGCTGGAAATACCGGTTTTGGGATTCTGCACAGAAAGGTTTTGCAAACCGCTGAATCCACACGTGAGTTGAACTCTGACATTTGAATGCACACAAAGAAAACCATTCAATGAGATAGCTCCGTTTTGGTTTTAGGAGCAGATATTTCTCTGTAAAGCCTATGGTCCCATTCACTAGGGAAAATCCCAACGCAGCTCCTAGAAGAAACGTGTTTCTGACTCGCTGAATCTCAACATAGATTCAGCTCTCTTAGGTGAACGAACGCACAGCAGAGCAGTTTCAAGGAAACGTTTCTCCTGAGTTTTAGACGAAGTTTCCTGCTGTTTAGTACGTATGCCGGCATTGGGCTGGAAATACCGGTTTTGGGATTCTGGACAGAAAGGATTTGCAAACCGCTGAATCCACACGTGAGTTTAACTCTGTCAGTTGAATGCACACATTGATAACCATTCAGTTAGATAGCTCCGTTTTGGTTTTAGAAGCAGATATTTCCCTGTACAGACTATGGTCCCATTCACTCGGGAAAATCCCAACGCAGCTCCTAGAAGAAACGTGTTTCTGACTGGCTGAAACTCAACATAGATTCAACTCTCTTAGGTGAACGAACGCACAGCAGAGCAGTTTCAAGGAAACGTTTCTCCTGAGTTTTAGATGAAGTTTCCTGCTGTTTAGTACGTATGCCGACATTGGGCTGGAAATACCGGTTTTGGGATTCTTCAGAGAAACGGTTTGCAAACTGCTGAATCCACAGGTGAGTTTAACACTGTCAGTTGAATGCACACATTGACAACCATTCAGTTAGATAGCTCCGCTTTGGTTTTAGAAGCAGATATTTCTCTGATCAGCCTATGGTCCCATTCACTCTAGAATATCCCATTGCAGCTCCTAGAAGAAACGTGTTTATGACTCGCTGAATATCAACATAGATTCAACTCTCTTAGGTGAACGAACGCACAGCAGAGCAGTTTCAAGGAAACGTTTCTCCTGAGTTTTAGATGAAGTTTCCAGCTGTTTAGTACGTATGCCGGCATTGGGCTGGAAATACCGGTTTTGGGATTCTGCACAGAAAGGGTTTGAAAACCGCTGAATCCATACGTAAGTTTAGCTCTGTCACTTGAATGCACACATTGACAACCATTCAGTTAGACAGCTCCGTTTAGGTTTTAGAAGCAGATATTTCTCTGTACAGTCTATGGTCCCAGTCACTCGGGAATATCCCAACGCTGCTCCTAGAAGAAACGTGTTTCTGACTCGCTGAATCTCAACATAGATTCAACTCTCTTAGGTGAACGAACGCACAGCAGAGCAGTTTGATGCAAACCTTTCTCCTGAGTTTTAGACGAAGTTTCCTGCTGTTTAGTACGTATGCCGGCATTGGGCTGGAAATACCGGTTTTCGGATTCTGCACAGAAAGGGTTTGCAAACCGCTGAATCCACACGTGATTTTAGCTCTGTCAGTTGAATGCACACATTGACAACCATTCAGTTAGATAGCTCCGTTTTGGTTTTAGAAGCAGATATTTCTCTGTACAGCCTATGGTCCCATTCACTCGGGAATATCACAACGCAGCTCCTAGAAGAAACGTGTTTCTGACTCGCTGAAACTCAACATAGATTCAACTCTCTTACGTGAATGAACGCACAGCAGAGAAGTTTCAAGGAAACGTTTCTCCTGAGTTTTAGACGAAGTTTACTGATGTTTAATACGCATGCTGGCATTGGGCTGGAAATACCGGTTTTGGGATTCTGCACAGAAAGGTTTTGCAAACCGCTGAATCCACACGTGAGTTGAACTCTGACATTTGAATGCACACAAAGAAAACCATTCAATGAGATAGCTCCGTTTTGGTTTTAGGAGCAGATATTTCTCTGTAAAGCCTATGGTCCCATTCACTAGGGAAAATCCCAACGCAGCTCCTAGAAGAAACGTGTTTCTGACTCGCTGAATCTCAACATAGATTCAACTCTCTTAGGTGAACGAACGCACAGGAGAGCAGTTTCAAGGAAACGTTTCTCCTGAGTTTTAGTCGAAGTTTCCTGCTGTTTAGTACGTATGCCGGCATTGGGCTGGAAATACCGGTTTTGGGATTCTGCACAGAAAGGGTTTGCAAACCGCTGAATCCACACGTGAGTTTAACTCTGTCAGTTGAATGCACACATTGACAACCATTCAATTAGAGAGCTCCGTTTTGGTTTTAGAAGCAGATATTTCTCTGTACAGCCTATGGTCCCATTCACTCGGGAATACCCCAACACAGCTCGTAGAAGAAACGTGTTTGTGACTCGCTGAAACTCAACATAGATTCAACTCTCTTAGGTGAACGAACGCACAGCAGAGCAGTTTCAAGGAAACGTTTCTCCTGAGTTTTAGACGAAGTTTCCTGCTGTTTAGTACGTATGCCGGCATTGGGCTGGAAATACCGGTTTTGGGATTCTGCACAGAAAGGGTTTGCAAACCGCTGAAACCACACGTGAGTTTACCTCTGTCAGTTGAATGCACACATTGACAACCATTCAGTTAGAGAGCTCCGTTTTGGTTTTAGAAGCAGATATTTCTCTGTACAGCCTATGGTCCCATTCACTCGGGAATACCCCAACACAGCTCCTAGAAGAAACGTGTTTCTGACTGGCTGAAACTCAACATAGATTCAACTCTCTTAGGTGAACGAAGGCACAGCAGAGCAGTTTCAAGGAAACGTTTCTCCTGAGTTTTAGATGAAGTTTCCTGCTGTTTAGTACGTATACCGGCATTGGGCTGGAAATACCGGTTTTGGGATTTTTCAGAGAAACGTTTTGCAAACCGCTGAATCCACACGTGAGTTGAACTCTGACATTTGAATGCACACAAAGAAAACCATTCAATGAGATAGCTCCGTTTTGGTTTTAGGAGCAGATATTTCTCTGTAAAGCCTATGGTCCCATTCACTAGGGAAAATCCCAACGCAGCTCCTAGAAGAAACGTGTTTCTGACTCGCTGAATCTCAACATAGATTCAACTCTCTTAGGTGAACGAACGCACAGCAGAGCAGTTTCAAGGAAACGTTTCTCCTGAGTTTTAGACGAAGTTTCCTGCTGTTTAGTACGTATGCCGGCATTGGGCTGGAAATACCGGTTTTGGGATTCTGGACAGAAAGGGTTTGCAAACCGCTGAATCCACACGTGAGTTTAACTCTGTCAGTTGAATGCACACATTGATAACCATTCAGTTAGATAGCTCCGTTTTGGTTTTAGAAGCAGATATTTCCCTGTACAGACTATGGTCCCATTCACTCGGGAAAATCCCAACGCAGCTCCTAGAAGAAACGTGTTTCTGACTCGCTGAAACTCAACATAGATTCAACTCTCTTAGGTGAACGAACGCACAGCAGAGCAGTTTCAAGGAAACGTTTCTCCTGAGTTTTAGATGAAGTTTCCTGCTGTTTAGTACGTATACCGGCATTGGGCTGGAAATACCGGTTTTGGGATTTTTCAGAGAAACGTTTTGCAAACCGCTGAATCCACACGTGAGTTTAACACTGTCAGTTGAATGCAGACGTTGACCACCATTCAGTTAGATAGCTCCGTTTTGGTTTTAGAAGCAGATATTTCTCTGTACAGTCTATGGTACCAGTCACTCGGGAATATCCCAACGCAGCTCCTAGAAGAAACGTGTTTCTGACTCGCTGAATCTCAACATAGATTCAACTCTCTTACGTGAATGAACGCACAGCAGAGAAGTTTCAAGGAAACGTTTCTCCTGAGTTTTAGTCGAAGTTTACTGCTGTTTAATACGCATGCTGGCATTGGGCTGGAAATACCGGTTTTGGGATTCTGCACAGAAAGGTTTTGCAAACCGCTGAATCCACACGTGAGTTGAACTCTGACATTTGAATGCACACAAAGAAAACCATTCAATGAGATAGCTCCGTTTTGGTTTTAGGAGCAGATATTTCTCTGTAAAGCCTATGGTCCCATTCACTAGGGAAAATCCCAACGCAGCTCCTAGAAGAAACGTGTTTCTGACTCGCTGAATCTCAACATAGATTCAACTCTCTTAGGTGAACGAACGCACAGCAGAGCAGTTTCAAGGAAACGTTTCTCCTGAGTTTTAGACGAAGTTTCCTGCTGTTTAGTACGTATGCCGGCATTGGGCTGGAAATACCGGTTTTGGGATTCTGGACAGAAAGGGTTTGCAAACCGCTGAATCCACACGTGAGTTTAACTCTGTCAGTTGAATGCACACATTGATAACCATTCAGTTAGATAGCTCCGTTTTGGTTTTAGAAGCAGATATTTCCCTGTACAGACTATGGTCCCATTCACTCGGGAAAATCCCAACGCAGCTCCTAGAAGAAACGTGTTTCTGACTCGCTGAACATCAACATAGATTCAACTCTCTTAGGTGAACGAACGCACAGCAGAGCAGTTTCAAGGAAACGTTTCTCCTGAGTTTTAGATGAAGTTTCCTGCTGTTTAGTACGTATACCGGCATTGGGCTGGAAATACCGGTTTTGGGATTTTTCAGAGAAACGTTTTGCAAACCGCTGAATCCACACGTGAGTTTAACACTGTCAGTTGAATGCAGACGTTGACCACCATTCAGTTAGATAGCTCCGTTTTGGTTTTAGAAGCAGATATTTCTCTGTACACTCTATGGTACCAGTCACTCGGGAATATCCCAACGCAGCTCCTAGAAGAAACGTGTTTCTGACTCGCTGAATCTCAACATAGATTCAACTCTCTTAGGTGAACGAACGCACAGCAGAGCAGTTTGAAGCAAACCTTTCTCCTGAGTTTTAGACGAAGTTTCCTGCTGTTTAGTACGTATGCCGGCATTGGGCTGGAAATACCGGTTTTGGGATTCTGCACAGAAAGGGTTTGCAAACGGCTGAATCCACACGTGATTTTAGCTCTGTCAGTTGAATGCACACATTGACAACCATTCAGTTAGATAGCTCCGTTTTGGTTTTAGAAGCAGATATCTCTATGTACAGCCTATGGTCCCATTCACTCGGGAATATCCCAACGCAGCTCGTAGAAGAAACGTGTTTGTGACTCGCTGAAACTCAACATAGATTCAACTCTCTTAGGTGAACGAACGCACAGCAGAGCAGTTTCAAGGAAACGTTTCTCCTGAGTTTTAGACGAAGTTTCCTGCTGTTTAGTACGTATGCCGGCATTGGGCTGGAAATACCGGTTTTGGGATTCTGCACAGAAAGGGTTTGCAAACCGCTGAATCCACACGTGAGTTTAACTCTGTCAGTTGAATGCACACATTGACAACCATTCAGTTAGATAGCTCCGTTTTGGTTTTAGAAGCAGATATTTCTCTGTACAGCCTATGGTCCCGTTCACTTCGGAATATCCCAACGCTGCTCCTAGAAGAAACGTGTTTCTGACTCGCTGAATCTCAACATAGATTGAACTCTCCTAGGTGAACGAAGGCACAGCAGAGCAGTTTCAAGGAAACGTTTCTCCTGAGTTTTAGACGAAGTTTCCTGCTGTTTAGTACGTATGCCGGCATTGGGCTGGAAATACCGGCTTTAGGATTCTGCACAGAAAGGGTTTGCAAACCGCTGAATCCACACATGAGTTTAACTCTGTCAGTTGAATGCACACAATGACAACCATTCAGTTAGAAAGCTCCGTTTTGGTTTTAGAAGCAGATATTTCTCTGTACAGCCTATGGTCCCATTCACTAGGGAATATTCCAACGCAGCTCCTAGAAGAAACGTGTTTCTGACTCGCTGAATCTCAAGATAGATTCAACTCCCTTGGTGAACGTACGCACAGCAGAGCAGTTTCAAGGAAACGTTTCTCCTGAGTTTTAGACGAAGTTTCCTGCTGTTTAATACGTATGCCGGCATTGGGCTTGAAATACCGGTTTTGTGATTCTGCACCGAAAGGTTTTGCAAACCGCTGAATCGAAACGTGAGTTCAACTCTGTCAGCTGAATGCACACATTGACAACCATTCAGTTAGATAGCTCCGTTTTGGTTTTAGAAGCAGATATTTCTCTGTACAGCCTATGGTCCCATTCACTCGGGAAAATCCCAACGCAGCTCCTAGAAGAAACGTGTCTCCGACTCGCTGAATCTCAACATAGATTCAACTCTCTTAGGTGAACGAACGCACAGCAGAGCAGTTTCAAGGAAACGTTTCTCCTGAGTTTTAGACGAAGTTTCCTGCTGTTTAGTACGTATGCCGGCATTGGGCTGGAAATACCGGTTTTGGGATTCTGCACAGAAAGGTTTTGCAAACCGCTGAAACCACACGTGAGTTTACCTCTGTCAGTTGAATGCACACTTTGACAACCATTCAGTTAGATAGCTCCGTTCTGGTTTTAGAAGCAGATATTTCTCTCTACAGCCTATGGTCCCATTCACTCCGGAATATCCCAACGCAGCTCGTAGAAGAAACGTGTTTCTGACTCGCTGAATATCAACATAGATTCAACTCTCTTAGGTGAAGGAACGCACAGCAGAGCAGTTTCAAGGAAACGTTTCTCCTGAGTTTTAGACGAAGTTTCCTGCTGTTTAGTACGTATGCCAGCATTGGGCTGGAAATACCGGTTTTGGGATTCTGCACAGAAAGGGTTTGCAAACCGCTGAATCCACACGTCAGTTTAGCTCTGTCACTTGAATGCACACATTGACAACCATTCAGTTAGATAGCTCCGTTTTGGTTTAGAAGCAGATATTTCTCTGTACAGCCTATGGTCCCAGTCACTCGGGAATATCCCAACGCTGCTCCTAGAAGAAACGTGTTTCTGACTCGCTGAATCTCAACATAGATTCAACTCTCTTAGGTGAACGAACGCACAGCAGAGCAGTTTGATGTAAACCTTTCTCCTGAGTTTTAGACGAAATTTCCTGCTGTTTAGTACGTATGCCGGCATTGGGCTGGAAATACCGGTTTTCGGATTCTGCACAGAAAGGGTTTGCAAACCGCTGAATCCACACGTGATTTTAGCTCTGTCAGTTGAATGCACACATTGACAACCATTCAGTTAGATAGCTCCGTTTTGGTTTTAGAAGCAGATATTTCTCTGTACAGCCTATGGTCCCATTCACTCGGGAATATCACAACGCAGCTCCTAGAAGAAACGTGTTTCTGACTCGCTGAAACTCAACATAGATTCAACTCTCTTACGTGAATGAACGCACAGCAGAGAAGTTTCAAGGAAACGTTTCTCCTGAGTTTTAGTCGAAGTTTACTGCTGTTTAATACGCATGCTGGCATTGGGCTGGAAATACCGGTTTTGGGATTCTGCACAGAAAGGTTTTGCAAACCGCTGAATCCACACGTGAGTTGAACTCTGACATTTGAATTCACACAAAGAAAACCATTCAATGAGATAGCTCCGTTTTGGTTTTAGGAGCAGATATTTCTCTGTAAAGCCTATGGTCCCATTCACTAGGGAAAATCCCAACGCAGCTCCTAGAAGAAACGTGTTTCTGACTCGCTGAATCTCAACATAGATTCAGCTCTCTTAGGTGAACGAACGCACAGCAGAGCAGTTTCAAGGAAACGTTTCTCCTGAGTTTTAGACGAAGTTTCCTGCTGTTTAGTACGTATGCCGGCATTGGGCTGGAAATACCGGTTTTGGGATTCTGGACAGAAAGGATTTGCAAACCGCTGAATCCACACGTGAGTTTAACTCTGTCAGTTGAATGCACACATTGATAACCATTCAGTTAGATAGCTCCGTTTTGGTTTTAGAAGCAGATATTTCCCTGTACAGACTATGGTCCCATTCACTCGGGAAAATCCCAACGCAGCTCCTAGAAGAAACGTGTTTCTGACTCGCTGAAACTCAACATAGATTCAACTCTCTTAGGTGAACGAACGCACAGCAGAGCAGTTTCAAGGAAACGTTTCTCCTGAGTTTTAGATGAAGTTTCCTGCTGTTTAGTACGTATACCGGCATTGGGCTGGAAATACCGGTTTTGGGATTTTTCAGAGAAACGTTTTGCAAACCGCTTAATCCACACGTGAGTTTAACACTGTCAGTTGAATGCAGACGTTGACCACCATTCAGTTAGATAGCTCCGTTTTGGTTTTAGAAGCAGATATTTCTCTGTACAGTCTATGGTACCAGTCACTCGGGAATATCCCAACGCAGCTCCTAGAAGAAACGTGTTTCTGACTCGCTGAATCTCAACATAGATTCAACTCTCTTAGGTGAACGAACGCACAACCGAGCAGTTTGAAGCAAACATTTCTCCTGAGTTTTAGACGAAGTTTCCTGCTGTTTAGTACGTATGCCGGCATTGGGCTGGAAATACCGGTTTTGGGATTCTGCACAGAAAGGGTTTGCAAACGGCTGAATCCACACGTGATTTTAGCTCTGTCAGTTGAATGCACACATTGACAACCATTCAGTTAGAGAGCTCCGTTTTGGTTTTAGAAGCAGATATCTCTATGTACAGCCTATGGTCCCATTCACTCGGGAATATCCCAACGCAGCTCGTAGAAGAAACGTGTTTGTGACTCGCTGAAACTCAACATAGATTCAACTCTCTTAGGTGAACGAACGCACAGCAGAGCAGTTTCAAGGAAACGTTTCTCCTGAGTTTTAGACGAAGTTTCCTGCTGTTTAGTACGTATGCCGGCATTGGGCTGGAAATACCGGTTTTGGGATTCTGCACAGAAAGGGTTTGCAAACCGCTGAATCCACACGTGAGTTTAACTCTGTCAGTTGAATGCACACATTGACAACCATTCAATTAGAGAGCTCCGTTTTGGTTTTAGAAGCAGATATTTCTCTGTACAGCCTATGGTCCCATTCACTCGGGAATACCCCAACACAGCTCGTAGAAGAAACGTGTTTGTGACTCGCTGAAACTCAACATAGATTCAACTCTCTTAGGTGAACGAACGCACAGCAGAGCAGTTTCAAGGAAACGTTTCTCCTGAGTTTTAGACGAAGTTTCCTGCTGTTTAGTACGTATGCCGGCATTGGGCTGGAAATACCGGTTTTGGGATTCTGCACAGAAAGGGTTTGCAAACCGCTGAAACCACACGTGAGTTTACCTCTGTCAGTTGAATGCACACATTGACAACCATTCAGTTAGAGAGCTCCGTTTTGGTTTTAGAAGCAGATATTTCTCTGTACAGCCTATGGTCCCATTCACTCGGGAATACCCCAACACAGCTCCTAGAAGAAACGTGTTTCTGACTGGCTGAAACTCAACATAGATTCAACTCTCTTAGGTGAACGAACGCACAGCAGAGCAGTTTCAAGGAAACGTTTCTCCTGAGTTTTAGATGAAGTTTCCTGCTGTTTAGTACGTATGCCGACATTGGGCTGGAAATACCGGTTTTGGGATTCTTCAGAGAAACGGTTTGCAAACTGCTGAATCCACAGGTGAGTTTAACACTGTCAGTTGAATGCACACATTGACAACCATTCAGTTAGATAGCTCCGCTTTGGTTTTAGAAGCAGATATTTCTCTGATCAGCCTATGGTCCCATTCACTCTAGAATATCCCATTGCAGCTCCTAGAAGAAACGTGTTTATGACTCGCTGAATATCAACATAGATTCAACTCTCTTAGGTGAACGAACGCACAGCAGAGCAGTTTCAAGGAAACGTTTCTCCTGAGTTTTAGATGAAGTTTCCAGCTGTTTAGTACGTATGCCGGCATTGGGCTGGAAATACCGGTTTTGGGATTCTGCACAGAAAGGGTTTGCAAACCGCTGAATCCATATGTAAGTTTAGCTCTGTCACTTGAATGCACACATTGACAACCATTCAGTTAGACAGCTCCGTTTAGGTTTTAGAAGCAGATATTTCTCTGTACAGTCTATGGTCCCAGTCACTCGGGAATATCCCAACGCTGCTCCTAGAAGAAACGTGTTTCTGACTCGCTGAATCTCAACATAGATTCAACTCTCTTAGGTGAACGAACGCACAGCAGAGCAGTTTGATGCAAACCTTTCTCCTGAGTTTTAGACGAAATTTCCTGCTGTTTAGTACGTATGCCGGCATTGGGCTGGAAATACCGGTTTTCGGATTCTGCACAGAAAGGGTTTGCAAACCGCTGAATCCACACGTGATTTTAGCTCTGTCAGTTGAATGCACACATTGACAACCATTCAGTTAGATAGCTCCGTTTTGGTTTTAGAAGCAGATATTTCTCTGTACAGCCTATGGTCCCATTCACTCGGGAATATCACAACGCAGCTCCTAGAAGAAACGTGTTTCTGACTCGCTGAAACTCAACATAGATTCAACTCTCTTACGTGAATGAACGCACAGCAGAGAAGTTTCAAGGAAACGTTTCTCCTGAGTTTTAGTCGAAGTTTACTGCTGTTTAATACGCATGCTGGCATTGGGCTGGAAATACCGGTTTTGGGATTCTGCACAGAAAGGTTTTGCAAACCGCTGAATCCACACGTGAGTTGAACTCTGACATTTGAATGCACACAAAGAAAACCATTCAATGAGAAAGCTCCGTTTTGGTTTTAGGAGCAGATATTTCTCTGAACAGCCTATGGTCCCATTCACTCGGGATTATCCCAACGCAGCTCCTAGAAGAAACGTGTTTCTGACTCGCTGAATCTCAACATAGATTCAACTCTCTTAGGTGAACGAACGCACAGCAGAGCAGTTTCAAGGAAACGTTTCTCCTGAGTTTTAGACGAAGTTTCCTGCTGTTTAGTACGTATGCCGGCATTGGGCTGGAAATACCGGTTTTGGGATTCTGGACAGAAAGGGTTTGCAAACCGCTGAATCCACACGTGAGTTTAACTCTGTCAGTTGAATGCACACATTGATAACCATTCAGTTAGATAGCTCCGTTTTGGTTTTAGAAGCAGATATTTCCCTGTACAGACTATGGTCCCATTCACTCGGGAAAATACCAACGCAGCTCCTAGAAGAAACGTGTTTCTGACTCGCTGAATCTCAACATAGATTCAACTCTCTTAGGTGAACGAACGCACAGCAGAGCAGTTTGAAGCAAACCTTTCTACTGAGTTTTAGACGAAGTTTCCTGCTGTTTAGTACGTATGCCGGCATTGGGCTGGAAATACCGGTTTTGGGATTCTGCACAGAAAGGGTTTGCAAACGGCTGAACCCACACGTGATTTTAGCTCTGTCAGTTGAATGCACACATTGACAACCATTCAGTTAGATAGCTCCGTTTTGGTTTTAGAAGCAGATATCTCTATGTACAGCCTATGGTCCCATTCACTCGGGAATATCCCAACGCAGCTCGTAGAAGAAACGTGTTTGTGACTCGCTGAAACTCAACATAGATTCAACTCTCTTAGGTGAACGAACGCACAGCAGAGCAGTTTCAAGGAAACGTTTCTCCTGAGTTTTAGACGAAGTTTCCTGCTGTTTAGTACGTATGCCGGCATTGGGCTGGAAATACCGGTTTTGGGATTCTGCACAGAAAGGGTTTGCAAACCTCTGAAACCACACGTGAGTTTACCTCTGTCAGTTGAATGCACACATTGACAACCATTCAGTTAGAGAGCTCCGTTTTGGTTTTAGAAGCAGATATTTCTCTGTACAGCCTATGGTCCCATTCACTGGGGAATACCCCAACACAGCTCCTAGAAGAAACGTGTTTCTGACTGGCTGAAACTCAACATAGATTCAACTCTCTTAGGTGAACGAACGCACAGCAGAGCAGTTTCAAGGAAACGTTTCTCCTGAGTTTTAGATGAAGTTTCCTGCTGTTTAGTACGTATGCCGACATTGGGCTGGAAATACCGGTTTTGGGATTCTTCAGAGAAACGGTTTGCAAACTGCTGAATCCACAGGTGAGTTTAACACTGTGAGTTGAATGCACACATTGACAACCATTCAGTTAGATAGCTCCGCTTTGGTTTTAGAAGCAGATATTTCTCTGATCAGCCTATGGTCCCATTCACTCTAGAATATCCCATTGCAGCTCCTAGAAGAAACGTGTTTATGACTCGCTGAATATCAACATAGATTCAACTCTCTTAGGTGAACGAACGCACAGCAGAGCAGTTTCAAGGAAACGTTTCTCCTGAGTTTTAGATGAAGTTTCCAGCTGTTTAGTACGTATGCCGGCATTGGGCTGGAAATACCGGTTTTGGGATTCTGCACAGAAAGGGTTTGCAAACCGCTGAATCCATACGTAAGTTTAGCTCTGTCACTTGAATGCACACATTGACAACCATTCAGTTAGACAGCTCCGTTTAGGTTTTAGAAGCAGATATTTCTCTGTACAGTCTATGGTCCCAGTCACTCGGGAATATCCGAACGCTGCTCCTAGAAGAAACGTGTTTCTGACTCGCTGAATCTCAACATAGATTCAACTCTCTTAGGTGAACGAACGCACAGCAGAGCAGTTTGATGCAAACCTTTCTCCTGAGTTTTAGACGAAGTTTCCTGCTGTTTAGTACGTATGCCGGCATTGGGCTGGAAATACCGGTTTTCGGATTCTGCACAGAAAGGGTTTGCAAACCGCTGAATCCACACGTGATTTTAGCTCTGTCAGTTGAATGCACACATTGACAACCATTCAGTTAGATAGCTCCTTTTTGGTTTTAGAAGCAGATATTTCTCTGTACAGCCTATGGTCCCATTCACTCGGGAATATCACAACGCAGCTCCTAGAAGAAACGTGTTTCTGACTCGCTGAAACTCAACATAGATTCAACTCTCTTACGTGAATGAACGCACAGCAGAGAAGTTTCAAGGAAACGTTTCTCCTGAGTTTTAGACGAAGTTTACTGATGTTTAATACGCATGCTGGCATTGGGCTGGAAATACCGGTTTTGGGATTCTGCACAGAAAGGTTTTGCAAACCGCTGAATCCACACGTGAGTTGAACTCTGACATTTGAATGCACACAAAGAAAACCATTCAATGAGATAGCTCCGTTTTGGTTTTAGGAGCAGATATTTCTCTGTAAAGCCTATGGTCCCATTCACTAGGGAAAATCCCAACGCAGCTCCTAGAAGAAACGTGTTTCTGACTCGCTGAATCTCAACATAGATTCAACTCTCTTAGGTGAACGAACGCACAGGAGAGCAGTTTCAAGGAAACGTTTCTCCTGAGTTTTAGTCGAAGTTTCCTGCTGTTTAGTACGTATGCCGGCATTGGGCTGGAAATACCGGTTTTGGGATTCTGCACAGAAAGGGTTTGCAAACCGCTGAATCCACACGTGAGTTTAACTCTGTCAGTTGAATGCACACATTGACAACCATTCAATTAGAGAGCTCCGTTTTGGTTTTAGAAGCAGATATTTCTCTGTACAGCCTATGGTCCCATTCACTCGGGAATATCCCAACGCAGCTCCTAGAAGAAACGTGTTTCTGACTCGCTGAATCTCAACATAGTTTCAACTCTCTAAGGTGAACGAACGCACAGCAAAGCAGTTTCACGGAAACGTTTCTCCTGAGTGTTAGACGAAGTTTCCTGCTGTTTAGTACGTATGCCGGCATTGAGCTGGAAATACCGGTTTTGGGATTCTGCACAGAAAGGGTTTGCAAACCGCTGAATCCACACGTGAGTTTAACTCTGTCAGTTGAATGCACACATTGACAACCATTCAGTTAGATAGCTCCGTTTTGGTTTTAGAAGCAGATATTTCCCTGTTCAGTCTATGGTCCCATTCACTCTAGAATATCCCATTGCAGCTCCTAGAAGAAACGTCTTTATGACTCCCTGAATCTCAACATAGATTCAACTCTCTTAGCTGAACCAAGGCACAGCAGAGCAGTTTCAAGGAAACGTTTCTCCTGAGTTTTAGACGAAGTTTCCTTCTGTTTAGTACCTATGCCGGCATTGAGCTGGAAGTACCGGTTTTGGGATTCTGCACAGAAAGGGTTTGCAAAACGCTCAATCCAAACGTGAGTTTAACTCTGTCAGTTGAATGCACACATTGACAACCATTCAGTTAGACAGCTCCGTTTTGGTTTTAGAAGCAGATATTTCTCTGTACAGCCTATGGTCCCATTCACTCGGGAAAATACCAACGCAGCTCCTAGAAGAAACGTGTTTCTGACTCGCTGAATCTCAACATAGATTCAACTCTCTTAGGTGAAAAAATGCACAGCAGAGCAGTTTCAAGGAAACGTTTCTCCTGAGTTTTAGACGAAGCTTCCTGCTGTTTAGTACGTATGCCGGCATTGAGCTGGATGTACCGGTTTTGGGATTCTGCACAGAAAGGGTTTGCAAACCGCTGAATCCACACGTGAGTTTAACTCTGTCAGTTGAATGCACACATTGACAACCATTCAGTTAGATAGCTCCGTTTTGGTTTTAGAAGCACATATTTCTCTGTTCAGCCTATGGTCCCATTCACTCTAGAATATCCCATTGCAGCTCCTAGAAGAAACGTGTTTATGACTCGCTGAATCACAACATAGATTCAACTCTCTTAGGTGAACGAACGCACAGCAGAGCAGTTTCAAGGAAACGTTTCTCCTGAGTTTTAGACGAAGTTTCCTGCTGTTTAGTACGTATGCCGGCATTGGGCTGGAAATACCGGTTTTGGGATTCTGCACAGAAAGGGTTGGCAAACCGCTGAAACCACACGTGAGTTTACCTCTGTCAGTTGAATGCACACTTTGACAACCATTCAGTTAGATAGCTCTGTTTTGGTTTTAGAAGCAGATATTCTCTCTACAGCCTATGGTCCCATTCACTACGGAATATCCCAACACTGCTCCTAGAAGAAACGTGTATCTGACTCGCTGAATGTCAACATAGATTGAACTCCCTTAGGTGAACGAACGCACAGCAGAGCAGTTTCAAGGAAACGTTTCTCCTGAGTTTTAGACGAAGTTTCCTGCTGTTTAGTACGTATGCTGGCATTCGGCTGGAAATACCGGTTTTGGGATTCTGCACAGAAAGGGTTTGCAAACCGCTGAATCCACAAGTCAGTTTAGCTCTGTCAGTTGAATGGACACATTGACAACCATTCAGTTAGATAGCTCCGTTTTGGTTTTAGAAGCAGATATTTCTCTGTACAGCCTATGGTCCCATTCACTCGGGAATATACCAACGCAGCTCCTAGAAGAAACGTGTTTCTGACTCGCTGAACATCAACATAGATTCAACTCTCTTGGGTGAACGAACGCACAGCAGAGCAGTTTCAAGGAAACGTTTCTCCTGAGTTTTAGACGAAGTTTCCTGCTGTTTAGTACGTATGCCGGCATTGGGCTGGAAATACCGGTTTTGGGATTCTGCACAGAAAGGGTTTGCAAACCGCTGAAACCACACGTGAGTTTACCTCTGTCAGTTGAATGCACACTTTGACAACGATTCAGTTAGATAGCTCCGTTCTGGTTTTAGAAGCACATATTTCTCTCTACAGCCTATGGTCCCATTCACTCCGGAATATCCCAACGCAGCTCGTAGAAGAAACGTGTTTCTGACTCGCTGAATATCAACATAGATTCAACTCTCTTAGGTGAACGAACGCACAGCAGAGCAGTTTCAAGGAAACGTTTCTCCTGAGTTTTAGACGAAGGTTCCTGCTGTTTAGTACGTATGCCAGCATTGGGCTGGAAATACCGGTTTTGGGATTCTGCACAGAAAGGGTTTGCAAACCGCTGAATCCACACGTCAGTTTAGCTCTGTCACTTGAATGCACACATTGACAACCATTCCGTTAGATAACTCCGTTTTGGTTTTAGAAGCAGATATTTCTCTGTACAGCCTATGGTCCCATTCACTCGGGAATATCCCAACGCAGCTCCTAGAAGAAACGTGTTTATGACTCGCTGAATCTCAACATAGATTCAACTCTCTTAGGTGAACGAACGCACAGCAGAGCAGTTTCAAGGAAACGATTCTCCTAAGTTTTAGACGACGTTTCCTGCTGTTTAGTACGTATGCCGGCATTGTGCTGGAAATACCGGTTTTGGGATTCTGCACAGAAAGGTTTTGCAAACCGCTGAGTCCACAAGTGAGTTCAACTCTGTCAGTTGAATGCACACATTGACAACCATTCAGTTAGATAGCTCCGTTTTGGTTTTAGAAGCAGATATCTCTATGTACAGCCTATGGTCCCATTCACTCGGGAATATCCCAACGCAGCTCGTAGAAGAAACGTGTTTGTGACTCGCTGAAACTCAACATAGATTCAACTCTCTTAGGTGAACGAATGCACAGCAGAGCAGTTTCAAGGAAACGTTTCTCCTGAGTTTTAGACGAAGTTTCCTGCTGTTTAGTACCTATGCCGGCATTGGGCTGGAAATACCGGTTTTGGGATTCTGCACAGAAAGGGTTTGCAAACGGCTGAATCCACACGTGAGTTTAACTCTGTCAGTGGAATGCACACATTGACAACCATTCAGTTAGATAGCTGCGGTTTGGTTTTAGAAGCAGATATTTCTCTCTACAGCCTATGGTCCCATTCACTCGGGAATATCCCAACGCAGCTCCTAGAAGAAACGTGTTTCTGACTCGCTGAACATCAACATAGATTCAACTCTCTTGGGTGAACGAACGCACAGCAGAGCAGTTTCAAGGAAACGTTTCTCCTGAGTTTTAGTCGAAGTTTCCTGCTGTTTAGTACGTATGCCGGCATTTGGCTGGAAATACCGGTTTTGGGATTCTGCACAGAAAGGGTTTGCAAACCGCTGAATCCACACGTGAGTTTAACTCTGTCAGTTGAATGCACACATTGACAACCATTCAGTTAGAGAGCTCCGTTTTGGTTTTAGAAGCATATATTTCTCTGTACAGCCTATGGTCCCATTCACTCGGGAATATCCCAACGCAGCTCCTAGAAGAAACGTGTTTATGACTCGCTGAATCTCAACATAGATTCAACTCTCTTAGGTGAACGAACGCACAGCAGAGCAGTTTCAAGGAAACGTTTCTCCTGAGTTTTAGACGAAGTTTCCTGCTGTTTAGTACGTATGCCGGCATTGGGCTGGAAATACCGGTTTTGGGATTGTGCACAGAAAGGGTTTGCAAACCGCTGAAACCACACGTGAGTTTAACTCTGTCAGTTGAATGCACACAATGACAACCATTCAGTTAGATAGCTCCGTTTTGGTTTTAGAAGCAGATATTTCTCTGTACAGCCTATGGTCCCATTCACTCGGGAATATCCCAACGCAGCTCCTAGAAGAAACGTGTTTCTGACTCGCTGAACATCAACATAGGTTCAACTCTCTTGGGTGAACGAACGCACAGCAGAGCAGTTTCAAGGAAACGTTTCTCCTGAGTTTTAGACGAAGTTTCCTGCTGTTTAGTACGTATGCCGGCATTGGGCTGGAAATACCGGTTTTGGGACTCTGCACAGAAAGGGTTTTCAAACTGCTGAATCCACACGTCTGTTTAGCTCTGTCAGTTGAAAGCACACATTGACAACCATTCAGTTAGATAGCTCCGTTTTGGTTTTAGAAGCAGATATTTCTCTGTTCAGCCTATGGTCCCATTCACTCTAGAATATCCCATTGCAGCTCCTAGAAGAAACGTGTTTATGACTCGCTGAATATCAACATAGATTCAACTCTCTTAGGTGAACGAACGCTCTGCAGAGCACTTTCAAGGAAACGTTTGTCCCGAGTTTTAGACGAAGTTTCCTGCTGTTTAGTACGTATGCCGGCATTGGGCTGGAAATACCGGTTTTGGGATTCTGCACAGAAAGGTTTTGCAAACCGCTGAATCCACACGTAAGTTTAGCTCTGTCACTTGAATGCACACATTGACAACCATTCAGTTAGACAGCTGCGTTTTGGTTTTAGAAGCAGATATTTCTCTGTACAGCCTATGGTCCCATTCACTCGGGAATATACCAACGCAGCTCCTAGAAGAAACGTGTTTCTGACTCGCTGAACATCAACATAGATTCAACTCTCTTGGGTGAACGAACGCACAGCAGAGCAGTTTCAAGGAAACGTTTCTCCTGAGTTTTAGACGAAGTTTCCTGCTGTTTAGTACGTATGCCGGCATTGGGCTGGAAATACCGGTTTTGGGATTCTGCACAGAAAGGGTTTGCAAACCGCTGAAACCACACGTGAGTTTACCTCTGTCAGTTGAATGCACACTTTGACAACCATTCAGTTAGATAGCTCCGTTCTGGTTTTAGAAGCAGATATTTCTCTCTACAGCCTATGGTCCCATTCACTCGGGAATATCCCAACGCAGCTCGTAGAAGAAACGTGTTTGTGACTCGCTGAAACTCAACATAGATTCAACTCTCTTAGGTGAACGAATGCACAGCAGAGCAGTTTCAAGGAAAAGTTTCTCCTGAGTTTTAGACGAAGTTTCCTGCTGTTAATACCTATGCCGGCATTGGGCTGGAAATACCGGTTTTGGGATTCTGCACAGAAAGGGTTTGCAAACGGCTGAATCCACATGTGAGTTTAACTCTGTCAGTGGAATGCACACATTGACAACCATTCAGTTAGATAGCTGCGGTTTGGTTTTAGAAGCAGATATTTCTCTCTACAGCCTATGGTCCCATTCACTTGGGAATATCCCAACGCAGCTCCTAGAAGAAACGTGTTTCTGACTCGCTGAACATCAACATAGATTCAACTCTCTTGGGTGAACGAACGCACAGCAGAGCAGTTTCAAGGAAACGTTTCTCCTGAGTTTTAGACGAAGTTTCCTGCTGTTTAGTACGTATGCCGGCATTGGGCTGGAAATACCGGTTTTGGGACTCTGCACAGAAAGGGTTTGCAAACTGCTGAATCCACACGTCTGTTTAGCTCTGTCAGTTGAAAGCACACATTGACAACCATTCAGTTAGATAGCTCCGTTTTGGTTTTAGAAGCAGATATTTCTCTGTTCAGCCTTTGGTCCCATTCACTCTAGAATATCCCATTGCAGCTCCTAGAAGAAACGTGTTTATGACTCGCTGAACATCAACATAGATTCAACTCTCTTGGGTGAACGAACGCACAGCAGAGCAGTTTCATGGAAACGTTTCTCCTGAGTTTTAGAAGAAGTTTCCTGCTGTTTAGTACGTATGCCGGCATTGGGCTGGAAATACCGGTTTTGGGATTCTGCACAGAAAGGGTTTGCAAACCGCTGAAACCACACGTGAGTTTACCTCTGTCAGTTGAATGCACACTTTGACAACCATTCAGTTAGATAGCTCCGTTCTGGTTTTAGAAGCAGATATTTCTCTCTACAGCCTATGGTCCCATTCACTCCGGAATATCCCAACGCAGCTCCTAGAAGAAACGTGTTTCTGACTCGCTGAATATCAACATAGATTCAACTCTCTTAGGTGAACGAACACACAGCAGAGCAGTTTCAAGGAAACGTTTCTCCTGAGTTTTAGACGAAGTTTCCTGCTGTTTAGTACGTATGCCAGCATTGGGCTGGAAATACCGGTTTTGGGATTCTGCACAGAAAGGGTTTGCAAACCGCTGAATCCACACGTCAGTTTAGCTCTGTCACTTGAATGCACACATTGACAACCATTCAGTTAGATAGCTACGTTTTGGTTTTAGAAGCAGATATTTCTCTGTACAGCCTATGGTCCCATTCACTCGGGAATATCCCAACGCAGCTCCTAGAAGAAACGTGTTTATGACTCGCTGAATCTCAACATAGATTAAACTCTCTTAGGTGAACGAACGTACAGCAGAGCAGTTTCAAGGAAACGTTTCTCCTGAGTTTTAGACGAAGTTTCCTGCTGTTTAGTACGTATGCTGGCATTCGGCTGGAAATACCGGTTTTGGGATTCTGCACAGAAAGGGTTTGCAAACCGCTGAATCCACACGTGAGTTCAACTCTGACATTTGAATGCACACATAGAAAACCATTCAATGAGATAGCTCCGTTTTGGTTTTAGGAGCAGATATTTCTCTGTACAGCCTATGGTCCAATTCACTAGGGAAAATCCCAACGCAGCTCCTAGAAGAAACGTGTTTCTGACTCGCTGAATCTCAACATAGATTCAACTCTCTTAGGTGAACGAATGCACAGCAGAGCAGTTTCAAGGAAACGTTTCTCCTGAGTTTTAGACGAAGCTTCCTGCTGTTTAGTACGTATGCCGGCATTGAGCTGGATGTACCGGTTTTGCGATTCTGCACAGAAAGGGTTTGCAAACCGCTGAATCCACACGTGAGTTTAACTCTGTCAGTTGAATGCACACATTGACAACCATTCAGTTAGATAGCTCCGTTTTGGTTTTAGAAGCAGATATTTCTCTGTTCAGCCTATGGTCCCATTCACTCTAGAATATCCCATTGCAGCTCCTAGAAGAAACGTGTTTATGACTCGCTGAATCTCAACATAGATTCAACTCTCTTAGGTGAACGAACGCACAGCAGAGCAGTTTCAAGGAAACGTTTCTCCTGAGTTTTAGACGAAGTTTCCTGCTGTTTAGTACGTATGCCGGCATTGGGCTGGAAATACCGGTTTTGGGATTCTGCACAGAAAGGGTTGGCAAACCGCTGAAACCACACGTGAGTTTACCTCTGTCAGTTGAATGCACACTTTGACAACCATTCAGTTAGATAGCTCCGTTTTGGTTTTAGAAGCAGATATTCTCTCTACAGCCTATGGTCCCATTCACTACGGAATATCCCAACGCTGCTCCTAGAAGAAACGTGTTTCTGACTCGCTGAATCTCAACATAGATTGAACTCCCTTAGGTGAACGAACGCACAGCAGAGCAGTTTCAAGGAAACGTTTCTCCTGAGTTTTAGACGAAGTTTCCTGCTGTTTAGTACGTATGCTGACATTCGGCTGGAAATACCGGTTTTGGGATTCTGCACAGAAAGGGTTTGCAAACCGCTGAATCCACAAGTCAGTTTAGCTCTGTCAGTTGAATGCACACATTGACAACCATTCAGTTAGATAGCTCCGTTTTGGTTTTACAAGCAGATATTTCTCTGTACAGCCTATGGTCCCATTCACTCGGGAATATCCCAACGCAGCTCCTAGAAGAAACGTGTTTCTGACTCGCTGAAACGCCACATAGATTCAACTCTCTTAGGTGAACGAACGCACAGCAGAGCAGTTTCAAGGAAACGTTTCTCCTGAGTTTTAGACGAAGTTTCCTGCTGTTTAGTACCTATGCCGGCATTGGGCTGGAAATACCGGTTTTGGGATTCTGCACAGAAAGGGTTTGCAAACGGCTGAATCCACACGTGAGTTTAACTCTGTCAGTGGAATGTACACATTGACAACCATTCAGTTAGATAGCTGCGGTTTGGTTTTAGAAGCAGATATTTCTCTCTACAGCCTATGGTCCCATTCACTCGGGAATATCCCAACGCAGCTCCTAGAAGAAACGTGTTTCTGACTCGCTGAACATCAACATAGGTTCAACTCTCTTGGGTGAACGAACGCACAGCAGAGCAGTTTCAAGGAAACGTTTCTCCTGAGTTTTAGACGAAGTTTCCTGCTGTTTAGTACGTATGCCGGCATTGGGCTGGAAATACCGGTTTTGGGACTCTGCACAGAAAGGGTTTTCAAACTGCTGAATCTACACGTCTGTTTAGCTCTGTCAGTTGAAAGCACACATTGACAACCATTCAGTTAGATAGCTCCGTTTTGGTTTTAGAAGCAGATATTTCTCTGTTCAGCCTATGGTCCCATTCACTCTAGAATATCCCATTGCAGCTCCTAGAAGAAACGTGTTTATGACTCGCTGAATATCAACATAGATTCAACTCTCTTAGGTGAACGAACGCACTGCAGAGCACTTTCAAGGAAACGTTTGTCCTGAGTTTTAGACGAAGTTTCCTGCTGTTTAGTACGTATGCCGGCATTGGGCTGGAAATACCGGTTTTGGGATTCTGCACAGAAAGGTTTTGCAAACCGCTGAATCCACACGTAAGTTTAGCTCTGTCACTTGAATGCACACATTGACAACCATTCAGTTAGACAGCTGCGTTTTGGTTTTAGAAGCAGATATTTCTCTGTACAGCCTATGGTCCCATTCACTCGGGAATATACCAACGCAGCTCCTAGAAGAAACGTGTTTCTGACTCGCTGAACATCAACATAGATTCAACTCTCTTGGGTGAACGAACGCACAGCAGAGCAGTTTCAAGGAAACGTTTCTCCTGAGTTTTAGACGAAGTTTCCTGCTGTTTAGTACGTATGCCGGCATTGGGCTGGAAATACCGGTTTTGGGATTCTGCACAGAAAGGGTTTGCAAACCGCTGAAACCACACGTGAGTTTACCTCTGTCAGTTGAATGCACACTTTGACAACCATTCAGTTAGATAGCTCCGTTCTGGTTTTAGAAGCACATATTTCTCTCTACAGCCTATGGTCCCATTCACTCCGGAATATCCCAACGCAGCTCGTAGAAGAAACGTGTTTCTGACTCGCTGAATACCAACATAGATTCAACTCTCTTAGGTGAACGAACGCACAGCAGAGCAGTTTCAAGGAAACGTTTCTCCTGAGTTTTAGACGAAGGTTCCTGCTGTTTAGTACGTATGCCAGCATTGGGCTGGAAATACCGGTTTTGGGATTCTGCACAGAAAGGGTTTGCAAACCGCTGAATCCACACGTCAGTTTAGCTCTGTCACTTGAATGCACACATTGACAACCATTCAGTTAGATAACTCCGTTTTGGTTTTAGAAGCAGATATTTCTCTGTACAGCCTATGGTCCCATTCACTCGGCAATATCCCAACGCAGCTCCTAGAAGAAACGTGTTTATGACTCGCTGAATCTCAACATAGATTCAACTCTCTTAGGTGAACGAACGCACAGCAGAGCAGTTTCAAGGAAACGATTCTCCTAAGTTTTAGACGAAGTTTCCTGCTGTTTAGTACGTATGCCGGCATTGGGCTGGAAATACCGGTTTTGGGATTCTGCACAGAAAGGTTTTGCAAACCGCTGAGTCCACAAGTGAGTTCAACTCTGTCAGTTGAATGCACACATTGACAACCATTCAGTTAGATAGCTCCGTTTTGGTTTTAGAAGCAGATATCTCTATGTACAGCCTATGGTCCCATTCACTCGGGAATATCCCAACGCAGCTCCTAGAAGAAACGTGTTTCTGACTCGCTGAACATCAACATAGATTCAACTCTCTTGGGTGAACGAACGCACAGCAGAGCAGTTTCAAGGAAACGTTTCTCCTGAGTTTTAGTCGAAGTTTCCTGCTGTTTAGTACGTATGCCGGCATTGGGCTGGAAATACCGGTTTTGGGATTCTGCACAGAAAGGGTTTGCAAACCGCTGAAACCACACGTGAGTTTAACTCTGTTATTTGAATGCACACAATGACAACCATTCAGTTAGATAGCTCCGTTTTGGTTTTAGAAGCAGATATTTCTCTGTACAGCCTATGGTCCCATTCACTCGGGAATATCCCAACGCAGCTCGTAGAAGAAACGTGTTTGTGACTCGCTGAAACTCAACATAGATTCAACTCTCTTAGGTGAACGAATGCACAGCAGAGCAGTTTCAAGGAAACGTTTCTCCTGAGTTTTAGACGAAGTTTGCTGCTGTTTAGTACCTATGCCGGCATTGGGCTGGAAATACCGGTTTTGGGATTCTGCACAGAAAGGGTTTGCAAACGGCTGAATCCACACGTGAGTTTAAATCTGTCAGTGGAATGCACACATTGACAACCATTCAGTTAGATAGCTGCGGTTTGGTTTTAGAAGCAGATATTTCTCTCTACAGCCTATGGTCCCATTCACTCGGGAATATCCCAACGCAGCTCCTAGAAGAAACGTGTTTCTGACTCGCTGAACATCAACATAGGTTCAACTCTCTTGGGTGAACGAGCGCACAGCAGAGCAGTTTCAAGGAAACGTTTCTCCTGAGTTTTAGACGAAGTTTCCTGCTGTTTAGTACGTATGCCGGCATTGGGCTGGAAATACCGGTTTTGGGACTCTGCACAGAAAGGGTTTTCAAACTGCTGAATCTACACGTCTGTTTAGCTCTGTCAGTTGAAAGCACACATTGACAACCATTCAGTTAGATAGCTCCGTTTTGGTTTTAGAAGCAGATATTTCTCTGTTCAGCCTATGGTCCCATTCACTCTAGAATATCCCATTGCAGCTCCTAGAAGAAACGTGTTTATGACTCGCTGAATATCAACATAGATTCAACTCTCTTAGGTGAACGAACGCACTGCAGAGCACTTTCAAGGAAACGTTTGTCCTGAGTTTTAGACGAAGTTTCCTGCTGTTTAGTACGTATGCCGGCATTGGGCTGGAAATACCGGTTTTGGGATTCTGCACAGAAAGGTTTTGCAAACCGCTGAATCCACACGTAAGTTTAGCTCTGTCACTTGAATGCACACATTGACAACCATTCAGTTAGACAGCTGCGTTTTGGTTTTAGAAGCAGATATTTCTCTGTACAGCCTATGGTCCCATTCACTCGGGAATATACCAACGCAGCTCCTAGAAGAAACGTGTTTCTGACTCGCTGAACATCAACATAGATTCAACTCTCTTGGGTGAACGAACGCACAGCAGAGCAGTTTCAAGGAAACGTTTCTCCTGAGTTTTAGACGAAGTTTCCTGCTGTTTAGTACGTATGCCGGCATTGGGCTGGAAATACCGGTTTTGGGATTCGGCACAGAAAGGGTTTGCAAACCGCTGAAACCACACGTGAGTTTACCTCTGTCAGTTGAATGCACACTTTGACAACCATTCAGTTAGATAGCTCCGTTCTGGTTTTAGAAGCAGATATTTCTCTCTACAGCCTATGGTCCCATTCACTCCGGAATATCCCAACGCAGCTCGTAGAAGAAACGTGTTTCTGACTCGCTGAATATCAACATAGATTCAACTCTCTTAGGTGAACGAACGCACAGCAGAGCAGTTTCAAGGAAACGTTTCTCCTGAGTTTTAGACGAAGGTTCCTGCTGTTTAGTACGTATGCCAGCATTGGGCTGGAAATACCGGTTTTGGGATTCTGCACAGAAAGGTTTTGCAAACCGCTGAATCCACACGTCAGTTTAGCTCTGTCACTTGAATGCACACATTGACAACCATTCAGTTAGATAACTCCGTTTTGGTTTTAGAAGCAGATATTTCTCTGTACAGCCTATGGTACCATTCACTCGGGAATATCCCAACGCAGCTCCTAGAAGAAACGTGTTTATGACTCGCTGAATCTCAACATAGATTCAACTCTCTTAGGTGAACGAACGCACAGCAGAGCAGTTTCAAGGAAACGATTCTCCTAAGTTTTAGACGAAGTTTCCTGCTGTTTAGTACGTATGCCGGCATTCGGCTGGAAATACCGGTTTTGGGATTCTGCACAGAAAGGTTTTGCAAACCGCTGAGTCCACAAGTGAGTTCAACTCTGTCAGTTGAATGCACACATTGACAACCATTCAGTTAGATAGCTCCGTTTTGGTTTTAGAAGCAGATATCTCTATGTACAGCCTATGGTCCCATTCACTCGGGAATATCCCAACGCAGCTCGTAGAAGAAACGTGTTTGTGACTCGCTGAAACTCAACATAGATTCAACTCTCTTAGGTGAACGAATGCACAGCAGAGCAGTTTCAAGGAAACGTTTCTCCTGAGTTTTAGACGAAGTTTCCTGCTGTTTAGTACCTATGCCGGCATTGGGCTGGAAATACCGGTTTTGGGATTCTGCACAGAAAGGGTTTGCAAACGGCTGAATCCACACGTGAGTTTAACTCTGTCAGTGGAATGCACACATTGACAACCATTCAGTTAGATAGCTTCGGTTTGGGTTTAGAAGCAGATATTTCTCTCTACAGCCTATGGTCCCATTCACTCGGGAATATCCCAACGCAGCTCCTAGAAGAAACGTGTTTCTGACTCGCTGAACATCAACATAGATTCAACTCTCTTGGGTGAACGAACGCACAACAGAGCAGTTTCAAGGAAACGTTTCTCCTGAGTTTTAGACGAAGTTTCCTGCTGTTAAGTACGTATGCCGGCATTGGGCTGGAAATACCGGTTTTGGAACTCTGCACAGAAAGGGTTTGCAAACTGCTGAATCCACACGTCTGTTTAGCTCTGTCAGTTGAAAGCACACATTGACAACCATTCAGTTAGATAGCTCCGTTTTGGTTTTAGAAGCAGATATTTCTCTGTTCAGCCTATGGTCCCATTCACTCTAGAATATCCCATTGCAGCTCCTAGAAGAAACGTGTTTATGACTCGCTGAACATCAACATAGATTCAACTCTCTTGGGTGAACGAACGCACAGCAGAGCAGTTTCAAGGAAACGTTTCTCCTGAGTTTTAGAAGAAGTTTCCTGCTGTTTAGTACGTATGCCGGCATTGGGCTGGAAATACCGGTTTTGGGATTCTGCACAGAAAGGGTTTGCAAACCGCTGAAACCACACGTGAGTTTACCATTGTCAGTTGAATGCACACTTTGACAACCATTCAGTTAGATAGCTCCGTTCTGGTTTTAGAAGCAGATATTTCTCTCTACAGCCTATGGTCCCATTCACTCCGGAATATCCCAACGCAGCTCGTAGAAGAAACGTGTTTCTGACTCGCTGAATATCAACATAGATTCAACTCTCTTAGGTGAAGGAACGCACAGCAGAGCAGTTTCAAGGAAACGTTTCTCCTGAGTTTTAGACGAAGTTTCCTGCTGTTTAGTACGTATGCCAGCATTGGGCTGGAAATACCGGTTTTGGGATTCTGCACAGAAAGGGTTTGCAAACCGCTGAATCCACAAGTCAGTTTAGCTCTGTCACTTGAATGCACACATTGACAACCATTCAGTTAGATAGCTCCGTTTTGGTTTTAGAAGCAGATATTTCTCTGTACAGCCTATGGTCCCATTCACTCGGGAATATCCCAACGCAGCTCCTAGAAGAAACGTGTTTCTGACTCGCTGAATCTCAAGATAGATTCAACTCTCTTAGGTGAACGTACGCACAGCAGAGCAGTTTCAAGGAAACGTTTCTCCTGAGTTTTAGACGAAGTTTCCTGCTGTTTAGTACCTATGCCGGCATTGGGCTGGAAATACCGGTTTTGGGATTCTGCACAGAAAGGGTTTGCAAACGGCTGAATCCACCCGTGAGTTTAAATCTGTCAGTGGAATGCACACATTGACAACCATTCAGTTAGATAGCTGCGGTTTGGTTTTAGAAGCAGATATTTCTCTCTACAGCCTATGGTCCCATTCACTCGGGAATATCCCAACGCAGCTCCTAGATGAAACGTGTTTCTGACTCGCTGAACATCAACATAGGTTCAACTCTCTTGGGTGAACGAGCGCACAGCAGAGCAGTTTCAAGGAAACGTTTCTCCTGAGTTTTAGACGAAGTTTCCTGCTGTTTAGTACGTATGCCGGCATTGGGCTGGAAATACCGGTTTTGGGACTCTGCACAGAAAGGGTTTTCAAACTGCTGAATCTACACGTCTGTTTAGCTCTGTCAGTTGAAAGCACACATTGACAACCATTCAGTTAGATAGCTCCGTTTTGGTTTTAGAAGCAGATATTTCTCTGTTCAGCCTATGGTCCCATTCACTCTAGAATATCCCATTGCAGCTCCTAGAAGAAACGTGTTTATGACTCGCTGAATATCAACATAGATTCAACTCTCTTAGGTGAACGAACGCACTGCAGAGCACTTTCAAGGAAACGTTTGTCCTGAGTTTTAGACGAAGATTCCTGCTGTTTAGTACGTATGCCGGCATTGGGCTGGAAATACCGGTTTTGGGATTCTGCACAGAAAGGTTTTGCAAACCGCTGAATCCACACGTAAGTTTAGCTCTGTCACTTGAATGCACACATTGACAACCATTCAGTTAGACAGCTGCGTTATGGTTTTAGAAGCAGATATTTCTCTGTACAGCCTATGGTCCCACTCACTCGGGAATATACCAACGCAGCTCCTAGAAGAAACGTGTTTCTGACTCGCTGAACATCAACATAGATTCAACTCTCTTGGGTGAACGAATGCACAGCAGAGCAGTTTCAAGGAAACGTTTCTCCTGAGTTTTAGACGAAGTTTCCTGCTGTTTAGTACGTATGCCGTCATTGGGCTGGAAATACCGGTTTTGGGATTCGGCACAGAAAGGGTTTGCAAACCGCTGAAACCACACGTGAGTTTACCTCTGTCAGTTGAATGCACACTTTGACAACCATTCAGTTAGATAGCTCCGTTCTGGTTTTAGAAGCAGATATTTCTCTCTACAGCCTATGGTCCCATTCACTCCGGAATATCCCAACGCAGCTCGTAGAAGAAACGTGTTTCTGACTCGCTGAATATCAACATAGATTCAACTCTCTTAGGTGAACGAACGCACAGCAGAGCAGTTTCAAGGAAACGTTTCTCCTGAGTTTTAGACGAAGGTTCCTGCTGTTTAGTACGTATGCCAGCATTGGGCTGGAAATACCGGTTTTGGGATTCTGCACAGAAAGGTTTTGCAAACCGCTGAATCCACACGTCAGTTTAGCTCTGTCACTTGAATGCACACATTGACAACCATTCAGTTAGATAACTCCGTTTTGGTTTTAGAAGCAGATATTTCTCTGTACAGCCTATGGTACCATTCACTCGGGAATATCCCAACGCAGCTCCTAGAAGAAACGTGTTTATGACTCGCTGAATCTCAACATAGATTCAACTCTCTTAGGTGAACGAACGCACAGCAGAGCAGTTTCAAGGAAACGATTCTCCTAAGTTTTAGACGAAGTTTCCTGCTGTTTAGTACGTATGCCGGCATTCGGCTGGAAATACCGGTTTTGGGATTCTGCACAGAAAGGTTTGGAAACCGCTGAGTCCACAAGTGAGTTCAACTCTGTCAGTTGAATGCACACATTGACAACCATTCAGTTAGATAGCTCCGTTTTGGTTTTAGAAGCAGATATCTCTATGTACAGCCTATGGTCCCATTCACTCGGGAATATCCCAACGCAGCTCGTAGAAGAAACGTGTTTGTGACTCGCTGAAACTCAACATAGATTCAACTCTCTTAGGTGAACGAATGCACAGCAGAGCAGTTTCAAGGAAACGTTTCTCCTGAGTTTTAGACGAAGTTTCCTGCTGTTTAGTACCTATGCCGGCATTGGGCTGGAAATACCGGTTTTGGGATTCTGCACAGAAAGGGTTTGCAAACGGCTGAATCCACACGTGAGTTTAACTCTGTCAGTGGAATGCACACATTGACAACCATTCAGTTAGATAGCTTCGGTTTGGTTTTAGAAGCAGATATTTCTCTCTACAGCCTATGGTCCCATTCACTCGGGAATATCCCAACGCAGCTCCTAGAAGAAACGTGTTTCTGACTCGCTGAACATCAACATAGATTCAACTCTCTTGGGTGAACGAACGCACAACAGAGCAGTTTCAAGGAAACGTTTCTCCTGAGTTTTAGACGAAGTTTCCTGCTGTTTAGTACGTATGCCGGCATTGGGCTGGAAATACCGGTTTTGGAACTCTGCACAGAAAGGGTTTGCAAACTCCTGAATCCACACGTCTGTTTAGCTCTGTCAGTTGAAAGCACACATTGACAACCATTCAGTTAGATAGCTCCGTTTTGGTTTTAGAAGCAGATATTTCTCTGTTCAGCCTATGGTCCCATTCACTCTAGAATATCCCATTGCAGCTCCTAGAAGAAACGTGTTTATGACTCGCTGAACATCAACATAGATTCAACTCTCTTGGGTGAACGAACGCACAGCAGAGCAGTTTCAAGGAAACGTTTCTCCTGAGTTTTAGAAGAAGTTTCCTGCTGTTTAGTACGTATGCCGGCATTGGGCTGGAAATACCGGTTTTGGGATTCTGCACAGAAAGGGTTTGCAAACCGCTGAAACCACACGTGAGTTTACCTCTGTCAGTTGAATGCACACTTTGGCAACCATTCAGTTAGATAGCTCCGTTCTGGTTTTAGAAGCAGATATTTCTCTCTACAGCTTATGGTCCCATTCACTCCGGAATATCCCAACGCAGCTCGTAGAAGAAACGTGTTTATGACTCGCTGAATCTCAACATAGATTCAACTCTCTTAGGTGAACGAACGCACAGCAGAGCAGTTTCAAGGAAACGTTTCTCCTGAGATTTAGACGAAGTTTCCTGCTGTTTAGTACGTATGCCGGCATTGGGCTGGAAATACCGGTTTTGGGATTCTGCACAGAAAGGGTTTGCAAACCGCTGAAACCACACGTGAGTTTAACTCTGTTAGTTGAATGCACACAATGACAGCCATTCAGTTAGATACC